>NC_085930.1:66745000-68060357 GCF_028885625.2 Pongo pygmaeus | reverse complement strand
GACGGGGTTTCCCCCTGGTTAGCCAGGACGGTCTTGATCTCCTGACCTTGTGATCTGCCTGCCTCGGCCTCCCAAAGTGCTGGGATTACAGGCATGAGCCACCACACCAGGCTAGCTTTCTTAATATAAAGTATTGGTAAAGCTTCTGTCTCTGACAAATTTAACTAAACATATTTAACCAGTTTAAGTGTAGAAAATTATTTTATGCTAAACACAAAAATTCCATTTGGCTCTTCATTTCAAGTTCTGACTAGAGTATCCATATTATAAGGCAAAACAGTGTTCCTTGAATTCCTAATTTCCATTTAACCATATCTAAGAACTTTTTCAACATCCTTAGACAGGGCTAATTAGTTTTCTGTGTTTCTGCCTGTCACATTATATTATCACTTATTACAATAATCTTCACATAACATATATTTTTCTATTAGGCTGGTGCAAAAGTAATTATGGTTTTTGCTATTTAAATGGCAAATCCATAACTACTTTTGTACCAACCTAGTATTTTATTAGATCATATGTTCCCTGAAGGAAGATTTTATTTTGCATTCTTGCTTATTATGCTAGACATAATATCAAAAATGCATAGAAAACAACTGGATGTAGTTCTGGCTTGAGAATTTTGAGTTGAAATAGATTATCCCTTACTTATTCTCTTAGCACTTTTCTGCCTTTTGCATTTCATAATTGATATAACACATGAAAAAAAGCTTAACCAAGTGCCTGCCACAGAGTAAGCATTCATTAAATAACTGAGCTCGAGCTCATATAATTAAGTTCCCGCTTTAAATAATTCTTCATTCCTGTTTTTTTTTGAGATGGAGTCTCACTCTGTTGCCCAGGCTGGAGTGCAGTGGCACAATCTCGGCTCATTGCAAGCTCCACTTCCCGGGTTCACGCCATTCTCCTGCCTCAGCCTCCCAAGTAGCTGGGATTACAGGTGCCTGCCACCACGCCCTGCTAATTTTTTGTATTTCTAGTAGAGACGGGGTTTCACCGTGTTAACCAGGATGGTCTCGATCTCCTGACCTCATGATCCGCCTGCCTCGGCCTCCCAAAGTGCTGGGATTACAGGCATGAGCCACCGCGCCCGGCCCTTAAAATATGATTTTTTAATGATGGAATTTTGAAAAGGAAATTTATACTTCATTATTTAATAAAAAGTATGTTTCTCAAGCAGTAGTTTTTGTTTGTTTGTTTTTGTTTTTGTTTTTGTTTTTTTTGACGGAGCTTCCCTCTTGTTGCTCAGGCTGGAGTGCAATGGCACAATCTCGGCTCACTGCAACTTCCACTCCCGGATTCAAGCGATTCTCCTGCCTTAGCCTCCCAAATAGCTGAGATTACAGGCATGTGCCATCATGCCCAGCTACTTTTTGTATTTTTAGTAGAGACCAGGTTTCACCATGTTGGCCAGGCTGGTCTTGAATTCCTGACTTCAGGTGATCCACCCACTTCGGCCTCCCAAAGTGCTGGGATTACAGGCATGAGCCACCGCGCCTGGACTTCAAGCGGCAATTTTACTGTGATTTACTTTTATTTGAGTAACAGAGTACACTTATCTGGCATGGCTAAGGAAAGAGGTGTTCCATTTTTTATTTGAAATAAACAATTTGGATAAAAATATAACTACATATATCTCATGTAGATTGCTAATTTTATTTTGGAAATATTAAGCCTCTGTGCTGATCATTGTAACGAAGTGTAAGGTAGGAAAGACATAGGCACTCTCCTAAATATTATATTGTACCCTTTAACGTTTTCTTAAAGGGCTAGATTATAAGTACTCTAGGCCTATGGGCCATAGAGTCTGTTGCAACTATTTAACTCTGCCAGTGTACCTCAAAAGCAGCCATGGGTAACATATGAGCAAATGGGTGTGGCTGTGTTCCAACAGAACTTTACAAAACAGGCAACCAGATCCACAGGCTATATAGTTTGCCTACCTCTCATCTAGCCAATGCACCCGGCTAGAATTGACCTTCTTTGTGGTCAGAGGCTGTGATTGGTTCATTTCTTTGTCTCTAGTGCTTGAGTGGATATTTAATGGATTGATGGATGAATGAAGGAATGAATATTACATGAGACAGAATTTTCATAGAAGAGGTGTTAATGAAATGGATTGGGCCTCCACACAAGGAAGGAAAGATTCTCTCTGACTGATGATTGTTAGGGATTTCATGTTAGTGATGGAACTTGAGATAAAAATGGTAAAAACTTACATGTATAAAGCACTTACTACTGCCAGGCAGGCATTGTGCTAAAGTGTTTTATGTAAGCTTATTCAGTCCTCAGAACAATCCTGTGAAATTGTTACTCTTATGATCTTCATTTTACAGATGAGGAAATAGAGACACAGAAAGGATTAGTAACTTGCCCAAGGTAATAAGATAGTAAGTAGCAGAGTCTAGATTTAAATTCAGTCTGACTCCAGATCCTCCCTTTTTTCATCCATGTAATGATACTTTGAAGATGAGAGCTGGTTGAATTGTTTTATGTTGTTGGAACTGCATGAATAAAGGCACAGAGAAAGTCAACTATATTAGTAAAAATTAACTTTTATAAAGAACTTATTTTGTGCCAAATTCTGCACTAAGTCTTAAGCTTCTATGTGATATCATTTAACCCTCATGACAACCCTATGGAATAGGTTTTTATTTTATTTATTTATTTTAGTTTCGCTCTTGTTGCCCAGGCTAGAGTGCAATAGGGTGATCTGTGCTCACTGCAACCTCTGCCTCTTGGGTTCAAGCAATTCTCCTGCCTCACCTTCCTGAGTAGCTACAACTACAGGTGTGCACCACTATGCCAGGCTAATTTTTTATTTTTAGTAGAGACAGGGTTTCACCATGTTAGCCAGGCTGGTCTCGAACTCTTCACCTCAGGTGATCTGCCTGCCTCGGCCTCCCAAAGTGCTCGGATTACAGGCGTGAGGCCCCACGCCTGGCCTAGAATAGGTTTTTGTTACTATTTTACAGATAGGAATATTGAAGTTCAGAGAGATTAAGGAATTTGCTCAGAGTCCCAAAGTTAGGCCAGGCTTGGAGGCTCATACCTGTAATTCCAGCACTTTGGGAGGCCAAGATAGGTGGATCACCTGAGGTCAAGAGTTCGAGAGCAGTCTGGCCAACATGGTGAAACCCTGTCTCTACTAAAAATACAAAAAATTAGCCGGGTGTGGTGGCAGGCTCCCAGCCACTCGGGAGGCTGAGGCAGGATAATCGCTTGAACCCCAGAGGCAGAGGTTGCAGAGAGCCGAGATCACGCCTACACCCCAGCCTAGGCAACAAGAGTGAAACTTCGTATCAAAAAAAAAAAAAGTTAATAAGTGGTGGAGCTGATATTTGAATCCAGGCTGACTCCAAAGTGTATGATGTTCTTCTTCTTATTTTTTTTTTCAAAACAGAGTCTTTGCTCTGTCACCCAGGCTGGGGTGCAGTGGCGTGATCTCTGCTCACTGCAACCTCCGCCTCCCGGCTCAAGCAATTCTTCTGCCTCAGCCTCCCTAGTGGCTGGGATTACAAGCACGCGCCACTACACCTGGCTAATTTTTGTATTCTTAGTAGAGATAGGGTTTCACCATGTTGGCCAAGCTGGTCTCAAACTCTTGACCTCGTGATCCGCCCACCTCGGCCTCCCAAAGTGCTGGGATTACAGGCGTGAGCCACCACGCCTGGCCCAGTGTATGATGTTCTTAACAACGTGACTACATTGCCTCACATGATAAAATAACTTATTTTATTGTTATCATTGACATAAGTAGAACTAGAATTCAAACCCAGAGAATCTCTACACTTTACAACTAGGCTGTGTTACCTCATACTTGTGGCCACGTGTGAAAACTAATGAACAATCCACTTTGCAGCAAGCATAGGGTAAGCAGGAAAAAAGCTTGATATGGCCCCATGCTGAAGTCCTAGAATGCTGTGAGTACGGAAGTGACATCATACCTAAGTCCTCAGACAGGTTTATTTATTTCTAATGTGCAGGCACACATTGATGGGAAACCAGTGGAGACAGAGAAGCCAATTAGGAATTTATTGTAGAAGAATACAAGTAATGGGCCTAATCAGAAATGGCTTTGGGAACAGAAAGAAGGTAATAGTAAATTTAAGGGAAGTTGCAGAGTAGTAATCTACCTGAAAATAATCATTCAGTCAGCATAGATTAAACACTATTTCTATTTATGTTTTGATCACTGTATTGAGTGCGTGGCATAAACGGCTAAATAGGATATACAGTCCCCGCCCTCAAGGAGCACACAGGCCAAATGGGGATTCAAGTGAGTCTGCAGATGACTGTGGATCTCTGACAGCTCTACCTAAAGTATTAAGTTGCTAAGAAGGCAGTGATCAACTTGTCAAAGAAACCTTCTCAAAGGCAATGATATTTGATCTGAGTCTTAAGGATGAGACTATGGGTAAGATAATCAGATATATTCCTTGACCTCATCTTGATTTTTCTCCTTATATCCCACATTGAGTTATTTGGCAAATCCAGCTCTATCTTCAAAGTGTATCCAGAATTCAACCATTTCTCTTCATTTCCATTTCTACCACTTTGAGTAGGATAAAAGTAATTTATCTCCTGAATTACTACAGTAGCCTCAGAACTGCTCCCCTGCTTCTGTCCTTGCCCTCCTGGAGTTTATTCCAAACACAGCTGATACAGTAGTCCTGCTCATGTCATACTCCTGCTCAGAAGCCTTCCACGCCTTTCCCTCTCATTCAGAGTAAAAGCTAATTCCTTACTGATACGGTTTGGCTCTGTGTCCCCACCCAAATCTCATGTTGAATTGTAACCACCAGTGCTGGAGGTGGGCCTGGTGGAGGGTGATTGGATCATGGGGGTGTTTTCTAATGGTTTAGCACCATCCCCTAGTGCTGTCTTGTGATAGAGTTCTCACAAGATCTGGTTGTTTAAAAGTGTGTAGCACCTCCGACTTTGCTCTTCCTTCTCCTTCACCCATGTAGGATGTGCCTTCCTTCCACCATGATTGTAGGTTTCCTGAGGCCTTCTCAGCCATGCTTCCTTACAGCCTGTGGAACCATGAGCCAATTAAACCTCTTTTCTTTATAAATTGCCCATTCTCAGGTGGTTATTTATAGCAATGCAAGAATGGATTAATACACTAGACTCTACGTGATCTGGTGCCTCTGTTACTTCTGACTTTCTCTCTCAGAACTCTTCCCTTGTTTTCTCACTGGCCTCCATGCTATTTGTTGAAACTTCTAGGCACATACCCACTTTAGGGCCATTGTATTTCCCCTCCCCTCTGCCTGGAATGCTTGTCCCCTAAATATCCATATGGCTATCTCTCTTACTTCCTCAAAAGTTTCAATGAGGCCTTCCGTAGCACCCTACATAAAATTCCAACATTTCGTATCCTCTTTTCCTGCTTTTTTTTTTTCTCTATAGCATATGTCAGTACCTAACCATACTATCTGTTTTACTTATTTATCTGATTTATTACCTGTCTTCCTCGCTAGAGTGTAAACTCTATGAAAGTAGGGACATTTTTCTGTTTTGTTCACTAGTCTACCTCCAGCACTAAGAACAATATCTGGCACAAAGCAAGAGTTTAATATATGTTTGTGAATGAATGAATTAATTAATGAATGTTTCTGTTGTGCTAGGTGCTATGAGGAACCCAGAAAATACTTAAATTACATGTATAATATAGAAATCACTACAATTTAGAAATACAGAATAGAAAAATGTTATAATCCTAGAAGATGAAATGCCAGACAGTTGGAATCATATTTTCCAAACCCTTCTTTCTTTACAAAATGTTGTCAGAATTAACAATATGGCATTATCTCTAAAACACTAAGTGTATTTGTTACTCTCTACCAGTTAAGAGATATTTTCCCTTGCCTTTTCACGTATTTAAGTTGCAGCATCAGTTCCTAGCTGGAACTCTGAAACTGTGCATAGGCCTCCACGATTAATTCATGAAACCCTTTTTGTGTTTTCAGGTTTGAAGCAGCCAAACTTGTCACTCAGTGGCTCTGCAACCATGAGGATCAAAACATGCACAGGATGGCTGTTGCTATCATTTCCATCCTGGCTGCCAAGGTGCCTGAACTCTTGCTGAATAATTTTCTGTAGGCAGCTGTTTCTCATTACATTTACTGTTTCCCCCCGAAATCTGTGTGCTAGAAAGATTAGTAAATCTCTCTGCCAGCCTGCTTATTCAAGCTACATTCAATATTGCGGAATTTGGCTGGGCATGGTGACTCATACCTGTAATCCCAGCACTTTGGGAGGCCAAGGCAGGCAGATTGCTTGAAGCCAGGAGTTCAAGACCAGACTGGGCAACATAGGTAGACCCTGTCTCCAAAAAACATACAAAAAATTAACTGGGCATGGTGGCAAGTAACTGTAGACCCAGCTACTCAGGAGGCTGAGGTGGGAGAATTCTTGAGCCCGAGAGATGGAGGCCGCAGTGAACTGTGATCACACCACTGCACTCCAGCCTTGGTGACAGAGCAAGACCCTGTCTCACAAAATAAATAAATAAATAAATAAATAGATATATATATAGATTCAGATATACAGCAGAATTCCAAGTTGATCATAGATTTTAGTCTGACCTCTGGAGTCAGTCACATTAGTGAGTTCTTGGACATTGAATTTGTTTTTTACTTGCTTAAATAAATTACAGTATTTGATTGTTTTATTCAGGGTTAATACGATTATTTGATACAGAAGTTGTCTCAGATCACCTGAAATGGAAAGGGGAAATTTATTTTAAGTATTTGAAGGTCAGGTGCAGTGGCTCATGACTGTAATCCCAGCACTTTGGGAGGCTGAGGTGGGTGGATCACCTGAGGTCAGGAGTTCAAGACCAGCCTAGCCAACATGGTGAAACCCCATTTCCACTGAAAATACAAAAATTAGCTGGGCGCGGTGGCGCATACCTGTCCCAGCTACTCAGAAGGCTGAGGCAGGAGAATTGCTTGAACCTGGGATGCGGAGGTTGCAGTGAGCCGAGATCGCACCACTGCACTCCAAGCCTGGTTGACAGAGCAAGACTCCGTCTTAAAAATAAATAAATAAATATATATATATACATATATAAATCCTATATATTTTTTAAATTTCAAAAGGAATACATGTTTATTATAACTAGTAAAACAGCACAAAAATGTATTTAATATCCTTAAGGCACTGTCTCCAATGTTTCATCATTTTTATCTCCATGAAGTCATTAATATTAATACAACTTTGTATGTTTCCTTCCATATTTTTCTCTATTACCTTGTGATAAAATTTTTTCAATAATTTAATTGAGATACTGATTTGAATTTAATTCTTTATGGTCAGAGAATATGCTTTGTTTGGTTTGAGTCCTTCTCAGTTTACTGAGACTTGTGTGTGGCCAAGGATATGGTCTATTTTGGTAAATATTCCATGTACACTTGAGAGGAATGTGTATTGTCCTGTTATTGAGTATAGTGGTGTTCTTTTTTTGTTGTTGTTGTTCTTTTTTTTTTGAGACAGTCTCGCTCTGTCACTCAGGCTGGAGTGCAGTGGCGCAAACTCGGCTCACTGCAAGCTCCACCTCCCGGGTTCACGCCTTTCTCCTGCCTCAGCCTCCTGAGTAGCTGGGACTACAGGAGCCTGCCACCATGCCTGGCTGATTTTTTTGTATTTTTAGTAGAGACAAGATTTCACTGTGTTAGCCAGGATGGTCTCAATCTCCTGACCTGGTGATCTCCCCGCCTTGGCCTCCCAAAGTGCGGGATTAAGGTGTGAGCCACCGTGCCTGGCCCCCTTTTTTTTTTTGAGATGGAGTTTTGCTCTTTTTGCCCAGGCTGGAATGCAGTGGCGCTATCTCAGCTCACTGCAACCTCAACCTTCTGGGTTCAAGCGATTCTCCTGCCTCAGCCTCCTGAGTAGCTGGAATTACAGGCATGTGCCACCACGCCTGGCTAATTTTTGTATTTTTAGTAGAGACAGGGTTTCTTCATCTTGGTCAGGCTGGTCTTGAACTTCCAACCTCAGGTGATTCACCCGCCTTGGCTGCCCAAAGTGTTAGGATTACAGGCGTCGTGAGCCACCGCACCTGGCCAGGTATAGTGTTCCATAAATGACAATCAGGTGTATTTGGTTGACACTGTACAACTCTACCATATCCTTACTAATTTTCTGCCTACCTGTTCTGTCAATTATTGACAAAGGCGTTTTGAAATCTCTGTCTATAATCATAGATATATATGTTTCTCCTTACAGTTCCATCAGTTTTTTCTTCATGTATTTTGAAACTCTATTATTAGATGTATAAACATTTAAAATTATGTCCTCCTGATTAATGGACACCTTTACCATTATGAAAAGACTTTTCTTTACCCCTGGTAATATCCTCTACTTTGAAGTCTTCTTTGATACTGATATAGCCATTTGTACTTTCTTTTGACTAGTGTTAGCATAGTATCTTTTTTTATCCTATTACTTTTATCCTATATTTGTCTTTATATTTTTAACCTATATTTGTCTTTATATTTAAAATGTATTTCTTGTAGATAGCATATACCTTGCATCCTGCTTTTTTATCCAGTTTGAAAATATCTGTTTTTTATTTGGGGTATTTGGATCATTTCCTGTGATTTTTAAAATTTTTTAAGTAATAAAAAATAATAATTGTGTATATGGAGTACAGTGTGATTTTTGTTTTGTTTTGTTCTGTTTTTGAGACGGAGTCTTGCTCTGTCGCCTAGGCTGGAGTGCAGTGGCGTAATCTCGGCTCACTGCAACCTCCACCTCCCAGGTTCAAGCGATTCTTCTGCCACAGCCTCCCACAAAGCTGGGATTACAGGTGTGCCCCACCACACCCAGCTAATTTTTGTATTTTTAGTAGAGACAGGGTTTCGCCATGTTGGCCAGGCTGGTCTTGAACTCCTGACCCATGCAAGAAGATCACCAAATTGTCACTGTTAGGCTAAGTGTCAGAGTTAGGCTACAGCATCACAAAGTGTCTTGCAAAATGCTCCTGGGGTGGTGCAGAGAGAGAGGAGCCAGGAACAGAGGTGCAGTCTGGGAAAGCTCCCAGCAGGGGTCTGATTAATGGGTGGTAAAGAACTAATGAAATTCACCAGGAGGAACAGGTGTATAGGGGGTGTGGGCAGAGGAGGACGGGAAAAGCAACAAAGAGAAACAAGATGTGAAGTAGGAAAAAGGCAAAGAACAAACAGTTCCAACCTACAATGACAACTGTAGAGAAGTTCCATGCAATCTCTGTATTGTTTTATTTGCTAAGAGCACTATAACTTTCGATTCATGGTTTGCATTAGCAAAATACTGTAAATAAATCTAAATCCATCAGAGGAGTGGCTAACTCAGCTCTAGCACATCTGTACCACGGAGCCATTGAGGGAAGAATGCATAGTTCTACAGGAGCTCATGTGAATTGATCTCCAGAATATATTAAATCAAAAGAGGAAAGTAAAGGACAGTGTGACTAGAATAAGCATATGTGTATGTGATTGATGTCTCTCTTTCTTTCTTTTTTTTTTGAGATGGAGTTTCGCTCTTGTTGCCCAGGCTGCAGTGCAATGGCGCTATCTCAGCTCACCTCAACCTCTGCCTCCCGGGTTCAAGTGATTCTCCTGCCTCAGCCTCCCAAGTAGCTGGGATTACAGGCGTGCGCCACCACACCAGGCTAATTTTGTATTTTTCGTAGAGACAGTTTCTCCATGTTGGTCAGGCTGGTCTCTAACTCCTAATCTCAGGTGATCTGCCCGCCTAGGCCTCCCAAAGTGCTGGGATTACAGGCACGAGCCACCACGTCCGGCCTGTGATGGGTGTCTATTTCTTAGTTACATTTACATCCTTCTGTGTTTCTGAAAGTACACTCAAAAACAAGATGGTGCTTGCTTCTGAAGGAATCAGATGGGGTTAGATGAAGTTGTGTTTACCCAGTTCTTACACACACACACACACACACAGTTTAAAAATCTAAGCCAGATATAAAAGATTGTATGATTCATAATAATTTTCTAAATTTTTTTAATTTACAAGAATAGAAATAAAAATTTGTAAGACAGTATGATTCTCTTTACATGACATTTTAGGAAATCCTATTTACATGACAGACGGCAGCGTTTTGTTTGCCAGAAATGGTGGTTACATAACTGGAAACATTTGCCAAAACTTATTGAACCACATACCTGTAAATAATACATTTTGTTGTATAGAAATTATGTCAATACACTTAATGTTTTCAACGATATCAGTTTTTTAAATTAAGTGTACATGCCAGGCACAGTGGCTCACACCTGATCCCAGCACTTTGGGAATCCAAGGCACATTAGGAAGCTGAGGCAAGTGGATCTCTTCAGGCCAGGAGTCTGAGACCAGCCTGGCCAACATGGTGAAACCCCCATCTCTACTAAAAATACAAACATTAGCCAGGCGTGGTGGCGCATGCCTGTAATCCCAGCTACTTGGGAGGCTGAGGCATGAGAATCTCTTGAACCTGAAAGGCAGAGGTGGCAGTGAGCCGAGATCATGCCACTGCTCTCCAGCCTGGGTGACAGAGTGAGACTCCATCTCAAATAAAATAAAATAAAATAAAATAAAATAAAATAAAATAAAATAAAATAATAAAAAATAAAATTAAATTAAAAATAAAATAAAATAAAATAAAATAAAATAAATAGTGTGCACAAGGGCCTGGCATGGTGGCTCACGCCTGTAATCCCAGCACTTTGGGAGGCTGAGGCGGGTGGATCACCTGAGGTCAGGAGTTTGAGACCATCCTGGCCAACATGACAAAAACCCGTCTCTACTAAAAATACAAAAATTAGCTGCACGTGGTGGCGGATGCCTATAATCCCAGCTACTTGGGAGGCTGAGGCAGAAGAACACTTGAATTTGGGAGGCGGAGGTTGCAGTGAGCCGAGATGGCGCCACTCCACTCGGGCCTGGGCCACAAGAGCGAAACTCTGTCTCAAAAGAAAAGAAACAAACAAACAAAAAATTATGTGCACAAAGGCCGGGTGCGGTGGCTCACACCTGTAATCCCAGCACTTTGGGAGGCCGAGGCAGGCAGATCACGAAGTCAGGAGATCAAGACCAACCTGGCTAATATGGTGAAACCCCATCTCTGCTAAAAATACAAAAAAATTAGCTGGGCGTGGTGGCGGGTGCCTGTAGTCCCAGCTACTTGGGAGGCTGAGGCAGGAGAATGGCATGAACCCAGGAGGCGGAGCTTGCAGTGAGCCGAGGTCATGCCACTGCACTCCAGCCCAGGTGACAGAGTGAGACTCTGTCTCAAAAAAAAAAAAAAAAAAAAAAAAATGTGCACAAATATGGGCATCGCTGGTGAGAAGAGTGGCAGGAACACAAGTGGTTCTCTTGTTTTGGGCTCAGACATGTGACTGTGCCATCACAGGCCCCCGGGATTTAGAATTCTTCTGAAAGGCATCCTGTGCACTCCCGAGCACCAGCTTGAACAAATGAAAAGGCTGAGCTTGAGGAGCTGGGACACAGTCCACCTTGACGAAAGCTGCTCCTGGCTGTGCAGGGGGCCCCAGGAAAGCGCGTTCCCCCACTAGGACCGCCAGGCCCTACAGAGGCTCAAACTCCTTTGCTGTTTGGAATCTTCCCTCCCCAGCCCCCCAGCCTCATCAAAGGCTGCCTTTTCTGTTCACTGACCACAGCTGCTTTGACTCCATTAGCCTCTGAGCTCCTGGAAGAAAAGGAAGAACCTTGTTTTCCCTGGGCTCAGTGCCAAGAGACTATGGGCAGTTGCTCAAGATTCACTTGTGAAACTCCGGATCTCAGGAGGAGGGAAGCTTGGGACAAATACCAAGCCTCCCACCCCCACTCCAACTCTGTTACTGAGCACTTCAGGGAAGGAGCAGGTAGGCCCTGCCACAGCTTCGTCAAGGGTGGACTGGGATAGCTTCTGTGCTAATACAAACATCAGGCCTCCCTGCCAGACGGCCCACCCCATGGAGCCAGCCTGGCACCAGGCCAGCCTCCAGCCATAACTGCAAAAGAGCAGGAGAGCCCGGAATAGCAGGCCCTCTTCAGCGGGCTTCAGCAGCTTTGTCCATAGGCTGCAAGGTTTGGGTCTGCTGCCAGAAATAGCTCCCAGACCATCTTTGGTAATATAGGCCTTTGCCTTAGTATTTACTAAATCCAAATAGGCTTTATAGTAAGAGTTGTGAAACGATAGGTTTTGTTTTGTTTTTCGTTTTTTGTTTGTTTGTTTGTTTCTGTTTTGAGACTGAGTCTCACTCTGTCGTCCAGGCTAGAGTGCAATGGCACAATCTCGGCTCACTGCAACCTGCGCCTCCTAGGTTCAAGCAATTCTCCTGTCTCAGCCTCCCAAGTAGCTGAGATTACAGGTGCCCACCACCATGCCCGGCCAATTTTTTGTACTTTTAGTAGAGACGGGATTTGGCCATGTTGGCCAGGCTGGTCTCAAATGCCTGACCTTATGATCCACCCGCCTTGGCCTCCCAAAGCGCTGGGATTACAGGCGTGAGCCACTGCGGCTGGCTGTGATAGAGTTTTTGAATCCCGTTTTTTTTTTTTTTTCCAGAGACAGGCTCTCACTCTGTTGCCCAGGCTGGAGTGCAGTGGCACAATCATAGCTCACTGCAGCCGTGACCTACTGGGCTCTAGTGAACCTCCTGCCTCAGGCTCCTGAGTAGCTAGGACTATAGCCACCATGCTCTGCTAATTTTTTTTTATTATCTAGTGTAGAGACAGGGTCTGGCTATGTTGCCCAGGCTGCTCTTGAACTCCTGGCCTCAAGCGATACTCCTGCCTCAGCCTCCCAAAGTGCCGGGATATCAGGCATGAGCCACTGCACCTGGCCAAGTTTTTAAATCTTTCAGTCACAGACTAAATAAAACAGTCACCTACAAGTTCTACAAGTTCAGCCTTTTTTTTTTTTTTTTTGAGACAGAGTCTCGCTCTGTCACCCAGGCTGTAGTGCTGTGGCACAATCTTGGCTTACCACAACCTCCGCCTCCCAGGTTCAAGCGATTCTACTGCCTCAGCCTCCTGAGTAGCTGGGATTACAGGCACCTGCCATGATGGCCAGCTAATTTTTTTGTTTTTAATAGAAACTGGGTTTCACCATGTTGGTCAGGCTGGTCTTGAACTCCTGACCTCAGGTAATCTGCCTGGCTCGGCCTCCCAAAGTGCTGGGATTACGGTGTGAGCCACCATGCCCAGCCTAAGTTCAGCCTTTCATGCTTGTCTTGAGTTGTCCAATATTGGAAAATGCCAGCTCACACTGATGAGAAGCTCCTACTCTTTGGGGCTACCTATGAGCCCACTTTGAAATCCTGAGGTTGAAAGTCCTGAACATGAAAGATAAGCTGTCTGGCAAGTTAGGATGGGCATTGACGGAGAAATGCCTTACAGCTTGAGTAGTACTTTTTCACCTAACCACTTAAACGGTTATTATAAAATAGGACACTGAGAAATTAGAAGAGTGACTTAATCCCACCCGCTCAATTGAAGCTCCTGTGATAGGTGAATTTAATTAGGAAACTGTTACTTATGATATCAATTACATGGTCAGCTCAAGCCTCAAATTCAGCTGACTTTAGTTTCAAAATCAACTGCAATTTTGTTTTTTAAGGAGACTGGAGTCTTGCTATTGTGCCCTAGGCTGGCCTTGAACTACTGGTCTCAAGGGATGCTTCCACCCCAGCTTGCTGAGTATCTGGGACTGCAGGCATGTGTCACTGTGCCCAGTTCTTTTTTTTTTTTTCTTCTTTGGTAGAAAAAGTGCTATTACCTGTAATCCTACATTAAAGAGAATACTTTGACAATAGATTCGTCTCTTCCTTTAGCCCCCCTCCAACCTTCCAGATAGAACCCCACCCCAAAGAACACAGGCAAAGAAGATACATCAGCCTCAATAATTTATTGCAAACTCCCTAATATCACATGCTGGTGTGCTTGCGAATTCACTCAGGAATGTTCCGGGATGGGGGCCAGAAGGTAGACAGCACCGTGAAAGTACAGCCTGCGAGGCTGGATTGCTAAGGGGCAGACTTCATGCCAATGGAGAGGCACACTTCAGGGCCAGTCTGGATGGGCTAAGCTGCCTTGAGCAGGAAGGAGCTGGGCCAGGCCAGGAGCCTGAGGTTCTCCTTTGGCCAACCCACCCCAGGTTTCCAGCCCCTCCTCCTCACTCAGGGTCCTGCGTGGTGAGGGAGGTGTGGGGAGGTTAGTGGCTCTACAGCTGCCAGGCTTGTGGGCACTACCAGTTGAGTGTGGGGCCCCCAGTCTAGTCCTTCACTGGGGAAAGCTTCCAAGGGCTTGGGCTTTCACTGCAGTATCTTCAGACAGGTCGGAATGAGGGATGAGGCCTTGCCCTTGGGGGGCTGCCCTTCCTCCGTAGCATCGAGGAGCTGCTGCAGGTAACAGGAGGTGCCAAGCAGTACGTGGCCTGTGGCCTGCATGCTGAAGAGGGCCCAGCGGAAAGCTTCCCTGAGTGGAATGAGAGGGCATGCAAGTCAAAACCATGAAGTAGGCCGGGCATGGTGTTCACACCTGTAATCCTAGCACTTTGGGAAGCCATGGAGGGCGGGTAACCTGAGGTCAGGAGTTTGAGACCAGCGTGGCCAACATGGCGAATCTCTGTCTCTACTAAAAATACAAAAACTAGGCAGGCGTAGTGGTGGGTGCCTGTAATCCCAGCTACTCCAGAGCCTGAGGCAGGAGAATCGCTTGAACCCAGGAGGCAGAGGTCGCAGTGAGCTGAGGTGGCACCACTGCAATCCAGCCTGGGTGACAGAGCAAGATTCTGTCTCAAAAAACCATCAAACAAAAAACACAAGGCTGGGCTTGGTGGCTCATGCCTGTAATCCTATCACTTTAGGTGGCCGAGGTGGGTGGATCATTTGAGGTCAGAAGTTTGAGACCAGCCTGGCCAACATGGTGAAACCCTGTCTCTACTAAAAAATACAAAAAATTAGCTGGGCGTGGTGGTGGACACCTGTAATCTCAGCTACTCGGGAGGCTGAGGCATGAAAATCACTTGAACCTGGGAGACAGAGGTTGTAGTGAGCTGAGATTGTGCCACTGCACTCCAGCCTGGGTGACACAGCGAGTCTCTGTCTCAAAAATAAATAAATAAATAATAAATAAAAAACAAGAGTGTACCCCCTCCCTGCACCCCCTTATTCCCATGCTGTCCTGGAAGGGATTGGTTTCATTATGTTTGTTTTCTTCATTAATAACATTTGAATATCACTGAGGTGGTAGCACTAAAAGCATTTCATCAATTCTAGAGTGATGTGCAAATAGGAACAGATGCTGCAGATGGGATCAGGATTAGGGCGAGGACCTGCAATTCCACCTTAACTGAGATGCCCGGAACCTCCCTACTTTCTCATGCAAAACCCCAGCTCATTTCATAAGGCTTTCTATTTTTCTACTACTACTTTGGACCAACCAGATTAATCTCCATAACGTGGCTCTGCACCTTGAGACACTCTGTTCTAGACTCTGAGGCCTTTCCAAGTCACCTGCAGTCTAGCTCATGTTCAGAGTGCTGGACATGAAGACACCCATGCCTGGCATGAGCATGTACTGAGAACTGAACCTGAATCAGGCAGGCCTAAGTCCTAATCCAGTCTTATTAGCTGGGTGAACTTCAGCAAACTGCTCTAGCTTTGAGCTTCAGCTTCCTCATGGGTAAAATGGGATTGCACCTGCCACCCAGGGTCATAAGGCTGAAATAGCATAAAGCAATTAACATGGGGTTGGATGTTTGGAAAGTAGGAGAAATGGGGAAGTGGGAGCGGGTTCTAACCTCACATATTCTCATGCTTCTTGAGACATTTGGTTAGACTTTCAAAAATAAGTTTTAAGAAAAGTTCATTATATAGTACAAATGACTCTGGTCCATAAGACTTGCAAACTAATTCTGTCCTATGGAGGGAAGATTATTTCATCTCTCCCATTCCCACGGGGGAAAAACCCAATTTTGTATGTATACATTTATCTCTTTTTTTCTTCTTTTTAGAGACAAGGCCTCATGCTGTTGCCCAGGCTGGAGTACACAGTGGTATGGTCATATCTCACTGCAGCCTCAAACTCCTGGGCTCAAGCAATCCTCCCACCTAGCTGGGATTATAGGCATATACTACCACTGCCAGCATTTTGTGTGTGTGTGCGTGCACACGCACGTGTGATAGAGACAGGGTCTCACTCTGTTGCCCAAGCTGGTCTCAAACTCCTGGGCTCAACAGATCCTGCTGCCTTGACCTCCCAAAGTGCTGGGATTCCAGGTGAGAGCCACTGCACCCAGCCTATCTCATCATTCTTGCTGGACCTATATATTTGTGGGATTTTGAATTCTCCTTTGAACTGATTGTAACTTCTTGCTAGTTCTCTCATTAATTAATGAATTCAATTAAATCTTTGACACATACTTTTTTTTTTTTTTTTTCCAAGACAGTCTTGCTCTTTCGCCCAGGCTGGAGTGCAATTGCGGAATTTTGGCTCACTGCAACCTCCGCCTCCTGGGTTCAAGCAATTCTCCTGCTTCAGCCTCCTAAGTAGTTGGGATTACAGGCATGCACCACAATGTCCAACTAGTTTTTGTAGAGACTGGGTTTTGCCATGTTGGCCAGGCTGGTCTCAAACTCCTGACCTCAACTGATCCACCCACCTTGGCCTCCCAAAGTGCTGGGATTACAGACATGAGCCACCGTGCCTGGCCAACACATGTTCATTTTTTTAAAATTGACTAGAAGACTACTTAGGAAAACTCCCTATTTCAATAAAAAAAGTAGTTGCTAGAGTAGAAAGTAGTCATAAAAACAAAATGCATCCAGGTTCCACCAAGAGGAACACGTGTACCCCTGGGCACATGCCAGTGTCGTCCACAGCACTTTGAGAGCCCATCAGGCTCTGTGTTGTCTGATACAGGCTAAGCTTTGTCAGCACCAAAGCCAGACCCAGGCGCTAAGAAGGCTGAGTCCATGTGAACAGACAGGGGCTCTCCCATTGCCCATACCCACCCTGTCCCCAGGAAATCCCAATTTGCTCACTTCATGATGCGTTTGGCCCCACAGCAGTGCAGATCGTAGGAAAGGGAGTACGTATCATAAAAAGTCGCCTTCACGTTCAGGCACCCAATGAAGTCCTGTGGATTCAGCTTGTACAGGTCAAAGGTTACACGGGCCACATCAATCTTCTTGGCAGGCTTATGGGAGAGGGACAGTGGGTGCCTCATCCCCTGCGTTGAGACAAGCAAATGCTTAGCTCCCCTTGAAGACATCTCCCAGGGTCCCAATTTTCTCCCCCTACAGGTGGGACCTCACCTGTTCTGATGGGGGCTGCCATTTCTGCCCCTTCTGGAGGACCATGAACACTGTATCCCCTGCAAGGGCTTGGAAGTACTCTTCTGTCTCTACAGTTGTGCCATCTTCCTCCAGCACCAGGAAGAAGGGCTTGTCTGCCAGCATCAGAGTGTCCTGGACCTGGGGAATAAGGTCAGTGATGCTTCTGCCATCCCAGAACAAGTGGGCTGGGGTCTATGAGGTGGAACTGGAGCCCAGGCCCTCTGCTGTGGAATCACTACCCAGAGACTTTATCATGGTACCTCTTGGCTCCTGGCTTCAGGGTTCATAGTCTAGAATAATATTGTCCAATAAAATATAATGTAAGTCACGTATAATTTTTAATTGTGATATAGTTTACATACTCTAAAAGTTACCCTCTAAAAGTGTACAATTCAGGGTTTTTTAGTATATTCACAAAGTTGTGCAACAATCACCACTATCTAATAGTGCAGTGACTACTAGGCTGGAATGCAATAATCATAAGCATATCATAAGCGTAAGTAGAGAGCATATGACATAATTGTAGCTCATTGCAGCCTCCAACTCTTGGACAAAAGCAATCCTCCTGCCTCAGCCTCCCAAGTAGCTGGGACTACAGTTGCATGCCATTACACCTGCCTAATTTTTATGTTTTTTTGAAGATGGTGTCTGGCTATGTTGCTCAGACTGGTCTCAAACTCCTGGCCTCAAGGGATCCTTCTACCTTGGCCTCCCAAAGTGCTGGGATTACAGGCATGTGCTATCATGCCCGGACATGATTCATTCTTTTTTTTTTTTTTTTGGCTAAATAATAGTCTACTATATAGATATACCAGATTTTAAAATCTATTTATCAATGGATGAACACTTGGTTTGTTTATTTTTGACTATTACTAATAATGCTGCTATGATTTTTTGTGTACAAGTTTTTATATGAACATATGTTTTCAATTCTCCTGGGCATATACCGAGGATTAGAATTGCTGAGTCATACATTAACTCTATGTTTAATATATTTTTTTTTTTTTCTGGAGAGAAGGCCTTGCTCTTTAACCCAGGTTGGAGTGCAGTGGTATAATCACAGTTCACTGAAGCCTCAACCTCCTGGGCTCAAGTGATCCTTCTACTTTAGCCTCCCAAGTAGCTGAGATTACAGGTTTGTGCCATGTTGCCCAGCTAATTTTTTTTTTTTTTTTTTTTTTTTTTGGTGGAAACAGGGTACTGCTTTGTTGCCCAGGCTGGTCTCAAACTCTCAAACTCCTCGGCTCAAGTAATCCTCCCCGCTCAGCCTCCCAAAATGCTGGGATTACAAGCATGAGCCACCACAATGGGCCTATGTTTAACTTTGAGGAGGTGCCAAACTGTTTTCCACAGTTGCTGCATCATTTTACATCCCTACCAGCAATGTATGAGAACTCCAGTCTCCTTACATCCTCACTGATGTTTTTATTGTCTGTATTTTAGCCAAAAATCCTTTTTTTTTTTTTTTTTTTTGAGACTGAGTTTTGCTCTTGTTGCCCAGGCTGGAGTGCAGTGGCATAATCTCGACTCACCGCAACCTCCACCTCCTGGGTTCAAGTGATTCTCCTGCCTCAGCCTTCCTGAGTGGCTGGGATTACAGGCGTGCACCACCACACCCAGCTAATTTTGTACTTTTAGTAGAGACAAGGTTTCTCCATGTTGCTCAGGCTGGTCTCGAACTCTCCTGACCTCAGATGATCCGCCCGCCTCAGCCTCCCAAAGTGCTGGGAATACAGGCGTGAGCCACCGCACCAGGCCCAAAAATCGTTTTGTTTTGTTTTTTGTTTTTTTAATAGAGACAGGATCTCACCATGTTGCCAAGGCTGTTCTCGAACTCCTGGGTGCTCAGGCAGTCCTCCTGCCTCGGCCTTCTAAAGTGCTTGGATTACAGACGTGAGGCACAACACCCAGCCATATATCCACTTTTTGGTGGATGAAGTGATTTTGATTTGCATTCCCATAATGATTAATGATGCTGAGCCTTTTTTTTTTTTGAAACAGGGTCTTGCTCTCTCACCCAGGCTGGAGTGCAGTGGTGCCATCATGACTCACTGCAGCGTCAGCCTCCTAGGCTCAAGTGATCCTCCCACCTCAGTCTCCCAAGTAGCTGGGACTACAGGCATGTGCCACCATTCCCAGCTAATTTTTGTTTTTTTTTGTAGAAGTGGGGTTTTGCCATGTTACCAAGGCTGGTCTTAAACTCCTGGGCTCAAGCGATCTGCCTGCCTCCACCTCCCGAAGTGCTACAATTAGAGGCATGAGCCAATGCGCTTGGCCAAGCATCTTTTCATGGGTTTATTGGCTACTGTGTTATCTTCTTTGGAGAAATACCTACTCAAATCCCTTGCCCATTTTTAATTGGGTTGTCTTTTTCTTGTTCAGCTGTAAACACTATATATTCTTGATATTAGAACCTTATCAGCTATATGATTTGCAAGTATTTTCTCCCATTTCGTGGGTTGTTTTTTTTACTTTCTTGATAGTGTCCCTTGATATACAAAAGTTTTAGGCTGGGCGCGGTGGCTCACGCCTGTAATCCTAGCACTTTGGGAGGCAGAGTCAGGTGGATCACCTGAGGTCAAGAGTTTGAGACCAGCCTAGCCAGCATTATGAAACCCCATCTCTACTAAAATTACAAAAAATTAGCTGGGCGTGGTGGTGCGCGCCTGTAGTCCCAGCTACTCAGAAGGCTGAGGCATGAGAATTGCTTGAACCCGCAAGACAGAGGTTGCAGTGAGCCTAGATTGCACCACTGCACTCCAGCCTGGGTGACAGAGCAAGACTCTGTCTAAAAAAAAAAGGTTTTATTGCTGATGAAGTCCAGTTTTGTTTTGTTTTGTTTTTGTTTTTGTTTTTGTTTGTTTTTTGGTTTTTTTGTTTGTTTGTGTTTCCCTTTGGTCGCTCTGCTTTGGTGCCGTATCTAGGAAGTCAAGGTCGTGAAGACTTACTATGTTTTCTTCTAAGGGTTTTGTAGTTTCAGTTCTTACGTTTAGGTCTTTGGTCCATTTTTACTTATTTCACTTTTCTGAACTAGTTTCATCATCAAAAAAAAGTTCAGGCAAGTACAGTTTATAAGTTGTTACAGTGATTAAATGCAAAAATGTCATGACGGCCGAGCGTCACGCCTGTAATCCCAGCACTTTGGGAGGCTGAGGCCAAGGCAGGTGGATCACGAGGCCAGGAGATCGAGACCATCCTGGCTACCACGGTGAAACCCCGTCTCTACTAAAAATACAAAAATTAGCCAGGCGTGGTGGCGGGCACCTGTAGTCCCAGCTACTCGGGAGGCTGAGGCAGGAGAATGGCGTGAACCCGGGAGGCGGAGCTTGCAGTGAGCCGACATCACGCCACTACACTCCAGCCTGGGCGACAGAGTGAGACTCCATCTCAAAACAAAAAAAAAATGTCATGACACTTAGGTTAACTGCCTGGGTTTCAATCCCAGTGAATGCGCTTGGCCTCTGCCTCTGGAGAATGGAAATAGTGGTAACTACCTTAAGGCTCTCATCAGAAGAAATGCTGCAAATCACCTGGCAGAATACATGGTCCATAATAAGAATAGGCTCCTCAGGACATTTACAACCACATCATTAGTTATCTTGGAATGATGGAATTCTCACGTCACTTTTCTTGCTTGGATTCACTAAGGAACATATTTTGCTACTTAAAAATCTTTCAATAAGGGCCTGGGATCAGCAACACACCAATAGCAATAAACATACCTAGCTCCCTGATCTCGGTTTCTGAATACCATTCTCCACTAAAATGAAATAGACCTTAGAAAAAAATGGCCAAGAATTAGGACAGGGAAAATACAAGATGAGCCTGTAATACCTTGCTGCACCAGAAAGAAAGCATGCAAAGAATGATGGGGACATGATAAAAAGACACAGAAGTCTGGGACAACTTGAGCATCAATAAATAATCTCTTGCCATTCATGTATCCTACTAAAATAGAAATACCTGTGTCTCTTTTGAAATAAATAAATAAATAAATAAATAAATAAATAAATAAATAAGCCAGATGCCGTGGCTCATACCTCTAATCCCAGCACTTTGGGAGGCTGAGGTGGGAGGATCACTTGAGGCCAGGAGTTTGAGACCAGGCTGGGAAACATAGCTAGACCCCATCTCTATTTTTAAAAAAATTAAAAATTAGGTGTGAGGTCATGTACCTATAGTCCTAGCGAGTCGGGAGGCTGAGGTAGCAGGATCACTTGAACCTAGGAGTCTGAGGCTGCAGTGAGCCATCATCATACCACTGCATTCTAGCCTGGGCAATGGAGTGAGACCCTTTCTCTAAAAGATAATAATAATAATAATAATAAGTGAATACAGTGACAGATGCAGAATTCAATGTTTACTTAGTACAAAGTACTGACCTAGAAAATAAATAACAGAGGGAAAAATGTTACATAGAGAAGCTTGACTGTACCTACCACTTTATTCAAATAATCAAAACAGTAAGGTGACAAAAATTGCATATAATTTTGCAGTGACAATCTTTTTAAAATTTTTTTTAAACAGAGTCTTGCTGTGTCACACAGGCTGCAGTGCAGTGGTGCATTCACAGTTCACTGGAGCCTCAAATTCCTAGGCTCAAACGATCATCCTGCCTCAGCCTCCTGAGTAACTGGGACTACAGGTGCACACCACCATGTCCAGCTAATTCCTATATTATTTTTGTATAGACGGGGTCTCACCATGTTGCCCAGGCTGGTCTTGAACTCCTGGGCTCAAGGAAGCCTCCTGCCTCGGCCTCCCAAAGTGTTAGGATTACAAGCGTGAGCCACCATGCCTGGCCTGCAACTTATTTTTATCATATTCCTGCCAAAGATATAAACCTGAATTAAAGAAATGGATAGGGCCGGGTGTGGTGTCTCAAACCTGTAATCCCAACACTTTGGGAGGCCGAGGCAGGCAGATCACGAGGTCAGGAGATCGAGACCATCCTGGCTAACACGGTGAAACCCCGTCTCTACTAAAAATACAAAAAAAATTAGCTGGGCGTGGTGGCGGGCGCCTGTAGTCCCAGCTACTCAGGAGGCTGAGGCAGGAGAATGGTGGGAACCCAGGAGGCGGAGCTTGCAGTGAGCCGAGATAGCACCACTGCACTCCAGCCTGGGTGACAGAGCAAGACTCCGTCTCAAAAAAAAAAAAAAAAGAAAAAAGAAATGCATAGTTCCAAACCAAAGGACAGTAAACAAAAATAGCTGGCTCATAATCTTCAAAATGGTCAAGGCCATGAAAGTCAAGGAAACACTGAAAAACTGTTCCATACTGAAGGAAACTAAAGAGACATACAATTAAATAAACACTTGATCCTGACCTGGAGCCTTTCACTACAAAGGATATTATTGGGACAACTGGCAATGGTTGAGTTTCAGGATTCAATTACATTAATGTAATACTGTTTCCTGATTGTAATGGTTGTATGATGGCTACACAGGAGAATATCCTTGTTTGTAGAAAATGCACATTGAAGTATCCAAGAGTAATAGGCAGCAAGTTGGCAACTTACTCTCAAATGATTCAGGCCAAGTTTTGTATTGTATTTGTACTGTGTAACTTTTGTTAGTTTGCAATTGCTTCCTCCAGGGGAAGCCACATATAACAAGGACATTTTGATGCAGGGGGTGCCCAGACCTGAGGGCAAAAAAACAGCACCAAGTCCAGACTAGAGTATGAACAGGTCCTTTTGATTGAAAGCACAAGAAATGTAGTCTGCACAGCCAGAAGCCTTACAAAGGAGGGGAAATTGGCTCCCCGGAAGAACAGAACTAATATACAGAAATAGGGGAGGAAACTTAGAATAAAGAGGTTAGCTATGATTTCTGTATGTTAAATAGAGCCTAGTAATTGGAAGCCTAATCCAAACATTTGACCTGTACCAGGCACCTGGGATTGCAGGTGAGAGGGTCCCACCCCTATAGAGATGATCAGTGAGGACGGGCATGGTGGCTGATGCCTGTAATCCCAGCACTTTGGGAGGCAGAGGCGGGTGGATTACCTGAGGTCGGGAGTTTGAGACCAGCCTGGCCAACATGACGAAACCCCGTCTCTACTAAAAATACAAAAATTAACTGGGCATGGTGGTGCATGCCTGTAGTCCCAGCTTCTTGGGAGGCTGAGGCATGAGAATCACTTGAACCTGGGAGGCGGAGGCTTCAGTGAGCCGAGATCATGCCACTGCACTACAACTTGGGTGACACAGCAAGACTCCATCTTGGGCTGGGCGTGGTAGCTCACACCTGTAATCCCAACACTTTGGGAGGCTGAGGTGGGTGGATTGCCTGAGCTCAGGAGTTCGAGACCAGCCTGGGCAACACAGTGAAACCCCGTCTCTACTAAAGTATAAAAAATTAGCTGGGTGTGGTGGTGTGTGCCTGTAGTCCCAGCTACTCGGGAGGCTGAGGCAGGAGAATTGCTTGATCCTGGGAGGCAGAGGTTGCAGTGAGCCGAGATCACGCCATTGCACTCCAGCATGGGTGACAAGAGCGGGACTTCGTCTCACAAAAAAAAAAAAAAAACAACTAATGGAAGTGGGAAGCATGAGATTTTCCAGC
This sequence comes from Pongo pygmaeus, assembly GCF_028885625.2. Classification (NCBI taxonomy): domain Eukaryota; kingdom Metazoa; phylum Chordata; class Mammalia; order Primates; family Hominidae; genus Pongo; species Pongo pygmaeus. Next base: position 68,036,464 of record NC_085930.1, on the reverse strand, counting down.
AAGAAAAATGTGCCCTGAAAATACCACTGACCTACTGATAGTGTAGGATGGTAACATACTGCCCCCGTTCTGTTACCAAACAGACATCAGCCATTGCTAATTAGTTGGACAGCTCTCCAGGTGGGCATTGCCATCTGTAGGCACTGGTAGGTATCAGAAAGGAAACTGTGCCACCTTCTAAGCCCTGACCTCCATCTCTGCTGAATCCCAGCTCACAGCTGGGCTGTGCAACGCGCAGGGCGCTCTCACCTTGAGGAGGAGGTCCTCAAGACTGTAAGCCATGATGCCCTTCCTCATGCTTCGATCCGCAGTGCTTACGCGGCAGGGCCGGGCCCTGGGGGCCTTGGGGCTGGGCTCTGACAGCAGCTGCTGGGTCACCACAGAGGTACGCACTGACACACGCCTGGGGCAGTTGAAGCATCAGGGTGAGCCGCCCACTTTGCCCAACCCTTGCCCACCACACAGGGGAGCCACCTCCCCACCCCTCCTGACTGGGCTCATGATCAGCCAACCCCCCATCACCTGCTAATCCTGCTCTAGTCTTACTCAAAAGCCTGCTAGAGGCCAGGCACGGTGGCTCATGTCTGTAATCCCACACTTTGGAAGGCTGAGGTGGGCAGATCACTTGAAGTCAGGAGTTCAAGACCACCCTGGCTAACATGGTGAAACCCCATCTCTACTAAAAATACAAAGATTAGCCAGAGTGGTGGCACATGCCTGTAATCCCAGCTCCATAGGCTGGGACACAAGAATTGCTTGAACCCTGGAAGGCGGGAGAGGTTGCAGTGAGCTGTGATGGCGCCACTGCACTCCAGCCTGGGCAACAGAGTGAGACCTTGACTTGACTTAAAAAAAAAAAAAGAAATAAATAAATAAAGAAAAAAAAAAGCCTGCTAGAGCAGTGCATCTCAAACTTCGAAGGACACATAAGTCACCAGGGCTTCTGTTCAAATGCAGATTCTGATTGAGCAGACCTGGTTGAGGCCTGAGATTCCAAATGTTTCATAAGTTCCCAAGTGATGTTGATATGCTGGCTCTCAGACCATGAGGAGTAAGTAGCAAAGTAATAAAAGACCCACCCCACATTCCCCCAGTTACAACCTCTCTTGGCCTCACTCTCCTCACCTGTAAAGTTGGATGAAGTGGGGGAAGCCTGAAGTCAATGTAAGGTATTTTTTTAACTGAAGCACTCAATTTAGAACCAAAGGAATGGAAAGGACCTGGATTTTACAGTCAGGCAGTCCCAATTTAGAATCTTGGCTCCCTCATGGATTTTCTGGGTGATTGAGAGCACCCACTATGTGCCTCAGTTCTCTCACCTATTAATTTGGTATAATAACCCCCACTTCCCAAAGTTGTTGTGAGGCTTACATGAGATCAGGAGTAAAAGCACCAAGCATAGTGTCTACTCCTTTTTATGCACGGTGTGGTGGTGGTGTAGGCAGCAGCATTAATATCACCCAGGGACTTCTTGGCAGTGCAAAATCTCAGGTCCCAATCCAGACCTCCTGAATCAGAATCTGCACTTGAACAAGGTCCCCTGTGACCTATATACCCATTAAAGTTTGAGAAGTTCTGGCTTACAGCTCATAGGTGGCTCCCTTTCCATTCTGCCCATGACTTTCCTCACCTGGAGAGGGACTTGGGGTAGAGAAGGCTAAGGGACTTCATGGCGTATTCCATCCTTGTCAGCTGGACTGCGTTGGACCTGGGAAAGAGGCAGAAACAATTCATCAGGGTGAGATGAGAGGGTTCCCATCTCTCTCATTGTTAGACAAGGCACAACCCAACCCCTGTTCAGCAACCCTCCTCCCTGTTCTTCTATCCCAACTCACACATACCTCCCCCAGCCCTTCTCCTGTCTGGCCCCATGCATGCCAACCAAGACCAAGCTGGAGACCCCACCCCTCTCCCCACCAGGTGCTCAGGCCTAGCCTCACTCAGCAGCTGCTGCTCCTGCCCCAGTCCCACTCACTCCATGTTTCTCAGCCCCTGGCTCTGGTCACACTGAGCAGATAACCCAAGTCAGGGCTGAAGAAGCCTTGCCCAATTTGTTCCTGTCCGTGGGGACAGAGTCCACTTTACGCTGGCAGGAGGTGAGTCACACCACCTCACACTTCTGGGGACCATTCCCGCACCTCTAGTCCAGAGACCTCACAGGCAGGCAACCCAGTCAAAGCCTGCTCTCTCCCATGGGTCCTTGAGCAATCCAAACGCCTTCCTGAGGCTTCCCACTGGCCAAAAGAACATTCTGTGATGATAGAGGCATGCCTTGTACATACTCTCCAATACCATTGCTACTAGCCCCATGTGACTATTGAGTATTTGAAACATAACTAGTGTGATTCAGGAGCTGAATTTTTTTTTTTTTTTTTTTTAGTTTTGCTCTTGTCACCCAGGCTGGAGTGCAATGGGGCGATCTCGCTCACTACAACCTCCGCCTCCTGGGTTCAAGCAATTATCCTGCCTCAGCCTCCCCAGTAGCTGGGATTACAGGCATCTGCCACCATGCCCAGCTAATTTTTTGTTTTGTTTTGTTTGGATTTTTAGTAGAGATTGGGTTTTACCATGTCGGCTAGACTGGTCTTGAACTCCTGACCTCAGGTGATCTCCCTGCCTCGGCCTCCCAAAGTGCGGAGATTACAGGCGTGAGCCACTGCACCCGGCACAGGAGCTGTATTTTTTACTTTATTGAATTTTAACTAATTTAAATTTAAATAGCCACATTGCCATGTGGCTCTTGGCACCCATATTAGATCACAGGTCTAAGCAGATAGCCCTGGGCTCATCTGTCACCACTTTTTCTCCTAAACCTCTATGCTCCAGCTCTTGAAGGGCCCAACCCTTTGCACAGATAGTTCCCTCCACCTGTAGTGCCTTTCTCTGATCCAGCGCGAAATTTTTGCAGCCTTGAAGCCTCAGTTTCATTGCTTTCCACTTTTTAAAAGGAAAGTCTTCTTAGACCACTCACAAAATTACTATATCTTCATCCTGCTCTTCGTAGCCAAGGGTGCCTCTGGGTCTGTTTCTGCTGTAGCCCCTCAGTCCCTGGATGCCTGGCCCTGAGGTCCTCTTCCTATTTGAAGCTCCCGGCACAGGTAGGGCTTCGCAGAGCAAGGGGCACAAGGGGTGGACATAAAACAAAAGCCCCCTTGCCAGTTGGGGACAATCACTCTCTCCTTTTAACAATTTGGGGGACTTTCCAGACCAGGCCCCACAGAAGCAGAAAACCCCCTTTCCCACTTAGCACTACAGTAGCTCTAGTCCTAGCTACGTGGGAGGCTGAGGCAGGAGGATTCTGCTTGCCTCAGCCTCACCCACTTCGTATCCCTAGCAAAACTCTGCCAAGAGCTACCTAACCTGCTCTCCAGGAGCAAAGAAAAAAAAATCCCCAAACCCAAAACAATAACAAACTCCTTACCTCCCGCTCACAGCCTCCTGGAAATACTGCCCTGTCCCGCCCAGCTCTCCCTTCATTTATTTCCAGCCCCCATGAAGCTCCTCCCCAGCCTTCAGCCCCAGCTGGGGAAAAGAGCTTGGGGTGACAGCTGCAAGCCAGCCTGACTTCCAGAAAAGGCCTAAAAGGAGGGGAGAAGGCACGTTTCGAAAGCTTTGGCAAAACGGATGGCCCATGACATGACATCAAGCACAGAGGGCACAGAAAGCAGGCAGATGTGGGTTGTGGTCCCAACTCCACCCCATATCAGCTTGCTTGAGCTTAGACAGATCACCTGACTTCTGTGAGCCCCAGTTTCTCTTCTCTGTATAATGAGGATAATGATTCTTGTTTTATAGGCTAGTGGTGAGGATTAGTGACAATAAAAGTAAAGGGGCACAGTGGCTCATGCCTATAATCCCAATGTTTTGGGAGGCTGAGGCGGGAGGATTGCTTGAGGACAGGGGTTGGAGGACAGCCTCGGCAATAGAGTGAGACCCTGTCTCTGAAAAAAAAAGAAAAAAGTAGCCTGGGTGCTGTGGCTCATGCCTGTAATCCTAGCCCTTTGAGAGGCCGAGGCAGGTGGATCACTTGAGGTCAGGAGTTTGAGACCAGCATGGCCAACATGGTGAAGCCCCGTCTCTACTAAAAATACAAAAATTAGCCAGGCGTGGTGGTGTGTGCCTGTAATCCCAGCTACCTGGGAGGCTGAGGCAGGAGAATCACTTGAGCCTGGGAGGCAGAGGTTGCGGTGAGCTTAGATCGCACCACTGCCTTCCATTCTGGGTGACAGAGTGAGACCCTGTCTCAAAAAAAAAAAAAAAGGCCAGGCGCGGTGGCTTACACCTCTAACCCCAGGACTTTGGGAGGCCAACGTGGGCAGATCACAAGGTCAAGAGTTCGAGACCAGCTTGGTCAATATGGTGAAACCCCCATCTCTACTAAATATACAAAAATTAGCCGTGCATAGTGGTGGGTGCCTGAAATCCCAGCTACTCAGGAGGCTGAGGCAGGAGAATCACTTGAACCCGGGAGGCAGAGGTTGCAGTGAGCCGAGATCACACCACTACACTCCAGCCTGGGTGACAGAGCGAGACTCTGTCTCAAAAAAAAAATAATAAAATAAAATAAAGGCTTTGCAAACATAAACACCCAATGGATCGAAGTGATTATTAGTATTACTGATAATTTTTAATTTTTATTTTATTATTTTTAATTTTTTTGTCTTTTTCTCAATTTGATAATGTACATATTAAATCATAGCAGAGAGTAAGACAAGCTGAAATGTGGAGTGGTTAAGAGTGTAAGATCTATGACCCAGCAGTTCCACTTCTGTGTGTGTGTGGTGTGTGTGTGTCATATAGAGCACACCTGTTGTCCCAGCTGCTCAGAAGGAGGCTGATGCAGGAGGATCACTTGAGCCCAGGAATTAAAATTTAGCCTGAGTAACATAGGGAGACCCTGTCTTTACAAAAGAAAAGAAACAAAACCAAAACCAAACAAAATTACATATATATGTGTATATATATATATACACACATACATATCCAAAAGAAATGAAAAATATGTCTACACAAACACTTGTATGTGAATATTCATAGGATTATTCGTAATAGCCAAAAGGTAGAAACACATGAATGTTCAATTTATAAATCGATTTTTTAAATGTGCGTATCCATACATGGTATATTATTTGTCAAAAAGGATCCATATTACCACATGGAGGAACCTTGCAAACAGTACAGAAAGTAGACAAAGCCAGTCACACGAATCATATACGTATTGTATGATTCCACTTATATGAAATGTCTAGAATAGGCAAATCTATATAAAGACAAAATAGGGCCGGGTGCGGTGGCTCACGCCTGTAATCTCAGCACTTTGGGAGGCTGAGGCGGGCGGATCACGAGGTCAGGAAATCGAGACCATCCTGGCTAACACGGTGAAACCCTGTCTCTACTAAAAATACAAAAAATTAGCCGGGCATGGTGGCAGGCGCCTGTAGTCCCAGCTACTCGGGAGGCTGAGGCAGGAGAATGCCGTGAACACGTGGGGCGGAGCTTGCAGTGAGCCGAGATCGCACCACTGCACTCCAGCCTGGGCGACAGAGCGAGACTCCGCCTCAAAAAAAAAAAAAAAAAGACAAAATGAGTTAGTGGTTGCTTCGGGCTGGGAGTAGGGTATGGGAGGGGAATGGGGAGTGGCTGCTAATTAGTACAGGGTTTCTTTTAGGGTTTTCTTTTTTTTTTCTTTTCTTTTTTTTAGAACACTTAGTGGCTATCTGCTATCAAAGCTAAGTCTTTTTTTTTTTTTTTTTTTTTGAGACGGAGTCTTGCTCTGTCGCCCAGGCTGGAGTGCAGTGGTGTGATCTCTGCTCACTGCAAGCTCCACCTCCTGTGTTCACGCCATTCTCCTGCCTCAGCCTCCAGAGCAGCTGGGATTACAAGCGCCCGCCACCACGCCCGGCTGATTTTTTGTATTTTTAGTAGAGACGGAGTTTCACCGTGTTAGCCAGGATGGCCTCGATCTCCTGACCTCATGATCCGCCCGCCTGGGCATCCCAAAGTTCTGGGATTACAGGCATGAGCCACCGCGCCCGGCCTTTTCTTTTTCTTTTTCTTTTTTTTTTTTTTTTTTTTTTTGAGACAGAGCCTTGCTCTGTCACCCAGGCTGGAGTGCAGTGGCATGATCTTGGCTCACTGCAAGCTCTGCCTCCCGGGTTCACGCCATTCTCCTGCCTCAGCCTCCCCAGTAGCTGGGACTACAGGTGCCTGCCACCAAGCATGGCTAATTTTTTTGTATTTTTAGTAGAGACGGGGTTTCACCATGTTAGCCAGGATGGTCTCGATCTCCTGACCTCATGATCCGCCTGCCTCAGCCTCCCAAAGTGCTGGGATGACAGGCGTGAGCCACCGCGCCCGGCCTTCCTTTTTTTTTTTTTTTTTTTTGAGACGGAGTCTCGCTATGTCACCCAGGCTGGAGTGCAATGGCGCGATCTCAGCTTACAGCAACCTCCACCTCCCACAGGTGCGTGCCACCACACCTAGCTAATTTTTGTATTTTTAGTAGATACAAGTTTTTTACTTGTAAGTAGATACAAGTATTTTAGTAGATACAAATATTTTAGTAGATACAAGGTTTCACCACGTTGGCCAGGCTGTGGTCTGGCCAACAGGTCTCTAACTCCTGACCTCAAGTGATCTGCCCTGCCTCTGCCTCCCAAAGTGCTGGAATTGCAGGCATGAACTACCGCGCCCGGCCAGGTTTCCTTTTTTTTTTTTTTTTTTTTTTTTACCTATTAATTACAAACTATTTCAGTGATGGTTGCACAACCCTGTAAATATACTAAAAATCATTGACTTGTACACTTGAGTAGGTGATGTGAATTGTATCTCAATAAAGCTGTGTTTTTTAAAAAACGTTTAACCTCATCTTTCTTTTAACACAGGGTTTTTCACACTTTGGTGCATCAGAATCAGCTGGCGGTTTTGTTAAAATTCAGATTGCTAGGCCCCACCCCAGAATTTCTCACTTAGTAAGTCTGGGGTTGTGCCTAGGAATTTGCATTACTAAAGGTTCCCAGGTGATTCAGAAGCCATGGCTGCTCAGGGAGCCCACTTTGAGAACCAGTGGTTTAACGCTGGCTGCGTGAGCTAACTTCTCTAAGCTTCAGTTTGATCCAACAACTGGGGATAAAAATAGCTCTACTGCATCTGGTTTCCATGCAGATTAAATGGATAATCGTGAAATGTACTTGCTACAGAGTCTAGTGCATCCTTAGAGCTCAATAAATGGAAATTATTATTATTTAGATCTAAATCCTTCCCTGGAGGGGCTCTCAGGCAACCATCATTCATTCATTCAGCAAATATTTATTAAGCACTTACTATATGCCAGTCCTTCTGGGGCTAAGAATACAACAGGAAACAAGACAGCCTTGTCCCACACTTCAAGGAGCCGACATTCCTGAGGAAGGTGGGAACTCAGACCATGAATAAATATGCAAATAAACAAAATAATTTCAGATAATGATGTTCTGGGAAGAAAACAAAACAAGGTGATATAATAACAACAGCTGGAGAGTTAGATTGGCCTGTGCGTTCAAGAAATGCCTCCAAGGAGGTGAGCTTTGAGGTAAATCCTGACTAAATCCTGGGGGATAATCAAGACAGAGGAAACATCATTGCAAAGGATTTGAGAAGGGAGCATGAAGAGAGAGTGAGGAGACAGGAACACAAATAACTTAAACTTAAGGACAGACCAAGAGCCAGGAGAAAGGTACAAGCAAAACCCTTTAGGGAAGAGGTTCTGGAGAAAGAGTCGGGGCCCCTCCCTTCAACAGTCATGGCTCAAATATTTATTACTCCACTGTGTACTTGGTGTCCTGAGATAGATAGGCCAATAGATGACTCAGGAGAGGTCTGGCCCTGACAGAAAACCAGACACAGAAAGACAAAGATAACCACGAGCTAAAGCCAGAGAGCACTGTCCAGGGATGAAGGATAAACCCGGGGATTTTTCACAGCGATTAAGAGAGGGAGATGGTTTTGGCTCCATCGGAATTTATCTATTCAATCAGCATTTCTTTCTTTTTAAATTTTTTTCTTTTTTCTTTTTTCTTTTAATAGAGACGGAGTTTTGCCATGTTGCCCAGGCTGGTCTCCAACTCCTGGGCTCAAGCGATCCTCCCGCCTCGAGCTCCCAAAGTGCTGGGATTACAGGCGTTGAAATTTTTACACTATGCCAGACACTATGAGCTGCTGGGGACATGGATGACTTAGTTCTTGTCCCTGACTTTGGGGAATTCACATTCCAGTGAGAAAGGCAATGTCTGAGCATGGTTCTCAAACTCTGTAGTGCATGAAAATCATCTGGGACACCTTGGATTGGAAAAGGACTGTAGCTACGACTCAAAATTGAGGAGCCACTAAATTTAAAAATATATTCTGCATGTTAAATTTATAACACCATGAACAAAAAGTCAAAAGACATAAAATAGGGAAAATACTGTATATTCAAACTAGTATCACAGACAAGAAGCTAGTCTCTCTCTCTCTCTCATTCTTTCCTCCCTACTCTATCTACATATAAATTAAGGCCCGGCGCGGTGGCTCATGCCTGTGATCCCAGCACTTTGGGAGGCCGAGGCGGGTGGATCACGAGGTCAGGAGATAAAGGCCATCCTGGTTAACACGGTGAAACCCCGTCTCTACTTAAAAAATACAAAAAAATTAGCCGGGCGTGGTAGTGGGTGTCTGTAGTCCCAGCTACTCAGGAGGCTGAGGCAGGAGAATGGCGTGAACCCGGGAGGCGGAGCTTGCAGTGATCCAAGATTGTGCCACTGCACCCCAGCCTGGGCGACAGAGCAAGACTGTCTCAAAAAAAAAAAAAAGACTGAGCCGGGGGTGGTGGCTTATGCCTATAATCCCAGTACTTTGGGAGGCCAAGGCAGGTGGATTGCCTGAGGTCAGGAGTTTGAGACCAGTCTGGCCAACAGACTACCAAGCTGTTGCTAGAGCTGTGAGAAAACAGGGACTCAGACAGACTCATATATTGCTGGTGAGAATATAATTGGTATAACCACTATGGAAGGCATTCTGGCAAGATCTATCAAAATTTCAAGCACAATGTATTCTTTGATCCAGCAATACCACCTCTGGGATTCCAGACTATAGATCTACTTGACCATGAGTGAAATTATATATGTACAAGGTTATTCTCTGAAGCTATATTTGTAATAGCAAAATATTGGAAACACAAATGTCCAACAAGAGGGGGTGCGTCAAGTAAATTATGTTATAGTCATATGATGGAATGGCACTAAGGAAAAAGAGGGCCAGGCGTGGTGGCTCACGCCTGTAATCCTAGCACTTTGGGAGGCTGAGGCAGGCGGATCATCTGAGGTCAGGAGTTGGAGACCAGCCTGGCCAACATGGTGAAACCCTGTCTCTACTCAAAAAATACAAAAATTAGCCAGGCATGGTGGCACGCTCCTGTAATCCCAGCTACTCAGGAGGCTGAGGCAGGAGAATCGCTTGAAACCAGGAGGCAGAGGTTGAAGTGAGCCGAGAATGTACCACTGCACTCCAGCCTGGGCAACAACAGTGAAACTCCATCTCAAAAAAAAAAAGAGTAAGGATGTTCTTTATGTTTCTTTATGATCTGGAGAAAACAGTCAAGATATATTGTTCAGTCAAAACAAGGCAGGATCAGGGCACAGTGGCTCACACCTGTAATCCCAGCAGTCTGTGAGGCCAAGGCAGGAGTATTGCTTGAGGCCAAGAGTTCAAGACCAGCCTGGGCAACACAGTAAGACCTTTTCTCTACAAAAAATACAAAAATTAGCTGGGTGTGGTGACACACATCCCAGCTACTCAGGAGGCTGAGGTGGGAGGGCCCCTTGAGCCTAGGAGTTCGAGGTTGTAGTGAGCCATGATTGTATCATTGCACTTCAGTCTGAGCAAGACCCTGTCTCTAAAAATATAAATAAAATAAGGCAAGGTGTGGTGGCTCATGCCTATAATCCTAGCACTTTGGGAGGCTAAGGCAGGAGGTTTGCTTGAGGCCAAGAATTTGAGACCAGCCTGGGCAACATAGCAAGACCCCCATCTCCACAAAAAATGTAAAATAAGCCAGGCATAGTGGTGCATGCCTGTAATCCAAGCTACTCACATGGCTGAGGCAGGAGGTTCACTTGAGCCCAGGAGGTCAAGGCTCAGTGAGCCATGATGGTACCACTGCACTCCAGCCTGGGCAACAGAGCAAGACCCTGTCTCAAAAAAAATAATTAATTAAATAAAAAATAAAAATATCATTCTGAGAGTCTGTAGCTTCCCCAGGCTGCCAAGGAAATTCATGGCACAAAAACAGCTATGAACCTCTGCTCTAAACAGCTATGCCTTTGCATTAGCATCCTTTCCGTATGACCATTTGCATTTTGTTTTTGAGACAGGGTCTTGCTCCATTGCCCAGGCCGGAGTGCAATGGTGTGATCATGGCTCACTGCAGCCTCAACCTGCTGGGCTCAAGCGATCCTCCCATCTCAGCCTCCTGAATAGCTGAGACTACAGACATATGCCATCCTGCCTGGCTAATTTTATTTTTAGAGATAGGTTCTTGCTATGTCGCCCAGGCTGATCTCGAGTTCCTGGACTCAAGCAATCCTCCTGTTTCAGCCTCCCAAAGTGCTGGGATTATAGGCATGAGCCACCATGCTCAGGGTCTCATCATGTTGCCCAGGCTGGCCTCAAACTCCTGAACTCAAGTGATCTTCCCACCTCAGCCTCATGAGTAGCTGGGACTACAGGTACATGCCACCACAGCCAGCTTATTGTTTGGTTTTTGAACCATGTAAATGCATTACCTAGTCAACATTTTAACTTAAAAAGATATTCTTAGGCCCAACTTTGGGGAATGATTCATTTGGGTAAGGGTGGGGCCCAGAAATCTGTGTTTTTAACAAGCATCCTGGATGAGTCTATCACAGATGGTTCTACACCAGGCTGCACAGACAGCAAAAACGATGAGAACTAATGTGGAAGCAGGTGATCCTTGGTGCAGTAAGATGGGTCCTAAAGGGTCAGCAGGATTTCCACAAGGCAAAGAAAGACATTCTAGAGAGCCTGGGGGCGGTGAGAAATATTCCTGGCCCGTTTCCCCAGAGGTCCTGAACCCTCTTAGTTATCCCTCAGTGGGTCCTGAACCGTTATCCTTTAAACAGAGCAGTAACAGATCTTGTAGTAAAAATCCTCCAGCCCTAGGGTCACTTTGGTCTGAGTTCTTATAGTGCTATTGCTGCGTGATCCTGGGCAAGTCACTTCCCCTTTCTGAGCCTTAATTTTCCCTTGTGTAAGATAATGATAACAAAAGTAATTATCTCCAAGGGTATTGGAAAAAGAGAATTAGTTCACGTGTGTGAATATGCCTAGCATAGAGTAGGTACTCAATAAATGTTGTTGATTTCTTTTCTCTCACTCTGTCGCCCAGGCTGGAGTGCAACGGTATGATCTCTGCTCGCTGCAACCTCTGCCCCCCGGGTTCAGGCGATTCTCTTGCCTCAGCCTCCCAAGTAGCTGGGACTACAGGCACGTGCCACCACGCCCAGCTAATTTTTTGTGTTTTTAGTAGAGACGGGGTTTCACCGTGTTAGCCAGGCTGGTCTCGATCTCCTGACCCCATGATCTGCCCGCCTCAGCCTCCCAAAGTGTTGGGATTACAGGCGTGAGCCACTGCGCCCAGCCTTTTTTCTTATTTTTTTAAAATTTGAGACAGGGTCTCACTCTGTTGCTCAGGCTGGAGTGCAGTGGTGTGATCTCAGGTCACTGCAACCTTCGCCTCCCGGGTTCAAGCGATTCTCCTGCCTCAGCTTCCCAAGTAGCTGGGACTACAGGCATGCACTAACACACCCTGATAATTTTTGTATTTCTTTTGGTAGAGACAGGGTTTCACCATGTTGACCAGGCTAGTCTTGAACTCCTGACCTCAAGTGATCCACCGCCTTGGCCTCCCAAAGTGCTGGGATTACATGTGTAAGCTGTGCCTGGCCAGTGTTGCTGATTTCTTGCTTGCCTTTCTCAGATCCCAGCCACACAGACTCCCTTCCTAGTGTGAGCCCCTTGCTGGTCATATGTGCTCTTGTTACCCACCTACAGATGTTAAATCCCAAGGAACTCAAATCTGTTCCTCTCTGTCCATTGCCACCTCCTAGCCCAAGCCACCCCTAGGATTGCCTGAATTACTGCAGTAGCCTTCAAGTGATTCTTCTGCTTCACCCTTGGCCCCTGCAAGCCATTCTCTACACAGCAACTAGATCTATCTTTATTTATTTATTTACAGACAGTGTCTTACTCTGTTGCCCAGAATGGAGTGCGGTGGCATAATCATGGCTCACTGTAACCTTGAACTCTTGGTCTCAAATGATTCTCCCACCTCATCCTCCCGAGTAGCCTGGACTACAGGCACGCACCACCATGCCAGCTAATATTATTTTATTTTTAATTTTTGTAGAGACGAGAGTCTCACTATATTGCCCAGGCTGATCTCCTGCCTTGGCCTCCCAAAGTGCTGAGATTACAGGCTTGAGGCACTGTGCTCCCACCTAGACCTATCTTTTAAAAATGCAGAACTGTGTCATTTTCCTGGTTAAACCTTTTAGTGGTTCCCCAAACCCCCTGGGATAAAGACTTAACTCTTTACTGAACCCTCCAAATGCTCCAGTCACTCTTAAGTTTCTCAGTTCTTTGAACAGCCAAGTGCTCTCTGGATTTGGGGCCTTCCCATGTGCTGTTCCCTCTGCCTGAAAAGCTCCTCTCCTCCCCACCTCTTTAGCTAATTCCCACTCAGGCTTCAGACCTCAGTTTAATTGCTGCCACTGTAGAGACTTTCCTAACCCTCCAGGTCAGGGAGAGAGACCTCATTTTTCCTCCCTCAGCCTCCTGTGTTTTCTTGTATTTCTTAGCTTCATGGGTACAAGTTCTTCCCCTGACTGGGCTGTGATCCCTCAGGGGAAATGGACCATGTTTATTTCTGTGTCCCCAGGTCATAGCAGAGCATCCTGGTGCACAGTGGATGCTCACTATACACGCTTTTTTCTTTCTTTTTTTCTTTATTCGGATAATATAACTTCTGTCTTTAAAGTTTTGCTTAGTATTTTGTTGTTGTGGTAAAATGCACATAACATAAAACTTACTATGTTAATCATTTTTAAGTGTACAGTTTCAGTGGCATTAAGCACACACATATAGTTGTGCAATCAGCACCACCATCCATCTCCAGAACTTTTTTCATCTTCCCGAACTGAAGCTCTGTACCCATTAAACACTAGCTCCCCATTCTCTGTCCACCCCTCAAGCTTCTGGCAATGGTCATTCTACTTTGTCTCTACAGATAAAGTTTATTTGGAAATAATTTTTCTTTCATGGCCTTGACATTTTTGAAGAGTACAGTCCAGCTCTCTTCTAGAATGTCCCTCCGTCTGGATTTATGTTATTTCTTCATGATTAGTTTCAGTTAGGTATTTTTGGCAGAAACATCATAGAAGTGATGCTGTGTCCTCAGTCTATTAAAAGAGGCACAAGATATCAGTTTATCTCATTATTGATGAAATTAACTGACTATATGGTTAAGGGGGACAAGCCAGATTTCCTCACTGAGAGGTTCCCTGTTTCTCTTTGCAATAATTAAATGTGAGAAACTTATTTTGAGACAGAGTCTCATTCTGCACTCTGCCCCCCAGGCTGGAGTGCAGTGACACAATCTCGACTTACTGCAACCTCTGCCTCCCTGGTTCAAGCGATTCTCCTGCCTCAGCCACCAAAGTAGCTGGGATTACAGGAACCCGCCACCACACCTGGCTAATTTTTGTGTTTTTAGTAGAGACGGGATTTCACCATGTTGCCCAGGCTGGTCTTGAACTTCTGACATCAAGTGGTCCACCCACCTCGGCCTCCCAAAGTGCTGGGATTAAAGGTGTGAGACTGTGTGAATGATGTGTGCTCCAGGGAAAGTCACAGAATGTATCAGTTTCCCCCTCTGTAAAGTGTGGACAGAGGTATCCTAAACTGATATTACAGCTTCAGAAAGTAAAAGTGTTCAAGCGGCCTCTGGGCGCCGGCAAAACAGGCTGGGGATTAATCTCTTGCGCGCTCCACAGGAGGAGGGGCTGGGCGGGGCGGGGGCGAGAGAGAACGAGGGCGCCTGCGCGGAGAGGGGTGACCATAGAGTCGGTCCTCCAGAGACAGAGGGGCCGGAAGTTCTCTTCACAGAGCCGCGCGGCTGCGGCGGCGCAAATAGGGTCAGTGGGCAGCTTGGCGTTGTTGCGATACTAGGTCTGCGTGAGGGGTTCGGGGGTTCTGGGCAGGCATAATGGCGTCTCGAGCAGGCCCGCGAGCGGCCGGCACCGACGGCAGCGACTTTCAGCACCGGGAGCGCGTCGCCATGCACTACCAGATGAGGTATGAAATGAGGCGAGGAGCACGGAGGCTTTCTCCCCGGCTGGAGCCTGCGGGGCTTGTGGAGCGACGCCGGCCCGGCCTCAGGGTCTTGCTCCCCAGCCAGCCCCTGCTCACCTGCCAAGTCCCCTCCTCCCGTGACGGCTTCAGGCCTGTCCCCCATCCTGGAAAGCCCCGTGGCCCCCGCGAGCTCCACCCCTTGTTCCGCCCGGTGCCTTGAGGGGATCCAGCCTCGCGGGCTCCCGCCCTGCGTGGGCTCCCGAGTCACGTCGATGCTGGCCCCGCAGTATCACCTTCGAAACCGAATTTCTAATTTGAGCCTCAGCTTCCTCGTCTGTAGAGGGAGAGAATAATCTGCCTTTTAGGTTTTGATGAAAGATTAATCAGTAATTCGTGTAAAGAAAGTAGCATAAGGCCTACCACGTAATATATGGTAGGTGTTATATTTTGGGCCGTTTGGGGGGATATAGACAGTAAAAGGCAGCCTTTCCTAAGGACGCCTTGCCTAAAATGAATTTTATAAACACTCCCACGTAAGGGGTATTTCTACATTCAATTACTAGTTCGACAAATACTGAGCTTCCAAACATCATACACTGCTAGACACTAGGTTATAATAGTGAGCAAAAGCAGACATGGTCTTTGTATGCATGTTATACCTTCAATAAACAATTTTATTTAAGAAAAAAGAAAAACTATTCCCTGCCTTCATGGAGCTTGAAGTCTAGAGGTGACTGTTTTTTTTTTGTTTTGTTTTTTTCAACCTTTCCACATTTTCTACAATAAATACTTTTAAATAAAAATTTTAAAATTTTTACTTCCTTAAATCCATTGACCTCTCCCAGAATGTTCTTCACATCTTTCTCTCCAGAGTTTTAAAGAATGACAAGCTCTTTGAACTCTCATTTCTTTCACATCTCTAGGCCCCGGCTGAAAGGGGCCTCACAACTTAAGCAGGTGTTTTCATGCCAGCCCAGAGTAGAAACATTGCCCTTAGGGATATGAGGATACGTTTGGGACGTGAGAGAATTAGAAGAATAAGAAAAGTATGTACTTCCTTTGGATGAAAAATCTAGCTAGAGAAGTATGGGCAGCCTGAGTACCTTTCCTCTCTGCCAATACCTTCTCCTTCCAGACTTTAATCCTATGGTGCAGTCAGCGTCCTCTTGCTAAACACAGCTCTGAGCTACCCTTCTGCCTTTTTATTATTATTATTATTTTTATTTATTTATTTATTTTTGAGACTGAGTCACGCTCTGTCGCCCAGGCTGGAGTGCAGTGGCGCGATCTCAGCTCACTTGTAAGCTCCGCTTCCCGGGTTCACGCCGTTTTGAGCCTCAGCCTCCCGAGTAGCTGGGACTACAGGTGCCCGCCACCACGCGCGGCTAATTTTTTTGTATTTTTAGTAGAGACAGGGTTTCACCGTGTCAGCCAGGTTGGTCTCAATCTCCTGACCTCGTGATCCGCCCGCCTCGGCCTCCCAAAGTGCTGGGATTACAGGCGTGAGCCACCGCGCCCGGCCCTGCCTTTTTATTATTAGTATTGTTGTTTTTTTTTTTTATAGAGATGGAGTCTCATTTTGTTGCCAGGCTGGTCTCAAACTCCTGGGCTCAAGCAGTCCTCCTGCTTCAGCCTACCAAAGTGCTTGGATTAGAGTTGTGAGCCACCATGCCCAGCCTCTTCTGCCTTTAACTCTCATAGTCTTTGTGATTCATATCCCACTAACCCTCTCCCCCTAACAATATGTTCCTGCCACACGTAACCACTTGCTTTCCTGGAACACAAATACTTGGGCCTTTTTGCCTGCATGCTCCTGCATGGGATGCCCATCTTCACTCATTCCTGAGCCTAGTTCAGATATCACCTGCCTGTAGATAGCCATCTCTGACATTCCATGCCAGGCAGAGTTGATTCCTCCTTCCTGTGATCCCATGTATCTGGGAACATATATTTACTAGAACTTTTTCACTTCATTTTCTAATTACTTTTTCCTCCTCTGTTCTTTGTGCCCGGCTTCTAGGCTGTTTTATTCAAATTTGTATCCCAGTGTCCAGTACAGTTGCCTGGCATATAGTTGGTGGTAAGAAAAATTTGAAAGATACTTCTCCCTCTGCTCTGCCCCACAGTGTGACCCTCAAGTATGAAATCAAGAAGCTGATCTACGTACATCTGGTCATATGGCTGCTGCTGGTTGCCAAGATGAGCGTGGGACACCTGAGGCTCTTGTCACATGATCAGGTGGCCATGCCCTACCAGTGGGAATACCCGTATTTGCTGAGCATTTTGCCCTCTCTCTTGGGCCTTCTCTCCTTTCCCCGCAACAACATTAGCTACCTGGTGCTCTCCATGATCAGCATGGGACTCTTTTCCATCGCTCCACTCATTTATGGCAGCATGGAGATGTTCCCTGCTGCACAGCAGCTCTACCGCCATGGCAAGGCCTACCGTTTCCTCTTTGGTTTTTCTGCTGTTTCCGTCATGTACCTGGTGTTGGTGTTGGCAGTCCAAGTGCATGCCTGGCAGTTATACTACAGCAAGAAGCTCCTAGATTCTTGGTTCACCAGCACACAGGAGAAGAAGCATAAATGAAGCCTCTTTGGGGTGAAGCCTGGACCTCCCATTGAATGAAAGGACAGTAGTACAGCAGTTCTAAAATCTCTTCTGGTGATTTTAGCAGCTGTGATGTTGGTACCTGGTGCAGACCAGGCCAAAGTTCTGGAAAGCTCCTTTTGCCATCTGCTGAGGTGGCAAAACTATAATTTATTCCTGGTTGGCTAGAACTGGGTGACCAACAGCTATGAGACAAACTTCGGCTGTTTGAAGTTGAACTTTGAGATTTTTCTTTAAGAATGAGCTTCATCCTCACCTCCACTCGGTCATTCTTCCCATTTCCATCCATTACCCCTTAGCCATTGAGACTGAAGGAAATAGGGAATAAATCAAATTACGTCATCTCTAGGTCACGGGTCAGGAAACATTTGGGAAGCTGCTCCCTTGGCAGACTGTGGTCTCTTCTGCAAAGCATTTTAATTAAAAACCTCAATAAAGATGGCCCTGCCCACACTGTGCCTTGTGTTTGGGGCTTGATAGAGTGTGAAAGGTGTGTTGCTTGAAAGGTGTGGCCTTAGACACTAGGAGATGATGGGTAGAAGCTCCTTGAGAAACCTAGCAGTGGCCATAGAGAAGTAGACTGGGTATGGGGAACCTAAGTCATAGTTCTAACCTACAGCTGATTGGTAAGAACTATGGGCCAGACATTTAATCTCTCCATCTATGAAATAGTCCATTCTCATTTATCTAGCTTAGGTTATGGGCTCTTCTTTTAGTTGGATATTCACATTTATCTTTCAGTGTTAACTGGGTATCAGTTATGAGTCTACTACTGTATAATGGCATCCAAAAGAATTTTAAAGTACCTCTGTTTATACGGATTTACAATCTAGTAGAAACTTGTTATTCATGTGAAACAGTGAGCGTAATATCTAATGCTGTGGAGCAAGTACATTAAAAACAGGAAGGGAGAGATCTGTGATTAAACTAAGGCCCTTTCACACCTAAAATTCTGACACAGTATTTATTGCATGAAAGATAATGTGTCTCTTTGCACTTGATTTTATTGTCTCTGGATGATGCCCAGATCTTAACTGCAGAGCTCTGCCCTCTCCAGAGTTGTAGTCATTATTTTGTTCTATAAACATTGTGTATGTGGTTAGTCATTATTACTGAGTCACTTTTTTTTTTTTTTTTAATTGAGACGGAGTCTTGCTCTGTCACCCAGGCTGGAGTGCAGTGGCACGATCTCGGCTCACTGCAAGCTCTGCCTCCCAGGTTCACGCCATTGTCCTGCCTCAGCCTCCCAAGTAGCTGGGACTACAGGCGCCCACCACCACACCCAGCTAATTTTTGTATTTTTAGTAGAGACGGGGTTTCGTCGTGTTAGCCAGGATGCTTTCGATCTCCTGACCTCATGATCTGCCCTCCTCAACCTCCCAAAGTGCTGGGATTACAGGCGTGAGCCACCGTGCCTGGCCTTTTTTTTTTTTTTTTTTTTTTAAGGCGGGGTTTCATTTCCCTCACCCATGCCGGAGTGCAGTAGCGCCATCTTGGCTCGCCCCTACCTACCAGGCTCAAGCAATTCTCCTGCCTCAGCCTCTGAAAGTGCTTGTATTACAGGTGTGAGCCATCGCGCCTGGCTGGCAGTACTTACAACTCTAAAACCTCTTCCTCTAGATGTCCTAATTATCATCTTAAAATAAGTATGTCCCAAACAGACCTTCGTCTTTCTGCCTCATACCCATTCCTCTTCCTGCATCCCTTTGTTCAAGTGAGTATACCAAGATTACAGCTCTGGATTATTTGTTCCATGAGTCCCTACTATGATCTTTGGTGCAACTTAAATGCCTTAAGCTCTGAGGTTTCCAAAGTGGTCCCAATCCACCAGTCCTGCATTGTCTCCCAATACCCCCAGTCTCATGCTGTCTTAGTCAACTAAACCTCTTATGGATCCCCATGTAGGTTTCATGGTTTCCCAGTTTCCTTTGCTTAAAAATTTCCCTTTTCTATTTTTATACTGCTTTATTAATTATCCTTTAAGGCCCAGTTAATATGGTAATTCTTGAGCTTTCTGGTTCCTTCAATTCAAGGAACATGAATTCCTTCTCTGAGTTCTTATTTTACTGCTTTTAGGTGCTGCGCAAGAGGTGCGAAAAACATGCAATTCTTTTAATTTTTTTTTTTTTTTTTGAGACAAGGTCTTACTCTGTCGCCCAGGCTGGAGTGTAGTGGCATGATCTCGGCTCACTACAACCTCCGCCTCCCGGGTTCAAGTGATTCTCTTGCCTCAGCCTCCCTAGTAGCTGGGATTACAGGCGCCTGCCACCGCGCCCGGCCTAATATATATATATTTTTTTTTGAAACAGAGTCTTGCCCTGTTCCCTAGGCTGAAGTGTAGTGGCTCGATCTGGGCTCATTGCAACTTTCCCTCCCAGGTTCAAGCAATTCTCCTGACTCAGCCTCCTGAGTAGCTGGGATTACAGGCATGTGACACTATGCCTGGCTAATTTTTGTGTTCTTAATAGAGACAGGGTCTCACTATGTTGGCCAGACTGGTCTTGAACTCCTGACCTCAGGTGATCATCCTGCCTTGGCCTCCCAAAGTGCTGGGATTACAGATGTGTTACTGTGCCCAGCCTCACATGCAATTATTGACAGAATTATTGTAAACTAAAGTCAGGATGTATTTCACAGAGGATAGAACCAAACTGAAGTAGAGATAGAATTTGGAGAGTAGTAGTAGATGGAAATGTATGGATAATGGAGTTAGTATGTGCACCAGACACAGATTGCTCATTTTTAAAGAATTGGGATGCAAATAGTTTGAAATTTCTTTGGTTATTGGAATGGTACTTTATGGACTTAGAGTACCATCAGAGACCCATTATGAAAATTATTGTCAACAATGTAAACAAACCAAAATCATTTAGTTTATGTTAGTTTTCTGCTTGTTAGGTTGTTGGAATTTTGCTTTTGTGGACCTTTCCTATCACCTTTTCCTGCCTCATGGTTGTAGTGTTCCCTGAAGCAAACAAGATTCCCTTGTTGAATCTTGATTTAGTAGAAAGAACATTATTTGAATCAGAAGATATGTTCAAGTACCAATGCACCTACCAATCATAGGACTAAAATCAACCCTCCCTATTTCACAGATTGTTATAAAGATCAAATAAGGTGGCCGGGTGCAGTGGCTCATACCTGTAATCTCAGCGCTTTGGGAGGTCGAGGCAGGCGAATCACCTGAGGTCAGGAGTTTGAGACCAGTCTAGCCAACATGGTGAAACCCCATCTCCACTAAAAATACAAATGGGCATGGTGGTGGGTACATGTAATTCCAGCTACTCGGGAGGCTGGGGCAGGAGAATCACTTGAACCCAGGAGGCGAAGGTTGTGGTGAGCCGAGATCGCACCACTGCACTCCAGCCTGAGCGACAGAACAAGATTCTGTCTTAAAAAAAAAAAAAAAATATTGTGAAACTGCTTTATGAACTATGTATCATTATATAAATGTGAAAGATGGTTATTTCTTTCCTGATTTTTACAGGATGAGAGAATATAGGAGTTGAAGGTACTATTAGAGATCATCCAGGCCTTGAGAAAGGCAATGTGGTATAATGGAATGAACAGTTTTTTGTTTTTGTTTTTTTTGAGACTCACTCTGTCGCCTAGGCTGCAGTGCAGTGGTGCAATCTCAGCTCACTGCAACCTTTGCTCACACTCGGTTAATTTTTGTATTTTTGTAGAGACAGGGTTTCACCATACTGGCCAGGCGGGTCTCGAACTCCTGGCCTCAAGTGATCTACCCACCTCGGCCTCCGAAAGTGCTAGGATTACAGGCATGAGCCACCATGCCCAGCCAACAGTTTCTTACTTTAGACAGACATAGGTGGGAATTCCAGCCAGGCATTTTACTAACTTTTGCCTTGTGCAAGATACCTGAGCCTCTGTTCTTGATCTAACACATGGGCATCATTTTAGCTACGCCCAGGATTGTTGTGAGGCTTAGATAATATGTATGAACAGGCTACATAGTAGGGGTTTAATAAGTAACAGAATGCCTTCCTTGATGAGCAGTGTTGGCTTCCTCACTGAGATTGGGAGTCTCTACCTCTCAGCAATAATTTCTTGCCTCAGAATTCTGGAGGTTGATCCTTCTGGAAGAGCAGATGTAAAGAAGGGATACTTGCCCACTGTTGGTGTACATTGATCTAATTGGTGGGCCTTCCTGCCCAGGGTTCCCTATCAGTGAGCAGAGTTGCCCCAGTAGACATTAGGAATTGGCCATTACAGGAAGAACCTGGAGCTACTGTTCCATGGTCTGACCAGAGTTCATACACAGATAAGGCGGTGACAAGAACAATGGCTGCCCAAGGTCCCTACAGTGCACTCTAAACTAAGCATGTGCGGGGGCCTGCTAGGACTTCCTGAGCTCCTGGCTTTGTCCCCAAGTAAAGGCTATTAATCATTAATCATGAACTCTTGGTCAGCTCATTTTGACACAAACCACAGATGAGACAGGCCTTAGCCACCTGCCAAGAAGACAGGGCCTCTGTGCTGAAGCCCTACAACACAGCTTTGTTGCCTTTACTCCAATTGGTCACCTCCTATTCCAGCCACAGTTACTCCTCCCTTGTTGACACTTGCCAAAGAATCCCAACTCTCCTACAAGTCTAACCACTGGTAACTCATTATTATAAGATCTACTTTCCTTTCTTTCCAACAATTTCATTTCTTTCTTTACATTGTTAACCCTGCCAATTGTATCACACTGCTAAGTTTAGTACCTTCTGTGAACTACAGGGTCCAGAAACTCTCTGATCTCCCCAAGTAGTGTGTTCTGGCAGAAAAGGCCAGGAAGACATAGTGGTGAGTCCCCAGAGGAGAAAAGTGAAGCTCAGAGAGGAATAATTGGCAGGGAGGGGAGCCCTGGTCTTCTGGCCCATCCTCTTAGGACACCATCTCCTAGGCCTCATGTTTCTGAACTTCTCACAGTGCTGCGGTGTTCAGCGCTCTCTGATCTATTGGCAAGCTGACTGGTTTGGCAGCCCTTTTCCCCCACTGACTCCAGAGAAAGTACCTGCATGCCTTCTGGGGGCTTCCCCCAGCTCAGGTGTGAAGTGTGATTGTGTGTGTGCATGTGTGTGTATGAGACAGAGAAAGGGGATGTGTGTGCACAAGGTGCATGTCAGCAGCACTCACAGGCTTCCTGCCAGCTCTGGAAGGACATTTTTTGCCCCTCACAGTGTCCTCTTGCAGGTAGGATGCCTGGGGAGACGGGAGCAGGTGGGGAGGGTCATAGGAATGGCTTTTCCAATCTCACTCAGACCTAAAATTCATTCTGGCTTTACTTTACTGTGACGCAAGCTGCCTGAGCTGGCCAGGCACCGGGCAGGAGGGGGCAATGTGGGGTGAGGGCAAGGGTGGGGAGGAACTCCAGAGCGTAAGCGTAGGAAAGAGATCAGTAAGTGAGGGGCTGACTTCAGCTCTTAGGTGTGTGTGCTTGGACTTTACCTAATCTTCCGGAGTGTTTTGCAGTCTGTAAAATGGGGTAATAAGACTGTGAACTCAAGGGTTGTAGTACAAATAAAATAAACTGGGCAAAATGCATGACTCAGAGCCTGACAGTAGGATTTCAGCAAATGTTGATCCCATCCCTCCCCCTCCTTAGGTTGTGCCAGAATTCACCCCTGTGCTTCTTACCTTAAATACTTTTTGGAACAGTCTCTACAATAAATAAGTAAACCAGCAAGACAATAAATAAAATGCACACCTCCTTTTCTTTTTCCCCCTTTCTTCCTCACCTTTATTCCTTTTACTTTTCCAGCGGGTCCTGGAATGCTGTTTTTCTTCCCTTTCTTCCCTCTTTCCCTCTCTTCTCTCCTCCCATCCTCCTTCCCTCCCTTCCTCTCTTCCTCCCTCCCTTCATCTCTTCCTCCCTCCTTTCCTTCCTCCCTCCCTTCTTTCCTCCCTTGCTCCCTCCCTGCCGCCTTCCCTCCCTCCTTTCTTCCCTCCCTCCCTTCTTTCTTCCCTCCCTCCCTTCTTTCTTTCCTTCCGTCCTTCCTTTTTTTCCTTCCTCTCTTCCTTCTTATCTCCATTTCTTTTCTGCTTCTCCTCCCATACCTTAACCAGAAGCAATTAACCAATATTTTCTCTGTGAGAGATCAGAAGATAAGGGTAAAGAAGAAGGATTGTTTTGGAATAGAACCAAGTTTCTCACTTCATGCCTCCAGCATTAGAAAACTCATTATTGGGCCGGGTGCGGTGGCTCACGCCTGTAATCCCAGCACTTTGGGAGGCCGAGGCGGGCAGATCATAAGGTCAGCAGATTGAGACCATCCTGGCTAACACGGTGAAACCCCGTCTCTATGAAAAACGCAAAAAATTAGCCGGGTGAGGTGGCGGGTGCCTGTAGTCCCAGCTGCTCGGGAGGCTGAAGCAGGAGAATGGCGTGAACCTGGGAGGCGGAGCTTGCAGTGAGCCAAGATCGCACCACTGCACTCCAGCCTGGGCCCACTGCACTCCAGCCTGGACCCACTGCACTCCAGCCTGGGCAACAGATCAAGACTCTGTCTCAAAACAAAAAAAGAAAACTCATTATTGGCCAGACGCAGTGGCTCACACCTGTAATCCCAGCACCTTGGGAAGCTGAGGCAGGATAACTGCTAGAGGCCAGGAGTTTGAGACCAGCTTGAGCACCATAGCCAGAGCCTATATGTAGCCAGGCAAAATGGTGTGTGCCTGTGAAGGGAGGATTCACTTGAGTCCAGGAGGTTGAGGCTGCAGTAAGTGGTGATTGCGCCATTGTCCTCCAGCTTGGTGACACAGTGAGACTCTGTCTCAAAAAAAAAGAAAAGAAAAAAACCTCATTATTTATATAGCTCTAAACCACTGTGAGTTAGGTAGGATTTGAGGGAAGGCTCTCTAACCTATTCTTAGTATGGCCAGACCACCCTTTCCTCCTTTCAGATCTTACTGTTTTGTTTGCAGAGATGGGCTTCAAGGCCAAAAGGCATACTGTGTTAGGGTCTGTGTCAGGCAGACCCTTTTGGGTTCCAAGAGCAGAGGAAGATGAGGCTGTGTGAGGGAAGACCATAGGATGATAGAGAATTGGTACTGGGCACAGTGGCTCATGCCCATAATCCTAGCACTTTGGAAGGTTGAAGCAGGTGGATCACTTGAGGCCAAGAGTTCAAGACCAGCCTGGCCAACGTGGCAAAACCTTGTCTCTACTAAAAATACAAAAATTAGCCGGGCATAGTGGTGCACAGCTGTAATCCCAGCTACTCAGGAGGCTAAGGCACAAGAATCACTTGAACCTAGGAGGCAGAGGTTGCAGTGAGCCAAGAACACACCACTGCACTGCAGCCTGGGCAACAGAGCAAGACTATCTCAAAAAAAAAAAAAAAAAAAAAAAAAAAAAAGCCAGGTGCTGTGGTTCATGCCTGTAATCCCAGCACTTTGGGAGGCCAAGCTGGGCTCACATCACCTTAGGTCAGGAGTCCAGGACTAGCCTGGCCAACATGGTGAAACCCCGTCTCTACTAAAAATACAAAAATTAGTCTGGTGTGGTGGCGTGCACCTGTAATCCCAGCTACTCGGGAGGCTGAGGTGGGAGAATCCTTTGAACCTGGGAGATGGAGATTGCAGTGACCTGAGATTGCACCATTTGCACTCCAGCTTGGGTGACAGAGTGAGACTCTGTCTCAAAAAAAAAGAAAAAAAGAAAAGAGAGAATTGAGTTGCGAGGGCCTAGCAAAAGTGGAGCTCCCTGAACTATAGACTTTGACCTTGTCCAAATCATTATCCCTCTGCTTCCTTATCTCTCTATGAAATGAAAACAATAATTATCACTTACCTGTCTCACAGGTAGGGTTAGGAGGATTAAATATGAAAGTGTTTTGTGAAGTGTGAAACAGATAAACTACATAGATGAAATGTATCATGACATTTATTCAATTACACAGCACATACTTCATAATATCTACTGCTAGGCTTGGAGAAACATAACGAATAAGAGTTTTTATCTTTTCATGAACTGAAAAAGCTAGAGGGTACTTTTAGGATAATGGGTAGGATGCAGCCTTCAGACAACGAACCAAAGACAGGAATAGAATTGGCCAAAAGCAGGCTGTGGTTAGGCCACTGAAAGGTGATCTAGATTGAGTTGCAGGGGGACAATAACAATCTCAAGATGCCTTGGCCGGGCGCGGTGGCTCACGCTTGTAATCCCAGCACTTTGGGAGGCCAAGGTGGGTGGATCACATGGTCAGGAGTTTGAGACCAGCCTGGCCAATATGCTGAAACCCCGTCTCTACTAAAATACAAAAATTAGCCAGGCATGGGGCAGGTGCCTGTACTCCCAGCTACTCAGGAGGCTGAGGCAAGAGAATCGCTTGAACCCAGCAGGTGGAGGTTGCAGTGAGCAGAGATTGCGCCACGGCACTCCAGCCTAGGTGATAGAGCGAGACTCGGTCTCAAAAGAAAAAAAATAAGATGCCTTGACCTGGTAGGTGTGCCCCAAACTTTCTTTCCAATGTGTATGTTACCAAGGTGAGGGCTGAAGCTGCTCAAATGCTCCATAAAGGGGAGGAAGCTGTGGGATGATGGGGAGGGTTCCCACAAAGATGGAGCCTCGTCAGCCTTTCTCCAGCACCGGAAACCACAGGAAACCAGGTCAGTGCGTGGGGCCCGCTCCCTCCGCTCCAGGGCTCAGCTATGAGCTCTGGGGCTTCCTGAGCAGGCTGTACTGACTAGTGGGTCCTTGAAGCTAGAGGCCCCTTTGGTATGGAGCCCTTTGCCTAGAAGAGCTGGACCTGGCTCATGGGTAGAGAGAACTCGGCTATAGTCCTGAGAGTTAACCAGGTGGGAAGCCAGGGTACATATGGGCTTCATGTGCATCCTAGAGTGCTTTTTTTCTTCCCCACTCTAAATGGTGCCTCAGTCACCTCTGTATCTCCAGCACCCAGTGCTGAGTAGTGCTTAAGAGCTTGGCTAATTCTCTAAGTGAGGGGGTGAAGCACATGTCTGTGGGAGACACAAGTTCCAGAGTGTGCTGATGGGTGGGTGAGATCTGCAGTGTGTTTCAGGAGTAGGAGGGGCTAAAAAATGGGTGCGTCCCCCAACCTGATGCTAGCCCCTTTCCTGTTACTTCTCAGCCACAGCAGGAGCCCCTTGTCTTTCAGGTGGGGGGCAGTAGGGTTTTTGGGGGCACAAGCTTTCCTCAGTCCCTCCACTTGGAGGGGAAGGAATGTGGCCTGGCTGGCTGGTTGGGATCAAGGAGGAGCTTTCGGGCAGGGCGGAGCCAGGGCAGGCTGGGGCGAGGGCTCCTGCTGGTACTGTGTTCTTCGCTGCTGCACAGCAAGGCCCTGCCACCCACCTTCAGGCCATGCAGCCATGTTCCGGGAGCCCTAATTGCACAGAAGCTCATGGGGAGCTCCAGACCTGCAGCCCTGCTCCTGCCTCTCCTCCTCGTAGTCATCGACCTCTCTGACTCTGCTGGGATTGGCTTTCGCCACCTGCCCCACTGGAACACCCGCTGTCCTCTGGCCTCCCACACGGTAAGGTGCCGCTGCCAGATAGGGACACCTGCCTGGCACAGCCATAAATCTCCCCACTCCCCTGCCTGCCCTGTGCTACCTCCGCAGTCCCTGTGCTCTGGTGGCAGCTTTCATGTGTCCTCTACATAGTCTCAAAGGGGTAGCCAAAGTCCTTTGTGCTGGGGGCCTGGACAGGGTGGAGCTGGGAAGATAAGAGCCAGAGGGTATGGGCTATTAGCTGTGGGGCTCAGAATTCGCTGATTTGAAGCAAAGACCCCAGGAATGCTTCTTTTGGGAGTCTCTCCTAATAATAGCTCTCTCCTTTCTTTTCCCTACTGGGCCCTGTGCCTCAGGATGACAGTTTCACTGGTGAGTCGCATTTCCTGCCCCATTGCTCCTCCCCATGCCCACTATTTTTCCAGATGCCTAGGAAGCCCTCCATTCTAATTTTCAGTTCCCAACCCGGGAAGTAGCACAATATCAAGGAAAAAGTTTAGAATCATGACAAGCCTGGATTCACACTGCAGTTCTGCCAGACTCCCGTGTGGCCTCAGACTGTGCACCTAACCCCTCCAACTGACCCTCAGTTTCTGAGGGGTAGTAGCATAGTAGAAATGATTGTACACTAAAGGCAGTGTTGCTTCGATCTGTAGGGAGGATTAGATGAGAGACATGGGTAAATCTCCAGGTGCTCCATATATGTTGGTTCCTCCCCTTAACTGATCCCTCGCTTCTATCAGTAATACAACAATAATCCTTCCTATTTTATGGTATGTTCTACTTCACAAGACATTTTCCCATGCACTACTATTTTGATTTTTGTAACAGACCCGCTTTATGAATGAGGAATCTGATCCTTAGACAGGTCCTGTAACCCCCAAAGTCATACTTCCAGGATGTGACAGAGCTTGGCCTCAAATCCAGCTTGTCTGAGGTAGGAGGGACCTTCTTAGACCCTATCATTTGCTTTCCCTTCCATCTTTCCCAGGAAGTTCTGCCCATATCCCTTGCCGCACCTGGTGGGCCCTCTTCTCCACAAAGCCTTGGTGTGTGCGAGTCTGGCACTGTTCCCACTGTTTGTGCCAGCACCTGCTGTCAGGTCGCTCAGGTGTGAGAAACAGCCCCTTGGGCCATTCTCAGTGAAGAGAACATTTTGAGGGACCACCTAGGCTGAGCAAGTGGGACTTACTAGAACAGATATTTGTCTTGTTTTAAACTCAACTGGGACTTGGATTATCCTAAAATAGCACGCTATGACTGATACAAATACAATTGTACAATTTTATGAAGGTATTTTTTTCAGCTGAGATTCTTGGAATTAAAAGCTATGGATTTATTGTTATTACCATCTATTTGTAAAGCAGGATCTTCTTTCTTACTCTATATTTTAATTGCTCAGCTCAGTGCCTGGTACATACTAAATGCCCTTACATTGCTTAAGAATTGGCAGTTTCTAGGCCAGGCGCGGTGGCTCACGCCTGTAATCCCAACACTTTGGGAGGCTGAGGCAGGCTGATACCTGAGGTCAGGAGTTCGAGACCAGCCTGGCCAACATGGTGAAACCCCTGTCTCTACTAAAAATACAAAAAATTAGCAGGGCGTGGTGGCAGGCACCTGTAATCCCAGCTGCTCAGGAGGCTGAGGCAGGAGAATCACTTGAACCCAGGAGGTAGAGGTTGCAGTGAGCCGAGAACATGCCATTGCACTCCAGCCTGGGTGACAAGAGCAAAACTCCATCTCCAAAAAAAAAAAAAAAAAAGAATTGGCAGTTTCTGGGCCAGGTATGATGGTTCACACCTGTAATCCCAGCACTCTGGGAGGCCGAGGTGGGTGGATCGCTTGAGTCCTGGAGTTTGAGACCAGCCTGGCCAACATGGCCAAACCCTATCTCTACAAAAAAATACAAAAATTAGCTGGATGTGGTGGTGCACACCTGAAGTCCCAGCTACTTGGGTGGCTGAGGTGGGAGGATCACCTGAAAACAGGAGGCGGAGGTTGCAGTGAGTTAAGATAGTGCCACTGCACTCCAGCCTGGATGACAGTGTGAGACCCTGTCTCAAAAAACAAAAAACAAACAAAAAAAAGAATTGGCAGTGTCTAATTTTTCTAATTGTTTGCTGTTAGAAATAATGCTACAGGGCTGGGCACAGTGGCTTATGCCTGTAATCCCAGTACTTTGGGAGGCCGAGGCGGGCAGATCACCTGAGGTCAGGAGTTTGAGACCAGCCTGGCCAACATGGTGAAACACTGTCTCTACTAAAAAGACAAAAATTAGCCAGGTGTGATGGTGCATGCCTGTAATCCCAGCTACTCAGGAGGCTGAAGTGAGAAGATTGCTTAAGCCCAAGAGTTCAAGACTGCAGTGAGCAGTGATTGTGCCACTGCACTCCAGCCTGCATGACAGAGCAAAATCCTGTCAAGAAGGGAAGGAAGGAAGGAAGGAAAGGAAGGAAGGAAAGAAAAGAGAGAGAGGCGGGGGCTGGCGTGGTGGCTCACGCCTGTAATCCCAGCACTTTGGGAGGCTGAGGTGGGCAGATCACGAGATCAGGAGATTGAGACCATCCTGGCTAACATTGTGAAAGCCCGTCTCTACTAAAAGTACAAAAAATTAGCTGGGTGTGGTGGCATGCACCTGTAGTCCCAGCTACTCTGGGGGCTGAAGCAGGAGAATCGCTTGAAGCTGGGAGGCGGAGATTGCAGTGAGCCAAGATCGCGCCGCTGTACTCCAGCCTGGGTGACAGAGCAAGGCTCCATCTCCAAAAAAATAAAAATTAAAGAATGCTAAAATGAATATCTTTGTATATATAGCTTTTTCTCTGCTTAAGAAATTAATCCTTTCTTGATTGCATCATGATTTTCAACATTAAAGAAGCTTGACATCCTTACTCTCCTTGATTTAAAATGACTATCAGGCCGGGCGTGGTGGCTCACACCTGTAATCCCAGCGCTTTGGGAAGCCAAGGTGGGCAGATCACCTGAGGTCAGGAGTTCGAGACCAGCCTGACCAACACGCAGAAACCCCATCTCCACTAAAAATACAAAATTAGCCAGGCATGGTAGCGCATGCCTGTAATCCCAGCTACTCGGGAGGCTGAGGCAGGAGAATCACTTGAACTCGGGAGACGGAGGCTGCAGTGAGCTGAGATCGCACCATTGCACTCCAGCCTGGGCAACAAAGAGCAAAACTCCGTCTCAAAATAAATAAATAAATAAAATAAAATGACTTACTATCTAACACTGGGCCACATCTCCAGGTAGGGGAGGGGGTAATGAGGACTAGATAGTAAGTATGTCCCCCCCTGCACAGGTCTTCAGTGGGGCTTCTTCCATCTCCTGGTGCAGAAATCCAAAAAGTCTTCCACATTCAAGTTCTGTAGGAGACACAAGATGCCAGCACCTGCTCAGGTACTCTCCCTGTCAGTTCCAGCCCTACCTGATGCCCCACAGACCTTTGCTTTCTGGCCTCTCATTTGGTTCTCCAGCCATGTGAGACAGAAAGTGTGGAGATGAAGTATTCTGTCTATTACACAGGTAGGGAGGCCAAAAGAGTTTGAGCAACTTGCCTGCAGTACCTCAGGTTCCAGAGGCAGAAACAGAAGCCAGGTTTCCTGATTTCTGGCCTGAGGCCAACCTTGTTCTCTGCCTTTAGAGGAAGCTGCTGCCTAGTCGTCACCTGTCTGAGAAGAGCCATCACATTTCCATCCCCTCCCCAGACATCTCCCACAAGGGACTTCGCTCTAAAAGGACCCAACCTTCGGATCCAGAGGCATGGGAAAGTCTTCCCAGATTGGACTCACAAAGGCACGGAGGTGGGCACTGGGTATAACAGGAGATGGGTTCAGCTGAGTGGTGGTACTGGTGCTAAGGCCAAGAGACAAGGCCACTGAGTCCTTCCTCTCCCCAGGGCCCGAGTTCTCCTTTGATTTGCTGCCTGAGGCCCGGGCTATTCGGGTGACCATATCTTCAGGCCCTGAGGTCAGCGTGCGTCTTTGTCACCAGTGGGCACTGGAGTGTGAAGAGCTTAGCAGTCCCTATGATGTCCAGGTATGGTGTGTCATCCCCCTGTAAAAAGCCCAATCACACAGTGCTAGCAAAAGAGGCCACCCATTGTACAAATGAGGGAACTGAGGCCCAGAGAGGGATGGTAACTGTCCAAGACCTCCTTACAAGCTGAAGGGTCTATCATTAAGACTTTGGGCGTGGCATGGTGGCTCACACCTGTGGTCCCAGCACTTTGGGAGGCCAAAGCAGGAGGATTGCTTGAAGCCAGGAGTATAAAACCAGCTTGGGCAACATAGTGAAACCCTGCTGCTAAAAAAATAAAATAAAATAAAATAAAAAATAAAGACTTCTTTGGACTAGACAGAAAAGGCAGAGGGCCTTGTCACCTGGAAGAACAGGAAAGGCAGGCAGAGACCTGGAGCAGCCATGAATGACCATGAATGAGCAGAGAAATTAGTATGGTATTTACCCCCAATGAGAGGATCCTCAGTGTGATTCAGGCATTAAGAAGCCTTTTCTTGAGCTTCAAGTTAGTGACAAGTAAGAAAAAAGAATTGTTAATTAAAAATTTAAAAAGCCTTTTCAGCTCCCCTAAGAGGTTGTACCGCCTGAGAACATAACAAAATGATCACATCTGTCTTGGTACCCTTCCGTCTCCCTCCCTTTGTTCCTACCACTCAGAGAATGATATGTTCCCCATTCTCCCAGCCTGGGCCCCAACATCCCACCTCAACCTCCCTTTGTCATGGATGCCATTGTATACAGTTGGTAGCATTTGCAGGGACTGCTGCTGAGCCCCTGAGGCCCTCAGCTCATCATTTTTATAACAGTGAGGATACCTCACAAGATCACTGTGATGCTAGCATGGAGTTAATTGATTTAATATTTCTAGCACCCACCACACTCCCTGGCATATAGTAGGGCCTCAATAAAGGAATGTATTCCCTGTCTCCTTCCCCCCAACTCCACCTAGAGCATCTAGAGCTAACGATTAGATTACTAAGCAGACAGCCTTTGAGAGACTTATCAGGAGAAGAGGTATCTCATATTAGAGGAAAAACAGGGTGTGTTGGCCAAGATCCCAGCACTGTCCTGCCCTTGTCTATGTGCCCATGCTCTTTCTCAGGCATCTTTTGTCTTCCTTTGCTGTTTCATCCACAGAAAATTGTGTCTGGGGGCCACACTGTAGAGCTGCCTTATGAATTCCTTCTGCCCTGTCTGTGCATAGAGGTGAGCAAAGGAAAAGGTGTGGGCTGTCCATGGCTCTGCTCCTAAGCCCCCAAGGTAGCACAGTTGGTCAAGTATATCTCCAGTAAATTGAGTTTAAAAAGGACTGAGTGTTACTGGCATGTTTAGGAAGACGGGCGCCAGCTTGGCTGTGAGCCACACATGGGGTCAGAGGTGGAAGGGTGCTGCTGAACATTGGACCTTCTTAGGGTGATTCCAACCTCAGCCCCATCCAAACCCAGCTTTCCCTGGCCCAGACCTGGCCTCAGCCCACAGAGCCAGAATAGGCAGCTGTCATCGCTGTGTGTTCTGAGGAGTCAAGGAAGGAGTGTGTGCATGGCCACTGCAGGATTCCATATGCCCCTAAAAGTCTTGTCCCCTCTAGGCCTCTGTGGCAGTCCTCCTTCTCTCTTTACAAGTCTAAGGAACACAGCAGAAAGTTTTCTCTGGACTAGACAGAAAAGGCAAGGGAAATTGTCACCTGGAAGACCTAAGGGAGGATGATAGCAGAGACCTAGAGCCACGAGCAATTGCCAGGGTGGACAGCAGGTGCGCATGTGGGCATTCTAGAGTCAGGAGCCAACACAGAGCACTGGGTGCCTTGGGGATGGCTGAGAGTGGAGGCCAGAGAAGACCAAAGCTAAGGAATGCGACCTCAGGATTTCCTTCTTTCTGGGGATGGTTCTCTTTAGGAGGAAGAGGAGTTAGCCCCTCACTTGCTTATCCCTCTCCTATGCTCTGGAGTTCCTCCCCACCCTTGCCCCTACCCCACATTGCCCCCTCCTGCTCGGTCAGTGCCTGGCCAGCTCAGGCAGCTTGCGTCACAGTAAGGTAAAGCCAGAATGAGTTTTAGGTCTGAGTGAGATTGGAAAAGCCATTCCTCTGACCCTCCCCACCTGTTCCTTTGTTCCCCTAGGCATCCTACCTGCAAGAGGACACTGTGAGGCGCAAAAAATGTCCCTTCCAGAGCTGGCCAGAAGCCTGTGAGTGCTGTTGACATGCACCCTTGTGCACACACATCCCCTTTCTCTTTCTGTCTCCTACACACACATGTACACACACACACACACACACACTGCACTTCACACGTGTGCTGGGGGAAGCCCCCAGAAGGCATGCAGGTACTTTCCCTGGAGTCAGTGGGGGAAAAGGGCTGCCAGGTCTACCAGTCAGCTTGCCAATAGATCAGAGAGTGCTGAGCACCGCAGCACTGTGAGAAGTTTAGAAATATGAGGCCTAGGAGATGGTGTCCTAAGAGGATGGGCCAGAAGACCCAGTTCCCATCCCAGCTCTGCCAATTGTTCTTCTCTGAGCCTCACTTTCCTCATCTGTAAAATCTCAATACCTGCTCTGCCTTCAAAGTGTTTGTGAAGCCTAAGTTCAATATTACATATGAAAGTGGCTGGTGATGTCTGAAGTGCTGTATGCATGTTGTTGTTCTCAAGGAGAGACAGGACACTCAGACAAAAGTGACTCACATAAAGCAGCCTACAGAACTTACACGGCAGGGTTATGGTTAAGGACAAGGCTGTAGGGCAAGAAATCGGGAAAGGGAGAAGCCCAAGAAGGGCCATTATAAGCAGAGAAGGCCTCTTAGAGGAAGTGGCACCTGAGCTGGGGTCAGAAAAAAGGCAGGATTTAGAAAGGAGAGATAGGAGGGGAAGACATTCCTGGTTCTGAGAGAACCCTAAGCAGATTTCGAGTTTGGGGAGAAGCAAGGACCTGGCCAGAATGGAGGCCTGGGAAGGAGAGGAGAGAGACCCCTGGATAGAAAGATAATGAGGCCAGGTGCAATGGCTCACGCCTGTAATTCCAGCACTTTGGGAGGCTAAGTAGGCAGATCACCTGAGGTCAGGAGTTTGAGACCAGCCTGGCCAACATGGTGAAACTCTGTCTGTACTAAAAATACAAAAAGTTGGCTGGGCATGGTGGTGCGTGCCTGTAGTCCCAGCTACTCAGGGGATCAAGACAGGAGAATCACTTGAGCTCAGGAGGCAGAGGTTGCAGTGAGCCGAAATCGCACCACTGCACTCCAGCCTGGGTGACAGAGTGCAACTCCGTCGCAAAAGAAAACAAAAAACAGAAAGGTAATGAGAGGGGGCTGGGCGTGGTGGCTCACACTTGTAATCCCAAGCACTTTGGGAGGCCAAGGTGGGTGGGTCACAAGGTCAGGAGTTCGCGAGGTCAGGAGACCAGCCTGGCCAACATGGTGAAAACCCATCTCTACTAAAAATACAAAAATTAGCTGGGCTTGGTGGCACACACCTGTAATCCCAGCTACTGAGGCATGAGAATCTCTTGAACCCAGGACGCAGAGGTTGCAGTGAGCCGAGATCGCACCACTGCACTCCAGCCTGGGCGACAGAGTGAGATTCTGTCTCAAAAAAGAAAAGGAAAAGAAAGATAATGAAAGGGATGCTCATTGATTTAGTACCTGTTCAGGCCAGGAATAGTGCTGGTTACTTTTACAAACTTTATCTCCAGCTACCCCCAGGATGTGGGTGGCAAGGTGGGGTTGAAGCAGGGCTGACTTTCACCCACTGACCCTGCCACCTGCCCAGATGGCTCGGACTTCTGGAAGTCAGTGCACTTCACTGACTACAGCCAGCACACTCAGATGGTCATGGCCCTGACACTCCGCTGCCCACTGAAGCTGGAAGCTGCCCTCTGCCAGAGGCATGACTGGCATACCCTTTGCAAAGACCTCCCGAATGCCACGGCTCGAGAGTCAGATGGAGTGAGGACAGGTTCCCCCAGGACCTGGGTGGGCAGGGCTGGGGCCCAGGAATTTTCTCCCTGACGAACTCTCCTCTCCTCCCACAGTGGTATGTTTTGGAGCAGGTGGACCTGCACCCCCAGCTCTGCTTCAAGGTACAACCATGGGTAAGAAAAGATGTGGCGTAGTGGGTATTGCCTGGAGCTTGTTAACCTGCCATTCCTGTATTTCTCAGTTCTCTTTTGGAAACAGCAGCCATGTTGAATGCCCCCACCAGACTGGTGAGCCAATAAGTGACCTCTGCTGGGACCCCCTGCCCCATTTCATCCTCACCCAACTGTGACCAAGCTAAACCCCAGCCCAGCCTTGAATTCATCACCTGAAGCCCAACTCCTATCAACACCCCCACCCCGCCCCAAACAGGGTCTCTGACATCCTGGAATGTGAGCATGGATACTCAAGCCCAGCAGCTGATTCTTCACTTCTCCTCAAGAATGCATGCCACCTTCAGTGCTGCCTGGAGCCACCCAGGCTTGGGGAAGGACACTTTGGTGCCCCCCGTGTACACTGTCAGCCAGGTATGGCCTTGCCCCCACTAGGTCCTATTGCTCAGAGCACAGCCCTCAATTTCCTTGTGACCTCATTGAGATAGACTCTGGGAAGGTAGGAACAAACAAATCCCTGACTTTTACCATCTGGTTTACTTTATTTACGTGATCACTCTCCGTTCAGCTAACTTGCTGACAGTAGGTTCCTCAAGGGAGCATTTTCTTTTTTTTCTTTTTTCTTTTTTTTTTTTTTTTTTGAGACAGAGTCTCGCTGTGTCACCCAGGCTGGAGTGCAGTGGCAAGATCTCAGCTCACTGCAAGCTAAGGGAGTATTTTCTAATCCTTTCAGTTTCTGAATTTACAGGAATAACAGAGGCAAGGGACTGGCCCTCCCACATTCAGGTGTTCTCTAGCCCAAGGGTCCCAATCCATGAGCCGCAGACCAGTAACTGTCTGTGGCTTGTGAGAAATGAGGCCACACAGCAGGAGGTAAGTGGAGGGTGAGCAAGCATTACTGCCTGAGCTCTGCCTCCTGTCAGACCAGTGGCTGCATTAGATTCTTATAGGAGCGCAAACCCTATTGTGAACTGTGCATGCGAGGGATCTAGGTTGTGAGCTACTTATGAGAATCTAATGCCTGATGATCTGAGGTGGTTTCATCCTGAAACCATTCCCCCCAACCCCAACCCCTTCAACCTCTGTGTAAAAATTTTCTTCCATGAAACCAGTCCCTGGTGCCAAAAATGTCGGGGACCACTGCTCTAGCCTAACAGAACAACATTTTATATTGATGCCTTCCCTTGAACCCAGCTGTTCACTACCACTACTCTCCAGCCTCCATGAGGCCCCTGTGCAGAAGTTATCTATCCTAGGAGGCAGAGCCCACGCAGCTGACAGGCTCTGCACAGTCCTGTAAACTATTGACAAATTTCACCTGTTACGTGAGGAGGAGCACTTTATCAGACTATCTTCCATGTATCTGATAGAAAAACCACAGTCAAATACACCCTCAATACCACAGCACCACGCTGACTAAGCATGACTAGCTCTTTCAAACAGTTATTTCTTAAATGCTCACTTGCAGCTTATACGTTTGTTTTGCATTGTATGAGTGCTCCTAAGCAGACAGGTGATAGCAACACAGTATGAAAGACCAAGTCATGCTTAAGATGGCCACTTGCAGTGTCTCACGCTTGTAGTCCCAGCTGAGGCGGGAGAACTGTGTGAGCTCAGGAGTCCGAGGCTGCAATGAGCTATGATCATGCCACTGCACTCCAGCCTGGGTGACAGCATGAGACTCTGACTCTAAAAAAAAAATGTTTTTAATTAAAATTCTGTCCAATTTAGTATGCATTGTGCCCACCCTGTAGCAGGCTCTGGGAGATACAAGAAAAGTATATAACACAGTTAAGGAGTTCATAGACTAATAATAGCTATTACCAATAAATGAATGTACATTGCAGTTTATTTAAAAAGATATTCATGTGCATATACCCATTTGATGCTCTCAATAACCCAGTAAAATAAAGATTATTATCCCCTATATAAAAATGAAGAAAGTAGGCCAGGCGCAGTGGCTCATGCCTGTAATTCCAGCATTTTGGGAGGCTGAGGAGGGCAGATCACCTGAGGTCAGGAGTTTGAGACCAGCCTCACCAACATGGCAAAACCCGTCTCTACTAAAAATACAAAAATTAGCTGGGCATGGTGGCGTGCACCTGTAATCTTAGCTACTCGGGAGGCTAAGGCAGGAGAATAGCTTGAACCCAGGAGGTGGAGGTTGCAGTGAGCCAAGATTGCACCAGTGCACTCCAGCCTGCACAACAGAGCAAGACTCTGTCTCAAAAAAAAAATAAATAAATAAAATAAAATAAATGAACATAAAAACATTAAAATAAAAATGAGGAAAGTGAGCCTTAGGAAAGAGAGGTAACCTGCCTCCATGCAAGGACCACACAGCTAGGGACTACAAAGGCAACAGGTAAGCCTGAACCCAGGTCTCCTGACCCTAAAACTTACATTCTTTTCAATGATATGTTGTGATACCTCTTCAGCTGTGCAGGAGAGTAAAGTGAGACAGCCTTCCTGGTTTGTGAGCTGCTAGAGGACAGAGACAATGTCCACACCCGCCTTCTTTCCTCAGGGCTTGGCACAGAGGACACACTCAGTCTGTCTGTTGACAAATACCTGACTGCAGCAGGAGCTGAGCTCTGGGAAAGATCAGTGGGAGCCAGAGTGGCTGGGGAAGCCTTCTCGTCAGAGGTGGCACTTGGCCTAAGCCTCATAGGATTGGGGGTGTGGTGGGGAGGAACAGCAGGGGCAAAGACTCAAGGCCAGACAGGGCCAGATTCACCTCCCTGGGGACAGCCTTTCTGCTCTTTGTTTCTACAGGCCCGGGGCTCAAGCCCAGTGACACTAGACCTCATCATTCCCTTCCTGAGGCCAGGGTGCTGTGTCCTGGTAAGGAAACCTACCCTCACTCTACATACAGAGCCTTGGCATCTGCTCCCCTAGTGGCACCCACCCATGGAAAATCCATTCTACAAAAATGTTTGGTTTGGCCAGCACAGTGTTTTAAACTGAAATTGCTTACCACCATTTACATATATAAACAAAGCTGGATTTCTGGCCTCTGTTGAAAAATCAGAAAAACCTAGTGCCGTGTGTCCACATTCTGGCATGGTGACAATGGCCTGGAGCTCAGTGCCATCTGATTGTTTCAGTCAGGGCCTGTGCTCTCCAGGTCCTCACAGCAGCCCTGGTCAACTTTGAGTTTACTTTTCGACTTTGGCCCCTGCCACACTTGAGTTTGCCACCATTGACCTGTTCTGTGCCAGGTTAGCAGCTGGAGCAGACACAAACCCACCTGGGAAGAATTCCCTAGCCAGTGGGGACTCCCCTCTCCCCAGCTCCATGCTTCACTCAGCTCCCCGGGAGAAGATGCCTGGCTCATAGGGGTGGGGGGCTCTGTGCCCTCAGGTGTGGCGGTCAGATGTCCAGTTTGCCTGGAAGCACCTCTTGTGTCCGGATGGTGAGTTCTTGGGGAGGGGGAGGTAAGAGGGAGGCTGGGCACTGAGGAACTGGGCTTGGCCTCATCCTGCTTGACTCAGTCTCTTACAGACACCTGGGGCTCTTGATCCTGGCACTGCTGGCCCTCCTCACCCTACTGGGTGTTGTTCTGGCCCTCACCTGCCGGCGCTCGCAGTCAGGTAAGCTCACCTGGGGGTAACCTGGGAAGTCAGACCTGCCCAGCTCCGAGACTAGCTGCCCCCTCACCCTCCCCTGTCTGAGCTCTCGGCACTGCACCCAATCTCTGTTACCCAGGCAGGGAGCCTCAGGCCCCCAAGTGAGCAGGAATGGTTAAGGCAAGGCAAAGGGCCCTCTGAGCAGATTGTCACTGTACTGAGTCTCTGTACAAAAGACTAGTGGGGCAGAAATCCAGCCTGCGCTGTACTCGCCCAGCCTGGAGCCCTGACCCTGTCTTCAGAAGGGGTGCCTTTATCTAATTAGCCCATAGGCACCCTATAGGCTAGGGCTGTTTTCGGTACTAACCCCCAGAGCAAATAAGAGGCGGGGGCGGAGAGGCGAGCACCCTACGGTAACCCGAGAGGCTGGGGAGGAGAGGGCTGAGCAGTCCCTCAGCCGCCCCGCCTTCATCTGTTGCTTCCCGCCACCAGGCCCGGGCCCAGCGCGGCCAGTGCTCCTCCTGCACGCGGCGGACTCGGAGGCGCAGCGGCGCCTGGTGGGAGCGCTGGCTGAACTGCTACGGGCAGCGCTGGGCGGCGGGCGCGACGTGATAGTGGACCTGTGGGAGGGGAGGCACGTGGCGCGCGTGGGCCCGCTGCCGTGGCTCTGGGCGGCGCGGGCGCGCGTAGCACGGGAGCAGGGCACGGTGCTGCTGCTGTGGAGCGGCGCCGACCTTCGCCCGGCCAGCGGCCCCGACCCCCGCGCCGCGCCCCTGCTCGCACTGCTCCACGCTGCCCCGCGCCCGCTGCTGCTGCTCGCTTACTTCAGTCGCCTCTGCGCCAAGGGCGACATCCCCCCGCCGCTGCGCGCCCTGCCGCGCTACCGCCTGCTGCGCGACCTGCCGCGCCTGCTGCGGGCGCTGGACGCGCGGCCTTCCGCAGAGGCCACCAGCTGGGGCCGCCTTGGAGCGCGGCAGCGCAGGCAGAGCCGCCTAGAGCTGTGCAGCCGGCTCGAACGAGAGGCCGCCCGACTTGCAGACCTAGGTTGAGCAGAGCTCCACCGCAGTCCCGGGTGTCTGCGGCCGCAACGCAACGGACACTGGCTGGAACCCCGGAATGAGCCTTCGACTCTGAAATCCTTGGGGTGCCTCTAGGACGACTGGCCGAAAAGCCTTATTCCCTGCCTCACAGGCCGGAAGTCCCAGCCCAGTCCCCGCGCGCGTCCCTTTTCCTCCTCATACTTTCCCTTGACTGAGAGCTCCTCTAACCCCTGTTCTGGTGGGGGAGGGCGGTCTTCCCGCTTCCTCTCCAGAACTCCAGAAAGAGCAGTGTGCTTATGCTTCAGTCCAGGCTGGAGAGGTTTGGGCCGGGGTAGGGAGGCAGGAGCCATGTCAGTTCTGAAGGAGGGTGAGGGGGTGGGGGTGTGGGGGGGTGTGGGGGGCGGCTGAGAGAAAACCTCCTTGGGGGCCAGGGATTTCCTTTCCCACACTGAGGCTCTGCCCAGAGGGAGAGAGGACTCTGGACCTAGGAAAAGAGGCTTTTGGTTCTGGGTGGTCAGGACAATGGGGGTTGGGGGTGGGGTGGGTGGGTGCTGGCGATGGGGACCAAGATCCGGAAAGATGAATAAAGACAAACATGACAAACTAAGAAAACACAGTGTGCTTCTCTGGTGTGGCTGGGGAGCCTGCCTGGGGGGTATGTGTCAGTGTGCTGGCCCAAATCCTCTGTGTCCACACTGCATGGCATCCGTCACATTCTTACAAGCAATGCCTCCAAAAGCAAAGGAGGATAGGGCAATCTCCTTGATCCCCCCAGTGATTCTTACAAGAGGAGAGAGGAAAACAGAGGCTTCGCCAGGGTGGTGTGTCCATCATCACACAGCCAGCCCACAGCAACAGCACAGATGGGACCCCTGTCTGCCAGGCTCTGGGTCCTGGGTTCCTTCTATTCCCCATACCGCATTTGAGCCAGGCAGTGGTGAAAAGCCCACTTTCTGGTGCCCTTTGGCGGTGCTTTTAGAGCTCCTGTCCCACAAAGGGTTACCGAGGCCCAAAGAGTATGTGAGGGGACCGAGTGTGCCTAGTAAAGGGAGACCTAGTGTGCCCAGGACTCCAGGGCGGTGTTCTCCTTAGGGCTCCCGGGGTGAGTAAGAGCTCCCTTACTCAGCCATGATGCATTCGCTGTCTTCTACAGGGGCCCCTCCCAGCCAGGTGTCAGCAGAGGGAGAGGAGAGCCAAAGAAGGAGGAGGTGCGGCCACCACCCTAGTCCAAGGCTGCTGGCTCCCAAGCCTGGTGTTGGTGGGAGGGACAGAGAGGGGCGGGAACAGCCGGCTGCCTGCCGGGAGCCAAAACGAAAGCACTCCGTACTGGAAGTAGGAGGAGAGTCGGGACTCCCAGGACAGGGAGTGCACAAACTATCCAGCACAGCCCCCTCCGCCCCCTTTGGAGGCTGAAGAGGGATTCCAGCCTCTGCCACCCACAGACAGGGGCTGACTGGGGTGTCTGCCCCCCTTGGGGGGGCAGCACAGGGCCTCAGGCCTGGGTGCCGCCTGGCACCTAGAAGATGCCTGTGCCCTGGTTCTTGCTGTCCTTGGCACTGGGCCGAAGCCCAGTGGTCCTTTCTCTGGAGAGGCTTGTGGGGCCTCAGGACGCTACCCACTGCTCTCCGGTGAGTCTGGAACCCTGGGGAGACGAGGAAAGGCTCAGAGTTCAGTTTTTGGCTCAGCAAAGCCTTAGCCTGGCTCCTGTCACTGCTGCCACCGCCAGAACTGCCCTGTCTGGTCTGTCTGGTGCTGATGGTAGAAGAGAAGAATGGGGAAGGGGCAAGAGCTGGGTCTGTCTTCCTCTGGGAGGGTCTGGGAATACGGAGCCCCAGAAAAAGTAGGTGGAGGTCTTAGGCAGAGAACAGTGCCTAGATGGCGGGGGCACAAATTCTGACTCTCCTTTCCTTCCTTTCCAGGGCCTCTCCTGCCACCTCTGGGGTAAGTATCCCTACTTTTAAAAAGAATTTCCCAGGTTGAATGAAGGGAGCAGAGCTGTCCCAGGCCCATGCCCTCCATGCCCACCTCAGCCCAGGACAGCCAAGTTCTTTGGCTCTCTGGGTATATAAGGTGCCACCAAATTCTGGGCTTGGAACAGCTTCAGCTCCCACCCACCCCTCCACACACAGACAGTGACATACTCTGCCTGCCTGGGGACATCATGCCTGCTCCGGGCCCCGTGCTGGCGCCTACACATCTGCAGACAGAGCTGGTGCTGAGGTGCCACAAGGAGACCGACTGTGACCTCTGTGTGCGTGTGGCTGTCCACTTGGCCGTGCATGGTGAGCAAGTCATCCTGTGACAGCGCATGTGCACACGTGAGTGTGTCTGGGGTGGGCATGAGGGCCCGGGGATCTCTCAAGCAGCGCTGGGCATCCTCAGTGTTCTCCTGGAGGACACCGGCAGAAGGACCCCCAGGCCAATGTGGTCTCCCCAGCCCCTGCTTCCCAGCACTGGGCTTTCCAGAAGGAAGCCAACGCCAAAGTCAGCCAGCCCAGAGCAGGGGGCCTCACCCAGGGCCTTGCTCTTGGGTCCTTCTAGGGCACTGGGAAGAGCCTGAAGATGAGGAAAAGTTTGGAGGAGCAGCTGACCCAGGGGTGGAAGAGCCTAGGAATGGTGAGGAGAACCTGGCTGGCCCAACTGCCCCGTGCCAAGGCCTGGCCTGCCGCTCCTGGGCCTGACCAACCCCTGCCCTGTTGCCCACAGCCTCTCTCCAGGCCCAAGTCGTGCTCTCCTTCCAGGCCTACCCTACTGCCCGCTGTGTCCTGCTGGAGGTGCAAGTGCCTGCTGCCCTTGTGCAGTTTGGTCAGTCTGTGGTATGCAAAATAATAATGATAATAATCACCTTCTAAACCCAAAGTCTATAAAACTTTTTCACATGCATTATCTCTTTGAGGATTACAAAAGAATTAAATTTATTGAAACCCTTCAGTACCAGGCATTACAGCCAGTGTTTTACAGGTATCAACTTATTTAATTCTCACAATAGCCACGTGAGGTGGGACTATTCTTTTGATTCTGATCAGCGCTGTGGGCAAGTCCCTTCAGCCTGTTATGCCTCAGCTTTTATGTCTGTAAAATGGGGATGAGAATAGTTGTACTTCATATGCTTGACTGTGAGAAATCACCAAGCAGTTTTCCAGGGTGCTTCTACTATTTTACCCTCCTACCAGCAGCGTACGGGAGTTCTAGTTGCTTCCCATCTTTGCCAATACTTGATGGTGTAATTTTATTTTATTTTTAAATTAAATATATTTGAATTTTAAATATATGGGACCCTCCATGAATTTGCATGTCATCCTCAGGCACGGGCTGTGCTAATCTTTTCTGTATTGTTCCAGTTGTAGTGTATGTGGTGCCAGAACAAGCATAAGTGTTGTAATGGTAATAATTTTACTGCACGTGTAGTGGTTTACCATTGTGGTTTTAATTTGTATCTTCCAATGACTGATGAAGTGGAGCACTTTTTTCACATGCTTATTGGCTATTTGTGTAACTTCCTTGTGAAATATCTCTTAAAGTTGGTTGTTTTTTTTTTTTTTTGCCACATAAAAAAAGAATAGTTCTGGCCGGGTGCAGTGGTTCACGCCTGTAATCCCAGCACTTTGGGAGGCCGAGGCGGGCAGATCACAATGTCAGGAGATCGAGACCATCCTGGCTAACACTGTGAAACCCCACCTCCACTAAAAAAATACAAAAAATTAGCCAGGCATGGTGGTGGGCGCCTATAGTCCCAGCTACTTGGGAGGCAGAGGCAGGAGAATGGCGTGAACCCGGGAGGCGGAGCTTGCAGTGAGCCGAGATCACGCCACTGCACTCCAGCCTGGGTGACAGAGCGAGACTCCGTCTCAAAAAAAAAAAGAATAGTCCCACCTCACATGACTGTTGTGAGAATTAAATTAAGTTGATACCTATAAAACAGTGGATATAATGCCTGGCACTGAAGAATTTCAATAAATTTAATTCTTTTGTAATCCTTATAACTACCTGATGAACTAGGCATTATTATTATCCTCATTTTCCAGATAGATAAAGTGAGGCTTAGAGAGGGGAGGTCTGTGGGCTGGATGCACTTCTCTGTACTCTTGGACCAAAGGAAGAGTCCTACCATACATACCATGGTATACTTACCATGGTGTAAGTACCATGGTGCAGGGTGTTGGGGCTTCTCCCTGCCTTAGGAGGCCACATGTGCCTGGAAGATCTATTTCCACTGGGGTCAAATCACTAAAACCCTTTGACTTTCCCTCCAACCTCCAGCCCCCAGCCAATATCCTTTTATCTGGAGAATTGTAGACTGGGAGAACATCTGCTTGGTCCATGTCACAAGCAGTTGTAAGGAACACTGAGGCACTGGGTTGAGTGTGAGAACCACTTCTGTGGGGAGGGGTGTGCCATATTGTGTTGGGGTGTCTCATCTCCTTAGCTTTGGCCAGGTGATCTAGCACAGCAGGATGGGGGCAGGGATTTAAATGTCTAGGGCCTTTTCCCGCCCTGGTGACACTCTTACTGAGGACATTTGCTTTAGAATTGAGGCCCCTTGAAAGAAAGGTGAATAGTAGATTTCAGGCTATACAGTATAAATACAGTCATTGGTTGGGGGAGGAGGGCAGTGAGCAGAGTGGTCCCTGCAGATGATCTCACAGCCCTTGGCCTGGATTCTGAGCCCAGCACCACCAGC
This sequence comes from Pongo pygmaeus, assembly GCF_028885625.2. NCBI lineage: Eukaryota > Metazoa > Chordata > Mammalia > Primates > Hominidae > Pongo > Pongo pygmaeus. The sequence goes on along the minus strand of NC_085930.1, from coordinate 67,992,591 downwards.
CTTCCCCACCCCTCTCCTCACAGGGCTCTGTGGTATATGACTGCTTCGAGGCTGCCCTAGGGAGTGAGGTACGAATCTGGTCCTATACTCAGCCCAGGTACGAGAAGGAACTCAACCTCACACAGCAGCTGCCTGGTAAGTGGACCCCCAAGTCCTGGCCCCCTAGCCTCTGTCCCCTCTGGCCATTCCCCCTCCTGCTTTCACCCTCTCTAGCTCCATCCACTCTCTGGCAGGGGTCTGAGCTCCTATCCTTCCCAGAGTCAGTTTTCCTCGGACCTTCTCTCCCTGGGTGACATGGCTTTCCAGCCCCTGGGGAAGGTGCTTTGAGCATTGGATAGATGTGGGTGGTATGTAGGGGATGGGGAGCCATTCCTAATGCCCCCCTGGGAGCCAAATTGCCCCCACTTCTTTCCTTGGCCCTGAGTCCCACTGGAGGCTCTTCTGTGATCTCTCCCCAGACTGCAGGGGGCTGGAAGTCCGGAACAGCATCCCGAGCTGCTGGGGTAGGGCTAGGGCCAGTGGGCTGGGGGTAGGGAGGGGCAAGGTCTGCAGTATAAGAAACCCTTGGAGTCCACTTCAGATATGGGCTGCCACATCTCAGAAGCTCACAGAACACATTCATTCATTCATTCATTTGTTCATAACACATTAATTGCAGTATCTGCTACTCTGTGCTAAGCACTGGAAATAGAAAGATGAATCTTGGGTCAGGCTCAGTAGCTCATGCCTGTAATCCCAGCACTTTGGGAGGCCAAGGTGGAAGGATCGCTTGAGCTCAAAAGTTCGAGACGAGCCTGGGCAATATGGCAAATCCCCATCTCTACCAAAAATACAAAAATTAACAGGGTATGGTGGTGTGCATTTGTAGTCCCAGCTACTCAGGAGGCTGAGGCAGGAGAATCGCTTGAGCCTGGGAGGCAGAGGCTGCAGTAAGCTGAGATTGCACCATTGCACACCAGCCTGGGTGACAGAGCAAGACTCCGTCTCAAAAAAACAAAACAAAACAAAAACAAAAAACTTGAAATAAAAGCTAAGAAAGTCAAGGGTCTGACTTTTTTCCCACGTACTATTTGGATTTTGTTTTGGTTTTGTATTTTCTTTTTTATTGTGTATAACATACATACATAAAAGTATGTAAACGGTACTGATATTCTTTTTTTTTTTTTTTTTTTTTTTTGAGACGGAGTCTCGCTCTGTCGCTCAGGCTGGAGTGCAGTGGTGAAATCTCCGTTCACTGCAAGCTCTGCCTCCCAGGTTCACACCATTCTCCTGCCTCAGCCTCACGAGTAGCTGGGACTACAGGTGCCCGCCACCATGCCCGGCTAATTTTTTGTGGGTTTTTTTTGTATTTTTAGTAGAGCCAGGGTTTCACCATGTTAGCCAGGATGGTCTTGATCTCCTGACCTTGTGATCTGCCTGCCTTGGCCTCCCAAAGTGCTGGGATTACAGGCATGACCCACCGCACCCAGCCAAAGGGTACTGATTTTCATGTCTAGTTCTTTTGTTTTTTTTTTTTGGTAGAGTCTTGCTCTGTTGCCCAGGCTGGACTGCAGTGGTGCAATCTCAGCTCACTGCAACCTCTGCCTTCTGGGTTTAAGCGATTCTGCTGCCTCAGCCTCCCAAGTAGCTGGGATTACAGACGTGCACCACCACGCACAGCTAATTTTTGTATTTTTAGTAGAGATGGGGTTTCACCATGTTGGCCAGGCTGGTCTTGAACTCCTGACCTCGTGATCCATCCACCTCAGCCTCCCAAAGTGCTGGGATTACAGGCGTGAGCCACCGCGTCTGGCCAATTTGTTTTTATGTATGTATACACTTGCATAACTAGCACCCAGATCAATACATAAATACTGTGAATACATCACATACTGTGATGTTTTCTGAACTACTAAATTTTTTCAACTTCATTTTCTTTTTGGCTTCTTAAAATTAAAGTTGGCCTGCCTCTTTGGCAACTCATTAAAGACTATTCAACACCAGAGTTTTGAAAACACAGATGTATGTATCATGGATTTCATTTCTTCCTTCATTAATAGACATTGATTCATTTATTAAACAGATACTGATTAATTTCTGTGTACCAGGCAAATCCCTGGACACTGGAAATATTAATAAATCAATAAATCAAGATGAAAAAAACCCCGACCCCATGGAGCTGGTGTCAGGATCAGGGTGGGGGTGAGGAAGGACACAACAAACACATGGAGATGTGAAGAATGCAGTAAGTTACATAGTCATTAGCACTAAGGAGAACATTTGTGGAAGGGCTGGGGAAGGTTGGGAGTTGCAGAGGTCAGGGATGGTCTCATTCTGGTGAGCAGAGACCTGAAAGAGGTGAGGGAGGAGCCATATATCTGAGGGAAGAGAGAATAGCCAGCAAAAAGGGCCTGGGGTGGGAGTATGTCAGGGGTGTTTTAGAAATAGTAAGGAGAGGGCCAGGCGCGGTAGTTCGCGCCTGTAATCCCAGCACTTTGGGAGGCCGAGGCTGGCAGATCACGAGGTCAGGAGATCCAGACCATCCTGGCTAACACGGTGAAACCCCGTCTCTACAAAAAATACGAAAAAATTAGCGGGGCATGGTGGCGGGCGCCTGTAGTCCCAGCTACTCGGGAGCCTGAGGCAGGAGAATGGCGTGAACCCAGGAGGCAGAGCTTGCAGTGAGCCAAGATCGCGCCACTGCACTCCAGCCTGGGCGACAGAGCCAGACTCTATCTCAAAAAAAAAAAAAAAAAAAAAAAAGAGAAACAGTAAGGAGGTCCTTAATAATTCTGCAGCAGAGTTATTGAGGACACAAGTGCCATAGGCTGTGCGTGGTGGCTCACGTCTGCAATCCCAGCACTCTGGGAAGCTGAGGCAGGAGGGTTGCTTGAGGTTAGGAGTTCAAGACCAGCCTGGCCAACATAAGCGAAACCCCATCTCTACTAAAAATACAAAAATTAGCCGGGCGTGGTGACACACACCTGTAATCCCAGCTACTCGGGTGGCTGAGGCAAGAGAATCACTTGAACCCAGGAGGTGGAGGTTGCAGTGAGCTATCGTGCCAATGCACTCCAGCCTGGGCAACAGAGTGAGACTCCCTCTCAAAAAAAAAAAAAAAAAAAAAAAGGACACAAGTGTTAAGAGGTAATGTCAGAAAGGTCACAGTTCTGAGCAAAGGAAAATGACTCATTTTAAAGAGGTTACGAGATCTTTCTGCAGAGGGAGAAGCAGGGAGAATAGCTGTCCTCAGACCACACACTAGGGCCTCCATGGGCTTGGCTCTGGGCAGCTGCTAGGAGCAAAGTCTGGTCTGAAATGAGGACACACGCTCTGCCCTCCGAGAGCCTCCCAGTCTAGGGGGTTTGAAGGAAACTCCAAAGGGTCAGTGGGGGATGCAGAAGAGGTGAGGAAGTCTAAGCTGCGCTCTCTTTGCCTCTCCTACCAGCCCTGCCCTGGCTCAACGTGTCAGCAGATGGTGACAACGTGCATCTTGTTCTGAATGTCTCTGAGGAGCAGCACTTCGGCCTCTCCCTGTACTGGAATCAGGTCCAGGGCCCCCCAAAACCCCGGTGGCACAAAAACCTGGTGAGGCCTCCCCCTTCCCAAGTCCATTCCCACTGTAGGCCGATGCCTGTGCAAAGGACGCAGTGCCTTATCAAAGAAGACCCTTGAAGAGGACTCACCCCAAGCAAGGGAACACTGGTGGGGGAACTTCTGCCTTCCTGGTTTCCTTGACTTTGGCCTCCTTCTCTTCCTCCTTATCTTCTCCAACCTCCTTCCTTTATTTGTTCCACAGACTGGACCGCAGATCATTACCTTGAACCACACAGACCTGGTTCCCTGCCTCTGTATTCAGGTAGGAGCAGAGTCCAGCTGGGTGCCAGAAGAGGAGTGGGAAGATGATAATGGGGGTGATCCCTGCCTTCCTGGTCTCACCATTCTTCAAACCCTTCATTGAGGTGGAGACTGTGGCTCCCTGGGGTGGCTGGCCCTCCCTTGACCCTTGCTGTCCTATGCCTTCTATTACATTCCCTGAATGCTCTCCCTGATCCTCCACAGAACTCCTGCTTACACTTCATGGCCCCATTCAAATGTCACCTTCTCCTTGAAGCCTTTCCCTACTCCTCCAGTTCTGTCTTTGTGTTCCCCTGGCAGGCACAGCATGTGCTACAAACTTGGACTGGTTTGAATCTTGGCTCTTGCCATTTGCTAGCTGTGTAACCTTGGGCAAGTCACTTCACCTCTGTGAGCCTGTTTCTCATCTGCAAAATGGGAATAATAATAGTAACAGCCTCATGGGGCTGTTATAAGAATGTGTGCCACATCCAGGCTTAAATATGCTGGCTCTTTCCTCTTCCTCTGTACATTTATTTATTTTTTTAGATAAGGTCTCACTCTGTTGCCCAGGCTGGAGTGCAGTGACACAATCATGGCACACTGCAGCCTCAGCCCCCTGGGCTCAAGTGATCCTCCTGCCTCAGCCTCCCAAGTAGCTGGAACTACTGGTGAGCACTACCATACTCAGCCAGTTTTTTTTGTTTGTTTTGTGTAGAGACGGGGTCTTGCTATGTTACCCAGGCTGTTCTGAATTCCTGGGCTTATGCTATCCTCCCACCTCAGCCTCCCACCACTGTGGCTGGCCCTGATTGCACTGTTTTTTTTGTTGTTTTTTTTTTTTTAGACAGAGTCTTTCTCTGTTGCCCAGGCTGGAGCACCATGGCGCGATCTTGGCTCACTGCAAGCTGCTTCTCCCGGGTTCACACCATTCTCCTGCCTCAGCCTCCTGAGTAGCTGGGACTACAGGTGCCTGCGACCACGCCCGGCTAATTTTTTGTATTTTCAGTAGAGACAGCGTTTCACCATGTTAGCCAGGATGGTCTTGATCTCCTGACCTCGTGATCCACCCGCCTCAGTCTCCCAAAGTGCTGGGATTACAGGCATGAGCCACTGTGCCCGGCCGCTGATTGCACATTTAATTGGTCATCAGGTCTCATCCATCTTACCTCTGACATTAAAGTCTCTCATTCTGTTTCCCCCTCCTCTCCATCTCAGTCCAGCTTAGGGCTCTATCATCTCTTTTCTAGACTGTTTCAATACCTCCAAGCTCCCCTCCCTTCCCATCACTTTCCTGGCATTCTGGGCCCATATTCTGCCCCCAACGGTGCCTTTTCACTCTATTTTCCCCATGATTCCCCTTCATGAGAACATTGTTACATCCAGTGGAGCTACTTACCAGGATACACCTAGCTCCCTGCCTTTTCTCAGGTGGTTCCCATTACCTCAAATGCCCTCACTTCTTTCCCAAAGCTTTTCCCCAACCACCCGGCCTCTCCTAGCTCCAAATCCCCCTTGCACTTTTATCTTTCCTTGTCCATTTATCACTTCAATTCTTTTATTTTCTTAGTTAAATTTTTTTTTTTTTTTTTTTTTAGAGACAGTATTTTGCTCTGTCACCCATGGTAGAGTGCAGTGGCATGAACACGGCTCATTGCAGCCTCAACCTCCCAGGCTCAAGGGATCCTCCTGCCTCAGCCTCTGAGCAGCTGGGACTGCAGGCATGTGCCACCATGCCTGGCTAATTGTTTCCTTTTTTTTTTTTTTTTTTTAATGGAGTTTCACTCTTTTGCCCAGGATGGAGTGCAGTGGCATGATCTCGGCTCACTGCAACCTCCGCCTCCCAGGTTCAAGCCATTCTCCTGCCTCAGCCTCCCAGGTAGCTGAGATTACAGGCACACGCCACCATGCCCGGCTAATTTTTGTATTTTTAGTAGAGACGGGGTTTCACCATGTTGGTCAGGCTGGTCCCAAATTCCTGACCTCGTGATCCACCTGCCTCGGCCTCCCAAAGTGCTGGGATTACAGGCGTGAGCCACTGTGCCCAGCCTGTTTTCATTTTTTAATGTTTTGTGGCGATGGGTCACCATACCCAGCTCAATCACTTCCTTTCTTATTTGGGCATCTAATTTCTTCTTGTACACAATAGATGCTCAATAAATATTATGAAATGAGTGAGTGCTTTACTGATTTATATAAATATTGTATCCTTACTACAAGTGTGAGTTTGTGATTTCCTTGAAGGCAAGCAAATCATATCTAATTCAAATGTAATAGCTTTGCAAGAGTCTTGCACAGTGCCTGGCACATAGCGCCTACTTGTTTTTTTGTTTTTTGTTTTTTTGGTTTTTTTGAGACGGAGTCTCGCTCTATTGGCAGGCTGGAGTACAGTGGCGTGATCTCGGCTCACTGCAATCTCTGCCTCCCGGATTCAAGCAATTCTTCTGCCTCAGCCTCCCAAGTAGCTGGGACTACAGGTGCGTACCACCATGCCCAGCTAATTTTTGTATTTTCAGTAGAGATGGGGTTTCAGCATGTTGGCCAGGATGGTCTCGATCTCTTGACCTCGTGATCCGCCCACCTCGGCCTCCCAAAGTGCTGGGATTACAGGGGTGAGCCACCGTGCCCAGCCTTGTTTTGTTTTTAAACAAGGTAACAGTATGAGGGTCCTCACTGTTGAATGAGTGAATAAATCTTACTGCCTAACACAGCCATAGGACACAGCAGATGTTCATGAGATGTATGCTGTGATTTAAATGTCTTCATTGCCAAACAGTGCCTGCCACATAGTCGGTGTTCCTAACTAAAGGCTTGATGGATAAATTAATATATTACCTCTAGTGCTTAGCACAGAGCTATGCACATAATAGGCACTCTTAAAATGTCTGTTGAAAGAATAAATGAATGTGTCCTTAGAACTTAGCACATTTCCCCAACACATAGCAGGTGCTCACAAAGTGATTGTGGAATGAATTAAAATTAATTATCCACCAGGCATGGTGGCTCACACCTGTAATCCCAGCACTTTGGGAGGCCAAGGTGGGTGGATCACGAGGTCAGGAGTTTGAGACCAGCCTGGCCAACATAGTGAAACCCAGTCTCTACTAAAAGTACAAAAATTAGCCAGGCGTGGTGACGCACGCCTGTAGTCCCTGCTACTCAGCAAGCTGAGGCAGGAGAATCACTTGAACCCAGGAGGCGGAGGTTGTGGTGAGCTGAGATCACACCACTGCACTCCAGCCTGGGCAACAGAGTGAGACTCCATCTCAAAAAATTTTAAAAAAATAAAAATTTAATTATCCAAGGTCCCTTGTGCTTGCCATACTGCTAAGACACAATGGTAGGCACTCATTAAATGTCTGTTGAATGGGCCAGGCGCGGTGGCTCACGCTTGTAATCCCAACGCTTTGGGAGGCCGAGACGGGTGGATCACTTGAGGTCAGGAGTTTGAGACCAGCCTGATCAATGTGGTGAAACCCCATCTCTACAAAAATTAACCAGTTAGCCGGGCGTTGTGGCATGTGCCTGTGATCCCAGCTCCTCAGGAGACTGAGATGGGAGAATCGCTTGAACCTGGGAGATGGAGGTTGTAGTGAGCCAAGATTGTACCACTGCACTCCAGCCTAGGCGACAGAGCGAGACTCTATCTCAAAAAAAAAAAAAAAAGTTTGTTAATGAAGATATTGCCAGGACCCAGCATTATGTTTGCTGGAAGAATAGATGTGAGCACCTCCAGGTTTTGTAAAAGGCAGGAAGACCCAGCAAGTGTTTGTGAAATACCTGCTGAATGAGTGTGCATCCCCACTGTCTAGCAGAGGGCCAGGCACATGCTCATGGAAGGGACCTGAGCAGACCCCCATTTCCTTTCCAGGTGTGGCCTCTGGAACCTGACTCCGTTAGGACGAACATCTGCCCCTTCAGGGAGGGTGAGCTGACCGGCCTGGGGCTGGGGTTGGGGCGTTGCGAGCAATGGGTGCCTGGCGTGCGGTGACTGCGCCCTTTCCTTGCAGACCCCCGCGCACACCGGAACCTCTGGCGAGCCGCCCGCCTGCGACTGCTGACCCTGCAGAGCTGGCTGCTGGACGCACCGTGCTCGCTGCCCGCAGAAGCGGCACTGTGCTGGCGGGCTCCGGGTGGGGACCCCTGCCAGCCACTGGTCCCACCGCTTTCCTGGGAGAATGTCACTGTGGATGTAAGTGAAGCAGAGGGCACCTCCCGTGGTGAGGGGAGAGTGGGGAACTGGGGGTCCCCTTTTGTGATCCCACCCATTCCTCTCTTTCCACAGAAGGTTCTCGAGTTCCCATTGCTGAAAGGCCACCCTAACCTCTGTGTTCAGGTCAGAAAGGGGTGCACAGTGCTGGGCTGGAGGCTGGATCTGGGCAGACCACCCAGCCAAGGGGGTCTTAGTTCTTGGGCCGCTAAAGCATAGTGGTTGCCAGCTTCCTCTTTGGGAGTTCCACTGTTTACTTTAGCAGTGCGTGAGACCCTGGGCAACTCACTTCACCTCTCTGAACGTCAGTTTCCTCATCTGTTTAATGCAGATGATACAGTAACTACCTCATGGAGTGGTTGTGACGATGAAATAAGAGAAGTGCTTCCCCCTTAGGAATCAGTACAGACTAAATGCTCAATAAATGTAGCCACTTTTATTATTGCTATCCTTATTCTATTTCCATATCTGTAGAATGGGTTGCTCTACAGTTTCAAAGGGTGATTATAAGAATATTCACTCATTCGGCCGGGTGCGGTGGCTCACGCCTGTAATCCCAGCACTTTGGGAGGCCAAGGCGGGCAGATCACGAGGTCAGGACATCAAGACCATCCTGGCTAACACAGTGAAACTCCGTCTCTACTAAAAATACAAATAATTAGCCGGGCGTGGTGGCAGGCATCTGTAGTCCCAGCTACTAGGAAGGCTGAGGCAGGAGAATGGCGTGAACCTGGGAGGCGGAGCTTGCAGTTAGCTGAGATGGCGCCACTGCACTCCAGCCTGGGCGACAGAGTGAGACTAGGTGACAGAGTGAAACTCCGTCTCAAAAAAAAAAAAAAATTCACTCATTCAAGATTTTTTCAGCAGCACGAGTCACTGTTTTAGGCACTTGTGATAGACCCTAACATCTCTACCCTCATAGAACTTATATTGTAATGGAGAAAGGCAGCCAACAGACATTGTAAATAAATCATATAATATCTTAAAATTGCATACAAATACCATGGGAAAGGGATAAGGTGGGACTGGGGTTGCAGTTTTTAGCAGGGTGGTCATGTGAGAAGGGAATCTCTTTGAGAAGGTTAGATGAGAGGGGCACCATGCTCCGTAAGACATAAAAACAGCTTTAGGGTCAGAAGACGCTTTATACAGATGACCTCACAAGGCTGGGGCAGAGAAAGATGTGACTCCTAATCACCCAGCCTTGAATCCACATCTGCCTAAGGTCAGATTGAGTGCAGATTCCCAACCAAACAGGCCTTCTGTTGCCTGCCCTGTTCTGGTCTTTCTGCCTTTGGCTTTTGCTTTTCTTAGTGGCCCTAACCATGGTCTCTTCCGGCAGGTGAACAGCTGGGAGAAGCTGCAGCTGCAGGAGTGCTTGTGGGCTGGTGAGTTGGGCCTGGGGGAAGCTGGGGCAGGGCCACCTCCTAGGGGTGAAGGTCAGGGCATGGGAGGCAGGCAAGCGGCCAATCCCAGCAAGGATGGGTCTTGGTCAGAGTGGCCTCTCACCCCTTCCAGACTCCCTGGGGCCTCTCAAAGACGATGTGCTACTGTTGGAGACACGAGGCCCCCAGGACAACAGATCCCTTTGTGCCTTGGAACCCAGTGGCTGTACTTCACTACCCAGCAAAGCCTCCACGGTCAGGACTGGGCAACCCTCCTCCACAGATCTCTCCAAATGCATCTCACACCTGGCCTCAAATTTTCATTCCATCCACCCTGTGCCAGTCTCTGGGAACATGGGGGTGACTCAGACCAGGGCCATATTCAGCAGCATCACCAAAGTCTCCCAGTCCCCTCTACCCCATTTTACCCAGCTGTAGCCTGGTAGGTGCTGCACTAAGGGTGCTACCTCCAGGTAACAGTGCCCCCATCCTTTGGCTTGGCAGAGGGCAGCTCGCCTTGGAGAGTACTTACTACAAGACCTGCAGTCAGGCCAGTGTCTGCAGGTGAGCTGGTGGCAGAAGGGCCCCACCTCAATGCCTAGGGGCAACAGCCCTAAAACTAGCACTCACCTACTATCTATTTAGGCTTATTTTATGTTCAGCCCTGGGAAAGTTAAGAGTAGAAGCATAGTTCCTATCCCCAAGGAGCACACTGTTGGCTAGACACCCATAAACAGATGACCATCTACAGGTGCTAAGTTTTGGGTTCCAGGAGAGCTTCCGGGAAGAATTTCTTCCTATAAGCCAGATTTGGTATGGAAGAAGTCATACCCTAGTCAGTGGGCACAGCACAAACAAAGGCAGAGCAGCTGCAGGAACCTTAGCCAGGAGATATGCATAGTTGATGCTGGGAATTTGGAGATCAGGCCACCAGAGCTTGGTGAATATTGGAACACCTGGCTGGTGCCCTGGATTTGGTTCTGTTTGTATCTTACAGCTATGGGATGATGACTTGGGAGCGCTATGGGCCTGCCCCATGGACAAATGTGAGTATTGTAAGAACTGCCTTTCCTTTCTGTACCGGGAGTGGGGATCTTGACAGGGACCACTCTTGGGCACGGCACATGCAATGGCCTTGTCCTTCCCTGAGATCAGATAAACAGAGGGTCATTCCTTCATTCACTCAAAAAATGATGAGAGCTTGCAGGGATCCCAGGAACACCAAAAAGATAAATCCCTGCCCCCCCACCCCTCAGGAACACCAAGAAGATAAATCCCTGCCCCCCTACCCCTAGAAGACTAGCAAGACATGAGCCAGTCACTTACATTTAAAGTGTGAGGTACTGAAGCACCACCAAGTGTTCAGTGCTGTAAATGCATACAATGTGGACCTGACCTGGGTGGAGTGAGGGGCTCAGGGGGAAGGTTCCAGCAAAACTCTGAAGACTGAGCTAGGGGAAGGGGGTAGAGATAGAGGGTCTTGGACGGGCAGGTTTCTGTCATGAGATAAAGATGCAGGAGCCATGTAGGGGATTTGGATCTTATGTTGAGAGCAGCAGGAGCTATGATCAAATATATATATACAAAATACTTATAATTTATTTTTGAGGCAGAGTCTCACTCTGTCGCCCAGGCTGGAGTGCAATGGCGCGATCTCGGCTAACTGCAACCTCTGCCTCCCGGGTTCAAGCAATTGTCTACCTCAGCCTCCCAGGTAGCTAGGATTAATAGGTGCCTGCCACTATGCCCGGCTAATTTTTGTATTTTTAGTAGAGATGGGGTTTCACCATCTTGGCCAGGCTGGTCTTGAACTCCTGACCTCGTGATCCGCCCACCTCAGCCTCCCAAAGTGCTGGGATTATAGTCGTGAGCCACCGCACCTGGCCCAAATTTATATTTTTAAAAGATTTCTGAGGCTGTCATGAATCAATTCAAGGCAAATCGATTGGAGGCAAAAGAAGACAGGGCAAGGGCACCAGGTAGTTGCAGACACCCAGGACAGCAAGATCAAGGGCCCAGCAACCCTAGCTTAGGGGAGAAAAATATGAGCTGACATTTTAGCACTTAAGATGCTCGGCATTGTGTTAAGTGCTTTATATGTATTAATATATTTAGTCCTCACACCAACCCTATGACGTAGGTACAACTTTACAGAGGAGAAAACTGAGGCAGAGGGTGACATTACTTATTCAAAGACCCCTAAACAGATGGAGCTATATTCCTCCACTGGCTCTGACACTGTGCTGTGGACTCTGGGCAAATTATTTCTTCGTGTTTTTTTTTTTTTTTTTGAGAGGAGTCTCACCCTGTCGCCCAGGCTGGAGTGCAATGGCGCGATCTCGGCTCACTGCAACCTCCGCCTCCCGAGTTCAAGCGATTCTCTTGCCTCAGCCTCCCGAGTAGCTGGGATTACAGGCGTGTGCCACCACGCCCGGCTAATTTTTTGTATCTTTAGTAGAGATGGGATTTCACCATGTTGGCCAGGCTGGTCTTGAACTCCTGACCTCGTGATCCGCCCGCCTCGGCCGGCCATCAATTCATTTTTTTCTTTTCTTTCTTTTTTTTTTGAGACGGAGTCTCACCCGGTCACCCAGGCTGGAGTGCAGTGGCGCGATCTCGGCTCACTGCAACCTCCGCCTCCCGGGTTCACGCCATTCTCCTGCCTCAGGCTCCCGAGTAGCTGGGACTACAGGCGCCAGCCACCACGCCCGGCTAATTTTTTGTATTTTTAGTAGAGATAGGGTTTCACCGTGTTAGCCAGGATGGTCTTGATGTCCTGACCTCGTGATCTGCCCGCCTCGGTCTCCCGAAGTGCTGGGATTACAGGCATGAGCCACCTCACCCGGCCCAATTCACTTCTCTTAAGTCTCAGTTTTTCTCCTCTGTGGAGGGTAAGTTTCTAACTCTTCTTCTCTGGGTCTCCCAGACATCCACAAGCGCTGGGCCCTCGTGTGGCTGGCCTGCCTACTCTTTGCCGCTGCGCTTTCCCTCATCCTCCTTCTCAAAAAGGATCACGCGAAAGGTGAGCGCTTCCCGGCTCCCCATTCCCCAGGGGCAGGACCAGAGTGGCTGTGGGAGTTCTCCGAGGGAAGGCGGCGGCCGAGCTCACTGGCTGCCTCCGCCCCTCTCCCCTAACAGGGTGGCTGAGGCTCTTGAAACAGGACGTCCGGTCGGGGGGTGAGTGGGAGCAAGCGCTGGGCGGAGGGCCGCCCCCGGGGGGCCAGGCCTGTGCCAGCTCACCTCTTCCCTCCCCATGTGTTTTCTCCGGCAGCGGCCGCCAGAAGCCGCGCGGCTCTGCTCCTCTACTCAGCCGATGACTCGGGCTTCGAGCGCCTGGTTGGCGCCCTGGCGTCGGCGCTGTGCCAGCTGCCGCTGCGCGTAGCCGTAGACCTGTGGAGCCGTCGTGAACTGAGCGCGCAGGGGCCCGTGGCTTGGTTCCACGCGCAGCGGCGCCAGACCCTGCAGGAGGGCGGCGTGGTGGTCTTGCTCTTCTCGCCCGGTGCGGTGGCGCTGTGCAGCGAGTGGCTACAGGACGGGGTGTCCGCGCCCGGGGCGCACGGCCCGCACGACGCCTTCCGCGCCTCGCTCAGCTGCGTGCTGCCCGACTTCTTGCAGGGCCGTGCGCCCGGCAGCTACGTGGGGGCCTGCTTCGACAGGCTGCTCCACCCGGACGCCGTACCCGCCCTTTTCCGCACCGTGCCCGTCTTCACACTGCCCTCCCAACTGCCGGACTTCCTGGGGGCCCTGCAGCAGCCCCGCGCCGCGCGTTCCGGGCGGCTCCAAGAGAGGGCGGAGCAAGTGTCCCGGGCCCTTCAGCCAGCCCTGGATAGCTACTTCCATCCCCCGGGGACTCCCGCGCCGGGACGTGGGGTGGGACCTGGGGCGGGGGACGGGACTTAAATAAAGGCAGACGCTGTTTTTCTACCCATGTGGCCCACACGCGTCTCCGTTTCAGTGGCGGGGCTGGCAAACGTCGTTCCCTAGCCCCGCGGCCCTTTAAAGCCCGGACAGGTGCAGCTCGGTGCCGCCTCTGGTTGGCTGGCGTGGGGTGACGTAATGGCACATGGCCCGTCGCCATTGGCTGGGCGGCAAGCTCCGCCCCCTGGACTGCGGCGCGGGTGGGGGTTGTACGTTTTACGCAGGCTGTAGCAGCGACGCGGTGAGGAGACGGCCCACGGCGCCCGCGGACTGGGGCGGTCGCTTCTTCCTTCTCCGTGGCCTACGAGGGTCTGGATCTTTCTCTGCCGGCTCGTGGGCCGTGCCTTTGCCCTTCTGCGAGGCCCTGAATCTGACCCCTTCCCTTCATATCCGGATCCGGGCTCCTCCCCCCAAGCCCGGGGTTCCGGACATCTCCCCCAAGACAACCCCTCTGGCCTCTTCTCCTTCAGTATTTGGAATCTGATCTCTTCTCCCTAATTCTGCGGATCCGGCCCCTAATATCCTTTATCAGACCTTCAAACAAGAGGCTGACTTCTGCCCCCTTGTCAAGGAGCGAGGCCACTTTCCTCTCCACCCCATACTAACGAGGATAACTTATTTCTCTTCTGGAATTGCATCTTATGCTCCTTTCCCCACCCATCCCCACAGCCCCTGCAATACCCAGTTTGGCCTTTTTTGCTTGTAATAACGCAGATCCCAGCGCCACGGCACCTCAGAACAGACCTTTTTCTTTCTCGCGTGGGGCCTGACTCCTTCAGTGAAGCCTCTCCACGCCCTCTATCTGCAGGTCCCCAGCCTGGGTAAAGATGGCCCCACGGCCCCCGAAGGGCCTGGTCCCGGCTGTGCTCTGGGGCCTGAGCCTCTTCCTCAACCTCCCAGGCCCCATCTGGCTCCAGCCCGCTCCACCTCCCCAGTCTTCTCCCCCGCCTCAGCCCCATCCGTGTCATACCTGCCGGGGACTGGTTGACAGCTTTAACAAGGTGGGTGCACCGGCAGCCTCGTTGGAGGGGAACACAGCGATTTAGAGTGGGGAACTCTGGGATGCAAATCTGTGTGGATTCAAGTTTCATCTTGGTTTCTTACTAGTTGTATGGCCGTAGGCAGGTTGCCTTTCTGTGCCTCAGTTTCCTGGTCAGTAGAACAGTGAAGTGCTAGCATGTGCCAGGCACTGTACTTAGCTATTACTAATTTTCTGTTTCCAGGGCCTGGAGAGAACCATCCGGGACAACTTTGGAGGTGGAAACACTGCCTGGGAGGAAGAGAAGTTGTCCAAATACAAAGACAGGTAAGGGGCTGCTGGGGGAAGGGGTGTATATTCCCCTCCCCGCCAAATCTCTGCTCTACTGGTGTAGGACTAGGAACTCTTGGGGGGCACTTATTCATTCAACAAATAGCACTGAACATCTATAGTATAGCAGTAAACAAGGCAAGCAAAATCCCCCCTTCCTGGAGCTCACATTCTAGTAGAGAAGACAAGCAGTGAATGAGTGAGTGAATAATATTATGTCAGATGAAGAACAAACAGTGAAGCACAGTAGACTGCAGGACGGTGGGAGGCAAGGTGTTCAAGGTTTGGCATTTGAACAGAGAGACATGAAATGAAGAAGCGAACTATGTGACAGGGAGGGAATTGGGCAGAGGATGTGACTGAGCTTGGTGTATTCAAGAAGTGGCTGGAGTGGAGTGAGCCAAGGGGAGAGTGATAGAAGGTGAAGGCAGAGGCTTAAGCCTTGAAGGCTACAGAAAAGAGTTTAGATTTTTTTCGGAGTGTAATGGGAAGCTCTTGGAAGGTTATGAGCAGAAAAAGTGATACTGTCTTCTTTATACCTTTAAAGATTACTCACACTGCTATGTAGCAAACAGACTGTAAGGGGCAAGGGTGGAGGAAGCAGGGAGACCAGTTTGGGAGGCAAGTGCATCATCTAGGCATGAAGGCAACACAAGCTAGTGTGGTATCTAGTGGAGGACATGGTGAAGGGGTCACAGTCTGGGTATATTTTGCAGAGAGAACAATAGGACCTGGTGATAGATTCACTATGGGTATAGAGAAACAGTAGAATAAAAGATGCTTACTAGATTTTGGGCCTGAGCAACTGGGTGAATAGTGCAGCTGTTTTCTAAGATGGTGAGATGAGAAACCGAGAAGGTTTAGGGGAGGGGTGGGATGTGGTGTTCTTTGAACGTATTGGGCTGAAATGTCCATTAGACATCCAGGTAGACTCCATACAAATCTGGAATTCAGAAAAGAGTAGGAATTGGAAACAGGAATTTGAGAGTTGTCATTATATAGTCAGTATGTAAAGAAAGCCATGGGAAGGATACAGAAAGCCATTATATAGTCAGCATATACATAATACAGAAAGCCATTATATAGTCAGTATATATATAATACAGAAAGCCATTATACAGTCAGTATATATATAATACAGAAAGCCATTATATAGTCAGTATATATATAATACAGAAAGCCATTATATAGTCAGTATATATATACAATACAGAAAGCCATTATATAGTCAGTATATATATAATACAGAAAGCCATTATATAGTCAGTATATATATAATACAGAAAGCCATTATATAGTCGGCATATATATAATACAGAAAGCCATTATATAGTCAGCATATATATAATACAGAAAGCCATTATATAGTCAGTATATATATACAATACAGAAAGCCATTATATAGTCGGCATATATATAATACAGAAAGCCATTATATAGTCAGCATATATATAATACAGAAAGCCATTATACAGTCAGCATATATATAATACAGAAAGCCATTATATAGTCAGTATATATATAATACAGAAAGCCATTATATAGTCAGTATATATATAATACAGAAAGCCATTATATAGTCAGTATATATATAATACAGAAAGCCATTATATAGTCAGTATATATATAATACAGAAAGCCATTATATAGTCGGCATATATATAATACAGAAAGCCATTATATAGTCAGCATATATATAATACAGAAAGCCATTATATAGTCAGTATATATATACAATACAGAAAGCCATTATATAGTCGGCATATATATAATACAGAAAGCCATTATATAGTCAGTATATATATAATACAGAAAGCCATTATATAGTCAGCATATATATAATACAGAAAGCCATTATATAGTCAGTATATATATAATACAGAAAGCCATTATATAGTCAGTATATATATAATACAGAAAGCCATTATATAGTCAGTATATATATAATACAGAAAGCCATTATATAGTCAGTATATATATAATACAGAAAGCCATTATATAGTCAGTATATATATAATACAGAAAGCCATTATATAGTCAGTGTATATATACAATACAGAAAGCCATTATATAGTCAGTATATATATAATACAGAAAGCCATTATATAGTCAGTATATATATACAATACAGAAAGCCATTATATAGTCAGTAGATATATAATACAGAAAGCCATTATATAGTCAGTATATATATAATACAGAAAGCCATTATACAGTCAGCATATATATAATACAGAAAGCCATTATATAGTCAGCGTATATATAATACAGAAAGCCATTATATAGTCAGTATATATATAATACAGAAAGCCATTATATAGTCAGCGTATATATATAATACAGAAAGCCATTATATAGTCGGCATATATATAATACAGAAAGCCATTATATAGTCAGTATATATATAATACAGAAAGCCATTATATAGTCAGCATATATATAATACAGAAAGCCATTATATAGTCAGTATATATATAATACAGAAAGCCATTATATAGTCAGTATATATATAATACAGAAAGCCATTATATAGTCAGTATATATATAATACAGAAAGCCATTATATAGTCAGTATATATATAATACAGAAAGCCATTATATAGTCAGTATATATATAATACAGAAAGCCATTATACAGTCGGTATATATATAATACAGAAAGCCATTATACAGTCGGTATATATATAATACAGAAAGCCACTATACAGTCAGTATATATATAATACAGAAAGCCACTATACAGTCGGCATATATATAATACAGAAAGCCACTATACAGTCGGCATATATATAATACAGAAAGCCACTATACAGTCGGCATATATATAATACAGAAAGCCATTATACAGTCGGCATATATATAATACAGAAAGCCATTATACAGTCGGCATATATATAATACAGAAAGCCATTATACAGTCGGCATATATATAATACAGAAAGCCATTATATAGTCGGTATATATATAATACAGAAAGCCATTATATAGTCAGTATATATATAATACAGAAAGCCATTATATAGTCAGTATATATATAATACAGAAAGCCATTATATAGTCAGTATATATATAATACAGAAAGCCATTATATAGTCAGTATATATATAATACAGAAAGCCATTATATAGTCAGTATATATATAATACAGAAAGCCATTATATAGTCAGCGTATATATATAATACAGAAAGCCATTATATAGTCGGCATATATATAATACAGAAAGCCATTATATAGTCGGCATATATATAATACAGAAAGCCATTATATAGTCAGTATATATATAATACAGAAAGCCATTATATAGTCAGTATATATATAATACAGAAAGCCATTATATAGTCAGTATATATATAATACAGAAAGCCATTATATAGTCAGTATATATATAATACAGAAAGCCACTATATAGTCAGTATATATATAATACAGAAAGCCACTATATAGTCGGCATATATATAATACAGAAAGCCACTATATAGTCGGCATATATATAATACAGAAAGCCATTATACAGTCGGCATATATATAATACAGAAAGCCATTATACAGTCAGCATATATATAATACAGAAAGCCATTATATAGTCAGCATATATATAATACAGAAAGCCATTATATAGTCAGTATATATATAATACAGAAAGCCATTATATAGTCAGTATATATATAATACAGAAAGCCATTATATAGTCAGTATATATATAATACAGAAAGCCATTATATAGTCAGTATATATATAATACAGAAAGCCATTATATAGTCAGTATATATATAATACAGAAAGCCATTATACAGTCGGCATATATATAATACAGAAAGCCATTATACAGTCGGCATATATATAATACAGAAAGCCATTATATAGTCGGCATATATATAATACAGAAAGCCATTATATAGTCGGCATATATATAATACAGAAAGCCATTATATAGTCGGCATATATATAATACAGAAAGCCATTATATAGTCGGCATATATATAATACAGAAAGCCATTATATAGTCGGCATATATATAATACAGAAAGCCATTATATAGTCGGCATATATATAATACAGAAAGCCATTATATAGTCGGCATATATATAATACAGAAAGCCATTATATAGTCGGCATATATATAATACAGAAAGCCATTATATAGTCGGCATATATATAATACAGAAAGCCATTATACAGTCGGCATATATATAATACAGAAAGCCATTATACAGTCGGCATATATATAATACAGAAAGCCATTATATAGTCGGCATATATATAATACAGAAAGCCATTATATAGTCGGTATATATATAATACAGAAAGCCATTATATAGTCAGTATATATATAATACAGAAAGCCATTATATAGTCAGCATATATATAATACAGAAAGCCATTATATAGTCAGTGTATATATACAATACAGAAAGCCATTATATAGTCAGTATATATATAATACAGAAAGCCATTATATAGTCAGTATATATATAATACAGAAAGCCATTATATAGTCAGTATATATATAATACAGAAAGCCATTATATAGTCAGTATATATATAATACAGAAAGCCATTATATAGTCAGTATATATATAATACAGAAAGCCATTATATAGTCAGCATATATATAATACAGAAAGCCACTATATAGTCGGCATATATATAATACAGAAAGCCATTATACAGTCGGCATATATATAATACAGAAAGCCATTATATAGTCAGTATATATATAATACAGAAAGCCATTATACAGTCAGCATATATATAATACAGAAAGCCATTATACAGTCAGCATATATATAATACAGAAAGCCATTATACAGTCAGCATATATATAATACAGAAAGCCATTATACAGTCAGCATATATATAATACAGAAAGCCATTATATAGTCAGCATATATATAATACAGAAAGCCATTATACAGTCAGCATATATATAATACAGAAAGCCATTATACAGTCAGCATATATATAATACAGAAAGCCATTATATAGTCAGCATATATATAATACAGAAAGCCATTATATAGTCAGCATATATATAATACAGAAAGCCATTATATAGTCAGTATATATATAATACAGAAAGCCATTATATAGTCAGTATATATATAATACAGAAAGCCATTATATAGTCAGTATATATATAATACAGAAAGCCATTATACAGTCAGCATATATATAATACAGAAAGCCATTATATAATACAGAAAGCCATTATATAGTCGGCATATATATAATACAGAAAGCCATTATATAGTCAGTATATATATAATACAGAAAGCCATTATATAGTCAGTATATATATAATACAGAAAGCCATTATATAGTCAGTATATATATAATACAGAAAGCCATTATATAGTCAGTATATATATAATACAGAAAGCCATTATATAGTCAGTATATATATAATACAGAAAGCCATTATATAGTCAGTATATATATAATACAGAAAGCCATTATACAGTCAGCATATATATAATACAGAAAGCCATTATATAATACAGAAAGCCATTATATAGTCGGCATATATATAATACAGAAAGCCATTATATAGTCAGTATATATATAATACAGAAAGCCATTATATAGTCAGTATATATATAATACAGAAAGCCATTATATAGTCAGTATATATATAATACAGAAAGCCATTATATAGTCAGTATATATATAATACAGAAAGCCATTATATAGTCAGTATATATATAATACAGAAAGCCATTATATAGTCAGTATATATATAATACAGAAAGCCATTATATAGTCAGTATATATATAATACAGAAAGCCATTATATAGTCAGCATATATATAATACAGAAAGCCACTATACAGTCGGCATATATATAATACAGAAAGCCATTATACAGTCGGCATATATATAATACAGAAAGCCATTATACAGTCGGCATATATATAATACAGAAAGCCATTATACAGTCAGCATATATATAATACAGAAAGCCATTATACAGTCAGCATATATATAATACAGAAAGCCATTATACAGTCAGCATATATATAATACAGAAAGCCATTATACAGTCAGCATATATATAATACAGAAAGCCATTATATAGTCAGTATATATATAATACAGAAAGCCATTATATAGTCAGTATATATATAATACAGAAAGCCATTATATAGTCAGTATATATATAATACAGAAAGCCATTATACAGTCAGCATATATATAATACAGAAAGCCATTATATAATACAGAAAGCCATTATATAGTCGGCATATATACAGTCAGCATATATATAATACAGAAAGCCATTATATAATACAGAAAGCCATTATATAATACAGAAAGCCATTATATAGTCAGTATATATATAATACAGAAAGCCATTATATAGTCAGTATATATATAATACAGAAAGCCATTATATAGTCAGTATATATATAATACAGAAAGCCATTATATAGTCAGTATATATATAATACAGAAAGCCATTATATAGTCAGTATATATATAATACAGAAAGCCATTATATAGTCAGTATATATATAATACAGAAAGCCATTATATAGTCAGCATATATATAATACAGAAAGCCACTATATAGTCGGCATATATATAATACAGAAAGCCATTATACAGTCGGCATATATATAATACAGAAAGCCATTATACAGTCAGCATATATATAATACAGAAAGCCATTATACAGTCAGCATATATATAATACAGAAAGCCATTATACAGTCAGCATATATATAATACAGAAAGCCATTATACAGTCAGCATATATATAATACAGAAAGCCATTATACAGTCAGCATATATATAATACAGAAAGCCATTATATAGTCAGTATATATATAATACAGAAAGCCATTATATAGTCAGTATATATATAATACAGAAAGCCATTATATAGTCAGCATATATATAATACAGAAAGCCATTATACAGTCAGCATATATATAATACAGAAAGCCATTATACAGTCAGCATATATATAATACAGAAAGCCATTATATAGTCAGCATATATATAATACAGAAAGCCATTATATAGTCAGTATATATATAATACAGAAAGCCATTATATAGTCAGTATATATATAATACAGAAAGCCATTATATAGTCAGCATATATATAATACAGAAAGCCATTATACAGTCAGCATATATATAATACAGAAAGCCATTATATAATACAGAAAGCCATTATATAGTCGGCATATATATAATACAGAAAGCCATTATATAGTCAGTATATATATAATACAGAAAGCCATTATATAGTCAGTATATATATAATACAGAAAGCCATTATATAGTCAGTATATATATAATACAGAAAGCCATTATATAGTCAGTATATATATAATACAGAAAGCCATTATATAGTCAGCATATATATATAATACAGAAAGCCACTATATAGTCGGCATATATATAATACAGAAAGCCACTATACAGTCGGCATATATATAATACAGAAAGCCATTATACAGTCAGCATATATATAATACAGAAAGCCATTATACAGTCAGCATATATATAATACAGAAAGCCATTATACAGTCAGCATATATATAATACAGAAAGCCATTATACAGTCAGCATATATATAATACAGAAAGCCATTATATAGTCAGTATATATATAATACAGAAAGCCATTATATAGTCAGTATATATATAATACAGAAAGCCATTATATAGTCAGTATATATATAATACAGAAAGCCATTATATAGTCAGTATATATATAATACAGAAAGCCATTATATAGTCAGTATATATATAATACAGAAAGCCATTATACAGTCAGCATATATATAATACAGAAAGCCATTATATAATACAGAAAGCCATTATATAGTCGGCATATATATAATACAGAAAGCCATTATATAGTCAGTATATATATAATACAGAAAGCCATTATATAGTCAGTATATATATAATACAGAAAGCCATTATATAGTCAGTATATATATAATACAGAAAGCCATTATATAGTCAGTATATATATAATACAGAAAGCCATTATATAGTCAGTATATATATAATACAGAAAGCCATTATATAGTCAGTATATATATAATACAGAAAGCCATTATATAGTCAGTATATATATAATACAGAAAGCCATTATATAGTCAGCATATATATAATACAGAAAGCCACTATACAGTCGGCATATATATAATACAGAAAGCCATTATACAGTCGGCATATATATAATACAGAAAGCCATTATACAGTCGGCATATATATAATACAGAAAGCCATTATACAGTCAGCATATATATAATACAGAAAGCCATTATACAGTCAGCATATATATAATACAGAAAGCCATTATATAGTCAGCATATATATAATACAGAAAGCCATTATATAGTCAGCATATATATAATACAGAAAGCCATTATATAGTCAGTATATATATAATACAGAAAGCCATTATATAGTCAGTATATATATAATACAGAAAGCCATTATACAGTCAGCATATATATAATACAGAAAGCCATTATATAATACAGAAAGCCATTATATAGTCGGCATATATATAATACAGAAAGCCATTATATAGTCAGTATATATATAATACAGAAAGCCATTATATAGTCAGTATATATATAATACAGAAAGCCATTATATAGTCAGTATATATATAATACAGAAAGCCATTATATAGTCAGCATATATATAATACAGAAAGCCACTATATAGTCGGCATATATATAATACAGAAAGCCACTATATAGTCGGCATATATATAATACAGAAAGCCATTATACAGTCGGCATATATATAATACAGAAAGCCACTATACAGTCAGCATATATATAATACAGAAAGCCATTATACAGTCAGCATATATATAATACAGAAAGCCATTATACAGTCAGCATATATATAATACAGAAAGCCATTATACAGTCAGCATATATATAATACAGAAAGCCATTATACAGTCAGCATATATATAATACAGAAAGCCATTATATAGTCAGTATATATATAATACAGAAAGCCATTATATAGTCAGTATATATATAATACAGAAAGCCATTATATAGTCAGCATATATATAATACAGAAAGCCATTATACAGTCAGCATATATATAATACAGAAAGCCATTATACAGTCAGCATATATATAATACAGAAAGCCATTATATAGTCAGCATATATATAATACAGAAAGCCATTATATAGTCAGTATATATATAATACAGAAAGCCATTATATAGTCAGTATATATATAATACAGAAAGCCATTATATAGTCAGTATATATATAATACAGAAAGCCATTATATAGTCAGTATATATATAATACAGAAAGCCATTATATAGTCAGTATATATATAATACAGAAAGCCATTATATAGTCAGTATATATATAATACAGAAAGCCATTATATAGTCAGTATATATATAATACAGAAAGCCATTATATAGTCAGCATATATATAATACAGAAAGCCACTATACAGTCGGCATATATATAATACAGAAAGCCATTATACAGTCGGCATATATATAATACAGAAAGCCATTATACAGTCGGCATATATATAATACAGAAAGCCATTATACAGTCAGCATATATATAATACAGAAAGCCATTATACAGTCAGCATATATATAATACAGAAAGCCATTATATAGTCAGCATATATATAATACAGAAAGCCATTATATAGTCAGTATATATATAATACAGAAAGCCATTATATAGTCAGTATATATATAATACAGAAAGCCATTATATAGTCAGTATATATATAATACAGAAAGCCATTATACAGTCAGCATATATATAATACAGAAAGCCATTATATAATACAGAAAGCCATTATATAGTCGGCATATATATAATACAGAAAGCCATTATATAGTCAGTATATATATAATACAGAAAGCCATTATATAGTCAGTATATATATAATACAGAAAGCCATTATATAGTCAGTATATATATAATACAGAAAGCCATTATATAGTCAGTATATATATAATACAGAAAGCCATTATATAGTCAGCATATATATAATACAGAAAGCCACTATATAGTCGGCATATATATAATACAGAAAGCCACTATATAGTCGGCATATATATAATACAGAAAGCCATTATACAGTCGGCATATATATAATACAGAAAGCCACTATACAGTCAGCATATATATAATACAGAAAGCCATTATACAGTCAGCATATATATAATACAGAAAGCCATTATACAGTCAGCATATATATAATACAGAAAGCCATTATACAGTCAGCATATATATAATACAGAAAGCCATTATACAGTCAGCATATATATAATACAGAAAGCCATTATATAGTCAGTATATATATAATACAGAAAGCCATTATATAGTCAGTATATATATAATACAGAAAGCCATTATATAGTCAGCATATATATAATACAGAAAGCCATTATACAGTCAGCATATATATAATACAGAAAGCCATTATACAGTCAGCATATATATAATACAGAAAGCCATTATATAGTCAGCATATATATAATACAGAAAGCCATTATATAGTCAGTATATATATAATACAGAAAGCCATTATATAGTCAGTATATATATAATACAGAAAGCCATTATATAGTCAGTATATATATAATACAGAAAGCCATTATACAGTCAGCATATATATAATACAGAAAGCCATTATATAATACAGAAAGCCATTATATAGTCGGCATATATATAATACAGAAAGCCATTATATAGTCAGTATATATATAATACAGAAAGCCATTATATAGTCAGTATATATATAATACAGAAAGCCATTATATAGTCAGTATATATATAATACAGAAAGCCATTATATAGTCAGTATATATATAATACAGAAAGCCATTATATAGTCAGTATATATATAATACAGAAAGCCATTATATAGTCAGTATGTAAAGAAAGGCATGGGAAGGATACAGAAAGCCGAGCCCTGAGCCCTCCAGCTTTTCAAAGTCAAATGGAAGAGGAGTCAGCAAAGGCTCAGAGTTAGACCTGGTTGTCGGTTCTTAACCTCTCAGAGCCACAGTTTCTTCACCTGTAAAATGGGGATATTAATACCTGGTTTGCCTATTTCATAGAAGTGTGGAAAAGGCTTAACTGGGATGCCCACTAGAAATAAAGGTTTTGTTATTATGTAACATTGGTCATTTTCTCTTTTCCTGCGCCGGGCCTGAGTTTCCTCATTCAGGAATGAGGGGATTGGCTAAGACAACCCCAGAGGCACTTCCAGCTTTGTAATGGCTCCTGCATTGCTTGCTTTTTTAAATCACCTCCTATATGCCAGGCACTGTGCCAGACCCTTTAAATACAGGATATAAGACATCAAATATTTATATATGTGTGTATATATATACATATATATATATATTTAATTGTGGTAAAATACACATAAAAAATTTCCCATTGAAGACATTTAATAACATTTACAATGTTGTGCAGCCATCACCACTATGTAGTTCCAGAACATTTTCATTACCCACCCCCCGCAAAAAATCCTATACCTATTACACAGCCACTCCCCGTTCTCCCCTTCCCTCGGCTCTTGGCAATCACTAATTTGAGTTAGTCAAGCAGAAATTATGGATTTGCTGATTTCATTGGAATCATAAAATATGTGGCTTTTTGTGTCTGGCTAGTTTCACTTAGCATAATGTTTTCAAGGTTCACCCATACCGTAGCATATATCAATACTTATTCCTTTTTATGGCTGAATAATATTCTCATTTGGCTGTACCACATTTTGTTTATCCATGCATCAGTTGATGGATATCTGCATTGTTTCTACCTTTTGGCTGTTGTGAATAGTGCTGCTATGAACATTGTGTACAAGTTTTCGTTTGAACACCTGTTTTCCATTCTTTTGGGTCTGTATCCAGTAGTGGAATTGGTGGGTCCTATGGCAATTCCATGTTTTACTTATTGAGGAACTGCTTTTCCACAGTGGTGATGCCATTTTGTATTCCCACCTGCAGTGTGGGAGGATTCTAATTTCTCCACATCCCTGCCAACACTTGTTATAGGATGTATTTTTAGCCATATCTACCCAGCAAGGGTATTATATTCCATTGCTCAGATGCAGGAACTGATGTATGTTACAAGAAACCTGCAGGGAAGGTATTGTCGTCCCCATTTTACAGATGACAAAACAAAGAGGTTCAGAGAGGTTAAGTGACTTGCCCAAGGTCCACTAGATTTGAACCCAGGTCTCTCTGCTTCCCAGAACCATGACCCCTTCCATTATACCTCATGGCCTCTCCTTTGATATTTTCACTGCACGTGGAAGGGTGGAGAGAGACCTGAGGAGGGTGGTGGGTGGGGTGGGGCGTGTTTCCCACCAGCCCTGCCCTATCCGGTCAGTGAGACCCGCCTGGTAGAGGTGCTGGAGGGTGTGTGCAGCAAGTCGGACTTCGAGTGCCACCGCCTGCTGGAGCTGAGTGAGGAGCTGGTGGAGAGCTGGTGGTTTCACAAGTGAGTGGCAAGGGGGCCTTCCCTGGGAGTGGGTCACAGGTGGGGCCTGGTGACAAGGCCTTGATTTGGCCAAGAAGCAGGGGGGTGCATGCTGGGGCCCATGTCCTGGTTCTGCTCCTTCCAAACCCAGATCTGCTAAGGACTTGCCGGGGGACTTGCGCTCCACTTTGAGCCTCAGTTCACCCTTCTGCCAAATGGGGAAAGGGCATTGGTCAGATGGCCTTTTGGGTCTTATGTCCAAGCTGGGTTGAATCACAGATTCAGGCATGGGGGAATGGGAACAGCACTTCTGACACTATCTCAGTGCCTCCTCCCCACCTCCCTCCACCCTGCCCCTGCCTCAGGCAGCAGGAGGCCCCGGACCTCTTCCAGTGGCTGTGCTCAGATTCCCTGAAGCTCTGCTGCCCCGCAGGCACCTTCGGGCCCTCCTGCCTTCGTGAGTTTTTCAGTTGCTCTTGGGGATGGGAGGGGACCGCCGAGTCCAGGGATCCAGTCCTGGCTCTGTCCCTAGTTCGCTGTGTGAACTCAGGCTACTCAGATAAACTTCTCTGGACCTCAGTTCTTGCCCGCCTCACAGGGCTGGGGAGATGGGCAAATCAGTGGGGAAAGGCTTGGAGAAAGCACAGGGGCTAGACTGAGTCAGATGCAGTATGGTTATCATCATGTATTAAAGAAATGATAGATCTCCCAGCCCCTTCATTTCCCATGCCAGATCGGACTATGGTACCTTCCTGGGGAGGGGCGTGTGTTGCCCTGGAGCCCCCATGATCGCCATCCATCCTCACACACAGTCCTGGCACAAGAGCTGAACTTACTACCAGCCTCTTTTAGAGCAGTCTTTCCTGAAGCTACAGATAAAGAGCTAGCTACAAAGATGGCAAATTCAGTCTTTGTAAAAGAAAATATTGGCTGGGCTCGGTGGCTCACACCTGTAATCCCAACACTTTGGGAGGCCGTGGTGGGCGGATCATGAAGTCAGGAGATCGAGACCATCCTGGCTATCATGGTGAAACACTGTCTCTACTAAAAAATACAAAAAATTAGCCGGGCGTGGTGGCGGGCGCCCCTAGTCCCAGCTACTCGGGAGGCTGAGGCAGAAGAATGGCATGAACCCGGGAAGCGGAGCTTGCAGTGAGCCGAGATCATGCCACTGCACTCCAGCCTGGGCGACAGAGCGAGACTCTGTCTCAAAAAAAAAAAAGAAAAACAAAATATTTGGTGCAGTGGCTCGTACCTGTAAACCCAGCACTTTGGGAGGCTGAGGCAGGAGGATCACTTGAGGCCAGGAGTTTGAGAGACCAGCCTGGGTAACATAGCAAGACCCTGTCTCTTAAAAAAAAAAAAATAGTAGGGCATGGTGGTGCAGCCTGTTGTCCCCCTAGGCTGAGGTGGGAGGATTGCTTGAGCCCAGGAGTTCGAGGCTACAGTGAGCTATGATCACGTCATTGCCTGGGAAACAGAGCGAGACCCTGTCACTAAAAATAAATAAATAAATAAATAAAAGGTTTGTAAAATCTAATTGTTCCACAAGAGGAAATTGGTTAAGTAAATATCAGTTTTATGACAAAATATTATGTCATTAAAATTAATTTTCTTCTCCAAAAATGTTTACTGATATGCAGAGCAGAAAATATTATCTTGTATATCAAGGTTGTATAGATGACCTCACCTGGTTTGGTGTCTTCCCACAGCCTGTCCTGGGGGAACAGAGAGGCCCTGTGGTGGCTACGGACAGTGTGAAGGAGAAGGGACACGAGGGGGCAGCGGGCACTGTGACTGCCAAGCCGGCTACGGGGGTGAGGCCTGTGGCCAGTGTGGCCTTGGCTACTTTGAGGCAGAACGCAACGCCAGCCATCTGGTATGTTCGGGTAGGTAGCCAAAAGGTGTGGCACTGGGCAGGGGCAGATGGGGCACCTGCCTGCCCATCCTCATGCTGCCCCATTCTACCCAGCTTGTTTTGGCCCCTGTGCCCGATGTTCAGGACCTGAGGAATCAAACTGTTTGCAATGCAAGAAGGGCTGGGCCTTGCATCACCTCAAGTGTGTAGGTAAGTGGGGCCCTAGCTAGGTCTGGGAAGATGGTCAGGGGCCTGGGCTTGGTCCTTCATTCTCTCAACACCAGCCTGGGCTAGACTAGCCTAGGCCCCACCTTCATGGAGATCTCAACCTGGCTGGGCAGGCAGAAAAGTAACCAGAAACTTACAGTCCGCTACACAGGTACTGTGTAGTATAGTCCCTGTGTACAGTGAGAGATGCTTCTGATCTAGTTCAGTGGAAATGGTGATGGGGAATCAGGAAAGGCTTCTTGGAGGAGGCGTTACTTTGGCCAAGTCTTAAAAATTGAGGAAGGGGCTGGGCGCAGTGGCTCACGCCTGTAATCCCAGCACTTTGGGAGACCAAGGCAGGCAGATCACAAGGTCAGGAGATCGAGACCATCCTGGCTAACATGGTGAAACCCTGTCTCAACTAAAAATACAAAAAATTAGCTGGGCATGGTGGCGGGTGCCTGTAGTCCCAGCTACTCAGGAGGCTGAGGCAGGAGAAGGGCATGAACCTGGGAGGCGGAGCTTGCAGTAAGCCAAGATCGTGCCACTGTACTCCAGTCTGGGCAACAGAGGGAGACTCCATCTCAAAAAAAAAAAAAAAAAAAAAAAAAAAAATTGAAGAAGGGTTGGCCAGGAGAATGAGGACATTGAACTTGGGGTCAGGAAACCTGGGTTCAAGACTTGGTTTGGTCCCAGCCTAGCCACTTATATAGACTAGAGTAAAGGCTAAGCTGCTGTAACAAAAATCCCCAAAAGACTGTGGCTTAAAGAATATAGAGGTTGGCCGGGTGTGGTAGCTCACTCATGCCTCTAATCCCAGCACTTTGGAAGGCCGAAGGTGGGGTGGATCACCTGAGGTCAGGAGTTCGAGACCAGCCTGGCCAACATGGCAAAACCCTGTCTGTACTAAAAATACAAAAATTAGCCAGGCATGGTGGCAGGTGCCTGTAATCCCAGCTACTCGGGAGGCAGAGGCAGGAGAGTCACTTGAATCCAGGAGGCAGAGGTTGCAGTGAGCCAAGATCACACCATTGCACTGTAGCGTGGGTGACAAGAGCGAAACTCTATCTCAAAAAAAAAAAAAAGAATCTAGAGGGTAGAGGTTTATTTTTTTTCTCATATTACAGTCCCAAAGTGAGAAGTCCAGGCTGGCAAGCGAGCTCTGCTAGTCACAATCATTCCAGTACCCAGATTATTCCTGTAACTTACTGCACAATCATCCCCTTGGGCGTTGTCTGCATGGTTGAAGCTGAGTCCTGGGCATCTCCATGTCCCACGTGCCAGCACTCAGGAAGGGAGAAGGGAAAGAAAGTGCATTGAGGAGTCCAAGCATTGTTTTAAGACCAAGCTAACAGTGGAGCTCATCACTCCTGTTTACATCCTGTTGGCCAGAACTCAATCACAGGGACACACTTAGCTTCAAGACAGGTTGGAAAATGTGGTCTCCGGCTGGGCAGCCTGAAGTCTAGCTAGTCTGCTTCTATATTGGTAGACAGCTTGCAGTCTCTGCCATACCATTTAATCCCAGGCAAGACCATTCCCCAACGGCTCTGGCCTCAGCTTCCCTACTAAACAGGGATTGAAATTCTCACCCTGCTCACCTCTCTGCAGACATTGACGAGTGTGGCACAGAGGGAGCCAACTGTGGAGCCGACCAATTCTGCGTGAACACTGAGGGCTCCTATGAGTGCCGAGGTCAGTGTCTACTTCTGCAGAGGAGGGGATGTGAGGAGGGGAGGAAGAGCTGCTCCACACCTGTCCCTCCAAACTCTCCCCTTCTCAGGCTTCAGAGCACCCCCAGGCCTCCTCTTCTGGAGCGTGGCTCCCCTGGGCCTAGGTGCACATCTCACCCTCATCTTTCTCTCCTCTCTCCAGACTGTGCCAAGGCCTGCCTAGGCTGCATGGGGGCAGGGCCAGGTCGCTGTAAGAAGTGTAGCCCTGGCTACCAGCAGGTGGGCTCCAAGTGTCTCGGTGAGTCTCCTGCTGGTGGGACACAGGCACCTGGGAGTGCCTCACCCAGCATGAATGGTGAAGAGGCCGGAATATGGGCAGGCGGGGGAAGGAAGGGTGGAATGTTGCCTGGGCAAGGGCAGAGGGGAGTGTTGAGAGATAGACAAGATGGAGTCAGGGTGCTGCGTGGGGGGCCCTAGCAGGACTCTGACCCCTCCCTCCCCTCAAGATGTGGATGAGTGTGAGACAGAGGTGTGTCCAGGAGAGAACAAGCAGTGTGAAAACACCGAGGGCGGTTATCGCTGCATCTGTGCTGAGGGCTACAAGCAGATGGAAGGCATCTGTGTGAAGGAGCAGATCCCAGGTGAGCCCTGGGGCGGGAGAGGGGAGGTCCTCATTCAAAGAGAAGGCAGGCAAGCCCCTTTCCCAGGTAGCAGTGGCAGCTCCAGGCCCTGCCCCACCCCTACTGCCACCCAGCCCCCCCGGAGGCTGCACTGAGACCGGGCTCTACGTCTGATATCCAGGTTGGCTCTCAGCAGCCTTATCCAGGGTACAAAGGGAATCAGACTTGGCATCAAATCAGTCTGCCTCCTTAACCTGTTTCCTCATCCATCCAACGGGACCAGTGTTTGCCCTGGCCTGCTGAGAGCTGTCCTAGGCCAGGGGTGTGGTGAGATGCAGATTAATCACAACGATGATGGCAGGGACCATTTCCCCAGGAATTACCGTGTCAGATGCTGTTCTAGGTGCATTCCTCATCTTAACTTATTAACCCCTGAAACAACCCGACGCTGGAGGTTGGGTTCTCATCCCCATTCTACATATGTAAAAACGAAGATGCAGAGAGATGAAGCTACTTTCCCAGGGCTATATGGCAAGCAAGTTGCAGAGCTGGGATCCCAATCCAGACAGTCTGACCGTGGAACGAGACTCATACATGTAATAAATGCTCTGCCCCCAACTTGTCTACCACATGGCCTTGGCGAGTCCAACCCCTTTACCTCTCTGAGCCTCTTTCCCATTTAGTGAGACAGGGATGGTAACTGCCCCTTACAGAGTGGTTTTGAGCAGTAAATGTTGTGTGCCTGGCTTGCTGGGCAGGCCTGGTGGCCATGATGATCAGGTGCGTGGGAGTTCTGGGGAAACTCCAAGAACTACCACGAACAGGGATACGAGTGCCAGGCTGCATCTCTTGCTCCTCTGCAGAGTCAGCGGGCTTCTTCTCAGAGATGACAGAGGACGAGTTGGTGGTGCTGCAGCAGATGTTCTTTGGCGTCATCATCTGTGCACTGGCCACGCTGGCTGCTAAGGGCGACTTGGTGTTCACCGCCATCTTCATTGGGGCTGTGGCGGCCATGACTGGCTACTGGTTGTCAGAGCGCAGTGACCGTGTGCTGGAGGGCTTCATCAAGGGCAGATAATCTCGGCCACCACTTGTAGGATCTCCTCCCACCCACGCTGCCCCCAGAGCTTGGGCTGTCCTCCTGCTGGACACTCAGGACAGCTTGGTTTATTTTTGAGAGTGGGGTAAGCACCCCTACCTGCCTTACAGAGCAGCCCAGGTACCCAGGCCCAGGCAGAGAAGGCCCCTGGGGTAAAAAGTAGCCCTGAAGGTGGATACCATGAGCTCTTCACCTGGCGGGGACTGGCAGGCTTCACAATGTGTGAATTTCAGAAGTTTTTCCTTAATGGTGGCTGCTAGTGAGCTTTGGCCCCTGCTTAGGATGAGGGGGTCCTCATAGGGGTGGGGCCATCACAGCCCCCTCCTGCCAGCTGCATGCTGCCAGCTCCTGTTCTATGTTCACCACATCCCCACCCCCCATTGCCACTTATTTATTCATCTCAGGAAATAAAGAAAGGTCTTGGAAAGTTAAAAGGCTTCAGTCTTACTACCTGTCCCACCACCCCCACCTCAGGGAAATTTTCTAGAATCCTGGGAAATTGAGGGGTTCTTTGATGGTGAGTGGAGAAAAGATAGAGGAGAAGGTTGCCCCTGAAGTGCTGTTAGGAGAAGGAGGATAGAGGAATCAGCCTTAGGAGGGTTCCATGCCAGCTGTCATTTGGCAAAGGACCCTGGACAGATGACTTTTGCCTCTGAACTTCACTCTTCTCTTTCCTCAAATGGGCTTCATAATGCTTTCCACTCAAGCTTAACATGAGAATTAAATGAGGTGATAAACGTGAAGACCTGGACAGTACACAACAGATGTTCAATAAAAGTGTGGTCGCCATTATGACCAGAGCCTCCAAGCCTCAAGCAACCTTTCCTCGGAGTCCTCCTCTCCGTCCAATACACAGGACTTAGAATGACTGGGAGGCAGGGCCTCCAGTCTCTCCTTCCTCCTATGAGTACAGGATCCTGGCATGGCCAGAGGGAAGCATGAGCCAAGTCCTAAGGGTTTATTTCTTTGGCACAAAGAGGACAATCTAGACAAGCCAGGCTCATCACTTCACGTTGGGGAGTCTGGGGCAACTGCTCCCTGTTCTTCATGCCCGAATCCATGCACACCCAACCCTGTATTCCGCATAAGACACGGCCTCTGTGCAAAATGCCGGCTGAAAAAAAATACAAATATTAAAAGCAAAAACCGGCACGGGGGGTGGGGTGAGTTCAAACCTGGCTGTCCCCCGGGGGTTGCGGTCAGGTAGAGGCCTGGGGATGCCTTTTTTTTTTTTTTTTTTTTTTTTGAGACGGAGTCTCACTCTGTCACCCAGGCTGGAGTGCAATGGCGTGGTCTCGGCTCACTGCAACCTCTGCCTCTCGAGTTCAAGCGATTCTCCTGCTTCAGCCTCCCGAGTAGCTGGGACTACAGGCGTGTGACACCTGGCTAATTTTTTTGTATTTTTAGTAGAGACGAGGGTTTCACTATGTTCGAGACCAGGAGGCTGGTCTCGAACTCCTGACCTCGTGATCCACCCACCTCGGCCTCCCAAAGTGCTGGGATTCCTGGCGTGAGCCACCGCGCCCGGCCAGGATGCCCATTTTTTAAAGGCTCAACTGTCCAAGTAGGCCATGCCATATGGGCATCGGGCAGGGTCCTGGCCCTGCGTCAGGACCGCTCCTCAAAGCTCGATGGTATCACTGGAGGCGCTGCGGGATTCCCCAGGCTTGCCGCGCGGCTGGACCTCTCCCTGGCCGTCCCCCGGCCGAGCGGCGGTAGAGTCAGGGGCTGGGGTCGGGGCAGGCAGTAGCTGTACCGTGCTGGGCAACTCATCTAGGGGCAGACTGTCCACTGATGACAGCCCGTGGCGCCAGGGGTTCCAACTGATCTTGAGTGAGCCCCTGGAGAAGCTGTCCAGGGAGCTGCCAGAAGCCGCAGCGGCTGCCCCGTCGGGTTCTTCCACTACGTGCTGTGGGACCGGCCCGCGCACGCGCACGTCGCTGAGCGACCTGCAGCGGCCGCGGAGGAGCGAGGAGCCAGCGTCGTCTAGCTCGGCTTTGGGATGGCTGCCCCGGCGAGGCCGCAGAGCGCCTCCAGGCGGCGGGGAAGCCAGGCCGCGGAGGCCGCAGCGCTGGAACACACTGTCTCGCACCAGGTGCTCGCGGAAGAGCGCGGCGTCGATGCTGCGGCTCAGGTTGATGGGCGATGGCGGCCGCAGATCCAGCTCGCTCAGAGATGGCGCCGGTCCCACACCGTTGCGAGACAGTCCCGGGCCACCCTGGGGTCCGCGACCCAACGACGCAGCCGAGCCCCAGGCGCCTGAACTGGGCGTGGCCAGCTGCCCACTCTCCGCCGGGTTGCGGATGAGGCTCTTGCCGATGTCCAAGCTGCCTGCACCAACGTTGCTGGGCCCTGCATAGCAGTTATTGGGTCGCTCCGGCACCTCGCTCTTGCCCGACGGCGCCGGGCACGCCAGACGCATCAGTTTAGCCCAGCAAGCGTGCTCCGTGGGCGGCCTGGGTCTCGCGGCAGCCACCGCGGCCAACGCCAGGGCCAGCGCCCATGTCAGCTCCAGGAGGCGCAGCCAGAAGTGGACACCCCACCAGGCCCACGAGAAGCGGCCCACGCGGCCTGGGCCCGGGTACAGCCAGAGCGCAGCCGCCAGCTGCAAGCCGCTAGCCAGCAGCCCCAGCGCGCCCGCCACGGCCAACAGCCGAGGGCCCGGGCTGGCATCCCAGCCCCGTGGGCCGTCCAGCAGGCGGCGACGGCACAGGCAGAGCGTGCCCAGAGCCACGGCCGCGCCCCAGGCGCACGACAAGCCCTGCGTCAGGAGGTTGACCACAGACCATGTGGACAGCAGGTCTGTCGCGAGCAACCCTACACCATGCACCAACGCCACTGCTCCCAGCAGGAGTGGGTTTTGCAGCGGTGGCGGCAGCCCCGCGCCCAGGCCGAGCAGAGTCAGGGCCGCCAGCGCTGTGAGCAGCAAGGGGAAGGGCAGGTTGTAGAGCACCAGGCCCCCGCGAACACCCAGCCGCGCCTGCGAGCCGTAAGGGTCGGTAAGCATGTAGGCGGATCGCAGCCCCGAAGCCACAAGCACCAGCACCGCGGCCACCAATGCCAGCCGGGGCCCTGCTGGGGCGGCTGCCAGCGCAGCCAGCGCCAACAACGCGGGCAGCAGAAAAAGTACCCCCACCCCGTAGACGTGCAGCTCCCAGGAGAAGCTCAGGACCCGCCGAAGGGGGCCCCAGCGTAGCGGGGGTGCAGTGGCGTTGGCTGGGGGGCTGGAGGCTGGGGCTGAAGCCATGGAGCTGGCTGTGGGCTCCGGAGGGGGAGGCTGGCCCAGGGCTCGCTGCGTAGTGACTCGAATGAGGCCCCGGCGTGACGTCGAGGGGGCCTGGACTGGGGGTGCTGGGGGATGGCTTTGGGGGCGCCCCGGCCACTCTTCGGCTTCATCTGCAATTATAACAATATTAAAATAGCCATTTGAAAAGTGCTTTTGATTTTCTATCACCCTCTAGTGTGGCTGGCAAGTCATTTAACTTTTCCAAGCAAATCTGCAAAATGGAGATAACAGCACCTGCCTCACTGCGTTGTGAAGAAGATGAAATGTTTAGCCCGGTGACCAACATCCAGTAAGTGCTAAATGGATGTCAGCTATCATTTTTATTAATGCTACTATCAGGGAGGTAGTACCCCAGCAGTTCAACACATGGGCTGCATATTAGAATCTTCTGGAGACCAAGGAATAAGAATTTCTTGGGACGTGGCTGGGGCATTGGAATTTTTTTTTTTTTTTTTTTTTTTGACAGGTTCTCACTCTCATCCAGGCTGGTGTGCAGTGGTGCAATGCGGGCTCACTGCAGCCTTGACCTCCAGGTCAAGTGATCTCCCACCTCAGCCTCCGGAATAGCTGGGACTACAGGCATGCACCAGCATGCCCAACTAATTTTTATATATTTTTTTGTTCTAAACATATCCATGTTACATATTAGAACATTCTAGCCCCAAAAGGGCAAATGACTTCTCCCAGATTTCCCAGTGAATATGAATTTATTATCCTAGGTTGTTTGAAGGAGGCCCTGGGCAACTCCTTTAAGAAGGTGATTGTCTCCATTCATTCCCC
The DNA here is from genome assembly GCF_028885625.2 of Pongo pygmaeus. Lineage (NCBI taxonomy): Eukaryota > Metazoa > Chordata > Mammalia > Primates > Hominidae > Pongo > Pongo pygmaeus. The sequence continues at coordinate 67,955,959 of NC_085930.1, read as the reverse complement.
ACCCTCCACCCCTCACACACCCCCAACAGAGGTTCTCAGTTACTAGATAGAGCACTCCCTCTCCCCACACCGCAGCCATGCTCTCACCTGGCTGCAGGGCCCCCATGGGGCTCTCTGTTCGGTTTGCAGCTGGGCCAGGGTCTGAGGAACCAGGGATGAGAGACTTGGGGGTGCCTGGGGCCTCCACGGCTCCTCTCACCCGCTGTGGGGAGATGGGGTCTGCTCCATTCATTGCTGCTATCTCTGAAATGACAAAGCAGTCATCACCTTTCCTGACCCTCCTATGGTCCTCCTAGTCCCTCAGGATTGAGTCACAATCACCCTCATTTGCCACAAAGAGGAAAATGAGACCTAGAGGGACCCAGGGTCAAACAAAATTGAGGCATCCAGCTGCCCCGGAACATCGCTCAGCATGCTCACTGATACCCACCTGGCTTAGATGGCCCATCAGGAGCCTCTGAGGCGGGTGGATCCGTGGGCTGCGGTCCTGGTGAATCCTTAGCATCAGGGAGGTCAGCCTGCTTGGGCGGGGGACCTGGGGAGCTGACTTCCCAGGACACCTCAGCGCCAGCCCTCTTGGGGGTCTCAACCGGCAGCTCCTCAGCAGGAGGAAGGCTTCTGGCCAATGCCAAGTCTGGCTGGGCCCCTGGCTCCTGAGAGTACACCACCTCAACTGGGGGTACCGAGCCAACATCAGGGGCTGCTGGATCCTGCTGGGTGAAGAAGGGGCCTTGAGCTGCCTCGTGGAAATGTTCCTCAAACCCACCCTGTCCTTCCAGCACTGGCCTCTTGACAGTACCTGAGTGGGGAAGAAGGGTGTGGGGTGGGCCCTGGTGGTCTGAGGGAGAAGTAGGTGGGACCCTGCTCTTAGTTTTGGCTTTCAGACCCTCATCTCTAGGTGGCCACTGTCCCTCTTGGCCTTCATGCTGCAGGGAGGGAGGAACTGTGGCTACCCTGAGTTGAAGTCTGGGAGTTGTGGGGATGAAACTGAGATGAGGGTGGCCCACTGGGTGGGGAGCCACTGCTTCTTGCTCCAGAAGCTCTTGTGAGTCCAGAGGTCCTGTCCACCCGTGGGAGCTTGGTCCTCGAGCCATCTGGAGGTCATCAGTTACTGGGAGTCGTTCTCTCCGAGCTCCTTGGGCTGCTTTGGGCCCATACAGGGCTGGGCCAAGGGGAGAGGCTACAGACTTCTCAGGCATCTCTTCAGCAGGGGCGTGGCGGACATCAGAATTCCTGTGACTCTCAGCTCTGGGGTTCTCCAGGAAGACGTCAAAGGCCTGGGGCTCTGAGCCCACAGAGCCCTTAGGGTGGGCTCCAGGGATCATAGGGATTTCGGAGTTTTCAAGTGGCCTGGGAAAGCCCCGCCCCAGGGCAGGGCCAGTCCCCAGGAGTGGCAGCAGCAACAACAGCAGAAGGCCACATACACAGCCCCATGGGCTGGAGGCCATGGTCTACTCCGATGCCTGGGCCTAAAGCCCCCACCTTCCAGTCCTCACTGGATGAGCCTAAAAAAAAAACAGGGCATGGAATGACATGTGAGGGCTGGGGGCCCCCATGCCTTCCTCAAGGGGCTGGCAGGAAAGAAAAGCAACGCAAGGCAGCAGCTTCTCTGCTTTTAAAATTGCTGGACGTGGCACTTGCCCTGCTTTAAAACCTTCAGTGGCTCCCCATTTCCCTCAGGAAAGAACATAAACTCCTCCCCTGGCCTTCCAAGACCCTGGCCACCACAGGCTGTTCATCTGTCCTCCAACACTCACTGGACTGTGTGACTCCCATGCCTTTGCTTCTGCTGTTCTGTCAGCAGGGAATGCTCTCTCCCTTCCCCTTCACTTGCTGAAATCCTGTTTTTTTTTTTTGAGACGGAGTCTTGCTCTGTCGCTCAGGCTGGAGTGCAGTGGCGTGATCTCGGCTCACTGCAACCTCCACCTCCCAGGTTCAAGTGATTCTCCTGCCTCAGCCTCCCGAGTAGCTGGGGTTACAGACATGTGCCACCACACTTGGCTAATTTTTATATTTTTAATAGAGATGGGGTTTCGCCATGTTGGCCAGGCTGGTCTTGAACTCCTGACCTCAGGTGATCCGCCCATCTTGGCCTCCTAAAGTGCTGGGATTACAGCCATTACACCTCTCTCAAAAATGAGAGAGGTGGAGAGGGAGAGGAATATGCACCGGCCTTTGGGGAGGGGCCTGAGTTTGAATCCCAGTGTCTTCATTTCCTGAGGGAGTCATTTTACCTCTCTGCGTCATAGTTTTCCCATCAGTAAAATGGGGATAATAAGCATGCCTAACTCAAGGGGGCTCTTATGAGACAAATAACCAAACACATATGGGCGAGGTTCATACCTGACGCTTGACAAGTATTAGAACCCTTTCACTTTTCCCTCTGTCCAGAAAGCTTTCTGTCTCTCCATTCCCCTTAACTATTTCAACAAATAATTTGAACACACACTATGTGCCAGGCCCTCATGATAAAGCAGTGAACAAGACTGACGAGACTGCCCTCGTGAACGGCATTCTAGGGGAGAGACAGACAATCCATAATTTTAAATAAGATGAGCTATGAAGAAAATAAAACAGGGCTAAGAGATGGATGAGAGGCCATTTACATAGGGGTACCAGAATGTCCTCTCTGAGGTGACATTTAAGCTAAATGCTGAATAAGAAAGAGCTGCCGGGCGCGGTGGCCCACGCCTGTAATCCCAGCACTTTAGGAGGCCGAGGCGGGCGGATCATGAGGTCAGGAGATCGAGACCATCCTGGCTAATACGGCGAAACCGCGTCTCTACTAAAAATACAAAAAAAAAATTAGCGGGGCGTGGTGGCGGGCGCCTGTAGTCCCAGCTACTCGGGAGGCTAAGGCAGGAGAATGGTGTGAACCCGGGAGGCGGAGCTTGCAGTGAGCCGAGATCGTGCCACTGTACTCCAGCCTGGGCGACCGAATGAGACTCCGTCAAAAAAAAAAAAAAAAAAAAAGGGAGGGAGGGAAAGAAGGAAGGAAGGAAGGAGTCAGCTGTTTGAAGATTTGAGGAAAAGGCATTTGGCAGAGGGAACAGCAAGTACAGAGGCTCTGAGGCAGGAATGAGTTGGGTGAGTTCAAGAAATAAGAACAGGAGTGTGGGCTGGGCCCAGTGGCTCACGCCTGTAATCCCAGCACGTTGGGAGGCTGAGGCTGGTGTATCACTTGAGGTCAGGAGTTTGAGACCAGCCTGGCCAACATGGTGAAACCCCGTCTCTACTAAAAAATACAAAAAAATTAGTCAGGTGAGGTGGCACACACCTGTAATCTCAGCTACTCGGGAGGCTGAGGCAGGAGAATCGCTTGAACTCGGGAGGCAGAGGTTGCAGTGAGCTGAGATTGTGCCATTGCACTCCGGCCTGGGTGAGAGTCAGACTCTGTCTAAACAAAAAAGAACACGAGTGTGGCTGGAGCACAGGAAATGAATATCAGGAAGGCGGAGGTGAGGTCACAGGTGTCTTGTAGGCCACGACAGGGCACCTGAATTTTATTCCACATGCCACAGGCAGCTAGTGGGGATGGGAAGCACGGGGATGAAAAAGCCTTATTCGTGTTTTAAAAAACGGAGAGATGCCAGGTGCTGTGGCTCACACCTGTAATCCCAGCACTTTGGGAGGCCTAGGTGGGTGGATCGCTTGAGGTCAGGAGTTGGAGACCAGCCTGTCCAACATGGTGAAACCCCATCATTACTAAAAATACAAAAACTATCCAGGCATGGTGGCGTGTGCCTGTAATCCCAGCTACGCGGAAGGCTGAGGCAGGAGAATCACTTGAACCCAGGAGGTGGAGGTTGTGGTGAGCCAAGATTGCACCACTGCACTCCAAACTGGGCGACAGAGCAAGACTCCATCTCAAAAAAAAAAAAAAAAAAAAAAAGGCGGGGGGGCAGGGGAGACAGGCCAGTGTAAACACCCAGGTAAGATAGGATGGTGGCTTGTTTCGGCTTAGACATTCCTCTTCCTGCCTTCCTTCCCTCATCTTCCTGGGCACTTGTCACCCTGGTCTGATTCTGTAATAATCTCCTGCCTCTTATTTCAAACCTGCAGCCTCCAGTATATACCTGGCCCCAGGTGGATATCCCCTAAAAGTTCCTGTTCTCGAGAGCCTGTCGGTGGGCCAGGGAGGCAGGAAGGGGCCCCACCACCAGGAGAGGGTTCATGGAGGGTGCGAGCGCTGAAGCCTGGGTGTGTTTGGCGGCAGAGGCCCTGCTCTTTTCCTCTCTGGGAAGCAGCTGTCCCCAAAGCTTCCCGGCTCTTAACCCATGGTGGCTCACAGACACCTTAAGAAGCCACTGAAAACCCCTGGTGCTCTCCCAGGGAAAAGACCCAGGCTCACCGAAAGTTGTGAACAATTTCAAGGGGTTCAAAGACCTTTGAGTCTCATCCTCCAAACTCAAGTTTAGACTCTGTCTTAAAGCCTTGTTAGTTCATTTCTCAAACATTCACGGAGCCCCATGGGCTGCTCCTGGTCTAGGCTAGGTGCTGGGGGCCCAGAGACAGGGCTTTGCTCCAGGGTTGGGAGTAGGGGTGTGCTGAGAGGCCCCTAACACAGGTACCGGCTAAAAACAGTGCTCCTGTGTTTAGTTCTTCCCCAGTTAAGACTCCTGTGCTAAGCTTAGCAACACGTCATTCCGCCCTCCCAATACAAGGTGCGGGAATAGCCGTTTCACAGGGGGAAGAAACGGGGGTTCAGAAAGGGTGAGCAACTCCCCCAAGATCACACAGCTGAGTGGACACAATCGGGGTTGTGAAACCCACGGAGGCTCATCTTCCACAGGAGGTCCAAAAAGCTTTGCCGAGAAAACGGCTGAATGGGGCCTCCAAAGATAAACATGCCATCTGCCTACCACTGCCAACCCAAGAGATGTGGGCATCTGCGGACAAGGCGGGGGCTTGCCCAGCCCTGGGCTCCCACTCTGCTGGAGAGGCTGTGGGGGGTGGCGGATCTCTCTGCCGCAGGGACTGGGGAGAGGCCGGCCTGGGGGCAGGGCGAGGCCGTTGCAGGGCAGCCTCGGAGCTGGTCCATCTCGGGTTACCTCTCCTCCTCCTCCTTCTCCTCCTCCGTCTCCTCTCTCCCTGGCTCCGCGCCTTCCCGCAGTGTCCTGGATTGGGGTGGGCGCCGTGCAGGCCTGGTCGCCTGCGCCCGCGACGGGGGCAGCAGGCCACGCTCCCCGCCGGGGTCCCGCCATCGCCCCCTCCCTGGGCCAGCTCCTCACCTGCGCGCCGCAGCCCCCGTGTTCACCTTGCGCGCGTCCCTGCAGCCGCTCGCCGCGCCGCATCCTCCGAGATGCTCAGACTCGGCTAACAGAGCTCGGCGCTGCCGATCGCGAGCCCGCCCACAGGAGCGCAGCCCTGCTTAACTCTTTCCCCTTAGGGGTGGACTCTTCTCTCAACCCTGACTTCCCCTCGCTCAGGGATTCTCAGGGCTCAGAGTGGAACCGAGGTCATCTCTGAGAGATGTGGAAATGCCTTCTGCAGCATCCCTGAAAACGGGGCAGCTAGCCTCTACTTGCATACCTCATGGGACGGGGAGCTCACTACCTCTTTACATCCCTAAATCCTTTTAGGTAAATCCTACCTACAGCTTGTTATGTGTCCTTCAGATTCTTTTCAATGCACAGTTACATGTACATCTTAAATAGAAATGATGTCATACTGTACACATTTTTTTTTTTTGAGACAGAGTCTTGCTCTGTTGCCCAGGCTGGAATGCAGTGGTGTGATCTCGGCTCACTGCAACCTCCACCTCCCAGGTTCAAGTGGTTCTCCTGCCTCAGCCTCCCTAGTAACTGGGATTATAGGCATGCAACACCATGCCTGGCTAATTTTTATATTTTTAGTGGAGACAGGGTTTCACCATGTTGGCCAGGGTGGTCTCGAACTCCTGACCTCAGGTGATCAGCCCGCCTTGGCCCCCCAAAGTGTTGGAATTACAGGCGTCAGCCACCATGCCCAGCCACCGTACACATTTCTGTAATTTGCCTTTTTCTCTTTCACTTTCCAATATATTCTGGCACATTTTTCATGTAAATATCTATAGATCTATATCATTTCTTGTATCCACTGTTGAAAATTCCAGCATATGGTCAGCTAGTTATTGTTCTTTATCCTGTCCCCTGTGATTGGACATAGGTTGTTTCTAGCCTTTTGCTCACAGGGATAATGGAGCAGGGGCCATTCCTTGCTTAACACATCACTGTGCACATACACTAGTGCACCTACCAGATAATTGCCTAGCCGAGGCATGGTAGTAAAATCTATGGGTCTGCATATGGGGCTGGTAGACGCTGTCAAAATGTTCCTGGTCTTTCTTTGAACACCTCTTGATATACTAAACATCCACTATTAGGCTCAATTCTTTAGGAGAAATCCACACAGGAAATATATGTGGTTATCAAAAATGAGATAGGGCTGGGTGCAGTAGCTCACACCTGTAATCCCAGCACTTTGGGAGGCCTAGAGAGGAGGATCATTTTGAGCCCAGGAGTTCAAGACCAGCATGGGCAAGATGGTGAGACTTTTTTTAATTAAAAAAAAAAAAAAAAACTAACCGGGCGTGGTGGTACATGCCTGTAGTCCTACCTACTCCAGAGGCTGAGGCCGGAGAATCATTTGAACCCAGGAGGTCAAGGTTGCAGTAAGCTATGGCCACTGGAGTGTCATTGGAGTGCATTGACCACTCTGTTCATTGACCACAAGCCATGTCACTGGAGTGCAATGACCACTGTACTCCAGCCTGGGCAATAGAGCGAGACTGTCACAAAAAAAAAAAAAAGAAGAAGAAGAAAATTTGGCCTGTGTAATGGCTCATGCCTATATTCCCAGCACTTTGGGAGGCCAAGGCTGGAGGACTGCTTGAACCCAGGAGTTCGAGACCAGCCTGGGCAACATGGCAAAACCCCATCTCTACCAAAAAAAAAAGAAAAAAAATTAGCCAAGTGTGGTGGTGCGCACCTGGGTCCCAGATACTCAGGAGGGTTATGTGGGAGGATCACTTCACTCCAGGAGCCAGAGGTTGCAGTGAGCCAAGGTCGCACCACCGCACTCCAGCCTGGGTGACAGAAAGAGGACCAGCATCAAATAAAAAATTAAATTTCACTTAAAAAAGAAAAAGAAAAAATTCTTCCTAGGGCTGAGCTGATCTCTCTCTCCCAATGGCTTCCTACTTCTAGCTCTCACAGAAAAGCAATACTCAGCCTCCCAGTTGTGTCTGACATGTTGTGGTTTGAAGAATAGTCCATCCCTAATGGCTGGTAAATGGTGGGGCCTACATTCAGCTGCTTGACTCTGGGAGAGGGTGCAGGCCTTGCCCATTTCACACATGACCTGACTAGTTCTGTTTTCCTTGTTGGAGCCACTTCAGAATTGTAAAGGCATCTCTCATTTCTCTAGAGTCTTCTTTCTCTAGGACAAACACTCTGAGTTTTTCAGCTGTTCCTTGCAGGACAGGATTCTGGGTTCTCACCATGTGGAATCTCTTCTCTGTTTGCTTCTTACCAGTTCAACAACGCCCCCCTGAAAGTAGGACTCTTGGAAATGAACCTCGTTGGGAGTAAAGCTGAACCTTCACCTCTCCTTTCCAGGATTCTACTCCATTCATACGGCCTCACACTGAAGTAATGTTTCTAGCAGCCACATCACTTTGTTACCCAACTGATCTAGTAGTAAGGTCTTCCCATCTCTTCACGTACAACTGGTTTATTGACTCTTAATGTAGGATTTTACATTTGTTTGTTGTTTATCTTGTTAGATCCAGCCAGTTGTTACAATCTTGTAGGAAGTTAACTGGATCCTGATTCTACATATAGCTAATTGACATTTCGGAGGGTTCTGCAATAACCATTTCCCTTCCTGACAGCATCCTAACGTCCTTTGGGGGACCTGTGTCTGTTCCCCTGTGGGCAGTTTTGGCCAGAAGGCAGTCCTAGGGCCCCCTACAGAAGCTGAGGAGTCTGGATCCTTCCTCTCACTTCCCCTTGTGAACTCGCTGGGAGCCTCCTTTGGCGATGTTGAGATTCCCTCCACAGGCTCAGAGCTGGCCCGGCTCCCTTCCTCAGTTTCTCCTGAGGAGGGCAGGTGTGTGAGTGCCTGACCTCCCAGTCCATGCAGGGCCATCTGGCTGCTTGCTGGCTGCCCTCTTTGGAACCAGGGGCCCCAATCCCATCGCGTTTCTAAACCACCAACCGGCAGGCGTTCTGAGATTCCAAACAAATGCAAGAGAGATTAGGATCCCTTTGGCTAGAGGCCAAGGTGAAAGCTGATCCTGTGGAAAGAGGAGACTGGCTGGGGTGGAGGTGAATGTAAGCGGGGAACACGAGGCGCGCAGGTGTGGATGGGGAGTATCTCAGCTCCAGATGGAGCTCCCAGCATCCTTCTGGAGACTCTGGGACAGTAGGGATAAATGGAAGGTGACTCCAAGTATACAAGAGATGGTCAATATCTCCCGTTTACCAAGCACTTGGTCTGCCAAAAACTATGCTACACACCATTATTCTTTTTAAGTTCTCATGACAACCCTAGGTGTTATGTTTTTCATTATACAGCTGGCAAGCTGAAGCTCAGAGAAGTTCAATAACTTGTTAAAGGTCATGCAGCAACTAAGGGGCCAAGCCACAGGCCCGACTTTAGAACTAGTGCTTTTTGTTTTGAGATGGAATCTTGCTTTTGTATTTTTAGTAGAGGCAGGGTTTCGCCATGTTGGTCAGGCTGGTCTCAAACTCTTGGCCTCAAGTGATCAGCCTGCCTCGCCCTCCCAAAGTGCTAGGATTACAGGCATGAGTCACCACGCCTGGCCAGAACCAGTGCTCTTAATAGTAATGACACCCTCCTGCCCCTCTGGAAGAAACTGAGAGAGGAAAGTGGGGGAGATGGAAACCCCAGGCCTTCCAGGCAGCCTCTACTGTGTTAGGAGTTAATTGAGTCCATGAAAATAGGCCCTCCAGTTTGGATCTCTGTTGACTTCAAACCAACAGAGCTGAAAGTTGTTGTGACTCCCCAAGGAAAGAGAGAGAAAGAAAAGGCAAAGAAGATGGGGCTGGCAATGATGAAATCTCCTGCTTAGACAAAGCCCAGGACAGTTGGTTGGCATTTTCGTTCTGGCTGGTTGCTCTGGCAGGCATGAGAAAATAAACAAAAGGGAGAACAGGTGGGAGAAAGTGCAGGCTGGTGAACCTTCTCTGTGCTCTGCCCACTGTCCTTAACTTTGAGGGCACAGGGAGTTATACTCTTTTACCAAACTGGCCAAATTCAGCCTGAAGGGTTCCTAGAGTCTTAACCTACTAATTCTCAGATTTTAGCTTCCACCAACACCAACTAAACAAACCTGATCTTTTTAAAGAGGTTTTTTGTTTGTTTTTTGAGACAGAGTCTCTCTCTTTCACCCAGGCTGGAGTGCAGTGGCACGATCTCAGCTCACTGTAACCTCCGCCTCCTGAGTTCAAGCCATTTTCCTGCCTCAGCCACCCGAGTAGCTGGGACTACAGGCATGCACCACCACGCCTGGCTGATTTTTATATTTTTAGCAGAGACGGGGTTTCACCATGTTGGCCAGGCCGGTCTCAAACTCCTGACCTCAAGTGATCTGCCTGCCTTGGCCTCCCAAAGTGCTGGGATTACAGGCATGAGCCACCACACCTGGCCAAGAGTTTTTTTTTGTTGTTTTTTTTTTGTGAAATCTGATGCCACTTTAAAATCAGCAGATCCTTACCCCATTCCCTTTCACTCTCAATTCCCACTTTCTGGAAGTAATTATTTTCAAGTCTTTCTGGTACTTCTGGTTATTTCTTCTGGTATTTATCCTATTTTCACATCAGATTTATGCTGCTAATGTTAATTATTTACAGTTTTGGGGGTTAATCTATTGACTACTATGAAGATAATACGAAAATGTAGCTCTTCTATTACTTTCCATATTTTTCTGTAGCTTTTTGATATCATTATTCTGCATTTACAATACTAGAACTGTGAAACAATTATTCAAGCTGATTCAAGAAGTGTACTGTGAGTATAATAATTCCCTCCCCAGACATTGTTTCTCCTGCAGTAAGTACTGCTTGGTTTTTCATTTGCTTAATTTTCCATGCATCTATCACTAATTCATTCCCCTTAATCTTTCCTTAAAGTGAAAAACAATCTGAAGATTTAATTTCCCATTCAGATAGCATTTTCAGAGATTCACAGAATTCTACAGAGACAACAAACAACATGGTTTCTTCGACAAATGAATGTCTTGAAAAAAAAAGGGAGGGAGGGAAAACTGTTACATAAGAGATTTAAGAGATATAGCAACCAAATGCCACGTGGGGGCCTCATTGGGAGCCTCAGTCAAATAAATCCACTGTGGAAAAGACATTTTAAGACAATTAGGGAAATACAAACACAGATTGAGTCTTAGGACATATTAAGGTATAAGCATGTTTGCATCGAGTGAAATAATGGCCTTGTGGGTTATATGTAAAAAATTCCGTATCTGTTATGATACCTACTACTTATGTGTGAAATGACATACTTGTGATTTACTTTGAAAATATCCAACATCCCTGCTCCCTCCCCTCCCACAAAAAAGTGATTTTGGGAGATACATTAAGAAATTCTGGGCCGGGGCAGTGGCTCACACCTGTAGTCCCAGCACTTTGGGAGGCCAAGTCAGGTGAATCACCTGAGGTCAGGAGTTCGAGACCAGCCTGGCCAACATGGTGAAACCCCTTCTCTACTAAAAATCAAAAAATTAGCCAGACACAGTGGTGCGCACCTGTAATCCCAGCTACTCGGGAGGCTGAGGCACGAGAATCGCTTGAACCCGGGAGGCAGAGGTTGCAGTGAGCCAAGATCGCGCCACTGCACTCCAGCCTGGATGACAGAGCAAGATTTTGTCTCAAAAAAAAAATTCTGGTAAAATAGTGATGATTACTTTATTATTATTTATTTATCGTTTTGAGACAGGGTCTCGCTCTATCTTGCAGGCTGCAGTGCAGTGGTGCAATGATGGCTCACTGCAGCCTTGACCTCCTGGGCTCACGCAATCCTCCCACCTCAGCCTCCTCAGTAGCTGGGACCACAGGCATGTGCCACCATGCCTGGCTGATTTTTTTTTTCATTTTCTTGTAGAGACGAGGCCTCACTATGTTGCCTAAGCTGGTCTGCAACTCCCGGGCTCAAGTGATCCTCCCGCTTCAGCCTCCCAAAGTACTTGGAATGCAGGAATGAGACATTGTGCCTAGCCTATTTTACTGTTTTAGAGACAGGGTCTCAATCGGTTGCCCAGGTTGGAGTGCAGTGGCACAGTCATGGCTCACTGTAATCTTCAACTTCTGGGCTCAAGCAACCACCCTCCTGCCTCAGGCTCCTGAGTAGCTGGGACTACAGGCACATGCCACCATACCCAGATAACTTTATTTTTTGTAGAGACAGGGTCTTGCTATGTTGCCAGGCCAGTCTGGAACTCCTGGCCTCAACCAATCCTCCCACCTCAGCCTCCTAAAGTGCAGGGATTACTGGCATGAGCCTCTGCACCTGGTCAGTACTTTATTCTTTTTACTGCTGAATAATACGCCATTGTATGGCTATACCATATTTCATTTATCCATCTGTTAGCTGATAGAAATTTGGGTTGTTTCCCACCTTGTGGCTACTATGAATAATGCTCTATGAATATTCATGTATACGTATTTGTGTAGACATGTTTTCTTTTTCTTTTTTCTTTTGAGACAGAGTCTTGCTTTGTTGCCCAGTCGGTAGCCCAGGCTGGAGTGCAGTGGTGTGATCTCGGCTCACTGCAACCTCTGGCTCCCAGGTTCAACCAGATCAGGTGAGCCAACGCACCTGATCTGGACATATTTTTTTTTTTTTTTTTTTTTTTGAGATGGAGTCTCGCCCTGTTGCCTAGACTGGAGTGCAATGGCATGATCCTGGCTCACTGCAACCTCCACCTCCCAGGTTCAAGCGATTCTCCTGCCTCAGCCTCCTGAGTAGCTGGGATTACAGGGGCACGCCATCACGCCCAGCTAATTTTTGTATTTTTAGTAGAGACGGGGTTTCACCATGTTGGTCAGGCTGGTCTCAAACTCCTGACCTCATGATCCGCCGGCCGTGGCCTCCCAAAGTGCTGGGATTACCGGCATGAGCCACTATGCCCGGCCAGTATGTTTTCACTTCTCTTGGGTATATATCTATTTAGGAGTGGAACTGCTGGGTCATATGGAAACTAAACTTTTGAGGACCTGCCAGACTTTTCCAAAGTAGCTGCACCATGTGATCCCCTTGTGACTGGTGGGGAGACTGAGGCCCAAAGAGGGAAATTGTCTCTGCAAAGCAACACAGTGAGTGTGAGAAAGCAGGAGCTAATCATGGACATGACTTCAATGCCGCGCCTTCTCCTCTGACCGCACTACCATCTCACTCTCACTCCAGTGCTCTCCATACCCACTTCTGCCCCTCCATTCCATTCCTTGCCCAGCAGCAAATCCCTTCACACCAGTCCCTACAAAGGCTTCCTGCTGCCACCATCAGGATGAATTTCCACCTCTGAGGGATGACTTATAAGCTCCTCTGCCATCTGGCCCTAGTGCTGCCTCCTCATTTTGTTTTCTGAAGCAGTTTTAGTGAGCTATAATTCGCACCCCACCCCATTCACCCATTTTAAGTGTACAATCCAAATGTTTATCAGTGTCCTTTCATATTCTACACTGCAGGGTCATGCAGGTCTTGCTTCAGTTCCATGAAAACACCAACATCTTTGCTTCTGAGACTTTGCACACACCGTTGCCTCTGTTTGGAACAGTCTGTATATTTTTTTCTAGCAAGTTCCTCATGATCTTTCACATCTTAGTTGAGATGTTTCTGCTGGGATCCTTCCCTGAGCATTCGGGTTGATTGAATGACCTGCAGGATGTTCCTACGGCCTCCCTAGGATGGTCCCTGTCACAGCATGTACTATAGTAGTCTGAGTTTTTTGTTGTTTTTTTTTTTGAGACGGAGTCTCACTCTATCGCCCAGGCTGGAGTGCAGTGGCACAATCTCCGCTCACTGCAAGCTCCGCCTCCTGGGTTCACGCCATTCTCCTGCCTCAGCCTCCAAAGTAGCTAGGCCTACAGGCACCTGCCACCACGCCTGGCTAATTTTTTGTATTTTTTAGTGGAGACGGGGTTTCACAGTGTTAGCCAGGTTGGTCTAGTAGTCTGAGTTTTTAAGGTCTGTGACTGTGTCTTGTTCACATGCAGTGCCTGGCAACACTCAACTCACTATTGGTTGAATGAACAGAAAGATCTGAAAATATCTAGCATGGCCCTGAGCACACTGTAGAAATCCTGCCAATGTTTGCAGACCGCAATTACCTCCAAGGACAGGGACACCACCTCCTGTTGGGAACATTCCAGATGGTTTGGATGATTAAAGGTAAGATATTTTTTGTTTGGTACCCATGCCACTTCTTCAGGCAACAGCATCCCAGTTTTCCTTTGGGGAATCACTCCTATTATACCTTCAGCTCTTATAGCTTATTTATGAGAACTAAGCAGTTCCTGGAATTTGCACTTGACCCAAGGCAGATTAGTTAAGATGCAATCCTAACTTTTGCTAGATTTTTTAAAAAGGGGTGCTTTCTTTTCACTAGGATTACTAATCTCGTGCCTCTATAAGAAAACTAACTGCCTAAGAAGTAGACTTGAGAAAGCAACTGAGTCCTGATGATATCATGAGAGGCCCTGGACCCAGCTGTCCCTGAAGCCAACCACCGGACATTTTAGTTATTGAGTCAATTTCCATTCCTTTTTAATTGCTTGAGTTCAGCTTGTCACCTGCAACTGCAATATTCCTAATCCAGTTAGTAACCCTCTTTCACATACACACATACCCATCACACACCTTACAGACCAAACAGAGGAATCAAGCTGACTTTTGTCCCTAAGCACGGGTTTACCTACTCACCTCAAATCTAAATTGTATTTTTCTGAGTTGTGTTGTGCAGCTGACTGTCAATATTTAGCTTTCCTTGTATGGTACTTTCTATACCAAGCTTGTCTGGCCTGAAGGCTGCATGCGGCCCAAGACAGCTTGGTATGGGACCCAACACAAATTCATAAACTTTCTTAAAACATTGTTTTTTGTTTGTTTTGTAGCTTATCAGCTATCGTTAGTGTTAGTGTATTTTATGTGTGGCCCAAGACAATTCTTCTTCCAGTGTGGCCCAGGGAGGCCAAAGGATTGGACACCCCTGTTCTATTCCATGATCAGCAAGTAGACATTTGCGGTGTCCTAAATGGTATCAGGTGATAAGTCAAGGTGGATGGAAGAGATGCAATTCTCATTTATAGCCTGGCCCAAATTGAACTCCAAGAAACACACACAATAAGCACTGCTCCCTAAGCCTGTGCGCTGTTCTGGAAAGAGCCTACCAAAACAACCTTGGCTTTTCCTTTTGACTCGCTGATGCCAAGGACAGGTCTGTGCATTTACTACTAGTACAATGGGACAGAAAAGTCTCACACACATTTTTTTATTTTTATTTTTTGAGATGGAGTTTCACTCTTGTTGCCCAGGCTGGAGTGCAGTGGCACGATCTCGGCTCACTGCAACCTCTGCCTCCCAGGTTCAAGTGATTCTCCTGCCTCAGCCTCCAGAGTAACTGGGATTACAGCTGCACACCACCACGCCTGGCTAATTTTTGTATATTTAGTAGAGACGGGGTTTCACCATGGTGACCAGGCTGGTCACACACATTTTAACCACCCATCTTTGCTACAAGGGAAAAAGGTCAAACCTTGTGTGGGTGAAGAGGCAGACTCAAATGCTCCCGATGCAGAGGAACGAGGCGAATACCACTCAGTCACCAATTACCATTTGCATGCTACCCAACCTGGACCTTTCCAGGGCATACTGGGCCACTCCCCACTTCCTTGGGGTGCAATGAATTGCAGACAGTTTAATCCATGGGCTTTTGCTGATTCTGTTTTCTCTGCTTGGAATGCCCTTCTACACAGAGGAAGCCTTTCAAGACCCAGGTCAAAGGTTAGCTCCCCTGTGAACACTTGTTCCTTTTCTATCTGGTATAAGCAGCCATTTTAACTATCGTTAAAGGTCAGGGTTTCTTAACTTGGGTCTGCGGGTCATTATGAATAAGCTTTAGAGGGACATGTCTGTGTCTATGCCCACATATATTACTCTGGAGGCCAGGGTCAGAGATTCCAGATTCTCAGATTCGGTGACCTCAAAAAAAGGTCTCTTTTAGCCAGGCACAGTGGCTCATGCCTGTAATCCCAGCACTTTGGGAGGCTGAGGCAGGAGGATGGCTTGAGCTCACAAGTTCAAGACCAGTCTGGGCAACATGGCAAGGTATCATCTCTAAAAAAATAATAAAAAATTTTAAAAAGCTCTTATGTGTCTCTCTCTTGTGAGTTGAGGGCAAAGTTCACATCTCTTTCATCTTAGACTCCCCGCACTGGTCCAAGATAGACAGTCAACTGTTGGCAGAAGGTTGTTAGTGACTTACAGAGGCAACACTTTCACAGGCAAAGAAGAGAAAACAGGACGGTTTAATTTGTGGAGTCAAGAGTCGTTTGTTCTTAATTACCGCACTCAACATGCAAATTATATTCACCTCTTGGTACAGAAATGGCACCCTGTCACTTCCCTGGGACCTTTAATCCAGACAAAATTATTCTTGGGCACCCTTATCTGTGTGTCTACCAACAACTGCTGTCTCTCCCTTCTTAACAGCAATATGTAAATTCTCTTTTGTTCTGAGCAACTGGGAAATGAGGTCCTTCATCCAAAGGAGTAGCCATTTCCAGTACAGCACCACTGATTTGTCAATAGATTTGATAAGATTTGATATACTGACATCCAGATCAAGATTTTGCATTATTTATAGCCGGTCTCTGATGATCCCAAAGGCACTTTAGAATCTGGCAGTGCCTCAGGGTCACTGATTTTCGCTGGGCAGAATTAAGTGATATAGAAGGTTTGCTGAGTCTGTCCTGGCCCTGGGTATTCACTCTGAAGAGAGTTTATTTGAATAAGGTTTTGACATATTTGGTCTCTATGTCTACGTAGGCTCAAAATGAACAATACAGGGAGATTCATTTCGTTCATCCATAGTTTCTAAACCCTTGGTAGTGGAAATGGTTTACTTGTGTAAAGAAAGTTAACAATACTAACAAAACTAATGGTAAAACACAGGGTGTTTGGATCCCAAGAAAACAGGAGTTTACTGTGGCTAGATGTCAGGCTGACTGCACATAATCATTAGCTATAATTAACAATGCTTCCTCCGAAGACTGGGCTTCTGCTAAGATAGATATATATATATATAAATTTTTGTTTGTTTGTTTGTTTTTTTCAGATGGAGTTTTGCTCTGTTGCCCAGGCTGGAGCGCAGTGGCACGATGTCAGCTCACTGCATCCTCCGCCTCCCGAGTTTAAGCAATTCTCTGCCTCAGTCTCCCAAGTAGCTGGGATTACAGGCGCCCACCACCATGCCTGGCTAATTTTTTTTGTATTTTTAATAGAGACGGGGTTTCACCATCTTGGCCAGGCTGATCTTGAACTCCTGACCTCGTGACTCACCCGCCTCAGCCTCCCAAAATCCTGGGATTACAGGCGTGAGCCACTGCACCTGGCCAAGATTTTATATGTTATCAGTAGCCTGAGGTTTCCCCCTTTCTCTGACTTTCATTACTAGAGTCACCAGAAGGAACATTTACAACATTTTAAAAATAACAAGTTGCCCAGCATACTCCTATTTCCTCTAGTTTCAAACATAAAGGGGAACCCAGCCCAGACAAGAACAAGGCTTGCTGCATGCCTGCCAGCTCGTGCATCCTCCTTTTTATTCCAAGAGGTGCTAGCTCCAAACAAAGTTACAAGATTAAGTGCAACTCCAAGTTCCTGACACAGCTAATCCCTGCTCGGTCTTCAAAAAATAGAGGTCTGTAATTCCTTTTTGAACATGCCTTCGAAGTGGAGGTCTTTGGCCATGAGCTCTTCTTCGACATCATCTAGTGCCCACTGGTGATCCGTCAGCTCCAAAGCTTCCCACTCTGTCTGTAATGGAAGAGAACACCCAGGCAGGAAGAGAGGGAATTGTTACTGACAGCTGTGGCTAACCTTTAGTGACCACTTACTCTGGGCCAAAAGCTGGAGTGAGCTATCTGCATGTATAAGCTCATTCAATCCTACAAGGGAAATGCTGCTACCCCCATCCTCTCCTCCCCTTCTTCCTGCCACCCCTCAATTTATAGATAAGGAGACTAAGGCTAAGAGGTCAAATAATTTGTTCAAGGCCACTGGCACTAGGAACTAATGGAGCTGAGATTTAAATTGTGTTCTGACTGCAAAGTCCCCAGCGCTTAACCCGTCTATTAGCTCACGCTTACTAAGCACCTTTGTGCCCCAAAGTACTCTTGAGGGATGTACAACAGACAAATTAGTGCTGATTCTCAGCTCTTTAATCAAGGAACTTGCCGTCTGGTTTAAATGGTGCATGGTCCACAATGCTTTGACATAAATGGCCCAGGGTATCTTCAATGGGCCTAAGAACACTTCCTCCAACCTTATGTCCAGATACACAATGGCACTTCATTACAGTTTGTGGGAGTCCAGTAATTTTTAATCACTGGAATAAAGACTTTGATGGTGTGAACTAAAAAACTGTTTTTGGCATATAATCATTTAGATGTAAACTAGTAATATGTTGAGCAGAAATAAATTTGCAGAATTTTCCAAGAAATTACATTTCTCAAATATTCTATTAATCTGACTACTTTGCCTTAAATTAGTGAGTGTCTAAAAAATGCTTTATGAGGTAGGTGCAGTGGCATGCATCTACAGTCCCAGCTACTCTGGAGGCTGAGGCTAAGGATAGCTTGAGCCCAGGAGTTTGGGACTGCCCTGGACAACTTATCTTTAGATGAGCCTAGAGACAGTAATACCTCATCTTTAAAAATAAATTTAAAAAAAAAAAAAAAAAAAAAAGCTTGCGAGGTGTGGTAGCTCATGCCTGTAATCCTAGCACTTTGGGAGGCCAAGGCAGGAGGATCACTTGAGGATGGGAGTTCAAGACCAGCCTGGGCAACACAGCGAGATCCCATCTCTATACAAATTTAAAAAAAAAATTAGTTGGTTGTGGTGGTGTGTGCCTGTAGTACTGGCTCCTCATGCACCAGTACTGAGGCTGAGGTGGGAGGAATGCTTACGTCCAGGAGTTCAAGGCTGCGGTGAATTAGGATTGTACCACTGCACTCCAGCCTGGGTGACACAGTGAGACCCTCTCTAGATAGACAGATAGATAGATAGATAGATAGATAGATAGATAGATAGAGCAAGCTTATTTAATGTGAAATACAAATGTTAGCTCATGAGTGAGTTTTTCAGATATAATTTACATGTCATACAATTTACCCCTTTAATGTGTACAATTTAGTGATTTTTAGTATATTCATATGTGCAACCACCACCACTATCTAATTCCAGAACACTTTTATCATAACAAAAAGAAACCACATACCAAACAGTAGACAGTTCCCATTATTCACCTCCCACAACCTCTGGCAACTACTACTTTATCTTCCGTATCTTTTTTTCACTTATTCTGGGCATATGTGGCCTTTTGTTATTTTCTTTCACTTAGCATGTTTTCAAGGTTCTTCCCTGTTTAACATGATTCAGTATTTCACTCTTATTTATAGCTGAATAACGCTCCATTGTATATATTCTACTGTACATACAATGTACATTATATTCCAAAATATTCCATTGCTTATCCATTCATTAGATGATGGACATTTGGGTTATGTCTACTTTTTGATTATTATGAATCATGCTCTGAACACATTCTCACATAAGTTTCTGTGTGGACATATGTTTTCAGTTTTCTTGAGTATTTACTTAAAGTGAAATTACTGGGTCATATAGTAACTATGTTTTAACTGTTTGAGGAATGGCAGAAAAACTGTTTTCCAAAGTGGCTGTACCATCATCAACAATAGGGTTCCAATTTCTCCACATCCTTACCGACACTTGTTATTGTTCATCTTTTCTTTATTAATTATAACCATCTGAGTGGGCATGAAGTGGTATCTGTTTTTTTTTTTTTTTTTTTTTTTTTTTTTTGAGATGGAGTCTTGCTCTGGCACCCAGGCTGGAGTACAGTGGCGCAATCTCCGCTCACTGCAACCTCTGCCTCCCGGGTTTAGGCGATTCTCCTGCCTCAGCCTCCTGAGTAGCTGGGACTACAGGCGCCCGCCACCACGCCTGGCTAATTTTTGTATTTTTAGTATAGATGGGGTTTCACCATGTTGACCAAGCTGATCTTGAACTTCTGACCTTGTGACCCACCCACCTCAGCCTCCCAAAGTGCTGGGATTACAGGCGTGAGCCACCATGCCCAGCCCTCTCACTGTTTTTTAGTTATTTTTTTGAGACAGAGTGATCTCACTCTGTCACCCAGGGTGGAGTGCAGTGGTGCCATCTTGGCTCACTGCAACCTCTACATCTGCAATGGTGTGATCTCGGCTCACTGCAACCTCTGCCTCCCAGGTTCAAACGATTCTCATGCCTCAGCCTCCTGAGTAGCTGGGATTACAGGCAGGCACCACTATGCCCAGCTAATTTTTGTATTTTTAGTAGAGATGGCATTTCACCATGTTGGCCAGGCTGGTCTCAAGCTCCTGACCTCAAATGATCTGCCTGTCTCAGCCTCCCAAAGTGCTGGGATTAAGGTGTAAGCCACTGCACGCAGCCAAGTTTTTTTTTTTTTATTGTGGTAAAATATATGTAACATAACATACACCACTTTTAACCATTTTAGACATAAAATTCAGTGGCATTAATGACATTCACAATGTGTACCCATGTCTACTATCATTTCCAAAGTTTTATGTCCCCTTAAACAGAAAATGTGCACAGTAAGCAATTACTCCCCACTGCCCCCCATCCCATCCTCAGTAACCTCTAACCTACTTTCTTGTCTCTGTGAATTTTCCTATTCTAAATATTTTATATAAGTAATATCATGCAATATTAAAGATTTGGGACTTTGACCCATTTGATTTCTTTTTTCGAGACAGGGTCTCGCTCTGTCACCCCAGCTGGTGTGCAGTGGCACAATCATAGCTCATTGCAGCCTCGAACTCCTCAGCTCAAGTGGTGCCCCCATCTATAGGCACACACCACCACATTTGGCTAATTTGAACCTAATTTTTTTTTTCTTCTGCACTAACATGCCTGTTGAACCACTTGGACTTAACTTTTGTGCATGGTGTGAAATAGGTGCCCAGCTTCATTCTTTTGCATGTAGATATCCTTTTCCCAGCACCATTCGTTGAATGGAGACTATTCTTTCCCCACTGAACAGTCTTGGTACCCTCTTTGAAAATCAATTGATGATAAATAGACGTGTTTATTTCTGAACTCTCTATTTTATTCCATTGACCTATATCTCTCCTTATGCCAGTTTTTATTACTGTGCAGTTTTGATTACTACAGCTTTGTAATAGGCTTTAAAACCACGGCGTGTAAGTTCTCCAATTTTGCCAACACTTTTGCCTATTGTGATTCCCTTGAATTTCCACATGAACTTCACAAGGAGCTTATCAATTTCTGCAAGAAAGGCAGGTAAGATTTTTATAGGGATTGTGTTCAATCTGTGGATAAATTTGGAGAGTATTGCCATCTTAACGATATTAAGTCTTCCAATCTATGAACATGGATGTCTTTCCATTTAAGTCTTTAATTTTTCAGCAATGTTTTGTAATTTTTCAGTATGTCAGTTTAAATCTAACAAAAGGCCTTTTTTTTTTTGAGACGAAGTCTCGCTCTGTCACCAGGCTGGAGTCTAGTGGCGCGATCTTGACTCACTGCAACCTCTGCCTGCCAGGTTAAAGTGATTCTCCTGCCTCAGCCTCCCAAGTAGCTGGGACTACAGGCATGCACCACCATGCCCAGCTAATTTTTGTATTTTTAGTAGAAATGGCGTTTCGCCATGTTGGCCAGGATGGTCTTGATCTCTTGACCTCGTGATCTGCCCACCTCAGCCTCCCAAAGTGCTGGGATTACAGGCGTTAACCACCATGCCCGGCCATGGCCATTTCTTTTGTTAGATTTGTTTCTAAATATTTTATTCCTTTTGATACTATTATAAATAAAATTGTTTTCCTTTCATTTTCAATTCATTACCAGTGTATAGAAACACAACTGATTTTTGTATGTTGAACTTATTTATTAGCTCTGTTAGTTTTCTTGTGGATTCTTTAGGATGATCTATATGCAACACCATGCCATTTGCAAACAGAGATAGTTTTACTTCCTTTCTAATCTGAATGACTTTTTTATTTCTTTTTCTTGCCTAACTGCCCTGGCTAGTATATCCTGGACAATGCTGAATAGACGTGGCAAGAACAGACATCCTTGTCTTGTTCTTGATCTTAAAGGGAAAGCTTTCAGTCTTTCACCATTGAGTATGATGTTAGCTGTGGGTCTGTCATAGATGCCCTTTATCAGGCTGAGAAACTCCTCTTTTTTTTTTTTTTTTTTTTTTTGAGACGGAATCTTGGTCTGTCATCCAGGCTGGAGTGCAGTGGCACGATCTTGGCTCACTACAGCCTCTGCCTCCCAGGTTCCAGTGATCCTCCTGCCTCAGCCTCTCGGGCGGCTGGGATTATAGGCACATGCCATCATGCCCAGCTCATTTTTGTTTTTTGTTTTTTGTTTTTTTGAGACGGAGTTTTGCTCTTGTTGCCCAGGCTGGAGTGCAATGATGCAATCGATCTCAGCTCACTGCAAACTCCACCTCCTGAGTTCAAGCAATTCTCCTGTCTCAGCCTCCCGAATAACTGGGATTACAGGTGCCCACCACCATGCCCAGCAAATTTTTTTTTGTATCTTTAGTAGAAAAGAGGTTTCACCATGTTGGCCAGGCTGGTCTTGAACTCCTGACCTCAGCTGATCCACCCACCTTGGCCTCCCAAAGTGCTGGGATTACAGGCGTGAGCCACCGCACCTCGCCCATTTTTGTATTTTTAATAGAGACAAGGTTTCACCATGTTGTCCAGGCTGGTGTCGAACTCCTGAACTCAGGTGATCTGCCCACCTTGGCCTCCCAAAGTGCTGGGATTACAGGTGTGAGCCCCTGTGCCTGGCCGGAACTTCCCTTCTCTTTCTAGTTTCTATCATGAAACACAGTGAGATTTTGTTCCACAAAAATCATACTAAATTTTGCAAATTCTAGAACCTTTTTGTGAAAAGGCTCTTAGTATTGTTTTTTTTAATGCAATTTATATCTGATGTCTGCGGGGTTCAGAAAGGTTCAAATTATTCTAAATGTTTACCTGGCACCTCCGATTGGATTATTTTACAGCATCATTGATAGTGTGGATTAAATTCCGGTGAGCATTTAAAAACCAGTAAAAGTACCAAGAATTTCCATTTACTTAATAGATGATTCTGTCTCAGGAAAAAGAGACGTGTAAACTATGTTTTTACTAAGTTTAAATTAAAACTATGGAACCACACAACACTCCCTGCAAGGAAGCTATTTTTAAAATAGCTGTTGGTAACACCTTTCAGAGCATCGCTGCGGCTTTGAAATGTGAAGGAGTATACCTTGAAAGCTTTGTTTGTGTCTGCGGGCATGGCCATGGCTGCTCCCGTCATCTGCTCCTGCATCATTCGTGATTGGTCAGCGGCTACAGCATAAGACACACTTACATGAGTGCCAGAGTGCCAGGACTCAGCAAGCACCCCAGCACCCAAGGGGAAGAATGGGCTTCACACAGATTAGAGAACTGGACTACAGCCTCACTGACTGGCCCTGTCACCCATTGGCTATGTGACTCTAGGGAAGTCACTTTGTGTCTCCTGAAAAATGGGGACAGTAACAGCAAAAGAGAGATCACTAAAGGAAGCTCTAAACTTTATTTCGAATTTCAACAATAACAGCCACCAGTTATTGAGCAACTACTGCATGCCAAGTACTTCACTAAGTGCTTTGCATATTCTTCCTCATCTGTTCCTAACAACTCTGCAGCAGGTTAACTAATAAAGTCCTTATTTACAGATAAGCAAATAGAGAATTCGAAGTTAAGTAACTTGTTAAGTAACTTTTCTGAGGTCCCAGCCAGTAAACAAGAGAGCAAGGATTAGTACTGGCAAGGGCTCTAGTCAATGAAGTGACAAACCAGGCCTTCTTTAAGCTTTAGGTTCACAGGCTTACACTGCTGGTGCTGGATCCCTCACATGATGGTATCAGACTCTGGGGAATCAAATACTGTCCCAGTCATTGCCAGAGAGAATTGAGATCTTCAGTCTGACCCCTGGAATTTTTAAGACTCTTTCAGAATACCTCAGAAACTGAAGGAAGGAAACATTTTATTTGACTATGGTAACAAACAGCATAACCTACAAGACTTTCCTGGCTCTAACATGGATGATTCATCTATGGAAGTATTTGCTTAGTAAACCTGACATGCTTCTTACCATTATCTTGGCCCAGAATCAGAGAGTAAATGCTCCGAAGCCCAAATACATTGAGGAAGTACCAGGATGCAGAACTCACCCTGGCAAAGCAAAATGAAAATGGGGTGGTTAGTTATTATATCAGAGAGTAATGCAGTTCCCACTTCCCTACTACCCAAAGTTGTTCAGTGTTTGTAAAGAAGTCACCTTGGATGGGCTATATTCATCCAAAGCACAACCACAGAAGAAATACAAGTTGTTAAAGCAGTCTCACCAATACAGAACTATATTTCAAAAAATCCAAAGATGACTCCTATTCTGAATTCCATTCCCTAGAGGAAATCACAAGTGTTGGTGTGTTCCATACTTTTTTTTTCTGAGACGGAGTCTCACCCTGTTACCCAGGCTGGAGTGCAGTGGCACGATCTCGGCTCACTGCAACCTCTGCCACCCGGGTTCAAGAGATTCTCCTGCCTCAACCTCCTGAGTAGCTAGGACTACAGGCACACACCACCATGCCTGGCTAATTTTTATATTTTTAGTAGAGATGGGGTCTCACCATGTTGGCCAAGCTGGTCTCGAACTCCTGACCTCAAGTGATCTGCCCACCTCAGCCTCCCAAAGTGCTGGGATTACAGGCGTGAGCCACTAGGTGTGTTCCATACTTACAAGAAGGGATGAGACGTGGATTTCAGGAAATACAGTACCGAGGACTATAGCTACTGGGAGAGCCATTCCAAGTTTTGAACTATATCACTGT
Source organism: Pongo pygmaeus (assembly GCF_028885625.2). NCBI lineage: Eukaryota > Metazoa > Chordata > Mammalia > Primates > Hominidae > Pongo > Pongo pygmaeus. The sequence continues at coordinate 67,931,739 of NC_085930.1, read as the reverse complement.
GGCTTCCTTTAGCTTAGGTTTCCTACTCAACCTCCATAAAATAAATATGCTTGCATACAATAAAAACTAAAAACAAAAATGAGTATGGAAAATGACAGATAAACGGAAAGATCCACACTCATTCCAACAAGTGGGTCACAGAAGGGCAAAAGTCTATTCTGGTTACTCCATAGGCTGCAGGTAAGTAAATGGCCTGTCTGAATACAATGTTGCTGATCTCACCACAGTGGTAATTGTACACTCAGGTTCCAGTCTCCCTTCTGTCCATGACTGCATTTCAGTCACATGCCTCTCTGGATGCTGAGAAAAGATAAATAAGCTTTTCTCCAACCCATGAAGTTTTTGTTTAGCCCAATGAGACTGAAGGTAAAAGTAGAATAGACTCATGCTACTCATATAATGTACAGCTTTTCTTCTCTAGCAGAACTGTGCATGGCCCAGACTTCCCAGCCTCTGGCCTCTCCTGCTCCTCCCACACATCCTAGAGGGCTCTGCTCAAACCAAGTAGTCACGATTACCAATAGTAATCCCCATTTTGCCCATTATTCTTTTCCTCTTGTTTATGCCAGTCTTTGGGAAGCCACAGGCAAAAGAGTCTGGAGAGGCTACATGAAGCAGCATTACTAGGTTCCAGACATTGTAGCAGTATTTTCTAAGAGCTTTTCAGATTTTAAGTTTTCTTATTCTGCCATTCAAAAAAAAAAGTGGTATTCAGAAGGAGAAATCTCTTTTAAAAAATTATAAAGAGTGGTAAGTAACACATGGGTGCTGGATTTGAACAGACTTTGTCATCAAATGTCAATTCCTACAAAGGTTTCATAGGTTGCTATGAGGGTAAAATACGGAAAACGCTAAGCCCAGTGACTAGAACTAATGAAAACTATTATCATTAGTAGTAATGTACTTTGGAAAAAAAAAATACAAAATTCCACTCCCATAAGCTCCAGGGTATTACTAAAAATGATTGCCTGGCCAGAATTCCTGGCTTAAACTTTTAATTTTCTGGTGGTTGATACATCCACCCCTGCATTCTTAAGCCCCCAACTGTGACAGAAAAGAGGTGACACATTCTTTCCTTGTGCTAGACTCATGTAAAAATTGCCATAAACCATCCATGGCATTTTGAGTGGAGTTTCAATGAGAAAAAAAAAACTTTGGCTGGGCGTGGTGGCTCATGCCTGTAATCCCAGCACTATGGGAGGCCGAGGCAGGTGGATAACTTGAGGTCAGTAGTTCGAGACAAGCCTGGCCAACATGGTGAAACCCTGTCTCCACGAAAAATAAAAAAAACTACCCGGATGTGGTGGTGCACGCCTGTAATCCAAGTACTCGGGAGGCTGAGGCAGGAGAATCACTTGAACCTAGGAGGTAGAGGTTGCAGTGATATCGCACCACTGCACTCCAAGCTGGGTGACAGAGTGAGACTCCGTCCTGAAAAAAAAAAAAAAAATTCTTTAAAAACTGATTCCAATGAAGTATGCAAATTAGAAATCCTCATCTTTTTTTGTTTGTTTGTTTGAGACGGAGTCTCACTGTGTCGCCCAGGCTGGAGTGCAGTGGCGCCATCTCAGCTCACTGCAAGCTCCGCCTCTTGGGTTCATGCCATTCTCCTGCCTCAGCCTCCTGAGTAGCTGGGACTACAGGCACCCATCACCACGCCCAGCTAACTTTTTGTATTTTTAGTAGAGATGGGGTTTCACTGTGTTAGCCAGGATGGTCTCAATCTGACCTGTGATCCGCCCACCTCGGCCTCCCAAAGTGCGGGATTACAGGTGTGAGCCACCGCACCCAGCCAGAAATCATCTTTAAGGGACACTGGTTTTAGATTTTGGTTTGTGTGGTTTTTGTTTTCGTTTTTGTTTTTCAGACAGAGTCTCGCTCTGTTGCCCAGGCTGGAGTGCAGTGGCGCAATCTCAGCTCACTGCAAGCTCTGTCTCCCGGGTTCACGCGATTCTCCTGCCTCAGCCTCCCAAGAAGCTGGGACTACAGGCGCCCGCCACCACGCCTGGCTAAGTTTTTGTATTTTTAGTAGAGACGGGGTTTCACCATGTTAGCCAGAATGGTCTTGATCTCCTGACCTCATGATCTGCCCACCTCGGCCTCCCAAAGTGCTGGGATTACAGGCGTGACCCACTGCGCCCAGCCTGTTTTCGTTTTCTTGAGACAGGGTCTTACTCTGTTGCCTAGGCTGGTCTCAAACTCCTGGGCTCAAGTGATCCTCCTGCCTTGGCCTCCCAAAGTGTGGTTTGTGTTTTTATTAAACAAAAGAAAGTTCTTACCAGGATGCATCTAATGTGAGTAGCTCGATTCCTTGCTGTAACATAGGCTTAAAACGGAGCGTCAGTGGAAATGGGACCTTGGCTGCAGAGAAGAAAAAGTTCACAATCACTGAGCTGTTTTATGTTTAGAATAAGTGTGAATCTTTCTCAGAGGAGGTGGGAACTCTGTGCCACATAGCTTTTGGAAAACGACTTCCACAAGGAAATCTGTGGCAATTTCTGAAGAAAAGACAGTCAAAATGCCACTCTGCTCTAGTTTCCCTGAATAATACCTGCCTCTAGCTTACTGAGGAAGCAGGGACTCAAACTGAGCTGTGACCTGAAATTTGGAAAAAACTTGCACCAATCTGTCAAACTCTAGGTGGAATATATAAGCATAGAACTATGTTAATAAGAAACCAAATTGATTAAAATCAAATCGACTTATAAACAAATAGAAAACTCACCCTAACACCTAGCAAATGAAGTCAAAATAGAAATACGCTTCCCTTTATCCTGCTCAATGAGAATACCGTATTAGTTTCGGAAGTAAGCTAGCAAGTCACTTGCTTCAATCTAATCTGGCTAAAAAGCATCCACATCATGAACTTAGGATCATTTTTGGGCAAAAGCCGTAAAAGTCATCACATATTAAATTTTTTGTTCAAGGACTATTATCAGTTTACAAAAGAAAACACAGGACCTGTGATATTAGTGTCTCAGTAGCACTTGAATTTCTCTGAGTAACATGAAGTCGGCTGGGTCTGTAACTTACTTGTGACAAAGCCTGAGAATGTCATGTTGATCCATCCACCAATAAGAATCATAGGGAGGACATTTGTTACATTCCCTTTCATCATGTCTGTCAACATAGTAGGATCTAAGACAAAAGCACAAACAAGAAACCACTAAGTTTTACCTCTGTTGCCAGGGACTTTCTCCTGATTTTCTGTAAATTTTTCTTTTTTTTGAGATGGAGTCTCGCTCTGTCACCCAGGCTGGAGTGCAGTGGTGCGATCTCAGCTCACTGCAAGCTCCGCCTCCCAGGTTCACACCATTCTCCTACCTCAGCCTCCCAAGTAGATGGGACTACAGGTGCCCGCCACCATGCCCGGCTAATGTTTTGTATTTTTAGTAGAGACGGGGTTTCACCGTGTCAGCCAGGATGGTCTTGATCTCCTGAACTCGTGATCCGCCTGCTTTGGCCTCCCAAAGTGCTGGGATTATAGGCAGGAGCCACCGCGCCCGGCCTTTTGTTTGTTTGTTTGTTTGTTTTTGAGATGGAGTCTCACTCTATCGCCCAGACTGGAGTGCAGTGGCATGATCTCAGCTCACTGCAACCTCCGCCTTCCCAGGTTCAAGTGATTCTCTTGCCTCAGCCTCCTAAGTAGCTGGGATTACAGGCACACACCACAATGCCCAGCTAATTTTTGTATTTTTAGTAGAGACGGGGTTTCATCATGTTGGCCAGGCTGGTCTTGAACTCGTGACTGACCTCAAGTGATCTGCCTGCCTCAGTCTCCCAAAGTGCTGGGATTACAGGCGTCAGCCACTGTACCCAGTCTCAATATTTTTAATATCTGCATAGGATTCCACGGTGTGGTCACACCAATCACTTTTGAGTAGACCTATCGATTGTTTCCATTGTTTTTGCCAATAAACGATAAATGATGCTGCCGACAATTATCTTGCACATGCATCTGCATGTTTATGTGTTTCTGTAAGAGAACTTCTTAGAATTTCTAGGTCCAAGGATGTGTACATTTAAAATTGATAGATATTGTCAGACTGTCAGCAAGGCCCCACCTCTTGCCACTCCCGCCAATGGTGAGGGAGCCTAACTTCCCCGACCTTGACAATAGTGGATCCTGACAATCTTTTCAATCTTTTGACAGCTTACTGGGCTAAAAAAAAAAAAAAAAAGGATATCTTGGCCAGGCGCGGTGGCTCAGTAATCCCAGCACTTTGGGAGGCCGAGGCGGGCGGATCACAAGGTCAGGAGATGGAGACCATCCTGGCTAACACGGTGAAACCCCATCTCTATTACAAATACAAAAAATTAGCCGGGATGGTGGTGGGCGCCTGTAATCTCAGCTACTCGGGAGGCTGAGGCAGGAGAATCACGTGAACCCGGGAGGCGGAGCCTGCAGTGAGCCGAGATCGCGCCACTGCACTCCGGCCTGGGTGAGAGAGCGAGACTCCCTTCTGAAGAAAAAAAAAAAAAAGATATCTTGTTTTAATTGGTATTCCATGGATTATTAGTGAGGTCAAGTAACTTTTCATATATTTAATGGTCTTTTGTTTCTTGTAAATTTTCTTAAAAACTTGTTAAAAAATTAACTCCATACAACCTTAGTCACTCTTAAAAAAAAATTAATTATAATACCTTCCGTATGGGTTTAAAATAGCTGCCTACCTCACCTAAAGAAGTGAATAGTACTAAAATGAGAGGAGTCAACACAGAACAACAAATTACTTTGTTTTACTTTTAGTTATTTTTATTTTTATTTTTCGGAGATGGAGTCTTGCTCTGTCGCCCAGGCTGGAGTGCAGTGACGTGACCTCGGCTCACTGCAACCTCCACCTCCCAGGTTCAAGCAATTTCCTGCCTCAGCCTCCGGAGTAGCTGGGACTACAGGCACCCACCACCACGCCGGGCTCATTTTTGTATTTTTAGTAGAGACGGGGTTTCACCATGTAAACCAGGCTGATTTGAACTCCTGACCTCAGGCAATCAATCCACCTGCCTCGGCCTCCCAAAATGCAAGGATTACAGACGTGAGCCACCACACCTGGCCTGTTTTACTTTTAACATGCTGTATTTTTGACATGACTGGGATCAGTGGAAGTAGAAAATGTTAGAGCCAAAACTGTAGGGTAGACCAAACAATCACATCTAACAATAAAATCAACAAAATGGCACATCTTGGAAGTACTGCACTCTTCCTCATTTAGGCAGAAGCTGGGCAGCCATCTATTGGAAGGGGATCCAGGCACTGGGTGAGAGCCAGGCTGGAATGCTTTTCCAACTGTGCTCCCTAGAATCCTGGGTCCTGAGAAGAGCAATAAGGAGAGACCCAGGGACAATAGCTCTGGCCTCCCCACTCCATCAGCTGAGAACTATTTTTTTTTAATCCACTTTATACATTGGGGTTCTCAGAAAATCTAACTGAAAAAGAGAATTCCACTTCCATAGATCCCTGTATCAGATGATTTCTAAGGTCTAAGATTACTATCTTCTGCAATTTAACATTTAAATAAAATGACACCCTCCCTGCCCACCCCACCCCACTCAAATACCCATGTTAAAAATCTTCCTTAAAGATGAGTGAAGGGAACAAACATACCAGTCATAGGAGAAGGTGGCACTACCTTCCGTTTAGTTTTTTTGAAAAATCCATCCTCTGGGTTGTTGAAATAATATTTTCGTGTCAAGAAAGACTAGTAAAAAAAAAAAAAAAAAGTGTTTTAAGTCTAAGAACTATGACACAGCGAACTGTTAAATTACTCCCCAGGGGCTTAGTCAGAAGGCCTTTAGGATATGCTGTTCCGCTCAGAGCTGTCAGCCTACTTGGCAGGCGACCTGACACTTTAGCTGAGTCACATTTAAAAACAATTTCCTAAGAAGGGTGAGGTCACCATGACAGCAAACACCACCAGGCCACAGCTTAATTACTAAGTTGCCAACCTTTAGCTTTCCCCAGAGCCCCCTTATAAAACATTCAGATATCTACTGCTCAACAGTGAATCGTGGAGCTTTTTAATAAAAGATAAATGAGTACCTGTTTGGGAATGTATTTTCCATTTTCCCTGAGGACTCTGCTTCGAATTAGGACTTGACTGAAAAATACAACCAACACAATGAGATTTTAAAAAGTGAAACACTAGAAGAAAATCGGAGAGTCAAGTAGAAGACCTATTTAAACACAAGAGAGGGCCTATTTGGCAACAGCTCTGTGTGGAAACTTTCCAAAATACAAGTATCTTTAAAACCAACGTAAACTTATTAAACCTAACTATTAGGTTTTCAGAAAAGTATTTTTCAAAAGTGACTGTGTTTCTGAACACATAAATATTTCAGAGGAAGGTACATTTGGGACATTACATTCAGCTTTTTCTTATTTGATAATAAGCTAGGAAGACACTTTCTCTGAGTGAAAAGAATAGTTGGACACTGCTCAGGAGATCTGGGGTCAGGAGAAAGGGAGAAGAGTGAGGATAAAAGAAGGAATTTCTTATTACCTACAGAGAAATGAGAACAGGCCTTGAGAGGGTTGCTATCTGATGGACAAATAGAAAATCTACCCAGAAGTCAGACTGTTAGAAAGCTCTCAGTAAACATTTATTGAATAAATAAATGAAATTACTAGGCGATCTTAAATCAACTATTAGAGCCATAGCTGATCAATAAATATCATGCTAGGCCAGGTGCAGTGGCTCACGCCTCTAATCCCAGCACTTTGGAAGGCAAAGGCAGGTGGATCACTTAAGCCCAGGAGTCTGAGACCAGCCTGGGCAACATAGCAAGACCGTGTCTCTTAAAAAAAAAAAAAAAAAAAAAACACTCAAAAATTAGCCAGGCTGGTGGCACGTGCCTGTAGTCCCAGCTACTCAGGAGGCTGAGGTAGAAGGATCACCTGAGCCCAAGAGGCAGAGGTTGCAATGAGCTGAGATGGCGCCACTGCTCTCCAGCCTGGGCAACAGTTAAGACCCTGTCTCCAACAAAAAGAAAAGAATACAGTGTTATGCAACAAATGGGTGTTGCTAAGACGCAAATGACAAAACAGAGATCAAAATATTAATTTTTTTCTAGATACTCAAAAGTTCATTAAAGGAGGAAAAGAGGAAAAGGCCCTTAAAGTAATGGAAATAGTCTTGAAATGTGAAAAAAAATTATGAACAGAAATGAACATAGTAAAACCTGTGCTTGGTAGGGGCCGGGCGTGGTGGCTCACATCTGTAATCCCAGCACTTTGGGAGGCCAAGGCGGGCGGATCACAAGGTCAGGAGTTTGAGACCAGCCTTGCCAACATGATGAAACCCCATCTCTACTAAAAATATAAAAATTAGCCGGGTGTGGTGGCCTGTGCCTGTAATCCCAGCTACTCAGGAGGCTGAGGCAGGAGAATCGCTTGAACCAGGAAGGTGGGGGGTTGCAGTGAGCAGAGACGACGCCATTGCACTCCAGCCTGGGGCGGGACTCCATCTCAAAAAAAACAACAACAAAAAACAAACAAACAAAAAAACTGTGCTTGGCTTCCTATCTCTACTCAATACAAACCACTTGTTCTAAACAGTCAGTACCCCGGGGTCTCCCTTGTCACACTACACATATTCTAGCTTCTCCACATGCTGGGAATGTTCCAGTGCCCTTTCCTTTCCGAGTTCTACTCCATCATGCCTTAACACCTTCTTCAAGCCTCAGCATCTCCACGAAGTTTTTCCCAATGCCTGGAGCCCTCATGGAATTATCTCTGCTTCCTCCTCCTGAGCTCATTATGCTATACAGTTCTCTACTTTATCTACAAGGCTATAGAGGCAACATGTAATACATTCTGCTCCCTGGGTACTAGTCTAAAGATACTCAAAGTGTGGTGAATGCTAGTCTGTGATAAGCACAGACACTGAGAGTAAGGATTTAGAGACTTTTATAATAATTTGACATTGTCACAACATCCAAATACATGATAAAAATATTTTACAAAAGTATTAGCCTATAAGAGATTAGAAATTTAAAAAACAAAAAAACCCCAAAACTGGTCCAACCATTGACAGTATAAGCAGCACTGGGTCTAGAGTAATGGGTAAAAACTTAAGCTCTGGAGTTGAACACATGGGTTCAATCCCATCTCTGCCACTTATTAGCCATGTGATCTTGAGCAAGTCACTTAAATTCCCTAAGTCTCTATTCATATTCTGTACAAGGGTAGATTTATTCTTTCATTGAACAAATATTTCTTGAACTTCTAAGTGCCAGGTGACATGAAGAACGGTGATCAAAATACAAATATCTTAAGATGGTCAAAGTCTAGTGAGGGAGAAAGATATTAACCAAATAACCAGAGGAATAAATGTGAAATTCAATTATCATGTCCTAGAGAGAGATGGATGGTATTGCAAGAGTGCATAACCAGGAGGTGATGGAGTCTGGGAAGTCAAGGTCTGAGAGATGGGTTTGCTGAGGATGTAGGATTAAGCTGGACTCTTCAGGATGAGTGAGGATTACCTTTGCAAAGTGCTGGTGTAAACAAAATGGGCAAAAGCCTCATAGAAGTAAACACTCTGCCTCTGAAGACCTGAGAAAAGGCCATATGACTGGAAGAAGGAGAACTACAGAAAATGTGGTGAAAACAAGACTTGAGAGGTGTGCAAGAGCCAGACTATACAAAATCATGTGGTCTCACTGTATTTTTTTTCTTTCTTTTTTTTTTTTTTTTGAGATGGACTCTCACTCTGTCTCCCAGGCTGAACTGCAATGGCGCAATCCCAGCTCAGTGCAACCTCTGCCTCCTGAGTTCAAGCGATTCTCCTGCCTCAGCCTTCAGAGTAGCTGGGGTTACAGGCGCGCACCACCATGCCCAGCTAATTTTTGTATTTTTAGTAGAGATGGGGTTTCACCATGTTGGCCAGGCTGGTCTCGAATTCCTGACATCAGATGATCTGCCTGCTTCAACCTCTCAAAGTGCTGGGATTACAGGCATGAAAAACCATGCCCAGCCAGGTCCCACTGTATTTTGATCACTGTCTTAAGAGCAAAAGGAAACTAATGAAGGATTTTTTTTTTTTTTTTTTGGGACAGGATCTTACTCTGTTGTCCAGGCTGGAGTGCAGTGGTACAATCTTGGCTCATGGCAACCTTGACCTCCGCGGCTCAAGTGATCCTCCCATCTTAGTCTCCTGAGTAGCTAGGACTACAGGCACACACCATGACACCTGGCAAACTTTTGTGGTTTTTTTTTTTTTTTTTTTTTTTGTAGAGACAGGGTCTCACTATGCTGCCCAGGCTGGTCTCTAACTCCTGGACTCTAGTGATCCACCTGCCTCAGCCTCCCAAAGTGCTGGGATTACAGGTGTGAGCCACCACACCCAGCCAAGTGGAGAATTTTAGGCTGAGTTCTTCATATATATGATCTTATATGACTGTACCTGGCACATCCTAAGCACTAGATTAATAGTATCTATTATTTTTCCCTTTGCATATTTTATCACTTGAACAGAAACTCTGAGAGCAGGGTCGTGACCCTGTCTTACACTGTACCCCATAGCATGCAGCAGAGTGCAAGGCACATGGTAGGCCATCAAAAAACTTGTTCACAGCCAGGTGTGGTGGCTCTCGCCTGTAATCTCAATACTTTGGGAGGCTGAGGCGGGAGGATCGCTTGAGCCCTGGAGTTCGAGAACAGCCTAGGCAACATAATGAGACCACTGTCTCCACAAAAAAATTTAAACATTAGCCAGGTGCAGTGGCGTGTGCCTGTAGTCCCAGCTACTCAGGAGGCTGAGGTGGGAAGATTACTTGATCCCGGGAGATCGAGGCTGAAGTGAGCCATGATCGCACCACTGCGATTGCAGCCTCAATCACTGCAGCCTCGACCTCTTTGGTCCAGCCTGAGTGACAAAGCAAGACCCTGTCTCCAGAAAAACAAACGAAAAAACACTTGTTCAGTCTACGATAACTCAAGACTTTTCCAGGCAGTGTAATCAAGAGAAATTCATCTAAATCTCCTATAATTACACTGCTGAACAATTTTGTAGAAATGAAGTTGAGTATCATGACCCTGAGGTATTTCAAGACCTAAATAAGCAATCTTAAATTATCCTGTATTTTCTAAACACTCACTTTCTTAAGCTGAGATCCATAGCTGTGTTCTCTGAAGTTTGCAAATTCTAAAAGAAATTTTTAATTTTGTATTTTTATTTTCATGAATATCTAAAAATAAGTCTCTGTACTGTTATAAAGCTTTGTAATTTGCAACTGAAGGACATCTTCTATTTATTTATTTTCTTTGCAGAGACAGGGTCTTACTATGCTGCCAAGGTTGGTCTCAAATTCCTAGGCTCAAGGGATCCTCCCATCTCAGCCCCACAAAATGCTGGGATTACAGGTGTGAGCCATTGCACCAGGCCTGAAAGATATTTTCTTGGAATAAAACTTTAAAGTCAGTACTTCTCAAACTAGAGTTCCAAATTCTTAAGAATCAGTGTTTCTTCCTTTCCAAAAAGTCAGTAGTATATTTGTCAACTCTGAGAACCATTTTTTTTTACACATACTCTATCCCCAAACCTAGTCTAATATATTTCATTCATGTATTTTACAGCTTTGGTTTAATACCTGTGAAAAAAAAAATTATTTTTTTTGAGACATTGTCTCATCTTGCTCTGTCGCCCAGGCTGGAGTACAGTGGTGTGATCTCAGCTCACTGAAACCTCTGCCTCCTGGGTTCAAGCAATTCTCCTGCCTCAGCCTGCAGAGTAGCTGGGACTACAGGCGTGCACCACCACCCCAGCTAATTTTTGTATTTTTAGTAGAGATGGGGTTTCACCATACTGGCCAGCCTTGTCTCGAACTCCTGACCTCATGTGATCCACCTGTCTCAGCCTCCCAAAGTGCTGGGATTACTTGTTGAGCCACCATACCTGGTGCTAATAGAAATTTTCTTTTTTTTGAGACATAGTCTTGCTCTGCCGCCTAGGCTGGAGTGCAGTAGCACGATCTCGACTCACTGCAACATCTGCCTCCCAGTTCAAGCGATTCTCCTGCCTCAGCCTCCCGAGTAGCTGGGATTACAGGCACGTCCCACCATGCTCGAGTTATTTTTTGTATTTCTAGTAGAGATGGGGTTTCACCGTGTTACCCAGGATGGCCTCAATCGCCTGACCTCGTGATCTGCCTGCCTCGGCCTCCCAAAAGTGCTGGGATTACAGGTGTGAGCCACCGTGCCCTGCTGCTAATGGACATTTATAGTATATTTAGAAAAATGTTTTATACCGCTGGGTATGCTTATACCCAGTGGCTCATGCCTATAATCCCAGCATTTTGAAAGGCCGAGATGGAAGGATCACTTGAGCCTAGGAGTTCAAGACCAGCCTGGGCAATGGAGGAGACCCCATCTTTGCAAAAAATTTAAAGATTAGCTGAGCGTGGTGGCACACGCTTATAGTCCCAGCTACTCGAGAGGCTGAGGTGGGAGGATCCTTGAGCCTGAAATGTTGAGGCTGCAGTAAGCCTTGACTGTGCCAGTACTCTCCAGCCTGGGTGACACAGCAAGACTTGTCTCTTAAAAAAAAAAGAAAAAAAAAAGTTTTACAACTAAAACACACCTTTTTCTTGGACTTAGGCCGGTTCAGCGTGTACAGCATTTTGCCCAAGTCAAATGATGACTTGATGAGGCCAAGCCACTCCATGTCAGAGCTGGTATAATCCAACTACCTCACTTAAGGGATGCGGCAATTATGAGCAGAGACATTTTCTCTAGAGCAGTGGTTGGTTCTTCATGGGGGTGTTACTGCCCTCTAGGGGGCGTTATGGTAATCTGTGGAATTTTTTTTTTTTTGAGAGAGCCTCCTTCTGTTGCCCAGGCTGGAGCGCAGTGCAGCCATCTCGGCTCTCTGTAACCTCCACTCCTTAGGTTCATGTGATTCTCCTGCCTCAGCCTCCCGAGTAGCTGGGATTACAGGCACATGCCACCACGCCTGGCTAATTTTTGTATTTTTAGCAGAGATGGGGTTTCACCATGTTGGCCAGGCTGGTCTTGAACCCGACCTTAAGAGATCTGCCCACCTCAGCCTCCCTAAGTGCTGGGATTACAAGCATGTACTACTGTGTCCTGCTGTTACATTCCTTCTTAATGAAGTGTTCTTGGCCGGGTGCAATGGCTCACATCCTGTCTCTACTAAAATACAAAAATTAGCCAGGCATGCTGGCGCATGCCTCTAATCGCAGCCACTCAAGAGGCTGAGGCAGGAGAATCACTTCAGCCGGGGAGGCAGAGGTTGCAGTGAGCCAACATTGCGCCACTGCACTCCAGCCTGGGCAAAAGAGTGACTCTGGTCTCCAAAAAAAAAAAAAAAAAAAAAAAAGGTTCTTGTAAACAGACTACACTAACTGTGATTTTTACTTTGTGGTTACAAAAGAGAGCTTTGGATCTGATATAATTCAGAACCATTGCTCTAATAGTGAACCATGGGCAGAAAATCATGGCAGAGAATCTATGACAACAGGAATCATGATTGAAGAAGGTCTAACCTGGGAGTGAGACTGATCTGAGTTCAAGTACAGGCACAATATTTCCCTACTTTGGGAAGACTACTTAACTTTTCCAGGCTCCCTGGAATTGTAAAAATGGGTTTAGGAGTATCTGCTTCAGTGCTAATGTTAAGGCTAAAATAAGAAAAATTTACAGGTGCCAAAAAATGCTAAATGTCTGAGCTTTCCCCACTTCGCATTTTTCTACAGTCTTTCTTTCTGTGGTAAATACACTTTTTTTTTTTTTTTTTTGAGATGGAGTCTCGTTCTGTCGCCAGGCTGGAGTGCAGTGGGATGATCTCGGCTCACCGCAACCTCTGCCTCCTGAGTTCAAGCGATTCTCCTGCCTCAGCCTCCCGAGTAGCTGGGACTACAGGCACGTGCCATCACGCCCAGCTAATTTTTGTATTTTTAGTAGAGACGGGGTTTCACCATGTTGGCCAGGATGGTCTCAATCTCTTGACCTCATGATCTGCCTGCCTCGGCCTCTCAAAGTGTTGGGATTACAAGCGTAAGCCACCACACCCGGCCAGTAAGTTGACTTCTTTTTTGTTTTTTTGAGACAGACTCTTGCTCTGTCACCCAGGTTGGAGTGCAGTGGCGCAATCTTGGCTCACTGCAAGCTCCGCCTCCTGGGTTCAAGCAATTCCACTGCCTCAGCCTCCTGAGTAGCTGGGACTACAGGCGCCCAGCATACCACGCTCAGCTAATTTTTTGTATTTTTAGTAGAGACGGGGTTTCACCGTGTTAGCCAGGATGGTCTCGATCTCCTGACCTCGTGATCCGCCCGCCTTGGCCTCCCAAAGTTCTGGGATTACAGGCGTGAGCCACCGTGCCCGGCCAGTAAGCTGACTTCTTAAGGTTCGCTCCAGGGTGGGGTGCTGGCTCTGGTCAGTTCTGAAACTAATGCTACAGAAGGATAAAGTGATCACTGTGGTATAGTGGAAAAAGCCCAATACCAGAAGGCTTGGTGTGAAGTCCTAAATGTCACCCTGTGTGACCATGGAACTTGTTAAAGCCTCTGTTTCTATAAAATGAGACAAAATGTACCTCATAGAGTTGCTTTGAGTTTTAAATAAGTTAATGAATATAAGTGCTTCACATAGTACCTGATATAGAGTAAATGGTTATTATTCTTCTTGGCATAATTGGGAAGAACTAACTGAAAATGTTACAGTAGTGCTTCCTAAACTTCAGTCACTCTCATACCATGTTAGAATTTTTGTCCAGCGCTTGTATCATTACATATTTAATACTTTTTATATATCAACTTTTTTCCCATCTATATGATTTTAAAGGAATCTTTAAATTACCAGCAAATGGAAATCCAGTATTGTCACAAAAAAGAAAGTAAGTACAGTAGAAACAAAACAACATTATTAAATTTTAACTAGATACTGTTACCTGTGAAAAGTTCTTAGCCTGAGGCTTACTCTCTTTATTAAAACGAGAAATTAATGTGAGAGAGAGGTGCTAAAGATATAGTAGCACTTACCTGAGATGATTTCTGAAAGTAATCAGAACTGACTGAAAATTGCTTGTTTTTCTAAGAGACAAGGTCTCGTTATGTTGCCCAGGCTGGTCTCCAACAATCCTCCTGCCTCAGCATCCCAAGTAGCTGGGAGAAAACTATTACTTTAATATGAGGGGGTACATGTCTAGATAACCACCTATAATCATCTCAAATTCCTTTATCTGTATATAAATATTGCAATGAAGGGTTGGTTGCGATGGTCACACCTGTAATCCCAGCACTTTGGGAGGCCAAGGCAGGTGGATCACCTGAGGTCAAGAGTTCGAGAACAGCCTGGCCAAGATGGTGAAACCCTGTCTCTACTAAAAATACAAAAATTAGTCAGGTGTGGTGGTGCGGGCCTGTAATCCCAGCTACAAGGGAGGCTGAGGCAGGAGAATCGCTTGAACCTGGGAGGCGTAGGCTGCAGTGAGCTGAGATGACGCCACCGCACTCCAGCCTGGGCAACGAGAGCGAAACTCCGTCTCAAAAATAAGCAAATAAATAGATAAATAAATAAATACTGCAATGAAATATGTGAGGAAGTTGCCTCTACTCTTAGGGGGGGAAATAATTACAATTCCTTACATCTCTAACGGCAGTTTTACAGACTGCAAAGCGCTTTGGTACTTGGCATCTCAGCTGACAGTCCCACCAGGCCCGACGCCTGGAACAGTAATTTGGTAGAATGCAGATTATCACACTCACTTGACTGGATGTTACAAAGACTAAAAGCTGTAACTCACCTGGCACTCTTCTCAACGAAAGGGTGGGATGGGATAGTTCATAGGTAAACCCACCGAGGGTTGGCGACTAACCTAAAGGATTAACAGTACTGTTTTTTTCAACACTCAATACGTCCTAGATCCTGTGCTAAGGGCTTTATAGACAACACCTAATTTGATTCCTACCTGTCTATGAAGCAGGTACTGTTATCATCCCCACTTCACAGAGGACAAAAGTGAAACACAGAGGTAACGGGTAAGGTCACCCTGTCAGTGGGGGCGCGACGTGAACCTAGGCAAATTGACACAACTCCTCCACTTTCTTGCCCAAGGTCACGGCGGTGTGAGGTAGGCTGGAGAAGGGAGGGCGCTGACCTGTCAGATACTTGTTCCTGGGTGAGCTTCTTGTCGCTCTGTAGCAGGATGGACACGTAGTGGCGGATCATGCCTACGAAGAAAGTGATGATAACGATGGGTAGGACCACCCAGAGGCGGATGTTGGAGTCCAGCAACAGTTCTGGCCCTGCCATCTTCACTGAAAGCTGTCTCCCAGTCTGGAATGGGCGAGCTTCTCTTCTCCGGGACGCAGTTGCTTCTCTTCGGCTTCGCCACCGGGCCTTCTCACGCCCCTTTGCCCGGTTATCCCAGAACTCTCCTGCGACGGTGAACCCAGCTTACCGCCTTCAGCTAGGCTGCCTGGTCTTCCACTTCCGGCGCGAAAGTTGACGTCACGTCGTGGCGCCCCTCGGTGGCGTCAGAATGGCGTCGGGCCTGGCGGGAAAGTGGAAAACTATCCGCGGCGGGACGGGCGCTGTGGCTCACTCTTGGAATCCCAGCACTTTGGGAGGCCAAGGCGGGCGGATCACGAGGTCAGGAGATCGAGACCATCCTGGCTAACACGGTGAAACCCCGTCTCTACTAAAAATACAAAAAAATTAGCCAGGCGTGGTGGCAGGCGCCTGTAGTCCCAGCTACTCGGAAGGCTGAGGCAGGAGAATGGCGTGAACCCAGGAGGCGGAGCCTGCAGTGAACCGAGATTGCGCCACTGCACTCCAGCCTGGGCGACAGAGGAAGACTCCGTCTCAAAAAAAAAAAAAAAAAAAAGAAAACTCCAGGCGGCGACGGCTTCTCGGTGAGTAAATGGAGCAGTGGTCGTAGTCTCTCGAGGCCCCGCTCCCCTGCGACCTAATCTCAAGTCCGGGCCGCGGTCGGCGTTCTTCTCTGGGGCTCCGCGCCCCAAGCCTCGGCTTCCTCATCTGCCCTGAGATGGGATAGTCCCCACAGGTACCTTTCTGCGTCGTTAAAATGAGGAAATGAGAAAGGCTTTTACCCTCACCCCCTTCCCGATGAACTAGTCCAGGCAGTCGGCCTCATCTCATGTCTGTTGGGCTTCTCTGGAAGCCAAATGGTATCGCACGTGTTAAAGGCCGGTGCCTGGAAGCCGAACGTCCTGACTAACTGAGAATATTGACTAATCCGCATAGCATTGAGAAGAGGAAATGGAGCTATTCAACAGATTCATTGATCTGTATAAGCTGCTATAAGTTAACATTTACTCTTTCTGTGTAGTACCTAACAGAATTCTGAAATTTTGGATATGACATTCTATGACATTGCATTTAGCTATTCTCACAACTCTATTTTTCAAAATGTCCAACGTTTAAAATTTTTTCTTCCTCAGTCTTTCAGGAGATTGTCATGGTTGAGAGACTGGACTGTACCTATCCACTATGAATGAGCAGAACACCACAGCTAATATTAACTTTCTGCAGGTAATCTCTGAGCTTCCGGAGAAGTTGGGTCTGCAGCATTGTGTTTTGCCATCACTGTTGCAGGCTTTCCAAGTAAAGTTAAAAAGTAAAGGACGAGCAAGGTAAAGAGCTCATGGATAATTGCCACCCTTTTCCTCACATAGGATGTCACAATTTTCTGACATCCCACAGTCAGAGTTGGAGCTTAATACTTACAACTACAAATAATGGTACTATTATGACATTTACATCTAGTATTATATCGTTTTTCAAATTACATATATGTATGTGAGTATGTATGTGTTTATATGTTTTCTTAGCCATTCAGATCAATCCCAGACAGACTACAGTGCAAGTTTATTAGCCATCTTATACATGAGGTTGTCATTTGCTCCAGGGTACATGGCAGGGTACATGGCTACTAAGCAGGAACTCACATCTTGTAAGTTCTTTTCTGGTAGGTAGAAGAGTAATTTTTTTCCTCTCTGCTACTTGTAATTCCTCAGGAAATCAAGAAAGCATCGGTCAGAACTGTATTATTCTCCTCTTCGATGTAATAAAGTCAGCTATTAGATATGAGAAAACCCTTTCAGATCTTTGGAACTTTGATTATCAAGGAGGAAATGAGTGGCAATTAATGACTGAGGTAGACTGAAATAAAAATCTCAAAAGTCATTCAAGTGGAAATGATAGCTGATGGTTGCCATATGGACACATTCACTCTCAGATGAGATAACAGGGCATGCTGAATAAGGTGAAACGTGCTTCGCTGATGTGTCATAATATTTTTGTGACTCCTGTTTTTTCAGGCAATTGAAAACACTGCCTCAGTATCTGAACACAAGGTAATGTTCATGTACAATGCATTTTAAGTATTGAAGACTTAAAAGTAATGACATTGGCTAGCTTGCCTTCCTACTTTCTTTCTTTCCCCTCCCTCCAGTCACTCTTTTCTCTCTTCCCTAGTTGCTCTAATAAACATTAGCTGTCTGGGGAAGATAATCTGAGGTGGCGACTGGCCAGATAGCCTGCCCCTACTCACTCTGGCTATAAAATAAGCCTACAGTATCCACAAGGGGAAATACTAACGGTGTAAACAAGCACATCAAGGTGCAGTCAAAGAAGCCAGGTCCCCACTGATGAGATGAAGAAAATAACCACCTAAGTCTCAGGTCCCTATATCTGCCTAATTGCCCTTCCTTCCACCCAGCACCACTGTCAAGATAATGGCATTCCATGTTTTACTTTACTTTGCCCATGTAGACCTGACTGGAGTAAATCAGTCTGTCCACTGTCAAGGCAATGGTACTGGATCTTATGTCTCTATTAATTCTAGAAATACCTTCCATCAAAAAGCCAGATGATTGGCCGGGCGCGGTGGCTCACGCCTATAATCCCAGCACTTTCGGAGGCTGAGGCAGGCGGATCATCTGAGGTCAGGAGTTTGAGACCAGCCTGGCCAATGTAGCGAAACCCTGTCTCTACTAAAAATACAAAAAAAAATTAGCCTGGCCTGGTGGCACACGCCACTGCACTCCAGCCTGGGCAACAGTGCAAGACTCCATCTCAAAAGATAAGCCAGATGATTGAGTTCCTTAGGTGCTGATTGGTTGCCTTTAAAGATTTTTGTTTGGTTGGAATCTGTTTTGTGGGGTTTTTGTTAGTTTTGTTAGCCAATTTTTGGATGACTATCTTAAAAGCTTTCGTGATGCTGAATAAAGCAATGAAAATTCAGAATTTTTACTGGTGAAAAATATCAAAGTACTCCAACACACTGTTTTTGGTTTTAGATAAACACAAATTTACCACCTTGACTGCCTGCATACCTATTTTTACATATTTGTAATCATTTTATAAATGTAAATATAATTTGTATTCTTTTTTCTCTTAACATTTTTTTCTCCATGTGCTTCTGCTTTGTCTTCATTGTTATCGTTAATGACTGTATTCTGGTCTAATGACTCTAAATTTTGGTGTCCTAAGAAGTGGGGCATTCAGTTAAGAGAAGTAGTAAAATTTGTTTTTTCTTTTTTGTCCTGCTTGCCTTTTTAACTTTTTTTTTTTTTTTCCTGGAAGCATAGACTCAGATTGCCCTGAATACACTCCCAGTGTTTTCTCTTTTTTTTTTTTGAGACAGAGTCTTGCTCCGTCACCCAAGCTGGAGTGCAGGCAGTGGCGCAATCTCGGCTCACCGCAAGCTCCGCCTCCTGGGTTCACGCCATTCTCCTACCTCAGCCTCCTGAGTAGCTGGGACTACAGGCGCCTGCCACTTGCCCGGCTAATTTTTCGTATTTTTAGTAGAGATGGGGTTTCACCGTGTTAGCCAGGATAGTCTCGATCTCCTGACCTCATGATCCACCCACCTCAGCCTCCCAAAGTGCTGGGATTACAGGTGTGAGCCACCGCGCCGGGCCTTTCTCTTTTTTTTTAAGAGACTAGGTCTTGCTCTGTCACCGAAGGTGGAGTGCGGTGACAGCATCACAGTTCATTGCAGTCTCAAACACCTGGGTTCAAGCGATCCTCCCACCTCAGTCTTTGGAGTAGCTGGGACTACAGGCAAGCACCACCAGGCCTGGCTAATTCTGTTAGTTAGTTATTTTGAGAGAGTTTCGCTTTTTTGCCTAGGCTATAGTGAAGTGTCACAATCTCGGTTCACCGCAACCTCTGCCCCCTGGGTTGAAGCAAATCTTCTGCCTCAGCCTCCCTAGTAGCTGGGATTATGGGTGCCTGCCACCATGTCTGGCTAATTTTTGTATTTTTAGCAGAGATGGGATTTCACCATGTTGGCCAGGCTGGTCTCAAACTCCTGACTCAGGTGATCCACCCACCTGCCTCAGCCTCCCAAAGTGCTAGGATTACAGGTGTGAGCCACCACGCCTGGCCAGTTCTTTTATTTATTTATTTTTTTTTTTTTTTGAGACAGTCTCGCTGTCGAACAGGCTGTAGTGCAGTGGCACAATCTCGGCTCACTGCAGGCTCCGCCTCCCGGGGTTCACGCCATTCTCCTGCCTCAGCCTCCCGAGTAGCTGGGACTACAGGCGCCCACCACTTGCCCGGCTAATTTTTTGTATTTTTAGTAGAGACGGGGTTTCACCGTGTTAGCCAGGATGGTCTCGATCTCCTGACCTCGTGATCCGCCCGCCTTGGCCTCCCAAAGTGCTGGGATTACAGGCGTGAGCCACCGCGCCCGGCCATTCTTTTATTTTTTATAGAGATGAGGTCTTGCTGTGTTTCCCAGGCTGGTCTCAAATTTTTAGCTTCAAGTGATCCTCCTGCTTGGGCCTCCCAAAGTGCTGGGATTATAGGTGTGAGCCACTGCACCCAGCCCTCATATTTTTCTTTTTTAAACTTAGGTAAACAAGCTAATTGTGGAGAAAAACCCACAAGGAATCTACAGATGTAAAAAATAGTTTTTCTCCGCTCTCTTTCCCATTCCTCAGGGGTAATCATCCTTCCAATTTTTTTCTGTTCATATACAAGCTGTAATTGTGTGCAAGTACAGGTATACTCTTATGCATACACATATATATGTTTATATATTGTTTTTACAAAAGCAGAATCTTAACCATGATTATGGGTGGTGGTGGTGTTTGAAGACACAGAGTCTCACTCTGTCACCAGGCTGGAGTGCAGTGTCACAATCATAGCTCACTGTTGCCTCCACCTCCTAGGCTCAATGATCCTCCCTCCTCAGTCTCCCAAAGCAGTGGGATTATAGGCATGAGCCTTCATGCCCAGCCTGATTATCCTTTTGTGGGCTGCTGTTTTTTCCACTTCATGTCAGGAATGTCTTTCCTCTGTCAAAAAATACAGTATGGCTCAGCAGTCCCTAACCTTTTTGGCACCAGGGACTGGTTTCATAGAAGACAGTTTTTCCACAGATCGTGTCAGGGCACGATTTCAGGATGAAACTGTTCAACCTTAGATCATCAGGCACTATTTAGATTCTCATAAGGAATGTGCAGCCTAGATCCTGTGCGTGTGCAGTTCACAATAGGGTTCACACTCCCGTGAGAATCTAATGCTGCTTCTAATCTGACAGAAGGCGAATCTCAGGTGGTAATGACCACTTGACCACCCCTCACCTCCTGCTGTGCAGCTTGATTCCTAGCAGACCAAGGACTCCATGGTCCAGGGGTTGGGGACCCCTGGTCTAGCTTATTCTTTTTTTTTTTTTTTTTTTAATATTTTAATTAAAAATTTTTTTTTAGACAGAGTCTCGCTGTGTCACCCAGGCTGGAGTGCAGTGGCACGATCTCGGCTCATTGCAACCTCCGCCTCCCGGGTTCAAGTGATTCACCTGCCTCAGCCTTCTGAGTAGCTGAGATTACAGGCAGTTGCCACCATGACTGGCCAATTTTTTTTTGTATTTTTAGTAGAAATGGGGTTTCACCGTGTTGGCCAGGCTGGTCTCGAACTCCTAACCTCAGGTGATATGCGCACCTCGGCCTCCCAAAGTACTGGGATTACAGGCGTGAGCCCCCACGCCCAGCCTGGCTTATCTTTTTTGATGACTGTTATATTTCAAAAATTAAAATTACTCCATCATAATTTATTGAACCCTTTCCAGATTGATGGGCATTTGTAGTCTTTCCAACTTTTCACAAAGTAATTTTCCTAGTAATAGTGAAAATACATACTGGAGTTGGCAAGTGATAGAATCTTTTAATAAATTTGAAGATGTTCAAAGTTACTTCTGTAGTAGTATCACTTTAATGTATATTGGAATGTATTCCTAAGAGATACCAGCGGTTAATAGTTGTGGCACTTTATTTCTCTAAAAAATATTTCTGGGTTTTGTGAAAAGTGTAGATACTACCAGGGGAGTGTGTGGAACAAATGAGCATCATCCATTCTGTGTTTTAATAAGGAAAAGCTGCTGTTTCATTGTAGCAAATGTACCGATTTTATTAACTGTTTTTCTATTATTGCATATTTATTTACCTGGTGATGCTTTTCATCATCTGTAGCACCAATACTCAGACAAAGAAGTACATTGAAAGGGTGCTCAGCCCTTTGCCCATTTTTAAATTGGGTTTTTGTCATTGTTGAGGTATAGGAGTTATTTATATATTCTGGATATTAATCCTTTATCAGACATATGATTTGCAAACATTTTCTCCCATTCTATGGGTTTTCACTCCCTTGATAGTGTCCTTTGATGTACAAAAGTATTTAGTTTCAGTAAAGTCAAATTTATCTTTTTTTTTCTTTTTTCTTTTTTCTTTTTTTGGAGATGGAGTCTAGCTCTGTCACCAGGCTGGAGTGCAGTGGTACGATCTCGACTCACTGCAATGTCCACCTTGCGGGTTCAGACGATTCTCCTGCCTCAGCCTCCCGTGTAGCTAGGACTATGGGCGTGTGCCACAATGCCCAGCTAATTTTTGTATTTTTAGTAGAGATGGGGTTTCACCATGTTGGCCAGGATGGTCTTGATCTCTCGACCTCGTGATCTGCCTACCTCAGCCTCCCAAAGTGCTGTGATTACAGGCATGAGCCACCGCATCTGGCCTTATTTTTTATGTTATTTTATTATTTTTTTCATCTGTGATTTTCTTAACTATTTTAAGTTGTATGATCACACATAGTTTTAAAATGTGTGTATGTCTCCTCTAATCATTTTAAGTTGGCAAAAGCACCATTCCCAATCACAAATATACAGCAGCAGTTTTACAGCTTTATGTTTTCGAATGGCTCTTTAAAGACAATCCTGCATCATAACTTAGTTTGAGTTAGATTGTAAGGAATTCAAGAGTGAAGTTTAACTTGTTACTATTTTAAAAGCATGTGACCTTATAGATCATGTATAAAATGTGAGAAGTGTTAAATAATCTTAAACTAGACATTGCAACCTTATTTACCTTCAATCCTTGCCTTTAAAAGGCAAATGAACACCAAACACCGTTGAATCTTGCTTGGTTCTAAGACAGTGAGGAAATTTCCTCAGTATTTAAATATATTTACATAACCAGTTATGTAAATCTAAATATAAAACCAATCTCCATTAAGTTTTTTTTGTTGTTGTTGTTTTTATTTTTGGGGGTTTTTTTTTGAGACAGAGTCTTGCTCAGTCGTTCTGGCTAGAGTGCAGTGGTGCGATCTTGGTTCACTGCAATGCACCTCTGCCTTCCGGGTTCAAGCAGTTCTGTCTCAGCCTCCCGAGTAGCTGGGATTACAGGTGCCCACCACCACACCTGGCTAATTTTTGTATTTTTAGTAGAGACAGGGTTTCACCATGTTGGCCAGGCTGGTCTCGAACTCCTGAACTCAAGTGAACCACCCACCTCGGCCTCCCAAAGTGCTGGGATTACAGGCATGAGCTACTGCGCCCAGCCTCTGTTAAGTTTTAAGATGGCATTCACCATCTTTATGAGAAGTTGAACATTACTAACAAAGTCTAATCATATCTTTAGAAGGGGTAAACAGTGATACCATGTTCTGAATTGGAATTACTATTAAAATTCAAAAACTGAACATTTAACCACAAGCCAGTCTTAGTTTTAAATCACGACTGCCCAACAAAATATTCTGTCATTTATGATCTGATTTCTGGTGTATGAGATCTATTAAAGTATGGTACACATGAAACAGTCATAAGACATTTGTTTTGTAATAAATAAGGCAGTGGCCAATTATTACTCATTAGTAGCTTTTTTGAGATAAGCTATCAAGCCTGCCCTTTCTGCCTTCTTCTTAATGCCGGCAAAGATCATTTTTCTTCCATACCCTTGGGATTCTCCAAATACTCTACCAGTGTATCCTCTCCCCAGGTGATGCCTTTGTTCTTCTTGGCGTCTGTGTAAGAGAATCCAACAGCCTGACCTGTCTTCCGCCCAAAGAGACCATGGAGATTAGGCCCAGTCTTGTGCTTGCCTCCCTTTTCCATGGTGTGGCACTGGGCACACTTCTGAACAAAAATCTTCTTGCCTTTCTCAGCATCACCCGTGTTTAATTCTCTTTTTAGTCGCTGGGGCCATGAAGGTTGCCACTCCAAAGCCGGACGACCCACTCTTTATTTTTTTGTTGTTATTGCTTGTCCTTTTTGTTGTCATGCTTAAGATACCATTGCCAAATCCAAGGTCATGAAGGTTTTCTTTGATTTTCTTAAATTTAGGTCTTTGATCCACTTTGAGTTAATTTTTGCGTATAGTGTATTTTAAGGATTTAACTTCATTCTTTTGCATATGGATATCCAGTTTTTCCAGTTCCATTTGTTGAAAAGATGGTCCTTTCACCATTGAAATTATTTTGGCACCCTTGTCAAAAATCAGTTTGTCGGCTGGGCACGGTGGCTCACGCCTGTATTCCCAGCACTTTAGGGGGCCGAGGTGGGCGGATCACGAGGTCAGGAGATCAAGACCATCCTGGCTAACACAGTGAAACCCCATCTCTACTAAAAATACAAAAAAAAAAAAAATTAGCCGGGCATGGTGGTGGGCGCCTGTAGTCCCAGCTACTCGGGAGGCTAAGGCAGGAGAATGGCGTGAACCTGGGAGGTAGAGCTTGCAGTGAGCTGAGATTGTGCCACTGCACTCCAGCCTGGATGACAGAGCTAGACTCCGTCTCAAAAAAAAAAAAAAAAAGATCTATTTGTCACATATATGAAGGCTTATCTTTGAACTCTGTGTTCAGTTTCATTGGTCTATATATGTCTGTCCTTCTGCCAGTACCACACTGTTTTGACTACTGTAGCTTTGTATTAATATTGAAATCAGGGCTGGGTGCTGTGGCTCACACCTGTAATCCCAGCACTTTGAGAGGCCGAGGCGGGCAGATCACGAGGTCAGGAGACTGAGACCATCCTGGCTAACACGGTGAAACCCCGTCTCTACTAAAAATACAAAAAAAGTTAGCCAGGCGTGGTGGCGGGTGCCTATAGTCCCAGCTACTCAGGAGACTGAGGCAGGAGAATTGCGTGAACCCAGGAGGTGGAGCTTGCAGTGAGCCGAGATCACGCCACTGCACTCCAGCCTGGGTAACAGAGTAAGATTCCGTCTTGAAAAAAAAATATATATATATATATTGAAATCAGGAAGTGTGAGTCCTCTAAATTTATTCTTTTTCAAGGTTTTGGCAATTTGGGGTCCCTTGAAATTCCATGTGAATTTTGGTATGGATCTTTCTATTTCTGCAAACTATGTTGTGGGACTTTGATAAGGATTGCATTGAATCACTTTGAATGGTATTGTCACCTTAAGAATATTGAGTGTCTTCCAATCCATGAAGACAATAGCTCTTTCCATTTATTTATGTCTTTAATTTTTTTCAGCAGTTTCATTTTATTTTATTTATTTTATTTTATTTTATTTTATTTTATTTTATTTTAAGACAGTGTCTGGCTCTCTAACCCAGGCTAGAGTACAGTGACACAATTTTGGCTCCCTGCAGCCTTGACCTTCCAGGCTCAGGTGATCCTCCCACCTCAGCCTTCCAAGTAGCTGGGACCACAGGCATGCACTACCGCAGCTGGCTAATTTTTGTATTTTCTATAGAGATGAGGTTTTGCCGTGTTACCCAGGCTGGTCTTGAACTCCTGGGATCAAGCAATCCACCCGCCTCAGCCTGCCAAAGTGTTAGGATGACAGGCATGAGCCACCGTGCCAAGCCTTGCCTTTATGCTTAAATACATAAAGACCCTGTGGCCTCCCCCTCCACCCAGAGCAACAGCAGCAGTGGTGAAGACCCAGAAACATCCCTGGCTCAACAAGCCCCTGAGCATCACCCTGTTACTTATTTAGTAACAGAGTATGCAAGAGGAGGAAACCTGCACAACTGGATACACCCAGAAATGTCCCTGGCTCAACAAGCCTTCCAGCATGACCCTGTGGCTTCCCCCTCCACGCAGAGCACCAGCAACAGTGGTGCAGACCAGAAACCTCCCTGGCTCAACAAGGCCCCAAGCATGACCGCATGGCCTTCCCCTCCACCCAGAGCACCTGTAGCAGTGGTGGAGTCCCAGAAACGTCCCTGGCTCAACAAGCCTTCCAGTATCAGCCTGTGGCCTTCTTGTTTCTTTTTGGCTTTTTTGAGACGGAATTTCGCTCTTGTTGCTCAGGCTGCGTGCAATGGCGCGATCTTGGCTCACCACAACCTCTGCCTCCCGGGTTCAAGCGATTCTCCTGCCTCAGCCTCCTGAGTAGCTGGGATTACAAGCACGTGCCACCACCCCCGGCTAATTTTGTATTTTCAGTGGAGATGAGGTTTCTTCATGTTGGTCAGGCTGGTCTCAAACTCCCGACCTCAGGTGATTCACCTGCCTCGGCCTCCCAGCATGCTGGGATTACAGGCATGAGCCACTGCGCCCGGCCTACCTGTGGCCTTCTTCCTCACCCAGAGCACCAGTAGCAGTGGCAGAGACCCAGAAATTGCTCTGACACGGCTGCAGCCATCCCAGGAGGCCAGTGTCATTCAAGCTGGGCAGCCTGAGGCTGTGATGTCAGACTCGCCGAAAAGAAGCCCTGGAACTCTTCCTGGGCCAGGGCTACCAGTGCCCCATCATGGATGTTTGGAGCCTCGGCCTAACATTTCATCACATGGTGGCCGGGGTTCTGCCATTCTACTCATGCAGCGTTAGGGTCCTCATGGCAGAAATTAAAAATGGAAGCTATTTTTCCCCAGTCTACTTTTCCCGAGGTCTTAAAAGTCTCATTAAAAAACTATTAGCAGTAGACCCCAGGGAGCAGACCACACTCAAAGTTATGAGGGACCCGTGGGTGAACAGTGGCCAGAAGTTGCCTCTGACCACGAATGAAAAACATCCTGGGCTGGGTGTGGTGGCTCACGCCTGTAATCCCAGGCCTGGCCTCCCAGCACTTTGAGAGGCCAAGGTGGGCGGATCACAAGGTCAGGAGATCGAGACCATCCTGGCTAACATGGTGAAACCCCGTCTCTACTAAAAATACAAAAAATTAGCCGGGCGTGGTGGCGGGCGCCTGTAGTCCCAACTACTTGGGAGGCTGAGGCAGGAGAATGGCGTGAACCCAGGAGGCGGAGCTTGCAGTGAGCCAAGCCATTGCACTCCAGCCTGGGCAACAGAGCCACGAACCTTATTTTGGAACAAACAAAATGAAAGAAGCTGTCCACTATCAGACCACAGACCCTTCCTCCTGGGGTTCCCAACTTTTTTCCTCTATCCATGGTAAAGTTTCCACCACCACCCTTCTCCCGCTGAAGCGTGCTCATAGCATTCAGCAGGATAGCCCCTAACTGGCCAGTGCACCTGCCGACCTACAGAGGAAGCCAGAGAGCTTTAATCAAGTCCCCCAGCACGACCCTTTGGCTTCCCCCTCTACCCAGAACACCAGCAGCAGTAGAGACCCACAAATGTCCCTGGCTCAACAGGCCCCCCAGCATGACCCTGTGGCTTCCCCCTCCACCCAGAGTACCAGCAGCAGTGGTTCAGACCCAGAAACCTCCCTGGCTCAACAAGCACCCCAGCATGACCCTGTGGCCTCCGCCTGCACCCAGAACACCAGCAGTAGTGGTGGTGATCCAGAAACATCCCAGGCTCAACAAGCGCCCCAGCATGACCCTGTGGCCTGCCCCTCCACTCAGAGCACCAGCAGCAGTGGTGGAGACCCAGAAACGTCCCTGGCTCAACAAGCCTGCCAGTATCAGCCTGTGGCCTTCTCCACCCAGAGCACCAGTAGCAGTGGTGGAGACCCAGAAATGTCCCTGACACAGCAACAACCATCCCAGGAAGCCAGCGTCATCCATGCTGGGCAGCCTGAGGCTTTGACATCAGTCTCGCCAACAAGAAGCTGGGGCTGCCACAGGGGTGCCAGGAGATGCATTTCCATTCTATTAAAATATTTTTGCTTGTGACCACCACAGAAAAGGAGGAATTAGATGACCCCAACATAGTTGCATGGCTGCAGACAAAAATCAAGTTGGTGAGATTGGTATTAGCATAGTCAGTAGAGTTAGAGTAGTTTTATAGTCAGTGTAGTGAGGTGGCACCATGCAGCAGGGATCAGCCTCCACCACACCTGACCAGGAGCTCCAGAATTGTAAAATTCTGGACACCCTCGGCCGTGGCACATTCAGTGAGGTCCAACTGGCCCATCACTTGCTGACTGGGACCCAGGTGGTCATCAAAATCATACCCAAGGCTAGCTCCCTGGGCATCACTCTAGAGAGAGAAGTATTTTGAAGTCCCCCTGCCACGTCAGTATTGTACACTTATATCAACAGATTGACACCTCTGTCATGAGTTAGTTATTTAGTAACAGAGTATGCAAGAGGAGGAGACCTGCACAACTGATACACCGCCACGGCCTCATGAGGGAGAAGGCCTGGACCATGTTCAGGCCGATTCTGTTGGCCATGTAATACGGCCATAGCAAATAAATTTCACATGGAGAGAGACCTGAACCCGGAAATCATCGTCCTTGATGAGGACGGTAACATTAAGATCATGGACTTTGGCTTTGGTACCACATTCCATGAGGAACAGAAGCTGACAGCCCTTTGTGGCACCTACCCCTACATGGCCCCGGAACTCTTCCTGGGCCAGGGCTACCGGTGCCCCGCCATGGATGTTTGGAGCCTCGGAGTAATGTTATATCACATGGTGGGTGAAGTTCTGCCCTTCTGCTCATGCAGCGTTAGGGTCTTCACAGCAAAACATTAAAATGGAAGGTACTTTTCCCCAGTATACTTTGCCTGAGGTCTCAGAAGCCTCAATAATAACTATTAACAGTAGACCCCAGAGAGCAGACAGCACTCAAAGTTATGAGGGACCTGTGGGTGAACAGTGGCCAGGAGTCGCCTCTGACAACATATGAAGAACAAATCCTGGACCACCTGAATCCCAAAACAATCCAGCTCTTGGTGGCCATGGGATTCCAGGCTGAGAACATCTCCGTGGCAATCGAAGAATTATTCAGTTTTCCCATAGCCTCCTACTACCTTATTTTGGAGCAAACAAAATGAAAGAGGCAGTTTACTATCCGACCACAGTCCTTTCCTTTTGGGGTTCCCAACTTTTTTTCTCTATCCATTGACGTTTTCACCTTTTTTCTCTTACTGAAGTGGGCTCATAGCATTCAGCAGAAGAGCCCCTTTCTGGCCAGTGCACCTGCCGGCCTGCAGAGGAAGCCAGAGAGCTTCAATCAAGCCCCACAGCATGACCCCGTGGCCTCTCTTTCTGCCCAGAGCACCAACAGCAGTGGTGGAGAACCAGAAACGTCCCTGGCTCAACAAGCTTCCCAGCGTGACCCTGTGGCCTTTCCCTCCACCCAGAGCACCAGCAGCAGTGAGGCAGAACCAAAAACCTCCTTGGTTCTCCGATCCTTTTAGTATGACCCTGTGGCCTCCTCCTCTATCCAGAGCACCAGCAGCAGTGGTGGAGGCCCAGAAACCTTCCTGGCTCACCAAGCCCCCCAGCATGACCCTGTGGCCTTCTTCACCCAGAGCACCAGTAGCAGTGGTGGAGACCCAGAAATTTCCCTGATGGCAACAACCATTTCAGGAAGCCAGCGTTTTTCAAGCTGTACAGCTGAGGCTTTGACATCAGTCTTGCCAATAAGAAGGTGAGGCTGTCGGGAGATGCATTTCCATTTGTTAAAATGTTTTTGCCTGTGTCCACCACAGAAAAGGAGGAATAAGATGACCCCAACATAGTTTCATGGCTGAAGACAAAAATCAAGTCGGTGGGGTCATTATTGTTAGCTTAGTCAGTACTGCTAGGGTAGTTTTATAGTCAGTGTAGAGGTGGCACCTTGGAGAAGGGATCGGCCTCCACCCCACTTGACCAGGAGCTCCAGAATTGTAAAATCCTGGACACCATCGGTTGTGGCTCTTTCAGTGAGGTCCAACTAGCCCATCCCTTGCTGAGTGGGACCCAAATGGCCATCAAAATTATCCCCAAGGCTAGCTCCCATGGCATCACTCTCCAGAGAGAGATGAGTATTTTGAAGTCTCTCCATCCCTTCAATATTGTACAAATATATCAACTGATTGACACCCCCAACACCAATTGTTTTATTTAGTAACGGAGTGTGCAAGGGGAGGAGACCCGCACAACCAATACACCGCCACGGCCTCACGAGGGAGAAGGAGGTCCGGACCATGTTCAGGCAGGTTTGATTCTGTCGGCCATGCAGTACTGCCACAGCAAAAAAAATTGCCCATAGAGAGAGGCCTGAAGTCAGAAAACATCGTACTCGATGAGGACGATAATGTTAAGATCGAAGACTTCATCTTACCTACTATATTCAATGAGGGACAGAGGCTGACAGCCCTTTGTGGCACCTACCCCTACATGGCCTGAGAGCTGTTCCTGGTCCAGGGCTGCCAGTGCCCCACTATGGATGTTTGGAGCCTCAGAGTAATGTTACGTCACATGGTGGCCAAGGTTCCGCCCTTCCGCTCAGGCAGCCTTGCTGTCCTCACGGAAAAAAATTAAAATGGAAGATATTTTTCCCCAGTTACATTTCTGGAGATCTTAAAAGCCTTCATAAAAAGCTATTAACAGTAGACCCCAGGAAGCAGACCACACTAGAAGTTATGAGGGACCCATGGGTGAACAGTGGCTGGGAGTTGCCTCTGACAGCATATGAAGAAGAAATCCTGGAACATCCGAACCCCAAAATAACCAGGCTTTTGGTGGCCATGGGACTCCAGGCTGAGAACATCTCCGTGGCAATCAAAGAAAAACAAGTTATCCCATGGCCACCTACCTTATTTTGGAACAAACAAAACGATAGAAGCTGTCCACTATCAGACCACAGACCCTTCTTCCTGGGGTTCACAATTTTTTTCCTCTATCCGTTGAAGTTTCCACCACCCTTCTCCCGCTGAAGTGGGCTCATAGCATTCAGCAGAAGAGCCCCTTTCTGCCCAGTGCACCTGCCAGCCTACAGAGGAAGCCAGAGAGCTTTAATCAAGTCCCCAGCACGATCCTTTGGCTTCCCCCTCCACCCAGAGCAGCAGCAGCAGTAGTGGAGACCCACAAATGTCCCTGGCTCAACAGGCCCCTGCATGACCCTGTGGCTTCCCCCTCCACGCAGAGCACCAGCAGCAGTGGTTCAGACCCAGAAACCTCCCTGGCTCAACAAGCGCCCCAGCATGACCCTGTGGCCTCCGCCTCCACCCAGAACACCAGCAGCAGAGGTGGAGACCCAGAAACATCCCAGGCTCAACCCGCCTAGCATGACCCTGTGGCCTACCCCTCCATGCAGAGCATCAGCAAAAGTGGTGCAGACCCAGAAACCTCTCTGGCTCAACAAGCCTCCAAGCATGACCCTGTGGCCTCCTCCTCCACCCAGAGCACCAGCGGCAGTGGTGGAGACCCAGAAACGTCCCAGGCTCAACAAGCCGCCCAGCATGACCCTGTGGCCTACCCCTATACCAGAGCAACAGCGGCAGTGGTGCAGACCCAGAAACCTCTGGCTCACCACCTCCCCAGCAACACCCTGTGGCCTTCTCCACCAAAAGCACCAGTAGCAGTGGCGGAGACCCAGAAATATCCCTGACACAGCAACAACCATCCCAGGAAGCCAGTGTCATTCAAGCTGGGCAGCCCAAGGCTTTGACTTCAGCCTTGCCAATAAGAAGGCTGTGACTGCCGCAGGGCTGCCAGGAGATGCACTTGCATTCTATTAAAATGTTTTTGCCTGTGTCCACCACCGAAAAGGAGGAATAAGATGACCCCAACATAGTTGCACGGCTGAAGACAAAAATCAAGTCGGTGGGGTCAATATTGTTAGCATAGTCACTATACTTAGTTTTATAGTCAGTGTAGACAGATGGCACCATGCAGCAGGGATCAGCCTCCACCACACCTGACCAGGAGCTCCAGAACTGTAAAATCCTGGACACCATCGGCCGTGGCACATTCAGTGAGGTCCAGGATCACATGCTGATTGGGACCCAAATGGCCATCAAAATCATCCCCAAGGCTGGTTCCCCCGGCATCACTCTCCAGAGAGTGATAAGTATTTTAAAGTCTGTCTGCCACTTCAATATTGTACAGTTGTATCAAGTGATTGACACCCCCGACACCAGTTATTTATTTAGTAACGGAGTATGCAAGAGGAGGACATCCACCCAACCGATACACCACCATGGCCTCACGAGGGAGAAGAAGGCCTAGACCACGTTCAGGCAGATTCTGTCGGCCATGCAGTAGTGCCATAGCAAATTGCGTGGAGACCTGAACCCAGAAAACATCATCCTTGATGAGGACGGTAACGTTAAGATCGCAGACTTCAGCTTCGGTACCACATTCCATGATGGGCAGAAGCTGACAGCCCTTTGTGGCGCCTACCCCTACATGGCCCCGGAACTTTTTCTAGGCCAGAGCTACCAATGCGCCACCATGGATATTCAGAGCCTCAGAGTAATTTTATACCACATGGTGGCCGGGGTTCTGCCCTTCTGCTCATGCAGCATTAGGGTCCTCTCAGCAAAAATTTAAAGTGGAAGCTATTTTTCCCCAGTCTACTTTTCCTGAGGTCTTAAAAGCCTCATTAAAAAACTATTAACAGTAGACCCCAGGGAGCAGACCACACTAGAAGAAGTTATGAGGGACCCGTGGGTGAACAGTGGTCAGGAGTTGCCTCTGACAACATGAAAAACAAATCCTGGACCACCTGAATCCCAAAACAACCCAGCTTTTGGTGGCCATGGGATTCCAGGCTGAGAACCTATCCGTGGCAATCAAAAATTATTCAATTATCCCATGGCCACCTACCTTGTTTTGGAACAAACAAAACGAAAGAAGTGGTCCACTGTCAGACCACAGACCCTTCCTCCTGGGGTTCCCATTTGTTCTCTCTACATTGAAGTTTCCACCTTCCCTCTTTCACTGAAGTGGGCTCATAGCATTCAGCAGAAGACTGTGGGTGCCAAGTCTGGGCAGGGCCTTTGCCCTTGGGAGTCCTGTTTTGGACCCAGCTCCACCACGTGGCCTTGGCCTCTTCTCTGCCCTGTCTGTGCTTGCAGCCATGGTGCCCAGTCTGGCCCCACCAGGAGACACCAGAATGACTGTCCACATGTCTACTCCTTGGCACCTTCCCCGCACGGTGGGCAGATGGGCAGGGAGGGGTGGGGATCTGTGTAACCATGGAAGGGAACGGCCCTCAGACCCAGAGGGTTTGGAGCCTGGGGTATTGTCACCGACAGTGGCCTTAGCCTAGCTAGCACAGTTAGTGCTATGCATCACAGCATAGCTTTTAGAAGTAGGATTTGTAGTCAGTATAGTCGGGAGGCACCATGGAGCAGGGATCACCCTCCACCTCACTTGACAAGGAGATACAAAACTATCAGTTCATAGACACCATCTGACAGGGAACTGGCTCAGCATAGGCCAACTGGGACCCAGGTTGCCATCTTGAAGACTTTCCATCACCCAAATATCATTCAGCTCTTCCAGGTGGTGATGGAGTAAACCAGAGGAGGAGAGTCGCACCACCAGATATGCCACCATGGCCACATCGAGGAGGAAGAGGAGGCCCGGACCATGTTCAGGCAGATTCTGTCAGCCCTGCAGTACTGCCAGTTTAACAACAACAAAAAAATCACACATCCAGACCTAAAGCCACAAAACATCCTATTCAAAGAAGGAGGCAACATACATTGTGGACTTCAGCTTCAGTACAACATACAGAGAGGGGCAGATGCTGACAGCTTTTTGTGGCATGTACCCCTACGTGGTCCCAGAATGCTCCCTGGGCCAGGCGTGCCAGTGACCTGCCAGGGACATACAAAGCCTCAGTGTCATACTGTATTCCAGGAATACAGCAGGTAGAAGGGCCAGGGCTTTGCCCTTTTACTCAGGGAAGCCTCCAAACTTCAAGAAAAAATTCTCACAGGAAGATACCATGCCCCACCACTTCTTGCCCTTCAACTTGACTCATTAAAAAATTACTAATGCTGAACGCCAGGAAGCGTCCTTCACTGTAACTGATGAAAAATCCATGGGTGAAAAGTAGCCAGAAGATGCCACTGATATCATACGAAGAGCCACTCCTGGACCACCCAAACCCCAAACAATCCAGCTCATGGTGGCCATGGGATTCCAGGCCAAGAACATCTCTGTGGCAATCGTAGAAAGAAAATTCAACTATCCCATGGCCACCTACCTCATTTTAGAGCACACAAAACAAAAGAGGAAGTGCTCCACCATCAGAGAACTGTCCCTTCCTCCTGAGGTTCCCACTTGTCCTTCCCCATCCACTGAACTTTCCACCTTCCCTCTCTCACCGATGCAGGCTCATAGGGAGCCAGCTTTTAACGTTCAGCCTCCCGAGGAAAGCCAGATGTCAGGGCAGAAGACCGCCATTCTTGCCAGTACACCTGCCAGCCTACAGAGGAAGCCAGATCGGGAAAGCCAGGAAGTTTTAGTGAAGCCCCCAGCATGACCCTATTGTCTCCCCTTCCACCCAGAGCACCAGCAACAGTGGTGAAGTCTTAGAAATGTCCCTGATACACCAAAAACCATCCCAGGAAGCCAGCATCGTCCAAGCTGAGGAGCCTGAGGCTGTGACGTCAGCCTCCTCTGCAAGAAGCTGGGGCTGCTGCAGGGCTGCCAGGAGATAGATGCCTTTGCATACTATTAAAATATTTTTGCCTGTCTCCACCAAAGAAAAAGAGGAGTAAGATCGCCCCAACATAGTTGCATGGCTGAAGACAAAAATCAAGTCGTTGGGGTGGTCAGGCCACAATTCCTGCATTTCTTCTGTCTTTATTGTATTGTTTCAATTGGCAGATCATGCTTGTATTCATTCACGGGGTACAATGTGAGGATTGGATAAATGTGTACGCTGTGGAATGAGGAAATCCTGCTACTTAGCATCTCCACCACCTCAGAGAGACCAGTTCCACGTGAGGTCCCAGAAGTGTTGATCTTAACAAGTTGACCCCATAGAGGTAGCAAGTAGATCGATGGTGACCGGGGGTCAGAGAGCGGCAGAGGGAGGGAATGGGGGGGTTGTCAGTTAAAGGACTAAAGTCTCAGGGAGGAGGAAGAGATTTTGACATCTAGTGCACAGCAGAGTGACCAGAGTTAATGAGATGTGTTGCATTTTGCAAAACACCTGAGAGAGTCCATGTCAAGTGTCTTTCTGCATTTAGATGGAGAGGACAAAGGCCCTGAGGTCCAAGAATATTGAAACCTGACAGTGGATGCCAATGGCTGTGGGGAGGAGCTGGGCGAGACGCCCAGGTTGTCGTCTGCCCAGCAACGTGGGAGCCTACAGCAGTTTCCTGCAAAGCTCTCTTTTATCTTTTTAAATAAAAATTGTTACTGTTAAATGACCAGTTCTTGCAAATCTTGTAGTAACATTAGGTGGCAAATGGGTCACAGACACTCTGCTGCTTTGCACCCTCCTTGCACAGAACGCAGGCTGTGCACACCCTAGTTTAGGTGGCATGCAGTCAAGTGATCCTCTCAGTTACTCAGAAAAACTGAAAGAAAAAGCGACCTCAGAGAAGTATCAGGGTGACCCCACCCACAGCAAATCATTGTTAGTGGCTCTGAAGGGCTGAGGCTCTGAGCGGGTGCAGGGCAGAGTCCCACACATTGTTCATGGCCTCCCCACACTCACACTACCTGGTGAACATTTTCAGAAGGACCAGCAGCCCCTTCAGGTCCCGTCTGCCTGTGTTAATCATGCTGAGAGGTCCCCAGGAGGATCCTGAAGCCCTGGGAACCAGACTGTGCTGGGGTCAGTAGCGGGGTGTGGTCCCCAAAGCGCCTTTCGGGGCCACTTGTTCTACTGGGCTCCTGGCTGTCTAGTGTGGCATTGGCCTTTCTGCTTTGATGGTTTCCCCTTTTGATAAAGTGGCATGAAGCGCTCCCCCTCAGAGGCCTGACGTAGGAGTGCTTCTGGACGAGGCAGGCATGCTGGGTGTCAGGGGAGGGTTGATGGCAAGACACAGCAGCAGCCCCAAGGGATGGAGGGGGTGGTGGGAATGGGGGCTTTCATAAGGCAGGTTCCAGCTTCCCAGGAACCCGGTTTGTCCGTGTCGGGCAGTGAATCTGTGGGTGCAGATGCCCATCAGCACCCATCAAGGAGCTTCCTTGTGGGTTCCTAAGGAGCTTGAGGTAGGTCCAGAAGGCCCCACCCTTGCGCATGGCCAGCATCTCAGTGTGGCAACCTTGAACATGCGGTTACCCTACCCACTACTGATGGTGGCCAGGGTCAGTCCTGGAGTTCCCCCAGTCAGATAAGATTCTCCTTCCCCAATAAAGAACAGGACGAGGAAGTAAGAAGCAGGCTCAGGAGAGGGTGGGAGTGTTATGGCGCTCCTTGTCTCCTCAGTGAGCTGCTGTCCTTTAAATCCACATTGGGGTGAAGGTCCCTCCACCCAATGCCAGTTTGTACCCCCAGAAAGAGGGCCCCTGTGTGTTCTGCTTGAGCTCCCCAAGGGCCCATCAGAGTCTGTCCCTCCACCTTGCTGCTGTGCCCCCTCTGGAAGTGCTGTCCTGTGAGAGGGCACCTTCCCCAGGCCTGGCTTTTACTTTCATTGGACAAGGCCAGAATTCTTTCTGGCTGTGACCTGTGGTAGAGCTTGACATCTCGTCTTCAGAAGCCAGGGCTTCCAGCCCATAGAGCTGGGCTGCTTCAAGGGACTATAGGGAAGGGGCTCCATGCACCAGGGCAAAAACCCACAAACAGAGAAACTCCTTTCAAGTGTCCACCTGGGCCAGCGTGCAGGCCGGGCAACCTTGGCTTGTTCATCTCCCTTTGCTGCCAGCAGCCTCCGTATGGCAGACATTCTTCTCCTGGGGGGCTGACAGCCATGGAGGGTGGGGAGCAGGCCTGAGCAGGGCGGGTTCCCGAAGGACAGCCCAGAGAGCAGGGTCAGATAGTGGGGAGTGGGTTCAGCTCCACTGTCCAGGTGAGGAAACTGAGGCTGAAGAGAGATCAGGTAGCATCCCCAATGAAATCTGGCCAGGAACAGATGGCAAACATTTACTGTTTACCCCGTCCCAGGCTGCCCCGCACCCATCCAGCCACTTCCCAGTACTCTGGTTTGTCCCCATTCTCAGGTTCTGAAGTCATCCTGTTTTACACCTGTCACCCCTACTGGAACAGGGACCTTGCCTCCCTGACAGCCACACAGCCCTGGCACCCAGGAGGCCCTCAATCAATATTTGTACAATCAGTGAGACCCTGGGATTCAAGCCGGAGGTGTGTCTGCAGAGCATTGGAAATGCAGCCCTGGGTCCGTCCCCAAGGTCGCCTGATAGAGCAGGCCTGGCGACCCGCAGGGGAAGCGGATGCCTACCATGACTCTCGGGAAGACTGGTGGGACTGTCACTAAGCTTATTTGCCTGTCCAATCTTGGGGATCCTGAGCTCCCTACTGGGCAAGCTCGTAGGGGTTCGGCTCCCGGCTCCGCTTACGGGTCTCTGGCTCTGCCTCCCAGTCCCGGCTCCTACTCTGCCCAGGCTGGGCGGGGCCGTTGGCCGTTGGGAGCCACGCCCCCCGCTGCGTCACTGCCACCTGGCCCCGCCCCCGTCTCCATGGCCGCTGGACCAGATGTCAGCAGCTGCTCCAGAGCCTGGTGCATATATATCTTCTATATACTTGCTAGTATCTGTCCCCTTTCCCCCCAGACCTCCTCCTACGCAACACGGAATGATGAAAATCTAGAAACAGGAATCTCACTCCCGGCCTAGCCAGGACTCAGGTTTTGTGAAGGGGTATGAGGCGGGAGGAAAAGCAAACCCCATCAAACCAACACCTAGTCTAGAGCCTGATCAAAGTGCCACTCAAAGCACGATTCCTCCCTTTACTTTCCTATAGCCCGAGAATTCTTCCTGAAAAAGGCGGCCCCTGAGAACCATCTAAAAGCATCACGGGGTGGAGGAGCAAGGGTCCTGAGAGCTGGTCTTGCCATCCCTTGTTCCAGTTTTCTTGAAGCCAAGCTCCAGAGAAGAGGCAGGGCCCGTGCGGGGTTTGGATTACACTCCAAGTCCAATTCACAGTCCAGCAATCCTGCCCTCAGAGGCTCCCTTCATCTGTCCACTTGGCAAAGGAAGGGGCGGGTCAGCCCACGCCCCGTCTGGCTGCAGACGACAACCATCAGAAGGGTGTCTGTGTAGCCGGGGCCCTAGAACCATGTCTGCGTGGAAAGGGCCCAAGAACCTGGAGCCCTTTCGGTTCAAGAAGAGCGTGAGGGACCCAGCCCCCTTCTGAAACCTATACCGCATTCTGGCCTGTGCCCTAGAAGGTTGTGAAGGCCTCTAAGTGGGTCCTCCTGCTTCCCCATCTTCTGAGGCCCAGGCCTTTTTCAGAGCCTCCGTGGGTCCCACCCCTGCACCCATCACATGGTGACTGGTCCCTGCCTGCCTGGCTCACACCCCCCGCCTTCACCTACTGCCCTATTTTTATCCCTGGGACACCCCGCTGGGCCCTGCTGTTCCCTCTCTTAAAAGACTTTCGGCCGGGCGCGGTGGCTCACGCCTGTAATCCCAACACTTTGGGAGGCCGAGGCAGGCGGATCACAAGGTCAGGAGATCGAGACCATCCTGGCTAACATGGTGAAACCCCGTCTCTACTAAAAATACAAAAAAATTAGCTGGGCGTGGTGGCGGGCGCCTATAGTCCCAGCTACTCGGGAGAGGCTGAGGCAGGAGAATGGTGTGAACCCAGGAGGTGGAGCTTGCAGTGAGCCAAGATCGCTCCACTGCACTCCATCCTAGGCAACAGAGCGAGACTCGCTCTCAAAAAAAAAAAAAACTTTCACAAGCCTTGATTATCCCTTTTGTCAATCTAGTTAATGTCACCTCCTCAGAGAAGCCCTCCCTGAGCACCCCATCTGCAGTAGGGTCACCCCCATCTTCCACCATCACTTTTCCTGGTGTTTCCGTCATAGCCCCCACCTCTATGGGGAGTTTTCTGCACTGATAGACTAGACTCCCTCCCCCACCCAGTGGCCAGCGTGTCTGTCTTCTCTGTCACTGCACACTGCAAATGCTCAATGTTCACTTGTTGGCATGAATGAAACAGGAAGGCCCCTGAGGTGCTAGGACTGGGAGCCCTTCACCCCAGGTGAGGAAGGAGCCTTAGGGGGAGAGGACCCGAGTTAGTGCCCCCTCCCCACCCTGAGGGTCACCCCGGGGCAGGGCTGGTCACTGCGCCTTGAGGCGCCTCTCCCCTATGCCCTTGATGGGTGGCCCGCAGGGGACGCGGCCGCACTCGGTCACCTGTGGTCCTGGAGCAGCCGCGCCCGGAGGGCGGCACTTAGGAAGGACAAACTCCAAAACCCAGGCCTCCAAAGGATCCATGGGAAGATCTGGGGGCTCAGGGGAGTGACCCCAAGCTGCGGGGGGTGACCCTCACCTGAGGCCTCTGGAGGCGCTGAGCAGGCCGCAAGCCGCGGGAGCCGCGGGACCTGCAGAGAGTGCCCGCCTGTGTTGCGGCAGCAGCGCCTGGAAGGAGGCGGCCCCGGCCGCCCGCAGAGCTCCGCCTCCCAGGCCGGGTTCTGCGTCTTTGTCCAGGCTGGGAGGGGCCGATGGCCGTTAAAAGCCCCGCCCGCCGCCGCTCACCGCCTCCTGGCCCCACCCCCGTATCTATGGAGACCCGACGCCGCCGGACAGCCTGTCAGCTGCTGCTCGGTAGCCTGGGGCCTGCCCCGTTCGCCCGGTCTGTCTTCCGCGGGCCATGCTACCCAGGCTGACCCCGACTCGAGTCACTGGGATACCTGTTCACGCCTCCTCTCCTGGGCCACTTCCCTGCGGGGCGGGCAGTAGGGCACGGCGGGGTGGGAATCTGTTGTACCCAGGGAAGGGAATTGCCCCCAGGCCCAGAGAGTTTGGAGCCTGGGTTACTGCCACCAACAGCCCAGAACTCTCTCAGCTGGGCGCCCCCCACGTCCCGCCGCCAGTCTTCCTGCAGCAAGGCTGTCTTCAGGAGGGTCTGTGAATGTTTCCCTGGGGTGGGGCTAAGCCAGAGCCCAGAGGTTAGCCCCTGGGGCACGGATCCCCCAGGTCACTCACCTCCCACGGGCTGCAGTGAAGGAGGCTCTGAGGGGAGGATGGCCGGTTTTTCCCCCGCAAGGGAAGGCATTCCTGCTCTGGGGACTGCCTCCCTCTCCCTCTTCTGCCAGCCACCACAGAAACTTGGCCAAGCTGACCACTCTGTCAGTGATCTCTGCCAGGGAGGCTGAAAAACATCCAGCCCCACCCGTGGTCCCTTCCTGCCTCAGGCTATGTGACAGTATGACTCCCCTCCTATTTCTTCGTTTCCACTGGAAACACTAGTAAAACAATTCCTCAGCCTCGACCCCAGGGAGTGGCCCCCACTAAACCAGCTGATGTGGGACCCCTGGGTCAATGCCGGCCAGAAGACACTGCTGACACCATACAGAGATCCTGGAAACCTATGCCCCCTACAACCCTGGTAATGGTGGCCATGGGATTCCAAGCAGCACACATCTCGGAATCAATATTCTCCCCCATAAAAAATACGTATGTGATTATCCCATGGCCACGTACCTAATCCTGGGGTAGAGAAAAGTACAGAGGAGGAAGCGCTCCATCATTGGAGCACAGCCCTTCCTCCTGGGGGTCCCACCTGTACTTCCCCATCTGACAAAGTCTGCCTTCCTTGCGGAACCAAAGAGGGCTCAAAGGGAGCCAGCTGTTCCCACTTTTAATTTTTGACTGCCCAAGGAGGGCAAGAAGTGAAGGCAGAAGGCCACCATTCCTGCTCAGAACTCTTCCTGGGCTGGGGTACCAGTGCCCTGCCATGGACATATGGGGCCTCGGCATCATACTCTACCATATGGTGGCCGGGGCCCTACCCTTCTATTCAGGGAACACGATGGACCTCAAGAATCAAATTTTCACAGGAAGCTACCACGCCTCACCATTTTTTTTCCCTTCAACTTGAAAGACTCATTCAAAAGTTACTAACAATAGACCCCAGGGAGTGGCCCCCACTGAAAGAAGTTTTGAGGGACTGGTGGGTGAACTGTGGCCAGGAGATGCCACGGACAACATACAAAGAGCCACTACTGGACCACCTGAACCCCAAACCACCCAGCTCATGGTGGCCATGGGATTCCAGGCCAAGAACATCTCTGTGCCAATCAAAGAAAAAGCGTTTCACTATCCTATGGCCACCTACCTCATTTTAGAACAAACAAAAGAAGCAGTCCACCATCAGACCACGGTCCCTTCCTCCTGGGGTTCCCACCTGTCCTTCTCTATCCACTGAAGTTTCCACCTTCTCTCTCCCACCGAAGCAGGCTCACAGCGAGCCAGCTTGTCCCATATTCAGCATTCAGCAGAAGACCACTGTTCCTGCCAGTGCCCCTGCCGGCCTGCAGAGGAAGCTGGACAGTTTTAGCAAAGCCCCCCAGCGTGACGCTGTGGCCTCTCCCTCCACCCACACCACCAGCAGCAGTGGCAGAGACCCAGAAATGTCCCTGGCCCAGCGACAATCATCACAGGAAGCCAGTGTTGTCCAAGCTGGGCAGCCCAAGGCTGTGACGTCAGCCTAGCCAACAAGAAACTGGGGCTGCCGCAGCTGGACGCGGTGGCTCATGCCTGTAATCCCAGCACTTTGGGAGGTCAAGGCGGGAGGATCACGAGGTCAGGAAATCAAGACCATCCTGGCTAACATGGTGAAACCCCATCTCTACTAAAAATACAAAAAACTAGCCGGGCGTGGTGGCGGGCACCTGTAGTCCCAGCTACTCAGGAGGCTGAGGCAGGAGAGTGGTGTGAACCCGGGAGGTGGAGCTTGCAGTGAGCAGAGATTGTGCCACTGCACTCCAGCCTGGGGGACAGAGTGAGACTCTGTCTCAAAAAAAAAAGAAAAGCAAAGAAACTGGGGCTGCCACAGGGCTGCTAGACGATGCATCTTTCAAATCTATTAAGATTGTGTTGCATGTGTTCACCAAAGAAAAGGAGTAATAAGATTGCTCCAACATAGTTGCCCAGCTGAAGACAAGAATCAACTAGGTGGGGTGGTGAAGCCTCACTTCTTGCATTTTACTATTTACTATTTATTCTGTCTTTTTTTTTTTTTTTTTTTTTTTTGAGGCAGAGTGTTACTCTGTCACCCAGGCTGGAGTGCAGTGGCGCGATTTCGGCTCACTGCAAGCTCCACCCCTCGGGTTCACGCCATTCTCCTGCTTCAGCCTCCTGAGTAGCTGGGACTACAGGTGCCCACCACTTTGCCCGGCTAATTTTTTGTATTTTTAGTAGAGACAGGGTTTCACCGTGGTCTCGATCTCCTGACCTCGTGATCTGCCTGTCTCGGCTGACCAATTCCACGTGATGTTCCAGAAGTGTTGATCTAAAAAAGTTGACCCCACAGTAGTAGCGAGTAGATGGATGGTGACCAGGGGCTGAAGAGCAGCAGAGGGAGGGAATGGGGGGTTGTTGGTCAAAGGACCGAAGTCTGGACAGGAGGAAGAGGTTTTGACATCTAGTGCACAGCAGAGTGACCAGAGTCAATGAGAATGTGTTGCATTTTGCAAAACATCTGAGAGAGTCCATGTCAAATGTCTCCCTGCATTTAGGTTGGAGAGGACAAAGGCCCTGAGGTCCAAGAACATTGACAGTGGACACCAACGGCTTTGGGGAGGAGCCTGGTGAGATGCCCACGCTGCCGTGTGCCCAGCAAAGCGGGAGTCTGCAGCACTTCTCCCCTGCCCTGCTCTACTTTATCTTTTTTCATAAAGATGGTTCCTGATAAACGACTGTTTCTTGCAAATCTTGTAGTAGCATTGGGAAAGTGGCAGGTGGGTCACAGACACTGTGCTGCTTTGCACCCTCCTTGCACAGAACGTGGGCTGTGCACATCCTAGTTTAGGTGGCATGCAGTCATGTGATCCTCTCAGTTTCTCAGGAAAACTGAAAGGAAAAGCGACCTCAGATAAGTATCAGGGTGACCCTGCAGCAAATCACTACCAGTGGCTCTGAAGGGCTGAGGCTGTGAGCGGGTGCAGGGCAGAGTCCCACACATTGCGCATGGCCTCCCCACACTCACACTGCCTGGTAAACATTTTCAGAAGGACCAGCGGCCCCTTCAGGTCCTGTCTGCCTGTGTTAATCATGCTGAGAGGTGCCCATAGGGAAAGGGCTCCAGGAACCAGGGCAAAACCCACAGACAGAGAAAGCCCCTTCTAGGGTCCACCCAGGCCGGACCTCAGGAGCCGTAGGGCCCTAGGTAC
Organism: Pongo pygmaeus; assembly: GCF_028885625.2. Classification (NCBI taxonomy): domain Eukaryota; kingdom Metazoa; phylum Chordata; class Mammalia; order Primates; family Hominidae; genus Pongo; species Pongo pygmaeus. The sequence continues at coordinate 67,889,104 of NC_085930.1, read as the reverse complement.
AGGCCGGGCAACCTTGGGTCGTTCATCTCCCTCTGCGGCCAGCAGCCTCCTTTTGGGGGGACATTTTCAGGAGGGACTAACAACCATGGAGACGGGGAGCAGGCCTGAGCAGGGCAGGCTTCCTAGAGGCAGCCCAGAGAGTGGGGTCTGGTAGTGGGGGGGCTCCAGCTCCACTGTAAAGGTGAGGAAACTGAGGCTGAAGAGAGATGAGGTAGCGTCCCCAGTGATATCCGGCCAGGAACGGATGGCAAAGATTTGCTGTTTCCACCATCCCAGGCTGCCCCGCGCCCACCCACTTCCCAGTACTCTGCTTTGTCCCCCTTCCCAGGTTCTGAAGTCGTCCTATTTTACATCTGTCACTCCCACTGGAGCAGGGACCTTGCCTCCCTCACAGCCACAGAGGCCTCACACTCAGTAGGCCACAAATCAGTATTTATGGAATCAGTGAGATGGGATTCAAGCCCTAGGGGTGTCTGCAGAGCATTGGAAGTACAGTACTGGGTCCCCGAGGCCACAGGCAGAGGGGTCCTGGGGACCCGCAGGGGCAGTGGACGCCTACTATGAGTTTCCAGAAGGTTGGTGTGACTGTCACTAAGTTTATTTGCTGGTCCAATTTTGAGGATCCTGAAGTTTCTACTGGGAGAAGCCAGAGTTTCCCACTTCAGCAGGTGCAGTGACCACCTGGCCCAGGGCATCATCTCTTCCTCCTGTCTGGCCTGTTTCCCCTCTCCTGCCATCTTCCCATGCCTCCCTGCCCAGGGGCAGGCAGTAGGGCAGGGCGGGGTGGGAATCTATTGTAACCAGGGAAGGGAATTGCCCCCAGGCCAAGAGAGTTTGTAGCCTGGGGTACCATCACCAACAGCCCAGGACCTGGCAGCTGGGCCCTGCCCTAGAGTCTTCTTGCAGCAGGGCTCTCCTCCTGAGGGGCTGTGAATGTTTCCCCAGGGTGGGGCTAAGCCAGAGCCCAGAGGTTTGCCCCTGGGGCACGGATTCCCCAGGTCACTCGCCTCCTATAGGCTTTAGTGAAGGAGGCACTGAGGGGAGGATGGCTCTTCCCCTGCAAGGAAACGAGCCCCAGGGAAGGCATTCCTGCTCTGGGGACTGCCTCCCTCCCCCACATGACAGCCAGCCACTGCAGAAGCTTGGCCAAGCTGACCTTGATCTATGCCAGGGAGGCTGAAAGAACAACCAGCCCCACCTGTGGTCCCCTCCCGCCTCAGGCTAGGCTACATCTAGGCCTGCCAGGGAGACTGGTTTCCTCACCAGCCCCCCTGCACAGATGTCTAGATGTCCAGAGTCACAACAGAACACACATAGGGTTAAAAACTATATACTGAAGCAGGCCAAGCTTAACACTGGTGCCTCCCCAGGACATGACCCAGCCATGGGGAGCAGGATTAAGTTCATTTTTGCTGAGTCTGCAATCAAACCAAGAAGCCTCATTTCTGTGGCTTTGTGGTCTCAGCACTCAGCACCAAGAAAGTGCATTTGTGGAAACTCCTGCCTGGCTTCTAATTCTGGCATGGGTCTGTGCTTGTCATTCAATCCTATTGGCTAGCTAGACCACCTTGCCTTGGCCCCTCCTGTTAGGAATCAGATTGACTGTTTCATCAGAATATTGTTGAATCGAGGAGAGTCTCATACCCCAGGTAGCAGGCAGTGATCTCTGCATGGTACAGTCCTTGTCAGGACCTTTGTCCTCCTTGACCAGGCTCCAGCTCTGAGCTGGCATTTTCGCTATCTCAGGTGCTGGTGTGTAAACACCGTGCTTTCCTTCTCTGGGTCCTCTTCTCAAGGTTTTCCTCTGCATCTTGCTGGTTGGGAATTGCAGCAACACTTGAAATATTTCTGCGTGTGAAGGTTCTTTCAGCAAACACTATTCATTCATTTATTCAATAAATATTTATTGAGCTTCTACTCCATGTGCCCAGCACTGTTCGAGTTGCTGAGCAGTTACCACATGCACAAAACAGGAAAATTCCTGTCTTCAGGGTTCCAATTTCAGTGAGGAAAGCCAGACAACAATGGTGGTAAATAGAGATACGTGTGTGTTCGATTGAAAATATGCTTAGGAGTAAGATCGAGCTGGGGTGGGTGGGTGGTGTTGGCATGTTAGGTAAAGTGGAAGCAAAGGCTTAAAGGAAGTGGGCAAGTGAGCTGTGTCCGCATCTGGGAAGAGCCGGCCTGGCCCGAGGACTCAACCAATGCAAAGGCCTGGAGGTCTGCAGGTGCCTGGCTCGTTGGCGGAATGGCGAGGAGGCTTGTGTGGCTGATGGGGAGCCGGGGGAGGGTAAGAGGAGGTGAGGACTCAGAGGTCAAGGGAGCAGGGGTTCACACAGGGCCCTGAAGGACTCTGCCCTTTACCCCGGTGGGGGAGCCTCTTCTGAGAAGAGGAGGAGTGTGATGGGGACCTGGAGCCCTCTGGATGCTGCGTGGGCCAGGGACCCAGGGGTGGGTAGGTGGAGGGAGGGAGCCCAGAGAGGCCACTGCAAGGATCCAGGCAAGTGATGACAGTGGCAGGACCAGAGGGGTGGCAGCAGGGGTGGGGGGAAGGGCTGGCTTCTGGATGTCCCTTGAAAGTGGAGCCGACAGCACTCACTGACAATTATCCATTAAACATCACCATGGCACTGCTGTTCCCACGGCTGTCACATCAGGTCCCCACGTTTGTCCTAGCATCTGTCTTTTCACACAGGGCCAGTACTTTCTGTGTGTGTGGCTGAGCCTCAGCCGTCTTGCCCACTTGGTTCCCACCACCCCCGGAGCCAACTACTGAAAGGCCGCCTGAATTCTGCTCAGAATTCAGTTAAATGGTTACCAGTCATTATTCCGGAGATCACAAGATTTGCAACTTTCCCAGTTCACTATTATAGAATCTAAGATTGGCCTTTTGAAATGCAACCCTTTCATTTCAACCAAAAATCCTTTCAGGTTTTTGCATTTCTGACGACTGGATGATCCCACCTGGACCCTTGACTCTTGGCTCAACCAGTCCTATGGCCCCACCTGGAAGCAGATTCAGTGCAAAAAGAGCATTTCCCGCACCCCTATGACTGCATCCCCAACCAGTCAGCAGCACCCATTCCTCTAGCCCCCGCCCACCAAACCACCCTGGTGAAACCCCAGCTTCCACATTTTCAGGGAGATTGATTTGAGCAGCAACTCCATCTCCCAGGTGGCATGGCTAGGCTCGCATCAGTTGAACTCTTTATTGCAATGCCACAGTCTCAATGAGTTGGTTTTGTCTGTGCAGTGGGCAGGAAGACCCCATCAGGCGATTACAAACCATGAAGGAAGGTCGAGGTTTTCTGATTACCATTCTGATTCTTAGGAGCTCCTCAACTTCAAAAAAAAAAAAAGCACACTATAACTTTCAATTCATGGTTTGCATTAGCAAAATACTGTCAAGAATCTAAATCCATCAGAGGAGTGGCTAAATCAGCTCTAGCACATCTGTACCATGGAGCCTTTGAAGGAAGAATGCATAGTTCTATAGGAGCTCATGTGAATTGATCACCAGAATATATTAAATCAGAAGAGGTGGCTGGGCGCGGTGGCTCATGCCTGTAATCCCAGCATTTTGGGAGGCCAAGCGGGGCGGATCACGAGGTCAGGAGATCGAGACCATCCTGGCTAACACAGTGAAACCCTGTCTCTAGTAAAAATATAAAAAATTTAGCTGGGCGTGGTGGCAGGTGCCTGTAGCCCCAGCTACTCGGGAGGCTGAGGCAGGAGAATGGCGTGAACCCGGGAGGCGGAGCTTGCAGTGAGCCGAGATTGTGCCACTGCACTCCAGCCTGGGTGACAGAGTGAGACTCCGTCTCAGAAAAAAAAAAAAAAAAATCAGAAGAGGAAAGTGTGACTAGAATAAGCATATGTGTATGTGATGGATGTCTATTTCTTTTTTCTTTTTTTTTTTTTTGAGATGGAGTTTTGCTCTTATTGCTGAGGCTGGAGTGCAATGGTGCGATTTCTGCTCACTGCAATCTCCGCCTCCCGGGTTCAAGGGATTCTCCTGCCTCAGCCTCCCGGGTAGCTGAGATTACAGGCATGCGCCACCACACTCAGCTAATTTTGTATTTTTAGTAGAGACAGGATTTCTCCATGTTGGTCAAGCTGGTCTCAAACTCCCGACCTCAGGTGATCTGCCTGCCTTGGCCTCCCAAAGTGCTGGGATTACAGGTGTGAGCCACCACACCTGGCCTGTGATGGGTGTCTATTTCTTTTTTTTTTCATTTTTATTTATTATTATTATTATTATTTTTTGAGATGGAGTCTCGCTCTGTTGCCCAGGCTGGAGTGCAGTGGCCCAATCACGGCTCACTGCAAGCTCCGCCTCCCAGGTTCACACCATTCTCCTGCCTCAGCCTCCCGAGTAGCTGGGACTACAGGCGCCTGCCACCACACCTGGCTAATTTTTTGTATTTTTACTAGAGACGGGGTTTCACCGTGTTAGCCAGGATGGTCTTGATCTCCTGACCTCGTGATCTGCCCACCTCGGCCTCCCAAAGTGTTGGGATTACAGGCGTGAGCCACTGCGCCCGGCCAATTTCTTAGTTATATTTACATCCTTCTGTGTTTCTGAAAGTACACACAAAAACAAGATGGTGTTTGCTTCTGAAGGAATCAGATGGGATTAGATGAATAATTATGTTTACCCTTTGGAACCGCTCAAATGTTTTACCTTGCTGATATATTTCTTCTTCACACACACACACACACACACACACACAAACAGACACACACACAGTTTAAAAATCTAAGCCAGATATAAAAGACTATATGATTCATAATTTTCTAAATAATTTTTTTAATTTACAAAAATAGAAATAAAAATTTTTAAGATATTCTATTTACATGACATTTTAGAAAAGTCTATTTATATGACTATAAAGGGACAGATGGCAGCTTTTTGGTTTGCCAGAAATGGTGGTTACATAACTGTATAAATTTGCCAAAACTTATTGAAAGACATACTTGTAAATAATACATTTTATTGTATATAAATTATGTCAATAAACAATGTTTTCAAAAATATCAGTTATTGAAATGATGTGCACATGCCAGGCATGATGGCTTACACCTGTAATCCCAGCACTTTGGGAATCCAAGGCACTTTGGGAAGCCGAGGCGGGCGGATCTCTTGAGGCCAGGAGTTCGAGACCAACCTGGCTAACATGGTGAAACCCCAACTCTACTAAAAATACAAACATTAGCCAGGCATGGTGGTACACAGTCCCAGCTACCTGGAAGGCTGAGGCACAAGAATCTCTTGAGCCTGAGAGGCGGAGGTTGCAGTGAGCCGAGATCATGCCACTGCACTCCAGCCTGGGCAACAGAGCAAGACTCCGTCTCAAATAAAATAAAATTATGTGCACAAGAGCCGGGTGCGGTGTCTCACGCCTGTAATCCCAGCACTTTCGGAGGCTGAGGCAGCTGGATCACCTGAGGTCAGGAGTTTGAGACCAGCCTGGCCAACATGGCGAAACCCCATCTCTGTGAAAAATATAAAAATTACCTGGGCGTGGTGGTGGGTGCCTGTAAATCCCAGCTACTTGGCAGGCTGAGGCAGAAGAATTGCTTGAACCCAGCAGGCAGAGGTTGCAGTGAGCTGAGATCGTGCCACTGCACTCCAGCCTGGGTGACAAGAGTGAGACTCTGTCTCAAAGAAAAGAAACAAACAAAAAATTATGTATACAAATATGGACAGCACTGGCAAGAAGTGTGGCAAAAACACATGTAGTTCTCTTGTCTTGGGCTCAGACATATGGCTGTGCCATTACAGACCCCCGGGATTTAGAATCCTCCTTCTGAAAGGCGTCCTGTGCACTCATGAGCACCAGCCTGAAAAGGCTGAGCTGGCGGGGCTGGGACACAGCCCACCTTGACAACAGCTGCTCCTGGCTGTGCGGGGGGTCCCCAGGAAAGGCCATTCTCCCACTAGTATCGCCAGGCCCTACTGAGGCTCAAGCTCCTTTGCTGTTTGGAATCTTCCCTCCCCAGCCCCCCAGCCTCATCAAAGGCTGCCTTTTCCTGTTCACTGACCACAGCTGCTTTGACTCCATTAGCCTCGAGCTCCTGGAAGAAAAGAAAGAACCTTGTTTGCCCTGGGCTCAATGCCAAGAGACCGTGGGCAGTTGCTCAAGATTCACTTGTGAAACTCTGGATCTCAGGAGGAGGGAAGCTTGGGACAAATACCAAGCCTCCCACCCCAACTCCAACTCTGTTACTGAGCACTTCAGGGAAGGAGCAGGTAGGCCCCGCCACAGCTTCGGCAAGGGTGGACTGGGATAGCTTCTGTGCTAATACAAACATCAGGCCTCCCTGCCAGACGGCCCACCCCATGGAGCCAGCCTGGCACCAGGCCAGCCTCTAGCCACAACTGCAAGAGCAGGAGAGCCCGGAATAGCAGGCCCTCTTCAGCAAGCTTCAGCAGCTTCGCCCACAGGTTGCAGGGTTTGGGTCTGCTGCCAGAAATAGCTCCCAGACCAGCTTTGGTAATACAGACCTTTGCCTTAGTATTTACTAAATCCAAATAGGCTTTATAGTAAGAGTTGTGAAGTTGTGAAACGATTGGTTTTGTTTTATTTTTCGTTTTTTTTTTTTTTTTTTTTTTTTTTTGAGATGGAGTCTCACTCTGTCATCCAGGCTAGAGTGCAATGGCACGATCTTGGCTCACTGCAACCTATGCCTCCCAGGTTTAAACAATTCTCCTGCCTCAGCCTCCCAAATAGCTGGGATTACAGGTGCCTACAAGCATGCCTGGTTAATTTTTTGTATTTTAGTAGAGACAGGGTTTGGCCATGTTGGCAGGCTGGTCTCCAACTGCTGACCTCAGGTAATCCACCTGCCTTGGCCTCCCAAACTGCTGGGATTACAGGCATGAGCCACCATGCCCGGCCTAAGTTCAGCCTTTCATGCTTGTCTTGAGTTGTCCAATATTGGAAAATGCCAGCTCACACTGATTAGAAGCTCCTACTCTTTGGGGCTACCTATGAGCCCACTTCAAAATCCTGAGGTTCAAAGTCCTGAACATGAAAGATAAGCTGTCTGGCAAGTTAGGATGGGCATTGACGGAGAAATGCCTTACAGCTTGAGTAGTACTTTTTCACCTAACCACTTAAACGGTTATTATAAAATAGGACACTGAGAAATTAGAAGAGTGACTTAATCCCACCTGCTCAATTGAAGCTCCTGTGATAGGTGAATTTAATTAGGAAACTGTTACTTATGGTATCAATTACATGGTCAGCTCAAGCCTCAAATTCAGCCGACTTTAGTTTCAAAATCAAATGCAATTTTTTTTTTTTTTTTTTGAGACGGAGTCTCGCTCTGTAGCCCAGGCTGGAGTGCAGTGGCGCGATCTTGGCTCACTGTAAGCTCCGCCTCCTGGGTTCACACCATTCTCCTGCCTCAGCCTCTCAGAGTAGCTGGGACTACAGGCGCCCGCCACCACGCCCGGCTAATTTTTTTTTTTTTGTATTTTTAGTAGAGACAGGGTTTCACTGTGGTCTCGATCTCCCAACCTCGTGATCCACCCACCTCGGCCTCCCAAAGTGCTGGGATTACAAGCGTGAGCCACCGCGCCTGGCCTGCAATTTTGTTTTTTAAAGAGCCTGGGCTCTTGCTATTGTGCCCCGGGCTGGCCTTGAACTCCTGGTCTCAAGGGATGCTCCCACCACAGCCTGCTGAGTAGCTGGGACTGCAGGCACGTGTCACTGCGCTCAGCTTTTTTTTCTTTTTCCCCTTTGGTAGAAAAACTGCTATTATTTGTAATCTTACGTTATGGAGAATAATTTGACAACAGATTCATCTCTTCCTTTAGCCCCCCCCAACCTTCCAGACAGAACCCCACCCCAAAGAACACAGGCAAAGATACATCAGCATCAATAATTTATTGCAAACTCCCTAATATCACATGCTGGTATGCTTGCGAATTCACTCAGGAATGTTCTGGGATGGGGGCCAGAAGGTAGAGAGCACCATGAAAGTACAGCCTGTGAGGCCGGATTGCTGAGAGGCAGACTTCATGCCAATGGAGGGGCACACTTCGGGACCAGTCTGGATGGGCTAAGCTACCTTGGGCAGGAAGGAGCTGGGCCAGGCCAGGAGCCTGAGGTTCTCCTTTGACCAACCCACCCCAGGTTTCCAGCCCCTCCTCCTCACTCAGGGTCCTGTGCGGTGAGGGAGGTGTGGGGAGGTTAGCGGCTCTACAGCTGCCAGGCTTGTGGCCACTACCAGTTGAGCGTGGGGCCCCTAGTCTAGTCCTTCACTGGGGAAAGCTAGGGCTTGGACTTTCACTGCAGTATCTTCAGACAGGTCGGGATGAGGGATGACGCCTTGCCCTTGAGGGGCTGCCCTTCCTCCGTAGCATCGAGGAGCTGCTGCAGGTAACAGGAGGTGAAGCAGCACCCGGCCCGTGGCTTGCATGCTGAAGAGGGCCCAGCGGAGAGCTTCCCTGGGTAGAATGAGAGGGCACACAAGTCAAAACCACAAAGTAGGTTGGGCGTAGTGGCTCATGCCTGTAATCCTAACACTTTGGGAGGCCATGGTGGGTGAGTCACCTGAGGTCAGGAGTTTGAGACCAGCGTGGCCAACATGGTAAAACCCTGTCCCTACTAAAAGTACAAAAATTAGTCAGGCCTGCTGGTGGGCGCCTGTAATTCCAGCTACTTGAGAGCCTGAGGCAGGAGAATCGCCTGAACCCAGGAGGCGGAGGTTGCAGTGAGCTGAGATGATGCCACTGCACTACAGCCTGGGTGACAGAGCAAGACTCTGTCTCAAAACAAACAAACAAACAAAAAAAACCCACCACCATCACCAACAACAACAAAACGAAGCTGGGCTCAGTGGCTCACGCCTGTAATCCTAGCACTTTAGGAGGCTAAGGCGGGTGGATCACTTGAGGTCAGGAGTTTGAGACCAGCCTGGCCAACATGGTGAAACTCTGTCTCTACTAAAAAATACAAAAAAATTAGCCAGGTGAGGTGGCACACACCTGTAATCTCAGCTACTTGGGAAGCTGAGGCATGAGAATCGCTTGAACCTGGGAGACAGAGGTTGTAGTGAGCCGAGATTGCACCACTGCGCTCCAGCCTGGGCAACAGAGCATCTCAAAAATAAATAAATAAGAATAAAACGTAAGTGTACACCTCCCTACAACCCATTATTCCCATGCTGGCCTGGAAGGGATTGGTTTCATTATGTTTGTTTTCTTCATTAATAACATTTGAATATCACTGAGGTGGTAGCACTAAAAGCATTTCATGAATTCTAGAAATGATGAAATGTGCAAATAGGAACAGATGCTGCAGATGGGATCAGGATTAGGGCGAGGACCTGCAATTCCACCTTAACTGAGATGCCCAGAACCTCCCTACTTTCTCATGCAAAACCCCAGCTCATTTCATATGGCTTTCTATTTTTCTACTACTACTTTGGTCCAGCCAGATTAATCTCTATAATGTGTCTCTGCCCTTGAGACACTCTGTTCTTGACTCTGAGGCCTTTCTAAGTCATCTGCAGTCTAGCTCATGTTCAGAGTGCTAGACATGAAGACACCCATGCCTGGCATGAGCATGTACTGAGAACTGAACCTGAATCAGGCAGGCCTAAGTCCTAATTCAATCTTATTAGCTGGGTAAACTTCAGCAAACTGCTCTAGTTTTGAGCTTCAGCTCCCTCATGGGTAAAATGGCATTGCACTTGCCACCATGAGGCTCATGAGGTTGAAATAGCATAAAGCAATTAACATGGGGTTGGATATTTGGAAAGCAGGGGAAATGGGGAAGTGGGGGCAGGTTCAAGAGCAGCTGGTTGAATGCTAGACAACTTTGGCTAGGTGCACTGGCTCACGCCTATAATTCCAGCACTTTGGGAGGCCGAGGAGGATGGCTTGAGGCCAGGAGTTTGAGACCAGCCTGGTCTAGTGAGACCTTGTCTCTACAAAAGTATTAAAGAACTAGCCAAGCATGGTAGTGCACACTTGTGCTACTCAGGAGGATCACTTGAGCCTACGAGGTTGAGGCTGCAGTGAGCCATGACTGCACCACTGCACTGTAGCCTAGATGACAGAGTGAGATGCTGTCTCTAAAAAAATATAAAGAATGCTACAGCTCTCCCTCTCCCTCCTCTCCCTCTCCCTCCTCTCCCTCCTTTCCCTCCTCTTCCTCTCCCTCTCCCTCTCCCTCTCCCCTTTCTTCGGTCTCCCTCTGTTGCCGAAGCTGGACTGTGCTGCCGTGATCTCGGCTCGCTGCAACCTCCCTGCCTCGGGCTCCTGTGACTCTCCTGCCTTGGCCTGCCGGGTGCCTGGGATTGCAGGCGCGCGCCGCCACGCCTGAATGGTTTTTGTGTTTTTGGTGGAGACAGGGTTTCGCCATGTTGACCGGGCTGGTCTCCAGCTCCTGGCCTCGAGTGATCTGCCTGCCTCGGCCTCCCGAGGTGCTGGGATTGCGGACGGAGTCTCGCTCACTCAATGCTCAATGTTGCTCAGGTTGGAGGGCAGTGGCGTGATCTCGGCTCGCTACAACCTCCACCTACCAGCCTCCTGCCTTGGCCTCTTAAACTGCTAAGATTACAGCCTCTGCCCCGCCGCCACCCCGTCTAGGAAGTGAGGAGCGTCTCTGCCTGGCCGCCCATCGTCTGGGATGTGAGGACTCCCTCTGCCCAGCCGCCCCATCTGGGAAGTGAGGAGCGCCTCTGCCCGGCCGCCATCCCGTATAGGAAGTGAGGAACGTCTCTGCCCGGCCACCCATCGTCTGGGATGTGAGGAGCGCCTCTGCCCGGCCACCCCGTCTGGGAGGTGAGGAGTGCCTCTGCCCGGCCGCCACCCCGTCTGGGAGGAAGTGAGGAGCACCTCTGCCCGGCTGCCCCGTCTGGGAGATGAGGAGCACCTCTGCCCGGCCGCCCCGTCTGGGAAGTGAGGAGCGCCTCTGCCCGGCCGCCCCGTCTGGGAGGTGAGGAGTGCCTCTGCCTGGCTGCCACCCCGTCTGGGAGGAAGTGAGGAGCACCTCTGCCCGACCGCCCCGTCTGGGAGGTGAGGAGTGCCTCTGCCTGGCTGCCACCCCGTCTGGGAGGAAGTGAGGAGCGCCTCTGCCTGGCTGCCCCGTCTGGGAAGTGAGGAGCGCCTCTGCCCGGCCGCCCCGTCTGGGAGGTGAGGAGTGCCTCCGCCTGGCTGCCACCCCGTCTGGGAGGAAGTGAGGAGCGCCTCTGCCCGGCCGCCCATCGTCTGGGATGTGAGGAGCGCCTCTGCCCGGCTGCCCCGTCTGGGAAGCGAGGAACGCCTCTGCCCGGCCGCCCCATCTGGGAGGTGAGGAGTGCCTCTGCCTGGCCGCCACCCCATCTGGGAGGAAGTGAGGAGCGCCTCTGCCCGGCCGCCCCATCTGGGAAGTGAGGAGCGCCTCTACCCGGCCGCCCTGTCTGGGAGGTGAGGAGTGCCTCTGCCCGGCTGCCACCCCATCTGGGAGGAAGTGAGGAGCGCCTCTGCCCGGCCGCCCCATCTGGGAAGTGAGGAGCGCCTCTGCCCGGCCGCCCCGTCTGGGAAGTGAGGAGCGCCTCTGCCCGGCCGCCCCGTCTGGGAAGTGAGGAGCGCCTCTGCCCGGCCACCCCGTCTGGGAGGTGAAGAGTGCCTCTGCCCGGCTGCCACCCCGTCTGGGAGGAAGTGAGGAGCGCCTCTGCCCGGCCGCCCCATCTGGGAGATGAGGAGCACCTCTGCCCGGCCGCCCCGTCTGGGAGGTGAGGAGCGCCTCTGCCTGGCCGCCACTCCGTCTGGGAGGAAGTGAGGAGCGCCTCTGCCCGGCTGCCCCATCTGGGAAGTGAGGAGTGCCTCTGCCTGGCCGCCACCCCGTCTGGGAGGAAGTGAGGAGCGCCTCTGCCTGGCTGCCCCATCTGGGAAGTGAGGAGCGCCTCCGCCCAGCCGCCACACCGTCTGGGAAGTGAGGAGCGCCTCTGCCTGGCCACCGCGTCTGGGAGGCGAGGAGCGCCTCTGCCCGGCCGCCCAGTGTGGGAAGTGAGGAGCACCTCTGCCCGGCCGCCCTGTCTGGGAGGTGAGGAGCGCCTCTGCCTGGCCGCCACCCCGTCTGGGAGGAAGTGAGGAGCGTCTCTGCCCGGCCGCCCCGTCTGGGAAGTGAGGAGCGCCTCTGCCCGGCCGCCCTGTCTGGGAGGTGTACCCAACAGCGACCATCGGGACAGCGACCATCGGGAGTGGGCCATGAGGACGATGACGGTTTTGTTGAAAAGAAGAGGGGGAAGTGTGGGGAAAGGAAGGAGAGATCAGATTGTTGCTGTGTCTGTGTAGAAAGAGGTGGGCATAGGAGACTCCATTTTGTTCCGACTAGGAGAAGTTCTTCTGCCTTGGGATGCTGTTGATCTATGGCCTTTCCCCCAGCCCCGTGCTCTCTGAAACATGTGCTGTGTCAACTCAGGGTTAAATGGATTAAGGGCGGTGCAAGATGTGCTTTGTTAAACAGATGCTTGAAGGCAGCATGCTCTTTAAGAGTCATCACCACTCCCTAATCTCAAGTACCCAGGGGCACAAACACTGCAGAAGGCCGCAGGGTCCTCTGCCTAGGAAAACCAGAGACCTTTGTTCATGTGTTTATCTCCTGACCTTCTCTCCACTATTATCCTATGACCCTGCCATATCCCCCTCTCCGAGAAACACCCAAGAATGATCAATAAATACTAAAAAAAAAAAAAAAAAAAAAAAAAGGAATTGAATTAATTTAAATCTAACTAGCCACAGGCAGCTAGTGGCCACCATATTGATGGAGTAGTTCTAAATTTTCTCCTATCTCCAATGTTTGATTGTGTCACATCTTGTTTATTAAACTATAGTTTAATAAATAAATACTATTTTCCAAAAGAGTACTCTATCTTCTACCCTGCAAGAATGTGACTACTCTCAACTGTAGCCACCTGACTCCAGTGGGAGCTGCCCTTTCTTTCGTAAGTGCCACCCTACACCCTGTTGACTGATCATCATTTCAAAAGGAAACCCTCTCCATTCTCCCTTTCCCGTAGACCCTGGCAACCACCAATCCACGTTCTGTCTCTATGAATTTACCTATTCCAGATATTTCACACAAATGGAATTGCACAACAACAACAACAAAAAAAAGAATGCTAGATAATTTTAATCAAATTCTTACCAAATCTGTTTGAAAGGAGTATGTGAGGGTCACTCGAGGTGTCTAGTCCTAAGTGAAATAGGGGAGTGGAAAACAAAAGGCAAAGAAGTGTTCCCTGGCTGTTGTTCAAACTTTAGTCTTTTATTAACATTCATTCGATAAGTGAACTTATGGTCTGACTGGGGTGTGGGTGGCAGAAAGACTTAGAACTATTTATACCTACACAAGAGAATACTTTACATTTTCAAGGCTATACCTTAGAAGTATACCCACTTCTCAAATCAAGGAACTGAGGCTGACAACCTAGCTGACCAGCCTTAGAAAGGAATGAAATTCTGAGGTCGGCCGGGAGTGGTGGCTCAGGCCTGTAATCCCAGCACTTTGGGAGGCCGAGGCGGGCAGATCACGAGGTCAGGAGATCGAGACCATCCTGGCCAAAACAGTGAAACCCCGTCTCTACTAAAAATACAAAAATTAGCCGGGCGTGGTGGCATGCGCCTGTAATCCCAGCTACTCGGGAGGCTGAGGCAGGAGAATCGCTTGAACCCGGGAGTCGGAGGTTGCAGTGAGCTGAGATCGTGCCACTGCACTCCAGCCTGGCGACAGAATGAAACTCTGTCTCAAAAAAAGAAAAAAAGAAATTCTGAGGCCGGGCACGGTGGCTCACGCCTGTAATACCAGCACTTTGGGAGGCCGAGGTGGGCAGATCACAAGGTCAGGAGTTCAAGACCAACCTGGCCAGGATGGTGAAACTGTGTCTCTACTCAAAAAATACAAAAAAATTAGCCAGGTGTGGTGGCGGCCTACTCGGGAGGCTGAGGCTGCTTGAACTCAGAAGGCAGAGGTTGTAGTGAGCTGAGATTGCGCCACTGCACTCCAGCCTGGGTGACAGAGCGAGACTCCATCTCAAAAAAAAAAAAAAAAAGGAATGAAATTCTGATCCATACTGCAATATGAACGACCCTTGAAAATCCGAAGTCAAGGAAGCCAGAAACGAAGAATGAGAATTGACTGACTCCAGTTCCATATGGTACTAGAATTGGCAAACTGATAGACAGAAAGTGGAGTGGAGGCTACCAGTGTCTGGAGGAGGAATGGAGACTTAGTCCTTCAGGGGGACAGAGTTTCTGGTTAAGATGATGCAAGAAGTCTGGAAATGGATGGCGGTGATGGCTGGGCAACATTGTGAACGTACTTAATGGCACTGAATTGTACACTTAAAATGGTCCAAACAATAGATTTTATGCTATACATATTTATTATAATTAAAAAAAACCTAGTGATACCATTAAGTTACTAAACTGATCCCAGTCACCAGACTGTGTTTAGGTCTAAGTGTCCCACCTCCCCTAACTGGATTGAGTTTAAGGTCTGAAACCATTTTTTTTTTTTTTGAGACAGAGTCTTATTCTGTCGCCCAGGCTGGAGTGCAATCGTGTGATCTCGGCTCACTGCAACCTTCACATTCCAGTTTCAAGTGATTCTCTTGCCTCAGCCTCCTGAGTAGCTGGGATTACAGGAGTGTGTCACCACGCCCGGCTAATTTTTGTATTTTTAGTAAAGACGGGGGTTTCACCATGTTGCCCAGGCTGGTCTCGAACTCCTGACCTCAGGTGATTCACCTCCCTCGGCCTCCCAAAGTGCTAGGATTACAGGTGTGAGCCACTGCCCCCAGCTGGTCTGAAACTTCTTGTTCATAATTTTGAAATATGCAGACTATTGGTGGTAGTCTGAGGTCAAGAGGTGGCATGAGATGGTAGTATCCTGGAAGAAGTAGCTGAGGAGGAAAATGGACCTCTCAGCCACAGAACCAGGCTCAAGCCTGCCACCCACCGTTGTCTCTGGCAAGCAGACCCACACAGCCTCAGTTTCCTCATCTGCAGATTGGGTCTGCAGGAGATCAACTAAGAAAGCAAGGTCTGATATGTTCTAGCTACATGTGATCTGGTAGAACTCTTGGGATCCTGAGCAGGATTTCTCAGAAGCCTCATGTGAACAGAGATTGCCTGTGTCTTCATTTATTCTACAATCATTTAAATAACTACTATGTGTCAGCATTCACCAAGGTGCTGAAGGCCACAGAAATTCCTGCCCTCAGGGAACTTGTTCTGGTATTTTGTTCATCTCTGAATCTGTAGTTACAGCATAGGGCCAGGCATGCAGTGGGCACTCAGGAAACACTAAATGAAGGAACTGGAGAAGAATAGACTATCAGAAAGATGGACTAGCAGCCATGCTCTGCTGCTTGCAAGTTTTGCGGCTTTGGACTGATTCAATCACTTCAGCCTCAGTGGCTACATCCACCCAATGGATAAGGCGCCACTGGAGCTGCCGAATTTGGGAAACATCACCATAACAGCACGCAGCTTCTAACCTCACATATTCTCATGCTTCCTGAGATACTTGGTTAGGCTTTCAAAATAAGTTTTAAGAAAAGTTCGTTATATAGTACAAATGACTCTGGTCCATAAGACTTGCAAACTAATTCTGTCCTATGGAGGGAAGATTATTTCATCCCTCCCATCCCCACGGGAGAAAAAACCCAATTTTGTATGTATACATTTATCTCTTTTTTTCTTCTTTTTAAAGACAAGGCCTCATGCTGTTACCCAGGCTGGAGTACACAGTGGTATGGTCATATCTCACTGCAGCCTCAAACTCCTGGGCTCAAGCAATCCTCCCACCTAGCTGGCATTATAAGCACATACTACCACTGCCCCCAGCGTGCATGCCTCTATGTTGCTCAGGCTGGTGTCAAACTGTGTGTGTGTGTGTATCTGTGTGTGTGTCTCTCTCTATGTTGCCCAGTGGGGTGTGTGTGTGTGTGTGCATGTGTCTCTCTCTCTATGTTGCCCAGGCTGGTCTCAAACTCCTGGGTTCAAGAGATCCTCCTGCCTTGACCTCCCAAAGTGCTGGGATTCCAGGTGAGAGCCACTGCACCCAGCCTATCTCATCATTCTTACTGGACCTATATATGTGTGGGATTTTGAATTCTCCTTTGAACTGATTATAACTTCTTGCTAGTTCTCTCGTTAATGAATTCAATTAAATCTTTGACACATACTTTTTTTTTTTTTGTAGACACTTGCTGTTTCACCCAGGCTGGAGTGCAGTGACACAATCTTGGCTCACTGCCACCTCCACCTCCTGGGTTCAAACGATTCTCCTGCTTCAGCCTCCTGAGTAGTTGGGATTACAGGCCTGCACTGCCATGTCCAGCTAATTTTTGTAGAGATTGGGTTTTGCCATGTTGGCCAGGCTGGTCTCAAACTCCTGACCTCAAGTGATCCACCCACCTTGGCCTCCCAAAGTGCTGGGATTACAGGCGTGAGCCACCGTGCCTGGCCAACACATGTTCACTTTTAAAAAACTGACTAGAAGACTACTTAAGAAAACTTCCTATTTCAATGAAAAACTTTAGTTGCTAGAGTGGAAAGTAGTCATAAAAATAAAATGCATCCAGGTTCCACCAGGAGGAACATGTGCACCCCTCGGCACACGCCAGTGTCGTCCACAGCACTTTGAGAGCCCATCAGGCTCCGTGTTGTCTGATACAGGCTATGCTTTGTCAGCACCAAAGCCAGACCCAGGTGCTGAGAAGGCTGAGTCCATGTGAACAGACAGGGGCTCTCCCATTGCCCATACCCACCCTGTCCCCAGGAAATCCCAATTTGCTCACTTCATGATGCGTTTGGCCCCACAGCAGTGCAGATCGTAGGAAAGGGAGTACGTATCATAAAAAGTCGCCTTCATGTTCAGGCAGCCAACGAAGTCCTGTGGGTTCAGCTTGTACAGGTCAAAGGTTACACGGGCCACATCAATCTTCTTGGCAGGCTTATGGGAGAGGGACTGTGGGTGCCTCGTCCCCTGCATCGAGACAACTAGATGGTTAGCACCCCTGAAGACTCTCTACTTATGCTTATGATAGGCTTATGACTACTGCATTCCAGCCTATTAGTCACTGCAGTATTAGATAGTGGTGATGGTTGCACAACTTTGTGAATATACTAAAAAACCCTGAATTGTACACTTTTAGAGGGTAACTTTTAGAGGAGGGAAACCATACCACAATTAAAAGGTAAATGTAACTTACATTATATTTTATTGGACAATATTATTCTAGACTATGAACCCTGAAGCCAGGAGCCAAGAGGTACCCTGATAAAGTCTCTGGGTAGTGATTCCACAGCAGACGGCCTGGGCTCCAGTTCCACCTCATAGAGTCCAGCCCACTTGTTCTTTCCCTGGCAGCCAAGGAGCTATGAAGTGGGGCTTCCCAGACTGGCTCTGTGGCTCCATAGGGATGACAGAAGCATCACTGACCTTATTCCCCAGCTTCAGCCTGGGCAACAGAGCGAGACAATGTTTCAGAAAAAAAAAAAAATTTCTGACGGGTATTAAACCAAAGCTGAAAAATACATGAATAAAATATATTAGACTAGGTTTGGGGATAGAATGTGTATAAAAAATGGTTCTCAAACTTGAAGAATATACTACTGACTTTTTGGAAAGGAAAAGACATAGATTCTTAAGAATATGGAACTCTGATTTGAGAGATACTGAGTTTAAAGTTTTATTCTAAGACAATGCCTTTTAGGCCTGGTACAGTGGCTCACACCTATAATCCCAGCACTTTGGGAGGCTGAGATGGGAGGATCCCTTGAGCCCAGGAGTTTGAGACCAACTGGGCAACATAGTGAGACCTTGTCTCTGCAAAAAGTAAATAGATGTCTTTCAGTTACAAATTACAAAGCTTTATCTTTATAACAGTACAAGGACTTATTTTTAGATATTCACAAAAATAAAAATACAAAATTAAAAATTTCTTGTAGAATTTGCAAACTTCAGAGAACACAGCTATTGAGTGTTTAGAAAATACAGGATAATTTAAGATTGCTTATTTAGGGTCCTGAAATACCTCAGGGTCATGATATTCAACTCCATTTCTACAAAACTATTCAGCAGTGTAAATATAGGAGAGCTAGATGAATTTCTTTTGATTACACTGCCTGGAAAAGTCTTGAATTATCGTAGACTGAACAAGTGTTTTTTCATTTGTTTTTCTGGAGACAGGGTCTTGCTTTGTCAACCAGGCTGGACCAAAGAGGTCGAGGCTGCAGTGATTGAGGCTGCAATCGCAGTGGTGCGATCATGGCTCACTTCAGCCTCGATCTCCTGGGCTCAAGTAATCCACCTCAGCCTTCTGAGTAGCTGGGACTACAGGCACACACCACTGCACCTGGCTAATGTTTAAATTTTTTTGTAGAGACAGTGGTCTCATTATGTTGCCCAGGCTGGTCTTGAACTCCAGGGCTCAAGCGATTCTCCCACCTCAGCCTCCCAAAGTATTGAGATTACAGGTGAGAGCCACCACGCCTGGCTGTGAACAAGTTTTCTGATGGCCTACCATGTGCCTTGCACTCTGCTGCATGCTGTGGGGTATAGAGTAAGACAAGGTCACGACCCTGCTCTCAGAGTTTCTGTTCAAGTGATAAAATACGCAAAGGGAAAAATAAGATACTTAATCTAGTGCAACAAGAGTGAAACTCCGTCTCAAAAATTAAATTAAGTTAAAATAAATAAATAAATAAATACTGCAATGAAGTATGTGAGGAAGTTGCCTCCACCCTAGGAAGGGAAATGATAATTACAATTCCTTACATGTCTAACAGCAGTGTTACAGACTGCAAAGCGCTTTGGTGCTTAACATCTCAGCTAACCACTGGAACAGTAATTTGGTAGAATGCAGATTATCACACTCACCTGACTGGATGTTACAAATACTAAAAGCTATAAAGCACCGGGCACTCTTCCCAACGAAAGGGTGGGATGGGATAGTTCATAGGTAAACCCACCGAGGGTTGGCGACTAACCTAAAGGATTAACAGCACCGTTTTTGTTTTTTGTTTGTTTTTAACACTCAATACGTCCTAGATCCTGTGCTAAGGGATTTATAGACATCATCTAATTTGATTCCCACCTGTCTATGAGACAGGTACTATTATCATCCCCATTTCACAGAAGACAAAAGCGAAACACAGAGGTAACGGGTAAGGTCACCTGGCCAGTGGGGGCGAGACGTGAACCTAGGCAAATTGACACAACGCCTGCACTTTCTTGTCCAAGGTCACGGCGGTGTGCGGTAGGCTGGGGAAGGGAGGGTGCTGACCTGTCAGATACTTGTTCCTGGGTGAGCTTCTTGTCGCTCTCCAGCAGGACGGACACGTAGTGGCGGATCATGCCTACGAAGAGTGATAACGATGGGTAGGACCACCCAGAGGCAGATGCTGGAGTCAAGCAACAGTTCTGGCCCTGCCATCTTCACTGAAAGCTGGCTCCCAGCCGGTGATGAGCGAGCTTCTCTTCACCGGGGCGCAGTTTCTTCTCTCTGACGTCGCCTCTGGGCCTTCTCTCGCCCCTATGCCCGGCTAGCACAGAACGGTGCTGCAGCGCTGAGCACAGCTTACTGCCTTCAGCTGGGCTGCCCGGCCTTCCACTTCCGGCGCGGAAGTGGCGTCACGTCATGGCGCGCCTCGGTGGCGTCAGAGCGGCGACGGGCCTGGCGGGAAAGTCGAAAACTACGGGCGGCGACGGGTTCTCGGTGAGTAAGTGGAGCAGTGGTCGTAGTCTCTCGAGGCCCTGCTCCCCTGCGGCCTAATCTCTAAGTCCGGGCCGCGGTCGACGTTCTCCTCCGGGGCTCCGCGCCCCGAACCTTGGCTTCCTCATCTGCCCTGAGATAGGATAATCCCCACAGGTACCTTTCTGCGTCATTAAAATGAGGAAACGAGAAAGGCTTTTACCGTTACCTGCTTCCCGATGAACTAATCCAGGCAATCGGCCTCATCTCACTTCTGTTGGGCTTTTCTGGAAGCCAGATGGTATCGCACGTGTTAAAGGCGGGTGCCTGGAAGCCGGACGTGCTGACATGACTTAGTTTTTCCATCTGCAAGATGGCTGATAATGGTTATCCGTATTAACCGAAGCGGCGATAAATAAAAAGCTTAGCACAGCACCCGGTACCTCGTAAATGTTAACCATTATTAGAAGTCATTATAATCATCAAGAGTAAGTATAGGTGGTGAAGAGCGCAGGTGCTGAAGCCAGACTGTCCGAGGTAGAATCCCAGTTCTGCCCGTGATGATGAGAAGAATAATGGTACCCACCTCAAAAAGTTTTGTGGGAAATAAATGAATTATTAAATATAAAGCACTTGAAACAGTTCTTGTTAGCTTTTAGCATTTCTCCTGCACTGCGAGCTTTTCTCACTCTGAATATTCTCAGAAATTTTCCTTATGCCGCTAACTATGCTGGGCATTAGGGACATTGAGTAAGTGAGACTGGGTTCCTGCTCTCAAAGACCCCCAGTCTAGTGTGAGGTAGGGGCCCCTACATATACCCTGTGGAGCAGGGAAGCTGCAGTAGCAAACTCCCTTAGGGATAGGAGGAACACTTTTCAAGGAAGATGACATTCGATTGAATGTTTAGATCTGAGTAGGAATTTCCAGGCAAATAAGAGCACTTCAGATGAAAAGAACACCTTTGTGCAAAGGCACTGAGACCACGAAGGTTCTGATTTACAAGATTAAAAGGTCATGTGATTCAGGCACTCCCCCCACCTCTGCTGTCTCATTTCTAACTCCACATCGCCTTGTTTCAGTATGAGTGTTTATTTGCCTGGACTCCTCTTCTCCTACCCCTTCTACTGGCTAACTGCTGTTTCAGCCCTCAAGTCCCTGCCTAAAAATCACCTCTTCAGGCCGGGTGCGGTTGGCTCACGCCTGTAATCCCAGCACTTTGGGAGGCCGAGGCGGGCGGATTACGACGTTATGAGATCAAGACTATCCTGGATAACACGGTGAAACCCCGTCTCTACTACAAATACAAAAAATTAGCCGGGCGTGGTGGCGGGCGCCTATAGTCCCAGCTATTTGGGAAGCTGAGGCAGGAGAACGACGTGAACCCGGGAGGTGGAGCTTGCAGTGAGCCGAGGTTGCACCACTGCACTCCAGCGTGGGCGACAGAGTGAGACTCCGTCTCAAAAAAAAAAAAAAAAATCATTTCTTTAGGCCGGGTGGCTCACACCTGTAATCCCAGCACTTTGGGAGGCCGAGGTGGGTGGATTACTTGAGGTCAGGAGTTTGAGACCAGCCTAGCCGACATGGTGAAACCCTGTCTCTACTAAAAAAAAAAAAAAAAAAAAAAAATTCAAGGAGATTGTCCCTAAAAAATTGTCCTTGCTTCTCTTTACCACCCTTACTAGCAACTAGACTAAATTTCCTAGTAAGCCCTCATAGAACCTGTACTTTTATAGCACTTACATAACTAGTTCAGTACATTAAGGCTATTTGTCACCATACTGTAAATTCCCTGAGGACAGGGATCATGTCTGTCTAGTTCACAGTTGTAACCCCAGCACCTAGCACAGTCCCTAACATATAGTATTGAAATAATTAATTAAAGGACAGGTACATTGGGGATAGATAATAGAGGGTCTTGAATCTCAGATGGAGAGTGATGGGTTTTATCCTTCAGCAACAGCAAAGTAGTCTGCCTAAAGAGGCAACTAAGACTTGAAAGGAAGGTAGTATTGGCTAGATGTAAGAGTTGAAATTTGCTTAGCACCTAGGTTTAGGTAGCATTAATATGGAGATGTGATCCCCTCTGATTTTGGATAGAGCAGTTTTCTTTGAACAATAGCTTTAACTTCTCAGAATTTATCTTCTAGAGGGTAACTTCTGTTTCCCGATTTTGCTCTAGGAAGTAATTTAAGTGCACAAGACATTGGTCAAAATGGTTTCCAAAAGAAGACTGTCAAAATCTGAGGATAATGAGAGCCTGACAGAAGATGCCTCCAGTAAGTATCTAGTCATTTGTTGCTTTATTTCCTGTAGCAATGTGTGAGGCATGTGAGAGATATAAAGTTCCTGCTTTTCAAGTGCTGAGAATCTTCAAAGTGTAATGAATGGAGTGCACAGAATTAAGGGAGAAATATCAGATTTGGGACTGAGTTTTTGCCTTGAATTCTGCATATAACTTTGAGTATGACCACAGCCTCTGGACCTCAGTCTCCACATCCATAAGAGGAATTAGTGTTATAGACTTTTTCTGCTATACATCATTTAGGTGTTGAGACACAAAGACATAACATAGTCTCTACCCTTAAAAAACTTTATGGTCTTTCTTCCTCTCTTGGAAAAAAAATATTATGATCTAGACACATGCTGTGTTAGTGATGTGAAAGGAAAAATATATCAAAGCAAGCAAACCAGAGGCAAAGAAACAGTGCAGACTCTGCCCATATGAGAAATAGTTGACAAAGATCCCAAGAGTTCCAGATATAAGGAGTTGATGGCTGGGTGCTATCGCTCACACCTGTAATCTAAGCACTTTGAGGGGCTAAGGTGAGAGGATCACCTAAAGCTAGGAGTTCAAGACCAGCCTGGGTAACATAGCGAGACTCCATCTCTACAAAAAATTTTTTTAATTAGCTGGGCGTGGTGGTATGTGCCTGTGGTCCCAGCTACTGAGGAGGCTGAAGTGGGAGGATCACTTGAGCTCAGGAGGTCAAGGGTGCAATGAGTCAATAACAGCACCACTGTACTCCAGCCTAGGCGACAGAGTGAGAGAGACCATGTCTCAAAAAGGGAGTGGGGGACGGGGAGGTTGATAGTTCATTTATGGCTCTCGTCTAACTCTATTAAAGCAGTTCTATCTTGATTTGTGTTGGTTTGTTTTTATTTTACTAGGTTTTTTGGGAACAGGTGGTGTTTGGTTACATAAATAAGTTCTCTAGTGGTGATTTCTGAAATTTTGGTGCACCTATCACCTGAAAAGTGTATAGTGTACCCAGTGTGTATTTTTTCAATCCCTAACCCCCCTTCCACCCTTTCTCTTGAGTATCCAAAGTCCATTATATCATTCTTGTTGTTGTTGTTGTTATCGTTGTTGTTTGAGACGGAATCTCACTCTGTCACCCAGGCTGGAGTGCAGTGGCACAATCTCGGTTCACTGCAACCTCCACCTCCCAGGTTCAAGCGATTTTCCAGCCTCAGTCTCCCGAGTAGCTGGGATTACAGGCGCCAGCCACCATGCCCGGCTGATTTTTTTGTATCTTTAGTAGAGACGGGGTTTCACCATGCTGGCCAGGGGGTGTCTGGAACTCCTGACCTCAAGTGATCCATCCACCTCGGCCTCCCAAAGTACTAGGATTACAGGCTTGAGACACCATGCCTGGCCCATTATATCATTTTTTTTTTTTTTTTTTGAGATGGAGTTTGGCTCTTGTTGCCCAGTCTGGAGTGCAGTGGCACAATCTTGGCTCACTGCAACCTTCGCCTCCTGGGTTCAAGCGATTCTCCTGGCTCAGCCGCCCAAGTAGCTGGGATTACATGTACATGCCACCATGCCTGGCTAATTTTTGTAGTTTTAGTAGAGAAGGGGTTTCACTGTGTTAGTCAGGCTGGTCTCAAACTCCTGACCTCCAGTAATCCACCCACCTCAGCCTCCCAAAGTGCTGGGATTTCGGACGTGAGCCACCGTGCCCGGCCTCGTTATGTCATTCTTAATGCCTCTGCATTCTCATAGGTTAGCTTCTACTGACTTGTGGATTGAAGAGTTATTTCTTACTAGGTTATTGGAAGTTAAGTCTGATTCTTGGTCAATTCAACCGAAACAGATGAAAATGCTTGCTGAACGGCAATTATAATGATAAAAATTGTGAGTCCAAAACCATGTAAGGAATAGGCTTGATTTAGAAACGGAAACTGTGGGCCGGGCACGGTGGCTCACACCTGTAATCCCAGCACTTTGGGAGGCGGAGGCAGGCGGATCACCTGAGGTCAGGAGTTCAAGATCAGCCTGGCCAACATAGTGAAACCCCATCTGTACTAAAAATACAAAAATTAGCTGGGCGTGGTGTCACGCGCCTGTAATCTCAGCTACTCGGGAGGCTGAGGCAGGAGAATTGCTTGAACCGAGGAGGTGGAGGTTGCAGTGAGCTGAGATCACGCCACTGCACTTCAGCCGGGGCGACAGAGCAAGACTCTTATCTCAAAAAAAAAAAAAAAAAAAAGGAAGTTGTGAAGCTGCAATGGTTGATTAGTAATAATGGGATTATAGAATTAGAATATAGAGAAATTGGTAGAAAATTTGAAACTGAAGAGAAATAATATAGGAAATTACTGAAAGTAAATGTTATACTTTGGAAATACTGTTCTCCAAAAGAGAAGAGACTTCTGAATTAAGTTTATTAGAAGGGATTTGGGTTCTCTTGGTCGGTAATGAACAAACGGAATCTTTCATTCTGGTTATGTTTTAATTTCATTCAGGAAGGTAGTGGTCTTTGTTTCATTCTGATTAAGGCTTTATTAGAAAGAGGGAGAGGAGGCCGGGTGTGGTGGCTCACGCCTGTAATCCCAGCACTTTGGGTGGCCAAGGCTGGCGGATCATGAGGTCAGGAGATCGAGACCATCCTGGCTAACACTGTGAAACCCTGTCTCCACTAAAACTACAAAAAATTAGCCGGGCATGGTGGCGTGCACCTGTAGTCCCAGCTACTGGGAGGCTGAGGCAGGAGAATGGCATGAACCTGAGAGGCGGAGCTTGCAGTGAGCCAAGATCGCGCCACTGCACTCCAGCCTGGGCGACAGAGCGAGACTCTGTCTCAAAAAAAAAGAAAGAGGGAGAGGAATCGAAGAAGGAAAAAAACAGAATGGCATCATTAAGGGAGAAGAGTACATTTTAAACTTGGCTTCAAGTACCTGTTTGTTTCTTGTTTCTTATTTCTTTTTATGGGTTGAAAATCTTGGGATTAAACCTATCTAAGCATTGTAGTCAAAGATACGATACAGGAGAAACTTCCCCATTCTGTCTACCCTTTATTCAGATCATTGAGTCTCAAATTTGGTGTGTATCATCGAAGAATGTAAAAAATTCGGATTCCTAGGTCCCATTCCCAAGATTTTGACTCAGTAACTCTGGTATATGGCATGGAATACGCCTTTTTTTTTCTTTGAGACGGAGTCTCACTCTGTTGCCCAGGCAGGAGTGCAGTGGCGCGGTCTGGGCTCACTGCAACCTCTGCCCCCCGGGTTCAAGTGATTCTCCTGCTTCAGCCTCCTGAGTAGTTGGTATTACAGGCGCATGCCACCACACCCAGCTAATTTTGTATTTTTAGTAGAGATGGGGTTTCACCACGTTAGCCAGGCTGGTCTTGAACTCCTGAGCTCAGGTGATCAGCCTGCCTCGGCCTCCCAAAGTACTGGGATTACAGGCCTGAGCCACTGTGCTCGGTCAGGAATATGCATTTTAATAAGCTTCCCAGGGATTCCGGTACAGTGGTTTGCAGGCAACAGCTTGAGAGACACTGGCTAGTTTAGTATTTGGGTGGAAAACATTTCCATGGGTTATTCTCGTTAGGCACTTGTTTGTTTGAATTTATTTTTTTAGAGATGGGGATTTCCCTCTTGTCACCCAGGCTGGAGTGCAGTGGTACTATCGTAGCTCACTATAGCCTTAACCTCCTGGGCTCAAGTTATTCTTCCGCCTTAGCCTCGGAAGTAGCTGGGACTACAGGTGCGCGTCTCCTCACCTAACTAGTGTGTGTGTGTGGGCGGGGGAGAGGGAGATGGGGGAAATCTCACTTTGTTGCCCAGGCTGGTCTTGAACTCCTGGTTTCAAGTGATCCTCCTGCCTTGGCCTCCTAAATTGCTGGGATTACCACATGAGCCACCTTGCCTGGCCAGAAATGGCACATTTTGAATTCTTCAAATGAAAATAGGTGAAAATAATTCTATTTGTTTGTTTGTTTGTTTGTTTTGGAAGCCACTATTGCTGAAGATAGTTTATTTCACTACAGCATCAATCCTAGTATAATTTTTAAGGACACATCAGTTTTCCTCTCAGGATTATTATTCCTGGGTTTAAGTTTTAATTTTTCCTTTACTGTTTGCCATATTCTTGAAAATTTTTCTATTTTCAGAAACCAGGAAGCAACCACTTTCCAAAAAGACAAAGAAATCTCATATTGCTAATGAAGTTGAAGAAAATGACAGCATCTTTGTAAAGCTTCTTAAGATATCAGGAATTATTCTTAAAACAGGAGAGAGTCAGAATCAACTAGGTAATATTTTAATCTAATTTTATTCTCTGGGTTTAATGAAATAGCTCAGGACTGAATCGTGGGCTTTCTAAATAGAGAGGCAATGAAGATTAGAAATGAGAGGGCCATCCATCTTGAGACGAAGTTGAAACTGCTTTTTAGAAAATGGTACAGTCAGGCCGGGCGCGGTGGCTCACGTTTATCATCCCAGCACTTTGGAAGGCTCGAGGCAGGCAGATTGCCTGAGCTCAGGAATTTGTGACCAGCCTGGGCAACACGTCTCTACTAAAATACAAAAAATTAGCCGGGCATGGTGGCGTGTGCCTGTAGTCCCAGCTGCTCGGGTGCCTGAGTCAGGAGAATTGCCTGAACCCGGGAGGCGAAACTTTCAGTGAGCCAAGATTGCACCACTGCACTCCAGCCTGGGCGATAAGAGTGAGACTCCATTTCCAAAAAACAAAAGGAAAAAGAAAATGGTACAGTCTTTGGTCCTCATTACTACGTGTTAAGTAAAGCATTTCTCATCCTTTTATTAGAAAAAATATTATATATTATTTATTTTGTGTTTTCTTATGAAAAAATAAATATCCAGAAAGCAGCTGTATCAGTGTCAGAATAATTTCAGAAGAAAATTTATAAAGCCCTACAAGATTCTGTTTTGGGGGAACAGATTATTCTATCTTGCTAAGGTTATGGCAGGTCTTTTTTAGAACACTTAGTGGCTATCTGCTATCAAAGCTAAGTCTTTTTATTTATTTATTTATTTTTTTTTTTGAGACGGAGTCTTGCTCTGTCGCCCAGGCTGGAGTGCAGTGGCGCGATCTCTGCTCACTGCAAGCTCCACCTCCTGTGTTCACGCCATTCTCCTGCCTCAGCTTCCCAAGTAGCTGGGACTACAGGCTCCCGCCACCACGCCTGGCTAATTTTTTGTATTTTTAGTCGAGACAGAGTTTCACTGTGTTAGCCAGGGTGGTCTCGATCTCCCGACCTTGTGATCCGCCTGCCTTGGCCTCCCAAAGTGCTGGGATTACAGGTGTGAGCCACCGCGCCCAGCCAAAGCTAAGTCTTTTATGTGGGTTTAGATATAACCCCATGGGTTATATCTGGGCTGGGCACGGTGGCTCATGCCTGTAATCCCAGCACTTGGGAGGCTGAGGAGGGTGGATCATGAGGTCAGGCGATCGAGACCATCCTGGCTAACACAGTGAAACCCTGTCTCTACTAAAAATACAAAACAAAACAAAACAAAACAAAAACGCGCCTGTAGTCCCAGCTACTTGGGAGGCTGAGGCAAGAGAATCACTTGAACCCAGGAGGCGGAGGTTCCAGTGAGCTGAAATCATGTCACTGCACTCCAGCCTAGGCAACGGAGCAAAACTCCGTCTCAAAAAAAAAAAAAAAGATTTGGCTCTGAAATTAGGTTGAAAATATTTTTATTGGTTTCATCAGGCAAGAAACTTGGGTTTTTAGAGAAGGAAAACTATGGTAGGAAACTGGTGACCAGCTCTTCTTTTTTCTGTATAGCTGTGGATCAAATAGCTTTCCAAAAGAGGCTCTTTCAGACCCTGAGGAGACACCCCTCCTATCCCAAAGTATGTATTTTTCCCCTGGTATTTTTGCTTCTGCCAGCATAACTCTAAAATTTGGAATTTAAGGACACTGGTATAAAGTTGAGTGGGCTAGAATGATTTTTAACAGCAAATATTAAACTAAAAATTTTATTCTTTTTTATTTTTTAAATCTCCTTAAGATAATAGAAGAATTTGTTAGTGGCCTGGAGTCTTACATTGAGGATGAAGACAGTTTCAGGAACTGCCTTTTGTCTTGTGAGCGTCTGCAGGATGAGGAAGCCAGGTGTGGAGAGGAGGCATGGAATCTTGCTGAAATTTAGTCTGTTCCGCTAACTGCATGGGGCTGGGGAGGGAGAGCACAGTTGTTTCAAATTTCATTTTTGGTGTAAGCTCTCTTTTCCTCAGAGTTTAAACTAAGTTTAAAATTCCTAAGCTTGTGGTTATGAGCCTAAAAATCAGTGTTGTCTAGAATGTGTTTCACCTATGTTGACACAATTTCAAATCTCTACTTCTCCCTTGCAAAGAGCCATCTGCTCATTTCTGTATTTCTTGTCTAACGGTAGTTCCTCTTTAAAGATTATGTATTTAACCAATTTTATTGAGAAAAGTTGATAAAAGCATTAAAACAAGGAAAGCAAAGTGGAAAACAGATTTCTTTTTTTTACAGTATGGGTACATCTTATTCTAAGAGTCTCATCAAACTGCTTCTGGGGATTGACATACTGCAGGTAAGACTGTCACTTTTTCTGTGAACATTTGATGGATGAGGTTTGTGGTGTATGCTCAAGTCTAAATAGCGGGAACACAGGATAGAGTAGGGTTAATTGGAGAATTTGGGTTTGTAACAGCTTTAGCACAGCCCTGTTGCTGTGATGGGTTTGGCGGGGTAATGTCTGTGTTTTAAAACTGTGCTTATTAGCCTAATACATCTGGCGGTCTCATTTATTCTCTCTGCATCTGATTCCTGTTCTTAAAGTTGCATCCTCTGTATCTCTGAGAACCTGGTAATTTTTATCATATTCATATCTACATCATCTCCCATTTAGCTTTTTAGATGCTTATGTAACTTAATTTTGTCCTTTTCCTCCTCCTCTTCTCTTTTAATACATTATGTAGACAATACATTGATATGATTTAAATATCTCAAGTTATACAAATGTATATAGAGCAGAAAACTTCCCTCCACCGCATTCTCCATTTTTCCTCTTCTCCCCTACTGTTAATCTTTTCACACTCTTAAACTCTTCCTTTTCACTGGAAATCTTGAAGATAATTTAGTTATTTTAAGTCTAAGAGCTCCCTTGTTCCTCTAGAGAGCTCCCCTTGCAACTTATTTGATAATCTTTTAAAGTCTGCATTTTGTGGATTAACAGTTATCGTATTTAATACTATTTTGATTATCTGATTATTTTAACGTTGCCTTGATAATCATTTTCAGTTTTTCAGAAGACAAATTAAGTCTTTGTATTCCAATAGCATATTCTAAAAA
This sequence comes from Pongo pygmaeus, assembly GCF_028885625.2. Classification (NCBI taxonomy): domain Eukaryota; kingdom Metazoa; phylum Chordata; class Mammalia; order Primates; family Hominidae; genus Pongo; species Pongo pygmaeus. Next base: position 67,859,818 of record NC_085930.1, on the reverse strand, counting down.
TGAAGACATATTCATGTGGATATCCTTGTAATAAGATAACAACTTTAGCAAAGCTTTTATTCCAGGAGCTCTAGTTGGAAAGAGAATTATACATTTCTTTTTTTTTTGAGTCAGAGTCTCCTCTGTCACCCAGGCTGGAGTGGAGTGGTGCAATCTCGGCTCACTGCAACCTCTGCCTCCCCCAGGTTCAAGCGGTTCTCGTGCCTCAGCCTCCCAAGTAGCTGGGATTATATATTTCTATTGTGTATTTTGAGATCATCTCCTAACTCCCTATGTCTTCTTTTTTAGCCTGCCATTATCAAAACCTTATTTGAGAAGTTGCCAGAATATTTTTTTGAAAAGTAAGTAGCATTATTATGGAATGTTCAAAGTACCCTGGTGTACTTAAGTTCTCTCTGAAAAGGTTACTCTGAAAACCATTGGTTTCTCTGAAAGTCATATTTATCATGATGTTTCTTAGTGACTACTAAAATTTTACTGGAGTGTCTTTGAAGTTTCATCTATTAATATGACTTTGTAAAAATAGATAGGATTACTGTTAAAAGTAACTATTGGCCTGGTGCGGTGGCTCACACCTGTAATCCCAACAGTTTGGGAAGCTGAGGCAGGAGGATTGCTTGAGTTCAGGAATTCAAGACCAGCTTGGGCAGTGTAGTGAGACCTTGTCTGTATTTTAAAACAGAATTTTTTTTTTTTTTTAAAGTATCTGTTGCTTATGCTCAGGGATAATCCCTAGTAGAAGGATACACAATATACTGGTAATGGTAGTTGTCTCCAAAGAGGGTAGTCAGTTGGTTGGAATCAGGTATTTTCTGAATACTTTTCTTTACCTTTTAAATTTTGTAGTGTATGTTCAGACAGGGTCTCACTCTGTTGCCCAGGCTGGAGTGCCGTAGTACGATCATGGCTCACTGAGGCCTCCACCTCCCAGGCTTAAGTGATCCTCACACCTCAGCATCCTGAGTGCCTGGGACTACAGGTGTGTGCCACCCAGTCCAGCTAATTTTCGTGGTTTTTTTTGGTAGAGGTGGGGTTTCACCATGTTGCCCAGGCTAGTCTCAAAACTTCCAGGCTCAAGTGATCCACCGGCCTTAGCCTCTCAAACTACTGGGATGTGGCCCTACCTGTTTTTTTAAATTACTATGTTAAAAAAGAAATTAACAGCCTAATAGAAAAGTAGACAAAGGTCACGAACAGACAGTTTACGAAGAAGAAATACAAGAACATCAACTATTTAAAAAGTTCAATTTTGTTAGCAATCAAAGGCACAAATTTAAAACACTGTATCAAAATAGTAAATAATAACTATTAAACAGTAAAATAAATGCATTTTTTCCTACTCTCAAAGGGTCTCCTTGTTGAGTGTAGTGAATAGGCATGCTCATACATTGCTAGTGAGCATATAAATTAGTTTAGGCATTGATTCGGAAGAGCAATAGATTGTATGTGTCAAAAACCTTAGATTTTGCATACCCTTTAATCGTAATGTCATGTCTCCTAATTTATCCTAAGATAATAACTGTGAATGAAAATGAAATAATATTAGTTTAGTGCTTGCTTTGGCAGCACATATACTAAAATTGGAACAATACAGAGATTAGCATGGCCCTTTTGCAAGGGTGATAGCCAAATTTGTGAAATGTTCCATATATTGAAAAAGATTACTCTTTAAAATAAAGAAATGTAAATAATTGAGATGTTCAAAAAATAGAAATATGTGCACATTAATCATTGTAAAAAGAACTAGTTAATATCATACATTAATTGAAAAAAACCCAGGTTACACATAGCATTTATATTAGGTTGGTGCAAAAGTAATTGCAGTTTTTGCAATAAGTAGTTCAGTATTTTGTTTAAAAAAGAAGATACACACATATACATATGCATATTAATAGTGTACATTTCGGGAATGACAGGATTATAGTCATTTTTATGTTCTCCTTTTTAATTTTTTCAGAGTCCTGATTTGGTAATAGTAAGTTTAAAGGTTTATTTATTTTGAGACAGAGTCTCACTCTGTTGCCCAGGCTAGAGTATAGTGGTGCAATCTTGGCTCACTGCAACCTCTGCCTCCTGGGTTCAAGTGATTCGCCTGCCTCAGCCCCCCCGAGTAGCTGGGATTACAGGTGTGCGCCACCACACCCAGCTAATTTTTGGTATTTTTAGTAGATACGAGGTTTCACCATGTTGGCCAGGCTGGCCTCGAATTCCTGACCTCAAGTGATCTGCCTGCCTCAGCCCCACAAAGTGCTGGGATTGCAGGAGTGAGCCACTGCACCCACTGAAGGTTTATTTTTTCAAATTTGTTTTAGCTAAATGTCTCATGCTGGGTGCTTTACATCCTGGCTAGTCTTTTTCAGTTAAGATTGGCTGCAATAACAAGGACCATGCTGTCAAGGAGATGGAAGTGGTCCAAAACTTTAGATATAGGAGGCTCGAAGGAAGGTGGGAACTATCATTTTTGGAAAAATGATAATTGAGCCAACTTTTCTTTATTTATAAATGATTTTTAGTACTTTTATGAATATAATCTCATTTGACTTTCTATGTTCCCTTAGCAATATATGCTTGCTTTTTTTTTTTTTTGAGACAGACTCTTGGCTCTGTCACCCAGGCTGGAGTGCAGTGGCACGATCTCAACTCACTGCAACCTCTGTCTCCTGGGTTCAAGCGATTCTCCTGCCTCAGCCTCCCGAGTAGCTGGGATTACAGGTACCCACCACCATGCCCAGCTAATTTTTGTATTTTTAGTAGAGATGGGGTTTCACCGTGTTGGCCAGGCTGGTCTTGAACTCCTGGCCTCATGTGATCTGCCCACCTTGGCCTCCCAAAGTGCTGGGATTACAGGCATGAGCCACCGCACCTGACTTATGCTTGCCTTTTTAAGCACTTACTGCGTTGATGTTATTAGTGTCTTACCTTTTAAAAATATTTGTCATATTCAGTTTTTAAGATTTATTAACATTGTCTTTTTAAAAATTATTATTAAGAGATGCTGTCTAGCCCTGTCATCCCTTCTCTCTAAACCGTCCCTGGATGTAGCCACTGTTCATATTTAGCATGTCTTCTAGACATTTTTGTCAACATACGTAAGCATGTATCTCCTGCATATTGGGTATCACTTGTGTGTCTAGTGCAGTGCCAAATGCATAGTAGGTGTTCAGTAAATGTTAATGGAATGGCTAAAATATTTTGTGCAGTATTAATGCTTGCTGTTATTTTGGCCAGAAAGGCTAAGTTCCCCGTTTTCTCTTCCTAACATTTTAGCAAGAACAGTGATGAAATCAACATACCTCGACTCATTGTCAGTCAGCTAAAATGGCTGGACAGAGTTGTGGATGGCAAGGTAGGCTTATGTACTTTATCTCTTGAATTTAAAGAGTATGTTTCTCATATCTTTTGGAAGTTGTATTTTTTTTTCTCTTTCTAAATAGAAAATTCATACTTTTCCATCCATCCATTAGCTTTTTCCAATTTTCATAATTTGAGAATCATAGATATTTCACCCTTTAAATTTCAGAGAAGTTTAAATACAAAGAGTAGACATCATTTATTAAATAAATTAAATATTTGGAAAGATTCTTTTTCAAAGTACAGAGATAAATAACTGTTTATTTCTCAAATAATTTCAGCTCTGCATTTCACAAGTAGGTAGTCTTTCTTTATTCTGGGTAATGTGCTGCAGTTCTAATAGTGTCCTCTACTGCAGGACCTCACCACCAAGATCATGCAGCTGATCAGTATTGCTCCAGAGAACCTGCAGCATGACATCATCACCAGCCTACCTGAGATCCTAGGGGATTCCCAGCACGCTGATGTGGGGAAAGAACTCAGGTGGATAAACACTCTGTCACCATCTAAGTGAGGCTCAGCTATGGGGGTTTTATCACTGCAGTATGCAAAGAGTGGTAGTAATATGGTCTCTTATATCTAAAAAGAGGATGATGAGGATGATACCCACCTTCATGAGTAGGGTATGGGATTTGACTTAAAAAAAAAAAAAGGTATATATTTGAATAGATCCACGTACTTTCTTTTTTTTGTTTTTTGTTTTTTGTTTTTTTTGAGACGGAGTCTTGCTCTGTCGCCCAGGCTGGAGTGCAGTGGTGCGATCTCGGCTTACTGCAACCTCCTCCTCCTGGGTTCACCCCATTCTCCTGCCTCAGCCTCCCAAGTAGCTGGGACTACAGGCACCTGCCACCATGCCTAGCTAATTTTTTTGGTATTTTTAGTAGAGACGGGGTTTCACCATGTTAGCCAGGATGGTCTCGATCTCCTGACCTTGTGATCCGCCTGCCTCAGCCTCCCAAAGTGCTGGGATTACAGGCGTGAGCCACTGTGCCCGGCCCCACGTACTTTGTTTTAAATGGTATACCTGTTATGAGCGTGAAGTCTGGCTTAGGATTAGGTATCTAAATTTGGCCAATGGAGAAGTTGACCATGATCCCTTAAGTTTCATTAACTTGTTCTTCAGGGGGTCCTTAACCCTGGCTGCACATTAAAATCATTTGTGGAGCCTATTAAACATCTACCTTCTTTGGGTTCCTAGGTGATTCACTCTAATGCACAGTCCTGCATCAGGCCCCTTGCGGAGACCCATTGCTTACTGTCATTCATTTGAAAAATAGTAATTGGTAGGGCAGTATTGAAGAAGGGGAGAACAATATCCCTAGGTAATAAAGTTTCCATCTTAATGCAACTTTTTATTGTAGTAGAAGTATTTTTTAAAAATTCAGTTTGTAATACTTCCTTTTGAATAGTTGTCTGCAAAGCTACCTCCAAAACGTCCAATGATTTCTTGCCTTCGTCCTTTTGGGCAGGATGCTCCTTCTGGGCAAAGCACTATGCCACCCACTTTACCTGCCTGATGCCAGCTCATCTCCTTTTGTATAGTCTTCTTTTAGCATCGATCACTGTCAGTTGGGCGCAGTGGCTCATGCCTTTAATCCCAGCATGTTGAGTGGCTGAGGTGGGTGGGTCGCTTGAGCCCAGGAGTTTGAGACCAGCTTGGGCAACATGGTGAAAAGCTGTATCTCAAAAAAATACAAAAATTAGGTGGGTGTGGTGGTACGCACTTATAATTCTAGCTACTCAGGAGGCCGATCTGGGAGGATCAATTGAGCGTGGAAGGTCAAAGCTACAGTGAGCTGTGATGACACCACTGTACTCAAGCCTGGGCATCAGAGTAAGACCCTGTCTCAAAAAGCAAAAAAACAAAAACAAAAAAACAAAAACAAAAAAAACAATCTATCATTGTCCTCCTCACTATGTTGTGCTCCTGTAGCACCATGTACATGTGTCTCTCATACTTATCACATTTCATTGTAAATGTTTTGGGTTTTCTTTTTCCCTTTTTTCAGGGAAGGATATGTACCAAACTAAATAGTGGTGTTTTCTGGGTAGTGGGGATTGTGATGGAAGGCTTCTTGTTTCTACTTTTATTATTTGAATTTTTATAATGAGCATATATTATTTTTTGCAGTCAAAACAATTTTTAAAGAAACATACTATAAACATTAATTTAATGGCAACTAAGTATGTCCTTTATTTTCATACTCTAATAAATGATTTTCTCAAGTCATTGTCTGCCCAGCTCTGTTTAAACCATTACACAACTTTTTTCTTTTTCTACATTCACAGTGACCTACTGATAGAGAATACTTCACTCACTGTCCCAATCCTGGATGTCCTTTCAAGCCTCCGACTTGACCCAAACTTCCTATTGAAGGTAGAAAAGACTCAGCTTTCCAGAAACAGAGCCAGCTTTCCAACCTCCCAGAACAAGTGTTAGTCAGTCATTGCCTTGGGAGTAATGAATATTTTATTTTGAAACCATAGTGAATCACATTTGATATCTCTTTTTTTTTTCCCCTCAGTGAGTTTCAGATGCTATTCTATGATAGATTCACAGGTCTGTTTTTTTGTTTTTGTTTTTTGAGACGGAGTATCACTCTGTCACCCAGGCTGGAGTGCAGTGGCGCAATCTCCGCTCACTGCAACCTCTGCCTACCAGGTTCAAGCAGTTCTCTGACTCAGCCTCCCAAGTAGCTGGGGTTACAGGCACCTGCCACCACGCCCGGCTAATTTTTGTATTTTTAGTAGAGACAGGGTTTCACCTATTGTCCAGGCTGGTCTTGAACTCCGGACCTTGTTTTCCACCCCCCTCGGCCTCCCAAAGTGCTGGGATTACAGGCTTGAGCCACCGTGCCCGGCCCACAGGTCTGTTTTTAAGCAGTAAGTTTTGAGTGGAAATCTTCTATATTGTCTGAATCATACCTGCTTCCCATAGGAATAATACTTTTTATGCCTTACTGTAGCCAGTTGAGAATTTAGGCTCTAAATGTAAGATAATAGCTCTGTTTCACATTTATTGCCTGTCTGTTTTTGATGAACCTGTGGTATTAACAACTAAAAGATTCTAATTTGGGGAAAAATCTAAAATTTTGTTTTTCCCTAAATTATAAGTGGGAAAACGGAGTAAGAGAAGTGATTTTTTTCTAATTTTACCTAACAGTTCAGTACAAAGTTGAGGTAGTGACATGAAAACCTATTAAGTTTTTGTGCTTTTAATTTTTAGGTTCGCCAGTTGGTGATGGATAAGTTGTCGTCTATTAGATTGGAGGATTTACCTGTGATAATAAAGTTCATTCTTCATTCCATAACAGCCATGGATGCACTTGAGGTATGCTCTTATATCCCATCACACCTAGATAAAGCAACTTAACTGCCAATTGCTCTTCTCTGTCCCCAGACTAACTGAGAATACTGACTAATCCGGATAGCATTCAGAGGAGAGAATGGAGCTATTCAGCAGATTCATTGATCTGTATAAGCTGCTATAAGTTAACATTTACTCTTTCTGTGTAGTACCTAACAGAATTCTGAAATTTTGGATATGACGTTCTATGACATTGCATTGGCTATTCTCAGAACTCTATTTTTCAAAATGTACAACATTTAAAATTTTTCTTCCTCAGTCTTTCAGGAGATTGTCATGGTAGAGAGACTGGACTGTGCCTACCCACTATGAATGAGCAGAAAACCATAGCTAATATTTACTTTCTGCAGGTAATTTCTGAGCTTCGGGAGAAGTTGGATCTGCAGCATTGTGTTTTGCCATCACGGTTACAGGCTTCCCAAGTAAAGTCGAAAAGTAAAGGACGAGCAAGGTAAAGAGCTCATCCTCACATAGGATGTCACAATTTTCTGACATCCCACAGTCAGAGTTAGAGCTTAATACTTACTACTACAAATAATGGTACTATTATGACATTTACATCTAGTATTATGTCGTTTTTCAAATTACATATATGTATGTGAGTATGTATGTGTTTATATGTTTTCTTAGCCATTCAGATCAATCCCAGACAGACTACAGTGCAAGTTTATTAGCCATCTTACACATGAGGTTGTCATTTGCTCCAGGGTACATGGCTACTAAGCAGGAACTCCGATCTTGTAAGTTCTTTTCTGGTAGGTAGAAGAGTAATTTTTTTCCTCTCTGCTACTTGTAGTTCCTCAGGAAATCAAGAAAGCAGCGGTCAGAGCTGTATTATTCTCCTCTTTGATGTAATAAAGTCAGCTATTAGATATGAGAAAACCATTTCAGAAGCCTGGATTAAGGTGAGATCTTTGGAACTTTGATTATCAAGGAGGAAATGAGTGGCAATTAGTGACAGATGTATAACTGAGGTAGATTGAAATAAAAATCTCAAAAGTCATTCAAGTGGAAATGATAGCTGATGGTTGCCATATGGACACCTTGGCTCTCAGATGAGATAACAGGGCATGCTGAATAACATGTTTTGTTGATGTGTCGTAATATTTTTGTGACTCTCTCCTGTTTTTTCAGGCAATTGAAAACACTGCCTCAGTGTCTGAACACAAGGTAATGTTCATGTACTATGCATTTTAAGTATTGCAGACTTAAAAGTAGTGACATTGGCTAGCTTGCCTTCCCACTTTCTTTCTTTCTCCTCCCTCCAATCACTCTTCTCTCTCTTCCCTAGTTCCTCTAATAAACATTAGCTGTCTGGGGAAGGTAATCTGAGGTGGCGACTGACCAGATAGCCTGCCCCTACTCACTCTGGCTATAAAATAAGCCTACAGTATCCACAAGGGGAAATATTAACAGTGTAAACAAGCACATCAAGGTGCAGTCAAAGAAGCCAGGTCCCCACTGATGAGATGAAGAAAATAACCACCTAAGTCTCAGGTCCCTATATCTGCCTAATTGCCCTTCCTTCCACCCAGCACCACTGTCAAGATAATGGCATTCCATGTTTTACTTTACTTTGCCCATGTAGACCTGACTGGAGTAAATCAGTCTGTCCACTGTCAAGGCAGTGGTACTGGATCTTATGTCTCTATTAATTCTAGAAATACATTCCATCAAAAAGCCAGATGATTGGCCGGGCGCGGTGGCTCACGCCTATAATCCCAGCACTTTGGGAGGCTGCGGCAGGCAGATCATCTGAGGTCAGGAGTTTGAGACCAGCCTGGCCAATGTAGCGAAACCCTGTCTCTACTAAAAATACAAAAAAAAATTAGCCTGGCCTGGTGGCACACGCCACTGCACTCCAGCCTGGGCGACAGTGCAAGACTCCATCTCAAAAGATAAAAAGCCAGATGATTGAGTTCCTTAGGTGCTGATTGGTTGCCTTTAAAGATTTTTCTATGGTTGGAATCTGTTTTGTGGGGTTTTTGTTAGTTTTGTTATCCAGTTTTTGGATGACTATCTTAAAAGCTTTCATGATGCTGAATAAAGCAATGAAAATTCAGAATTTTTTCTGGTGAAAAATATCAAAGTACTCCAACACACTGTTTTTGATTTTAGATAAACATAAATTTACCACCTTGGCTGCCTGCATTCCTATTTTTACGTATTTGTAATCATTGTATAAATATAATTTGTATTCTTACTTTTTTTTCTTAACATTTTTTATCCTGTCATAAATATTTCAAGGTCTGCTTTGTCTTCATTGTTATCTTTAATGACTGTATTCTGGTCTAATAACTCAATTTTGGTGTCCTAAGGAATGGGGCATTCAGTTAAGAGAAGTAGTAAAATTTGTTTTGTTTTTTCTTTTTTATCCTGCTTGCCTTTTTAACTGTTTTTTTTTTTTTTTTCCTGGAAGAATAGACTCAGGTTGCCCTGAATACACTCCCAATGTTTTCTCTTTTTTTGTTTTGTTTTTCTTTTTCTTTTCTTTTTTTTTGAGACGGGGTCTTACTCTGTCACCTAGGCTGGAGTGCTCACTGCAAGCTCTGCCTCCTGGGTTCACACCATTCTCCCGCCTCAGCCTCCCAAGTAGCTGGGACTACAGGCACCCGCCACCATGCCCGGCTAATTTTTTGTATTTTTAGTAGAGATGGAGTTTCATCGTGTTAGCCAGGATGGTCTCGATCTCCTGACCTCGTGATCTGCCCACCTCGGCCTCCCAAAGTGCTGGGATTATAGGTGTGAGCCACCACGCCCGGCCTTGTTTTGTTTTTCAAGAGACCAGGTCTTGCGCTGTCACCCAGGCTGGAGTGTGGTGGTAGCATCGTAGCTCACTGCAGCCTCAAACTCCTGGGTTCAGGTGATCCTCCCACCTCAGTCTTCAGAGTAGCTGGGACTACAGGCAAGCACCACGAGGCCTGGCTAATTGTTTTATTTATTTATTTATTTTTTGAGACGGAGTTTCACTCTTTTCCCAGGCTAGAGTGATGTGGCACAATCTCAGCTCACTGCAACCTCCGCCTCCTGGGTTTAAGCAGTTCTGCCTCAGCCTCCCTAGTAGCTGGGATTATAGGTGCCCACCACCACGCCCAGCTAATTTTTGCATTTTTAGTAGAGATGGGATTTCGCCATGTTGGCCAGGCTGGTCTCAAACTCCTGACCTCAGGTGATCCACCTGCCTCAACCTCCCAAAGTGCTAGGATTACAGGTGTGAGCCACCACGCCAGGCCAATTTTTTTATTTTTTGTAGAGATGAAGTCTTGCTGTGTTATGCTGACTGGTCTGAATTTTTTTTTTTTTTTTTTTTGAGTCAGAGTCTCGCTGTCTCCCAGGCTGGAATGCAGTGGCATGATCTCGGCTCACTGCAAGCTTCGCTTCCCAGGTTCACGCCATTCTCCTGCCTCAGCCTCCCAAGTAGCTGGGACTACAGGTGCCCGCCACCACACCCGGCTAATTTTTTTTTGTAATTTTAGTAGAGACGGTGTTTCACCATGTTAGCCAGGATGGTCTCAATCTCCTCACCTTGTGATCCGCCCGCCTCAGCCTCCCAAAGTGCTGGGATTACAGGCATGAGCCACTGCACCTTGCCTGGTCTCAAATTTTTAGCTTCAAGTGATCCTCCTGCTTGGGCCTCCCAAAGTGCTGGGATTATAGGCATGAGCCACTGCTTCCAACCCTCAAATTTTTCTTTTTTAAACTTAGGTAAACAAGCTAATTGTGGAGAAAAACCCACAAGGAATAAACAGATGTAAAAAAATACAGTTTTTCTGCACTCTCTGTCCCATTCCTCAGGGATAATCATCCTTCCAACTTTTTTCCATTCATATACAAGTTGTAATTGTGTGCAAGTACAGGTACACTCTTATGCCTACACATATGTATGTTTATATATTGTTTTTACAAAAGCAGAATCTTAACTATGATTATGGGTGGTGGTGGTGGTGTTTAAAGAGACAGGGTCTCACTCTGTCACCAGGCTGGAGTGCAGTGGCACAGTCATAGCTCACTGTTGCCTCCTGACCTCGTGATCTGCCCGCATCAGCCTCTCAAAGTGCTGGGACCACCGCGCCCAGCCTTGTTTTGTTTTTCAAGAGACAGGTCTTGCTCTTTCACCCAAGCTGGAGTGCAGTGGCATAATCATAGCTCACTGTTGCCTCCACCTCCTGGGCTCAAGTGATCCTCCATCCTCAGCCTCACAAAGCAGTGGGATTATAGGCATGAGCCACCATGCCAAGCCTGATTATCCCTTTGCAGGTTGCTGTTTTTTCCACTTCATGTCAGGAATGTCTTTTCTCTGTCAAAAAATACAGTATGGCTCAGCAGTCCCTAACCTTTTTGGCACCAGGGACTGGTTTCATGGAAGAGAGTTTTTCCACAGATCGTGTCAGGGCATGATTTCAGGATGAAACTGTTCCACCTTAGATCATCAGGCACTACTTAGATTCTCATAAGGAATGTGCAGCCTAGATCCTGTGCGTGTGCAGTTCACAATAGGGTTCACACTCCCGTGAGAATCTAATGCAGCCGCTATTCTGACAGGAGGCGGATCTCAGGTGGTAATGCCCACTTGACTGCCCCTCACCTCCTGCTGTGCAGCTTGGTTCCTAGCAGACCACGGACTCCGTGGTCCAGGGGTTGGGGACCCCTGGTCTAGCTTATTCTTTTTGTTTGTTTGTTTTTAATTTTTTAATGGAAAATTTTTTTTAGATAGAGCTTTGCTCCATCACTTAGGCTGGAGTGCAATGACACAATCTCGGCTCACTGTAACCTCTGCCTCCTGGGTTTAAGTGATTCACTTGTCACAGCTTCCCTAGTAGCTGGGATTACAGGCACCTGCCACCATGACCTGCTAATTTTTTTTGTGAGTATTTTTGGTAGAGATGGGGTTTCACCATGTTGGCCAGGCTAGTCTCGAACTCCTGACCTCAGGTAATCTGCCCACCTGGGCCTCCCAAAGTGCTGGGATTATAGGTGTGAGCCACCACGCCCAGCATGGCTTATTCTTTTTGATGACTGTGTAATATTCCAAAAATTAAAATTACTCCATCATAATTTATTGAACCTTTCCTGTATTGATGTATTGATGGGCATTTATAGTCCTTCCAACTTTTCACAAAGTAATTTTCCTTTTTTTTTTTTGAGACAAAGTCTTGCTCTGTCACCTAGGCTCGAGTGCAGTGGCTCGATCTCGGCTCACTGCAACCTCTGTCACCCGGGTTCAAGTGATTCTCCTGCCTCAGCTTCTCAAGTAGCTGGGATTACAGGTGTATGCCACCTTGCCCGGCTAATTTGTGTATTTTTAGTAGAGACGGGGTTTCAGCATCTTGGCCAGACTGGTCTTGAACTCCTGACCTCGTGATCCACCCATCTCGGCCTCCCAAAGTGCTGGGATTACAGGTGTGAGCCACCGCGCCCGGCCTAGTAATTTTCCTAGTAATAGTGAAAATACATACTGTAGTTGGCAGCAAACACACACTGGAGTTGTCAAGTGATAGAATCTTTCTTTTAATAAATGTCAAGATGTTCAGAGTTACTTCTGTAGTAATATCACTTTCATGCATATTGCTCTATATTCGTTTTTTTTTTTTTTTTTTTTTTCCGAGAACGGAGTCTTGCTCTCTCACCCAGGCTGGAGTGCAGTGGCACGATCTTGGCTCACTGCAAGCTCTGCCTCCCAGGTTCACACCATTCTCCTGCCTCAGCCTCCCCAGCAGCTGGGACTACAGGTGCATGCCACCACACCTGGCTAATTTTTTGTATTTTTAGTAGAGACGGGGTTTCACCGTGTTAGTCAGGATGGTCTGGATCTCCTGACCTCGTGATCTGCCCGCCTTGGCCTCCCAAAGTGCTGGGATTACAGGTGTAAGCCACCGTGCCTGGCCTGCTCTGTATTCTTAAGGGATACCAATGGTTAACAGTTGTGGCAGTTTATTTATCTGAAAAATATTTCTGAGTTTTGTGAAAAGTGTAGATACTCCCAGGGGAGTGTGTGGAACAAATGAGCATTATCCATTCTGTGTTTTAATTAGAGGAAAAACTGCTATTTCATTGTAGCAAATGTACTGATTTGTTAACTGTTTTTCTATTATTGCATATTTATTGACGATAGGTGTTTGACCTGGTGATGCTTTTCATCATCTATAGCACCAATACTCAGACAAAGAAGTATATTGAAAGGGTGCTAAGAAATAAGATTCGATCAGCCTGCATTCAAGAACAGCTGCTCCAGAGTACATTCTCTGTTCATTACTTAGTAAGTGTCAGAGACTATTGATTTTTAATCTAAAACAGAAAGCTTTACAGCTCTCATGTAAAATTTCATCTTATTTCAGTCCATTGTTCAAACCCATTGAGATTTTTGAATTTTATTTTTGCATTATTTTAATTGCCTATCTCAATGCAGTTTGCAACTTTGACAAACTGGCCTTCCGTATCTTATTTAAGTAGCTTATAAAAACCTTGAGGGGAATAGGACCAGCCTGTAGAAACTAGTAGGAACGTAAATATGTACCTATTTGAACTATCACTCTTTGGCCATTCAAAACTGTGGACTTTAGGTGATAATTCCTCTGGAAATGTAAATTATTCAAACTGGAATTTATAAACTGGGAATAATGTTTTGCCAGCTGAACGTTCAGGATATTAACACTATAGAACTTAGAAAACTGGATGGGCCAGTGGTTTGGGGTTTGGGTTAGGAGCTAATGAGAATACCTCGCTGGGTCTTAAATTTTATTTTAGGAATAGATTAAACGGTTGTATTATTTTATCTTGCAGTTCTTTCTGTGTTTATTTCTGCCAATTATATATGTTTTGGGCTGTAATTTTCTAGATGCAGAAACCATATGTAATTTTTCATTGCATTTTCCCCAATAAAGCATTATACCCAGCTTAGTACTAAATATAAGATTTTTAAAAATTATGGTATCAATAAGGAAGCTGTGTTTATTAACTGGTTATTTAGTCTGGGTCCATTAATGTCTATGTATATTGCATTATTGGTAGGGTATGATCACTTCTCTTCTTGATCTTCTTTTAAAAAAATCAGTTTAGTTAGCATTGAACCTTATAGACCTACTTCAAATTATAACCAGGGTGGAACATTCCTGGGGGGTAGTGTGATTGCATGGGGAAACTGGGATTTAGAAGATCTGGCCTCCAATCCCAAATTGAGCAGATAGGAACGTTCTATGAGGCTTGTAATTTAACTTCTTTGAGCTTAAAGGTCAATTATTATCCAAACGTGGAATCCCATTGATGCTGAGAGTAATCTCAAAATGATGAAGGATTATTTTTGTGTAAAACAAAGATTAAGATTTCCTAAGTTAAATGAGAGCTAGGGAGGAGAAGTCTGACATTCCAAAAGGATAAGCAACTCTTAGGTTGTGTACTAACTGTTTCCTACAGCTTCTTTTCTCTCTCTACTCTTCCCCACTCAAGGTTCTTAAGGATATGTGTTCATCCATTCTGTCGCTGGCTCAGAGTTTGCTTCACTCTCTAGACCAGAGTATAATTTCATTTGGGAGTCTCCTATACAAATATGCATTCAAGTTTTTTGACACGTACTGCCAGCAGGTATGTTGAAACATTTATTTTGGCAAGGAGGGAACACGGAAAGGGAAAATAATCTGATGTTTATTTCTTGTTGGTTGGAACTCACTGAAGGGGAAGGAACTCTGAACTGGGTCTCAAGAAAGCTCAATTCTAGTCCCAGCCTTGATGAAGTGAAGAGACTTGACTGGTGGATCTAACTCTGTGTTCTGAGCTCTAAAATTCTCTGTCTGAAATTAAGATCCAGATCTAGTCTATTTCAAAACATGAGACACACTTTTTTTTGTTTTGTTTTGAGACGGGGTTTTGCTCTTCATGTCCAGGCTGGAGTGCGGTGGTGCTACCTTGGCTCACTGCAACCTTCGCCTCCCGGATTCAAGCGATTCTCCTGTCTCAGCCTCCTGAGTAGCTGTGATTACAGGCACACACCACCACGCCCGGCTAATTTTTTCTATTTTTAGTAGACACGGGGTTTCACCATGTTGGCCAGGCTGGTCTCGAACTCCTGACCTCAGGTAATCCGCCTGCCTCGGCCTCTCAAAGTGCTGGGATTACAGGCATGAGCCATCAGGCCTGGCCGAGACACATTTTAATAGCATATCTCCAGAGAGGGAGGACTGTATTTGTGGAAAATGTTTATGAAAGCAAGTAAAGAACAGTGTCTTATTTTGTATTTTTACATATATTCTTCCTATCATTAACAATGTTAAAACACATTTGAATGGAACTTTTAAAATGAAGATTTGTGAAAAAAATTTTAAACATTTAAAGTAGAGCAATAGTTGCAGCTGACATGAGGTAGCTGTTGCAGTTGAGAATATAATTCTGTTATGACTATGATGGATTGACAGTATAAAGGGACAATGGCATCTAAGACATTTTTGAACCCTCTTAATGTCTTAGAGACACTATCATGATCTATGTTTGCTTGGAAACATGCAAGTCTAGCCTGTACTATATAGAGAAAACCTTTAAAGCTTTTAGCTCCTTGAGTGCCATCTTTTTGAGAAATTTCAACTGATCTTGTACAACCTCAACTTGAAGGGTAAAATTTAACCCATATGGGAAAAAGAAAGAGGAAAACTATGCCAAGGAGCAAAATCAGGAGGGCTTAGGTAGTGCTCACTGATAAAATATGGGAAATAGATCAAGATGGGATGGTCAAGTTATACTGGCATATTCCTAAATCTCCTGAAGCCAACATTAATGAAAACTAGATAATAGATGATGAGATTGGGTTGATTGTGATTTTAATGAAGAAGAGATTGGAGAGGCTTGGGGGTGAATCCCTTTAGAATGGCCATCCATATTTTGTTTTACACTGTCCTATTGACTCTCCCCTGTATAGGAAGTGGTTGGTGCCTTAGTGACCCATATCTGCAGTGGGAATGAAGCTGAAGTTGATACTGCCTTAGATGTCCTTCTAGAGTTGGTAGTGTTAAACCCATCTGCTATGATGATGAATGCTGTCTTTGTAAAGGTATCTTGTTGGCTTCTTGTACTTTAGATATTGAATACTATAATTGGTGGGAGGTGGTGGGAAGGAGGTGAGATGATGGGCAAGTAATATAAATAAAAAGTGACTATTCTATGTGTTAATTCATTCAGCAAACACTTCTTTATACCTAACCTACAGGCTAAGCTCTATTCTGGGTGCTGTGAATGTAAAGTAGGCCCTTACCTTTGATGTTAAAGACTAAGACACATAAGCAAGTCACTATAAATACAACATGGTGAATTCTCTGGTAAAGTACTATAGATACAACAGAGCAAGAATAATTAAATTTAGCCTGGGAAGCTGGAGAATTCTTCAAAGAGGCGATGTGAATGTTTGCTGAAGGATGGGAATGACTGACAAGAGAAAGTGTGGGAAGTGTGTTCTAGGCAGAGAAGAGTTTGAGCAGAAGCAAACTGGTGCCCAAGTCAATGGTGTGACTGAGGAATGAGAAGCAAACAAGCATGACTGGAAAATAGGATATATATGGAGAGGGATGATTGGAGGTAAGGCTGGTAAGACATAGGACAGGCCCATGTTGCAAAGAGTCTCAAATAACATGCTAAAGAGTTTCAACTTTATTTTCTAGACAATAAGGAGCTATTACTAGTTTTTACGTAGAGTTGACCTAATCCTCTCAGCATTGAGAGATAACTCAGTAGGCTATATGATGGGTGGATTGGAGACCGCTGAAATGGTCTAAGGGAGTGAGAATAAGGGCCGGATTTTGGTCACGGGAATGTAGAAGAAATTATGGCTTAAGAGACAATTTGGTGTTAGAATTAACATGACTTGGTAACTGTTAAGGATATGTGGCAGGCCAGGCACAGTGGCTCATGCCTGTAATTCCAGCACTTTGGGAGGCCAAGGCGGGCAAATCACGAGGTCAGGAGATTAAGACCAGCCTGGCTAACACGGTGAAACCCCCGTCTCTATTAAAAATACAAAAATTAGCCGGGCGTCGTGGCGGTCGCCTGTAGTTCCAGCTACTCAGGAGGCTAAGGCAGGAGAATGGCGTGAACCCGGGAGGCAGAGCTTGCAGTGAGCCAAGATAACACCACTGCACTCCAGTCTGGGCGACAGAGCAAGACTCTGTCTCAAAAAAAAAAAAAAGAAGCTTAGAAGAGCACAGACATTTTGAGAAGGTTAAAGTTTAAGTGGCAGATGAAAGCAAATGTCCGTAGAAGGAAAATGAGAAAACTGGAAGATTAATAATGTGAGCTTAAAGGATGTCGGGTAGCAAAAGCCCAGGAATGAGTTTCAAGAGTGAGGTATTGGCCGGGTGCGGTGACTCACGCCTGTAGTCCCAGCACTTTGGGAGGCCGAGGCGGACAGATCACCTGAGGTTGGGAGTTCAAATCAGCCTGACCAACATGGAGAAACCCCTTTGGGAGGCCGAGGCGGACGGATCACCTGAGGTTGGGAGTTCGAATCAGCCTGACCAACAGGGAGAAACCCCTCCTCTACTAAAAATACAAAAATTAGCCGGGCATTGTGGTGCATGCCTGTAATCCCAGCTACTCGGGAGGCTGAGGCAGGAGAATCACTTGAACCCAGGAGGTGGAGGTTGCAGTGAGCTGAGATCATGCCATCACACTCCAGCCTAGGCAAGAAGAGCGAAACTCTGTCAAAAAAATAAAGAGTGAGGGATTTATCTCCAGTGTTGGATACTGTAGAGGTTGAAGATGGAGCAGAGGCTATTGGCTTTGGCAATTAGGATACCTCTGGTAACCTCTGAGAGAACAATGTTAATTGAATTATAAGGGTGGAAGCCAGAGAGCAGTAACTTGAAGACTTGGGGAATAGAGTCAATGTCGAGAAGCATCAAGGAGAAGAGAATACAAAAAGTAGCTTGAGAAAGAAGCTGGTTGCAACGGAGATATTTTTTAGATGAGGAGGTTTGAGATTGCTTGTAGGCTGAGAGAAAGGATTCAATAGAGAGGAAGAAATGGAGATTTTTAAAAATTAATTAAAAGTTTACAAAGCTGTTTTATTACTTTATCCTCAGACAAACCATGAAAGGTAGTATAGCTATTATTATCGCCCTGTTACAGATGAGAAAAGCTGAGGCATTTCCCAAGGTCACAAAGTAAATAGTTTCCTTGTGACTCCTTCCAGATCTGTAGAGAAAGGAGGAATAATTAATGGAGTAGAAGCTGGGAAGGGATGATATGGCAAGGAATAGGGTAAAGACATAACTTTTGGTAGAATATTGTTTTCACTGAAAAAAAGAGAAAGGTGGAGGTAAAGAATACCGAAAACTGGGAGGTACATTAGAATGACTAAGCAGTAGATGATTAAAGCCCAGGATTGTGGTTCAGAGTGAAGAGGATAAAGAAAACTTTATGTTTCCTGATAGTTAGTTCCTAGTCTCTGATAATAAGAGATTTAGAAAGTTGTAAGAGTTTTCTCAGTTTATATCCAGTTTATCAAACCTTTGGGCTCTGAGCATAGCTTTTAGAACTTGAGCTTTTAAGGGAGCTAAAAAGTTTTAGATACCTGGCTATCTATGTGTGTCTCTTTTACAGGGATTTTAATTTTTTGAATTTAAGGGAAAAATGTTACCTGCTAGCCTCATTGTTGGCATCATTTTTTCCACAGGGCATTTTAGATTATCTGGATAACATATCCCCTCAGCAAATACGAAAACTCTTCTATGTTCTCAGCACACTGGCATTTAGCAAACAGAATGAAGCCAGCAGCCACATCCAGGTAAGAGGCAATATGTTGGGAAAGATTCTTTTTTTTTTTTTTTTTTTTTTGAGGCGGAGTCTAGCTCTGTCTCCTAGACTGGAGCGCAGTTGGCACGATCTCAGCTCAGTGCAACCTCTGCCTCCTGGGTTCAAGCGATTCTCCTGCCTCAGCCTCCCAAGTAGCTGGGACTACAGGCACATGCCACCATACCCAGCTAATTTTTGTATTCTCAGTATTTTGTATTAATTTTAAACCTCTTTACTTGAAATTTTCTAGAAAAAAAAACAAGCAAATGATAGATTTGCTAGTGTGTAGTAGTGGAAATGGAGTACACAGCCATAGTACTAGCATTTTTTTATTCTTACCACAAACATTAAGTGCCTATTCTGTGCCAGGCACTGATATATTAGATCCTCTGCCCTCAAAAAGCTTTGTCTATTAGGGAAGAGATGGGTCTGTGATCAGCTAACCATGAAACTGTTTAGGTTCTGAGTGCAGTGGGGACACAGAATTGCCTTGTTTCCTAAGAAACATCTCCATCTAATGTGAACTTCACGTGGGCTTGCTTTTGTTTGTGGACACCATTCACTGAAAAAGCCAGGCTGTAATCCCAGCACTTTGGGAGGCTAAGGCAGGTGAATCACATGTGCCCTGGAGTTTGAGACCAGCCTGGGCACCATGGTGAAACCCCGTGTCTACAGAAACATACAAAAATTAGTCAGGTGTGGTGGCACACACCTGTAATCCTAGCTACTCAGGAGGCTAAGGTGGGAGGATCCATTGAGCCCAGAGAGTTGAGGCTACAGTGAGCCATGATTGTGCCACTGCACTCCAGCCAGGGCAACAGAGTGAGACTCTATTTCAAAATAAATAAATAAATAAAATAAAACAAAAGAGATTAGATTGGAATCATAACTTGTGACTCGTTTGTATTTTTAGTGCTACCTTATGGCAGTAATTCATACTGGACTGTGACTTTGAACAACCAGCATATATATATATATTTTTGTTTGTTTGTTTGTTTGAGATGGAGTCTCACACTGTTGCCCAGGCTGGAGTGCAGTGGCGCAATCTCGGCTCTGTGCAAACTCCGCCTCCCGGGTTCACGCCATTCTCCTGCCTCAGCCTCCCGAGTAGCTGGGACTACAGGCACCTGCCACCACGCCCGGCTAATTTTTTGTATTTTTAGTAGAGACGGGGTTTCACCGTGTTAGCCAGGATGGTCTTGATCTCCTGACCTCGTGATCTGCCAGCCTCGGCCTCCCAAAGTGCTGGGATTACAGGCATGAGCCACCGTGCCCAGCCATAACCATCATATTTTTTATCTTTCCCCCCCCGCCTTTCTTGGATCCCCAGTCAGCACATTTTTTTAATTAAAAAAATTTTTTTGGACTAGGTAATATACATGTGTCATACAAAATTCAAAACATATAGAAGAGTATCCAGTGAAAAATAATTCTCACTTCTTCTTAGTTCTGTAGGCACCTGGTTTGTCTCCCACAGGGGCAATCACTTTATAACGTTCTGAGATGTTCTGAGAATTTACAAATTTGCGTTTACCTGTAGTTTCCTTTCCCTTCTCGTTCTACATCTTACCTTTTGCATTTAGCAGTTTATTTTGGAGATTGCTTCAAATCAGCAATATAAAGCTACTTCACTATTTTATTTTATTTTTGTAGGGTACAATTTAGTAGCATTAAGTATATTCACAATGTTATACAACCATTGTCACTATCCATTTCTAGAACTTCCTGATCATCCCAAACAAACTTTGTACCCATTAGGCAATAATTTGCCATCTTCCTCTCCCCACCCCCTAATAATCACTAATCACATTCTGTCTATGGATTTGTTCATTCTAGATGCCTCATATAAATGGAATCATACGATATGTATCCTTTTGTGTCTCGCTTATTTCACTTAGCATAATATTTTCAAGGTTCATGTAGGTCGTAGCATGCATCAGAACTTTATTCCTGTTACAGCTATAATAATTCCATTCTTGGCCGGGCGTGGTGGCTCATGCCTGTAATCCCAGCACTTTGGGAGGCCGAGGTGGGCGGATCATGAGGTCAGGAGATCAAGACCATCCTGGCTAACATGGTGAAACCCCGTCTTTACTAAAAATACAAAAAATTAGCCGGATGTGGTGGCAGGCGCCTGTAGTCCCAGCTACTCGGGAGGCTGAAGCAGGAGAATGGCGTGAACCCGGGAGGCGGAGCTTGCGGTGAGCCGAGATCGCGCCACTGCACTCCAGCCTGGGTGACAGAGCGAGACTCCGTCTCAAAAAAAAAAAAAAAAGATTAAAAAATAAATAAATAAATAAATAATTCCATTCTTTGTTTTTGTTGTTGTTGTGTTTTATTTTGTTTTGTTGAGACGGAGTCTCACTCTGTTGCCCAGGCTTGAGTGCAATGGCGCAATCTTGGCTTACCGCAACCTCTGCCTCCTGGGTTCAAGCAATTCTCTTGCCTCAGCCTCCCGAGTAGCTGGGATTACAGGCACGCACCACCATGCCCGGCTGATTTTTGTATTTTTAGTAGGGATGGGATTTTGCCATGTTGGCCAGGCTGGTCTCGAACTCCTCACCTCAGGTGATCCGCCTGCCTCGGCCTCCCAAAGTACTAGGACTACAGGCGTGAGCCACTGCACCTGGCCCCCATTCTTTGTTTATACCACATTTTGTTTATCCATTCATCCACTGATGGACACTTGGGTTGTTTCCACCTTTTGGCCATTTGAATAATGTTGCTGTGACCATTGGTTTACAAATATTTGTTTGAGTCCCTGTTTTCAGTTCTTTAGGGTGTATATCTAAGAGTGAAATTGCTGGATCATATGATGACCATATGTTTACCATTTTGAGGAACCACCAAACTGCTTTCCATAGCAGCTGCATAATTTTACATTCCCACCAACAACGTATGTAGGTTCCAATTTCTCCATATCCTTGCCAACATTTATTGTCCTTTCTTAAAAATTTCTTTTGATTTTTATTAATTAATTAATTTAAAAATTATTATTATTTTTAGATAGGGTCTTACTCTGTCACCCAAGCTGCAATGCAGTGGCGCAATCATACTTCACTGCAGCCTGAAAATCTCGTGCTTAAGCAGTCTTCCCACCTCAGCCTCCTGAGTACCTGGGACTACAGGTACCTGCCACCTCGCCAGGCCCTATTTTTTAATTATAATCATTCTGATGAGTGCGAAGTGGTAGCTCATTGTGGTTTGATTTGCATTTTCTAATGACTAATGATGTTAAGCATCTTTTCATGTACTTCTTGGCCATTTCTATATTTTTGTAGAAATGTCTATTCAAGTCCTTTACCCATTTTTGTTTGTTTTGTTTTTGAGATGGGGTCTCACTCTGTCACATACGTTGGAGTGCAGTGGTGTTATCTTGGCTTACTGCAACCTCCACCTCCCAGGATCAAGCAATCCTCCCATGTCAGCCTCCTGAGTAGCTGGGACCACAGGTGTGCACCACCATGCCCAGCTAATTTTTTATAATTTTGGTAGACATGAGGTTTCGTCATGTTACCCAGACTGGTCTGGAACGCTTGAGCTCAGGAGATCCACCCATCTCTGCCTCCCAAAGTGCTGGCATTACAGGCACGAGCCACCGTGCTCAGCCCTTTGCCCATTTTTAAATTAGGTTTTTGTCGTTGTTGAGGTATAGGAGTTATTTATATATTCTGGATATTGATCCCTTATCAGATATATGATTTGCAAATATTTTCTCCCGTTCTGTGGGTTTTCACTCCCTTGATAGTGTCCTTTGGTGCACTAAAGTATTTAGTTTCAATAAAGTCAAATTTATCTATTTTTTTTTTTTGAGATGGAGTCTCACTCTGTAGCTAGGCTGTAGTGCAGCCATTGAAATGATTTTGGCACCCTTGTCAAAAATCAATTTGTCACATATATGAAGGCTTATCTTTGAACTCTGTATTCTATTTCATTGGTCTATATGTCTGTCCTGCCATCACCACACTGTTTTGACTGCTGTAGCTTTGTATTAATATTGAAATCAGGAAGTGTGAGCCCTCCAACTTTGTTCTTTTTCAAGGTTTTGGCAGTTTGGGGTCCCTTGAAATTCCATGTGAATTTTGGTATGGATCTTTCTGTTTCTGCAAAACATGTTGTGGGACTTTGATAAGGATTGCACTGAATCACTTTGAATGGTATTAGCAATATTAAGTGTCTTCCAATCCATGAAGACAATAGCTCTTTCCATTTACTTACGTCTTTAATGTTTTTCAGCAATGTTTATTTTATTATTTTATTTTATTTTATTTTGAGACAGTGTCTGGCTCTGTCACCCAGGCTAGAGTACAGTGATGCGATCTTGGCTCACTGTATTCTTGACTTCCCAGGCTCAGGTGATCCTCCCACCCCACCCTTCCGAGTAGCTGGGACCACAGGCATGCACCACCACAGCTGGCTAATTTTTGTATTTTCTATAGAAACGAGGTTTTGCCATGTTACCCAGGCTGGTCTTGAACTCCTGGGTTCAAGCAGTCCAGCCACCTCAGCCTCCCAAAGTGTTAGGATGACAGGTGTGAGCTACTTCGCCCAGCCTTGCCTCCGTGTTTAAATCTTTACCTGAGTATTTTATTCTAGTTCATTATTTTGGCTGAGCAGTCATCAACATTATGATAATTTTCATATCCTTATAGAAATAATAACAATAAAAGATATTATTATTGAATGTCTATCATGTGCTAGGCACTGTTCTAGAAGTTTTTTATAATTTATCTCTAATCCTTAAAACAACCTTCTCCATTTCAGGCCGGGCACATAATCACACCTGTAATCCCAGTACTTTGGGAGGCCAAGGCGGGCGGATAACGCGGTCAGGAGATTGAGACCATCCTGGCTAACATGGTGAAACCCTGGCTCTACTAAAAATACAAAAAATTACCCGGGCGTGGTTGGTGGCAGGCGCCTGTAGTCCCAGCTACTCAGGAGGCTGAGACAGGAGAATGGCATGAACCCGGGAGGTGAAGCTTGCAGTGAGCCAAGATGGCGCCACTGCACTCTAGCCTGGGCGACAGAGCAAGACTCCGTCTCAAAGAAAAAAAAAAAAAAGTCCCCATTTCACAGATGTAAAAATTAAAACTTGGAGAGATGAATTGACTTGCTAAAGACATACAGGGCTGGGTATGGTGGTTCACACCTGTAATCCCAGCATTTTGGAAGGCCAAGGCTGGTGGATCACCTGAGGTCAGGAGTTCACCAGCCTAGCCAACATGTTGAAACCCCATCTCTACTAAAAATACAAAATTAGCCGGGCATGGTGGCGGGCCCCTGTAATCCCAGTTACCCAGGAGGCTGAGGCAGGAGAATCGTTTGAACCTGGGAGGCAGAGGTTGCAGTGAGCCGAGATTGCGCCTTTGCACTCTAGCCTGGGCAACAAGAATGAAACTCCGTCTCAAAAAAAAAAAACAGTTAGTAAACGACAAAAACCTTTATAGTCTAGCTATATGGCTCAATATCCATACCTTCTTTTGCTGTGCCATTCCAGCATTTTCATCTTTCTTCATCATCTCATTGCAGGATGACATGCACTTGGTGATAAGAAAGCAGCTCTCTAGCACCGTATTCAAGTACAAACTCATTGGGATTATTGGTGCTGTCACCATGGCTGGCATCATGGCGGCAGACAGGTACACGTGGAGATTCTGACTTCTGTGGTTTAAGATCAGTTAATCTTGCTAACTAACAAAGTGTTACATCTCATAGACATCATTTTAGCAGTAGAAGTTACAACTATAAGAGAAATGAGCAAATGTGTTTTGTTACTTTTCCATGTTCCCTTCTAATCATGACTGTATATATTACCATGTATATGTTTTGCAGGATTGTGATCCTAGCCATTACAGTCTGTGGTTAAAAATTAAGGATTGCCTAGAGGTAAAATTCTAGAAATCTTTGCACAAAATGGGAACCCTGATTCTTTTAGAATGCATTTTTCTTTATCTGCTCCTGATATAGGCACTAGACAATGCAGGTGTCTACATTGCTGTGTCATTCCTGTCGGGAACTTTATACATTTGGTACAGATAGGATCTTGTGTATTTCCCCTCACCTTGTTCCTTGAGGCCCCATTTGTAGAATCTAAAGAAATAGCGGTTTGGGGGCTTGATAAGATGTTGCCATTACAAACCGACATTGGATTTCAGTTCATGCTCCTTGGAATTTATTTTCTGAGACATCAGGAGACATCTTTAGAATCCACATCGTGGAATCCTAATTAGGGAAAAGGAGTCAGAATGGTGGGAGCAAAGAAAGCAAAGACAGAAAGTATATAAGTCTGCCTTTTTTCATGGTGCAGGACATGCAGCCCTCCTGCACTCAACTTAATCACCAGACACCTGCAAGTTAGCTCACTGCAACTTTTGCATTATTAGTACTGCACAAAGCCCTCTTCGGCATACAGCATACATCATAAATACTACTCTATAAATCCCCAGCAAGCCGTTGTTTCCTTGCAGTCAGCTCCTTTATTGCTGGCTGCCCATTGCTTTCTTGCAACATATTTTTATACTTTCTCTAAGAAATCTGCCTTTCTTTACCTACAACTGTCTTAGTAAATTCTCCCCCTAACCCCACCCCAACCACCACCGGCTCAGATAGTCATCACTCCCCTGTGACACACATTAATAATGGGAAGAGGTTGCAGAGTGTACTGGTGAAGAGTTCATTCAGTGAAGCCATACTGCTTGCCCAGGGTCAACTTCTGGCTCCATTGTTTATTAGCTGAATTACCTTGGGTAAGTTACTTTATCTCTCTGTCTTTGTAGACTCACATCAGCAATAAGGATGATAATAGGATTTACCTCATAGAGTCATTGAGAACATTAAAGGGTTAGAACAATGTTTAGCACATAATATGCACTAATTAAGTGCTTCCTCTAATTATTGCTAATTTGCCCTTAAAAAATATGTACGAAAAAGAAAAAAGAAAAAAATATATAAGATAACCATCCTTTGCTCTAATCTGTATTTTCTATGGACAAAATAAATACTCTTCGCTGCCTTCATGCACTTTTATCTTTACCCTACCCTAGGGAAGTCAGAATTCTTAAACTTATTGGCAGTTGTTACAAAATATTACAAAAGTGAAATTAAAATTCTGTGTTTTTACCAAACACCGCATGTTCTCACTCATAGGTGGGAATTGAACAGTGAGAACACATGGATACAGGAAGGGGAACATCATACACCGGGGACTGTTGGGGGGTGGGGGGAGGGGGGGAGGGATAGCATTAGGAGATATACCTAATGCTAAATGACGAGTTAATGGGTGCAGCACACCAACATGGCACATGTATACATATGTAACAAACCTGCACATTGTGCACATGTACCCTAAAACTTAAAGTATAATGATAATAAAATAAAATAAAAATTCTTTGTTTTTAGAAGTGAATCATCTAGTTTGACCCAAGAGAGAGCCAACCTGAGCGATGAGCAGTGCACACAGGTGAGTTCTTTTTTTTCTTTCTTTTTTTTTTTCCTGTCTTTTTTTTTTTTTTTAAGAGAGTCTTGCTCTGTCACCCAGGCTGCAGTGCAGTAGCAAGATCTCAGCTCACTCCACCTCCCAGGTTTAAGTGATTCTCCTGCCTCAGCCTCCAGAGTAGCTGGGATTACAGGCGCACACCACCACACCCGGCTAATTTTTTATGTTTTTGGTAGAGACGAGGTTTCACCACGTTGGCCCCATTGGTCCTGAACTCCTGAACTCAAGTGATCCACCTGCCTTTGCCTCCCAAAGTGCTGGGATTACAGGCGTGAGCCACCTCGCCTGGCCGAGTTCTTATAATGTGATTGGATATGTTTATGAGTAACTGAGGAATTGCTTCTAGTCACTGTCAGTTCACCAGAAGGTGCTTCTTTTGAAAAAGAAGTTTTCCTGAACTCCTACTTCTGTGGTTTTATGACACTTGGAAACTACTGGCTTGGGTTGCGTTTATTTTTATGTTTATTTATTTATTTATTTTTAGATGGAGTCTCAACTCTGTCACCAAAGCTGGAGTGCAGTGGTGCCTCCCGGGTTCAAGCGATTCTCCTGCCTCAGCCTCCCAAGTAGCTGGGATCACAGGCATGCACCACCATGCCCAGCTAAATTTGTATTTTTAGTAGAGATGGGGTTTCACCATGTCGGGGTTTCGCTATGTTGACCAGGCTGGTCTCAAACTCCTGATCTTAGGTGATCTGCCCCCATCAGCCTCCCAAAGCACTGGGATTACAGATGTGAGCCACCACTCCCGGGCCAGTTGCATTTATTTCCATATCCATTTACTCTCTCTAATTAAATTTTAAAGTCTTAGCAAGAAAGATATGTCATGTTTATGGAATAACACTTTGGTTGAAGCATGGGGACAAATAAGTATATAATTGGAAAGTGGGACATAAAGCTAGTTCAGGCAGGTCACGGTGGCTTGCGACTGTAATCCCAGGACTTTGGGAGGCCAAGGCAGAAAGATCACTTGAGGTCAGGAGTTTGAGACCAGCCTGGCCAACATGGTGAAATCCCATCTCTAATGAAAGTACAAAAAAATTAGCTGGACATGGTGGCAGGCACCTGTAGTCCCAGCTACTCAGGAGGCTGGGGCAAGAGAATTGCTTGAATTGGGGAAGTGGAGGTTGCAGTGAGCCGAGATCACAATACTATACTCCAGCCTGGACGACAGAGCAAGACTCCGTCTCAAAAGAAAAAAAGAAAAAGCTTTTTGAGAGAGAAAACAGAGAGCCTTGCATGTAAAGCAATAATTTTTATTTCCTTCTTTAGGCAGAGGTATTCCTTAAGGGTTTCTTAGCATGAAAATGGCAAAATCAAAGCTTTACTTTAGAAAAATTAATCTGGCTGCAGTGTCTGGCAGATTGGAAAAGGGATGATATCAGAAAGAGACAGACGGGTCAGAACATTCAGGAAAACTTCAAGTGAGACCTAGAGCTTTGCCGGTAAAATCAGAAAGTGATAAAACAGTCTTGAATGGGGCGAGTGGAGTTTGGGAAGGATTGGCAGCCCAAGGTTTAAACCGTTCTTCCTCTTTGCTCCAGGTGACCTCCTTGTTGCAGTTGGTTCACTCCTGCAGTGAGCAGTCTCCTCAGGCCTCTGCACTTTACTATGATGAATTTGCCAACCTGATCCAACATGAAAAGCTGGATCCAAAAGCCCTGGTAAAGCCAATTGTCTTTTCTTAAAGCAATAAAGCATGAGAGCTGCTTTACTACACTCTTCAAGCCTTTCTGTTGCAGTGTGAAAATAGATCATCCTGTGACCTCTCCTAAATTCTAATTGGGAAAGGCTTTTCTGCCCTACCCTGCCTCACGGCTCTTCTCTGAGGCCTCCTTCACTTAATAACAATCACAATAGTAAAGAAGAGATTGACTTTGTTAATGATGATGGCTATTATCTGTCTGAGAGCCCTATTCTATGCTAGGCCTTGTGCTAAGTGCTTTT
The DNA here is from genome assembly GCF_028885625.2 of Pongo pygmaeus. Lineage (NCBI taxonomy): Eukaryota > Metazoa > Chordata > Mammalia > Primates > Hominidae > Pongo > Pongo pygmaeus. The sequence continues at coordinate 67,831,886 of NC_085930.1, read as the reverse complement.
TATGCACTCTCTCTTTTCTACTTCACAATAATGAGATATTTATTATTACTTTCTTTTTAGAAATGAGGGAACTGAGACTTAGAAAGGTTAAAAGTAATTTATCTAGGGCTCTACAGCAAGTACACCCTGCACTGCCCTTTTTGTTTGTTTGCTTCCTGAAGGAATGGGTTGGGCATACCATCTGTAATGATTTCCAGGATGCCTTCGTAGTGGACTCCTGTGTTGTTCCGGAAGGGTAGGTATTGTTTACCTGCTGGCTTGGTTGTACTGGTGAAGTTACATCAATTCTGTCAGTAGCTGATACAAACTTCAGAATACCCTTGACCTCAGCCACAGCTGCCCAGTCCCACAGTTTCTTTCCTCCCAACCCCAGCACCCCTGCACCCTTAGCTCCAAAATTCCTAAAAGGTTCACTGTTTGTTCTTCCGTTTCTAATTTCTCCCCATGATGTTGTGTTTGAAATTGGTTTGCTCTAGTGGTTTTCCCTGTAGCCCTGTGTATTCCTGAGCTGCAGCATCAGATTCTGGTTTTTCTCCGCAGTGACTTTCCATTTCCTGTGAAAGCGCTGTATGGACTGGAAGAATACAACACTCAGGATGGGATCGCCATAAACCTCTTGCCGCTGCTGTTTTCTCAGGACTTTGCAAAAGATGGGGGTCCTGTGACTTCACAGGAATCAGGCCAAAAGTCAGTATAGTTTTTCTTTTCTAAACCTTAGTGTTTTGAATGTTCACGGGGAATTCCACAGTTCTTGGTGGGGAAGTTGAGTCAAAAAAGTTTCTCTCGAGACAAATGGTGTTTGGAGAGCTTAGGAGAATGGGGCAGATTCCTTGTTTTTTCTTGGATCCTTGGCTTGAGATTTATATTGCCTTGTGTGAGCCAACAGATATTCTGAGATTATTTTCTGGCCAATGTGGCGAAACACCGTCTCTACTAAAAATACAAAAATTAGCCGGGCAGTGTGGCATGCGCCTATAATCCCAGCTACTCAGGAGACCGAGGCAGGAGAATTGCTTGAACCTGGGAGGCAGAGGTTGCAGTGAGCTGAGATCGTGCCACTGCACTCCAGACTGGGTGACAGAGCAAGACTCTGTCTCAAAAAAAGAAGTTGTGGTCCCTATGTATGTGGAGTAATAGCTCCCTATGTACGTGGAGTAATACACCTATGAAGTGTGGTCTAGAAATTTATTTTTCCTTCTCAGATTGGTGTCTCCATTGTGCCTGGCTCCGTATTTCCGGTTACTGAGACTTTGTGTGGAGAGACAGCATAACGGAAACTTGGAGGAGATTGATGGTCTACTAGGTATGGGATGAAGTCATCAGATCCTTTCTTCTTTATACTCTTTCTTTGGTAAACTTAGGGAAAGGGCAGATCAGTACATGGTATATGTGGGGAGGAATTTTCTAACTTCAACAGAATAGTTTAGCCTTGGAATTCCAAAGAGAAAATATTACATACAGAATCCCATTATGTTAACAAATCAATTGTTGCAAAAACTTTCTGATTATATTTGTTGATTGCTATACAATATGCAAATATTTTAATCAGATCTGGGCCTTCAAATGTTAGTTAAAGGGGAAAGTAAATAGCAAGGAGAGCTAGCTCCAGAGGCAACCTCCAGGTTTTATTGCCTTGCACTAAAGGTAGTTGGAAATGTTTGTTCTCTCTCAGATTGTCCTATATTCCTAACTGACCTGGAGCCTGGAGAGAGGTTGGAGTCCATGTCTGCTAAAGAGTGTTCATTCATGTGTTCTCTCATATTTCTTACTCTCAACTGGTTCCGAGAGGTGAGCAGAATTAATAGGATGTTTCACTTATTGTGCATAGTTTTTCTTAAAACTATTTTCTTAGTTCCCACAAGACTCCCTAGAAGTCCTCACCAAGCACTAACCCCCGTGTGCTTCTCTAGCTGTTATGTCCCACCACTCGCCAATTATATGAACCTCCTTATGTAGCTAAATTAGAATACTTAGAATTCACTTCACATTGCCCATGCTTTATTTTCTCCAAGCCGCCTTCTGCCTAGAATGACCTTCTCACCTTCTTCACTGTGTAACTGCTGTTCATCCTAGCACAGGCATATGCCTACTGTTTTGATTCAGTGAGTGGTGGTAATTTCCCTCCCATTAGAACATATTTGTGTTTAGTGATAATGACAACGATGGCAACATCTTATATCTCTACCTCACTGTCTTCCTCTCACATATTATTTCAGGAATGTTTGTGCACTGGAATGAGCTTATTTGATTACCACAGCTCTATTATGATATGGGCAGGATAGCTATTGTCCTCATTTTACACATACGAATTTCAAGTATAGGGAGTTCAAAATCATTAAAAATTTTTAAGTACTTACACTGTACCAAGTGCTGGACTCATATCTTTATGAAGAAATACTTAGAAAGGTTAAAGACTCAGCCAAGGTTATACAGTTAGTAAGTAGCAGTATAGAACTTGTTTCACCAAATTGTGTGCTCTCTGGCTATTCCACCTTGTAACATAACTAGTAATAAGTAAAACTAGGGTCATAAGCCTAATCTCCTTTGTTTTTTGTTTTTTTGAGACGGAGTCTTGCTCTATCACCCAGGCTGGAGTGCGGTGGCTCAATCTCGGCTCACTGCAACCTCCACCTCCCAGGTTCAGGCAATTCTCCTGCTTCAGCCTCCCTAGTAGCTGGGATTACAGATGTGTGCCACCATGCCCAGCTAATTTTTGTATTTTTGGTAGACATGGGCTTTCACCATGTTGGCCAGACTGGTCTCGAACTCCTGGCCTCAAGTGATCCTCCTGCCTTGGCCTCCCAAAGTGCTGGGATTACAGACATGAGCCACCACGCCTGGCTGAATCTCCTATATTTTGGCCCAGAGATTTTTTTTCTCTATACCACGTTGCTGAGGACAGTTCTATTACAGACTAAACTCAAAGATCCTGCTTTTCAGAGACATCACTCAGCTCTGGATAAATAATACAAACAAGATTAAAATCTGAACATTTGGAAGTATGAGAATGTAATTTGTACTTTGCAGATTGTGAATGCCTTCTGCCAGGAAACATCACCTGAGATGAAGGGGAAGGTGCTTACCCGGTTAAAGCACATCGTAGAATTGCAAATAATCCTGGAAAAGTACTTGGCAGGTAAGGGAAGTGTCCTATACTGGTAGTACTACTAGGCCAGTAGTGAGGCAATAAAGCACTTAGCTTTCCCTAATACCAAAACCAGACAAAGACACATCAAAAAAAGAAACCTCAGGCCAATATCCCTGATGAATGCTGATACAAAAATCCTAACAAAATACTAGCAAACCTAATTCAGCAACACATTAAAAATATCGGCCGGGCGTGAGGTGGCTCATGCCTGTAATCCCAGCACTTTGGGAAGCCAAGGCGGGTGGATCACTTGAGGTCAGGAATTCGAGACCAGCCTGGCCAACATGGTGAAACCCTGTCTGTACTAAACATACAAAAATTAGCCAGGCGTGGTTGTGGGCACCTGTAATCCCAGCTACTTGGGAGGCTGAGACAGGAGAATCGCTTGAACCTGGGAGGCGGAGGTTGCAGTGAGCCAAGATCGTGCCACTGCACTCCAGCCTGGGTGACAGAGCGAGACTCCCATCTCAAAAACAAATAAAAAAAAGATCATTCATCATGGCCAAATGGGATGATTTATCCCAGGGATGCAAGGATTGTTCAACATATGTAAATCAATGTGATACATCCTATCAACAGAATGAAGGACAAAAACCACATGTTATTTAAATTGATGCTTAAAAAAATTTTATAAAATTCAACATCCTTTCATCATAAAAAACCCTCAGAAAACTGGGTATAGACCCATAGCTACTATTAAACTGAACAGGAAAAAACTGAAAGCCTTTCCTCTAAGATCTGGAACAAGACAAGGATACCCACTTATATAATACTACTATTATACAATACAATATTGGAAGTCCTAGCTAGAACAATTAGACAAGAGAAAGAAAGAAAGGGCATCCAAATTGGAAAGGAAGATGTTAAATTATCCTTGTTTGCAGATGATATGATCTTATATTTGGAAAAGCCTAAAGACTCCACCAAAAAACTATTAGATAAATTCAGTAAAGTTGCAAGATACAAAATCATCATATAAAAATGAGTAGCATTTCTGTATGCCAACAACTAAGAATCTGAAAAAAATCAAGAAAGTAATCCGTTTACAATAGCTACAAATAAAATAAAAGTTACAAATAAAATAGGAATAAGCTTAACCAAAGAAGTGAAAGAGCACTATAATGAGAACTATGAAACATTGATGCAAGAAACTGAGGAGGAAATTAAAAAAGGAAAGATACTTCATGTTCATGGATTGGAAGAATTAATATTGTTAAAATTTCCGTGCTACCCAACACAATCTACAGATTCAAGGCAATCCCTATCAAAATACCAATGACGTTCTTCACAGAAATAGAAAAAAAAGCCTAAAATTTATATAGAACCACCGAAGACCCAGAATAGCCAAAGCTGTCCTGAGTAAAATGAATGAAACTGGAGGAATTGCATTACCTGACTTCAAATTATACTACAGAGCTATAGTAACCAAAACAGCATGGTGCTGGCATAAAAACAGATGCATAGACCAATGGAACAGAAGAGAGCCCAGAAATAAATCGATACACCTACAATGAACTCATTCTCAGCAAAGGTGCCAAGAATATACATTGGGGAAGGACACTCTCTTCAATAAATGGTGTTGGGAAAACTGGATATCCGTATGCAGAAGAATGAAACTAGACCCCTATCTCTTGCCATATACAAAAATCAAAATGGATTATAGACTTAAATCTAAGACTTCAAATTATGAAACTACTAACAACAACAATAACAAAAAACATTCAGAAAACTCTTCAGGACATTAGAGTGGGCAAAGATTTCTTGAGGAATACCCTACAAGCGCAGGCAACCAAAGCAAAAATGGACAAATGGGATCACATTAAGTTAAAAAGTTAAGTTCCTTTCCTCTGCATAGCAAAGGAAACACGAAAGTGAAGAGACAACCCACAGAATGGGAGAAAATATTTGCAAACTATGTATCTGACAGGGGACTAATAACTGGAATATATAAAGATAGGAAAAAACATTTATTCGGATTGAAAAATGGGTAAAAGGTCTGAATAGACATTTCTCAAAAGAAGACATACAAATGGTGGATATATGAAAAGGTGTTCAACATCACTGAGCATCAGAGAAATGCAAATCAAAACTGCCATGTGATATCATCTCACCCTAGTTAAGATGGCTTTTATCCAAAAGACAGGCAATAACAGATGCTGGTGAGAATATGGAGAAAAGAGAACATTTGTACACTATTGGTGGGAATGTAAATTAGTACAAGCACTATGGAGAACAGTTTGGAGTTTCCTCAAAAAACTAAAAATAGAATCACCATATGATCAGGAATGCCACTGGTAGGTATATACCCAAAAGAAAGGAAATCAGTATACCAAGGAGATATCTGCACTCCCGTGTTTATTGCAGCACTATTCACAATAGTCAAGATTTGGAAGCAACCTAAGTGTCCATCAGCGGGTAAATGGATAAAATGTGGTACATGTACACAATGGAGTACTATTCAGCCATAAAAAACAATGAGATCCTGTTGTTTGCAACAATACAGATGGAACTGGAGGACATTATGTTAAGTGAAATAGGCCAGGCACAACATATTTTCACATATTTGTGGGAGGTGAAAATTAAAATAATTTAACTCATGGAGATAGAGTAGAAGTATGGTTACCAGAGGCTGGGGAGGGTAATGGTGGTTGGGGGACTGGGAAAAATGAGGGTGGTTAATAGGTTCAAGAATATAACTAGATAGAATGAATAAGATATAGTTGTTTTTGTATTTTCGAGATGGAGTCTCGCTCTGTCACCCAGGCTGGAGTGCAGTGGCATGGTCTCGGCTTACTGTGACCTTTGCCTCCTGGGTTCAAGCAATTCTCCTGCCTCAGCCTCCCGAGTAGCTGGGACTAGAAGTGTGCACCACCACACCCAGCTAATTTTTGTACTTTTAGTAGAGATGGAATTTCACCATGTTGGCTGGGCTGGTCTCGAACTCCTGACCTCAAGTGATCCACCTGCCTCGGCCTCCCAAAGTGCTGGGATTACAGGCATGAGCCAGAGAGCCCAGCCAAGATCTAGTTTTTGATAGCACAACAGGGTGACTACAGTCAACAATAACTTACTGTACATTTAAAAATAACTAAAATAGTATAATTGGATTGTTTGTAACACAAAGAAATGATAAATGCTTGAGGTGATGGATACCCCATTTACCCTAATGTGATTATTATACATTGTGTACCTGTATCAAAATATCTCATGTACGCCATAAATATATATCTTTCCTTTTTTTTTTTTTTTTTGAGACAGAGGCTTGCTTTGTCGCCCAGGCTGGAGTGTTGTGGTGCAATCTCTGCTTACTACAACCTCTGCCTCCTGGGTTCAAGCAGTTCTCCTGTTGCAGCCTCCCAAGTAGCTGGGATTACAGGCGTCCGCCAGCACACCTGGCTCATTTTTGTATTTTTGGTAGAGACAGGGTTTCACCATGTTGGCCGGGCTGGTCTTGAACTCCTGACCTCAGGTGATCCGTGTGCCTTGACCTCCCAAAGTGCTTGGGGTTACAGGTGCGAGCCACCCTGCCTGGCCACCATTTAGATTTTAAATGTTTGTTTTATTTTTTTTCTGTTTGTTAGTTATATATCATTATTTAAAGTGGTTTTATGATAATTGATCATACTTAATATGATATTTCTGTGTTATCTCTGGCCATTTTGCTATGCCAAAACAATGTCAGATGACTTGAATATGTCTTATAAGCATTCAGCCATGCTTGGTAATTTTGGAAACTAGTTTTTAGCCAATGGAGTGACTGAATTTCAAGTCTAATGGTGGTGTGTAATTGGTACACATTGAACTTCAGCCTGCTGTTTGTTTCAGTCACCCCAGACTACGTCCCTCCTCTTGGAAACTTTGACGTGGAAACTTTAGATATAACACCTCATACTGTTACTGCTATTTCAGCAAAAATCAGAAAGAAAGGAAAAATAGGTAAGTATGTTCTTTTCCTCTTGTCTTGTGTCTCTAAATAAGCTTCATTGAATTAACCTAAAAGTTATGTATATCATGGCATCAGTAATTGGAACAATTGTATAACTGAACTCTTTCTTTATTAGATTTATTAATACACTGTAATTTAGGGTTATAAAATTACCTCTTCTACCTCTAGGCAGTTTCCAACAGGTTGTTTTCTGAGGGCAATGATATTTGGCAAACATGATTATTAATTACTTGAGTCACTTTTCTCTTTTTAATATAAAAGAAAGGAAACAAAAAACAGATGGCAACAAGACATCCTCCTCTGACACACTTTCAGAAGAGAAAAATTCAGAATGTGACCCTACGCCATCTCCTAGAGGCCAGCTGAACAAGGTATTGGAATGATGGGTATCCGTGAAGGTTTGTGACATCCCAGTGAGATTAACAGAAACCAAGCTCTATTCTCTGCATTTTACAAAGAAAAAAAAAATAGGAAACAGTGAGCCAAAACTCTCTTAGGCCTTGGAGTAATCTGCTTAGTAGCAAAGTTCAGATTAGACTTTAGGTCCTTATTCCTGCCATACACTGTTGACTGTTTTTTCTGATTATTTTCTTGACTGTTTTACTCCCTTTTTGTACACAAGCAGTACATTCAATTCTCTCTTGAGGTACTTGATTACCAGTAGTTCCCTTTTACTTTACATTTGTACTGTTCGCAGAATGAGTTTCATGTGTTTGAAATTGCTTGGACCACATGGATCCCAATTATTTCTGTTGATCAGCCACCATTTATTGTATATTTATTAGGTATAGTTTTTGTAAGAGCCCAAGTTTCATATTAATACCACATTTAATAAAGGAGGAAACTAAGACCCAGGGAGGGCAAGTGACTTGCCCAGAGTCACACAGTTAATAAATGCTGGAGCTAGGGTTTGAAGCCAGATCATTCTGGCCCCTAAGCTCACAGTTTTTTGTGTTTTTTGTTTTTTGTTTTTTTTTTTGAGATAGAGTCTCGCTCTGTCACCCAGGCTGGAGTGCAGTGGTGTGATCTTGGCTCACTGCAACCTCCACCTCCCGGGTTCAAGTGATTCTCCTGCCTCAGCCTCCCAAGTAGCTGGGATTACAGGCTTGCACCACCATACCCAGCTAATTTTTGTATTTTTAGTAGAGACAGGGTTTCACCATCTTGGCCAGGCAGGTCTCAAACTCCTGACCTCGTGATCCAGCCACGTCAGCCTCCCAAAGTGCTGGGATTACAGGCGTGAACCACCACGCCCAGCCAGCTCACAGTTTTCTGTACTGGACCTAAATGCCTTGATTTGCCTAATAGATCATCCCTAAATAGAAACCAGCTAAGGGTCTTGATGTGTGACTTGTATCCCCATCTTAAATTAGGTGCTCTGTCTTGGGAATATTTAGGGACTTTGGCTAGAGGAAGTTGTTATTATAATGAAAATGTAATTTTTTACATTAAATAAATGCATATTTGCACTTTGAAGTTTTTATTAAAATTCGATTAATATAGAAGATTTATTTATTCTCTTTGTTGCTGTGACTTCCCCATAGGAGTTCACAAGGAAGGAAGAAAAGACATCATTGTTACTATATAATTCCCATGCTTTTTTCCGAGAGCTGGATATTGAGGTCTTTTCTATTCTACATTGTGGATTTGTGACGAAGTTCATCTTAGATACTGAAATGCACACTGAAGTAAGTGACAGGCTAGGATCTCAGAATTTAATCTTCTTTCAGAAAGTTCCTCAGGTCTATTCTTATTTCACAAAGAACACTGTGACACTGAGGATAGAAGTTAGACTACTTTAAAAGCCTTTATATGTGAAAGCAATGATGAATAATCATCCTCATACTGGTGATTGTAAGTCATAAGGTTTTTAATAATGTGTCAGACATTATAAAATATCATGCCAATGATGTAATCCTTACATTTAGGTTACTACTTCTACTACTAATAAGCTACCTAGATTATTTTTGTAGAGGAGCACTCTTCTGGTTCTTAGAAGTCAATGCCCTTTTCACTTTTTCACAACATTTGTTCAGCACCCGACAGTTGCTTACTGAGTCCTATTTTGTGTTTGCCACTAATCAAGGCACTTGCATTTCAGTAGTACATAGAGCATCATGCTTGCCTTCAAATAGCTTCCAATCTAATCAAAGAAGTGGAAATAGCTAGCAGTACCGTAGCTTTATTATTATTATTAATTTCTTTTTTTTGAAACAGAGTCTCGCTCTGTCGCCTAGGCTGGAGTGCAGTGGCGCGATCTCTGCTCACTGCAAGCTCTGCCTTCTGGGTTCACGCCATTCTGCTGCCTCAGCCTCCTGAATAGCTGGGGCTACAGGCGCCCGCCATCACGCCCGGCTAATTTTTTGTACATTTTTTATAGAGACGGGGTTTCACTGTGTTAGCCAGGATGGTCTCGATCTCCTGACCTCGTGATCACCTGCCTTGGCCTCCCAAAGTCCTGGGATTACAGGCGCAAGCCCCCGTGCCCAGCCCCCTAGCTTTATTGATGCCAAATAACGGTATTAATGGTCTGAACCAAGGACTAGTGAAACTCTAGTGAGAGAATGATGTTTATATTGAATTTGGGAGTGGAGGACATTTTCACAGATAAAGTAACTTTTGAGATGGGATTTCATCAGAGAGTAGAATTTCTCCAGGTTAAGAGAAATTGAAATAGCATTAATTTTCACCTGAAATTTACACGAATGTGGGTACCTTCAGAACAGAAATAGTATCTTTTTTTTTTTTCTTTTTCTTTGAGATGGAGTCTCGCTCCGTCACACAGGCTGGAGTGCAGCGGCGGGATCTTGGCTCACTGCAAGCTCCTCCTCCCAGGTTCACACCATTCTCCTGCCTCAGCCTCCCGAGTAGCTGGGACTACAGGCGCCTGCCACCATGCCTGGCTAATTTTTTGTATTTTTAGTAGAGACGGGATTTCACCGTTGTTAGCCAGGATGGTCTCGATCTCTTGACCTCGTGATCCGCCCACCTTGGCCTCCCAAAGTGTTGGGAATACAGGTGTGAGCCACCACGCCCAGCCATATCTTTTTTTTTTTTTTTTTTAATCTTTCTACATCATCTCGCCTTTAGGAGATTCCACATAAATGTGTATTGAGTGAGCAGTTTGCAGTGAGACTGTATTTCACCCCTTCTGCTTCTGGCAGTGTAATACAGTTATTCCACTGGGATCACTCTGGGATCCTGCCCAGAGTTAATAGTAGCAAAACATTAGAGGAAAAGAAGTATGAAAGGATTATTTAATGAACAGACAAAAGTGAAATTCCCTTGAATTAGTCTTTTTTTTTTCCAAACCCTGCGTGTGGCATTCAAAGTCATTTTTTAAATCACAGGATATTTAGGAAATGCATCTTGGATCCACAACTGGAAAGGTATACAGAGGACTTTATAGAGAAGAAGTATGTCTTCTAAACTATCCTGTCTTGAATTATTATTTTACTATTCCGAATATTTATTTTGGACATGCTTGACTTTATTATATGACAGAGCATAATAGCTATCCTTTATATGAGATGGGTGCAATTTCCTCCCTTGCCTCTTTTTTCTTTTTAGGGACAGAGTCTTGCTCTGTCACCCAGGCTGAAGTGCAGTGGCAAGATCATAGCTCACTGCAACCTTGAACTCCTGGGTTCAAGGATCAAGTGATCCTCCCACCTCAGCCTTCCAAGTATCTAGGGCCACTGGCATGCCCCACTACACCCGGCTAGTTTTTTTGTTTGGTTGTTTGTTTGTTGGAGACAGAGTCTTGCTCTGTCCGTCAGTCTGGAGTGCAGTGGCGTGATCTTGGCTCACTGCAGCCTCTGCCTCCTGAGCTCAAGCGATTCTTCTGCCTCAGCCTCCCAAGCAGCTGGGATTACAGGTGCCCACCACCACATCAGCTAATTTTTGTATTTTTAGTAGAGATGGGATTTCACCATATTGGCCAGGCTGGTCTCAGACTCCTGACCTCAAATGATCTGCCTGCCTTGACCTCCCGAAGTACTGGGAGTTTGAGACCAGCCTAGGTAATACAGTGAGACCTGTCTCTACAAAAAGTAAAAAAAAAAAAAAAAAAAAGTAGCCAGGCATGGTGATGCACACCTGTGATCCCAGCTACCTGGGCGGCTGAGGTGGGACCATCACTTGAGTCCAGGAGGTAGAGGCTGCAGTGAGCTGTGAACACAATATTGCACTCCAGCCTGAGCAACAGAGCGAGACCCTGTCTCAAAAATAAGTAAATAAATAAATAAAAGTCAAATTATTTACCCGGCCGGGCGCGGTGGCTCACGCCTCTAATCACAGCACTTTGGGAGGCCGAGACAGGCGTATCACCTGAGGTCAGGAGTTTGAGACTAGCCTGGCCAACGTGATGAAACCCATCTCTACTAAAAATACAAAAATTAGTCAGGCGTGGTGGTGGGCACCTGTAATCCCAGCTACTTGGGAGGCTGAGGCAGGAGAATTGCTTGAACCTGGGATGCAGAGGTTGTAGTGAGCCAAGATCGTGCCACTGCCCTCCAGCCTGGGTGACGGAACAAGACTGTCTCAAAAAAAAAATTTTTTTTTTCACCCATTGGGAAGTATTAACATGAAATAGCCAGGTGTGGTGGCTCATGCCTGTCAATAATCCCAATACCTTGGGAGGCCAAGGCAGGAGGATTGCTCGAGCCCAGGAGTTTGAAACCAGCCTGGGCAACAAAGTGAGACCCCGTCTGTATAAAAAAATTTAAAAATTTGCTGGGCCCACGTGTGGTGGTTCATACCTGTAATCCTGGCACATTGGGAGGCTGAGGCAGAAGGATCGTCTGAGCCCAGGAGTTTGAGACCAGCTTGGGCAATATAGTGAGACCTCATTTCTTATTAATAAAAAAAAAAAAATGTAGCTGGGCATGGTTGCATGTGTCTATAGTCCCAGCTACTTGGGAGGCTGAAATGGGAGGATAACTTGGGCCCAGGTGTTCAAGGCTGGAATAGCTATGATCTTGCCACTGCACATTTACAAAAAAAAAAGAAAAAAATTATCATGAAATGACTAGGACATTCTTGGACCTAATCCTTTCCTCCATGTGACAGGCTACAGAAGTTGTGCAACTTGGGCCCTCTGAGCTGCTTTTCTTGCTGGAAGATCTCTCCCAGAAGCTGGAGAGTATGCTGACACCTCTTATTGCCAGGAGAGTCCCCTTTCTCAAGGTTAGTGTAGGCAGAAGCATAGGACTTGGGCTTAGTGGATTTGGGAACAAAGGAGGTATTATGATGAAAAAGTTGTCACTTTCTTTGGTATTGTGTTTGGGTCATTGGGTAGCATGGGTACAGCCGTGTTGCCAGACAATATTCATCTTGCTTTATTTATTTATTTATTTATTTTGAGATGGAGTCTCTCTCTGTCGCCCAGGCTGGAGTGCAGTGGTGTGATCTAGGCTCACTGCAAGCTCTGCCTCCTGGGTTCATGTCATTCTCCTGCCTCAGCTTCCTGAGTGGCTGGGACTACAGGCGCCCGCCACCACGCCTGGCTAATTTTTTGTATTTTTTGTAGAGACAGGGTTTCACCGTGTTAGCCAGGATGGTCTCAATCTCCTGACCTTGTGGTCCACCCGCCTTCGCCTCCCAAAGTGCTGGGATTACAGGTGTGAGCCACTGCGCCCGGCCTCATCTTGCTTTAAATAGGAAGTCTGAAGGCCGGGCGTGGTGGCTCACGCCTGTAATCCCAGCACTTTGGGAAGCCGAAGAGGGCAGATCACTTGAGTTCAGGAGTTCGAGAATAGCCTGGCCAACATAGTGAAACCCCATCTCTACTAAAAATACAAAAAGAACTAGCCGGGCATGGTGGCGCAGCTATAGTCCCAGCTACTTGGGAGGCTGAGGCATGGGGAGGAGGAGGTTGCAGTGAGCTGAGATTGCACCACTGCACTCCAGTCTGGGTGACAGATTTTGTCTCAAACAACAACAACAAAAAGGAAGTCTACCTGTGCAGTGGCTCACACCTGTAATTCCAGCACATTGGAAGGCCGAGGCAGGTGGATCACCTGAGGTCAGGAGTTTGAGACCAGCCTGGCCAACGTGGCAAGAGCCTGTCTCTACTAAAAATACAAAAAAATTAGCCAGGTGTGGTGGCGCATGCTTGTAGTCCCAGGTACTTGGGAGGCTGAGGCAGAAGACTTGATTGAACCCAGGAGGCAGACGCTGCAGTGAGCCAAGATCATGCTACTGCACTCCAGCCTGGGCATTAGAATGAGACTCAGTCTCAGAAATTAAAAAAAAAAAAGTGAAACAGAAAATAGAAGGGCACTTGGAATAAGAAATGTATTTCTTTTTTTGAGATGGAGTCTCGCTCTGTCGCCCAGGCTGGAGTGCAGTGGTGCAATCTCGGCTCACTGCAGCCTCTGCCTCTTGGGTTCCAGCGATTCTCCTGCTTCAGCCTCCTGAGTAGCTGGGGACTACAGGCATGCGCCACCACACCCAGCTAATTTTTGTATTTTTAGTAGAGATGGGGTTTTAACATGTTCATCAGGCTGATCTCGAACTCCTGACCTCGTGATCCATCCACCTCGGCCTCCCAAAGTGCTGCGATTACAGGCGTGGGCACCGCGCCCAGCCTACGAAATGTATTTCTAAATGCCCTAAACATTCCTGAATCCTGTTCTTTACTTGAATTTTGGTTTCAACAGCCTCCCAAACTAAGCCTGGGCCCATGCCTCAGTGTAGTAGTAAGCTGTCTAGAACGTCCAGAACTTCAGATGTGTATACAGTGTACAAACGGGCACCTAGCATCCGGGGAAGCAGTTGGACGGTGCATATAACAAAATGAGAAAATCTTGGGTATAAGCATTTAAACATTAATATATCCCATTTCTTGATTCATTTTTCTTCTTCGTCTTCTTTTTTTTTTTTTTTGAGACGGAGTCTTGCTCTGTTGCCAGGCTGGAGTGCAGTGGCTTGATCTTGGCTCACTGCAACCTCCGCCTCCCGGGTTCAAGTGATTCTCCTGCCTCAGCCTCCCGAGGAGCTGGGACTACAGGTGTGTGCCACCACGCCCAGCTAATTTTTGTATTTTTAGTAAAGATGAGATTTCACCATGTTGGCCAGGATTGTCTTGATCTCTTGACCTCATGATCCACCTGCCTTGGCCTCCCGAAGTGCTGGGATTACAGGCGAGAGCCACAGTGCCCAGCAATTCATTCTTCTTTGTATTCACTATTGGCTCTACTTTTTGAGACAGGGCTTTGCTCTATTGCCCAGGCTGGAGTGTAGTGGCACAATCTTGGCTCACTGCAACCTCCACCTCCGGGATTCAAGTAATCCTCCTATCTCAGCCTCCTGAGTAGCTAGGACCACAGGCATGTGCCACCACACTCAGCTAATTTTTGTATTTTTTGTAAAGAAGAGTTTCAGCATGTTGCCCAGGCTTGTTTGTTTTTCAATTATAAGAGGGAGGCAGGGCACAGTGGCTCACGCCTTTAACCCCAACACTTTGGGAGGCCAAGATGGGTGGATTGCTTGAGCTCAGGAGTTTGAGACCAGCCTGGGTAACGTGGTTAAACCCCATCTCTACAAAAGAATACAAAAACTAGCCATGTTTGTTGGCATGTGCCTGTGGTCTCAGCTACTCAGGATGCTGAGGTGAGAGGATCACTTGAGCCCAGGAATTCAAGGCTGCAGTAAGCTGTGATCGTGCCACTGCACTCCAGCCTGGGTGACAGAGCAGAACCTTGTCTCAAAAAAAAAAGTAGAAGAAGGAGTCTATTGCTCTACATTTGTCAACCTAAATGATTTCTACTTTTATGTGACCTTTATCTGATTAGTTATGATAGGGCTATATGTCTCAATCAAACACTGTTCCTACTCTACAAAAGCCAGTCTCTCAGTCATTGGAAGATGGAGCAAGATTTTTATCCCTCTGTCAGAATACAGTCTTAGGTGAACAACTCATTTCTCCCATCCGCTCCTACCTGGTGACACAAGTTTGACTTGACTCCATTGCAAACCCTTAGTTTCTGAGAAGCTATCCAGCAGTTTCTTCACTCATAACTCTGAATTTATTATAGAACAAAGGAAGCCGGAATATTGGATTCTCACATCTCCAACAGAGATCTGCCCAAGAAATTGTTCATTGTGTTTTTCAACTGCTGACCCCAATGTGTAACCACCTGGAGAACATTCACAACTATTTTCAGGTCAGAAGCCTAGACTTAGAAGCTGCTAAGCAAATATGAGGTTTCATTTTTGGCTGAGAAAAAGGAAAATGAGGACAATTACTGAAGCAACTGTCCTAAAATCATTTTTATTTTTAGTGTTTAGCTGCTGAGAATCACAGTGTAGTTGATGGACCAGGAGTGAAAGTTCAGGAGTACCACATAATGTCTTCCTGCTATCAGAAGCTGCTGCAGATTTTTCATGGGCTTTTTGCTTGGTAAGTATGTGGGAAGTGTGGAGAGAAATGAGTATATACTTGCTTTTACTTAACAGTCACCAAGGCACTGAAATGTAGAGAAGAAAGGTTCAAAAATCTTATGTGAATATCGTTCATTAATTTTGTGGGACTGTTTTTGTCTGTATTATTTCGTTTGATCTTGTACCCTTTGAGTCCTTTGGAGCCACTATTGTTAATGCATTTGACAGATTAGGTGACTTGCTGATGAGCTGACATATAACAGATGTGGCCATCTGATCCTCAGTCCAGTTTCCTTTAGCATGCTTTAATTCCAGATTGTTTGGTGACGAGCTGAACACTGTGAGCTGGGCTATTCCAAAATACCTTCATGGAAACAGTGGGACTCGAGGGAACCCCAGAAGGGTACATGGCCTTTAGAGAGATAAAGGAAGGAAGTGGAAGGTACAACATGGACAAAAGTAGAACTAAGGGAGGTGTGCCCCTTAAATACTTTTGTTCCTCAGGGACAGGCCTTGGGCTCTCTGTCCTCATTATACAAGATTTCTGGTCAATCCTACCCAAGCTTAAATTTAGCCAAAATTTATTTTCTGAGCTATAGGCGTTTATATCCAACTGCCTACTCAACACCTCCTTAGATGTGTCATTGACACCTCACACTCCACATCCAAAATGGAATGTGTCATCCCTAGCATGCTCCTTCAGCTTTACCTGGCTTAGTAAATGGTACCACCAGTTGCCTGAACCAGAAACCAGGAGTTATTCTTTGTCCCTCCCTCTGCTCTCCACCGTCTTTTTCCCACATCTGATTGCCAAATCCTGTTGATTTTATTTTCTGTTATAAATAACATCTAGATAGCCATCTGTCCCTGTTTCTCCACTGCTTCCAGACTCCCATTATCTCTCAACCTGGACTGGGCTAGGTTCACGCTTGGCCTCTCTCAGTCCATTCTTCACATGGCAGTAAGAGTGATCTTCCTAACATAAACCCAGTTTGATCCTATCCCAATTTTGATTTCGATTGCTCTTAGATTTTTCTTGAGTTAAAACTCTCTTACCTAGCCTCTAGGTCTTCTTCTGACTCCTGCTATTCCACTTATTATGTTATACTCTGCCTCCAGCCTCACTGAATTAATTTGAGCACCCTATATAGCTTTTACGTGGGAGGCTTTGCACATGTTCATTCTCCTGCCAGGACCCCCACTCTTCTTGATCCCCAGCTTTTTCTGACTCATCACATCTCTTGAGATCTGAACGTAAGCATCCATCCTGCCTCTCTAACCCCCAGTTCTCTTCTAACACTCTTATCCGTTCGTGATACAACTTAATCTCATTTTATTATAATTACTTGTTCATCAGTCTTTCCTGCTAGACTCTGAGCTCCATGAAGGCAGATGTCTGTCATTTTTATATTTTATATCCTCAGTACCTAAAAGCAGTGCCTGACAAAAAATTTGAACAATTTATCAAAGAGACTTACAGATGGCAAATAAACATGTGAAAGGGGCCTGACATCGTGGCTTATGCCTGTAATCCCAACACTTTGGGAGGCCAAGGTGGGTGGATCACTTGAGCTCAGGAGTTCAAGACCAGCCTGGGAAGCATGGCAAAACCCTGTCTCTATAAAAAATACAAAAATTATCTGGGCATGGTGGCATGCATCTGTAGTCCCAGCTACTCAGGAGGCTGAGGTGACAGGATGGCTTGAGCCTGTGAGGCGGAGGTTGTAGTGAGCCAAGATTGCAACACTGCACTCCAACCTGGGCAACAGAACCAGACCCTGTCTCAAAAAAAAAAATCTGGGCACCATGGCCCAGCGAAGTTAACACAGAAAATAAACCATCTCTAAAAATTATGAAACAACAATTAAAATAAATACATGAAAGGATGTTTATTTATTACTTCTTAAGGAAATGCAAATTAAAAGCACAATGAGATAGCACAACACACTAACTAGCATAGCTACATTAAAAAGACCTAGCATGCCAAGTGTTGGTGAGAAGGTGGAGCATCTGGAGCTCTCACATGCTTCTAGGGGGACTTTACAATGGTACATCCATATTGGGAAATAGTTTGGTAGTTTCTTAAAAAGATAGACATGCACCTACCATGTGACTCAGCCATTCCGTCCTTAGGTATTTAATCAAGGGAAATGAAAGCATATGTCCACTGACCGGGGGCGGTGGCTCACGCCTGTAATCCCAGCACTTTGAGGAGGCTGAGGCGGGTGGATCACGAGGTCAGGAGATCGAGACCGTCCTGGCTAACATGGTGAAACTCCGTCTCTACTAAAAATACAAAAAATTAGCCGGGCGTGGTTGCAGGCGCCTGTAGTCCCAGCTACTCAGGAGGCTGAGGCAGGAGAATGGCCTTAACCCGGGAGGCGGAGCTTGCAGTGAGCCGAGATCGCGCCACTGCACTCCAGCCTGGGCAACAGAGCGAGACTCTGTCTCAAAAAAAAAAAAAAAAAAAAAAAAGCGTATGTCCACCAGGGTCTGGTACAGGAATATTTTTAGCAATTTAGCCTGTGGTTTTACATAGTATATTCTAAACTTGTTTCCCATGCTTTTGTGTGTGTGTGAGAGACAGAGTCTCACTCTGTCGCCCAGGCTGGAGTGCAGTGGCACGATCTCGGCTCACTGTAACCTCTGCCGCCCTGGTTCAAGTGATTCTCCTGCCTCAGCCTCCTGAATAGCTGAGATTACATGCGCCTGCCACTGCACCTGGCTAATTTTTGTATTTTTAGTAGAGATGGGGTTTCACCATCTTGGCCAGGCTGGTCTTGAACTCCTGACCTCATGATCTACACACCTCAGCCTCCCAAAGTGCTGGAATTACAGGTGTGAGCCACCACACCCGGCTTTTTTTTTTTTTTTTTTTTTTTTTTTCCTGAGACAGGGTCTTGCTCTGTTGCCCAGGCTGGAGTGCAGTAACACAATCACAGCTCACTGCAACCTCTGCCTCCCAGGCTTATAAATCCTCCCACCTTAGCCTCCAAGCAGTTGGGACTGCAGGCACATACCACCATGCCCAGCTAATTTTTCCTTTTTTTTTTCTTTGGTAGAGACGGGGTTTCGCCATGTTGCCCCCAGGCTGGTCTTGAACCTCTGGGCTCAAGTGATCCACCCTCCTCTGCCTCCCAAAGTGCTGGCATTAGAGGCGTGAGCCACAATACCTGGCCCAAATTCAACATTTTAAATACAGGAAGTTTATTGTACATCAACTATATCTCCTTGAAGCTATGGTAGACCAAAAACCTGACACCTAATAGGCCCTCAGAATACATTTTTTGAAAGGAAGAATGACTATCACTGGTGATCGGGAAGATGCTTCTAGAGGAGAAGATCTAGGAGGTCAGATTGTGCTGGGCCTCAAAAGTCAGGCAGAATAATTTAAATGTTGTCCAGGGAAGCCATTTTGGAGTTTTATGATCACAGCCATAACAATGAAAGCAGTGGTTTAAGAAAACATTTCTGGCAGCAGAGTGCAGGACAGATTGAAAAGGGATGCAAAAAGAACACTCAAAAGGTGTCACTATGATCTACACATGTATTGATAGGGGCCTAGCCAAAATGATGGTCTGGGCTTGGAAAGGAAGGGACAATATGAAAGGTAATCCAAAGATAGAAATGTCAAGACTTGACTCATTAATGTAGGAGAAGGGGTAAGTACCGCTATGGGCTGGACATTGATTTAGCAGTTTGACAAAATTATTCCTATATTTTTGAAGAAGACTACATATCTCTAAAATATAGGGAATGAAGGAGAGCTTTTTGCCCTTCAAAATAAACCTATGGCCCAGGCATGGTGGCTCACGCCTGTGAAAAGAAAGAGGAAAGAAGAAAAGAAACCTATGAAGACTTCAGGAAAGATTACTTTGGATATACTTCAGTTTCTACTCTGATACTTAGAGCTGTGATTGAATTTGGTACTTCAGTACTTTCCATTTCAATTCTTTTTTCTTTTTTTTTTTTGAGATGGAGTCTCGCTCTGTCACCAGGCTGGAGTGCAGTGGCACAATCTCGGCTCACTGCAGCCTCTACCTCCCGAGTTCCAGAGATTCTCCTGCCTCAGCCTCCGGAGTAGCTGGGACTACAGGCGCCTGCCACCACGCCCAGCTAATTTTTGTATTTTTAGTAGAGATGGGGTTTCACCATGTTGGCCAAGATGGTCTCCATCTGTTGACCTCGTGATTCGCCCGCCTCAGCCTCCCAAAGTGCTGGGATTACAGGTGTGAGTCACCACGCCTGACATCTCAATTCTTTTTTCAAACCGTTAAACTATTGATGGTATAGACTGGAGGCCAGGATCCTTAAATACTATCCAAGTAGTTTTCCAGAAACTAAGCTAACCCCTCTTACCTTGACTTCCTTAGGAGTGGATTTTCTCAACCTGAAAATCAGAATTTACTGTATTCAGCCCTCCATGTCCTTAGTAGCCGACTGAAACAGGGAGAACACAGCCAGCCTTTGGAGGAACTACTCAGGTGAGTCATACTACATAGCCAAGATTGTTGTCCCAAGAAACTCCTAGGAACAGGATTGGCAACTTTCTTTAAAATAACCTGGGTGTCTTTCAGTAGTTGTAAAGGAAATTATTTTCAGCTACTCCTCATATATGAGCTTTCTCATCTATATATTCTGATAAATCCTGAAGTATTAGAAACCTTGAATAATCATGCTAAATCTTCATGAATGCATCAGCCCATAAACTCAGCCTTTTCAAGTAATAATGATGAAAACATTGACCATCTGTAATCAACTCTTGATTCTCCAGGGACCTACTGTCTCCCAGCAGGTTTGGGTAATTAGGCAGCAGCTAGTTATCACTGATAGCCTGTTTCTTTCCCCTTGTCTTGTAGGAAGACCTTATGTGGCTGAGGGGTAGGCAGTGGACAAGGGAGGTGACATGATCTCAGGGGCATGGCTTTCAGCCCCCTCCCCTTTCAGTCAGAGTGACTTGGTCTTTCTCTCACTTCCCTTGGTAACCTAGACCATCACTGGGTCAGCAGTCAGTGCTATCATCCCTGTCTATAGGTCAGGACCTTATTTCTTCTTTTTTTTTTTTTTTTTTTTGTTTGAGAGAGAGTCTCACTTTGTCACCCAGGCTGGAGTGATCTCAGCTCACTGCAACCTCCACCTCCTGGGCTCAAGTGATTGTACTGCCTCAGCCTCCCAAGTAGCTGGGATTACAGGCGCATGCTGCCACACCCTACTAATTTTTATATTTTTGTAGAGATGTTTTCGCCATGTGGCCAGGCTGGTCTCTAATTCCTGAGCTCAGGTGATCTGCCTGTCTCAGCCTAGCAAAGTGCTAGGATTACAGGCATGAGCCACCATGCCCGGCCTGTGAACCCAGATTTTAAAAATTATTTTCAGTGTATTGCCTAAGGCCTTAAAGAGCAGATAATTTATCTAGGGTTGTACATATTAGCATGGTGCTTGAGTTTCTCAGCATACATGACCCCTTCAAGGCCAACATTCCATCAATGGGGCTGTCTTCTGCCCTGGCTTTTTCCATACAAAGGTATGGTTTTCTACCAAGATGCCTGAAGAGGGTTGCTACTAAAGCACCTGAAAATAAGGAGGATTCTGATTAGGCCGTCAAACACTTAAAGGGACTTGGGCACGTCATGTGGATTTAAATATATCTGTAATACATAGGATACTATTGCATTTGTTCGTTTTTCTTGTCTCCTTACAGCCAGAGCTTCCATTACTTGCAGAATTTCCATCAA
This sequence comes from Pongo pygmaeus, assembly GCF_028885625.2. Lineage (NCBI taxonomy): Eukaryota > Metazoa > Chordata > Mammalia > Primates > Hominidae > Pongo > Pongo pygmaeus. Next base: position 67,810,672 of record NC_085930.1, on the reverse strand, counting down.
AGCATTCCCAGTTTCCAGTGTGCTCTTTATCTCATCAGACTTTTGATGGTTATTTTGGAGAAATCGACAGCTTCTACTCAGAAGAAAGAAAAAATTGGTGATGGGCCCAGATTCCTTTTTTTTTTTTTTTTTTTTTTTTTAATGAATAGGACTAATGTCTCACACTTGTAAACTTGGGGCTTCCCAGGACATTTTTACATGTAAATCCCCACATAACCTTGGACAGACCCTCTTGCTATACCAAGAAGGTCATTTTCCCAGAACAACCTGACTGATTTCTGCTAAAATTGCTTAGTCTGAGTTTGGTTAGACAAGCTGAGTAGATAGTTTTCTTTTTGGCTTAAGTTTAATCATGTTCTTCCTTTAAAAAAAAAAAAATTATCTGAGACATTTGACAAAACAAGACATAAATCACGAGGTTAATAAAGTAGGAGATAAAGGAGAAATCAGGGTCAAGTGTAAAAGAAATACTAGCCTCTTCCCTGGCCTTTTCCTTTTTTTTTGAGACAGAGTCTTGCTCTGTCGCCCAGGCTGGAGTACAATGGCACGATCTTGGCTCACTGCAATCCTCCACCTCCCAGGTTCAAGCGATTCTCCTGCCTCAGCCTTTCAAGTAGCTGGGATTACAGGCGCACACCACCATGCCCAGCCAATTTTTGTATTTTTAGTAGAGACGGGGTTTCACCATGTTGGTCAGGCTGGTCTCGAACTCCTGACCTCGTGATCCACCTGCCTCAGCCTCCCAAAGTGCTGGGATTACAGACGTGAGCCACTGTGCCCAGCCCTGGCCTCTTTCTTAAACTGTCTTTTATTATAGCTCTTAGAATGCAGAATGCAGCTCATCCTAGTTGGCAGCACATCAGAAAGCAAGATAAAAATGCAAAACAAACCTTTATTTTTCCCTATTGATTAAAAGGGGAAGGTTTGGTCTGAATCTTGGAGGTGACCACTGCTATTGGCCAGCCCAGGAGGAACAAGATTGGCCTTCCCACTGCCCAGCAGCGTTCCTTTTCTCTGTATTTATGTTGTATGTCTGTATTTATGTTCATGTTTGCATGTCTGTGTGTTTCAGGATGGGTTTGGGGTGGGACGTGTTGAGCCTTAGGCAAATGAGTTTATGTCTGGCAAAAGGGCCAGTGGATCAGGAACATGACAGCTTTTTATAAGTTGCCTGTTAGACCGGGAACGTCTTAGTAAATCTAAACTAATAATCCTTTTGGTCAATAATCATCCTCAAAAGCCCGAAAAGCAAGAATGAGGTCAAGTTCCCATATATAAGATTCCTTTGTCTTCTTTTCTAACAGCTTCCCTTGCCAGACAATTCCTCTGTCGGGTGTGGCCAAGTGGGGATAAAGAGAAGAGCAACATCTCTAATGACCAGCTCCATGCTTTGCTCTGGTGAGATGTTTGGTTTCTTCCAATGAGCCAAATAGCCTTTTTCTGTTTTACTACTGTTGTTTGTCAGAGACTGGACAAATGACCTTTTTAGTGGGAATTTGAAAACAATGAAGTAGGTTAAAAATGAACACAATTTGGAACATGTGGATCTTAAGATCCTCTGGTTCTGTTTTATACTGTCAGCTAACTGCTTATTGTTAATTCAGATCATAGAGGAATTAGAGGAATCTGTAGTTGTATTCTACTTTGTTAATCAGTGGGTCAAATATTTGACTCTCAATGCAGTATCTACCTGGAGCACACAGACAGCATTCTGAAGGCCATAGAGGAGATTGCTGGTGTTGGTGTCCCAGAACTGATCAACTCTCCTAAAGATGCGTCTTCCTCTACATTCCCTACACTGACCAGGTAAGGGAGTTCTTTCCTCCAGTTTTTCCCTTAAGATAGAATCATCATCAGGCTGGGCATGGTGTCTTATGCCTGTAATCCCAGCACTTTGGGAGGCTGAGGCAGGAGGATCACCTTGAGGTCAGGAGTTTTGAGACCCACCTGGCCAACATAGTGAAACCCTGTCCCTACTAAAAATACAAAAATTAGCCGGGCGTGATGGCACATGCCTGTAATCCCAGCTACTTAGGAGGCTGAGGTAGGAAAATTGCTTGAACCTGGGAAGCGGAGGTTGCAGTGAGCCGGGATCGCGCCACTGCACTCCAGCCTGGGCAGCAAGAGCGAAACTCCATCTCAAAAAAATAAGAATCATAATCACACTGTCCAATGTATATAGCTTCCACACAACTGCCTTGCTTCTCCTCATCTAATTCTGATATAGACAGTAGATACAATCATTCATTCAATAAAGAGAGTCTGTTATGCATTCCTTTCAAGGGCTCTCAGCTAATACATTTGAGAGGACCTTGGTGGTTTTTGTTTTGTATTGTTTTGTTTTGTTTTTGAGAAAACTTGTCACCCAGGCTGGAGTGTAGTGGCGCAATCTCAGCTCACTGCAACCTCCGCCTCCTGGGTTCAAACGATTCTCCTACCCCAGCCTTTCAAGTAACTGGGATTACAGGCACCCACCACCACACCCGGCTAATTTTTGTATTTTTAGTAGAGATTGGGTTTCACCATGTTAGCCAGGCTAGTCTTGAACCCGACCTCAGGTGATCTGCCTGCCTCGGCCTCCCAAAGTGCTGGGATTACAGGCATGAGCCATTGTGCCCAGCTGAGATATTTTAGCCATCTTGAGAACAGGGTGCTCACATGTATGTCTCACTTAATGGGTGTGTGTCTCAGAATATCAGTAGTTATCTTAACATTTGTAGTCTTTTCAGTTTATAAAGCACTTTCACTTTATCTCATTTTATCCTTTTGATAATTCTGTGAGGTTGGTATCATTGCCCCTATTTTACTGTTGAGGAAAATGAGAGCTAGGGAACTTCTCAAGCTTACACGTGCAATAAAATAAACATAGAACCAGGACTCAAACTCAGATCTTCTCACTGTTACTTCATTGCTTTTTCCATACTACCATAACACCTCCTTTCATAAAGTTAATTCCATTGTTTGACAGGAAATCTTCTTGGGCTTATTACTGAGTCCTTTCCACTCCCCTATCCTCTTACTAATAAGGACCCTAGTGAAAGGACATTCAGAGAGGTAGGAAAGGAAGCTACTTTTGGTTCCTGGTTCTTCCCAGGTAGTTCTAAGCAGTGCATCATGGTGTGGGCACGTATGCTTTTCCCGTCTTCTAGGCACACTTTTGTTGTTTTCTTCCGTGTGATGATGGCTGAACTAGAGAAGACAGTGAAAAAAATTGAGCCTGGCACAGCAGCAGACTCGCAGCAGGTGAGTAAGATATAGTCACTTCAAGAAGTGGACTTTGGATTACTTGGAAGTTGATGATTTTTTTTTTTTTTTTTTCTGAGACAGAGTCTTGCTTGTTCTGTTGCCCAGACTGGAGTGCAGTGGCATGATCTCAGCTCACTGCAACCTCGCCTCCTGGGTTCAAGCAATTCTCCTGCCTCAGACTCCTGAGTAGCTGGGATTACAGGCATGCGCCACCACGCCTGGCTAATTTTTATATTTTTTAGTAGAGATGGGGTTTCACCATGTTGGCCAGGCTAGTCTCAAACTCCTGACCTCATGATTCACCCACCTCGGCCTCCCAAAGTGCTGGGATTACAGACATGTGCCACTGCGCCCGGTGGTAGTTGCTGATTCTTCTATTTCTTGGGTCCAAGTTTTCTCCTAAGCTGTTTTTTGTTTTTTGTTTTGAGTTTCTGAGATTCAGGATTTTTTTTCAGAGTTCCTAGTTTAATTTCCTTTCCCTCTAGTTAGAGGTGAGGAATGGGCTCTCTTTTCCTTGGCTACTGCCCAGTTTGCCTCCTGCTAACTGGCATGACGTAAGCCAGCCTGTTTGAGATACTGTGGATCTTGGCAGCCTGCTAACCAGAACGGAGCTAGACAAGTAAGAAAAAGGGCTAGCATAGGGAAGCAGAGAAGCTACAGCCAGTATATGTTTTTTCTTTTTTTTTTTTTCTTTTTGAGACAGGGTCTGAGTCTGACATCCAGGTTGGAGTGCAGTGGTGCAAACTTGGCTCACTGCAGCCTTTGCCTTCTGGGCTCAGATAATCCTCCCACCTCAGCCTCCCAAATAGCTGGGACCACAGATGCACGCCACCATGCCCGGCTAATTTTTCTGTTTTTAGCAGAGGCGGGGTTTTGTCGTGTTGCTCAGGCTAGTCTTGAACTCATAGGCTCAAGCAATCCTCCCGCCTCAGCCTACCAAAGTGCAGGGATTATAGGCATGAACCACTGCACCTGGTCTGATGGCCAGTATATGTTGCAAAGGCTTTTACTTACTTGGGAATTGCTGAAGAGGAAACTTTTTAGAAAGTCTGTCCCTATGAGGTGTTTTAATGTTACCACAACATGTGCAGGCCTCAGAACCATCTTGTGGATGCACTGGTTGCTACATCTAAGGATAATTGGCTTAAATATCTGTATAGCTGTGTAATTCAAGAACTATATCTTAGTGGGAATACAGTAAGGGAAGTATTTGGCTGTGACTCAGAGGTGCCCATATATTTGGCTGCCCCAGATTCATGAAGAGAAACTCCTCTACTGGAACATGGCTGTTCGAGACTTCAGTATCCTCATCAACTTGATAAAGGTGAGTATGGAGGCTCCTTGACCCATCTCACCAAATAACTGCAGAAACCAAGTGTCCTGGCTTCCAAAATGGACTCTCCTTGCTCCTCTTCCCACTCTTCCTTGGGGCCTGCTCTCCCTGAGTCGTCTTCTTCCTTTGTCCCCCTACCCATCCTGGATAACCCCTTTTCTCACTAGGCATTTTTTTTTTGTCTTTTCCTTCCTTCTACTTATGCCACAATACTATTTAATGACTCTTTCCATCTGTAATTCCCTCACTTTTTCACCTTGACTTGGGTCCTCTATGATCTGAGCGCACATTCCCTCTTCTAACCCTGAATGCCCTCGTTCTCCTTTAAACACTCTGTGCTCTCACCCACTCCATCGTGGTTTTGCTCAGCTTATTCCCCCAGCCTAGAATGTCCTTGTCTCTCCTTTCCACCTCTTTCATGTCTTTTTTTTTTTTTTCTTTTGAGGCAGGGTCTCACTCTGTTGTCCAGGCTGTAATGCAGTTGGGTGATCACAGCTCACTGCAGCCTCAACCTCCTAGACTCAAGAATCTTCCCACTTAAGCCTCTGGAGTAGCTGGGACTACAGGAACATGCCACCACGCCCAGCTAATTTTTCTATTTTTTGTAGAAACAGGGTCTCATTCTGTTCCCCAGGCTGGCCTCGAACTCCTGGGCTCAAGTGATCCACCAGCCTCAGCTTCCCAAAATGCTGGGATATCAGGCATAAGCCAGCATGCCCAGCCTCATCCAGTCTTTCTTAAGTCTTCAGATCAAGGTTTTGGACCTCTAATAATGCCATCTTCTCAACACTCCCAGTTGGAATCAGTTTATTTCTCTTTGCTCATCTCTTTCTTTTCTTGAACTTCAGTTGTGATAATTACTTTAATCTGCTTTGTAATATTAATTTAAATGTTGACATTCCTCCATTGTAGAATTCTCTACAGCACCCAAAGCTGTGCTTTGCGCAGTGGGAAAGAGGCTGGAGTGCTCAAAGGAGCAGATCTCAGCCTTGGTTTCTTGTCTTTCACCTCTCCAGGTATTTGACAGTCATCCTGTTCTGCATGTGTGTTTGAAGGTGAGAGATTTACTGGGCCCTGTTTCATATTTATTCTTCCTGTGGATCACTGTAGAGAGGACCTCAGCTGAGATAAATTGCTCAATTTCTTGCCCACAAGCCAGAGTTTCCAGAATCTATGCCAGTTTAGGGAAGGCAATGGATACATTTTCCCACCCTAGTTGGATGATTGGAGAAGCCAGTTTTCCTATGAATTTGAAAACTTTTGGTAAGAATCTTAGTACTAGGAGGAATGGCTTCAGGGCAGTTGAGTTTAGGAGCAGTAGTTACCTTCCCTGCCATTCCTTACCAGGCAAAAGGGAGGAAGGAGGAGTAGATGATTCTTCTTTAAAGTCTATGGGTGGCCTTACAAATGTGGGATCTGATACCCTGATAATTGCCAAACTTTCTTCTGTGGGAATAGCCTGTATTAGCCCTAGATTTGATGGGAAGTCCAGTCGGAATGTTATGGGGAAAATGCTACTTCCCCACTCCTCAAGTTTCCTTCCAAGTGGATGGTGCCCCATTCTTGTTATCTACTGGTCACTCTCCCTTTTTACTCCACCCTTGTGCAATGTGGGAGATGGGCGAGTTGGAGAGAGGAGTGATTTATCTGATTGGGAAATTTAGAAATTGGTCATATGCTTCCTCAGCTTTACCCAGTTTTTCCCTCTTGGGAGTAAGTTATCCTCAGATAGAACTCCCCTCTACTCCTCTATGCTCTCACTCCTAAGCTGAGCAAGTTCCCTGTCCATCGACTGTATCTGTGGTAGGTAAGTCTGCCTAATTCTGGGGCTTAGTTAACAGGCCAGTTTGATTTTTGTATTAAGTTACATTCTCCAAATAAACCTTTTGGACCCTTCCCAATTTGGTTTTTTTTATATATAAATAAGAAAATAAAACCCTTGGGCTGGATGAGGCTATTCTGCCTCAGAGGCCTTTCAGTGAGATACCTCAGCTAGAGATAACAGTGTGTCTCTCTTCTTCAGTACGGACGTCTCTTTGTGGAAGCATTTCTGAAGCAATGTATGCCGCTCCTAGACTTCAGTTTTAGAAAACACCGGGTAAGAGCTACGAGCAGAGAACAAAGATATGCACTGAAGAGTTGCTCAGAAGATATGTCTGGGAGTGTTCTACCTGGGCTCCTCTGGTCCACTTCAGCTATAGCCAGAGATCCCCAAATCGGACTGAATATTCCAAAGTAGGCTGAACTCCTCAGACCCACTCTGGATCAAACCCACCTTTCTACTTCTTCTCCATATCTGACAGTGGTCTTCCTTTTAGCCTGATTTTATTGTGCTACTGCACTCTCAGGTCCTCATGTATCAGTGTGTCATTTGCTTATTCCTTTATGCTTCTGTAGGTATACTCTCAGAAATTATTTTAAAAAAAAAAAGCTCATTTGTGTCATAAAACCCTTTGCTGTGGTAATGAAGTCTTGACAGTTTTTTAGCCAATGGCACCCAGGGCTAGAGTGATGAAGTAAGGATAGAATCACATTATTTCCTATACATATTTAGCAAGTTGAAGAAAACACTCACCATATTTGGTTGGTCCCTCACAGCCCTAAAAGAGAAAGGGAAGGCGGTATTTTATCCTAATGTTGCAGATGGGAAAACTGAGACATGGTAACCTATGTAAAACTAAAATGCAGGTCTTATAACTCTCAGATTTATACAAAGGACAGAAATGGGAGAGTTGAGAATAAGAGGTAGCCGCTATTCCTCCTATTTGAGAGGCAAATTAAGATGATTATCAGCATAGGCTGGAACCTGCAGAGTTTATCCTCTTTGGAGCTTTTGATTGCAAGGGTATCTTGAATCTAAAATGAAATCAGGACATTTCATAGAGCATTTATAAACTTATTGGTTATAGGAAGATGTTCTGAGCTTACTGGAAACCTTCCAGTTGGACACAAGGTTGCTTCATCACCTGTGTGGGCATTCCAAGGTAAGAAGGGGAGCAGGTTCTATCAGCAGCCTGCCTGTTGGCTTAATCTGCAGTTGCTATTGGGGGATCCATGGGCTACCGTCCTTCTTCCTTTATATGTGGGACTGTGTCTGTCCAAAGGCAGTTTATTCAGAGCAAATCCTTAGTTGCTTCTTGAGATTGGGCAGTCCTCTAGAGGGGAATCTCTACATCTGAAATTTGATTCAAACTCCAAAGCTCTTTTTCCTCTAGAAACTTCTTGGGTGACAGAAATAGAATGCTGGTATATGTTTACTTCTGCAAAGTCCTCTAGGTGACAGGACTGTGATGTAAGTGATGATCCTGCAGGAGATAGGAGGTGGCTCTAAAGCAGCCATCTGTAGAGGCTTTCATCTGTGCCACTTACTTTCAAGGAACTCATCTATGTCTTATGAGAACATCTTAGCATTAAAGGATTTTTCCACTTGAAGCCTTCTTATAGTTAATGAGGTATTGTCACATTTTGTCTGAACACAGAACCCTAGAGTTCTGCAGTCACTGGCAAACCAAATGATTCTTGAGTTCAGTTTCTGTTACTTACTTCCTCCTCTGGTTCTAAATTTATAAGGTCCTGAACAGTGATTTTTTTTTTTTTTTGAGACGGAGTCTCGCTTTGTAGCCCAGGCTGGAGTGCAGTGGCGCAATCTCTGCTCACTGCAAGTTCTGCCTCCCGGCTGAACAGTGAATGTCTAAGGAATTATCTTAGCTAAACAGGGCTACTCTATTGTTTAATATCAGTAAAATATATATTCAAGAATATTTTAGGTAAATTCATTGATGATCGGCCAGTAAGAGGTTATGAAGAGGAACTAGAGGTGTTGGTGGTATGTCTTCTAGGCTTTGAATTCTTTAGCTGCCATTCTCTTTGGATTACTCTGCCAAACTATTCCTGTTTGATGGAACATACCGTTGGCTCATATTGGCAGGGCTTGTGTTCTTATTCAATATTCAAAGGTTTCTATAAGAAATGTGAAGGCATGATGATAAACTCACAAAAGATGGATGTTATTTATTTCCATTCAGATTCACCAGGACACGAGACTCACCCAACATGTGCCTCTGCTCAAAAAGACCCTGGAACTGTTAGTTTGCAGAGTCAAAGCTATGCTCACCCTCAACAATTGTAGAGAGGCTTTCTGGCTGGGCAATCTAAAAAACCGGGACTTGCAGGTAAGCCTTGGATCCTGCTAGTGATAATCCCCCACTCTTATTCTTTGTGACAGCATCAGATGGCATGTAAGGAAGGTCACCTAAGCCCTCGTCTCTCAGTAAGGCTACTTTTCTCTTAAGTCTGTGACTGCTTAACTCTTAAAGTTATGGTACATTGCTCATGGGCCCTGGTCACAGGCTGCACCCCTCATCTTAGGCAGCAAGGCACCAAAACATGCCATTGATATAAACAATGCCTCAGACATAAAGGAGTCAGACCAGTACAAACCTCCACAGCCAGAGGGGCTCCTTTAAGCTCCACTGAGGGTACATTCATAATAACGTTTTTGTACAGGGACAAACATTTCTTTTGTTATTTTTTTTCCCCTAAGCCAATCTGTCTTATTCTGGAAATTACAAATTAATCTCTAATTTTAACTAATGAGCATTTATAAGGTTTTTTAGTTGTCTGATTAGCTGAAATCTTGTGTTGTTTATAATACTACTTTGGAGTTACAACATTTTTCAGATAGGGTAGTATAAGCCCTTTTCTTTCATGCTTACAATATCTGAGTCTTATAGTCAGTTATATAATACATAAAATAGCACCACAGAGAATTAGCTTCCTTTCTTCACATCAACCTTATGAGGTAGATACTATTGTTTCTGCATAAAAATTGAAGCTCAGAGAAGTAAAGTAATTTACCTAATGTCATTCAACAATAAGTGAGTGGAGCCAGGGTTTGAGTCCAAACGGTCCTAAATCCAGAGTTGATGTTCTTAAACCACCTCACTGTACTGTCCTTTAGCCTACGCATGGCCATTCGTGGTTGGTGTGATGGTGCTTATATACCTTAAGGTATTTGGGAAATTTTAGAACCATGTTCAGCGTCAACTTAGAGTCACCAATACAATCTAGCCTTTTAAAATGTAGTGTGATACTAGCATACTAAGATGAACCTTTCGTTACATTACTTATTGTATCAGAGCCACAGACATCTCAGAAACCTGGAGTTGAGTATCCCTCCTCTAGATGCTGAATCACAAGTTGGTATCCATGTCTGACTGTGTTTTGAATGGCTAAAATATCTTCCATTGTATTGCCTGTAAACTCAACCTTCTCCCCTATTACCCTAAATGTGATCATTATAACCCACCATTTTCTTGGTCCATTCACATTTAGGGTGAAGAGATTAAGTCCCAAAATTCCCAGGAGAGCACAGCAGATGAGAGTGAGGATGACATGTCATCCCAGGCCTCCAAGAGCAAAGCTACTGAGGTATCTGCAAAAGGCACCAGAGTCTGGCACTGATGGTTGCATTTTGTTAATTGTTCTAAGTTGGTGGAGCAGAACTTTGCCTACTTGTGTTTATTGTCAAATGCTTCTATGCCCATTTCCGTTCCCTCCATAACAGCTTCTGTGCTTATATAATTTTGTGGGACCCAGAAAAAACAACCACACAATCTTAGAATTGCTCCTGAGTATCTCGAGTTGTGGCATTTGTTATAGAGTTGACAATTCTCTGCATTATAGCCTCTCATTGTCCATGAATTCATATCTGAAACCATTTTAGAAGGGAGAAGTCATCGAAGTATTTTCTGAGTGTTGAGAAGAATGAGTTAAACCATTTAAACACATTTGAAACATATAAAAATAGAAATGTGAAAGCATTTGGTGAAAGCCAAAGCACAGAGTCAGAAGCTGCCACCTTAGAGAACTGAAATAAAAATAGAAGTTCTTATGCTTTTTTGTGGTACAGATGCTTTTGACATTTTAAAGAAAGCTAAATAAAAATGTATACATGGCTGGCGCAGGCTCATGCTTGTAATCCTAGCACTTTGTGAGGCCAAGGTAGGAGGATTGCTTGAGCCTGGGAGCTCAAGGCAAAGCTGCGCAACATAACAAGACCCTATCTCCACAAAAAAATGAAAAATAAACCCGGGTGCAGTGGCTCACACCTGTAATCCCAGCACTTTGGGAGGCCGATGTGGGCTGATCACAAGGTCAGGAGTTCAAGACCAGCCTGGCCAACATAGTGAAACCCCATCTCTACTAAAAATACAAAAATTAGCTGGGCGTTGTGGCACGTGCCTGTAGTCTCAGCTACTTGGGAGGCTGAGGCAGGAGAATCACTTGAACCTGGGAGATGGAGGTTGTGGTGAGCCGAGATCACGCTACTGCACTCCAGCCTGGGCAACAGTGCGAGACTCCGTCTTGAAAAAAAAAAAAAGTGTACATTTATAAAATTTTGTCACAATTCAGGTAGGTTATAGGCACCAAAAAGCTCAGATTTAAGAACCCTGCTGTGGGGCCTCTGTCTGTAATGCAATTTGAGTCTGATCCAGAAAGATCATTTAGTATGAAAAGTCTGGCCTGGTGGGGTGGCTCACACCTGTAATCGTAGCACTTTGTGAGGCTGAGGTGGGAGGACCACTTAAGCCCAGAATTTCAAGACCAGCCCGAGACCCCATCTCTACAGAAAAAATTTTTTTGAGCTAGCCAGGCATGGTGACGCATGCCTGTGGTCCCTGCTACTCAGGAGGCTGAGGTGGGAGGGTTGCTCAAGCCCAGGAGGTGGAGGCTGCAGTGAGCCATCATCACACTCCAGCCTGGATGACAGAGCGAGACCCTGTCTCAAAAAAGTTATTTTATTTACATGGTCCCCAGTTTTATTTGTATAATATACCCCTTCTACTTTTTTCTCAGAGAATTTGAGGCTGACAATATTCTGTTAGTTTGGTATTTTCCCCTAAGCAGATCTCTCATACTAGTATTGTAAGCCAGACAGAACAGAATTTTGTACTGGATTCCTGTTGAGATACACCAGCACAGCACTTCTTTTTTTTGAGACAGAGTCTCCTTCTGTTGCCCAGGCTAGCGTGCAGTGGTGCAGTCTCGGCTCACTGCAATCTGTCTCCTGGGTTCAAGCAATTCTCCTGCCTCAGTCTTCCAAGTAGCTGGGATTACAGGTGCCTGCCACCATGCCTGGCTAGTTTTTGTATATTTAGTAGAGACAGGGTTTCACCATGTTGGCCAGGCTGGTCTCGAACTCCTGACCTCAGATGATCTACCCACCTCAGCCTTCCAAAGTGTTGGGATTACAGGCGTGAGCCACCTTACACTGCCATACCACCACTTGTAATAAATACTTCATTCTATATCGAATGCCCTCTTTGTTCCTATGTCATATACATGCAGTAGAGCTGGAGGACCATGGCTTATTTAAAATTATGCAAATTGGGCCAGGTACAATGGCTCACGCCTGTAATCCCAGCACTTTGGGAGGCTGAGGCAGGCAGATCATCTGAGGTCAGGAGTTTGAGACCAGCCTAGCCAATGTGGCGAAACCCCGTCTCTACCAAAATACAAAAATTAGCCGGATGTGGTGGCGCCTGCCTGTAATCCCAGCTACTTGGGAGGCTGAGGCAGGGGAATCGCTTGAACCCGGGAGGTGGAGGTTGCAGTGAGCTGACATCACGCCACTGCATTCCAGCCTGGTAACAGAGCAAGACTCCCTTAAAAAAAAAAAAGTTTTAACATTGATAATAGTACAGTTGTGTATCCTCTAATTGCTGTATTCCAGAGGTCACCCAGAGCAGTAACCTAAAATACTTATTTATTTATTCTTTGCCCCTTAGGATGGTGAAGAAGACGAAGTAAGTGCTGGAGAAAAGGAGCAAGTTAGTGATGAGAGTTACGATGACTCTGAGTAGACCCCAGATAAATTGTTGCCCGCTTCTGTGTCTCTGCCAGCCTGTGATCATTTTGTGTTAGAGTTTGAAATCCGCTGTTTGCCTTTCTTACTGGAAGGGTCCTTTTTTGTTCCTTTTTTTTTTTTAAAAAAAAGATGAGGTCTCGCTGTGTCTCCCAGGCTGGAGTGCAGTGCTGCAATCTCGGCTCACTGCAACCTCCGCCTCCTAGGTTCAAGCGATTCTCCTGCCTCAGCCTCCTGAGTAGCTGGGACTACAGGCACACGCCACCATGCCCAGCTAATTTTTGTATTTTTAGTAGATACGGGGTTTCACCATGTCGGCCAGATGGTCTCGATCTCCTGAACTCATGACCCACCTGCCTCAGCCTCCCAAAGTGCTGGGATTACAGGCATGAGCCACCGCTCCCAGCCATATTTTGTTCTTAAAGTGGGGGCTTTATTAACTTGTGGACATCATGGATTGTCTAACATCATCACAGTCCCTGGCTCAGGATTGTAATGTAGCATTATTTATTGGTTTGAATAAACCCAGCTGTGCTACACTGCAGAGTAAAATCTCTGAGTCATGATTCTGGACTTTGGGAGCTAGTTTTGAAACTCTGATTTATTGTAGAACTTAGGCTTGTACCAATTTTACAAATAAATTCTGTTCTAAGTTCTGCCTCAGTTGCCTCATTTATCTTTCTGGATTTGCTTCATTATTCAAGGATTAGGTGGAATTGAATTGAGATTTGTGCAGAGAAATTATGGAGACTGGTGCTAACGGTTCTGCCGATTAAAATCATGTCTCCTATTGTAAGAACCAACTTCATCTGAGATGAGATATATCTGATCTTTCTGGAGGATTGACTTGATCTTGATCTTCTTTCCTTTTTTTTTTTTTTTTTTGAGACAGAGTCTCACTCTGTCGCTCAGGCTGAAGTGTAGTGGCACGATCTCAGCTCACTGCAACCTCCACCTCCCAGGTTCAAGTGATTCTCCTGTCTCAGCCTCCTGTGTAGGTGGGACTATAGGCACACACCACCATGCCTGGCTAATCTTTGTATTTTTTAGTAGAGACAGGGTTTCACCATATTGACCAGGCTGGTCTTGAACTCCTGACCTCGTGATCTACTCGCCTCGGCCTCCCAAAGTGGTGCGATTACAGGCGTGAGCCACCATGCCCAGCCAACTTGAACTTCTTGTCAGTGCCCAAAGAAAGTCAAAAGGAATGTTTTGGCTGCTTTAAAAATTTTTTTGATTGGTGTGATAGTATAAGACCAAAAAAAAGCCGGGCGCAGTGGCTCACGCCTGTAATCCCAGCACTTTGGGAGGCTGAGGTGGGTGGATCACGAGGTTGGTAGATCGAGACCATCCTGGCTAACACAGTGAAACCCCGTCTCTACTAAAAAATACAAAAAAATTAGCCAGGCGTGGTGGCGGGCGCCTGTAGTCCCAGCTACTCGGGAGGCTGAGGCAGGAGAATGGTGTGAACCCAGGAGGTGGATGGAGCTTGCAGTGAGCCGAGATCGCGCCACTGCACTCCAGCCTGGGCAACAGAGCGAGACTCCGTCTCAAACAAAAAAAAAGACCAAAATAAAATAAAATAAAAAAGCAGCGTCAAACTCATGTTAACTTTGTATATATAATGTTTATTTCCGTTTTCTGAGTTATACCTAATCTAGTTATAAGAATGCTACAAAGGCCAGGTACGGTGGTTCACCGCTGTAATCCCAACACTTTGGGAGGCCGAGGCCAGGGCATTGCTTGAGTCCAGGAGTTCAAGACCAGCTTGGGCAATGTGGCAAAACTCCATCTCTACTAAAAAAAAAAAAAAATACAAAAATTAATGGCCAGGCGCAGTGGCTCATGCCTGTAATCTCAGCACTTTGGGAGGCTGAGGCGGGCAGATCACCTGAGGTCGGGAGTTCAAGACCAGCCTGACCAGCCTGGAGAAACCCCGTCTGTACTAAAAATACAAAATTAGCTGGGCGTGGTGGCACATGCCTGTAATTCCAGCTACTAGGGAGGCTGAGGCAGGAGAATTGCTTGAACCTGGTAGGCAGAGGTTGCGGTGAGCCAAGATGGCGCCACTGCACTCCAGCCTGGGCAACGAGCAAAACTCCGTCTCAAAAAAAAAAAATAATAATAATAATACAAAAATTAGCCAGATACGGTGGCCCGCACCTGTAGTCCCAGCTACTCAGGAGGCTGAGGCGGGAGGATCACTTGAGCCTGGGAGTTTGAGGCTGCAGTGAGCCAAGACCATGCTACTGTAGTCCAGCCGTGATGACAGAATGAAACCTTGTCTCTAAAAAACAAAAAAAATGCTACAAAATTACATTAGGAGTACATTTCGGCTAAAATGGAGACTCATGAGTTCCATGTAGCCTACCAGAAAGCCTAGCTTCAGTGCTGCTACCAAGATCTTTCTTGCCAGGCTGCAAGTATTGTTTAATATCAGTATTTCTACCCACTTTTGTACACTCCAGTGGTATTAGGGTGTGGTTAGTTAGGGTTTTTTTCTTATTTTCATTGTTTTGGTCAGAGGAGGTTTTAAACTAATCCTTGACCTATATATAGATTTTTGACATCCCCTGGTACATAGAAATCCATACATCTTTCTCTTCTACACCCCTTTTCCCCCAATTCATTGTGGTTGTAGGTGTTTTTGTGAGTTCACACTAGGCTCATTGGTTTATATCATTTGTTTAACGGTTATCACATGTACATGTCAATGCTAGTTTGATTCTAAATGGTTCAACCTTACAATGGGAATGTTCTTCCTTGTTCTCTATCATTGGTCCTTTTTTGGAGAGGAAGGGATGAAAGGGGCTCCTGAATCATCACTGCTTGAAACAAAAGCAAGATGGCTGGGACAATGTCACAGTTTCATTTACATGGACAGGTTTCTGTAAGCTTCAGGTACATACCAAAGGGCATGGTGTGAAGAAATGGGGATCAAATGAGGACCCTTTACTTGGAGTGCTGCAAGGCAAAGGTGCACTTTTTGTAAGTTGCGTACAGCAAGAGGATAGAGCGCAGCATCTGTTTGCACATAGTCACTGTCATCTGAATCTGAGGCTCCTTCAGTCCAATGGGCCACTGGTGCTCCCTGCTAATGATTTTGCAAAAGGCTGACTTGTCTGAAACTCTGAAAGTCCCGGTCCACTTTGGTGGCTGAGCTGTGATAACTCTGCCAAAGACAGAATCTACTCCACTGAGGCGGATGGGCTGGGGCTTCCTGACCAGTCCTTTGTTGTTCATCGTTCGCAACTCTGATGTGTGGCAGGGTAACTTGGAACTCACTCCAGATTCCAGGAATGGGCTGTCTAGGACTAGAGTGACCTCTTGAAAGCACAGCTGCACTTCAAGGTCGGAAGGTGTGTGTGGGAAGCAGGGGGAGGCCCTGAATGGGTGCTTGGAGGAAGGTGTAGGTGTCGTGTGCCGCAGCCATTGGAAACTCTCATCCAGTGGGGTCCATGGTGACCAGAGCTGGTATCCTGCCATTGACAGTCCTAAAGGAGGGAAATCAGAGCATGGAATTTCCCTGACATGCTTTTCATGAGAGTATGGCCTTTCAAATTCCCATCTCCGTCTCACTATTGACATAAACTTGTTCTATAGTTCCCATGAATAGATTCCAATAGGTGTTAGGATATTAGTAATTCTTTTATTTTTTCTTTTTTGAGACGAGTCTCTGTCACTCAGGCTGGAGTGCAGTGGAGCGATCTTGGCTCACTGTATTTTTTTGTAGTGACAAAGTTTTGCCATGTTGGCCAGGCTGGTCTCCAACTCCTGACCTCAGGTGATCCACCCGCCTCGGCCTCCCGAAGTGCTGGGATTACAGGTGTGACCCACTTCACCCAGCCTAGGTATTAGTAATTCTAATAAAGGGAAGTAGGGAATGATTACAAGTATTGATCTGGCAACTGCTATGTGTACTAAAACTTTATATTAAACTTTTTCACAAGCCTTTGGAAGTAGGTCTTAACCCATTTTATAGATGAGGAAATGGATTTGTCTGAAATGAATATAGGTCCACTGTTAGGACCTATGCTGTGTTATTAGCTGCTAATGACAGAATCTATATCTTCTGAGGTGACAGAAGCTTCTGGGACTTCATGATGAAACCTTATTACTTGAGATTAGAAGAAGCTCAGAAAAGTCATGTCTTAAAAATATTTGTGGCTGGACACAGTGGCTCATGCCTATAATCCCAGCACTTTGGGAGGCTGAGGCGGGCGAATCACTTGAGGTCAGAGTTCCAGACCAGCCTGGCCAACATGGTGAAACCGTCTCTACTAAAAATACAAAAATTAGCCGGGCATGGTGGCGCACGCCTGTAGTCCCAGCTACGTGGGGAGGCTGAGGTGTGAGAATTGCTTTAACCCAGGAGGCAGAGGTTGCAGTGAGTCAAGATCGCACCACTGCACTCCAGCCTGGGCGAAAGAGCAAGACTCCATCTAAAAATATATATATATTGTGTGAGGTTCGCGATGTATGAACCCTGTAGTAGCAGCTTCAGCGTCATTTGGAAACTTGTAGAAATGCACATTTTTGGGCCCCACCTCAGACCAACAGGAACAAACTCCACGTGGGACCCAGCAATCTGCATTTATACAAGCCCTCTTGCATAGTCTATTTTGAGAATTTCTTATGCTATTCCTTTCAGACAACTCTAGCTTTCACTATTCATTACTGAGATCATCTCCTAGCCCCAAAGGCCTCTGCATTTTCTAGCACAAGGGAGCAACTTGCAGACCCCTGGGTTATTTATATACCACCTCAGAGGAGCTACACCAGGCTGGGAGGAGAAAACATTTCCAAAGTCCAGTCAAAAAATTGTTAAAGATTTTTGTTTTTCTAGGTGTGGGTGTGTTTTTAAATTTGTTTTTCTGATTTGTTTGTTTTCCATCTATGGGAGACCTACTGGTTCCATAAGACCTTAATTTTCTTTTTCCTTTGAAGATTAAAAAGGGCTGTGAGGATATTGCTAACTCAAAATTTATGCAAGTAAAATTAGAATTTTCCATCATTCTCCTTCAACATTGCCAGCATATAAGAAGTTTTACTAAATTCAGAAGCTAATTTTTTTAGCACCTACCTATTTTGTTAGTGGGCATAGCAGGTCCCTTTTCTTTCTAGCCAAGTGTATTTCTCTGCCCCTTCTTCTCCCACAGAAGATAGCAGCAGATCTCATCCTATCCAGTAATTGCCCCAGAAATACTGTGAAAATTTTGACACCTTCACTGCCGTTTGTGAGATAGAAAAGTTCATTTTAAAAAAAGAAATGTTGGCCGGGCACGGTGGCTCACACCTGTAATCCCAGCACTTTGGGAGGCAGAGGCGGGTGGATCACTTGAGGTCAGGAGTTCAAGACCAGCCTGGCCAACAGGGTAAAACTCCATCTCTACTAAAAATACAAAAATTAGCCAGGCGTGGTGGTGGGTGCCTGTAATCCTGGGTACTCAGGAGGCTGAAGCAGGAGAATCACTTGAACAGAGGTTGCGGTGAGCCGGGATCAAGCCATTGAACTCCAGCTTGGGTGACAGAGGGAGACTCCGTCTCAAAAAAAAAAAAAAAAACGTTGGTGACATTTCAGACCAGAAGACCTGCTCCTGACAATGGTTAGTGTAGGGGGATTTGTTGATTTTCTCCAACTAGTATGTTTCTCATGATCTATGTCGGCTCTTTGCAAAGTACTAAGTGTTCAAATATCTGGGCTGCCTTAGAATGAGAAAGGGACACCCAAGGGACAATTATCTATCCCAAACACCCTGTGAAAGGCTTCTGGTGCTTGATATCTTGACCTTCAGAGCATGTATCCAAGAGAGGGACTACTGTGGTACACCACCATGGCAAGGTGGGCGAAGGGTATGAATGCTGCCAAGCATATTTTTAATCCCATAATATGGGATTTAAAAAAGTATTTAATCCCAGGATCCTTTTCTTTCTTTCTTTTTTTTTTTTTTTTTTTTTTTGAGACAGAGTCTAGCTCTGTCGCCCAGGCTGGAGTGCAGTGGCGCGATCTTAGCTCACTGCAAGCTCCGCCTCCCGGGTTCACGCCATTCTCCTGCCTCAGCCTCCCGTAGCTGGGACTACAGGCGCCCGCCACCACGCCCGGCTAATTTTTTTGTATTTTCAGTAGAGACAGGGTTTCACCGTGTTAGCCAGGATTGTCTCGATCTCTTGACCTCGTGATCCGCCCGCCTCGGCCTCCCAAAGTGCTGGGATTACAGGCGTGAGCCACCGGGCCTGGGCCCCCCGGATCCTTTTCTTGTCACATCTTCTAAGAGGAAATAGAGGTAGAAGTAAAAGTCTTTGTCAAACGTCCAGCCTAGGTCGCGGCGCGGTGGCTCAGGCCTGCAATCGCAGCACT
The DNA here is from genome assembly GCF_028885625.2 of Pongo pygmaeus. Classification (NCBI taxonomy): domain Eukaryota; kingdom Metazoa; phylum Chordata; class Mammalia; order Primates; family Hominidae; genus Pongo; species Pongo pygmaeus. The sequence continues at coordinate 67,791,868 of NC_085930.1, read as the reverse complement.
TTGGGAGGCCAAGGCGGGCCGATCACTTGAGGTCAGGAGTCAGCCAAAATATTCGGCAGAACCAACATGGGATGAGAGGGCTTCTAAACCTAGGTCCCTGCACCACTTCGCACAAAGTTTAAAGATGGTTCACCCCATCCCCACCGCCCGGAAGTCACTGCCAACCACTCCAGAAGGGCTTGAACCTACCAAGTCTGCTCAAGCTGCTCAATAGCTCTTGATATGGAACACCTGATTCTCCTGGCCAAAAAGGTTTCCCCTTCACACCCCACTTCCCATTCCAAGGAACCCCATCTCTTGATTTCCCCACCTGGGAAACAGGGCGTTAGCGCCAAAGTGCAGCTGAGGTCCTGAACTCTAAACGGAGATCCCGAGGGTCTGGAGCTGCCGAGAGTGCGAGAGGCTCCCACTCCCCGCCGGAAGAAGGGGCTTGGGCCTCCTGGGTCCCTATCCGGGGGCGGGGACCAGAAGGTTCTGGCTGAGGCGGACGATGCGGTGGGAACCCGGGCCCAGTCCCACCATCCGGGCCCGGGGCTCACCTGCTGAACTCCGAGGGTCGCACGCTCCAAAGTGGCGGCCGCTGTTCGTGGCGCCTGGCAACCGCCTTTGTGACCCAGGACCGCAGGGCAGCCCGAGCCGCGGCAGGGATGGGGGCTCGAGGCGCCCTGCTGGGAGGCGTCAGGGCCACACTCCCCGCCCCCACCTCATTGGAATGCCTTGTCCAGGACTTGGCCTTCAGGAAGGCTGGTTCGAATCCTGTCGCCTTCATTGTCCTCCTCCCTACCGTGCCACACCTGTGTGCCTTTGATCAAGCCACAGAGGACAGGCAACCCCTACTTCAATGGCCGTGGTCAGAGGCCTGCATAAAAGTCCCAGGACCTGTAGTTAGTGTTAAAAGTTAGTCCCAACTCATCACACTCTGTTCAGTGGGTGCTCAGGCAGAGTGACCCAGAGCTCTGTCAGGTTTTGTTGCTCTATTTGAATGATCCCAATGGCAAAGAAAGAGAATTGATAAATGTTCACCTGTCAAGAGCAGGAGGAAACTCACGTCTTTCCTTGATTTCCTGACAGAAAACCTTTCTCAGCCTTCTGTTAAACCTGAGAGTACCTGTAATCCCAGCTATCTAGGTGGCTGAGACGGGTAGACTGCTTGAGCCCAGGAGTTCAAGACCAGTCTGGGCAACATAGTGAGACGCCTGGCTCAAAAAGAAAACAAAAAAAATCTCAAAAAGAATGATTTTGTCTCATTCTTATAATGCAGAAATACACTTTCGCCATATTAGTGAAGGAGTGATTTGACAACTTTGTAATCATCACTTAAAATAATGACCCTGGATGGCTGAGGGAAGGGAGGAGTCTACCCAGCTGATGTCTGTATTCCCAGTACCTGGCTATTGCCGTGTCTGGCAGTGTGCAGTATTTGTGGGAGGAAGTAACTAATGGCCTACTTGGCCTTCCCTTGTACACCCAGAATTGCCCTTGCATTTTACAAACTATAGAACACACACCACAAATAAGACTTGTCACCTTTTTTCTGTTTTTTTGGGTAAAGCTGATGGAGAAAGACTGAGGGTCTGAGAATAGAGTCAGGCAAGATCTTGATTTAGAAGACACACACCCACTATGTGTGCATGTGCACCTTGTGGAAGAAGAGGTAAGTGGAGAAGAATTTGGAGGGCATGTCAGGTCAGAACATGAAGAGAGAGGCACAGAAAAGTGGGACTTGGAAGAGACACAAATGATTTTGAATTACAAAACTTTTTTCCCCAGTTAGTTCATTTTTATTTCTTTTTTTTTTTTTTTTTGAGACGGAGTCTCACTGTGTCGCCCAGGCTGGAGTGCAGTGGCTCGATCTTGGGTCACTGCAACCTTCACCTCCTGGGTTCAAGCGATTCTCCTGTCTCAGCCTCCCGAGTAGCTGGGATTACAGGCACGCACCACCAGGCCCAGCTAATTTTTGTATTTTTAGTAGAGATCGAGTTTCACCATGTTGGCCAGGCAGGTCTTGAACTCCTGACCTCGTGATCTGCGTGCCTCGGCCTCCCAAAGTGCTGGGATTACAGGCATGAGCCACCACACTGGCTTTATTTCCCTCTTGAATAAAAAAGACTTTTTTTTGAGACAGAGTCTCACTCTGTCACCCAGACTGGAGTGCAGTGGCGTGATCTCGGCTCACTGCAACCTCCGCCTCCCGGGTTCACACCATTCTCCTGCCTCAGCCTCCTGAGTAGCTGAGACTACAGGCGCCCGCCACCATGCCCGGCTAATTTTTTTTGTATTTTTAGTAGAGATGGGATTTCACCATGTTGGGGAGGATGGTCTCGAACTCCTGACCTTGTGATCCGCCCACCTCGGCCTCCCAAAGTGCTGGGATTACAGGCTTGAGCCACTGTGCCCAGCTGACATTTTTATTTTAAAAGAAAACAGTTGTTTTCATTTAGGTTTTAATTGCACAGTGGTTTTTGTTTTTGTTTTGTTTTGTTTTTTAAATGAAAGTCCTCAATGCAAAATTGTATGTTTAAAAATTATTGGATAGATAGGGCTTCATACTGTTATAAGAATTTGGGCTGGGTGCAGTGGCTCACGCCTGTAATCCTAACACTTTGGGAGGCCGAGGTGGGCGGATCACCTGAGGTCACAAGTTCAAGACAAGCCTGGCCAACGTGGTGAAATCCCATCTCTACTAAAAATACAAAAATTAGCCAGGTGTGATGGTGGGTGCCTGTAATCCCAGCTACTCGGGAGGCTGAGGCAGGAGAATTGCTTGAACCCGGGAGGCGGAGGCTGCAGTGAGCCGAGATTGTGCCATTGCACTCCAGCCTGGGCGACAGAGCGATACTTCGTCTGGAAAAAAAAAAAAAGAATTTGTACAACAGTCCCCTGTGCAGTCTGCCCAGCTCTAAAGGACGTATTCTCAGAAGTGCCATTCACCATCACCTCCAAGTCTGATAGCATGCTCCATATGGAAAACCACAATGTGATCTGTATCATCCAGTGCTCAACATTCTGGTTGCACTGTTCATGGATTCTCATGACAATAGCCACATTTACTCTGCCAAAAGCGGATTCAATGCTTTCAAAGCAGGCAGCAACATTGCTATGGTGCACAAGCTATATCCATCCTTAGATGTCTCAGCACATGTGACATTTATTGTGGCACAGATATGGTGTCACAAAGTGTTAGTAGGAATTTGAAATACTGACTTAACAGGCCCAGCTGTGCCAGTGATGGTCCAAGTGCATATGACTGCAAAGGAGGCTCAAATGGCCAGGTTTAATACAAGTGCTATATTTCTTCGAGCTTTGATTCCACATTGATTCTTATAACTGAAATCATCAATGAGATCCCCAAGTTCCATGAAGTATATGACCAACTCAAAGTGAAGACAGGGGCTGGGCATGGTGGCTCATGCCTGTAATCCCAGCACTTTGGGAGCCTGAGGCAGGCGGATCACTTGAGGTCAGGAATTTGAGACCAGCCTGGTCAACATGGCGAAACCCCGTCTCTACCAAAAAATACAAAAATTAGCCGGGCATGGTGACACATGCCTGTAATCCAAGCTATTCAAGAGGCTGAGGCAGGCAAATTGCTTGAACCCAGGAAGCAGAAGTTACAGTGAGCCGAGATCGCGCCACTGCACTCCAGCCTGGGCAACAGAATGGGACTCTGTCTCAAAAAAAAAAAAAAAAAAAAAAAAAAAGTGAAGACAGGGACCTGGTTTCCCTATGTTAACTGTAGCACTCCTTGTTGCACCAACATTTCCAAAGCTGGCCTCTGCAGCCCTGTGTCACTCATCACAAACAATTCCTAAATGAAGAACTATCGGCCGGGCGCGGTGGCTCACACCTGTAATCCCAGCACTTTGGGAGGCAGAGGTGGGCGGATCACGTGAGGTCGGGAGTTCAAGACCAGCCTGACCCACATGGAGAAACCCCATCTCTACTAAAAATACAAAATTAGCCAGGCTTGGTGGCACATGCCTATAATCCCAGCCACTTGGGAAGGCTGAGGCAGGAGAATCGCTTGAACCTGGGAGGTGGAGGTTGTGGTGAGCCAAGATCACGCCATTGCACTCCAGCCTGGGCAACAAGAGCAAAACTTCGTCTCAAAAAAAAAAAAAAAAAAAAGAACTATCATGCTAGCAAACTCATAACTAGAGGACTGTCTGACAGCAAGCTCTGTAAAGCATTTAGGAAAAGGCTCCTGAGGTCCAAAGGAACCATCTTCACTCAAGAACAGCATCATATCCTTGAGTCATTTGGAATTACAGGGGAGATTCTGGAACAGGTGTATAGAAAGTCAAGCAAAAGGACAAGACTTGAGTCTGACCTGTCCATGGAAGATGATCATTAAAAAAAATTGTTGGATATAGTTTTCTGCCATCTGCATAGTAAGAAAATATAAACTGATCCTGAGTGCATGCTTTATGAAGAGCTAGGCATTGTGCTTAGTGTTTTATTTATACTTTCTCACATGATCCTCCAACAATCCTAATTCATCAGTGTTGTTATCCTTGAATTATACATAAAGAAACCAAAGCTCAGAGAGGTGAAATGACTTCTGGATGGTAGATTTAAGATTTCAAACCATGGTGCAATACCTTTATTTTTTATTTTATTTTTTTGAGACGAAGTTTCACCCTTGTCACCCAGGCTGTAGTGCAATGGTGCAATCTCGGCTCACCGCACCCTCCGCCTCCCAGGTTCAAGCAATTCTCCTGCCTCAGACTCCCTAGTAGCTGGGATTACAGGTGCCTGCCACTACCCTCGGCTAATTTTTTTTTTTTTTTTTTTGTATTTTTAGTAGAGACAGGGTTTCACCATGTTGGCCAGGCTGGTCTCGAACTCCTGACCTCAGATGATCCACCTGCCTCGGCCTCCCAAAGTGCTGGGATTACAGGCATAAGCCACCATGCCCAGCCGATGCAATACCTTTAAAGGAAAAGCAGGTCTATCTGACTTTGTGATATCTAAGCAAAATGCCACTTCAACAGCATCACTTAGGATACAGGGCCTTGAGCAGCAGATAGCCTACTGCATGCTTAGGCTTCCCTAATTCTTTATATCTATTATTTATTTTAGAAATCATTTATATGTAGGCTGGGTGTGGTGGCTCACGCCTGTAATCCCAGCACTTTGGGAGGCCGAGGCAGGTGGATCACCTGAGGTCGGGAGTTCAAGACCAACCTGACCAACATGGAGAAACCCCATCTCTAATAAAAATAGAAAAAAAATTAGCCAGGCATGGTGGCACATGCCTGTAATCGTAGCTACTCGTGAGGCTGAGGCAGGAGAATCGCTTGAACCCGGGAGGCGGAGGTTGCGGTGAGCCGAGATGGCGCCATTGCACCCAGCCTGGGCAACAAGAGCGAAACTCCGTCTCAAAAAAAAAAAAAAAAAATCATTTATATGTATTCATAGGAAAGCTCAGACAGACTTTAACCTGTTTTCAGAGTGGTATAGTGAAGAGATAATTAAGTCTGGAATCAGCTGGTTAGGGTCTACCTCTTAATCTACTTTGTTACCTTGAACATCAGATTTCTGATTTTTTATTTTCAAATGAGAAACTTCTTCCTGGCTTCCACAGGGTTTGTAAGGGTCCAGTGAGGTAATAGCTATAAAAGCATCTTTATAGGTTATAACATCCTCTACTGGGGTAAATAACTGTTAGTAATGGTTTCTTCCCAGTTAATGCTAATACTAGTAGTAATCTGACTCTTCAGCCACTTTTTTTTTTTTTTTTTTTTTTTTTTGAGACAGGGTCTCACTCTGTCACCCAGGCTTGAGTGCAAGAGTGCAATCACTGCTCACTACAGCCTTGACCTCCCTGGGCTCAGGTGATCCTCCCACTTCAGCCTCCCAAGTAGCTAGGATTACAGGCACATGCCACCATGCCTAATTTTTCTATTTTTTGCAGAGACAGGGTTTCACTGTGTTGGCCAGGCTGGTCTCGAACTCCTGGCCTCAAGCAATATGCCCGCCTCAGGCTCCCAAAGTGCTGGGATTAACAGGTGTGAGCCATCACACCCAGCCACTCAGCCACATTTTTTCTTTTTAATAAAAAGCATTTACTGGCTGGGCACAGTGGCTCACGCCTGTAATCCCAACACTTTGGGAGGCTGAGGCAGGTAGATCATCTGAGGTCAGGAGTTTGAGACCAGCCTGACCAACATGGTGAAACCCCATCTCTAGTTAAAAAAAAAAAAAAAAAAAATACAAAAATTAGCTGTGTGTGGTGGTGTGTGCCTGTAGTCCCAGCTACTTGAGAAGTGAGGCAGGAGAACTGCTTGAACCCGGGAGGCTGAGGTTGCAGTGAGCCGAGATCGAGCCACTGCACTCCAGCCAGAGCAACAGAGCAAGACTCTGTCTCAAAAAAAAGAGCATTTGCTGCATGCCAGATTGTAAGTATTCCCTGAAACGAGAATAAAGTTGTTTATATTCCACTACCTTAGCAAAGCAGATACTGACTTTTTTGGTAGATCCTTCTTGTCCTCAAACATACATTTTTCCATAGTTGCAATTAAAAAAAAATTTGGGCCAGGCAGGGTGGCTCATGTCTGTAATCCCAGCACTTTGGGAGGCCGAGGTGGGCAGATCACTTGAGGTCAGGAGTTCGAGACCAGCCTGACCAACATGGTGAAACCCCGTCTCTCCTAAAAAATACAAGAAATAGCCGGGTGTGGTGGCAGGCGCCTGTAATCCCAAGCTACTTGGGATGCTGAGGCAGGAGAATCACTTGAAGCCGGGAGGCAGAGGTCACAGTGAGCCAAGATCGTGCCATTGCACTCCAGCCTGGGCATTAACAGAGAAACTCCGTCTCAAAAAAAAAAAAGTAAGAAAAGGAAGGAAGGAAGGAAGGGAGGGAGGGTATTTTGGTTTTCCCCTCAATTTATTGTATGCGTTTTCATGTTGCTTGTGTTCATAATTAGCACTTAAATGACTGCATAATAGGCCGGGCATGGTGGCTCATGCCTATAATCCCAGCACTTTGGGAGGCCAAGGTGGGTAGATCACCTGCGGTCAGTCCGAGACCAACCTGGCCAACATGGTGAAACCCCGTCTACAAAAAATACAAAAATTAGCCAGGCGTGGTGACGTGAGCCTGTAGTCCCAACTACACCAGAGGCTGAGGCTGGAGGATAGCTTGAGGCTGGAGGATAGCTTGAGCCCAGGAGTTCGAGTCTGCAGTGAGCCATGATCAGGCCATTGCATTCCAGCCTGGGCGACAGTAAGACCTTGTCTCAGGCTGGGCGCGGTGGCTCACACCCGTAATCCCAGCACTTTGGGAGGCCTAGGCGGGCGGATTGCCTGAAGTCAGGATTTCGAGACCAGTCTGGCCAACATGGTGAAACACCATCTCTACTAAAAATACAAAAAAATTAGCCGGGCGTGGTAGTGTGCGCCTGTAATTCCAGCTACTTGGGAGGCTGAGGCAGGAGAATCGCTTTAACCTGGGAGGCGGAGGTTGCAGTGAGCCGAGATCACGCCACTGCACTCCCGCCTGGGCGACACAGCGAGACTCCGTCTCAAAAAAACAAAAAACAAGAAAAAAACCTCGTCTCAAAAAACAACACAAAAACACAAATTTCCTTTTGAAACGGATTGTTCCAGTTTGCAGTGTGCCCAGCGATTTATGACCATATCATTTTTTAGACTCCGTCTAAAAAAAAAAAAAAAAAAGACTTGTATTTAGTGTGATTTAATCGACTGTGCCCATCTTACTGCGGACACTGACTGCGCAACCTGAGCCTGGAGCAGTTGAGGGAGACGGCAAGACCCCACGCGCCCGCTTAACGACCATAACGCGCGTGCACTACAACCTCGCCGCCGGACTCGAGGCTTCTGTTTTCTATAGCGTGGGAGTAGAGAGCAAACGCTGGCGAGGACGTGACATTGCACAGGCGTATCACTGTGCCCGAGAATTCGTGGGCGCTCAAGAGAATAGGTGTGGCCTAGCAGCGCAGGCGCACTAGAGGCCTGTAGGGTCGGGGCGCCTGCGCAGTCGCTTTTCCTCAGGCGGCCGCCATGGCGGGACAGGAGGATCCGGTGCAGCGGGAGATTCACCAGGACTGGGCTAACCGGGAGTACATTGAGATAATCACCAGCAGCATCAAGAAAATCGCGGACTTTCTCAACTCGTTCGGTCAGCGGGCCAGCAAGGGGAGGCGGGGAGGAGGGAGGCCGCTGAGGTGCTTGGGCTGGGGCGCCGGGGAGATGCTTTGAGAGGACTCCCGCAGCCTTCGGTTGTTGGGGGTTTTCACTTCCTCCTTCAGGTCCCACCTTCTCCCTCCCGCCCTGACCCTCAGGCTCCGCTAGACAGTCTCTGTAGGGTTATCCTGCCCTACGCTGAGCTCATGGCTTCCTGCCATCCCTCTGGATCCGTTCTACAAGTCCTTCTCCTAGACGCGTCAGGCAGCCCCATCCTCGCTCCGTGGTTCTTCTCCTAAGTGGTTTCCCTGCATCCTTTGTACTCTGCATCCATTCCAGTCCCCACTTTGCACTCAAAGTGAGCATCCGGGACCGTGTCACTGCTCTGTTTCAAGACTGTTGAGCGTTCCCCATCTTCAGGATCTGGTCGATACCCTCTGGCGTCGTGCCTTTTAGTTGGACCGGTTGTCAACCACTGGCGTCTTGTCCATTCCTTCCTGTTTCCTGTGTCTGCTGCGGTGAGAGTGGTGGAAGATGAGGTCAGAGGGATGCCAGGACCTTGTAGGACCTTGGAAGTCCTCTCTGTATTGGTAGTATATAGCTTATGGTAGGTGTTCTATCTGCTTCTAGCCCGTTCCTCAGAGCTAACACAGGTCGGGTGCCTTCAGCAGAAAGACATCTTTACCAGAGTCTTTCCTAGGCATGGCCTGCTTGTGACAGCCTTAAATTCTTCCTTATGAACAGCAAGCAAAGTAATCGAGACTCCTACCCCTTCTTCTCCAAGTGTTTAAGAGAACTTGGCACTGGTTAGACTTTCTTGTGTAATTACAGGATATAGGGATGCATCTAGTGACCTTTTCTTTAACTAGTGTACTTTGGAAAGATTTTTAAATGAATTATTCTCTAGCTAAAGGACTGATGGCCTTAGGAGTACAAACGTGACAGAGCAAGAGATTGTCAGAAAGCATCAGCGAGAGATGCTAGAGCTCCATATGAGGCCCTCTCTTAAGGCATAGTGGGAGACACAGAATAAGAACCACTTCCTACATTCAAAGAAGTTCTAATCTTGAAGATGAAATAATGACAACTTCAGGACAAAGAAGAGCATCATTTTTGTATTAAAGTATTTTCATGCAGGGTGTTTAGGACTATAATCGTGGCTGAGTTCAATGGCTCATGTCTGTAATCCCAGCACTTTGGGAGGCCAAGGTGGGAGGATTACTTGAGCCCAGGAGTTCAAGACCAGCCTGAGCAACATGGCCAGATCCTATCTCTACAAAAAAACAACAAAAAAAAATTAGTTGGGCATGGTCATGCACACCTGTTGTCCCAGCTACTCAGGAGGCTGAGACAGGAGGATCACTTGAGCCCTGGAGGCAGTGAGCCATGTTCATGCCATTGCACTCCAGCCTAGGTGACTGACTGAAAATTGAAAAGCTTAAGCTTAGGATTTGCAAAGGAGAAATGTCCCTTTTCTTGTTTTGTAGGCAAGGAGATATCAGCTTGGATATTTTTATGTCTCATTTGTAAGAGTCACATTTTATGATCAGATAGAGAGTAAAGACTTTTTATTTGGGCTTTCCAACAAATTCTTTCTTTTTTTTTTTTTTGAGACAGGGTCTCACTCTAGCCCAGGCTGGAGTGCAGTGGCATGATCTCAGCTCACTGCAACCTCTTCCTCCTGGATTCAAGTGATTCTCACGCCTCTGCCTCCTGAGTAGCTGGGATTACAGGTGTGCACCACCACACCTGGCTGATTTTTGTGCTTTTTAAAATAGAGGCAGGTTTTGGCCATCTTGCCCAGGCTGGTCTCAAACTCCTGAGCTCAAGTAATCCACCCGCCTTGGCCTCCCAAAGTGCTGGGATTACAGGCCTGAGCCACTGTGCCCTGCCCCCAAAAATTCTAAACTAAGGAATTAGACATACAGAAGTCCAGTCTTTTGGTGCCAAAAAGAAATGACTTCCCTTAGCTTAGATCATTATCTTCCCTTAAAGTGATGATAATGGCCAAATGTTTGGAGTAATTACTAGGTGGTTTTTAAAGATTTTAGAAAGTGAATTTAGAGAAAATAACAATTAAATACAACTAAGTAAGAAGAGAATTATAATGCAGGATTAACAGTCAAAGGAATTTGACTTAGCAGTTAGGTGTACCTGAGACAAGTTCTTAAAGATTGGCATGGTGGCTCATGCCTGTAATCCCAGCACTTTGGGAGGCTGAGGCAGGCAGATCACCTGAGGTCGAGTTTGAGATCAGCCTGGCTAACATGGTGAAACCCTGTCTCTACTAAAAATACAAAATTAGCTGGGCGTGGTGGCGCATACCTGTAATCCCACCTACTCAGGAGGCTGAGGCAGGAGAATTGCTTGAACCGGGGAGGCAGAGGTTGCAGTGAGCAGGGATCGTGCCACTGCACTGCAGCTTGGGCAAAAGATTGAGACTCTGTCTCCAAAAAAAAAAAAAAAAAAAGATTGACAATATCACAATGCAAGAGTTTAGAAAAAGACCCCACAGGCTGCAAAACTGGAAAATTATAAGGATAGACTTGAGTATGTTGGCTTGGTATTGAATGAGTCAGGATGACCGTGTATGGGAATTTTTTCCCCATCCTAAGCCATTAGTAGGCTTGTACAATTGTCCCTTGAACAATATATGTTTGAAGTACATGGATCCATTTACAGGTAGATTTTTTTTTTTCTGAGACAGATTTTCATTCTGTCACCTAGGCTGAAGTGCAGTGGCATGATCTCGGCTCACTGCAACCTCCATCTCCCAGGTTCAAGTGATTTTCTTGCCTTAGCCTCCTGAGTAGCTGGGACTACAGGTGTGTGCCACCATGCCCGGCTAATATTTGTATTTTTAGTAGAGACAGGATTCGCCATGTTGGCCATGCTGCTCTTGAACTCCTGGCCTCAAGTGATCCACCTCTGTTCAACCTCCCAAAGTGCTGGGATTACAGGCGTGAGCCACTGTGCCTGGCCATAGGTGGATTTATTGCGATAAAAGTTATGCAGTATGCCTACCTCTCCTGCCTCCCCTTCCACCTCTGCCACCCATAAGGTAGCAAAACCAACCTCTCTTCTTCCCCCTCTTCCTCAGCCTACTCAGCAGGAAGACAATGAGGATGAAGACCTTTATGATGATCCACTTCCATTTAATGAATAGTAAATATATTTCCTTTTCCTAATGGTTTTTTTGGTGTGTTTTGGTTTTTTTTGTTTTTTTGAGACGGAATTTTGTTCTGTTGCCTGGAGTGCAGTGGTGCGATCTCGGCTCACTGCAAGCTCTGCACTCATGCCACTGCACTCCTGCCTGGGTGAAAGAGCAAGACTCCGTCTCAAAAAAAAAAAAAAATAAGAATTTACTTTGAGGCCAGGCACAGTGGCTTATGCCTATAATCCCAGCACTTTGGGAGGCCGAGGCAGGTGAATCACTTGAGCTCAGGAGTTCGAGACCAGCCTGGCCAATATGGCGAAACCCCATCTCTATAAAAAATACAGAAATTAGCCAGGCATGGTGGCTCATGCCTGTAATTCCAAGCTACCTGGGAGGCTGAGGCATGAGAATCACTTGAACCCTGGAGGCAAAGGTTGCAGTGAGCCAAGATCATGCCACTGTACTCCAGCCTGGGTGACAGAGTGAGACTCTGCCTCAAAGAAAAAGAATTTACTTTGAGGGAGCATCTGAAGTTCTTCAAATATGTTAGCAATTCTGTAGTCCTTACCCTGACCACAGAGAATCTGCATGGGCCATGTATTTTGGAGAGAGAACTGCTTTTCTAAGATAGTGAATGACTTTCTGAAAAGCATTTACCTTGTGATTCCAGCTGGTGAGAGTAGAGTCACAGTCTCCCACGTGAACTTGAGGACATACTGTAGCAAAAATATTATAACACTAGGCCTATTTTGTACTTTGGAATTGGTGAAGCTTCTAAAAATAGATGGTTAGAGATTATCGCTTTTTATTCTTATGCTATTTTTTTCTGGTTCTAAAGGTAATATATGCAGAGAAGTATAAAGACAAAATAGAGAATGTGGCTGTTTTTTTAAAATCTTAGTTTTTGTACTAAGCCAACAAATGTAGCATGCCTGGTGTATGTCAGATGCCGTGAGAAAGGAATAAATATGAATAAATGGGTATGATACCCACTCCTAAGACATTCAGAATTTTGCTGGAAAAGTAAGACTTAACTACAAAAACATTCCAGAAGAAAGACAGTATTTTATTTTTTTTTTTTTTTGAGACAGAGTCACTCTGTCGCCCAGGCTGGAGTGCAGTGGTGCAATCTCGGCTCACTGCAACCTCCGCCTCCTGGGTTCAAGAGATTCTTCTGCCTCAGCCTCCTGAGTAGCTGGGACTACAGGCATGCGCCACCACGCCCAGCTAATTCTTTTTTTTTTTTTTTTTTTTTTTTGTTAAGATGAAGTCTTGCTGTGTTGCCCAGGCTTGAGTACAGTGGTGCAATCTTGACTCACTGCAACCTCTGCCTCTTGGGTTCAACCGATTCTCCTGCCTCAGCCTCCCGAGTAGCTGGGATTACAGGCACACACCACCATGCCCAGCTACTTTTTGTATTAGTAGTAGAGATGGGGTTTTGCCATGTTAGCCAGGCTGGTCTCAAACTCCTGACCTCAAGTGATCTGCCCACCTCGGCCTCCCAAAGTGCTGGGATTACAGGTGTGAACCACCGTGCCCGGCCTGACAATATTGATTTTTATAATGCTAAAGTTATATGCAGTAAGTTCAGAGAAGGAGCTGTCTGATAACAGCATTTGTTCCCTAACGAGAACTGGTATTTTCAGTTAAAGGCTGGTGATAATGTACACATACTTGTGCTCTGGTTTCAGATTTATCCAGCTGCTGAATGCTTTCTCAGTGTTTTTTATTTGAACCAGCATATACTTTAGGATTTGAAATATGACCAAGGTTTCTGGAGTTGAACATTTTCTATTTCTCAACAGTGTTTATCCATGTAGGCCAGTAGCATAGTATTGTTCTTGAATTCTAATTCATTACCAGATTGACAGCTAGAACAGAATAGCCACCCAGGAAGGAAACTTCCCTCTCTCCTACCTCCCCCAATAATTTTGGTATGTCTTCATGGGAAATGGCAGGTTGTCAGCGATAATGTTCATGCTCTTACTCAGTAGCATACATAAAATGCTTTCAGACTTCCAAAAACCAGACTGAAAAGAGGCTTGGTCCTGTTGGGCAGTTCCGACAGAAAGTGGCAGTACATCCAGGAAAAGGGGGATGCTGAAGTGATCATACTTAAGCTAGACCTGGGAATTCAGGGAAGCAGCACAAGCATCAAAAGAATGAAGAATGTCCAGAAATGGCAAATCCATAGAGACAAAGATTAGTGGTTCCCAGGGACTGAGGGGTGACAGAATGGGGAGTGACAGGACTAAGAGGTATAAGGTATCTTTTGGGGATGATGAAAATATTCTAACAGTAGATTATAATGATTGCACAGAATCATTATAATCTACTATAGGCACAGAAAGATGATAGCAGTGTGCATTGAGATGCACACAGTATGGGAAAGAATACCAGTGACCCAACACGGGCCCTCAGCTTACCTAGACCTCAGTTTTCCCACTTGTAAGGTGAATAGAGTTAACTAGAGTCAATCTTTTGTTTCACTAACATACCCGAATCCATCTTTTTTTTTTTTTCAATCAACATCTGTGTACCAGGCAAGATGCTAAGGTTACAAGAGGCAATATGTACTTCTTTCGATTAACTTGTTCTAATGGTGAAACAGACATGTAAATAAATTGTAAATTACAAGTACATAAATATCATTTGGCTTCGTAACATGAACATTTTCCTATCTCATTAAATATTCCTCAAACTTTTTTTTTTTTTTTAGACAGAGTTTCACTCTTGTTGTTCAGGCTGGAGTGCAATGGTGCAGTCTCGGCTCACTGCCTCAGGTGATCCACCCACCTCGGCTTCCCAAAGTGCTGGGATTACAGGCGTGAGCCACTGCACCCGGCCACTTTTTTTTTTGAGACGGAGTCTCGCTCTGTTGCCTGGGCTGGAGTGCAGTGGTGCAGTCTCGACTCACTGCAACCTCCGCCTCTTGGGTTCAAACCATTCTCCTGCCTCAGCCTCCTGAGTAGCTGGGATTACAGGCATGCGCCACCATGCCTAGCTAATTTTGTATTTTTAGTAGAGACAGGGTTTCTTTTTTTTTTGTATTTTTAGTAGAGATGGGATTTCTCCATGTTGGTCAGGCTTGTCTTGAACTCCGACCTCAGGTGATTGGCCCGCCTCGGCCTCCCAAAGTGCTGGGATTACAGGCATGAGCCACCGCCCCCAGCCACTTGTAACTTTCAATGGCTATTTTAATAGTCTCATTGATACATTATATCAAACCATTCCAATCATGGGTATTTGGTTTTGTTGCTTTTTCACCATCTTAAATAATAGTGATGCACATTCTAATTCGTAAAATCTTTATCCAAAGAGGGAAGTCATAACCAAAGACCAAGTACATGAATAACTTACAAATTAGAAATTCAGAGGCTGGCATGGTGCCTCACACCTGTAATCCTAGGACTTTGAGAGGCCAAGGCAGGCGGATTGCTTGAGTCCAGGAGTTTGAGATCAGCCTGGGCAACAAAGTGAGACCCCGTATCTACCAAAAAAAAAAAAAAAATTAGCCAGGCACAGTGGCATCCACCTACTGAGTAGTAATTCCAGCTACTCGGGAGGCTGAGGTGGAAGGATCACTTGAACCTAGGAGTTGGAGGGTGCAGTAAGCTATGATTGCGACACTGAACTCTAGCCTGGGTGACAGCAGGACCATATCTCTTTAAAAAAAAAAAAAATTCATCCGTAAATGTTTAGATAAATACAGAAGAGGGAGAATTATTATGTCCATCTGGCAAGACCTCTCAGAGATAGAATTTGAACTTAGCCTTGAAGGAGATAGGCAGGCAAGATGAGTAAGATTTGGACATAATAAGATGAAAGTTGAGGCAAGATCAGGGTGTAGGAAGATTTGTCAAAATGGATGCTGAAGCGCTTTTGCAAAACAGCCAGGGAATAGATGAAAAGGAAACTTGTTAGTTAAGTGTTAAATCATTGCGTGGGAGAGTCTCAGCGAATATTTCAGACTTGAAAACTGAAGGTTATTGAGAGATGACTGAACAACAATGTTGGAGGAGAGAGTAGAAGATAATTGCTAAGATACCTTTTCTCTCATATGTTGAGAATAGTTGGAAAAAGAATAGTTCCTGTTACAGAAGTTTGCAGAGAAAAAGTTGTTTTAAATTAAATCTGGTTTCATGTTGAATGAGATGGTAAAAGAAGATTGGAAAAGCTAGAGGAAGAAAAATAATTTTGGCTGTTTTCACAGATGGAATGTGGGCTTTATAGGGTATTTGATGTTCTCCAACTTTTCTCTAGTTCTGAAAGGCCTTTGCCTCTAAGAGCAACAGCAGTGACATGGCTTTAATGAGCTCAGAACTCTCACACCTTCCCTCCCCATAATTTCTGCTGCTTTCTTGGCCTCTACTTTCTTTCTTTCTTTTTTTTTTTTTTGAGAGGGAGTCTCACTCTGTTGCCCAGGCTAGAGTGCAGTGGCGCAATCTCGGCTCACTGCAACCTCCATCTCCTGGGTTCAAGCAGTTCTCTGCCTCAGCCTCCCGAGTAGCTGGAATTACAGGCGCCTGCCACCACACCCGGCTAATTTTTGTATTTTTAGTAGAGATGGGGTTTCACTGTCTTGGCCAGGCTGGTCCTGAACTCCTGACCTTGTGATCCACCTGCCTTGGCCTCCCAAAGTGCTGGGATTATAGGCGTTAGCCACAGTGCCTGGCCTTTTTTTTTTTTTTTTTGAGATGGAGTCTCACTCTGTCATCCAGGCTGCAGTGCAGTGGCGCGATCCCGGCTCACTGCAACCTCCGCCTCCCAGGTTCAAGTGATTCTCCTGCCTCAGCCTCCCGAGTAGCTGGGACTAGAGGCACCTGCCACCATGTCCAGCTAATTTTGTGTTTTTAGTAGAGATGGGGTTTCACCGTGTTAGCCGGACTGGTCTCAAACTCCTGACCTCAGTTGATCTGCCCACCTTGGCTTCCCAAAGTGCTGGGATTACAGGTGTGAGCCATCACGCCCAGCCTCGTTTCTTTCCTGTTGAGATTATTTTCTTATTCTTGCCATGTCCCCTCTCTTGAAAGTCTTAGTTAGGCCATTAGTAAATGGCTGTACAGCCTTGGTGTATTCATTTGCTATTCCTGGCATAACAAATTACCACACAGGCTGGGCACAGTGGCTCACACTTGTAATCTCAGCACTTTGGGAGGCCAAGGCAGGCGGATCACAAGGACAAGAGATTGAGACCATCCTGGCCAATGTGGTGAAACCCAGTCTCTACTAAAAATACAAAAAAAAAAATTAGCTGGGCATGGTGGCGCACAGCTGTAGTCCCAGCTACTTGGGAGGCTGAGGCAGGAGAATCGCTTGAACCCGGGAGGCGGAGGTTGCAGTGAACCAAGATTGCGCCACTGCACTCCAGCCTGGCAACAGAGTGAGACTCCATCTCAAAAAAAAAAAAAAACCACACAAATTACCACACATTTTGTGGCTTAAACCACATACTTTATTATTTACCATGTGTAGGTCATAAATCAAACACCGGTCACTGGGCTAGCAGTCTTCACACCTTGGCCTTCTGAAGTATTAGGATTACAGGCATGAGTCACTGCTCCTGGCCTGGGCTCCAATCAGGGTTTCAGCAGGACTGCCTTCCTTTCTGGAGGCTCTAGGAGAGGGTCTAGTTCCTCGAATATTGGGTTGTTGGCAGAATTCAGTTTCTCTTGGTTGTAGGACTGAGATCTCTGTTTCGTTGGCTGGCTGTGAGCTGAGAGTTGTTCCCAGCTTCTAAAGGTCACTACATCCCTTGGCTCATGGCTCCCTTCTTCCACTTTCAAAACCAACAATGGCAGATTGCATCCCCTTCACACTTTGAATCTCTTTTTCTTCTTCCATTTCATTTTCTGACCCCCTTCCTCTGCCTTTCTCACCTACATTTGTGGACTATGATTAGATTGGGCCCAAATGGACAATCCAAGACAAACTCTAGGATCTCAAGGTTCTTAACCTTAATCATACCTGCAAAGCCCTGTTTCCTCATGTATAATCCATATTCACAGGATCCAGGGATTAGAGAAAGGACTTTTTTTTGAGACAGAGTTTTGCTCTTTCACCCAGGCTGGAGTGAAGTGGCGAGATCTTGGCTCACTGCAACCTTTGCCCCCCCCGGTTCAAGTGATTTTCCTGCCTCAGCCTCTCAAGTAGCTGGGATTACAGGCCTGTGCCATCATGCCCGGCTAATTTTTGTATTTTTAGTAAGAGACAGGGTTTCACGATGTTGGCCAGGCTGGTCCCGAACTCTTGACCTCAGGTGATCCACCCGCCTAGTCCTCCCAAAGTGCTAGGATTACAGGCGTTAGCCACCGTGCCCTGCAGGAAAGGACGTTTTTGTGGGGCCATTATTCTGTATTTGCAACACTTGATAGGAAGTTCAGCAGATCCACTCTAAGCAACTGTGCGATGAGTGGATCTTAGCACTGTATCCACTTCCATTTGTATTCTGTGTATTATTCCTCTTTTTCATTGTAGGTGTTGTGTGTGTCTGTATCTGTATTTGGAGTGACATTAATCCTGAACACCAGTCTCTTTTTCTCAGATATGTCTTGTCGTTCAAGACTTGCAACACTAAACGAGAAATTGACAGCCCTTGAACGGAGAATAGAGTACATTGAAGCACGGGTGAGTTTGATGGGCAAGGGCATTCCAAGAGAGAATGCACATTTCCACTTATTGCTGAAAAAAACCTGAAAGCAGAAACAGTCTTAGGAAACTTAAGCACTGGCCGGACATGGTGGCTCACGCCTGTAATCCCAGCATTTTGGGAGGCTGGAGTGGGCGGATCACCTGAGGTCAGGAGTTCGAGACCAGCCTGGCCAACATGGTGAAACCCCATCTCTACTAAAAATACAAAAATTAGCCACGCATGGTGGCTTACACCTGTTGTCCCAGCTACTCGGGAGGGTGAGGCAGGAGAATCACTTGAACCTGGGAGCTGGAGGTTGCAGTGAGCCGAGATCACACCACTGCACTCCAGCCTGGGTGGCAGAGTGAGACTCCATCTCAAAAAAAAGAAAAGAAAAGAAAAGAACATGGCCTGGATTTGAACCATGTTTCTATGACTTCACAGCTATCTTCTTTTCTACTATTTCTCACTGCCTAGGATCTAAAGTAAGATTTTTTTTAGACCCCTCTAATCTTTTTTAATTTATCTAAATGTCAGTTTTCCTTTCCTTTCACAGGTGACAAAAGGTGAGACACTCACCTAGAACAGTGCCGTGCTGCTGCTGGGAAGTTGCTTTACACAACACAGGCCATATGGGAAAGGCCCCAGCAGCCTTCAGCTCCTTCCTTTCTCCTTAAAGAGCAACAGGGCTTATTCTTGTTTTTCTTTTTTCAGAAGTGTGGCCTTTGGGCTCTGCCATCTGGGGTGTGGTGTGGTATGTGGGAAGAAGTTCAGAGGAACTGTTGGAAATGACATTAGGCATTTTACCTTTTCAGTAACATTTTATACATCTACTTGTCAATGTATTTGAGACATTCACAGCCAAAAGCCTGGGACTCTTTGTGAAGGTCCTCCCCACCTCTATCTTTCTTTCTGTCTCTCTCAGACTTTCCTTAAGGTTCTCCTTGCCTTTGCACTGCTTCTGTGAACAGTCTTTGTCTCCTCCCCACCTTTGGTGGGAAGTGTGGGGCAGTCCTGGTCAAGACACTCATGCCCTGGCAATGTGGCTGCCAGAGAATGTTGTTGCTAACCCACCAGTTTCTTGTTGATTTGGGGAGGTCAAGGCCAGGCCCCCACTTGGCTTGAAGGGACATTTTCAGACTTTTCTTTCTGTCACTTGGAGTGTCTATGCCTCTCATATTTCCCTAATAAACTCCTCAACTTTTTATCTGACTGCTGTGATTATGGTGGGGAGAGGAGCTAGAGATAGGCTCACTTATTGCACAGAAATGTAATATATGGCATTATTATTCTAACATAAAACTTTCAGATGTAGCTGTTTGATTCAAAGCCTAGGTGGCTTACCAGCCCAAGTCCCCATGTTTGGACTTTCAGCTGACTAGCTCATCCTGGGAATCATTTGGTCATTCAGCACATTTACCAAGTATTTACTATGTAGGCATGATAACTCCAATAAAAGATATAGCATTGAATCAGACATGATGCTTACAGTCTTTTGAAATACTAGCATTCACACAATTTAGCCACAATCCAAGGAAGATTATTAGTTTTATAAGGCACAAGCTAAATGTCTACTCTTTGAAAAGCAGATAGCCGGGTGCAGTGGCTCACGCCTGTAATCCCAGCACTTTGGGAGGCTGAGGTGGGTGGATCATGAGGTCAGGAGATCGGGACCATCCTGGCTAACATGGTGAAACCCCATCTCTACTAAAAATACAAAAAATTAGCTGGGCGTGGTGGTGGGCGCCTATACTCCCAGCTACTCGGGAGACTGAGGCAGGAGAATCGCTTGAAACCGGGAGGCGGAGGTTGCAATGAGCCGAGATCGCGCCACTGCACTCCATCCTGGTGTCAGAGCAAGACTCTGTCTCAAAAGAAAAGCAGATAGTTTAAACTTTTCATTTTGGTATCCAAAGCTTACTATAAACTTGTACCAACCTACTTCTAAAGGCTTATCCACTATATAGAATCTCTATTTTAATCACAGAAGTCATTATGCTCTGTATACATTAATTTCCCTCAATTCAAATCATATTTGCCATTCAAAGTCTAGCTCAAGGCCGGGTATGGTGGCTCACGCCTGTAATCCCAGGACTTTGGGAGGCTGAGGCGGGTGGATCACAAGGTCAGGAGATCGAGACCATCCTGGCTGACACGGTGAAACCCCAGCTCTACTAAAAAAAAATACAAAAAAAATTAGCCAGGCGTGGTGGTGGTCACCTGTAGTCCCAGCTACTCGGGAGGCTGAGGTAGGAGAATGGCGTGAACCTGGGAGGCGGAGCTTGCAGTGAGCTGAGATTGTGCCACTGCACTCCAGCCTGGGCGACAGAGCAAGACTCCATCTCAAAAAAAAAAGTCTACCTCAAGCCAAATTTCCCCCTGAAAGTTTTCCTGGACTTGACTTTTTCATTTAGTATTGCCCTTTTCCTCTTCTCAGTTCCTCCCAATCCTACCATGCTGACACTGTGCTTCAGCTCTGGATTTGATCTTGATATGGATTTGTCTCTGATTTAGCATGTGCATCCTAGAATAGAAATGAACATCTTTGGCCAGGTGCAGTGGCTCTCATGCCTGTAATCCCATCACTTTGGCCGGGTGGATCACTTGAGGTTAGGAGTTCAAGACCAGCCTGGCCAACGTGGCGAAACCCGGTCTCTACTAAAAATACAAAAATTAGCTGGGCATGGTGGCAGGTGCTTGTAATCCCAGCTACTCAGGAGGCTGAGGCAAGAGAATCGCTTGAACCTGCAGAGATTGCAGTGAGCTGAGATCACGCCACTGCACTCCAGCCTGCTGGGCAACAAAGCGAGACTCTGTCTCAAAAAAAAAGTAGTTCTAAAGTTCAAGTTTTAGGTTATCCGGTACCGTCAGTTTAAAAGACACATTGATTTAATAGCAGACAGGTGCTTAAAAAAAAAGCATTGAGTTCCTGCTATATGCAAGGACTAGCATGATACAGTAATGGAGGCAAAAGTGATGGTATACTAGGCAGAAAAAGCTCTTCTTTTTATGACATTACATGTGAAAATGCTCAATACATTTTTTATTGGCTTATAGATATTAATCTTAATTGGCCAGGCACAGTGGCTCATGCCTGTAATCCCAGCACTTTGGGAGGCTGAGGCAGGGGAATCACTTGAGGTCAGGAGTTCGAGACCAGCCTGACCAGCATGGTGAAAACCCGTCTCTACTAAAAATACAAAAAAAATTAGCCAGGCATGGCTAATTTGAGATGGAGTTTGAGACCAACCTGGGCAATGTGGCAAGACCCCATCTCCACTAAACATACAAAAATTAACTGGGCATGGTGGCACGCACCTGTAGTCCCAGCTACTCAGGAGGCCGAAGTAGGATTGCTTGAGCCTAGGAGGTGGAAGCTGCAGTGAGCTGAGATTGCACCACTGCACTCCATCCCGGGCAACAGAGTATTACCCTGTCTTAAAAAAAAAAAATCTTGTGAGTGGAAAATGAGCTAAATTTTAAATTTTCCTCTAAGCCATTCATAGGCACCTTCAAGGGAACCTCTTCATGCCTGTATACTTTGAAATGTTTTTTACCCTATAATTTGGTTTAATTCACTTATTTACTGAAAAGCTGAAAAGTAAGAGGTTTGAACCCATGAGCTATTAGGCATAGATTGCAAGTCCCTTGATAATAAAGCTGTTTTCAGTCTGTCTTTAAAAATTAAGCTTGGGCTGGGCGCTGTGGCTCACGCCTATAATCCCAGCACTTTGGGAGGCCAAGGTGGGCGGATCCGAGGTCAAGAGATCGAGACCATCCTGGCCAACATGGTTAAAGTGGATTTCAGAAGCAGGAAAAAATAGGGAGCTTATTGTCTGGCTGATCGTTACAGAAGTACCCAGTTCTGTCATTCCACTCTTGTTACTCAGACCTTTAACTGCCCATGTTTATTTCACCAAGCTAAAGAAGTATACTACAGGTTGATGATCCCCATTCTGAAAATCTGAAATGCTTCAAAATCTAAAACTTTTTGAGCACTGACATGGCACTCAAAGGAAATGCTCATTGGAGCATTCTGGATTTTGGATTAGGGATGCTCAACGAGTAAGCATATAAGGATGTTCCAAAAGTATTTCAGATTTCCAAAAGCGGAAAAAATCCCAAATCCAAAACACCTCTGGTCCTAAGCATTTCAGATAATACTCAGCCTGTACTATAAGCCACACTAAGTGGAGTACAGGCCAGGCGTGGTGGCTCACACCTATAGTCCTAGCACTTTGGGAGGCTGAGGCAGGAGGATTGCTTGAGCCCAGGAATTTGAGACCAGCCTGGGCAACATAGTGCAACCCCTGTCTATAAAAGCAGTTTTTAAATTAGGAGGGTGTGGTGGCACAAGCCTATAGTCCCAGCTACTGGGGAGGCTGAAGTAGGAGGATCACTTGAGCCCATGAAGGTCGAGGCTGCAGTGAGCCATGATCATGCCACTGCATTCCAGCCTTGGTGACAGAGTAAGACACCATCTCAAAAACATGGTGTGGGGGCTGGGTGCTGAGGCTTATGGCTCCCAGCACTTTGGGAGGCCCAGGCGGATGGATCACTTGAGGCCAGAAGTTCAACACCAGCCTGACCAACAGCAAAACCCTGTCTCTACAATAAAAAAAAAAAAATAGAAAAAATAAACAAATAAACATGGCGGTGGGGACAGGAAGCCTGTTGTTCATCTCTAGGCTCCTTCCCAGTATTTATACTCAGATTCATGCTGTTGCCTGCAAAAAAGGTTGGCCCCCAGTTGCCTCTGGATAATATGACTTAGAAAATTTGCTCTGGCAATTTGCAGACAATTGCTGCTGTCAATAATTGTACAAAAATACATGGCTGGGTGCGGTGGCTCACACCTGTAATCCCAGCATTTTGGGAGGCCAAGGTGGGCAGCTCGCTTGAGGTCAGGAGTTCGACACCAGCCTGGTCAATATGGTGAAACCCCGTCTCTACTAAAAATGAAAAAGAAAAATTAGCCCGGCTTGATGATGTGTGCCTGTAATCCCAGCTACTCGGGAGGCTGAGGCACAGGAATTGCTCGAACCTTGGAGGTGGAATTTGCAGCGAGTTGAGGTCACGCCACTGCACTCCAGCCTGGGCAACAGAGCTGGATACTGTCTCAAAACAACAATAACAGCAACAACAACAACTAACATCTGAAGGCCATATGACTGTCAAGTAGATTATACAATAAGAAAGGCTGATTTAGAGTTCTTAGGTTTTTTTGTTGTTGTTCGTTTTTTTTGTTGGTTTGTTTGTTTGTTTTTGAGACAGGGTTTGGCTCTGTTACCCAGGCTGGAGTGCAGTGGCGCAATCTTGGCTCACTGCAACCTCCGCCTCCCAGGTTCAAGCGATTCTCATGCCTCAGCCTCCTGAAGAGCTGAGATTACGGGTATGCACCACCAGGCCCAGCAAATTTTTGTATTTTTAGTAGAGACAGGGTTTCACCAGGTTGGCCAGGCTGGGCTTTCTTTATTTAATTTTTCTTTATTTATTTGTTTTCTTTGTTTTTAGAGACAGGGTCTCACTATGCTGCTTAGGCTGGTCTCAAACTCCTGGGCTCAAGCAATCTTCCCGCCTTGGCCTCCCAAAGTGTTGGGATTACAGGCATGAGCCACTGTGCCCGGCTGGTTTATTTTCTAATGAAAAGTTACCCTGGAGGATCACTTGAGGCCAGGAGTTTAAGACCAGCCTGGGCACCATAGTGAGACACCGTATCTGCTAAAAAAAAAAAAAAAAAAAAAAAAAAAAGTAAAGTCACCCTGTGCACTAAATTGGCAAAAGATTAGGACTAGCAAGAATTAAAACTCACAGAACATTAGGCTGAGAAAGAATCTTAGAGATAATCTAGTCTGCCCCTGCCATTCTAGGAATATAGAAGCAAACCCAGACAGGTTGAGTGACATGTCCATCTTGGTGGCAAAGCCAAAACTAAAACCTTATTCCCAGGTCAGTGCAGAGCCACTCAGAGTCTCATAAATCAGTTTTGTGTTTTCTGTACCATACTGGCCCTCTATTAGCCTCTCCCTGGATCTCACTGATACCTTGAGAGTGCAAAAAAACCAATTGTTTGTTACATTTATCTAAGTGGTGGTATCCATTGGCATCAACATTTGCATTTAGGACAAAGTTGTCTTTGGCTCCTTTGAGCTTGCTAAGACTATCAAGCGTGAAGCTTGTATTGTGTCTCAGCTGTATCTTCCAACCATAACAGTTTTTTAAAAAATAATTTTATTGGATAGGTGTGGTGGCTTATGCGTGTAATCTCATTACTTTGGGAGGCTGAGATGGGAGGATTGCTTGAGCCCAGGAGTTTTGAGGACAAACTGGGCAACCCAGAGAGACCTCCACCACAAAAAATAAAATTAGGTGGGTGTGGTGGTGCATGCCTGTAGTCCCAGTTACTCATGGGGCTGAGGTGGGAGAATCGCCTAGGCCCAGGAGGTCATGGCCATAGTGAGCCAAGATCACACCACTGCACTTCAGCCTGGGTGACAGAGCAAGACCCTGTCTCAATAAATAAATAAATGAAATGAAACGTTTCAATTCAATAAATGATAAATACTTCAGTGTAGCTTTCACAAACATTTTGCCTAAGAAGTTGTTTATTAGCATTAAATACATTCTATGTCTATTATGTGTGAAGCACTGGAGATAAAATGAGAAACAGTTTCTACTCTTATGGAGCTTATAGTGTAGTCATTTATTCACTGCATGTTCTCAAAGCAAAAGACACTAGAATGACATTTGCAGAAAAACCTCAGGAAAACGCAACATACACAAAGGAGCAATGCAGTATCAACTTCACTGTATGATAAAGATACCATAGGCCAAAATTGCATTGTACATGGAAATGATGTTCGGGTTTTTGTTGTTGTTGTTGTTGTTGTTTCTTTACCATTGTAAAAGTAATATATCACCACATATACATTATGGACATACACATGCATTTGAAAAGCATTAACAATTGGCCTGAATAAATATATAAAGAACTATTAAAATCCAGCAGTAAGAAAACGGCTAAATAAATGGACGAAATATTTGAACTGACACCTTGAAGACAAAAAACAGGCTGGGCACGGTGGCTCACACCTGTAATCCCAGCACTTCGGGAAGCCAAGGCAGGTGGATCACCTGAGGTGAGGAGTTCAACATCAGCCTGGCCAACATGGTGAAACTCCGTCTCTACTAAAAATACAAAAATAGGCCAGTTGTGGTGGTGCACATCTATAGTCCCAGCTACTCAGGAGGCTGAGGCAGGAAAATCACTTGAACCTGGGAGGCGGAGGTTGCGCCACTGCACTCCAGACTGGGCGACAGAGTGAGAGTCCGTCTCACAAAAAAAAAAAAACCAAAACAAAACAAAACAAAAAAACAAGAATGGCAAACAAAATACAACAGATTTTTTCATAGTTCATAAGCATGATGAGTGGGTTTTCATGTTCATGTGTGAGGTGTGCCTCCCTCAAACCTTGTTATGATGTCAACACATTGCCTATCTGATGTGAGAAGAAGTAAAAAAACAGTGAAAAGGCAGTTTACAGAATGGGAGAAAACATTTGTAAATCATACATCCAATAAGGAGTTAATATTCAAAATATATAAGGACCTCAATAGCAAGGAAACAATTTTAAAATGGGCAAAGGACCTAAGTAGACATTTCTCAACAGAAGACATTAAATGGCCAAAAGATAAGTGTTGGTGAGGATGTGGATAAAATAGAACCCTCCCAGGTTCTTGGTGGGAATGTATATTAGTACAGCCATTATGGCAAACAGTTTGGAGGTTCCTGGAAAAACTAAAAATGGAATTACCATGTGATCCAACAATCTCACTTCTGGGTATATATACATAGGAAATGAAAATCAGTATTTTGAAGAGATATCTGCACTCCCATGTTCATTGCAGCACTATTCACAATAGCCACACTATGGAATCAAGTGTCCATTGCCAGAAGAATGGATAAAGAAAATGTGGGCCAGGCGCGGTGGCTCATGCCTGTAATCCAGCACATTGGGAGGCCAAGACGGGCAGATCAATTGAGGTCAGGAATTTGAGACCAGCCTGGCCAACACGGCAAAACCCCATCTCTACAAAAAATACAAAATTAGCCGGGCGCAGTGGTGGGCGCCTGTAATCCCAGCTACTCTGGAGGCAGAGGCAGGAGAATCGCTTGAACCCAGGAGGCGGAGGTTGCAGTGAGCCGAGATCACGCCACTGCACTCCTCTTGGGCAACAAGAGCGAAACTCTGTCTCAAAAAAAAAAAAAAAAAAAGAAAAGAAAAAGAAAGAAAAAAAGAAGATAAATACTGCACGTTCTCACTTATATGTGGATTTTTTTTTTTTTTTTTTTTTTTTTTTTTTTTTTGAGACAGAGTCTCACTCTATCGTCCAGGCTGCAGTGCAGTGGCGTGATCTCAGCTCACCGCCACCTCTGCCGCCTGGGTTCAAGCGATTCTTCTGCCTCAGCCTCCCGAGTAGCTGGGATTACAGGCGCCTGCCACAGCGCCTGACTAATTTTTGTATTTTTAGTAGAGACGAGGTTTCACCATCTTGGCCAGGCTGGTCTTGAACTCCTGACCTCGTGATCCACCCTCCTCGGCCTCCCAAAGTGCTGGGATTACAGGTGTGAGCCACCACGCCCGGCCGGAATTTTTAAAATAAACTGGCCGGGTGCAGTGGCTCACGCCTATAATCACAACACTTTGGGAGGCCAAGGCGGGCAGATTATCTCAGGTCAGGAGTTCAAGACCAGCCTGACCAACATGAAGAAACCCTGTCTCTACTAAAAACACAAAATTAGCCAGGCGCGGTGGTGCATGCCTATAATCCCAGCTACTCGGGAGGCTGAGGCAGGAGAACCACTTAAACCCAGGAGGCGGAGGTTGCGGTGAGCCGAGATCGCGCCATTGCATTCCAGCCTGGGCAACAAGAGCGAAACTCCGTCTCAATCAATCAATCAATAAAATAAGTTGAACTCACAAAAGCAGAGTAGAATGGTGGTTGCCAGGGCCAGGGGAGTTGAGATGAAACAGGGAGATATTGGTCAAAGGGTACGAGTCACCCTTTTGGTTGGGAGGGATATATTCTGGACATCTGTTATACAGCATGATGACTATAGTTAATAAATAATGTATATTTGAAAATTGCTAAGAGTGTAGTTTTTTTTTTTTTTTTTTTTAAAGAAGGGTCTTGCTCTGTCGCCCAGGCTGGAGTGCAGTGGTGCGATCTCAACTCACTGCAACTTCCGCCTCCTGGGTGACAGAGCAGGAGCACCGTCATCTTGGACAAACACCACCACTTCAAGTTCCAGCTCCCTTTCTAGCCTCATGCATGTCAAGGAAATCACTTCTCTTCTAACCACAAGCAGCCAGAAAGAGCAGCCAGTAAAACACAGATAAGACAGCTTGGGCACAGAGGGAAGTAGGGGGAAAGTCTCTTGGGTAACTGCCAAACTTCATCCTCATACAATGTGCCCCAGTGAAACAGTGGGCCTTAATAAGCACATTCCTTTCCCTCAGGTGCACTAAGATAGGGACGCTAAAAGCAGACTCTGGGGATATGCCTGCAGCTGTAGAAAGATGTATGGGAACAGACAAAACAACTCTCCCTCCCAGATAAGCACAATAAAGAGACACAGAAGCAGTCGAAGCCTCTGATAAAACTCTCTCACCCTGAATCCTTAAAAACTCTTCAGTCTGTAAGATTGTGCAGTTTCTGACCTAACTTGGTCAGAAGTCCCTCCCAGGTTGGAAATAAACCTGCTGACTGTCAAGCCACCCTTCATGTTTCTCTACTTTTTCTTTAATTCTTACACTGGGTTCAAGCGATTCTCCTGCCTCAGCCCCGAGTAGCTGGGACTACAAGCACCCACCACCACGCTGGGCTACTTTTTGTATTTCTAGTAGAGACAGGGTTTCACCATGTTGGCCAAGCTGATCTCGAACTCCACACCTCAGATGATCTGCCTACAGTGGCCTCCCAAAGTCCTAGGATTACAGGCATGAGCCACCGTGCCCAGACAAAAGAGTAGATCTTAAATGTTCTCACCACAAAAAAACTGAGGTGATAGATATGTTAGCTTTATTTTTTTAATTTTAAATTATTTTACAAGATAGAGATACGGTCTCACTATGTTGCCCAGGCTGGTCTTGAACTCTGGGCTCAAGCGATCCTCCCACCTAGGTCTCCCAAAGTGCTAGGATTAACAGACGTGAGCCTCTACACTTAGCCAGCTTGATTACTTTTTAATGGCAAACAAGCTCACGAAAACATGCTCAACATTGTTAGTCACTAGAGAAATGTGTCCAAAATTGGTGGGTTTTTGGTCTCACTGACTTCAAGAATGAAGCCGCAGACCCTTGTGGTGAGTGTTAACAGTTCTTAAAGGTGGCGTGTCCAGAGTTTGTTCCTTCTGATGTTTGGATGTGTCCGGAGTTGGTTCTTTCTGGTGGGTGCGTGGTCTCACTGGCTCAGGAGTTAAGCTGCAGACCTTCGCAGTTGAGTGTTACAGCTCTTAAGGCACTGCGTCTGGGGTTATTCGTTCCTCCTGGTGGGTCCCTGCTCTCTGTGGCTGCAGGAGTGAAGTTGCAGACCTTCACGATAAGTGCTACAGCTCATAAAGGCAACAGGGACCCAAAAAATTAGCAGTAACAGTGAAAGAACAAATCTGCCACAATGCAGAAGTGGACCCCACCAGGTTGCCAGTGGTGGGGTCCTCGGGCAGCCTGCTTTTATTCTCTTACCTGGCCCCACCCACATCCTGCTGACTGGTCCATTTTACAGAGAGCTGATTGGTGCGTTTACAATCCCTGAGCTAAACACAAAAGTTCTCCAAGTCCCCACCATAGTAGCTAGTTACGGAGTGTCCACTGGCGCATTCACAAACCCTGAGCTAGACACAGGATGCTGATTGGTGTGTTTACAAACCTTGAGCTAGATACAGAGTGCCAATTGGTGTATTTACAATCCCTTAGCTAGACATAAAGGTTCTCCAAGTCCCTACCAGACTCAGGAGCCCAGCTGGCTTCACACAGTGGATCCTGCACTGGGGCCGCCAAGTGGAGCTGTGTGCCAGTCCTGCGCCGTGTGCCCGCACTCCTCAGCCCTTGGGTGGTTGATGGGAATGGGCACCATGGAGCAGGGGGCAGCGCTCGCCCGGGGAGGCTCGGGCTGCAAAGGAGCCCACGGAAGTGGGGGAGGCTTAGGCATGGCGGGCTGCAGGTCCGGAGCCCTGCCCGCAGGGAGGCAGCTAAGGCCCTGCGAGAAATTGAGCACAGCAGCTGCTGGCCCAGGTGCTAAGCCCCTTACTACCCTGGGGCTTGCGGACAGGCCGCTCCGAGTGTGGGGCCCGCTGAGCCCACCTCCACCCGGAACTCGCTGGCTCGCAAGCCCCCGCGCAGCTCCGGTTCCCGCCCACGCCTCTCCCTCCACACCTCCCTGTAAGCTGAGGGAGCCAGCTCCGGCCTTGGCCAGCCCAGAAAGGGGCTCCCACAGTGCAGCGGCGGGCTAGAGGGCTCCTCAAGTGCGGCCAGAGTGGGCGCCAAGGCTGAGGAGGCGCCGAGAGTGAGCGAGGGCTGCGAGGGCTGCCAGCATGTTGTCACCTCTCAGAAGTACAAATTAAACCGCAATGAGATACCACTATACATCAATTCGAATGCCTATTTTTTTTTTTTTTTTTAAAAAGAACAAAACCCCAGGCCAGGCGCGGTGGCTCACACTTGTAATCCCAGCACTTTGGGAGGCCGAGGCGGGTGGATCACGAGGTCAGGAGATCAATACCATCCTGGCTAACACGGTGAAACCCCGTCTCTACTAAAAATACAAAAAATTAGCTGGGTGTGGTGGCGGGCGCCTGTAATCCCAGCTACTCGGGAGGCTGAGGCAGGAGAATGTCATGAACCTGGGAGGTGGAGGCTGCAGTGAGCCAAGATTGTGCCACTGTACTCCAGCCTGGGTGGCAGAGCGAGACTCTGTCTCAGAAAAAAAAAAGAACAAAACCTCAAATCTGATAATACCAACTGTAAACAAGAATGTGGAGCAACTGGACCAGTCATACATTGCTGGTGAGAATGCAAAATGATACAACTGCTCTGGGGAAACAGGTTAGCAATTTCTCATGAAGTTAAACATGTACTTACCGTTTGACTTAGCAATCTCCTTGGTGATTCTCACCGAAGAGAAACAAAACTTAGGTTTGCAAGAAACCTGTACACAAATGTATATAGCAACTTTATAATTGCTAAAAACTGGAAACCAATATCTTGTAGTTGGTAAGTAGATAGTGTGGAATACCCTTGGCAATAAAAATGAGTAAGTTGTTACTACAACTTGGATGAATCTCAAATGCGTTATGCTAAGTGAAAAAAAGCCAAACTCAAAAGGCTACATATGATACGATTTTGTTGTGTGACATTCTGGAAAGGCAGAACTATAGGGACAGAAGACAGATCAGTGGTTGCCAGGGATTAAGAGTGGAAGCAGAGTTTGACCATGAAGCAGTTTTGGGGCTGACAAGATATTCTGTTTTGTTTTGTTTTTTGAGACAGTCTCGCTTTGTCGCCCAGGCTGGAGTGCAGTGGCACGATCTCAGCTCACTGCAAAAACTGGAAACAAAGGAAGTAAATATGACAACATGCTAATTACATGTCGTGAGGTTATCAGTATTTGCTTTATTATTGTACTTGTATATTTTAATTGGCAAAATATATCCCCCTTAGAGAAAATTTAGAAAAGACAGAAAAGGAGATAGAAAAAGTCACCAGTTGTCTTTATTTATTTATTTATTGAAATGGAGTCTTGCTCTGTCGCCCAGGCTGGAGCGCAGTGGCGTGATCTCGGCTCACTGCAAGCTCCGCTTCTCGGGTTCACACCATTCTCCCGCCTCAGCCTCCCGAGTAGCTGGGACTACAGGTGCCCACCGCCATGCCCGGCTAATTTTGTTTTTGTATTTTTAGTAGAGACGGGGTTTCACTGCGTTAGCCAGGATGGTCTTGATCTCTTGACCTCATGATCCACCTGCCTTGGCTTCACAAAGTGCTGGGATTACAGGCATGAGCCACCATGCCCGGCCCACCAGTTGTCTTTAGACATTGTATTTTTTATTCTTTTCTACATGTCTTTTTGCCTAATGAAAAGTGTACTGTAAGAAAAATTTTGCCTGTGGTTTTACTTAATATATTCTAAACTTGTTTCCTTTGCAACTTTTTCTTTTCTTTTCTTTTTTTTTGAGACAGAGTGTCGCTCTGTTACCCAGGCTAAGGTGCAGTGTCGCGATCACAGTTCACTGCAGCCTTGACCTCCCTGAGCTCAGGTGATCCTCCAGCCTCAGCCTCCTGAGTAGCTGGGACTACAGGTGCACCCATGCCTGGCTAATTTTTTGTATTTTTTTGTAGAGACAGGATTTCATCATGTTGCCCAGGCTAGTGTCGAACTCTTCAGCTCAAGTGATCTGCCCACCTCGGCCTCCCAGAGTGCTGGGATTACAGGCATGAGCCACCGTGCCTGGCCACCCCTTCCTCTTAAATGATCTTTGAAACATTATTTGCAATCTCAAAGCCTCCATTTATCTAAACAACTGGTTTCATTTTAGGGATGTAGGCATTTGTGTAATATTAAACTGTTATATTTCACCTTGCTAGCATGGGAGTACAACTGAGGG
The DNA here is from genome assembly GCF_028885625.2 of Pongo pygmaeus. Lineage (NCBI taxonomy): Eukaryota > Metazoa > Chordata > Mammalia > Primates > Hominidae > Pongo > Pongo pygmaeus. The sequence continues at coordinate 67,760,272 of NC_085930.1, read as the reverse complement.
GATGTTTGCATGAATCTTGTGAATTATGATGGCTCTGAGCCATTGTAATTTGATTAACAGAAGTCCTACTTTGGGGTTTATCTTATTTTTATTATTTATTTATTTATTTTTTGAGATGGAGTCTCACTCTGTCGCCCAGGCTGGAGTGCAATGGTGCTATCTGGGCTCACTGCAACCTCCGCCTCTGGGGTTTAAGTGATTCTCCTGCCTCAGTCTCCCGAGTAGCTGGGATTACAGGCGCAGGCCACCATGCTGGCTAATTTTTTGTATTTTTAGTAGAGATGGGATTTCACCATGTCGGCCAGGCTGGTCACGAACTCCTGACCTCAAGTGATGTGCTCACCTTGGCCTCCCAAAGTGTTGGGATTACAGGCGTGAGCCACTGCGTCTGGCCTACTTTGGGATTTTTCTCTACAATGTTTTCATGTTGTTAATGTAGCTGGGGGTCCAGCATCACTGCTGATCACTTAATCCTGCTGGAGGCCACCAGGATACACCATCTCTGTGTAGTGAGCTGTCAAGGAGAGCCCTAGGCAAAATTACTTAGGTTCATGGTGTCAGTGTTTTGTGGAGATGTCCAACTCCTGAGGTTCACTTGTACTGTCATTTTCTCCTAAGGCATCAGGTGATGAGCCTCTCTGATCCAGCATTTTGACTACCCTTTTCACATTTTTTTTTTTTTTTTGAGACAGAGTCTGGCTCTGTTGCCCAGGCTGGAGTGCAGTGGCATGATCACAGCTTACTGCAGCCTCAACCTCCCGGGCTCAAGTGATCCTCCTGCTTCAGCCTCCTGAGTAGCTGGGACTACAGGTGCACGCCACTATGCCTGGCTAATTCTTTCATTTTTTTATAGAGACAGGACCTCGCTATGTTGCCCAGGCTGGTTCCAACTCCTGGACTCAAGTGATCCACCTGTCTCGGGCTCCCAAAATCTCGGGATTACAGGCGTATGGTTCCTGGCCTTCACATTCTTACATACCCTTCTGTTTCCTTAGCTGTGAAATGGAGATCATGTCATAGCCTTAATTCATGTGGGATGCTTAGCACAGTGTCTGGCACTTGATATTTTCTTTCTACTTGAAATTTGTTTTTGAGCTGGGCATGGTGGCTCACACCTGTAATCCCAGCACTTTGGAAAACCAAGGCAGGCAGATTACCTGAGGTGAGGAGTTCGAGAGCAGCCTGGCAAACATGGTGAAACCCCGTTTCTACTAAAAGTACAAAAATTACCCGGGTGTGGTGGCACACACCTGTAATCCCAGCTACTCCAGAGGCTGAGGCACGATAATCACTTGAACTCGGCAGATGGAGGTTGCAGTGAGCTGAGCTCAAGCCACTGCACTCCAGCCTGGGTGATAAAGCGAGACTGTCTAAAAAAAAATATTATTTTTAACTAATATAAAACTCTCTGAACCCTTCTTTTTCTGAGCTTCTCCACTTGAGTCCATCCCACATCATTGAACATTTAATTACACAGAATTGTGTACCATCTTCCTTGACCCCCCAGATCTTTAGCCTTCTTTAGTACCCTGTCTCTTTTTGTCGTACTAGTCACAGTTGCAGTTTTTTTTTTTGAGACAGAGTCTCACTCTGTCACCCAGGCTGGAGTGCAGTAGCACAATCTCAGCTCACTGCAACTTCCGCCTCCCGGGTTCAAGCAATTCTCTTGCCTCAGCCTCCTAAGTAGCTGGGATTACATATGCACACCACCACGCCGGGCTAATTTTTGTATTTTTAGTAGAGACTGGGTTTCACCATGTTGTCAGGCTGGTCTCGAACTCCTGACCTTGTGATTAGCCCACTTCGGCCTCCCAAAGTGCTGGGATTACAGGCGTGAGCCATTGCACCCAGCCATAGTTGCAATTTTATTTGTGTGATTGATTACTGTATGACCCTTTTATTGAAGTGCAGTGAAGGCAGGAAACATGACCGGTTTTTACAATATTTTCAACACATCACCATAGGTGGTACATAGTAGGGCCTTAATAAATATTTGTAAAATGAACAAAGTTCATGAGTGTTTATGTTTGTAGTTTTAATTGCCCTAAAGTAAATATCTGATTTTCCAATTTCCACCAGAGTGCTCTGCACATAGTAGGTCTAATTATTTTTCCCTCTTTACTAATCACCCATGCCTTGTAAGAATTCAGTTAGTTGACTTTTTGTACTTTATAAGCGTGATGATTGGGTGTTCCCGTGTGAGATGTGCCACCCTTGAACCTTGTTACGACGTTGGCACATTGCGCGTCTGACATGAAGAAAAAAAAAATTCAGTTAGTCCACCAGGCACAGTGGCTAAGGCTTGTAATCCCTGCACTTTGAGAGGCCAAGGCAGGAGGATCACTTGAACCCAAGAGTTCGAGACCAGCCTAGGCAACATAGCGAGACTCCGTTTCAAACAACAAATAAAAATAATTAGTCGGGCATGGTGGTGCGCGCCTGTAGTACTCGGGAGGCTGAGGCGAGAGGATCGCTTGAGCCAGGGAGATCAAGGCTGCAGTGAGCCAAGCTCACTGCACTCCAGCCCGAATCTGTCGCGCCCCTGCACTCCAGCCCGGGCGACAGAGTGAGACCCTGTATCAAAACAAAACAAAACAAAAACCTGTATCAAAAAAAAACAAAACAAAAAAACAAACCTTAGAGGGGTGAAAAAAAAATGTATAGTGGAAATACAGTAACGACTTGGCCTACCCTCGACTCCGTTACAAGGGCCCCTGGCGCTGGGGGGATCCTTTTGCGCACGCGCACAGCCTCCGGCCGGCTATTTCCGCGAGCGCGTTCCATCCTCTACCGAGCGCGCGCGAAGACTACGGAGGTCGACTCCGGAGCGCGCACGCAGCTCCGCCCCGCGTCCGGCCCGCGAATCCCGCGGCGTCTGGCCCGGGTGGTCTGGGCCGCGGAGGGAATGCGCCGGAGGGCGGAGAACTGGGACGAAGCCGAGGTAGGCGCGGAGGAGGCAGGCGTCGAAGAGTACGGTCCTGAAGAAGACGGCGGGGAGGAGTCGGGCGCCGAGGAGTCCGGCCCGGAAGAGTCCGGCCCGGAGGAACTGGGCGCCGAGGAGGAGATGGAGGCCGGGCGGCCGCGGCCCGTCCTGCGCTCGGTGAACTCGCGGGAGCCCTCCCAGGTCATCTTCTGCAACCGCAGCCCGCGCGTCGTGCTGCCAGTATGGCTCAACTTCGACGGCGAGCCGCAGCCCTACCCAACGCTGCCGCCTGGCACGGGCCGCCGCATCCACAGCTACCGAGGTACTGGCCCGGCGCTTAGGCCCGACCCAGCAGGAACGATAGCATGGTCTGCTGAAGCCCCTCTACCGCCCCGGGGTCCATTTTGCAGACGGGGAACTGAGGCCCCTTGAGGCGGGACACATCCAGAGTGACGCTGCTCGCAAGCGTGAGAGCATTCTTTTTTTTTTTTTTTTCCTGAGACGGAGTCTCGCTCTGTCGCCCAGACTGGAGTGCAGTGGCGCGATCTCGACTCACTGCAGCCTCCGCCTCCCGGGTTCAAGCGATTCTCCTGCCTCAGCCTCCTGAGTAGCTGGGATTACAGGCGCGCGCCACCGCGCCCGGCTGATTTTTATATTTTTAGTAGAGAAGGGATTTCACCATGTTGGTCAGGCTGGTCTCGAACTACTGACCTCGTGATCCGCCCGCCTCGGCCTCCCAAAGTGCTGGGATTATGGGTGTGAGCCTTTGCGCCCGGCCCAGAGCATTCTTTATAAGCATTTGAAGGTGGCTCCCCCCAGTCCTCCGCCCCACGTGTATTTTCCCCTAAAAGAAAACCTGCATCCTTAACACCCCATCTCTTCAGTCCTGATGACTCCGGTGGGCCAGTTCTGCATAGTCGCTGCCCTCATGGAGAACACATTCCTCCTGGGGAGACTGACAGATGCATAGACAGGAACAAGCCAGGGTCATGTTGGCGCCGGAAGAGCCGACCGTGTTTGGCGTGGGAAATTGACCTACCTGCCTGCTGGGAGATGGAGGGTTGCGGTTGTGTGGTTTCAGTTAAGGAGCACTTCCCAGAGAAGGAAGGGAGCAGGATGGAGTAGGAACTAGCCAACCCTAGGTAAGAGGTTCTAGACATGCGCGCGTTGAGACATGGAGTCTTGGGAGAGGACGCTTAAGAGATGATTTTACCCCCAGGAATATGGGGGCATTGAATTTTTTTTTTTTTTTTTGAGACAGGGGTCTTGCTCTCCAAGCTGGAGTGCAGTGGCCCAAGCTAGAATGCAGTGGCGCGATTGCAGCTCATTGCAATATCTGCCACCTGGGGTCAAGTGATTCTCTTGCCTCAGCCTCCCGAGGAGCGGCGATTACAGGCGTGCGCCACCACTCCTGCCTAATTTTTTTTTAGTAGAGACTGGGGTTTCGTCATTTTGGCCAGGCTGGTCTCGAACTCCTGACCTCAGATGATCCACCCGCCTTGGCCTCCGAAAGTGCTGAGATTACAGGTGTAAGCCACTGCGCCCAGCCCTTTGAAAATTTTTTTTTCTCTCTCTGTCTCTCTCTCTCCCTCTCTCTCTCTCTCTCTATTTTTTTTTTTTTGAGGTGCAGTCTGGATCTGTCGCCCGACTGGAGTGCTGTTGCACAATCTTGGCTCACTGCAACCTCCGACTCCCTGATTCAAGCGATTCTCCTGCCTCAGCCTCCCGAGTAGCTGGGATTACAGGCATGCACTACCATGCCCAGCTAATTTTTGTATTCTTAGTAGAGACAGGGTTTCACCATGTTGGCCAGGATGGTCTCCATCTCCTGAGCTCGTGATCTGCCTGCTTCGGCCTCCCAAAGTGCTGGGATTACAGGTGTGAGCCACAACGCCCGGCCGAAAGTTTTTAAGCAGGGACATGACATTGTCGGATTTACGTACTGAAAAGCTCACCCAGGTTGCCAAGTGGTTTAGAGGGGAAAGACTACTGTGGAGGAAGCAGTTTGGTCGTTGTGAAAACCCAGGTGAGGAATAACTAGGCCTTACCTAAGGTGCAGGCAGTAATCTTCCCATGGCCTTTAAGCAGAGAAGTAGTCCTAGTGTCACTTAATCTTTACAAAGGATTTTTGCAAGGATCCTGATAGATCTTTTCTTCCTTGAGGGTGATATACTTAATACACTTTTACACCAGACTTCTAATGTTAGATGAAGAACACGGTATTTCCAGGGATCAACATTTCTGTAGGTTCCTATTTTATATAGGAAATTGTATACATTTTGTATTTTACTCCAAAATTTTTCTGTGCCCGATTTAATATAAAAATTTATTGAGGCTGGGTGCAGTGGCTCATGCCTGTGATCTCAGCACTTTGGGAGGCTGAGGCAGGAGGATTTCTTGAGCCCAGGAGCTGGAGACCAGCCTGTGCAACATAGTGAGACCCTGTCTGTATTTAAAAAAAAAATAAAAATTTCTTGAAAAATTAGCAGGGCACATTCCTGCCTTTAGTCCCAGTTACTTGGGAAGCTGAGGCAGGAAGATCACCCGAGCCCAGGAGTTGGAGGCTACAGTGAACTATGATGGTGTCTCTGAACAGTTGCTGTACTCTAGTCTGGTAACATAGCAAGACCCTGGCTCTCTATCTTGTCTTTTTTTTTTTCTTTTTTTGAGACAGGGTGTCCTGCTGTTGCCTGGGCTGGAGTGTGGAGGCTGGAGTTTGGTGGCATGATCACCACTCATTGCACCCTTAACGCGGGCTCAAGCAGTCCTCCCAGAGCTTCAGCTTCCCAAACTAGGTGGGACTATAGGCATGCTCCACTATGTCTGGCTAATTTCTTTTTTTATTTTTATTTTTAGTAGAGATGAGGTCTTGCTATGTTGCCCAGGTGGAGACTTCATCTCTTTTTTTTTTTTTTTTAAATTTTTTATTATACTTTAAGTTCTAGGGTACATGTGCACAATGTGCAGGTTTGTTACTTATGTATACATGTGCCATGTTGGTGTGTTGCACCCATAGAGACCTCATCTCTTAAAAAAAGAAAATAAAATTACTTTTGAAGGTACTTAATGCACTGAATTGTACATTTACAAATGGTTGAAATGGTAAATGTTTGAGGCAGGTGGATCCACCTGAGATCACGAGTTCAAGACCAGCCTGACCAATATGGTGGAACCCTGTCTCTACTAAAAATACAAAAGTTAGCTGCCTGTGGTGGCATGCGCCTGTTTAGTCCCAGCTACTCGGGAGGCTGAGGCAGGAGAATTGCTTGAACCTGGGAGGCGGAGGTGGCAGTGAGCCAAGATCGCGCCACTACACTCCAGCCTGGGCAACAGAGCAAGACTCTGTCTCTAAGTAAATAAATAAAATGGCAAATTTTATGTATATTTTACCACAATTTAAAAAATTACCAGTTTACATTTCTTAAAATTTCCCACCAAATCTGTAAGTAAATTTATGCCCCGAGGAACAAGTGCTATATTTATTCTGAGACAACCTCCTCCTTCCTTAAACAGAATCTTAGGGCTGAGGCTTGCTTCCTGCCCTGTTTTGTATGTGATGTATGTATTTTGAAAATTCTGGGCCGGGTGCAGTGGCTCACTCCTGTAATCCCAGCACTTTGCGAGGCCGAGGTGGGCGATCACAAGATCAGGAGATCGAGACCATCCTGGCTAATACGGTGAAACCCTGTCTCTACTGAAAATACAAAAAATTAGTCGGGCGTGGTGGCAGGCACCTGTGGTCCCAGCTACTTGGGAGGCTGAGGCAGGAGAATGGCATAAACCCGGGAGGCGGAGCTTGCAGTGAGCTGAGATCGTGCCACTGCACTCCAGCCTGGGCGACAGAGCGAGACTGCGTCTCAAAAAAAAAAAAGAAAAAGAAAAGAAAATTCTGGTATAATTTACATACAGTAAAATGCACAGATCTTAGGGTTTGATGAGTTTTCTCTTGACATGTTTTTGCACTTCCTTGTTTTTGAGAAGCACTGATTTGAGAAGTCAGTGGCTTTCTCTCTTTAGTTTGCAGGGTTTGCTGTGATTTGCAATCATGTACTTGACCTAGGCTTCCCTTTTCCACCATGGTAGCAGAAAGGGCATGGGATTTAGAGCTTCAAGTACGTGCTCTTTGCTTACTGTCTTATACCTTGAGCATGTCACTTCTCCTCTCAGACCTGTTTTCTCATCTGTAAATGGATCTGTTGTGAGGACTGACTGAGATAATGTTACTAGAAGGGCTTTGTATGATATTTAAGCAGAGTGAGAGGTAAGCTTTTTGTGTAGGTCAGGGGAAATGGAGAAAATAGGTGCCCTGACTCAGACCAGTCTGGCTCTTTTTTTTTTTTTTGGAGATGAAATCTTGCTCTGTTGCCCAGGCGGGAGTGCAGTGGCGCGATCTCGGCTCACTGCAAGCTCCACCTCCCGGGTTCACGCCATTCTCCTGCGTCAGCCTCCCGAGTAGCTGGGACTACAGGCGCCCACCACCACACCCAGCTAATTTTTTTGTATTTTTAGTAGAGACGAGGTTTCACCGCGTTAGCCAGGACGGTCTCCATCTCCTGACCTCGTGATCCACCCGCCTCGGCCTCCCAAAGTGCTGGGATTACAGGTGTGAGGCACCGCGCCCGGCCACCAGTGTGGCTCCTTAACAACCTTTGCTTGTCCTGATAGGTCACCTTTGGCTCTTCAGAGATGCAGGGACACATGATGGGCTTCTCGTTAACCAAACTGAATTATTTGTGCCATCTCTCAATGTTGACGGACAGCCTATTTTTGCCAATATCACACTGCCAGGTACTGACGTTTTACTTTTTAAAAAGATAAAGTTGTTTGTGGTAGTAAGTACAGGATAGGCCACTTGAAAAATTAAGCCCAGTCCTTAATTTTTGCCTGATGTCAGGCAAGGTATCCAATCTTTTTGTATCCTATTCTCTACCATAAATAAAATGGAAGTGATGTATTTGTATGTTATGTGTTAAAGATGTTATGGTGTCTCAAAAGCACTTTGGGCTCTTAAGAGACAAGCAAAATTAAAGTATCATATCATAGGTTAGTTATGTAGAATTGTAGAATTATGAATGCCTTTTGTTTCCCTGGCTGAATTGTGCCCTGGCGTTCCAGGAGAACAATGTGTAGAGCATGAGATATTTTGGCTTATTTGTTGTTGACTTCTAATGTTTTTTTATTTTTTTGAGACAGAATCTTGCTGTGTTGGCTAGGCTGGAGTGCAGTGGCGCAATCTCAGCTCACTGCAACCTCCGCCTACTGGGTTCCAGCGATTCTCCTGTCTCAGCCTCCCGAGTAGCTGGGACCACAGGCGTGTGCCACCCACTCCGCTAATTTTTTGCATTTTTAGTAGAGACGGGGTTTCACCGTGTTAGCCAGGATGGTATTGATCTCCTGACCTCGTGATCCACCCACCTCGGCCTCCCAAAGTGCTGGGATTACAGGCGTCAGCCACAGCACCTGGCCTATGTACTTTTAATTTAACACAATCAACCTCACAGTGCCAATCAGAGGTGTTTATTTTTATTTTTATTTTTATTTTTAGAGAGTCTCACAGTGTCATCCAGGCTGGAGTGCAGTGGTGTGATTTCAGCTCACTGCAACCTCTGCATCCCGGGTTCAAGTGATTCTCCTGCCTCAGCCTCCTGGGTAGCTGGGGTTATAGGTGCCTGTCACCACACCTGGCTAATTTTTGTATTTTTAGTAGAGATGAGGTTTCACCATGTTGGCCAGGCTGATCTTGAACTCCTGACCTCAGGTGATCCGCCCACCTCAGCCTCCCAAAGTGCTGGGATTACGGGATTACAGATGTGAGCCACTGCGTCCAGCCTGTTTTTTTTTTTTTTTTTTTTTTTTAATCATTGAAGATTGGTATAATACTTCACTATTTGTTTGAAGCTCAAATGATTTTATCAGGGTAAACCCTAATAAACTGATGTTTCCTATGGGTATAAAAAAACTCACTAAAGACCAGCAATGTATGGTGGCTCATGCCTGTAATCATGCCTGTAATTCCAGCACTTAGGGAGGCTGTGGCGGGAGGGTTGCTTGAGACCAGGAGTTCTTGACCAGCCTGGACAACAAAGTGAGACCCCAGCTCCACAAAAAATTTTTTTTTTAATTACCTGGGCATCTTAGCATATGCCTGTGGTCACAGCTATTTCGGAGGCTGAGGTGGGAGGATCCCTTGAGCCCAGGAGTTTGAGGCTGCAGTGAGCCATGATCACACCACTGCACTCCAGCCCAGGTGACAGAGTGAGATCCTGTCTCAAAAAAAGAAAAAAAACTCACAAACCCCCCAAATACATGGGTTTCATAGGATTCAAACTAATATGTGTGTATACTTCCTGTTTTAAGGAAGTAGATACATAAAAATGAGCATTGCTGAGTTAAATTTGGTAAATTTGCCTTATAGAATACCCTTGAGTACGTTTCCAGTGAGTGTAAAATAGGAATTGGGATACCCAATTCAGTTGTACTAGATTTTCTAAGTGCACGTTGTTTTGGTTATGTGTTTTGTGACTACCACCCCAAAACTAATAAAAACAAATAACCACCTTTTTTTTTTTTTTTTTTTTTTTTTGAGACAGAGTCTCACTGTGTCACCCAGGCTGGAGTGTAGTGGCATGTGATCTTGGCTCACTGCAACCTCTGCCTCTCGGGTTCAAGCGATTCTCCTGCTTCAGCAGCTGGGACTGCAGGTGTGCACCACCAAGCCTGGCTAATTTTTTGCATTTTAGTGGAGACGGGGGTTTCACCATGTTGACCAGGCTGATCTTGAACTCTTGAGCTCAGGCAGTCTGCCTGCTTCAGCCTCCTAAAGTGCTAGGATTACAGGCGTGAGCCACCGCGCCCAGCCCACCATTTTATTTGTTCATAATTCTGTAGTCCAGGCTGGGCTCAGCTAGGCAGTTACTCTGCTGGTGGTAGTCGTTGGTGTGGCTGCCTTTTGCTGGCAGCTGGGGGCTGGGCCTGTCCCTCTTTTTTTTTTTTTCTCTTTTCTTTTTTTTCGAGATGGGGTCTCCCTCTGTCACCCAGGTTGGAGTGCAGTGGCATGATCTTAGCTCACTGCAACCTCTGCCTCCAGGGCTCAAATGATCCTCCCACCTCAGCCTCCCCAGTCACTGGGACTGCAGGCATGTGCCACCATGCCTGGCTAATTTTTTGTATATTTTGTAGAGACGAGGTTTCGCCATGTTGCCAGGCTGGTCTCGAACTCCTGAGCTCAGGCGATCTACTCACGTTGGCCTCTCAAAGTGTTGGGATCACAGGCATGAACCACCATGCCTGGCCAGGGCCTGTTCCTCTTTATGTGGTCTCTCTAGCAGGGTAGCTCAGGGCTTTCAAAAGTATAAAAGCAGAAGTCGACAGGCCTTTTTAAGGCTTTGGCCCAGAATTGCCATTGTCGCTTCATCCACATTCAGTTAGTTAAAGCAATCACAAGCCCAGCCCATTTCAAGGTGAAATTACTACAGAGGCATGAACACCATGAGGTGTCCACAGGGGGCCATCAGCATAACACACTGCCACATACATTCACTCACTTTTTTTCTTTAACCTAAAGTGAGATCCATCAGTAGGAAAGGTAAGTTGTTGGCAAAGCCTCTTGTTCATTCCTTGTACTGAGACCCTAGTCTGCCACTGAGGATTTGGTTTTTGCCCTTCCAGTGTATACTCTGAAAGAGCGATGCCTCCAGGTTGTCCGGAGCCTAGTCAAACCTGAGAATTACAGGAGACTGGACATCGTCAGGTCGCTCTACGAAGATCTGGAAGACCACCCAAATGTGCAGAAAGACCTGGAGCGGCTGACGCAAGAGCACATTGCACATCAACGGATGGGAGATTGAAGATTGCTGTTGAAACTTACACTCTTTCATCTCAGCTTTTGATGGTACTAATGAGTCTTGATCTAGATACAGGACTGGTTCCTTCCTCAGTTTCAAAGTGTCTCATTCTCAGAGTAAAATAGGCACCATTGCTTAAAAGAAAGTTAACTGACTTCACTAGGCATTGCGATGTTTAGGGGCAAACATCACAACATGTAATATAATGCCTGCCCATTAGAGAAGTATTTATCAGGAGAAGGTGGTGGCATTTTTGCTTCCTAGTAAGTCAGGACAGCTGGTATGTAAGGAGGTTTGTATGAGTAATTCACTGGGAATTGCAGCGTATCGTTTAATTTTAAGAAGGCGTTGGCATCTGCTTTTAATGCATGTATAATCCATTCTGCATCCGTAGTGGCTGGTGACTCGTCTGCCTCCTGCTTTGGGAAGACTGAGGCATCCTTGAGGCAGGGACAAGTCTTTCTCCTCTTTGAGACCCCAGTGCCTGCACATCATGAGCCTTCAGTCAGGGTTTGTCAGAGGAACAAACCAGGGGACACTTTGTTAGAAAGTGCTTAGAGGTTCTGCCTCTATTTTTGTTGAGGGGTGGGAGAGGGGACCTTAAAATGTGTACAGTGAACAAATGTCTTAAAGGGAATCATTTTTATAGGAAGCATTTTTTATAATTTTCTAAGTTGTGCACTTTTCTCAGTCCACTCTTGTCGAAGTGCTGTTTTATTACCGTTTCTAAACTAGGATTGACATTCTACAGTTGTGATAATAGCATTTTTGTAACTTGCCATCCGCACAGAAAAGAGGAGAAAATCTGCATGTTTGATTATGGTATTAATGGGCAAATAAGTTTTTGCTAAATGTGAATATTTCTGTTCCTTTTTGTAAATATGTGACATTCCTGATTGATTTGGGTTTTTTTGTTGTGTTGTTTTGTTTTGTTTTTTTGAGACGGAGTCTCGCTCTTGTCACCCAGGCTGGAATGCAGTGGCGCCATCTCGGCTCACTGCAACCTCTGCCTCCTGGGTTCACGCGATCCTCCTGAGTAGCTGGGATTACAGGCGCCTGCCACCATGCTGGCTAATTTTTGTACTTTTAGTAGAGACAGTGTTTCGCCATGTTGGCCAGGCTGGTTTCAAACTCCTGACCTCAGGTGATCCGCCCACCTCAGCCTCCCAAAATGCTGGGATTACAGGCGTGTGGGCCACCGTGCCTGGCTGATTCAGCATTTTTCATCAGGCAGGACCAGGTGGCACTTCCACCTCCAACCTCTGGTCCTACCAGTGGATTCATGGAGTAGCCTGGAATGTTTCATAGTTTTCTAAATGTACAAATTCTTATAGGCTAGACTTAAATTCATTAAATCCAATACTTCTATCAGACTCAGTTTTTTGTAACTAATAGCTTTTTTTCCCATTTTTATTCTACTCCTTCCCTAATAGCTTTTTAAAAAAATCTCCCCAGTAGAGAAACATTTGGAAAAGACAGAAAACTAAAAAGGAAGAGAAAAGATCCCTATTAGATACACTGCTTAAATACAACCACATTAACATTTTGAGCTATTTCCTTTCAGCCTTTTTAGGGCATATTTTGGTTGGTTTTTACATAGTTGAGATTGTACTGTTTATACAGTTTTATACCCTACTTTTTCATTTAACTTTATAACTTAAATATTGCTCTGTGTTATTATAAGCTTTTCACAAACATTAGTATAGTCTTCCTTTTATAATTAATGTTTGTGGGTATTTCTTGGCATGCATCTTTAATTCCTTATGCTAGCCTTTGGGCACAATTCCTGTGCTCAAAAATGAGAGTGATGGCTGGCATGGTGGCTCCCGCCTGTAATACTTTGGGAAGCCAAGGTAAAAGGATTGCTTGAGCCCAGAACTTCAAGATGAGCCTGGGCTCATAGTGAGAACCCATCTATACAAAAAATTTTTAAAAATTAGCGTGGCGGCACACATCTGTAATCCTAGCTGCTTGGCAGGCTGAGGTGAGAAGATCATTGGAGTTTAGGAATTGGAGGCTGCAGTGAGCCATGAGTATGCCACTGCACTCCAGCCTGGGGGACAGAGCAAGACCCTGCCTCAAAAAAAAAAAAAAAAAAAAAAAAATCAGGCCAGGCATGGTGGCTCACGCCTGTAATCCCAGCACTTTGGGAGGTCGAGGTGGGCAGATCACCTGAGGTCAGGAGTTTGAGACGAGCCTGGCCAACATGGTGAAACCCCGTTTCTACTAAAAATACAAGAATTAGCCGGGTGTGGTGGCGCACGCCTGTAATCCCAGCTACTCAGGAGGCTGAGGCAGGAGAATCACTTGAACCCAGGAGGCAAAGGTTGCAGTAAGCTGATATCGCACCATTGCACTCCAGCCTGGGTGACAGAGCGATACTCTTGTCTCAAAAAAAAAAAAAAAAATTCAAATCAGAGTGAAGTGAATGAGACACTCCACAGTTTTCCTTCTACTCCAAATTTCAACTGATTTTAGCTCCTCCTTTCGACATTCAACAAATAGTCTTTTTTTTTTTTTTTGAGATGGAGTCTCGCTCTGTTGCCCAGGCTGGAGTGCAGTGGTGCAATCTCTGCTCACTACAAGCTCCACCTCCCGAGTTCAAATGATTCTGCTGGCTCACCCTCCTGAGTAGTTGGGATTACAGGCGCCTGCCACCATGCCTGGCTAATTTTGTATTTTTAGTGGAGACGGGGTTTCACCATGTTGTCCAGGATGGTCTTGATCTCCTGACCCTCGTGATCCACCCACCTCAGCCTCCCAAAGTGCTGGGATTACAGGTGTGAGCCACCGCGTCCAGCCGGCTTTATTTTTTTTTTTTAAGCTGTCTTTGTGTCAAAATGATAGTTCATGTTCCTCTTGTTAAAACATGCAGGCCGAGCACAGTGGCTCATGCCTGTAATCCCAGCATTTTGGGAGGCCGAGGCGGATGGATCACCTGAGGTCAGGAGTTCAAGACCAGCCTGGCTAACATGGTGAAACCTCATCTCCACTTAAAATACAAAAATTGCCGGCCGTGGTGGCTCACGCCTGTAATCTCAGCACTTTGGGAGGCCTAGGCAGGTGGATCACGAGGTCAGGAAATCGAGACCATCCGGGCCAACACGGGTGAAACCCCGTCTCTATTTAAAAATAGAAAAAGTTAGGCGGGCATGGTGGTGAGTGCCTGTAGTCCCAGCTACTCAAGAGCCTGAGGCGGGAGAATGGCATGAACACAGAAGGCGGAGCTTGCAGTGAGCTGAGATGGTGCCACTGCACTCTAACCTGGGCAACAGAGCGAGACACCTTCTCAAAAAAAATCAAAAAACAAAAATTATCCAGGCGTGGAGGTGGGCACCTGTAATCCCAGCTACTCGGGAGGCTGAGGCAGGCGAATCTCTTGAGCCCGGAAGGCAGAGGTTGCAGTGAGCCAAGATCACACCATTGCACGCCAGTCTGGGCAACAAGAGTGAAATTCCATCTCAAAAAAAACAAAAAATATCATGCACTTTGAGTACTGTGTTTTTGGTGTTGTCCAAGGAAAATTAAAAACCTGTAGCATGAATAATGTTTGTTTTTCATTTCATATTTTGTGAATGTATTAAATATATCGCTCTTAAGGGACTGTGAAGTTCCTATTTTAAGTTTTTTTTTTTTTAAAGCTGTTCTTTAATACGTTAAATGGTGCTGAGTAAAGGAAATAGGCAGGATGTGTTGTGTGGTGTTTTAACCAGGCACTTCTCTCTCAGAGAGTTTTGAAACCTGTTTTACATAAAGGCCCAGGATGGGAAGGAGATCCAAACATAAGCCACCAGCCTCATTCCAAGTCTCTTCTCTTTCCAACCCTGGATTTTTTTTTTATTTAACATTGTTTCTTTTAGCTTTATTTTTCTTATAAAAGAAATATATCACTATAAAAAATTAAACACTACAGAAAAATATTAAGAAGAAAAGCATTCACATCGGAAACAAAGTTTTTTCCTATGAAAACAGAAACCAAAAAGGTAAGTGGTTAATATTTCACCAGCAATTAATTATGTTGAGAATAAGGCCAGGTGAGGTGGCTCACGCCTGTAATCTCAGCACTTTGGGAGGCCAGGGCAGGCAGATCATCTGAGGTCAGGAGTTTGAGACCAGCCTGGCCAACATGGTGAAACCCTGTCTCTACTAAAAATTAAAAAATTAGCTGGGTGTGGTGGCATGTACCTGTAATCCCAGCTATTCAGGAGGCTGAGGCAGGAGAATTGCTTGAACCTGGGAGGTGGAGGTTGCAGTGAGCCGAGATTGCATCATTGCACTCCAGCCTGGGCGACGAGTGAAACTCCATCTCAAAAGGAAAAAAAAAAAAAAAAAAAAAAAAATATATATATATATAGAATACCACAGTGAGGGCGTGGGCTAGAAGTCAGTGCACTAAGGATATGAAATAGATATCAATGTGAACTCTTCGGATACTTTCACCCCGGGTCTTCGTGTCCCATTCTTAGCACCTCAGTCCCACTCTCTGCTAGTTATTGGCTTCCTGATACCCCTTCAATACAGATTGAGTATCCCTAATCCAAAAATTCCAAATCCAAAGCGCTCCAAAATCCAAAAGTTTTTGAGTCCCGACGTGACGTCACAAGTGGCAAATTCCACATGTGAGTACGTAACACAAACTTTGTTTCACGTGCAAAACTATGGAAAATATTGCTTAAAATTACCTTCAGCCTTTGTCTATAAGGTGTATATGAAACTGGTGTTATGATGTATGTGTTTTCTTTTTTTGTTCCTGGCTCATAACTCCCATAGCCGTTGTTACGAATGTGAGCCACCTTGCCTGGCTAATTTTCAAGTTTCTTGTACAGATGGGGTCTCGCTGTGTTGCCCAGGCTGGTCTTTAACTCCTGGGCTCAAGCAATCCTCCCACCTTGGCCTCCCAAAGCCCTGGGATTACAGGTGGGATTACAGCCCTCATTTCAGAGAAGGTTCTACCCATACCCTTGGGGAAGGAATGGTGACATCATAAAGCCTCGTTAAAACCCATGAGGACAGTGGAGAGTGTCAGGATAGCTGAACTACGTGTAGAGTTTCCTGGAGGGTGGTGCACCCAGGGAGGGGACAGAAGCTCTGCGCCCCTTATCCCATACCTTTGTCTACGCATCACTTCATCTGTATCCTTTGTAATATCCTTTATGATAAATCAGGTAGGCCGGGCGTGGTGGCTTACACATAAAATCCCAGCACTTTGGGAGGCTGAGGTAGGAGGATTGCTTCAGCCTGGGAGTTCAAGATAACATCATAGTGAGTCCCTGTCTCTACTAGAAAAAAAAAAAAGGCCAACCAGGAGTGGTGGCGCATGCTTGCAGTACCAGCTATTCAGTTTGCACTCCAGCCTGGGAGACAGAGCAAGACCCTGTCTCAAAAAAAAAGACTGGTAAACATTTTTCACTGAGTTCTGTTAGCCACTCCAGCAAATTAAACCCAAAGCGAAGGTGGCGGGAACCCCAACTTGAAGCTGGTTGGTCAGAAGTTCTGGAGCCCTAAACTTGCTACTGGTGTGTGTGGGGGGGGTGGTCTTGGGGACTGAGGCCTCAACCTGCAGGATCTGATATTTCCAGAAAGATGGTGTCGGAAGTGAATTAGAGGATACCTAGTTGGTGTTCACTGCAGAATTGATTGCTTGCTCGCTCTTGGGAAGAAATCTACACATTTGGACACAAAAGTGTTCTGGGTTGGTATTGTGTTAGTGTGGAATCTAGAGGAAAAACAGAGTTTTTCTGAAACAGGTAAATGAATTTCGCCTTTAGACTTGGGTCCCATCCTCAAGATATCTCATATATATGCACATATTCCAAAATACAAAAAAATCTGAAATTGGAAACACTGCCAGTCCCAACCATTTCCAATGAGAGATATTCAACTTGTTCCCCTTTCTTTCGGCACACCTAAACTGCCTGCCTCAACAAAACATTTTCCTGTCCCCACCCCTCACCACACATACCCAGTAGTCCATTGGCAGGCCACAGAAAATTGAGGTACACGTGTGATGATCATGAGAAGGATTGGGCAATAGCACTCAATATATGAGAGGGAGAAAAACCCACAAAACTTATTTCAAAATTCAAAACATGAAACTGCGGGAAAATATAAGTCTGCTTGACATACAAACTAATGGCAGTAGTCTCTCTCCCTGTCAGATAGAAAAACACGAAAGATTGTTTTGTTCCAATTGGGAAAAGTTGAATCCTTGAGGCCTGGAGCTGGCCCCACAAATGCTGATAACAGAGCTGAGGTTACCGAAAGGCTGGCGGGGGGGGCGGGGGGGGGAAGTCCTGTTGAACCATTTCATCTTAACATAAGTTGGAGGAGACTTAATTGGGCAAAGGACAGTTTAGCAATTTGCTTGATGGGGAGTGACATGAATTGATGGATCCTCCCTTGCAGGTGGGTGTTCATTACCTAGGCCCAACCCAAGAATTTTGAGAACTCTTGTAGCTATTCCATGTTCAGAAACTTCGGATAGGAGCTGTGGTAAGGGCTCGTATTAGTCTGTTCTCATGCTGTTATGAAGGAATACCCAAGACTGGGTAATTAATAAAGAAAAGAGGTTTAATTGACACAGTTGCTCACAGCTGGGGAGGCCTCAGGAAACTTAACAATCATGGTGGAAGGCATCTCTTCACAGGGCAGCCAGAGAGAGAATGAATGCCAGCAGGGGAAATGGCAGATGCTTATAAAACCATTAGCTCTCATGAAAACTCTGTCACTATTGGCCGGACGTGGTGGCTCACACCTGTAATCTCAGCACTTTGGGAGGCCGAGGCGGGTGGATCACAAGGTCAGGAGTTCAAGACCAGCCTGGCCAAGATGGTGAAACCCTGTCTCTACTAAAAATACAAAAATTAGCCAGGCGTGGTGGCGGGTGCCTGTAATCCCAGCTACTCGGGAGGCTGAGGCAGAGAATTGTTTGAACCTGGGAGGCGGAGCTTGCAGTGAGCCGAGGTTGTGCCACTGCACTCCAGCCTGGGCGATAGAGTAAGACTCTGTCTCCAAAAAAAAAAAAAAAAAAGAAAAAGAAAACTCTGTCACTATTATGAGAACAGCCTGGGGAAAATTGCCTCCCATGATTGATTAAACCCTCCCACAATATATGGGGATTACAATTCAAGATGAGATTTGAGTGGGGACACATCCAAACCGTATCACGGCTGTTCCAGCAGGTCTGGATTACCCTGGCCTGGAGCAACTCCAAGAAGTAGGGAGGATTTTGAGAAGGTCTAGTGTGCCTCTGGGGCAGCTGTTTTCCAAATACTTGTTTATACTTGGCAGCCTCCAGGATTTCCACCCCGCTGATAGATGCAGAAAGCAGATCCCTCTGGAACAGACTCCAGTATTGGAAATAAATGTACATCCATGGGAGATTGCCCAAATTAAGTATGGCACTCCTAAATAAGCCATTAAAAAGGATAGGGGGCCAGGTGCTGTGGCTCACACCTGCAATCTCAGCGCTTTGGGAGGCTGAGGCCAGAGAATCACTGGAGGAGAGTTTGAGACCAGCCTCGGCAACATAGTGAGACCTCCATCTCTACCAAAAAAAAAAAAAAAAAAAAGGTAAAAAGGGTAGGATAGGATAGAGGTTTATTCATCTTTCTAAGAGAGAGTAAGAGTAGCCACTCTTTTTTTTTTTTTTAATTTTTTTCTTTTTTCTTGAGAGAGAATCTCATTCTGTTGCTGAGGCTGGAGTGCAGTGGCGTTATCTTGGCTCACCGCAACTTCCACCTCCTGGGTTCAAGCAATTCCCCTGCCTCAGCCTCCCGAGTAGCTGGGATTACAGATGCACACCACCATGCCTGTCTAATTTTTAATATTTTTGGTAGAGACAGGGTTTCACCATGTTGGCCAGGCTGGTCTCGAACTCCTGACTTCAAGTGATCTGCTCGCCTTGGCCTCACAAAGTGCTGGGATTATAGGCATGAGCCACCACACCTGGCTGAAAATTTTATTTTTTAAATTATAATAGAGACAGGGTCTTGTCATGTTGCCCAGGCTGGTCTTGAACACCTGGGCTCAGGCAGTCCTCCCGCCTTGGCCTCCCAAAGTGCTGAGATTATATAGATAGGCATGCACCACCACACCTGGCCTTTGTTTTTCTTAAATTTTTTTTGTTTCTGTTTTTTTGTTTGTTTGTGCTTTTTTTTCTTTCTTTCTTTTTTTTTTTTTTTTTTGAGACAGTGTCTTGCTTTGTCACCCAGGCTGGAGTGCAGTGGCGCGATCTCAGCTCACTTCAAGCTCTGCCTCCCAGGTTCACGCCATTCTCCTGCCTCAGCCTCCTGAGTAGCTGGGACTACAGGCGCCCGCCACCACGCCCGGCTAATTTTTTTGTATTTTTTAGTAGAGGCGGGGTTTCATCGTGTTAGCCAGGATGGTCTTGATCTCCTGACCTCGTGATCTGCCCGCCTCAACCTCCCAAAGTGTTGGGATTACAGGCGTGAGCCACCGCACCTGGCCTCTTTTTCTTTTTTTTTGAGATGGAGTTTTGCTCTTGTCGCCCAGGCTGGAGTACAATGGCACGATCTCGGCTCACTGCAACCTCCGCCTCTGGGTTCAAGTGATTCTCCTACCTCAGCCTCCCGAGTAGCTGGGATTACAGGCATGCACCACCACGCCCAGCTAATTTTGTATTTTTATTAGAGATAGGATTTCTCCATGTTGGTCAGGCTGGTCTTGAACTCCTGACCTCAGGTGATCCGCCTGCCTCAGCCTTCCAAAATGCTGGGATTACAGGTGTGAGCCACTACACCCAGCCATTTTTTAATAGAGATGGGGTCTCACTATGTTGTCCAGGCTGGGCTCCTGGGCTCAGGCAGTCCTCTCTCCTTGGCCTCCCAAAGTGTTTGGATTACAGGGATGAGCCATGGCGCCCAGCCCATCACGATTTTAGATGTTCATCTTTGCTCCAGAAAATCTAGTTTTAGGAATTTACCTTAAGAAAGAAAAAACAAGTGTGAATAGATGTATGTATATGAAGTTTGTTGCAGTATTATTTAGAATAGCACAATACTGGAAATAAAAGTATACTGATAGGAGTTTGGCCACGTATAGTATGGTGTTCCTAAATAAGCCATTAAAAGGGAAATAGTACTATGCTCATATAGTGACATGAAAAGCTATTAATTGAAAAAAATACAGAAAATTAAATGTTAAAAATTTTTTTTTCACCATAGTGTCTGCAAAAAAGAAAATATGTTTAAAAAATTGGCCAGTCACGGTGGTTCATGCCTGTAATCTCAGCATTTTGGAAGGCCGAGGTGGGCAGAACACGAGGTCAAGGGATCGAGACCATCCTGGCCAACATGGTGAAACCCCGTCTCTACTAAAAATACAAAAAACTAGCCAGGTGTGGTGGCATGCGCCTGTAGTCCCAGCTACTTGGGAGGCTAAGGCAGGAGAATCACTTGAACCTGGTAGGCGGAGGTTACAGTGAGCCGAGATTTCGCCACTGCACTCCAGCCTGGTGACAGAGTGAGACTCCATCTCAAAAAAAAAAAAAAAAATTCATTTTGTATAGGACTAAAAACATGTAAAAGGAGTATATACTCCAAACAATAATGGTGATTCCTCAGGGATGAGGTTATGGGAAGCTGTTTGTTTTCTCTCTTTCTGTCTTTGACAAATATCACATGCTATCAGAGAAACCAATAAAGATATTTTTGTTTAAAAAAAAATATAGCCGGGCGCGGTGGCTCACGCCTGTAATCCCAGCACTTTGGGAGGCCGAGGTGGGCGGATCACCTGAGGTCAGGAGTTTGAGACCAGCCTGACCAACATGGAGAAACCTCATATCTACTCAAAATACAAAATTAGCTGGGTGTGGTGGCACATGCCTGTAACCCCAGCTACTCAGGCGGCTGAGGCAGGAGAATTGCTTGAACCCAGCAGGCGGGGGTTGCGGTTAGCCAAGATCACATCATTGCACTCCAGCCTGGGCAACAAGAGCAAAACTCCGTCTCAAAAAGAGAAAAAAAAAAGAAAAATATATGCAAAGTGCATAGAGAAGCTTTGTTATTCTCCTTTCATCAGTCTTCCCTCCTGCTCCAGCATTTTTTTTTTTTTTTTTTTGATATGGAGTCTCACTGTGTCCCCCAGTCTGGAGTGCAGTGGTATGATCTTGGCTTAGTGCAACCTCCGCCTCCCGGGTTCAAACGATTCTCCTGCCTCAGCCTCCCAAGTAGCTGGGATTACAGGTGCGTGCCATCACGCCCAGCTAATTTTTTTGTATTTTTAGTAGAAACGGGGTTCCGCCATGTTGGTTGGGCTGGTCTCGAACTCCTGACCTCAAGTGATCCACCCACGTCAGTCTCCCAAAGTGCTGGGATTGCAGGCATGAGCCACCATGCTTGGCCTCTGCCCCAGCTTTCTGATATGACTGGTTCTCAACTCTGCCAGCACATATTAGAATTATCTGGGAAGCTTTAAAAAACAGTAGTGCCTGAGCCCCACTCCAGAATAATTGAATCTGGCTCCCTGGAGGTAGGGCTAGGCATTTATACTTTTTAAAAGCACCCCAGATGTTTCTAATGTGCAGCCAGGGTTGCAAACCACTGACTATAATTTCAAGGGGAAAATGACATAAGTGTGTAACTAATTACACTCAGCCTCAATAACTGTTTCTAACTGATCCTGGTGGGTGTTGGTCATGGAAAATAGCTAGTCAGAGGAAGAAATTAACTGCAAGATCAGAGGAAATTTCTTGTGATGAGGCAGTATAGCACAGCAGAAAGAGCATTTGCTTTGGGTCAGACTTGGGTTGCATCTTGTTGATGCGGGACAGGCAAGCCCCCAAACTGGGGTTTAGCCTGGGAGGGTTGTTAGCTTCACCCAGAAAAGAATTCAAGGGCCAGCCAGTGGTGTTAAATAGCACCTTTTATTGAAATAGCAGTGTGCAGCAGCAGCAGAGGTACTGCTCCTTGTAGGGTAGGGCTACCTCATAGGCAGTGTGCCCAGAGTAGTGGCTCAGAGGCAGTTCTACAGTCACATTTATACACACTTTTAATTATATGCAAATTAAGGGGCAGTTTATGCAGAACATTCTAGGAAAGGGGCGGTGACTTCTGGGAGTTGCCATGGCAATGGTAAACTGACAAGGTACACTGGTGGCAGTGTCTTATGCGAGGTGCTTCCCACCACACCTGTTTTAGCTAGTCCTCAATTTGGTCCAATGTCCCAGCCATTCCTTTGGAGTCGAGTACTGCCCCCTACCTCACTGTCACTTGGCCAACTTGGCCCAGTTACAATTGCCTTCAGCCTCAGTTTCTTCATCTGTAAAATAGAAGCAATAAACCTTTGCAGGGTTGTATGGATTACAGATAATGTATGCTAAATGCCTGCTAGGTGAGTTGGTAGGTGAAGGGCAACCCTTAGTAATAGCAAAGACCTTACGTTGAAGAACTTATTCTAAAGAGTGGTAACTGAGTTGTGTCCCTGTGATGACCTGCTCAGGGCCAAAATGACTCAAGCTTCTCTGGAAGACAGAATCCTAGGACTCAGATCCCAAGCCTTGAGGCTGGGGTGAGAAGGAATTGTGGGAAGGGCCTGAGGAGGCAGCAGAGAGAGCAGTGGGGGCTCCTCTGCCTTCCAGGATCCACCAAGGCTGAATGTGAAACTTCTGTGGTCTTAAAGCCTCACCACAGGGAAGAGGCCCTGTGGCACTGAGGGAGGAGCTCTACACACACGCTGCTTGCAGAAGAGAAGGAGAAGCAGGTAGGGGACTCTGCAAAAAGAGAAAGGGAGAAAAAGAAGAGGACCTTTATTCTCTTTTGCCCCCGTGTGCCTGGGATGGAGATGCTTCTCCACCCAGCCTAACGCAAACCATCATTACAGTTCCCAAGTCCACCTTCAGCCACTGCTGAAAACACAGGACTTCACTTGAAAAGTAGTCTCAGAACACTGAAATATGTCCCACTTTCAACATCAAGGAGGACATAATAGTAATCCTTTACTGGGCTCAGCACTTCACAGTTGATCTTGAGCGTTTTGGAGTCCATTTAGGCTTCATAACAATCCTTCCAAGTGGCTGCAGCAGGAGACCCAGTTTCCAAAAGGAAAAACAGAACTGGCTCAAAGGACTAAGAGCCGGAGAGTGGCTGAACCAGGGCTCCAAACTTGATAGGACTCCAAGGCCAGTGGGTGCTTTTTCAAGACCGCTAATGACAGCTACCATTTTTTGGACACATTCTCTGTGCGAGGAAAGCCCTGTAGTAGGTGTTCTATATAGGCTACATAGTTTGATTTATTCCACTCCCCTCACAACTCTAAGCAGTAGGAATGAGGAGGCCCACTTTACAGATGCTGGAAACAAGTCTTGACAAATGAAATGAGTTGTCCAGAGTCACAAAGCCTTTTGGTGGCAGAACTGCAACTTGGCCCTAGGACTTCTCACTTTGATTTCAGTTTCCTCCTTTTGCAGCGCTACTCCATAGCTGATGGCCACAGCTACACAGTGGTACCTACTCTAGTTACTTATCTGCCCTTCATGACCTCGCCTAACCTCTTGGAATCTATTTACTTCTGTGTAAAATGGGTATAATAATATCTATAGTATAGGCTTGTAAGAATGACATAAGATCATTTTTGCAAAGTACATTGTAGATACAGATAAATGTATCTGTATCTACAATATACTTTAGCCAGTGGTGATGAAGAGCCTGGGGTCAGAATGCTTAGGTTCAAATGATTTTAGCCATATTATTTAACCTCTCTGTGCCTTAGTTTCCTTATTTGTAGAATGGGGCTATAACCATACCTACCTCAGAGGGTCATTGTAAGGAGTAATTAAGTAACCCAGGTGAAGGCTACACATAGTAAGTGCTCAATAAATACTAGCTATTATATATATATGTGTGTGTGTGTGTGTATATATGTGTGTGTGTGTATACACATATATATATGTGTCTACATACACTATAAATTCTGTTCCTTGTACCCTCTTTGTTTATTTAGAGACAGGGTCTCACTCTCACCCAGGCTGGAGTGCAGTGGTGCAATCTTGGCTCACTGCAATCTCCACCTCCTGGGCTCAAGTGATCCCCCTACCTTAGCCTCCCAAGTACCTGGGACTACAGGCACATGCCACCATGCCTGGCTAATTTTTGTAGAGACAGGGTCTTGCTCTGTTTCCCAGGCTGGTCTCGAGTTCCTGGGCTCAAGTGATCTGCCTGCCTCTGCCTCCCAAAGTGCTGGGGTTATAGGCGGGAGCCGCCACACCCAGCCCCTTATACCATATTTAATAATCCAGTTTGTCCTGCAGTCCCCTGTACCATACTCTGCTTTTCCCCCTGTAATAGTTATCATCTAAGATAATGCAATTAGCCACTTGCACTCCTTTTTACCACCCTCTACTTTCACTCTTTTTTTTTTTTTTTTTTTTCAGAGACAGGGTCTTATTCTGTCACGCAGGCTGCAGTGCAGTCATAGCTGACTGCAGCCTCAAACTCCTGGGTTCAAGAGATCCGACCCCCTTAGCCTCCTGAGTAGCTGGGACTACAGGTGTACACTACCATGCTTGGCTCATTTTAAAATTTTTTGTAGAGGCCAGCTGCAGTGGCTCACGCCTGTAATCCCAGCACTTTGGGAGGCCGAGGCAGGCAGATCACGAGGTCAGGAGTTCAAGACCATCCTGGCCAACACGGTGAAACCCTGTCTCTACTAAAAATACAAAAATTAGCTGGGCATGGTGGCACATGCCTGTAATCCCAGCTACTCGGGAGACTGAGGCAGGAGAATTGCTTGAACCGGGACGTGGGAGGCAGAGGTTGCAGTGAGCCGAGATCGTGCCACTGCACTCCAGCCTGGGCTACAGAGCAAGACTCCATCTCAAAAAAAAAAAGTTTTTTGTAGAGATAAGATCTTCCTATGTTGCCCAGGCTTCTACTTTCATTCTCCAACATAGCTTATCTGCCTATTTTTATTGCGTATTGTCTGTCTCCCTCCAGGACAAGGATTTTGTCCTTCTCTTCAGAGGTATTCCCAGCACCTACAACAGTGCCTGGCACATAGTAGCTGGCACATATATATATATATAATATATATATATATAAAATATATATATATTATATATATATATATAAAATATATATATATATAATATATATATAAAAAATATATATATATATAATAAGCTACTATAGTGTCTACCTGACTACCCTATTTAATAGAATATTCCCCATGCTCAATCTGAATTCCTGATTCCCTTTAACCAACTTTTTTCCCTTTTTTTGCAATAGTACTTAGTACCTTTAAGACACTCTGTAACATACTATTTTTATTATTTATTGTTAGTCCTTCTCTCCACACCTAGATCGTAGGTCTTATGAAAGCAAGGGCTTTTGTAGGCTTTTTTTTTTTTTTTTTTTTTTTTTTGAGACACCGTCTCACTCTGTCACCCAGGCTGGAGTACAATGGCACAATCTGGGCTCACTGCAACCTCCGTCTCCAGGGTTCAAGCGATTCTTCTGCCTCAGCCTCCCAGGTAGCTGGGACTACAGGTGTGCGCCACCGTGCCCGGCTAATTTTTGTATTTTTAGTAGAGACGGGGTTTCACCATATTGGTCAGGCTAGTCTCGAACTCCTGACCTCGTGATCCGTCCGCCTCGGCCTCCCAAAGTACTGGGATTACAGGCGTGATCCACCGCGCCCGGCTGTAGGCTTTCTTATTCAGGTATTACCAACACCTAGGGCATTGCCTGGCATACGGTAGGTAATTAATGGAGTATTTGATGAGCGCATGATACATGGTGTAGTGCCGATGGAAGTGGGGTCAGAAGGCCGCCTGCCGCTGCGGCAGAATTCCCGTGTGGCCTTCTCCCCCCAGGGCCTCAGTTTCCCCTCGCAGTTCCCATCCTGTGGCCGGCGCTGGGGTGGAGCCGGCGGGGCCGTCGTGCCGCCCGTGGCCGCTGGGGACGCTGGTGCCCTCCCGCCCCGCCCACTTCCCCGCCGGTCCGCCCCTGACTAGAGAAGCCGCAGCCCGCGGTGTCCGACCCAGTCGTCCCGCGCCGGAGCCGGCCCCGTAGCGTGCCATGGCCTGCTACATCTACCAGCTGCCCTCTTGGGTGCTGGACGACCTGTGCCGCAACATGGACGCGCTCAGCGAGTGGGACTGGATGGAGTTCGGTGAGTGCTGCCCGGGGAGGGGAGGGGACCAGGGCGACCGGAGCCCCCAGCGATCCCGCCTGGAGTCGGCCGCCAAGCTCCCTCGGGCACCTGGGTTCAGCGGGTCCCGATCCGAGGGCGTGCGAGCTGAGCCTCCTGGACCGGGTCCGCCGCGGACCTCGGCCCGTCACCTGAAGGTGCCGCGTGGTCTCTGAGGACGTCTGTTGGGAGCTCTGTCGACGAGCAGGGGCCGCCGCCACTGCGCTCTGAGTCCAGAGAACGGTGGATGCGGGGGCCCTCCTGTCAGCGCTGCTGGCTCGGTGACGGCCCCGGGTGGCCTCTCATCCAGCCCACAACAGCCTGCGAAGAGCGAGCCTCGACCCTGTAGGGACCCACGGTGCTGTCACTCCTTGGGTGGGGGGGTGTGTGTGTGTGTGTGTGTGTGTGTGTGTGTTTAGTTTTAGTGTATATTAGAAGGATCTATTATTTAACATATATATATATATATATATATATATATATATATATATATATAGAAACGGAGTTTCGCTATTGTTGCCCAGGCTGGAGTGCAATGGCACGGTCTCGGTTCACTGCAACCTCCACCTCTGGGATTCAAGCGATTCTCCTGTCTCAGCCTCCCGAGTAGCTGGGATTACAGGCGCCCGCTACCACCCTGGCTAATTTTTTGTATTTTCAATAGAGACGGGGTTTCACCATGTTGGCCAGGCTGGTCTCGAACTATTTTTTTTTTTTTTTTTTTTAAGACGGAGTCTCACTCTATCGCCCAGGCTGGAGTGCAGTGGCGCGATCTCAGCTCATTGCAACCTCCGCCTCCCCGGTTTACGCCATTCTCCTGCCTCAGCCTTCTGAGTAGCTGGGACTACAGGCGCCCGCCACCACGCCCGGCTAACTTTATATTTTTAGTAGAGACGGGGTTTCACCGTGTTAGCCAGGGTGGTCTGGATCTCCTGACCTTGTGATCCGCCCGCCTGGGCCTCCCAAAGTGCTGGGATTACAGGCATGAGCCACTGCGCCCAGCTTATTTATCGTATTTGTGATTAAATGTACTTTACCATTATAGTTTTAAAATCAAATATTTACTTTTAGTATACATTTTTTTGATCACAGTATTTATGACTATCAACCTGTTTTGAGATCAGATGTGTCCTAATAGATTCAGTGTGTATAATGGGGCCTAAGCACAAGCACTTACTTTCACTCTATTGCAAGGTGCACAGTTCTAGATAATTCCGTGGGAAGGCACTCAGACAGCCTCCATATGTTTTGTTTGTTGCTGCCTGTTGGATGACTGGCGGAGAGGGCCATGGACTCTGTGGGGAGGCCGCTTGCCTGTTGTCTCTGCTTTCCAAGTGGAGATCTGCATTCCAGGCTCTTGCTGTATGACTTTGGGCCAGTTTGTTAACCTCTCTGAGCCTCAGCTTCTGAATCTGTGTGTAAACTGGAGATGATAATTATAGCTTCTTCATAAAGTTGTGAGGAATGAAAATACTGTATAAAAGCACTGACACCTAAGTGTTAAATATTCTTATAAGTCATAAGTTGTAATATTCTCTTTTCATTTTTATTTTTTTGAGACAGTCTCATTCTGTGGCAGGCTGGAATGCAGTGGTGTGATCTCGGCTCACTGCAGCTTCTGCCTCTTGGATTCAAGTGATTATCCTGCCTCAGCCTCCCGAGTAGCTGGGATAACAGGCATGTGCCACCATGCCCACTAATTTTTATGTTTTTAGTAGAGATGGGGTTTCGCTATGTTGGCCAGGCTGGTCTCGAACTCCTGACCTCAGGTGATTTGCCCACCTTGGCCTCCCAAAGTGCTGGGACTACAGGCGTGAGCCACTGTGCCTGGACCTGGCTTCACTACTTTGAATGTTTCCTGGGCAGTGGACAAATTTTGTGTGAGACTTCCTCTCATTTTTTCCACATTGGCCCAGCTCTCAGTTACAAATGCCAGAACAACTTCTGTTTCTAGGAAATTCAATTAGAAGGCATACCTATGACTTAAAAAAAAAAAAAAAAAAAGCTTTACTGAGATATTCACATACCATACAATCCACCTGTTTAAGGAGTATAATTTAGTGGCATTTAGTATATTCACAGGGCTGTGCATCCACCTTCACAATCAATCTTAGAACATTTTAATCACCCCAAGAAGAAACTCTGTACCCGTTAACTTCCAATCCCCTCCTTCCGTTTTCCTGAGTTTTAGACATTGCCTATTCTGGACATTTCATATAAATGGAATCATATAATATATAGTGCTCTGTGACTGACTTGTTTCAGCTAGCATAAGGTTCGTCCATGTTGTAGCATGCGTCAGTACTTAGTTTCTTTTTTTTTTTTTGAGACGGAGTCTCGCTTTGTCACCCAGGCTGGAGTGCAGTGGCGCAATTTCGGCTCACTGCAAACTCCACCTCCCGGGTTCATGCCATTCTCCTGCTTCAGCCTCCCTAGCAGCTTGGACTACAGGTGCCTGCCACCATGCCTGGCTAATTTTTTTGTATTTTTAGTAGAGACGGGGTTTCACTGTGTTAGCCAGGATGGTCTCAATCTCTTGACCGTGTAATCCACCTACTTCGGCCTCCCAAAGTGCTGGGATTACAGGCGTGGGCCACTGCACCCGGCCAGTTTCTTTTTAGTGTAGGATAATGTTCCATGGTATGGATATACTACATTTTATTCATTTATCAGTTGTTGGGGATTGGGTTCCTTTCACTTTTGGGCCATTATGAATAGTGCTGCTGTGAACACTGACATACAAGGTTTTGTGCAGTGGTGCAAATGTAGCTCACCGCAGCCCCAACCTCCTGGGCTCAAGCGATCTTCCTGTCTCCTGAGTAGCTGGACTACAGGTGTGCACTGCTGTGCCCAGCTAACTTTTGTATTTTTTGTAGAGACAGGTTTCACCATTTTACCCAGGCTGATCTTGAACTCTGGAGCTCAAGCGATCTGCCCATCTCAGCTTCCCAAATTGCTGGGATTACAGGTGTGAGCCACCACATCTGGCTTTATGTTTAACTATTTGAGGAGCTACCAGATGTTTTCTAAAGTGGCTGAACCACCAGTGTATGAGGATGACCATTTCTCCATATCCTTGTCAACATGTATTATTTTTTTCTTTTTTTAATTTTTTTTTGAGACAGAGTCTCGCTCTGTCGCCGAGGCTGGAGTGCAATGGCATGATCTCGGCTCGCTACAACCTTAGCCTCCTGGGTTCAAGCGATTCTCGTGCCTTAGCCTCCCAAGTAGCTGAGATTACAGGTGTGCACCACCGTGCCTGACTAATTTTTGTATCCTTAGTAGATACAGGACTTCACCATGTTGGCCAGGCTCGTCTCAAACTCCTAACCTCAGGTGATCTGCCCGCCTCGGCCTCCCAAAGTGCTGGGATTACAGGTGTGAGCGCCATGTCCGGCCTTATTGTTGCCTTTTTGATGGTAGCCACCTGAGTCAGTGTGAAGTGGCATCTTACTGTGGTTTGATTTGCATTTCCCTAATGACTAATGCTGTGGACCATCTTTTCCTGTGCTTATTGGCCATTTGCACATCTTCTTTGGAGAATACCTCTGTGAGGCTTCCCACTGGGATGGATATGATCTGAACACCTTGCCAGGCATGTCAGCTCTGACACATCTGCCCAGTGCTGGCCTCTCTGACCTCCTTTTCTTCCACACTCACTGTCCCTCCCCTGCTCCAGCAACACTGACCTCCCTGGGCCAGACACAGGGTCTTTGCAGGTGCTGTTCCCTCTGCCTGGGACATTCTTCCCCCTGTGTTACCTGGGGCTAGCTTTCTAGTCTGTTAGTTTCCTCCTGTTGCAGTTATAGATTACTACAATATCAGGGGAACCAGCCCCCAATATTTCAATGTAGGTTCTTTTCTATTTTCCCTAAGTGTCGGCCGGTCTGAGAAATAAAGAGCAAGAGTACAAAGAGAGAAATTTTACATGTGGGCCTCTGGGGGTGCCATTACATATTGGTAGGACTGTGATGGCGACCCCGAGTCACAAAACCAGCAAGTTTTTATCAGGGATTTCAAAAGGGGAGGGGGGTACGAATAGGGAGTAGGTCACAGAGATCACATGCTTCAAAGGGCAATAAAAGATCACAAGGCAAAGGTGAAATTAGAATTACTGATGAAGGTCCATGTCCCACTGGGCACACATTGTCTTGATAAACATCTTAACAGGAAACAGGGTTCGAGAGCAGACAACCCGTCTGACTAGAATTCGCCAGGGTGGAATTTCCCAATCCTAGTAAGCCTGAGGGCACTGCAGGAGACCAGGGCGTATTTCATCCCTTATCTCAACCGCATAAGGCAGACATTACAAGAGCGGCCATTTATAGACCTACCCCTGGGAATGCATTCCTTCCCCAGGGTTATCAATTATTAATATTCCTTGCTGGGAAAAGAATTCAGTGATATTTCTCCTACTCACACGTCCGTCTATAGGCTCTCTGTGAGAAGAAAAATATGGCTCTATTCTGCCCGACCCTGCAGGCAGTCAGACCTTATGGTTATCTTCCCTTGTTCCCTGAACATCACTGTTATTCTGTTCTTTTTCAGGGTGCCCTGATTTCATATTGTTTAAACACCCATGTTTTACAATCAGATTTCACATTTTTCAAACACACATGTTTTACAAACAATTTATACAGTTAATGCAATCATCACAGGGTCCTGAGGTGACATACATCCTCAGCTTACGAAAATGACAGGATTAAGAGATTAAAGTAAAGACAGGCATAGGAAATTATAAGAGTATAAATGTCCATGAAATCTTCACAATTTATGTTCAGAGATTGCAGTAAAGACAGACGTAAGAAATTATAAAAGTATTAATTTTGGGAACTGATAAATGTCCATGAAATCTTCACAATTTATATTCTTCTGCCGTGGCTTCAGCCGGTCCTGTTTGGGGTCCCTGACTTCCCACAACACTACAAAGTTGGTGGCCTGTAACACCTCAAGTTTATTATCTCAGCATTCTGGAGGTCAGAAGTCCTAACTCAGGGTGGCTCTAGGGGGGAGTCGGTCTCCTTGCCTTGACTGGCTTCCTGAGGCCTGCAGCATCCTGTGGCTTATGGCCCCTTCCTCCATCATCTAGGCCACAGTTGTATGTCATCACATCTGTCTCTGTGACCTCTGTCTGCTTCTACCATCACCTCGCCTCTGAATCTGATGTTCTGGCCTCCCCCTTACAGGGACCCTGGTAATTACCTTGGCCAGACCCAGAGAATCCAGGATAATCTCATCTCAGAATCCTTAATTTAATCTAATCTGCAAAGTCCCTTTTGCTATGTAAGGTACCGTATTCACAGGTTTGGGGGGCTTAGGATGTGGATGTTTTCCAAGGGTATTATTCTGTCTGTCATAGTCCTTCAGGTAAGCTCCTGTGGCACCTCTTTGAAATCAAGAGGACTTTCCTGCCCCTATTCGTCTCTGGCCCATCACCGTGTTTCATTTCCCTCATTCCACTTCACAGCCTTTGATGTCCCCTCGTTCCTTAATTGTTTCCACCTGTCTCTCCCTATGGAGTGGAAGCACCGTGTGGGCAGGGGCCTTACCTGTCTAGTTTTTCACTGCTGTATTCCCAGAGCCTGGGACAGTGCCTGGCTAGAGGGCAGGTGCCAGAGTGAATGATGAGCTGCCAGGCCTTGGTGTGGTGAGGATGCGGGCTGCCCACTCTTACCCATTGGAGCTGGCCTGGAGCGTTTGGTCAGTCCATTTCCTACATTGGATCAGAGCCAGCCGTGCCCCCAGCCCACTGCTCCCCGCCCAGTCCCAGTGCTCCGGTTCCCTCTTCACTGAATGAATGAGTGACTGTGATTGTCCCTTCAGTCCTAAAAATTCTTGGCTTCCTGTGGGTCATCTTAGAAAGAAGACAGTCCCTCGGAGCTGATGGTGGTACTGGGAGAGCGTAGTGGGAATGCTAAAGTGATTCAGAAGATCCTGCAGCCACAGACAGCCACACTCTTTCAGACCCGACACTTGTTGGCAGATAATCTGGCCACCCCTAGTTCTTGTCTCTGATGGTAGCTGCCTCTGTTGGGCTTTGCCTGAGCCTGTGTAAAATGGGTTTCCTACAGCTTCAGCCTCAGGTGTGTGCAGAGGGGCTCGGCGCAGGGGCTCTTCTGTGTGTGACTGCACCCCATCTCGCTCACTCATGCGTGTGCCAGCCTTTGTGCACAGCCCTGCTTTGCCCCTGCCCAGCTGTGTGACATCAGGCAGGTGACTATCTCTCTCTGAGCCTTTTAGTTTCCTCATCCATGAAGCACCCTCGCAGAGTTGCTGAGAGGCTTAGGAGACTCAGCTCATTGTAAAGGGTCAAGTTAGGGCTTTCCTTATCCCCCACCCAGGGAGGGGTGTGGGCATTTGATTCTAAGATGGGTCATTTCAGGAGGCTGTGCCATCCCTGCTGTGGAGGACTTTGAAGATAGGCAAGGTTTTCTACTGCCTTGGGTGAACTCCTGCAGGATTCAGGAACTCAAGAGTGATAGTCCCTGTACTGTTAACCATCAGGGATAAAAACATTTTCAGGCCAGGTGCAGTGGCTCACGCCTCTAATTTCAACACTTTGGGAGGCCGAGGTGGGAAAATTTCTTGAAGCCAAGAGTTTGAGACCAGCCTCATGATCCGCCCGCCTCAGCCTCCCAAAGTGTTTGGATTACAGGCGTGAGAGCCACTGCACCCGGCCTTTTTTTTTTTTTTTTTTTTTGAGACAGAGTCTCACTCTGTTGCCCAGGCTGGAGTCCAATGATGCAATCTCGGCTCACTGCAACCTCAGCCTCCTGGGTTCAAGTGATTCTCCTGCCTCAGCCTCCAGAGTAGCTGGGACTACAGGCGCCCGCCACCACACTCTGCTAGTTTTTGCATTTTTAGTAGAGATGGGCTGGGCGCGGTGGCTCACCGCTGTAATCTCAGCACTTTGGGAGGCCAAGGTGGGAGGATCATGAGGTCAGGAGTTCGAAACCAGCCTGGCCAACATGGTGAAACTCTGTCCCTACTAAAAATATGAAAATTGGCCAGGCGCGGTGGCTCATGCCTGTAGTCCTAGCACTTTGGGAGGCTGAGGTGGGTAGATCATGAGGTCAGGAGATCGAGACCATCCTGGCTAACATGGTGAAACCCCGTGTCTACTAAAAAAAAAAATTAGCCGGGCATGGTGGCGGGCGCCTGTAGTCCTAGCTACTCAGGAGGCTGAGGCAGGAGAATGGTGTGAACCTGGGAAGCAGAGCTTGCAGTGAGCAGAGATCGCGCCACTGTACTCCAGCCTGGGCGACAGAGCGAGACTCCGTCTCAAACAAACAAACAAACAAACAAAAAATTAGCCAGGTATGATGGTGCTCACCTGTAATCCCAGCTATTCGGGAGGCTGAGGCAAGAGAATTGCTTGAACCTGGGAGGTGGAGGTTGCAGTGAGCTGAGATGTGCCACTGCACTCCAGCCTGGGCAACAAGAGTAAAACTCCGTCTCAAAAAAAAAAAAAAGTCCAGGCGCGGTGGCTCATGCCTATAATCCCAGCACTTTGGGTGGCCAAGGTGGGTGGATCACGAGGTCGGGAGTTTGAGACCAGCCTGGCCAACATAGTGAAACCCCATCTCTACCAAAAATACAAAAATTAGCCGGGCATGGTGGCGCATGCCTGTAGTCCCAGCTACTCGGGAGGCTGAGGTAGGAGAATCGCTTGAACCCAGGAGGTGGAGGTTGTGGTGAGCCAAGATCGCGCCACTGCACTCCAGCCTGGGCAACAGAGCGAGACTCTGTCTCAAAAAAAAAAAAAAAAAAGTAGAGACAGGGTTTCGTCATGTCGGCCAGGCTGGTCTCAAACTCCTGACCTCGTGATCTGCTTGCCTCAGCCTCCCAAAGTGCTGGGATTACAGGCGTGAGCCACCGCACCTGGCTAAACTCTATGAAAAACAGGTTTTCATAGAGTGTAGATAGTTTAACACTTACAGCTAATACTTATGTTTATTGTGTGTCAAGCACTGTTCTGAGTGCTTCTGTACATATAACTCATCTAATCCTTGCAACAATCTCTGAGGCAGGTGCTGCTGTTATCCTTGTTTGACAGATGAGGAAACTGAGGCTCAGGGAGAGTTGAACACCTTCCCCAAAAACATAGCAAGTAAGCAGCAGAGACGGGAATTGAACCCAGGCCCCGAATCCAAATATCTGGCCTCTGAACCACCACTACTGTCCTGCTGACTTTCGCACGTTTTCGTATCTGTAGAAAAAGTCTGGAAGATTAGACACCAAAATATAACTGGTGGTGTCCTTGGAGTCCTCCAAGTGGGATGATCATAGGGACATTCATTTTCTTGTTTCCCAAATGTTCTACGATGACCAGATATTACCTGTCCATGCTGAGAAAAAAGCTGCAGATTTAGCAGAAGGCCTTGGTAGTGACTCATCCCCTCAAGATCTCTATCATGTCCCGACTCTTAAAGCATCTGGTTGAGACTGGGTATGGTGGCTGATGCCTGTGATCCCAGCTCTTTGGGAGGCCAAGGAGGGTGGATCACTTGAGCTCAGGAGTTTGATACCAGCCTGGCCAAGATGGTGAAACTCCATCTCTACTAAAAATACCAAAAAATTAGCCAAGAGTGGTGGCACATGCCCTGTAGCCCCAGCTACTTGGGAGGCTGAGGTAGGAGAATTGCTTGAACCTGGGAGGCATAGGCTGCAGTGAACTGAGATCACGCCACTGCACTCCAGCCTGGGCAACAGAGCAAGACTCTGTCTGAAAAAAACTAAATAAAATAAATAAAGGGTCTGGTTAAATGCTGATTGGTCAACACCTTAAGATATGGCACTGTCATGGAACAAAAATGTCTAAGCTGGAAGGCACCTTAGAGTTTAATTCCTGTTTCTCTTGTATTACCATCACGAGTAAGGAAAGTTCAGCCCACAGAGAGTCAGGCTGTGGCTGAGTTCCTGCTGCCACCAGCCACCAGGGGTGGCCCTGGGCTTCTGTTTTCCCATTACGTCATGCTGCCTCCCAAGATGGGAGTGTGTGTGGATGACCAATGCTTCGTGGGGGGAGATGGTCCTTCCTTTTCCATCCGTTCTCTTCTCTGTATTGCTAGAAGCAGCCCCTGACCCAGCTGACATCACTTCCCACTGACCAGCAATCTGGCCTGGGGTTTCCAGTGACTAACATAGCAATTTAGGAACTTTCCATCCTAATGGGGCACTTCTCCTGGAGGCCTTCTATGTGCGGGAGGCTGTCACCAGCCCATTTTGTCCAAAGAGTAGGGGATGGTGTAATCTGGTCACAGCACTCACTGGCTCTGAAATCTTCTGTGGTCCCTTGTAACTCTTAGGATCAAGTCCAAACTCCAAAGCTGGGCATTCGCTTGAGGGTCTTTGTTATGTGGTCCTGGGCTTCATCTCTTGCCTTTCCTTCTACTCGGCCCACCTATGTTTATATTTTCTTTTTTTTTTTTTTTGTTTTATTTTTTTGAGATGGAGTCTTGCTCTGTTGCCCAGGCTGGAGTGCAGTGGCGCGATCTTGGCTCACTGCAACCTCTGCCTCCCGGGTTCAAGTGATTCTCCTGCCTCAGCCTTCCGCATAGCTGGGACTACAAGTGGGCACCACCACGCTTGGCTAATTTTTGTATTTTTAGTGGAGATGGGATTTCACCATGTTGGCCAGGCTGGTCTCGAACTCCTGAACTTAGGTGATCCGCCCACCTCAGCCTCCCAAAGTGCTGGGATTACAGGCATGAGCCACTGCACCCGGCTGATTACTCCTAGTTTTTAAAAAAATGCCTTTCTCACTTCAGTAAACTCAGTGGAATACTGGTCATAAAAATCCATTTATGGGCCAGGCACAGTGGTTCACGCCTGTACCAAAAAAAAAAAAAAAAAAAAAAAAAAAAAATTAGCCAGGAATGGTGGTGTGTCTGTCGTCCCAGCTGCTGGGGAGGCTGAGGTGGGAGGATTGCTTGAGCCTGGGAGGCCGAGGCTGTGGTGATCCATGTTTGCACCACTGCACTCATGCCACCTGGGCAACAGAGTGACACCCTGTCTCAAAAAAAAAAAAAAGAATTTTTAATTTTTATTTATTTTTAATTTTTATATTTTTGGGACTCAGTCTCTGTCGCTCAGGCTGGAGTGCAGTGGCACGATCTCAGCTCACTGCAACCTCCACCTCCTAGGTTCAAGTGATTTCTCTTACCTCAGCCTCGCAAGTAGCTGGGAGATTACAGGCGTGTGTTACCACACCTGGCTAATTTTTGTATTTTTAGTAGAGACGGGGTTTCACCATGTTGGCCAGGCTGGTATTGAACTCCTGACCTCAGGTGATCCACCTGCCTCGGCCTCCCAAAGTGCTAGGATTATAGGCATGAGCCACTGTGCCCAGTCCCTGTGGTATAATGTTAATAAATAAGACCAGGATGCAGAATCTCAGGTGAGGCACGGTGGCTCACACCTGCAATCCCAGCACTTTAAGAGGCTGAGGTGGGAAGATTGCTTGAGGCGAGGAGTGCGAGACCAGCCTGGGCAACATAGTGAGACCCTATCTCTTAAGAAAAGATACAAAATCGGCTGGGCACGGTCGCTCATGCCTGTAATCCCAGTACTTTGGGAGGCCGAGGTGGGCGGATCACAAGGTCAGGAGATCGAGACTGTCCTCGCTAATGTGGTGAAACCTCGTCTCTACTAAAAATACAAAAAAAAATTAGCCGGGCATGGTGATGGGCGCCTGTAGTCTCAGCTACTCGGGAGGCTGAGGCCGGAGAATGGCCTGAACCCGGGAGGCAGAGCTTGCAGTGAGCTGAGATCGCACCACTGCACTCCAGCCTGGGTGACAGAGCGAGACTCCGTCTCAAAAAAAAAGAAAGAAAAGATACAAAATCTTACCTGCAGAATGGCAACTATATCCAAAGACACATCTACGTAGAGGGGGTGATTTTTGGAAAGGGGAAGTACCCTAATGGCCTTAGGACGGTGGTGAGATGCTGTGTAACTTTTCCCCCTGTATTGTCCATGGTTTTTTTTTTTTTTTTTTTTTTTTTTGTTTTTTTTTTTTTTTTTTTTTTTTTTTTGGTGAACAACTGTCAATTTTATGGTAAAACACCAAAAGAAAGAATGCATTATTTTTATTGTTACTAGTGGTAGCTCCCTGCAAGTTTTGTCCCATACTTCAGAATTGGCAAAGTATTTTTTTATCCATGGCTCTCTTGATCCTTATAACAGTTCTCTGAAGACAATGTGGTATGTGTGTGTGTTTTCATTCAATCATTCACTTAGCATATCTCTTTTTTGTTTGTTTTTGGAGACAAGGTCTTGCCGTGTTGCCCAGGCTGGAGTGCAGTGACATCATCATGGCTTGCTGCAGCCTCCAACTCCTGGGCTCAAGTGATCCTCCCATCTCAGCCTCCTGAGTAGCTAGGACTACAGATGCATGCCACCATGCCTGGCTACTTTGTTTATTTATTTATTTATTTATTTATTTATTTTGAGACAGAGTCTCACTCTGTCTCCCAGCCTGGAGTGCAGTGGCGTGATCTTGGCTCATTGGAAGCTCCACCCCCCGGGTTCATGCCATTCTTCTGCCTCAGCCTCCCGAGTAGCTGGGACTACAGGCGCACACCACCACACCCGGCTAATTTTTTGTATTTTTAGTAGAGACGAGGTTTCACCATGTTAGCCAGGATGGTCTCGATCCCCTGACCTTGTGATCTGCCCACCTTGGCCTTCCAAAGTGCTGGGATTACAGGCGTAAGCCACCGCGCCTACTTTGTTTATTTTTTGTAGAGACAGGGTCTTTTTTTTTTTTTTGAGATGGAGTCTCGCTCTGTCACCCAGGCTGGAGTGCAGTGGCGTGATCTTGGCTCACTGCAAGCTCTGCCTCCCGGGTTCACGCCATTCTCTTGCCTCAGCCTCCCAAGTAGCTGGGACTACAGGCGCCCACCACCACACCCAGCTAATTTTTCTATTTTTAGTAGAGACAGGGTTTCACCGTGTTAGCCAGGATGGTCTCGATCTCCTGACCTTGTGATCCACCTGCCTCAGCCTCCCAAAGTGCTGGGATTATAGGCGTGAGCCACCACGCCTGGCCTACTTTGTTTATTTTTTGTAGAGACAGGGTCTCGCTATGTTGCCCAGGCTGGTCTTGAACTCCTGAGCTCCAGCAATCTCTCCTTGGTCTCCTAAAGTATTGGAATTACAGGTGTGAGCCGCTGCACCTGGCCTCATAAACTTGTTGAGTTCCCCTGACCAGGACTGGGACTTAGCTGAGAGGAATGAGATGCCCGGGGCAAAATGTAAGGAGGCGCTGATGCTCAGGGTCTTGCAGTGTCACCTGAAGATGAGTGCCTCCTGCATTTTCCTTCCCTAGGTGCCTCACCTGACTCACCCTCATCTTGGCCCCACCTCCACTCTGAACTATTCTCAATTCTAGGGAAGTAACAGTGAACCAAACAGGTAGAGCTCCCTGCCTACACGGACCTTCCATTATAGAAGGGGAGGCAGGCAGAGCTAGTACCCACCGAGGCTCCCACGGGCGCATTGACTGCCCCAGGCATAGCAGCAGCCAATGCTCAAGGCTTTGACCCTCCTGTCCCGTGGTCTTTCTCCTAAGTCATATGTACTGGACCCCATGGGTGTCCAGCAGAGTCAGCGTTGTAACTTGGGCCACCTGTGGACCTCAGCTAATGGTGGTGTTTCCAGTGTGGAGGGGGTGTTTGGGGAGGATGTCCTGGAAAAGCCCAGCTAGTGGCTAGTGTGGGGACCTCTCCTGGAGGGACTGCCTTTCTGACTCTAAGCAGAGTCCTCTCCCTCCCTTCCAGCCTCCTACGTGATCACAGACCTGACCCAGCTGCGGAAGATCAAGTCCATGGAGCGGGTGCAGGGCGTGAGCATCACACGGGAGCTGCTGTGGTGGTGGGGCATGCGGCAGGCCACTGTCCAGCAACTTGTGGACCTCCTGTGCCGCCTGGAGCTCTACCGGGCTGCCCAGATCATCCTGAACTGTGAGTAACTCAGGGCCCTCCTTGGGTGGGGCCCATCACGCCCCTAAGCAGTTTCCGTCCGTGTGAGTTGCACTCTCTGGCCTTAATACTTTTTTCCTCTTTTAATTAAAAAACGAATTTAATGAGTGAGTTTACCATGCACATAAGAAACTGGTAATAGGCCAGGTGCGGTGGCTCACGCCTGTAATCCCAGCACTTTGGGAGGCCGAAGTGAGTGGATCACCTGAAGTCAGGAGTTCAAGACTGGCCAGGCCAACATGGTGAAAACTCATCTCTACTAAAAATACAAAATTAGCTGGGCTTGGTGGCCTGCGCCTGTAATCCCAGCTACTCAGGAGGCTGAGGCAGGAGAATCGCTTGAACCTGGGAGGCGGAGGTTGCAGTGAGCCAGGATTGCACCACTGCACTCCAGCCTGGGCAACAGTGAGACTCTGTCTCCAAAAGAAAAAAAAAAGAAAAGAAACTGGTAACAGTCGTTACCTGTGGGGAGAGGAACTGGGCTGCCAGAGAACACAGTATTGGAGGAAGACTTTACTGTAAATTCTTTCATACCTTTTAAATTTGGGCTATCTCTTCCAAAAATAAATACATTAATTAATTTTAAAAACCCCAATAGCTATAACAAAAATTCAAAAAAGCATGCAGCAAAAATGATTATATTGCTTCCTTTCCCCACTTTACATCCCAAGAAGTAATGATTGGTAAAAATTTCTGGCTTGTCTTACTAGAAATTTTCTCTGCATGGGCAAGGGTATTATATATCTGCAATCTCTTTTTAAAAAACTTTTTTTTGAGACAGGGTCTTGCTCTGCTGCCCAGGCTGGAGAGCAGTAGTGTGATCAAAGCTCACTGCAGCCTTGATGTCCTGGGCTCAAGTGTCCTCCTGCCTCAACTTCCTGAGTAATTGGGACTATAGGCACATGCCACCATGCCTGACTAATTTTTCATTTTTTTGTAGAGATCGAGGCTGGTCTTGAACTCCTGGTCTCAAGTGATCCTGCTGCCTTGGCCTCCCAAAGTACTGGGATTGCAGGCATGAGCCACATCACCCTGCCTGCAACCCCCTTTTGATACAGCTAGTAGCACATCATGTATTGTTGTGAATTTTTTTTCACCTAGCAATAGACCTTGAGGACTGTTTCATATTGACACATTCTTTCTAATAGCTACATTGTATTCCTTTGACAGATGTTCTATGATTTGTTTGCCCCTATTGAGATGTGTTTATGTTCCTTCTAGCATTTTTCAGTTTTTTTTTTTTTTGAGATGAAGTTTCGCTCCGTCTCCCAGGCTGGAGAGCAGTGGCACGATCTTGGCTCACCACAACCTCCACCTCCCATGTTCAAGAGATTCTCCTGCCTCAGCCTCCCAAGTAGCTGTGATTACAGGTGCCCGCTACCACATCCAGCTAATTTTTTTTTT
The DNA here is from genome assembly GCF_028885625.2 of Pongo pygmaeus. Lineage (NCBI taxonomy): Eukaryota > Metazoa > Chordata > Mammalia > Primates > Hominidae > Pongo > Pongo pygmaeus. The sequence continues at coordinate 67,719,971 of NC_085930.1, read as the reverse complement.
TTTTGATATGGAGTCTCTCTCTGTTGCCCAGGCTGGAGTGCAGTGGTGAGATCTCGGCTCACTGCAGCCTCTGCTTCCTGGGTTCAAGTGATTCTCCTGCCTCAGCTTCCTGAGTAGCTGGGACCACAGGCACCCACCACCATGCCCGGCTAATTTTTGTATTTTTAGTATAGAGGGGGTTTCACTGTGTTGGCCAAGCTGGTCTCAAACTCCTGACCTCAAATGATCCACCCGCCTTGGCCTTCCAAAGTGCTGGGATTATAGGTGTGAGCCACCGTGCCCAGTCAACTTTTTGTATTTTTAGTAGAGACAGGGTTTCACTATGTTGGCCAGGCTGGTCTCAAACTCCCAACCTCAGGTGATCTGTCTACCTTGGCCTCCCAAAGTGCTGGGATTACAGGTGTGAGCCACCATGCCCGGCCATTTTTCTATTCTGTATAGTGTCATGATACACTTAGATGTATAGAGCCTGTTTTGCACACATGTAAGTGTAGCCATGGGATGGCTTTCTATTACAGTATTGGAATGTCTGGGTTGAAGGTTTTTGCATTTTAAGTGTTGATTGATATTTAGTATTAACAAATTACCCTCTGAGAGAATAGGATCATGTGTAGTGGGGACGTATTTAGCTGGTAATACCTCCCTACCCTGAAGGGTGGCTGTGAAGTTGAAGAGGAGAATGTTAAGTGCCTGATGTTCAGCTGGTGCTCAGCAGAAGGCAGTGGGGATGGGGGGTCTGGTTACCCCCACCCCTCCTCACATCCCCAAAGAGACCCCCTCAGTGTAGGGCAGGGAGCCAGTCTTCTGCAGGTACTTAACTGAGCACCTGCCTGGTGCTGCCCTAGGTTCTGGAATACAGCACAGGCAAAGTGACAGGTCCTCTGCCCTCATGAGGGCACAGTCTTGTGAGGAGACAGTTAATGCATAGGAAAACTAGTAAAGAAATGGGCAGGCAGGATACAGTGACCAGATAGGGGAGCCTCCTAGGACAGGGGGTCAGGGAAGACCAGTGTGAGGATGTGAACCTGGAGGAATAGGAAGAAGACAGCCACATGATGCATTGGGTAAGAGCTCAGGAGAGAGGGGCCAGCATGTGCAAGGGCCCTGAGGAGCCAGTGGTGGGAGCCCCAGACACCTGGGGAGGAGCTGTCCTGTCTGGGGTTCCTGAGCTGGGAACCACCTGACTGGACCATCAGACCAGATTCAGCACCTGCCTGTCCCTCAGGTCTTCTGGAGTCATTGAGGGCTTCGAGGAGGAGGGACTGGGAGCAAAGGCCTGAGGGTGGGGGCCTAGAGAGCACCACCCTCTGAGATAAACCAGGAGAGCAGGGGATGCTGTGGTGGACCTGCAGGTGGAGAAATCTAGAGCTACAGCCAGGCTGGGCTTTTGGGGGCACCGTGGGGCAGACCACACCAGTCACAGGGAGGCCAGTGGGGCAGCGAGAACATCTCCTCCCTTCAGCTGCCAAGCAACTTTCCAGGCCTTCCTGTCTGGGGTCGGGAATGGGGCAATCTGGCTACCAATGGGAGTGATGTTCCAGCACAGGACCGCGGCTGGGCCTGCTTCTGCACAGGCTGGACCCTGACTCCCCTGTGTGCCCCCAGCAGCATAGTGGTGGCTCCTCTGGAGTCATGGTCCTCCCCATCCCCTGGACTTCTGTCTCCACCCCTGCTGGCCGCCTCCCTAAGCACACCTTCCTCCTCAGAGTGGGGAGGGTCAGCTGCCCAGGCCACAGCCTCCCCATTCCTGGAAGCCACCTGAAACCCCTCCCTGCCTGGTGCTCCTGAGCCGCTGCCGTTCCTCTCCTTACATTCCCCCTGCGAAAGTTGTCAGAATCAACATGGAGTGATTTTGTGTTAAAAAAAATAAATAACCCTTGGCTGGGCATGGTGGCTCACGCCTGTAATCCCATCACTTTGGGAGGCCAAGGCAGGTCAATCACCTGAGGTCAGGAGTTTGAAACCAGTCAGACCAACATGGTGAAACCCTGTTTCTACTAAAAATACAAAAAAATTAGCTGGGCGCCTGTAGTCCCAGCTACTCATGAGGCTGAGGCAGGAGAATTGCTTGAACCTGGGAGGCGGAGGTTGCAGTGAGGGGAGATTGCACCACTGCACTCCAGCCTGGGTGATAGAGCGAGACTCTGTTTCAAAAATAAATAACCCTGACAAATAGAACTAGGGAAGGCCATGAAGGGAGGACTGTCATGCATAAATGCCCAACAACAATAACTGTCACGGAAGACTCTACAAAAACCACAACCTCGCATAAAGACCATCGTAACCACACACACAAAATACTTCTGCGAGGACATCTGCCCAGCAAATGCCTATCCGACCCTGGAGACTGGAATCACTCTTGTTATTCAAGGATAGTTATCTCAAAACAGTTATGTAATCCTCTTCACTTTTCCTTTGAAAAATCTCCCTGGATACACGCTTAGTTTACTATGGCACATGTACTCTCATTCCGATGCCCTATTCCTGAGTAAGCATCATTTTCTTTTTTTTCTTTTTCTTTTCTTTTTTTTTTTTTTTTTTGAGATGGAGTCTTCCTCTGTCACCCAGGCTGGAGTGCAGTGGTGCAATCTCGGCTTACCACAACCTCTGCCTCCCAGGTTCAAGCGATTCTCTTCCCTCAGCCTCCCAAGTAGCTGGGACTACAGGCACCTGCCACCACACCTGGCTAATTTTTGTATTTTTAGTAGAGACGGGGTTTCACCATATTGGCCAGGCTGGTCTCGAACTCCTGACCTGAGGTGATCCGCCGGCCTTGGCCTCCCAAAGTGCTGGGGTTACAGGTGTGAGCCACTGTGCCCAGCTACATCATTTTCTTTTTTTCTTTTTTTTTTGGGACAGAGTCTCGCTCTGTTGCCCAGGCTAGAGTGCGGTGGCATGATCTCAGCTCACTGCAAGCTCCACCTCCCGGGTTCACACCATTCTCCTGCCTCAGCCTCCTGAGTAGCTGGGACTACAGGTGCCTGCCACCATGTCTGGCTAATTTTTTGTATTTTAATTAGAGACAGGGTTTCACCTGTTAGCCAGGATGGTCTTGAGCTCCTGACCTCGTAATCCGCCCACCTCGGCCTCCCAAAGTGCTGGGATTACAAGTGTGAGCCACCGTGCCCGGCCCATCATTTTCTTGTAGAGAGCCTCTCCTTGTTTGTTATTTAGGTTGACACCCCGAAGGCCAGATCCTCATTCTGGCCCACCAGAGAGGCCAGGTGGTTTCACAGTGCAGTGGTGGGCGGCGGGCCTGAGTTTCAGTTCAGGCTCAGCCTTGATTGTGTGGCTCTGGACAAGTCCCTTCCTTTCCCTGTGCCCCAGACCTCTTGACCCCCTTGTTGTCCAGCTTAAGTGCAGTCAGGAGCAGGGGCGGGAGTTCCAGCTAAGTCCACATTGGAGAGGGGGACAATGGGGTGGGGCTGGCTCCAGACCCTGGTATTGCTCCTGCAGCTCAGGCTTAGATGTTGCAGGGGGAGTCCCGATGCCTGAAAGCAGAGACGCACCAGGGCTTGAGACACAGCCTCTTGTTGGACACTCACCATTGACGTCAAAACCTGTTGACTAATCTCACACAGATTCTTAGCAATATGAGGCCAATAAACCATAGAGTGCGAAATTTCCAGAGATACACTAATCTCAGTGTGATGCCTTTTTAGGGGAACACTGAGCACTTTTGAGGTCCTGGCAACCCCCGAGGGTCTGCCCAAAGGAGCCCCTTCTCCACCCAAGGAACCTGGCCAAGAATGGCCAAGGGGTGAAGGTCACACCCAGGTAGCATGGATCCAGAGCCATCCTGCTTAACTTCTTTTTTTTTTTTTTTTTTTTGAGATGGAGTCCCGCTCTGTCCCCCAGGCTGGAGTGTAGTGATGTGATCTCAGCTCACTGCAAACTCTGCCTCTCAGGTTCAAGCGATTCTCCTGCCTCAGCCTCCTGAGTAGCTGGGATTACAGGCACCCACCACCATGCTCAGCTAATTTTTGTATTTTTAGTAAAGATGGGGTTTCACCATTTTGGCCAGGCTGGTCTTGAACTCCTGACCTCAGGTGATCCGCCTGCCTTGGCCACCCAAAGTGCTGGGATTACAGGGGTGCGCCACTGCGCCTGGCCGCCCTGCTTAGCTTCCACAGGGGAACTTCAGCAGCATCAGTCGCCTCTGAGTGCAGTGTTTGGGCGTCCAGGAAACACTAGTGATGCTTTTGCCCGTTGGCTTCTGTTCTGCTTAGAACTTTACTCAGGATCTGTGCTCTCCTGTTCTCACTGCCTCTACCCTCCTTTCTGGTTCCCCAAACCTCCTCTTTCTTCTAGTCCTGCTGATCAAAATTGCCTGAGGAAGAGAGATTAAGGCTGGTTTCCACATCCACAAAATCCCGCTGTTCTTCTGTTATGGGGGTCTGGTCGTGTTTTACTATTGGTTTGAATTCTCAGGCAAGGCACTTCCCCTTTCTGTATCTTTTTTTCTCATTAGGAAAAAAAGTGCTGTAAATTCTTGTGGCTTTTTGGAGGTGAATATAGAGAAGCATTTTAAATTTCTTATTCTACCTCGTCAGAGCCTCTTTCCTTCCCTAATTGTTTAATATTTAACATCAGTTAAACATGCCTTTACACTCACTTGCTTAGGATTGGTTATGAACTTGCTCACTGTCTTTGGCAGTTTGAGAACCTGACCTCTGCCCACTGCTTTATTTAATTAATTAATTAATTAATTTTTTTCAGACGGAGTCTTTCTCTGTCGCCCAGGATGGAGTGCAGTGGTGTGATCTCAGCTCACTGCAACCTCCACCTCCCAAGTTCAAGCGATTCTCCTGCCTCAGCCTCCCAAGTAGCTGGGGTTACAGGCAAGCTCCACCATACCTGGCCTAATTTTTTTTTTTTTTTTTTTTTTTTTTGAGACAGAGTTGTACTCTTGTTGCCCAGGCTGGAGTGCAATGGCGTGATCTCGGCTCAGTGCAACCTCCATCTCCCGGGTTCAAGTGATTCTCCTTCCTCAGCCTCCTGAGTAGCTGGGATTACAGGCATGCGCCACTATGCCCAGCTAATTTTGTATTTTTAGTAGAGATGGGGTATCTCCACGTTGGTCAGGCTGGTCTTGAACTCCCGACCTCACGTGATTCACCCACCTCGGCCTCCCAAAGTGTTGGGATTACAGGCGTGAGCCACCAAGCCCGGCCTTGTATTTTTAGTAGAGACGGGGTTTTGCGACGTTGGCCAGGCTAGTCTCAAACTCCTGACCTCATGTGATCTGCCCGCCTCAGCCTCCCAAAGTGCTGGGATTACAGGCTGAGCCACTACGCCAGGCCCTTTATTTTTTTAATTTTAATTTTTTGTTATCTCTATAGTAGTTCAAACAGATGCCCACTAATTTGTTTTTTTTTTTTTTTGAGACGGAGTCTCGTTCTGTCACTGAGGCTGGAGTGCAGTAGTGCGATCTCAGCTTACTGCAACCTCTGCTTCTGGAGTTGAAGTGGTTCTCCTGCCTCAGCCTCTCGAGTAGCTAGGATTATAGGTGTGCCCCACTGCATCTGGTTAAGTTTTTGAATTTTTAATAGAGATGGGGTTTCACCATGTTGGCCAGGCTATTCTTGAACTCCTGGCCTCAAGTGATCTGTCCACCTTGGCCTCCCAAAGTGCTAGGATTACAGCTGTGAGCCATCGCGCCTGGCTGGATGCCCACCACCTCTTAAAGGGTGTTAACGATAAATTTGAAGAAAACAATGCTTGAAAACCCCACACACCAAAAGTCCTGGACATGAAGTGGCTTCCTGAGGGACTTACCTCTCCAGGGGATGTGCCTGGATGTGACTGTGGCCTTTCGAAGGCCATGCTTGAACTCAGTGGTACGACAGGGGCCCACTGGGGGCCATATCCCTGCACAGTCTCTTGAAATTGTGAACTGTGGTGGCTGCCTGGTCTGAATGGATAGAGGGCTGGCTCTGTGGGTCTCTGTTCCTTGATATTTCCTCAGCCTTAGTTGCCAAGGCCATAGTTATTTAATTTGTCAAACACTGAATATTCTAAGAATTAGAATGGGCTGGGTGCAGTGGCTCAAGCCTGTAATCCCAACACTTTGGGAGGCCGAGGCGGGCAGATCACAAGGTCAGGAGATCGAGACCATCCTGGCTAACACAGTGAAACCCTGCCTCTACTAAAACAAACAAACCAACAAAAATTAGCCGGGCGTGGTTGCGGGTGCCTGTAGTCCCAGCTACTTGGGAGGCTGAGGCAGGAGAATGGTGGGAACCCGGGAGACGGAGCTTGCAGTGAGCCAAGATGGCACCACTGCACTCCAGCCTGGCGGCAGAGCGAGACTCCATCTCAAAAAAAAAAAAAAAAAAAAAAGAATTAGAATGAATCAGTACAGAAGGCATAGAACAGAAAGCAGCTACCCATTCCTTGCCCTAGCAAATCTGCTGGCCAGAGTCAGCCCCTTTTTCCTCTTTTAGCCATCCATGTCTTGGTCTCCTCTATTAGCCTTCCAGGTTCACTACTGTAAAACAAGCACAGACCACAGTGGCTGAGAAAAGACAGGCGTTCATTTCCCTCTCCTGTGACTGCCAGGCTGCCCCGGGCTCGTGTGGCAGCTCCGTGGTTTTGTGGCCCAGGCTCTTTCTTCTTTACTGTTCTGCCAGTGTGGACACAAGACTTCTCACATCTGAGATGGCCCCTCTGTGCCCCTACATGCACATCGCAGTCAGCAAGAAGGGAAAAAGAGGAAAAGGGTGGGCACACTCCACTTCTTTTAAGGACATGACCAAGAAGTTGCTCACCTACTTTCCCTCATAAGCTATTGGCCAGAACCTGGTCACAGAACCACACCTGCTTGCAAGGGAGGCTGGGAAATGTAATCTTTAGTTGCAAGGTTATATGTGCAACTAAAGCTTCTAGTACTCTAGAAAAGGAGGAAATCAGTATTGGAGGGACAATTAGCAGTTTCTGCCATGGTCCATTTTGGCCACCCAGATATCTGTATAAACCTGTCTTGACCTGCATAAAACATCTGCTTTCCACAAGAGAGATAGGCCTGGGGGCCTAATCAGTCAGTTCCTTTAGGGCAAGTCTGGTATGTGTGGGTGATGTGTAGCCTTCTCTAATGGCCCCAGTGACCCGGGGCCTCTCAACCAAAGAGAAGCTGTCTACGTCCCCTTCCCCCAGCACACCCAAATTCAATGGTGGAATTTGAACAGGAAGCCACAATAAAAACTCCCACTTGAGATGAGAAACACGAGGTAGTTACTTGTCTATAGCAGTCAACAAATCTGGCAGAGGAGCAATTGTAAAACTCCCTTCCCTGTTTTTTTTTTTTTTTTTTTTTTTTTTGAGATGGAGCCTCACTCTGTCGCCCAGGCAGGAGTGCAGTGGCGCGATCTCGGCTCACTGCAAGCTCCCCCTCCCAGGTTCACGCCATTCTCCTGCCTCAGCCTCCCGAGTAGCTGGGACTACAGGCGCCTGCCACCACACCCGGCTATTTTCTTTTTTATGTATTTTTAGTAGAGACGGGGTTTCACCATGTTATCCAGGGTGATCTCCTGACCTCGTGATCTGCCCGCCTCGGCCTCCCAAAGTGCTGGGATTACAGGCCTGAGCCACTGTGCCGGGCCAAAACTCCATTCCCTGGTAAAGGAGTAAGTTCTTTGCTTGGCCCATCTGGCAGCCCTTGGTTCTCAGTGATCTGTGATTCTCAAAGCATCCTAAGCATCAGTATCACTTGGGAACTTGTTAGAAACGCAAATTATTGGGCCCCACCTTATCTGCTGATTCGGAAACTCTAGGGGTGAGGCCCAACAGTCTGGCTTAAGTTCCCCAGATGATTCTGATGCACCTTGAGGTTTAAGAACCACTGCTTGGCCAGGCGCGCGGTGGCTCATGCCTGTAATCCCAACACTTTGGGAGGCCCAGGCAGGCGGATCACCTGAGGTCGGGAGTTCGGGACCAGCCTGACCAACATGGAGAAACCCTGTCTCTACTAAAAACACAAAATTAGTCGGGCGTGGTGGCGCATGCCTGTAATCCCAGCTACTTGGGAAGGCTGAGGCAGGCGAATCGCTTGAACCTGGGAAGCAGAGGTTGTGGTGAGCCAAGATCGCGCCATTGTACTCCAGCCTGGGCAACAAGAGCGAAACTCCGTCTTAAAAAAAAAAAAAAAAAAAGAACCACTGCTCTGGCTGGGCGCAGTGGCTCACGCCTGTAATCCCAGCACTTTGGGAGGCTGAGGTGGGTGGATCGCTTGAGGTCAGGAGTTGAAGACCAGCCTGGCCAACATGGTAAAACATCGTCTCTACTAAAAATACAAAAATTAGGCCAGGTGTGGTGGCTCAGGCCTGTAATCTCAGCTACTTGGGAGGCTGACGCAGGAGAATTGCTTGAACCTGGGAGGTGGAGGTTGCAGTGAGCTGAGATTGTGCCACTGCACTCCAACCTGGGCGACAGAGCTACACTCCGTCTCAAAAATAAATAAAAATGGAAATACAAAAATTAGCCAGGTGTGGCGGTGGGCGCGTGTAATCCCAGCTACTCGGGAGGCTGAGGCAAGAGAATCTCTTGAACCAGGAGGCAGAGATTGTTGGGAGGCAGAGATTACAATGAGTCAAGATTGTGCCACTGCACTTCAGCCTGGGTGACAGAGCAAGACTCCGTCTCAACAACAACAACACAGAAAAAACCACTGCTCTGATACTTGGTCCTCCATGATTTCTGGGAAGTGGAGCTTCCATGTTCATTATTCTCTGTGGCCTTATCTGAAACGGAACTGGAAAGAATGTGCTTTTATTTAGGGCTCCTTGGCTTTCACAAACCACCTCCTGCTGGTGTGGGTTTGGGGACTTGAGTGGAGCTGTAGGAGTCAAATAATCTCCAGCTTTTATCAGATTCAGCTGTGGTTTCTTTGGCAACACAGTTCTGTCAAAAAAACTAGAAGCTTCTGCTCTCTTGGCTTCTAATCAGTTCTGCTGTGGTAATCACAGCTGAAGATCCAGCCTAGACACGTCTTAATTCTTAGCCCTGAAGTGTTTGGTCTGTTATTTCCTCGCTTCTGCACTTAGCCTCGCCCCCTCACCCCCAATTTAATGTGCTTACCTGGAGCTTCCCTTGAAGCCACCTGAAACAGTAAGTTGGATGGGAAGGCAGGACTCTTAATTTGACTTTTGCCTTTGAGCTCTCTGTATTTGGCAGAGAACCTCTTCTGAGGGTCAGTAGTAGAACTCAGAAAGGTGGAGCAGAGATTAGATGATTAGAAAGGTTAGTACCACGGTCTTCCCTGCTGCTGAGGCAGACTCTTGAGATCCCCCAAGATGGGGATTCTTGTCGACTTGGATTGTTAGCTACAGGCTGGGTCTTCGTTTTCTTTCTTTCCTTTTTTTTTTTTTTTTAAAAAAAATAGAGACAGAATCTCGCTTTGTTGCCCAGGCTGGAATGCAGTGGTGCAGTGGTGCAATCTTAGCTTACTGCTGTCTTGAACTCTTCGGCTCAAACAGTCCTCTTATTCAGCCTCCCAAGTAGCTAGGACTATAAGTGCAAATCACCATGCCCAGCTAACTTTTTTTTTTTTTTTCAGATTTTGGAATTTTTGTGTTATATCCTTAGTGGCTGAGCATCCCTAATTCAAAAATCTAGTATCTGAAGTGCATTTCTTTTGAGTGTCATGTTGTTGCTCAAGAAGTTTTGGATGTTGGAGCATTTTGGATTTCAGGTTTTCAGATTAGGGTGACTCCACCTGTTATCACTATTTTCAGTCCCTCTATAGGTTGGCTTTGCAGTGTTAACAAATATACTTACATTTCTTCCATAAGCTATAGGCAATGTCTCTTGATGCCCCATTTTGTAAGATGAAGCCCTTTCTTATCCTCTCCTCTCCACTTTCACTTCCCATCTTCTGGCAAAGACTAGTTGAAAAATAGTCCTCTGTGAATGTTGTGACCTCTGAGCCTCCAGGAAAGAACTGGGTCTTAGATGAAGATTCACTCTCTGGGTCAGACAGGAAGGGGGAATACTGCCTTTGTGTCCTAGTTGAAAGCTGCCTCATTGTGATGGGGAGAGTACTACATGCACAGGGCATCTGCAGTGGCAGGTCATGGTCTAGAGTAGCATTTCCTACACCATGTGCCTGAGAAGACTGGTCCAGCAAGATACTCTGCTGCAAACAAAAGGGTTCATGAATAACTAAACTCAGGAAACCCCGCATACTTTATCACTGCCTCCACCTTTGGAGATTTACAATGCACACCAACTGTGAAGGCTCTGATAAGTCCTGCAGCAAAGAAACTTATTTAGGCTATTGTTTCCCATTCATATTTGATCATGGTACTCCTTTTCATTTGATACTAATATGCCTATGAGATCAATATACTTTGTGAGTCACTGCTCTGGGGAAATGGTAACCATGGTGAGGGTGCTGGGCATCTCAGGGAAGCCCCATGATGGAGAACCTAGGGGGTCAGAGGCAGTACTTGTATGTTCAGACCAGCATCCAGCGTGAGAAGAGTCTGTTTCTGGGGCTACGGTCCACCATCACCCTGGGGCTTAACGATGAGAGGCCTACTCCTGAGAGGGATTTTTCCAGATGACCCGGCTTAGGAGGGGACTGTGGGCCGGGCTCCAGACCTTATATGCTGGCATCTTAGGGGCTTAACAGCAGGAATTGAGGCAGAAGTGAGTATCCCAGCTGTGGCTTCCAGGCAAAGGAGAATCCACTATAATCAATGCTGAGCTCTAGAGCTGATTAAGTGCCACCAAAGGCTGGGTTAGGTGCTGAGCCTGTAGATGGTGGGGAGCAGATGGCTCTGGCTCTGAGGGTGGAGTCTGGAAACTGGGTGCACTGGCCTGTGAGATGAAATTCTCCCTCGGCCCTGCCACAGGGATTTAGATATGCAGGAGCTGGACAAGAGAGTTAATAAGGAACTAAAAATACATTTTTTGTCTTTTTTTGAGACGGAGTCTCACCCTGTCACCCAGGCTGGAGTGCCGTGGCTCGATCTCGGCTCACTGCAACCTCCGCCTCCTGGGTTCAAGCGATCCTTGTGCCTCAACCTCTGAATAGCTGGGATTACAGGCATGCACTACCACATCTGGCTAATTTTTGTAATTTTATTATTTATGTATTTATTTATTTTTGAGATGGAGTTTCGCTCTTGTTGCCCAGGCTGGAGTGCAATAGCGCAATCTCGGCTCACCACAACCTCTGCCTCCCGGATTCAAGCGATTCTCCTGCCTTAGCCTCCCGAGTAGCTGGGATTACAGGCATGCGCCACCACGCCTGGCTTATTTTGTATTTTTAGTAGAGACAGGGTTTCTCCATGTTGGTCAGGCTGGTCTCAAACTCCTGACCTCAGGTGATCCCCCTGCCTTGGCCTCCCAAAGTGCTGGGGTTACGGGTGTGAACCACTGCGCCTGGCTTAATTTTTGTATTTTTAGTAGAGACGGTTGGCCGTCTGGTCTTGTTGGCCAGGCTGGTCTTGGCAATGTTGGCCAGGCTGGTCTTGAATCCCTGACCTCAGTGATCCACCCGCCTTGGCCTCCCAAAGTGTTGGGATTACAGGCATGAGCCACCGCGCCTGGCCTAAAAATACATTTACTGAGTGCCTACTGTGCGCTAGATGCTGGGGATGCAACCGTGAAAACACAGCCAAGGTCTCAGGCCTCAAGGAGCTTACAGTCCAGTGGGAGATGAACTGTAAGGAGCTAACACACAGATGCATGTCACCCACTGCAGTATGAGTGCTCAAAGGATAAATGTAGGTCGGGTCGGGGGTGCAGGTAGGAGAGTGCAAGATGAGAGGATTTGATCTCATCAGGGGAAGCTTCCCAGAGGCAGTGAAACTTGAGCCTCCTTCGAAACGAATAGTGGACCAAGAAGTGAAGGACCACGCACACATTATCTAGCCAGGGGGAGCAGCATGTACAAAGGCCTGGGGGTGGGCTGAGGCTGGGGACAGGGCAGGGTCAGGCCACCCAGCGCCATGCAGGCTACCGCCAAGAGTTTGCTTTCACCCGAGAGTGAAGGGAAGACGTTGGAGGGCTTCCACCTGGGAGTATCCTCTTGTTTTGGCCACTATATGGACTGGGGGGGGGCGGGCCTGTGAGGTTCCAGATGTCAACTGAGTAGGATGGGAAGACACTTCAGGAATCTGAAGGGATTTGGGAAGTGACCAAGGTTTTCTCTTCCCATCTGTTGCTACTATCTTCCTGAAGTCTTCAGTTTCACAATTTTCATGCAGTTTCTTCTTGGTTGTGCAACTCTGACAGTTTCTAACTTTGGGTTTGGCATCTCAGCCAGAGTCATTTCCTTCCTGGAGCTGGGCTCTCATTGAGTGGAAAATTTGGGGCTGCTATGTAAAATGAAACAGAAGAGAATGAACCCTTCCTCTCCGGAAGGGGCCGGGCTGTGCCAGGTCCAGACAGGGCTTGTGTGCCTGCTCTCTTAGAAGGCTGCCCTGCCTCCACCCCTTTCCAGCTGCTAGGGCACAACAGAACATGCCTACATCCAGACCCTGCCCACTGCAGACTTGCCACTTGAGGTGACACTGTTTTGGGCCAAAACCACAGGCCAGGGGTCAGAGCACCTGGGTTCTAGTAATAGCTTGTATTTAGCACATGATATGTGCCAGGTAAGCATCTTTTCTCACAACTCTTATTATCCCTATTTTATAGAAGAGGAAACTGAGGCTCAGAGATTAAGTAATTTCCCAAGGCCACATAGCCCGTAGTGATGAGGCCAACATGGGAATTCAGGTCTGCCTGACCTTACCCCCTTCTTGGTAGGTTACTAGATTGCATCAAGTCTCACTTTCCCCATCTGGAAAATGGGTAAAGACATTGCCCTATCTGCTTTTCTTGTAGACTGGGAAGGTTCAAAGCATACGAGATGGTGAGGTTTTCTTTTTTTCTTTTTTTTTTGTGAGACAGAGTCTCACTCTGTTGTCCAGGCTGGAGTGCAGTAGCATGAGCTTGGCTCACTGCCACCTCTGCCTCCTGGAATCAAGCAATTATCCTGCCTCAGCCTCCTGAGTAGCTGGGACTATTGGCCCCCACCACCACACCCAGCTAGAGGTTTTCTTAAAGTTAATTGCTGAGTGGCTAAGGACAGGTCACTTGACCTTTTCCTTCCATGCATTCATTATTCCATTGGAAAAAAGCAAGGCTTTAATCACTGTTGGTCTCTTGAGAGCGGTGGTAGAATGAACAGAGTGTGGAATGCCTCTAAGCCCGTCCCCAGTGTTTCAGAGAGGAAGGGTAAGAGCTAGGGTGAAGTGAACCATCCTTTACTGAACTCCTGCTAGATGCTTAGCTCTTAGAACCAGGCTCCTCCAGTTGCAAGTTTTGGACACATACTCAGATGATGCATTAGCCAGGATAGGCTCAGTTATGCTGCAGTATCAGATAAACCTTGAAATCTAGTTCCTCAACGCAACAAATATTGATTTCCCACTCACCTGAAGTCCAGTAAGGGTCATGCAGCCTCCTGCATTCTTGTAGCCAGCTACGTCATCTAGAACATGTGGCTTCCAAAGTCACTGTGGCCGGGGAAGAGAGGGATGGAAGAGGCTCACTAGCTGTTAAGTGCTTTGTCCAGGAAGTGATAGATAGCATCTTCACTTAAAATCCACTGGCTAGGCTGGGCGCCGTGGCTCACGCCTGTAATCCCAGCACTTTGGGAGGCTGAGGCTGGTGGATCACGAGGTCAGGAGTTCGAGACCATCCTGGCTAACATGGTGAAACCACGTCTCTACTAAAAAATACAAAAAAATTAGCCGGGCGTGGTGGCGGGTGCCCGTAGTCCCAGCTACTCAAGAGGCTGAGGCAGGAGAATCGCTTGAACCCGGGAGGCGGAGCTTGCAGTGAGCCGAGATCGCGCCACTGCACTCCAGCCTGGGCGACAGAGCGAGAATCCGTCTCCAAAAAAAAAAAAAAAAAAAAAAAAAATCCACTGGCTAGAACCAGTCATGACGCCCAGCCTAATTGCTAAGGAGGCAGGAGTATGAGACGGAGCAGATGGTTATTTGGTAAGTACTCTCTCAGCTACAGGTTACCTCAGTTCCAGGGCGCTTACAGTAAGGTTCTGCCTAACCGTGGCCTACAAGGCCCTGCATGGCTACTTTTGCCGAGCTCTTCAACATCACCTCTACCACTTTCCCCCTCAGTCATTCCCCTCAGCCACTAGGGTCGTCCTTCACTTGCGGGGATATGCCAAGTTTTTGCTGCCTAAGGACCTTTGCACACGTGTTCCCTCTCCTTGGAATGCTGTCCCTCCCCAGCTTCCCTGCATTCTTCCATGCTGGTCCTTTTCATCCTCTGGGTGTCTGCGTACCTGGCCCCTTCTCATGGCAGCTTTTCCTGGCCAGCCTATGGAAGTAGGTCCATCAGGCACCCCTCCCTCGAGTTTGTTTCCAGCATAGAGCTCCTCCCAGTTTATAATTAGATGTCTTTTATTTAACTAGCTTAATGTCAGTATTATGGCAGTTTTGATAAAGGATTCCCCATTCCCTAACACAACGAATGAATGAATGAGAAAGAATGAGTCATTTCAGCAGTAGGTGGAGTACAAGTTCACTGGAGAACCAGGGATCACACAATTAGGAAGGCAGGCCGTGATCTCAGGTTTGCCTCATTTCAGGTCTAGCTTGAGTTGGGAGTTTGTGTGTGTGTGCGTGTGTGTGTGTGTGTTGTGTGTTGTGTGTTGTGTGTGACTGTGTATGGCCTGGAGGGCCAAACCCAGGGATTAGGAGGGAAAGGAAAAGAGAAGGTGCAGAAAGCTGTGTTTGTCTGAGATAGAGCCAGCTGGCACGAGGGTGGTTTAGTTACAGCTGAATCACTTTTGTTTGTTCTGGAAGGGATCTATTCTGGCCACATGAGTCAGCTTAAGAACAAATTACTGTGTAGTTTGACGGGTGTGAAGGGTTGGGGGGGATTTCCAGAGTGTGCTCACCCAGGAAAGACCTTGTTGCCAGCTCTGAGTCCCCTCTGCTCCCAACAGCTCCTGGATTTGCCACTGTGTGAAATGTTCTCACGCAGCTAGTGTGACGGCCCAGGCCCTGTCAGCCAAAGGCCCAGCACCCATAAACATCATTTAATCCTTTCTCCCGAAGGAAGTGGGGCATAAACAAGCACATAATAAATAAATCTGCATTCTAGGCTTTGCTTTCTTCAGATATAAGACAACTACCTTATACTTGGTAGCAATTATCCCCCAGAGCTGTTACCTCAATTAAATAGGCCACAGATATGGGAAAGAACTTAGGAAAAAAGCCTGACCTAGAGTTAGAGTGGTCATTATAATAACAGTAGTAGGAGGCCAAGGCGGACGGATCACCTGAGGTCAGGAGTTTGAGACCAGCCTGGCCAATATGGCAAAACCCCGTCTCTACTAAAAATACAAAAATTAGCCGGGCGTGATGGTGTGTGCCTGTAATCCCAGCTACTTGGGAAGGTGAGGTAGGACAATCGCTTGAACCCAGGCGGCAGAAGTTGTAATGAGCAGAGATCGTGCCACTGTACTCCAGCCTGGGCAACAGAGCGAGACTATAGCAAATGATGGTAGCTTAGATCTGCTGGGTGTTAATTTTTTTATCCTCATGGCAGGTCTTGGGGTCGGGGGTCCACTTCCACATCTCATTTGTCGGATGAGGAAGCCAAGGCTTAGGAGGGTCCCCCTGCTGGTGAGCCTGACTACAGGACACACTCTAGACTGCTGGGAGTTCATTTGCCTTGCGTGGCATCAGTGATTCATGCTCATTAGGAAGAGCACAGGCATTCCGAAAACAAATCAGAGAGAAAAAGAAATCATGCCTGGCAACCAGCTCTGGTGAACCATGACAGGGGCACAGAGAAGCGCTTCTGCCCCTCCCCCATTTCCTCCTTGTATCTGGGACTCAGCCCTCATCACCGTGGGTTCTCAGCCCCAGCAAGGCAGCTTTCAAAGATATCCAGATTCCAGGCTGGGTGCAGTGGCTCACACCTGTAATCCCAGAACTTTGGGAGGCCAAGGCAGGTAGATTGCTTGAGCCCAGGAGTTTGAGACCAGCTTGGGCAATATGGCAAAACCCTGTCTCTACCAAAAAAAACAAAAACAAAAACAAAATTAGCCTGGCGTGGTGGCGTGCTCCTGTACTCTCAGCTACTTGGGAGGCTGAGGTGGGAGGATTGCTTGAACTTGGGAGGTAGAGGCTGCAGTGAGCTATGGTTGCACCAGTGCACTCTAGCCTGGGCCACAGAGCACGACTCTGCCTCAAAAACAAAAACAAAAAATCCAGACTCTGTCTGAGAACCGCCATGTCAACCTTCTGGTGCCTGTGGCCACCTAAGCTGTAGATTAGCTGTTCCTTCCGTCACCTGCATCCCCTTCCCATCCCTGGGGGTCCCAGCAGGGAGAACCCTGGGCTGCCCACCTCCAGTGTGTGACTGAGGCTGGCAGCCAATGGCGTGGGCGCAGGCCCCCACCTCCCCTGCTGCTGGGCTCCTATGTTACTTTGCCCTCATGGCCACTGTGCCTCTCGACACTGTGCACCAAGTTGCTGCCCACCTAGAATCGGTTTCCATTAGAGTGTTTAAAATGTTAAAAATAGCCTTCCACCCTAAATGCTTCCTTCAGAGGCCCGAGTTGGGAATCAGAGGTTCTTTTCTATCTGCACCTTTCTGGCAGAACTGAAGGAGGGTGGCTGTTTGCACAGTGTTTCGGGCCCCTGCCCTGGGCCAGCCACTTCACATTTGTCATCATGGAGCCCTGGGATGGCCCTGGGAGGTGTGGGGTTATTATTCTGACTCCACAGGAGAGGCGCATGAAGTTCAGAGGGTTAGGAGGTCTGTGCCTGGGCGTGAAGCTGGAATTGTAGAGCTTGGGTCTGGTTCAAGCCAGAGCCGACGCTTCCCCACGCTTACTCTTGTGATCCTAGTTCTACTCTTTGATCACAGTCTGTATTTTTGGATCTCATGATCCTGCAGAATCAACTTTATGTGTGGAATTCTCTTGAGAATTTAATCCTGGGAGGAAAGAGTGCTGTCTTGGAAGCCTGAGGCTGCCCCTGTCTATCTGTGATAAGAAGTCCGTGAGCAGCTCACTCCTGAGCCTTGGCCTTGGCAGACAGGAAGCTCAGTGTGAGAGTTAAAGCTCGTCACAGCCCTTTCTTGTAGGCATTTGGCCTCCTTTGCCTCATCCTGCCTTTGGTGTTCTATTTTTATTTCACTAGCTCTCTGGTGTGCCAGCCTGAATGAGTGGGCGTTGCGTCTTTCTAGCTAGCAGGGAGCAGGTTTGGAGGGATGAGGACAGAGGCCATTTTCTCCATCTTCAGGTTTGGACAGTGGGACAGGCATGCATGGGCCTGCCCGTCCACCCAGCTCAGACCATGCCGGCAGCTCCAGGGTGGAGATGAGGGTGGTTCATGTTTATACGCACCATTTATTGCTTGCATTTTAAAGACATCTAAAAACTCAAAGCTTGCTAAGATGGGGGTTTCACAGGAAACCAAAACTTCTTGTTGGGGCTGACGTGGGGCTCTGTTGCCTTATATCCGTGGCTGGTGTGACCTGGTGCCTCTTGTATGGGAGGGTGGATGTCAGCCCCAAGTGTGCTGACAGGTCTGGTCACAGGTAGCCTTGCCAACACCGCCCCTCCCCATCTGTTCCTCACTCCTGCTCACTTCCAAGTGCCCTGTGGTGCCAGGTGGGGCCACCGCATGTCACTGCAGAAAGAACAAGAAAAAGAAAGAGAAAAGCTGGCCTCTCTTTAGGATGAAAACATAATGACATTTTTTATCTTCCCTACGGGTGGATCCCACAGAGGTTGGCCACAAATAGGTTGGTGGCCTTGATGTTCCTGCCAAATGTGTTTTGACAGAGAGGCAAAGATTTGTGCTGAACAAAACATTATCCTGAATAGGACACTGGACTGGGAGCAGTGGCTCAGGCCTGTAATCCCAGCACTTTGGGAGGACAAGGTGGGAGGATCACTGGGGCCTAGGAGTTTGAGACCAGGCTGGGCAACATAGTGAGATGCTGTCTCTACACAAAATTAAAAATTAGCTGGGCGTGGTGTTGCCTGTAATCCCAGCAGCATGGGAGGCTAAGTGAGGAGGATAGCTTGAGCTCAGGAGTTTGAGGCTGCAGTGAGCTGCGATCACACCACTGCATAGCCTGGGTGACAGAGCAAGACCCTGTCTCAAAAAAAAAAAAAAAAAAAAAGGAACAGGACACTGAAGTTAAGTAAGGCTGTAAGTATCACCTTCATCCCCATTTTACTGATGAGAACAATGAGGCTCAGCCAGGCAGGCCTCTGACAAGGAGAAGGTGCCTCATTTGCTGGGGTCATGGGCGGTTCTGGATGTAGGTGAGACCTTTAGGGAGCATTTTATATTGTTGCGGGCCTGGCCTCTGCAGGAGGTCACTGTTGGGAAGTGACTTCAGCGAGCCCAGCTGGCCCTGAGCCAGGGGAGCCACTGCTGCCCTTTTGACACAGATGTCACAAGGATGACAAGCCTTTCCAGGAGCACAGGCCCCACTTGAGGCAGTTTGAGGAGGGAGGGTGGAGGGAGAGAGGCAGTCTCTCCCTGCCAGAGAGGGGAGGCTGGGAAAGATGAGGACTGGGAGTGGCGGGGAGTAGCCTTCCAAGGGAGCACAGGCAGAGCTTTCACTTCTGTGCACCCTGGGAGCGACAGCTCTGTTCCAGACCCGTGCTTGAATCGGCACTCACCCCGACATTGTTCATTGTCATTCTGTACAAGGGACTGGTTTTCTGTTGTTGTTGTTTTTTGAGACAGAGTCTTGCTCTATCGCCTAGGCTAGAGTGCAGTGGCACAATCTTAGCACACTGCAGCCTCTGCCTCCCTGGTTCAAGCGATTCTCCTGCTTCAGCCTCCTGAGTAGCTGGGACTACAGGTGTGCACCACCACGCCTGGCTAATTTTTGTATTTTTAGTAGAGATGGGGTTTCGCCATGTTGGCCAGGCTGGTCTAGAACTCCTGACCACAGGTGATCTGCCCGCCTTGGCCTCCCAAAGTGCTGGGATTATAGGCGTGAACCACTGTGCCCGGCCTAGGGACTGTTTATTCTCCTCCTGGGCCTGTGGAAGGCAGTGGGATGCCATGAGGCAGACGGTGATCCTGTGATTCCTGCAGGCAAGGCCCCTGTTGGAGGGAAACTGACTTCTAGACTCCGAGTTTCAGCCACAAAGGCCTTGGCCTGATGGCAGTCAGGATGGGGGGGGCCTATCGAACCACCGAAGTGCCTGTGGAGCCCAGGTGGGGAGAGAAGTGCATGTTCTCTGGGTGCCCTTACGTCAGTGGTTCTGGGAGGAGACCCCGCCTTCCTGCCTCAGTGCTGCCTGCCTTCCTGTTTCCCTTGGGCAGGTCTTGTTCCCCACTGAGCCTCAGCTTCCTGACCTGAGATCTCCAGGGTTGTGGGGAGGTTGCTTGAATTGAATGTATCAATACACGACGTGGACATTTGTTGATGAAAAACAGAAGTGAGGTGGATCTGAATCTCATGAAGGGCTGATTCATCGTCTGCTTACTGGAGCCAGAGGGGTCCCCAGGGCAAACTAGTCACACTAGCTTGGAAGACTCAGTTCTCGTCATTACTTTAGCTAGCTTGCTAACTGATTTTTTTAAAAAGAAGTATACTTTACTGTGTAAATAATGCATAATGATTTTGTTGAAAAATTCTATGGTATGAATAAATCACAAAGAAAAAACCCCACAATATAAAATCAGGCCAGGCGCGGTGGCTCACGTCTGTAATCCCGGCACTTTGGGAGGCTGAGGCAGGTTGATCACTTGAGGTCAGGAGTTCAAGACCAACCTGGCCAACATGGTGAAACCCGATCTCTACTAAAAATACAGAAAAAAAAAATTAGCTGGATGTGGTGTTGCACGCCTGTAATCCCAGCTACTCAGGAGGCTGAGGCAGGAGAATCTCTTGAATCCAGGAGGCAGAGGTTGCAGTGAGCCGAGATTCTGCCACTGTACTCAAGCCTGGGCAACAGAGTAAGACTCTGTCTCAAAAAAAAAAAAAGAAAACTAAAGGAAAGACTCCCATCCTACTCTTCTTATCCTCAATATGTGGACTATTTAAGAGATAACCAATATTTTAAGACTATAACCACCACAGTAATAAAGGTCCCATATTTTGAGCTAAGCAGTGTCTCCATTAGTCTTCATAAAAGTTGTCCAAAGGAGGGCCGGGCACGGTGGCTCACGGCTGTAATCCCAGCACTTTGGGAGGCTGAGGAGGGCGGATCATGAAGTCAGGAGATCGAGACCATTCTGGCTAACACGCTGAAACCCCGTCTCTACTAAAAATACAAAAAATTAGCCGGACGTGGTGGTGGGTGCCTGTAGTCCCAGCTACTCGGGAGGCTGAGGCAGGAGAATGGCGTGAACCTGGGAGGCGGAGCTTGCAGTGAGCCGAGATTGTGCCACTGCACTCCAGCCTGGGCGACAGAGCGAGACTCCATCTCAAAAAAAAAAAAAAAAATTATTTAAAATGTCAGTGACACTCATAGGTGGGAATTGAACAATGAGAACACATGGACACAGGAAGAGGAACATCACACTCTGGGGACTGTTGTGGGGTAGGGGGAAGGGGGAGAGATAGCATTTGGAGATACCTAATGCTAGATGACGAGTTAGTGGGTGCAGCACACCAGCATGGCACATGTATACATATGTAACTAACCTGCACATTGTGCACATGTACCCTAAAACTTAAAGTATAATAATAATAAATAAATTTAAAAAATAAAATAAAATAAAATAAAATGTCAGTGACAGTAAAGAAAACACAAGGAAGAAGCCACTCATCACCCCCCGATATTCAGCCTTGTTATTTTTGTGCATTCCCGATGTCTCCCCAACTCCTTCCACCCTGGGGCAGTCAGTGATCACCCCTTTGTTCCTGTTTGTCCGGGGATTGGGGCATCTGCCTCTGGGGGGATTCGGGCTGGTGGTGGCAGTGATGGCAGTGGTGTTTCAATAGTTCTGCCCTAGCTAGGTGGGAGACAGTGAAACCAGTCCCCAGTTTGACTGTTGTTGGCTGTTTTACTTGACACAAGTCATTTCACTTATCTGAGCCTCACTATGCTCAAAAATAAAATGCAGATAAACCTATGAACTACCAGAGATTGTTGTGAAAATTAAATAAATCCGCATGGTGCCATACCAGTGTGGTGCTATGCAAATTTAGGTCTTATTGTTTTAGTTCAAAAGCTTGGGTTTGAAAAGCGAGGTCCCAGGGTAACAATTGGTTTTGTTTAGAGAGGCATAGTTCACCAGTTCAAAGAAATGTTGCTGGAGATGTTTTGTCCCAGCCCTACCTGGGACATCTGTTGTGACATCCCCTGTGTCATGCTTTATGTCATGCTCTGTGTGACATCAAGCGAGTCAGCAGCCTTTCCTGGGACTTCAGTGCCCCAGTTTTTGTCGTTCTCAAACATGAGTCTATCCCAAACCACCAGAGAATGAGGGACTTGAATGCAGGGCTATAGAATCGGGTTTTATCTAGGAGGCAATGGGGAGACAGAAAGATTCAGGCTAAGGAGTGTGGACATTATCTAGGCAATGGGGAGTCCCATCAAGGCTTCAAGCAGGGAAGTGACGAGGCCAGATGTATACTTTGGTAAGAGGTAGCCTGGCAAGGGTGTGGAGGCTGCCTGAGCTGGCGGCAGGGCCCAGCCAGAAGGGATAAGATCAGGGCCCAGTGGAGGAGGGGAGAGAAAGCTGTTCCACAGAGCAGCTCTGAGAAGCTGGCTGGAAGCTGAGGTTGACACACCCTCGAAGCACCTTTGGGGTTTCCCAAGTTGATGTAAAAAGGAAATGATTACCCTCTAGAAGGCAGGGGAGTTCTTCAGCCAGTCCTGCCTGCCTTTGGCATGTGATCTTAGAAGTCATTTAACCTGCTCAGGCCTCAGTTTCCTCATCTCTGAACACGGATGAGAAGCAGAGATGTTGTGAGGATTCATGTCTGTGCAGCTGGGCCTGGGCCCGGTACAGCCCATCCTCAGTGGCCATGGCTGCTGCTTTAGGATTCCCATCCATCAAGTGGGAAGGATGTGTGTGTCTCCACTGCGTGAAAGGGAGGTTGTAGGACAGCCAGAACTTTGATCCCTAGGGGCTGAAGTGGGAGCTTAGAGGGATGGTGTCTTTGACCCGCTCATGTGTTCAGGGAAATGTGCAGTCTATAGTGCCTGTCCCCATCTGTACTCTCCCACATGACACCCCAGCGGGAGGCAAACGGACGCCATTATCACCTCCGTTTTATAGGTGAGGGAAGGGAGACCGAGAGGAGGAAGGTGACTTGTTGGAGGTCACACAGCTGGTTGGGTGGAAGCAGGTGTGTGTGACTTAGCACGTCAGAGCTCCACCCTCGCCAGGACTGCCATGTTCAGCCACTGCTCTTTTTTTTTTTTTTTTTTTGAGACAGAGTCTTGCTCTGCCGCCCAGGCTGGAGTGTAGTGGCGCGATCTTGGCTCACTGCAAGCTCCGCTTCCCCAGTTCAAGTGATTCTCCTGCCTCAGCCTCCCAAGTAGCTGAGATTACAGGCGTGTGCCACCATGCCCGACTAATTTTTGTATTTTTAGTAGAGACGGAGTTTCACCATGTTGGCCAGGCTGGTCTTGAACTCCTGACCTCAGGCAGTCCACCCACCTCAGCTTCCCAAAGTGCTGGGATTACAGGTGTGAGCCACCGTGCCTGGCCTACTGCATTTTAAAGATGGGGAGGCCGAGGCCAGAAAGGGAAAGACCCTCCTGCCCTGCAACACCATGCATTTGTGGCAGAGCCAGAATTAGAATCCAGGTCTCTGACTTCCAGACCCAGTCTCTCAATGGCTACCCCACTTCATGGAATAGTAATAACTTTCTTTCCACCTTGTTTTCAGGGAAACCGGCTCCTGAAATCAGGTGTCCCATTCCAGCCTTCCCTGACTCTGTGAAGCCAGAAAAACCTTTGGCAGCTTCTGTAAAAAAGGCTGAGAATGAACAGGAAGAGGGGCAGCCTGTGAGGATGGCCACCTTTCCAGGCCCAGGTATTTTAAATTTAACTTTTTTACTTAAAGCACTTTTATTTAAGGAAATGAAGATATATCTATAAGGACATTCAGCTTAGCATATAAGAGCAAAAAATTGAGGCTGAGCACGGTGGCTCATGTCTATAATCCCAGCTCTTTGTGAGGCTGAGGCGGGAGGATGGCTTGAGCCCAGGAGTTTGAGACCAGCCTAGGCAACCTAGTGAGACCTTGTCTCTACAAAAAAATTTTTAAAAATTATCCAGGCATGGTGGCATGCACCTGGTAGTCCCAGCTATTCAGGAGGCTGAGGTAGGGGGATTGCCTGAGCCCAGGAGTGCAAGGCTGTGGTGAGCTATGATCACACCACTGCACTCCAGCCTGGGTGACAGAGCGAGACTCTTCCTAAAGAAAGCAAAAATCTGGCAACAACAATGGGGGATAATAAAATTAATGTCAGACAGTCACAATAAAGTACTATCAACAATGACGTAGACATGCCTATGTATATGGAAACATACTGACAATATAGGGAGGTAGAAAAGTAGAAAAAATCAGGTAACAAAATGTATATAGCATCTATTACCATTTTTGTGAGCAGAAAAGAAATAACTTGGTAATTGGAGGCTTTCTAGTGCCAGACACTATTCTAAGTACTGTACTTCAAAGATATTGACTCATTTAATCTTCAACTAACTATGAATTACGTATTGTGATTATGCCCATTTTATGGATGAGAAAACTAAAGCACAGAGAGGTTAACCAGCCTGGCTGAGGTCATGTACTGCCGGGTCCCTGTTTTTCACCCGTGGTCTCCCGAGCCCCCAGCACAGGTTGGCCCTGTGTGCAGGCTCTGGACCGGATGTCTGACCATTTCTCTGTCCATTCTCCATACGCCCTGGCCCTCGCAGCCATGCAGTGGGGAATTGAAGGGTGCTTCCTGCCCACCACTTTCCTCCCCTCCATCAGTCACAGTCTGCTGAAGCCCAGAGAGGGACAGCAGCTTGCTTAAGGTCACACAAATAGGAAGTAATGTCTGAGCTGTGTGATTTGAACACTCACATCCCTAAGCATCGTACTCACTGCTATCCCAAAGCCTTTCGGACCACTTCAGATTTGTCTCTGTCACCTGTGCCCAGGCAAGGGCTCAGGGACAGTTTCCAAATGACAGAATGGCTCAGCCAGCAGATGACCTCCCTAGGGGAGCTGCTGCTCAGCCCAATCTCCATTCTCACCGCCTCACCCCTGGAGCCCTGCCTCACTTCCTGTCTCCTGCGGCCTCCTGAGTGGTGAGCCAGAGACCCCAAATCCACGTAATCTCAGTTCACTGGTGCCATTCCTGAAGCCAGGGGCAGCATCAGCTGGAAGGAACATGTTTTGTGGGCTTTTGTATTAGACAGACTAATATTTGAATCCCAGTGCTGCTGTTTTGTAGAATGACTTAGCCTTTGTACCTCAGTTTACTCATTTGTAAAATGGGGAGAATAATAGACTCTATTTCATCATATTGTGGTAAGAAATCCTGCACCTGAGTGTTGCACCATGGAGGTGCTCATTAAATGTTATCTGATATTATGAACATTCCAGACACTCCAGATAGGTTGAATCTAGAAAGTTAATTCTAGGCCAAGGAGTCTGGATTATTTCCTGTAGCTAAATATATATATTTTTAAGTGCAGACTTTTGATCAGCAATGAAAGATAAGGGGAAATGGTCCTGACCAAAGGGAAAATTATAACAAAATAGGGAAATTGTAGGGGCGTGCTGGTCAGGATGCAGGAGGTAATAGGCATAGCAGTTCCTTCTGATATTCTTTATCTAGGTTACTGTAAAGATAAATGTCATGGCCAGCCGGGCGCGGTGGCTCACGCCTGTAATTCCAGCACTTTGGGAGGCTGAGGCGGGTGGATCACGAGGTCAGGAAATCAAGACCATCCTGGCTAACACGGTGAAACCCCGTCTCTATTAAAAATACAAAAAATTGGCCGGGCGTGGTGGCGGGTGCCTGTAGTCCCAGCTACTCGGGAGGCTGAGGCAGGAGAATCACTCAAACCCAGGAGGCGGAGGTTGCAGTGAGCTGAGATCGTGCCACTGCATTCCAGCCTGGGTGACAGAGTGAGACTCTGTCTCAAAATAAAAATAAAAATAAAATAAACGTCACATGTCTCTGTCAGCCTTTGCTGTTTACTTTCTTTCCTTTTTTTTTTTTTTTTTGAGATAGGCCTTGCTCTGTTGCCCAGGCTAGATCACAGTGGCACAGTCATAGCTCACTGCAGCCTCAACTTCCCTGGCTGAAGCAATCCTCCCACCTCAGCCTCTCAAGTAGCTGGGACTACAGGTGTACATCACTACGGCCAGCTAATTTTTTATTTTTGTAAAGACGGGTCTCATTATGTTGCCCAGGCTGGTCTCGAACTCCTGGGATCAAGCGATTCTCCCACCTTGGCCTCCCAAAGTGTTGGGATTACAGGCAAGAGCCACTGCACAGAGCCCTATTTACTTTCTTTCTTTTTTTGGCAGGGGGATGGAATCTGTGTCACCCAGGCTAGAGTGCAGTGGCACAATCTCGGCCCATTGCAACCTTTGCCTCCCGGGTTCAAGCGATCCTCCTGCCTCAGCCTCCTGAGTAGCTGGGACTATAGGCACGCACCACCACGTCTGACTGATTTTTGTATTTTTTGTAAAGATGGGTTTTCGCTGTGTTGCGCAGGCTGGTCTTGAACTCTTGGGCTCAAGCAATCCACCCGCCTTGGCCTCCCAAACTGCTGGGATTACAGGCATGAGCCACTGCACCCAGCACCTATTTGCTTTCTTAATGGCACTTGGAGCAAATGTGCCCAGGCAGGTCAAGATGATAACTACAATCTGCAGGCAGAGACAGGAAGTTGATTGTCTATCTTTGCCTAAATTGAAAATAAGAAATCATTCATTTAATCAAACCACCCAAAGCTTGTCTTCTTTTGGGAAAACCCCAAGGTTCCACTGAGCCCCAGAGTTCAAACTCATCAATTATCTTGAAGGATTTTGGTAGGAGTGAAGGATACTGAGCCCACATCTTGACCCCTGTGATACCCTGGCTCCCCCTTGCAGTAGGTGAGAAGGAAGTAGGAAGAGACATAGAGGAGGAAAATATTTTTGTTTTGTTTTTTGAGACAGAGTCTCACTCTATCACTAGGCTCGATCTCGGCTCACTGCAGCCTCTGCCTCCTGGGTTCAAGTGATCCTCCTGCCTCAGCCTCCCGAGTAGCTGGCACTACAGGTGCGTGCCACCACACCCAGCTAATTTTTTGTATTTTTAGTAGAGACGGGATTTCACCATGTTGACCAGGATGGTCTTGATCTCTTGACCACCTGCCTCGGCCTCCCAAAGTGCTGGGATTACAGGCATGAGCCACTGCGCCTGGTTGAGGAGGAAAATATGTGAGCAGAGGAGCCATGGATAGGCTATGAGCACCTCAGCAAAGCAGTCTTGAAGCTAGAATTCAGATAAAAGGGTTTTGAGCAGCTGAAATAACTGTCACAAAGCCTTAGCTGTAGGGGAGGCCACTGGGCTATCAGTCAAAATCTGTTTACTTACTCTGCATGTAGTTTCACCAGCCTTGGTAAAATACCAAGTACTGCATGTGTCACAGCCTGACCTTTGTGCTTTATAAACATCAGCTCTTTTTACCTGGACAAGGAACAGACCATTATTGCTCTTTTTACATTTGAGAAAGCTCAGATAAGTGAGGCATAGCTCATCTGAGGTCAGATCTTGAGTAGTGCTGGAGCCAGCGCTTGAGCTGAATTCTGTTTGATACTAATAAAGGAGATGGGGCAGCTGGGGGTAGACCCGCTGCCAGCATCAGGGCAGGACATAGAAGACCCCATGTCAGATACAGTGCCGCTGCTTCTGCAATTCTTGTACCTGCAACGACACAGCTCGGCAGGACCAGAGGTGGTGCATTTTGCTTGAGAAAGCAGGCATATTAGCCTCAGTAAATAGCAACAAAAAGGCCAAGGCAGTCGGATCACCTCAGGTCAGGAGTTCGAGACCAGCCTGGCCAACATGGTGAAACCCCATCTCTACTAAAAATATAAAAATTAGCTGGGCATGGTCTCAGGCGCCTGTAATCCCAGCTACTTGGGAGGCTGAGGTAGGCGAATCGCTTGAACCTGGGGGGCGGAGGTTGCAGTGAGCCGAGATCACGCCATTGCACTCCAGCTTGGGTGACAGAGAGAGACTCTGTCTCAAAAACAAAAACAAACAAAACAGAACAAAAAAGAAAAGCAAGAAAAACAAAGCTTCTGGAAGCATTTCCTTAGGAAATGGTTTGTTTTTTAGCTAAGTCCTGGCACTTGATCTGACCTCTGATTAGCTGTGCCTCACTCTTGGAAACAAGATTATGTAGAAGCCCCAAGCCCCATCCATCACTATCACCCAACAAGTATCCCATCTTGTTCATCTACTCTCCTGCCCCGTCTCCCTCCCCTCCCTTAGCCGTTATTTTAAAACATTTTTATATGAAAAAATTACAAACATACAAAAGCCGAGAGCATAATGACCCTCCATGTCCCCATCAGCTGGCTTCAGTAATGATCCACAAATGGCCAACTTCTGATTACTTTGTGTTGAATCCAGGGAGATTTTCATATCCTTGATAGCAGGAGAATTCCTTCTCATTCTCCTCTCTCTGCCCTTGGACATATGATGGGGGCCTTTAAAGATTATGGTTGTGAGTTTCTCCTACCACAGATAACTACCCCAGGCACGAGGAGCCAATCCGATTAGATCCCAGAGGAGGGGAGGGCTGGGTAGGGAGAGATGGAGAGTAATGGCTGGTGGGTCCTGTCTGATTTTCCAGACCAGAGTCCATTTCTTTTCCCCAAGACCACAGGGATAAATAAACCCAACTAATAGCCCTCATATGTTGCAGGAGCAGGCCTTGGGGATTCCCCCAAACTGAGAGGCCTGGGGGAGCCTCCTGAGCAAACCCCAGGCATTAAGTCAGATAGGAAACTCGTGACTTGTGTGAGGCAAGCTCTGACCTCAGACTTACCAGGCACAGAAGGACCCTGTGTGCAGAGAGAGCCCTGCCCTGTGGCCAGGCCTGGCAGCAGGATGGAACTCAAGTTAGTCTGGAGCAGCGGTTCCCAGTGTGGGGCCCACACCTGCAGTGGTGCACAGAACCTGAGTGTTAGCACAAATATAGATCATATGTAGAAGAACTAGGGACTTCATGGATATTACTGTTTAACACAAGGCTGAATACATAACACTGGAATTAAAGTTGGTTGAAAGAAAACCGTCAGGTGACTCATAGTGAGGTGGCACAGACATGGCCAAAAACTTGGAGACCGGATGAACATAACTGCAGTCTGAGGGATGCAGGCCAAGAGTACTGAGCTGAGGCCAAGAGAAGGCAGGGCAAGCGTGGAAGTGGCCACCACAGAGCAGCCTTTCTGCAAGACAGGGGCCCTGTGCTGGACAGCAGAGGCCTCCATTAGTCCAGGTCCTTGGTGAGAGGCAGATACCAAGACAGGATAGGATTTCATCAACAAGATAGGATTTCATTAGGACAAATACTTGCAAGAAAATGGAGAGGGAGCTGGGCAAGGCTGGGAGAGCCTTGGGACCACGGTGCACCATTTCTGAGGAAGGCTGGGTGGGCACTTGCTGGCCTGCCTTCGGTCTAAGGCAGATTCTCCAGGGTGTCCGTTGGCCATCACAGTCCTATCTGCCTAGTGTACCCTCTGCACGCAGTGCCTGGGGAACAGCCCCTGGGAAGCATGGTCAGGATGCAGATGCAGGGATTGATTGGAGCCAGCCACAGCCAGGCCCGCAGACAGCCAGGCTCCCAGCAGCTGGGGGTCTCCAGCTCGCATTTACCTGGCTGCTAGACTCGCACAGCAGCAGGGCAAAGATCCCAGGAATGAGGCTGAGGGCAGCCCCTTGACAGGCTCCAGACCTTGTCTCAGGTGATTTCATTTTATCAGCTATCTGTGTGGGTTAATTGTTTAGCCAGGCTGATTTTATTTTCAGTCTCATGAAAGAAAATTTTTTGTTTTTTGTTTTTTGAGATTGAGTCTTGCTCTGTTGCCCAGGCTGGAGTGCAGTGGTATGATCTTGGCTCACTGCAACCTCTGCCTCCCAGGTTTAAGCGATTCTTGTGCCTCAGCCTCCTGAGTAGCTGGAACTACAGGCATGCGCCACCATGCCTGGCTAATTTTTGTATTTTTAGTAGAGACAGGGTTTCACCATGTTGACCAGACTGGTCTCGAACTCCTGACCTCAGGTGATCCACCTGCCTCAGCCTCCCAAAGTGCTGGGATTACAGGTGTGAGCCACTGTGCTGGCCAAAATTTTTTTTTTTTTTTTTTTGGATAGAGTCTCACTCTGTCACCCAGGCTGGAGTACAATGGCACATCTCAGCTCACGGCAACCTTTGCCTCCCTGGTTCAAGCAATTCTCCTGCCTTAGCCTCCCAAGTAGCTGGGATTATAGGCACTCGCCATCATGCCAGGCTAATTTTTGTATTTTTGTAGAGATGGGGTTTCACCATGTTGGCCAGACTGGTCTTAAACTCCTAACCTCAGGTGATCCACCTGCCTCAGCCTCCCAAAGTGCTGGGATTACAAGCCTGAGCCACCGTGCCCAGGCCAAAATAAATTTTTTAATAGCCAAAGTTCCAGATGAGTCACTCCTTTCCGATGTTGTAAGCCACAAATACCTGAAGCAGGTAGATTTATCCAGTAATCTTGGGGTCAAGCCCAGTTTCCTTTGGAAGGGTCAGGTCCCCAGTTACTCAGAAGCTGTCCTTGCCATGGGGCTTCCTGGGTATTTCCAGATGATGATGTTTGAAGCCTCTGGCCTTCGGCCAAGGCCTGCTTCTGTGCGGACCAGCCACCATGCCTCACCTCACCTACAGTCTGTGCCTGCGCTCACCCAGGAGCCCCCCTACCAGATGGCCTCATTAGTCTTCAGATTAATTTCACATGGGGCCTAGTGAAGATATTTCACCCTCTTTAACCTCACGTTTAAGTGAACCTAAACTACTTGTCAAACATTCTGTCTTGTGAATCTTGTTCACTCACTAAGGGATTAGGGGCGCGGCCGAGCGCAGTGGCTCATGCCTATAATCCCACCACTTTGAGAGGCCGAGGCAAGTGGATCACTTGAGGTCAGGAGTTGAAGACCAGCCTGGCCAACATGGTGAAACCCTGTCTCTAATAAAAATACAAAAATTAGCCGGCATCATGGCGCACTCCTGTAGTCCCAGCTACTTCGTAGGCTGAGGCAGGAGAATCGCTTGAACCTGGGAGGCGGAGTTTGCAGTGAGCTGAGATTGTGCCACTGCACTCCAGGCTGGGCGACAGAGTGAGACTCTGTTTCAAAAAAAAAAAAAAAAAAGAAAAAAAAGAACATAGATGCTGGAACCACTGACTATGTGCCCTTGGAAAAGTTACTTAACCTCTCCATGCCTCATTTCACCGTCTGCAAAGAGGCAATGAAAATGGTGCGGTGGTACCTTATCTCCTGATTGGTATGAGGATTAGATGAGTTAACGCACGGAAAGGATTTTTTTTGAGACAGGGTCTCATTCTGCCTCCTAGGCTGGAGTGCAGTGGTGCGATCATGGCTCAATATAGCCTTGACCTCTTGGGCACAAGTGATCCTCAGCCTCCCAAGTAGTGGGGACCACAGGTGTACACCACCATACCTGGCTATTTAAAAAAAATCTTTTGTAGGACTGAGCATGCTGGCTCATGCCTGTAATCCCAGCACTTTGGGAAGCCGAGGTGGGCGAATCACGAGTTCAGGAGATCGAGACCATCCTGGCTAATACAGTGAAACCCCATCTCTACTAAAAATACAAAAAATTAGCTGGGTGTGGTGGCAGGTACCTGTAGTCCTAGCTACTCGGGAGGCTGAGGCAGGAGAATGGCGTGAACCCGGGAGGCGGAGCTTGCAGTGAGCCAAGATTGCGCCACTGCACTCCAGCCTGGGCAACAGAGGGAGACTCCATCTCAAAAAAAAAAAAAGAAAAAAAAAAGCTTTTGTAGAAACGGGATCTTGTTGTGTTGCCCAAGCTGATATCAAACTCCTGGGCTGAAGCAATCCTCCTGCCTCAGCCTCCCAAAGTGCTGGGATTACAGACGTGAAGTATTTAGAACAGTGCCTGGCATGATGTTTGCTAACTCATGTACCTAGATGTTAACTTACTCCAGCCCCGGGCCCATCTACTGCCCTACCTCTGCATGGGCTGTTTCCACTGCCCCATATCTGCTTGTTGAAAACGTTTCTCCATATTTCAAGCCCAGGTCAGGTGCCCCTTCCTCTGTGAACCCTCCTCATCTCCCAGCCTGTTATGGTCTCTCCTGCCTCTGACCTTGCTTTCCCGTGGGATGTATCCTCGGAGGATAGTTACTGCATCCCTGCCCCGGTGGAGGTTTCTGGAAGGCAGGCTTGGTAGCTAGTTCACCTCTGTGTCTTTTTCTGCTCTTTGAGTAGGAGGTGAGATAGTGCAGGGCCTAGAAGTCAAACAGATTTCCGTCTGAATTTCGGCTCTACGATCTACTGGCTGGGTGGTCCTGAGCACTGAGTCTACCTCTGGTGTCTCCGTGTCTCCACTTGTCAACTGGGATGATAAATAGGCCCCAGGTTGTAGGGGAGTCAGAGGCTTATCCTGAGGTGATGCTTGAGGAGTGTATTGGTTGGCACATGGTAGGTGTCAGGAAGTGGCAGCAACAAGCGTTTGGGGAGTGAACAGGAGACTGGCATGGTCTGAGGGCTAGACCAGGATCCCTCCTGTCTTCCTCCCTGAGGCTGCATCCTGACCCATAGTCCCTCCTTTCCAGGGTCCTCTCCAGCCAGAGCCCACCAGCCGGCCTTTTTCCAGCCTCCTGAAGAAGATGCCCCTCATTCCTTGAGAACCGACCTCCCCACTTCGTCTGATTCAAAGGTAAATCCACCCCTCGGCTGCAGCCCCCAAGCCATGTCTCCCAGCGTGTAGTTCCCTCTCAAAAATGCAATTTCTCTACCCCTTGAGACAAGTTTAAGGGTGGAGAGGAGAAAGGAAATTGCCATCAAATTACCCCAAGCTTCTAACACTGTAAGTAGAGGAGGTCAATAATAGCGGGGAGAAGGAGGGCGGGCACTTCAGTGAATATATTTCTTGTTTTTTAATTTGTTATTATTATTATTTTTGAGACAGAGTCTCACTCTGCCACCCAGGCTGGAGTGCAGTGGCACGATCTCGGGTCACTGCAACCTCCGCTTCCTGGGTTCAAGTGATTCTCCTGCCTCAGCCTCCCAAGTAGCTGGGATTACAGGTGCATGTCACCATGCTCAGCTAATTTTTTGTATTTTTAGTAGAGACAGGGGTCTCACCATGTTGGCCAGCTTGGTCTCGAACTCCTGACGTCAGGTGATCCACCCGCCTCGGCCTCCCAAAGTGCTTGGATTACAGGCGTGAGCCACTGCACCTGGCCATTATTTTATTTTATTATTTCATTTTATTTTCGACCTGTGGTCTCAGCTACTTGGGAGGCTGAGGTGGGAGGATGGCTTCAGCCCAGGAGGCAGAAGTTGCAGTGAGCTGTGATCCTGCTACCACATTCCACCCTGGGTGACAGAGTGAGACCCTGTCTCCAAAAAAAAAAAAAAAAAAAGTATGACCATATTGATATGAAGATAAATCCAAGCAGGATTAAAAATGAGGACATTTCTTTGACTCTAAAAGTTCATTTATTTTCTTCTGATTTAAAAATAAATTAAAATGTTTTGACAGCCCCTGAAAGTGTTGTGAGTCTGAGACCCTTTGCATCCAGTGCCTAGGGGAGAAGCCAGCTTTGCATGAGTGTGGTTAATGAAGCTCTTCCATGTCCCAGGTGTGGTGTTACATGCCTATAGTCCTGGCTACTCGGGAGGCTGAGGTGGGAGGATCGCTTGAGCCCAAGAGTTGGAGACCAGCCTAGGCAACATAGGGAGGCCCCATCTCTAAATTAATAAATAGATCAATCTTCCATGAAGGATAATCCCAACACTTTGGGAGGTTGGTATGGCAGGATCACTTGAGCCCAGGTCTTTGAGACAAACCTGCGCAACAGTGTGAGATCCTGTCTCTACAAAAAAGTTGTTTGTTTTTTTTTGTTTGTTTTTTTTTTTTTTTGAGGAGTCTCGCTCCATTGCCCAGGCTGGAGTGCAGTGGCACGATCTTGGTCACTGTAACCTCCGCCTCCCAGGTTCAAGCTATTCTCCTGCCTCAGCCTCCTGAGTAGCTGGGATTACATGCACATGCCAGCACGTTTGGCTAATTTGTTTGTATTTTTAGTGGAGACAGGGTTTCGCCATGTTGGCCAGGCTGGTCTTGAACTCCTGGCCTCATGTGATCCGCCCACCTCAGCATCCCAAAGTGCTGGGATTACAGGCATGAGCCACCGCGCCTGGCCAAAAAGTTTTTTTGAGACAAAGTCTCCCTCTGTTTCCCAGGCTGTCTCGACTCACTGAAACCTCTGGTTCCCCAGTTTAAGCAATTCTCCTGCCTCAGCCTCCTGAGTATCTGGGATTATAGGTGTGTGGCACCATGCCTGGCTAAGTTTTGTATTTTTAGTAGAGACACGGTTTCACCACGTTGCCCAGGCTGGTCTTGAACTCCTGGCCTCAGATGATCCGCCCGCCTTGGCCTCCCACAGTGGCGAGATTACAAGCGTGAATCACTGTGCCTGGCCTCTACAAAAAAGTTAAAAAGTTAGCCAGGCGTGGTGGCACACACCTGTAGTCCCAGCTACTTGGGGGTGCTGAGATGAAAGGATCCCTTGAGCCTGGGAGGTTGAGGCTGTGGTGAGCTGACATCATGCCATTGCACTCCAGCCTTGGTGTCAAAGTGAGACCCTATCTCAAAAAGAAATCAAAACTATGTGTGTGTCATGATACCAGTTTTGTTAAATAAATCCTAATATATCTAATTGGCCGGAAATACACTAACTTTAATAGCAGTTAAATGGATAATGGGGTTATGGATACTAATTTTCAAAAACTGTTAAGAGCATATGTAACTTTAAAAAATTGAAATTTAGGCCGGGCGCGGTGGCTTGTGCCTGTAATCCCAGCACTTTGGGAGGCCGAGTCGGGCGGATCACGAGGTCAGGAGATGGAGACCATCCTGGCTAACACGGTGAGGCCCCATCTCTACTAAAAAAATTACAAAAAATTAGCCGGACATGGTGGTGGGTACCTGTAGTCCCAGCTACTCGGGAGACTGAGGCAGGAGAATGGCGTGAACCTGGGAGGCGGAGCTTGCAGTGAGCCGAGATCACACCACTGCACTCCAGCCTGGGTGACAGTACGAGACTCTGTCTCAAAAAAAAAAAAAAAAAAAATTAATTTACATACATGTGTTTTAAAGAGAGAAGTTATTAAAAACGGAAGCAGAACTTCTTTTTATAGGCTTATAGACATATGCAGTCTCTGGAATTCTGTTTAAAGCAAGCTTGTCTTACTTGCCCATGGGTTGTGTGCAGCCCAGGATGGCTTTGAATGTGGCCCAACACAAATTTGTAAAGTTTCTTAAAACATTATGATTTTTTTTGCAATTTTGTTTTTGAAGCTCATCAGCTATCGTTAGTATTAGTGTATTTTATGTGTGGCCCAAGACAATTCTTCTTCTTCCAGTGTGGTCCAGGGAAGTCAAAAATTGGACACCCTTGGTTTGGTTATATGAACCTGTATCCTACTTCCCAGGAGTCTGGAACCCAAGTATCTATGCTGTGAATTAGACCAAGAGTGCTGAGCTCAGCCACTGACCAGCTGTGTGACCTCACTTCAGCTGTTTTATTTCCTCAGTGCTCACTTCTGTAAACTGAAATAAAGGAAACATCAACCATGTGCCAGGAATACTCACATCTTAGTCTTCAAAATTACTCTTCAGGGTACTATTGTTACCTTCATTTTTGCTGATGGAAAAAATTGAGGCTCAGAGAGGTTAAGTAACTCACCCAAGGTCACAGAGCAAGATACAGATGGAGCTGGGATTTGAGCTTGGGCCTATCCATGTCCTTTTTACAGTTTCCGTTGGATAAGATGATCCCCTCCACCCCTTCATCTCTGGTGTTCCAAGTTCCCTTGAGGTAGCAGAGAAAACGAGATTCCATAGTAACCTCCATCTCTTCTCTCTGGGTCTCCAGGACTTCAGCACCTCCATTCCTAAGCAGGAAAAACTTTTGAGCTTGGCTGGAGACAGCCTTTTCTGGAGTGAGGCAGACGTGGTCCAGGCAACCGATGACTTCAATCAAAACCACAAAATCAGCCAGGGGACCTTTGCTGACGTCTACAGAGGGTACAGGCACGGGACGCCATTCGTCTTCAAGAAGCTCAGAGAGGTGAGCGCTTCTTGGTTTCTAGTGGGGGTGGAGGCTGCAGGGGTGGGGCGGGATCTTCATGTTCTGATGTCTTTCTCTGCAGACAGCCTGTTCAAGTCCAGGATCAATCGAAAGATTCTTCCAGGCAGAGCTGCAGATTTGTCTTAGGTAAGCCTCCCCTTTGTTTAGTAATAATGATAGCTAACCTTTATATAGTGCTTCCTGTGTGCCCAGGCATGTTTTAAGCACTCTATTATATATAAACTCATTTAGTCCTTACAAGAACCCTATAAAGGTAGCTACTGTTATCACATTATTTTACAGATGGGTAAATTGAGTCACAGAGGGGTTAAATGTCTCATCCAAGATCACACAGCTAATGAGTGGCAGAGCCAGGATTTGGATCTACCTGGTTTGGCTCCAGAGTCCATTCTTCTCCTGTGTAGCAATTCTATGTATAGATTAGAATTATAAAGGAACCTTGGCTTACTCCAACTCCTTCCTTCCACACGGGAATAAATCTTCCCTCCTTTTTTTTTTTTCTTTTCTTTTCTTTTTTTTTTTTTTTTTTTTTGAGACAGAGTCTTGCTCTGTCTCCCAGGCTGGAGTGCAGTGGCGTGATCTCGGCTCACTGCAATCTCTGCCTACCAGGTTCAGGTGATTCTCGTGCCTTAGCCTCCTGAGTAGCTGGGATTACAGGCGTGCGCCACCAGGCTAATTTTCATATTTTTAGTAGAGACGGGATTTCGACATGTTGGCCAGGATGGTCTCAAACTCCTGACCTCAAGTGATCTTTCCGCTTTGGCCTCCTAAAGTGCTGGGATTACAGGCGTGAGCCACCGTGCCTGACTTTTTTTTCTTTTTTAAGAGATAGGGTCTTGCTCTATTGCCCAGGCTAGAATGGCCTTGGAATGATCGTAGATCACTGCAGCTTTGAACTCATGGGCTGGTGATCCTCCCACCTCAGCCTCTGAGAAGCTGGGACTACAGGTGTGCGCCCAGCTAATTTTTTGCTTTTTTTTTTTTTTTTTTTTTTTTTGTAGAGATAGGGTCTTGCTATGTTGACCAGGCTGGTGTTGAGCTCCCGGGCTCAAGTGATCCTCCTGCCTTGACCTCCCAAGATGCTGGGATTATAGGTGTGAACCACTGTGCCCAGCCATGTGTGTGCTTTTTTTTTTTTTTAATTATTTTTCATCTGAAACACTTGTGCCTTATATTGTAGGGTATTTTAAGAAATAAAGAAAATTGAATATCTGTTCATTCTGGAACCAGTGTTAAAAAATAAAGAAAATTGACCAGGTATGGTGGTTTATGCCTGTAATCCTAGAACTTTGATGCTGAGGCAAGAGGATTGCTTAAGCCAAGGAGTTTGAGACCAGCTTGGGCAACATAGCAAGACCCTGTCTCAACAGAAAAAAATATATATACAAAAACGTTTTTTGGCTAGGCATGGTGGCTCACACCTATAATCCCAGCACTTTGGGAGGCTGAGGAGAGTGGGTCACTTAAGTCCAGGAGTTCGAGATCAGCCTGGGCAACATGGCAAAACCCCGTCTCTACAAAAAATACAAAAATTAGCTGGGTATGGTGGTGCATGCCTGCAGTCCCAGCTACTCAGGAGGCTGAGGCGGGAAGATCACTTGAGCCCAGGAGGCAGAAGTTGCAGTGGGCCAAGATCACGACACTACACTCCAGCCTGGGCAACAAAGTGAGTCTCTGTCTCAAAAATAAATAAAGGCCAGGCATGGTGGCTTACACCTGTAATGCCAGCACTTTGGGAGGCCGAGGTGGGCAGATCAGTTGAGGTCAGGAGTTTGAGACCAGCCTGGCCAACATGGCGAAACCTCATCGCTACTAAAAAAAATTCATACAAAAATCAGCCTGGTGTGTTGGCATGCACCTGTAGTCCCAGCTACTCAGGAGGCTGAGGCATGAGAATCACTTGAGCCCAGGAAGTGGAGGTTGCAGTGAGCCCAGATCGCACCACTGCACTCCAGCCTGGGCAACAAAGTGAGACTCTGTCTCAAAAAAAAAATAAATAAATAAAATAAATAATTAATTAAAAAGTAAAACAAATTTAAAAAGGAATAAAGAAAATTATAAATAAGAAAATAGAAACTATTTTTCACAGCACCTATAAATAAGCACTACTGTTTTAATATTTTGATATATTTTCATTTTTAATTGTTAAAACTTTTTTGTAGAGACAGGATCTCACTATGTTGCCTGGGCTGGTTTTGAACTCCCTGGCTCAAGTGATCCTCCTGTTTTGGCCTCCGAAAGTATTGGGATTTTAGATGTGAGCCACTGTGCCGGGCCCATATTTTGATATGTTTTCTTTAATGCTTTCTCTATTCATACATGTATATGAATACTCACATGTGTACATACACACACACACATAGATACACACACACACATACATCTAATAAAAACTGGAAGTATGGTTCCCTTTCCACTTTGGCTTAGTGCTTTCGTGGAGTCGGCAGTCACTCCTTCATTCATTGATTCAGAAAATGTGAGTAGTCAAGCCCTTTTCTAGGCTCTAGGGAGTGTACGCCAGAAGCATACAGAGCCCCTGCCTTGGGGAGGTTTATGGTACAGTGGGGAGACTGACATGTAAATAACTCTAAGAAGTATGCAAAAGCGAGTAATAGGATGGCTTGCGGGAAGCAGAGGAGAGCGGAGAGATAAGGCAGGAGGCCATTTACAATAGTCTTGGGGAGGTTAAATCAGAGCCTGACCCAATCCAAGTGACCCAAGGCAGAGGAGAGGGGAATGAAGGGACATTTTAAAAGTTATTTGTGGCAGTGAATGGTGACTGATTTGATACGGGAGATAAGAAGGTTTCTAGGAAACTGGGTGGGTGGTGATGTGCCTTTCTGGGATAATAAATATGGGTGAAGAAGCAGGTTTGGGACTTGTTGAGGCTAGGATGATGTTGACCTGAGCATCAGGATACAAATTGACATTCAGGTCTGGAGCTTAGGATGGGGCTGGGGATAAGAGATTTGGGAATGTTCCTTATAGCAATGGGAGGTTCCTGGAGGAGCAACATACAAAACAAGATGAGGAGTCCAGCTGGCAGAAAGAGGAAGGCAAAGGAGGAGGGTCTTAGTGAAAAGGGCCAGGAAAGAGTGGTCAGAGGTAGGAGGAAAGTCAGGAGGGAATGGTGACTGAGAACCAGCAGAAGAGGATTTCAGGAAAGAACCCCAGTCCTAGAGTCAGGCAGATGTGGGATCTGGTCCTGGCTTTACTACTTTCTAGTTTGTGACCTTGGGCAAGTCCCTTAACCTCTCAGTCTCCGTTTCTGGAGATGGGGCAGTTGAGATGTCATGTGCTGCAGAGCAGTAAAGCAGGATGAGGACCGCCATACTCCTTGAAGGCAGACAGTTTTCATCTTTCCACCCTGGGGCCAGGCCCTTAGGGGTCAGAGCATGTGGTACCTGGGAGGTTACTGGTGGCGTTGGAGGAGGAGAGGGCAGAAGAGGGGTGGGACATGAGGAAGTAGATCATTCTTTATGTCTGACTCCTCACCCCTTCACTGACGCCCGATTCCAGATGCTGCCACCCCAATGTCTTACCTGTGCTGGGCTTCTGTGCTGCAAGACAGTTTCACAGCTTCATCTACCCCTACATGGCAAATGGTTCCCTACAGGACAGACTGCAGGGTCAGGTAAGGGACTGGGTCATGGTCAGAGAATGGGACCAGGCTGCTCCCAGCCATGGGGGTCAAGGGTTAAGGACTTACAGAAGTTCAGAGGGGAGAGGGGCCATCTAGGTGAGACCAGGGAGACTTCAAGGAGAGAAGTGGGGCCAGGATACATAAGATCTGGTTAAGTGCTCACTTTGGCAGCACATATACCAAAATTGGAACGATACAGAGAAGATCAGCATGGCCTCTGAATGAGGATGACAAAATATGAAAAAGAAAAAGAAAAGCACAAAAAGATCTGATTAAGCATTTTCAGGAAAAATCTATAAAAAATTATTTGATGAGAGGCATTTCATTCAAATCAAGAGCATGACAAAGGTGTCTCATAGAACTAACTTCATTCATCATGGTTCTGGAGGTGTTAGCCAATGCAGTAGGACAAGAAAAAGAATTAAGAGGTAAAGAGTATGGAAAAGCGGAGGTGAATTTTTATTATAAAATGTTCTTCTAATGTATACCTATTTGCTTGTGTGTTTATGGAATGTCTCTGGAAAGATACACAAGAAACTGGTTCACTGGCTGCTGCTAGGGAGCAGAACTAGGTGATTGGGACCTAGGATAAGAAGCAAATTTATTATTAGAGTATTATATCATGTGAAGGTAATCTTTAATAAAAATTACAGTGTTTTAAAACAGGTCTTCTGCTTATCTTATCCTCAAATAGAGGGGAAAGAGTTATTCCATAACAGAATTACTGCCTCCCATGGCAGGGACCAGACAAAGCAGTTATTCACGGCATACTAATGATCTTTAGCTTTTCTGGGCACTCACTGTATGCAGGTTGCTGTGATAAGGGTTTTACATAGGTCATCACCTCCAGGCCATGCCACAACCAAAGCAATTTCTTCCCTCATTTTTC
Organism: Pongo pygmaeus; assembly: GCF_028885625.2. Lineage (NCBI taxonomy): Eukaryota > Metazoa > Chordata > Mammalia > Primates > Hominidae > Pongo > Pongo pygmaeus. The sequence goes on along the minus strand of NC_085930.1, from coordinate 67,680,075 downwards.
AAAAGAGGAATCTCTGACATATAGAGACAAAGTGACTTGCCCAAAGGAACATAGAGGACAAATGTCAGGCCAGAGCTTACATTGGGTTCATCTGGCTCTAGGTTTCAGAGTTTTTGAGAAGAAATTAGCAGGGGCTGTCCAGGCCAGTTCTTAGAGGATGTGGGACCTACGCCAGGGCTTCAAAAATAGATGATGAGGCTGGGCACAGTGGCTCACGCCTGTAATCCCAGTACTTTGGGAAGCCGAGGCGGGTGGATCACTTGAGGTCAGGAGTTTGAGACCAGCCTGACCAATATGGTGAAACCCTGTCTCTACTAAAAATATAAGAATTAGCCAGGTGTGGTGGCGCGTGCCTGTAGTACCAGCTACTCAGGAGGCTGAGACAGGAGAATCACTTGAACCCGGGAGGCAGAGGTTGCGGTGAGCCGAGATTGCACCACTGCACTCCAGCCTTGGCGACAAAGTGAGACTCCGTCACAAAAAAAAAAAAAAAAAACGGTGATGATTTAGCCTGGGAGAGTCAGTCTTAGAACAACAGTGGGAGCAAATGAGAAGCTTTAGCCCGTCCCACAATCCCCATCAGCCCTGGTGAAGTTTCCCCTAATACAGATAAAATCAGCGTAAGGCCCAGGTGCTTGGCTTGCAAACACAAGCTCCCTAGCTCCTCTCCCAACCAGCTTCTTTTAGAGAGAAATTCTGGAGCAGCCACTGTAATGGACATGATAAAAATAACTGCTGATTGAGTACCTACTGTGTGGCAGGTGCTATGCTAGGGGCATACCATATACTCCCTTGAATCCTTACAGCAACCCTAAAACATAGGGATTAACATTTCCATTTTATACCCAAGGAAACTGAGGCTCAGAGATGTTAAGTGTCTTTTTCCAAAATTATACAGCTAGTGCATGTCTGAACTGGGAGTTACACCTAGATCTGTCTGATGTCAAAACCCATAGTATAAGGTCAGGCACATGGCTCATGCCTGTAATTCCAGCACTTTGGGAGAGCGAGGTGGGTGGATCGCTTGAGCCCAGGAGTTCGAGACCAGCCTGGCCAACACGGCAAAACCCTGTCTCCACGAAAAATACAAAAATTAGCTGGGAGTGGTGGCACGTGCCTCTGATCCCAGGTATTCGGGAGTCTGAGGCGGGAGAGTCACTTCAGCCTGGGATTTTAAGGCTACAGTGAGCTATGATGCTGCACTTCAGTCTGAGTGACAGAGCAAGACCTGTCTCAAAACAAGCAAACACAAAAAACAATGAAAAAACTCACAGTATCATGCTGAGCCCTGTGGCAGAGGACATGAAGGGTGGGAGGAGGGTCAGGAGCCTGGGACCCTGCCATCAGGACTTCGTTTTTTTGTTTTTTTGTTTTTTTGAGATGGAGTCTCGCTCTGTCACCCAGGCTGAAGTGCAGTGGCATGATCTCGGCTTACTGCAAGCTCCGCCTCCTGGGTTCACGCCATTCTCCTGCCTCAGCCTCCGGAATAGCTGGGACTACAGGCACCCGCCACCAGGCCCAGCTAATTTTTTGTATTTTTAGTAGAGATGGGGTTTCTCCATGTTAGCCAGGATGGTCTCGATCTCTTGACCTCGTGATCTGCCCGCCTGGGCCTCCCAGAGTGCTGGGATTACAGGCGTGGGCCACCGCATCCGGCTGCCATCAGGACTTTAAAAAGGTACATTGTGACTATTTGTCCTCCTGCTTTTCTTTCTCTTAGGGTGGCTCCGACCCCCTTCCCTGGCCCCAGCGTGTCAGCATCTGCTCAGGGCTGCTCTGTGCCGTCGAGTACCTGCATGGTCTGGAGATCATCCACAGCAATGTCAAGAGGTGAGAGAGGTGGGCTGGACCCTCCTGGGGCCTGGGCTGCAAGAGTGGAACTGGTACCTATTCTTGGCTCACCTCCCGCCCCGCCACTCACCCCTGTCCTCTTTGTTTTTCTCTTCCTACCTCCTCTCCTCTGCCCTCCCCTGGATGTCTTTTTCTCTGTTATGCCCTCAAAAATGAGTGTTTCCGGGCTGTGCTCAAGTCCAATTGCTCCCAGCATGAATTGCCTGTCACATTTGTCTTTCTGAGCTGCTGTTTTCCCAACAAGCCCTCCACACCTTACTGCGTCTCATTGTCCACTCAGCAGCTGTCCTGGACCTCATCCTCAAACTTTGGGCCATGTCTGCCAACCCCCTGGGATTTCGAGCTCCTCATTCAGTGTCTTTTCTGAGACCTGTCCCCTTTTTATGTAGCTGTTGGTGTTAACATCTTGTCTGGAAGGCTCCTGCAGGTTAGGCCCACACCCCTGCATCTCAGTGCCATGCACACGAGAGGGAGAGGTCCCCATATGGGGACGGTTAGGATAGGGAGGGATTCCGAAGATACCAGAATATCTGGCAGAACTGGCTCCAGAGACACAGAACTCGTATTTCCCCAAAGTTCTCTTTCCATTTGACTTGTGGAAGTCCTTTCCTATTTTCTCTCCCCCCATTTTTTTTTTTTGTTTTTTGAGACGGAGTTTCACTCTTGTCACCCAGGCTGGAGTGCAGTGGTGCGATCTCAGCTTATTGCAACCTCCACCTCCCCGGTTCAAGCGATTCTCCTGCCTTAGCCTCCTGAGTAGCTGGGATTACAGGTGCTCGCCACCACGCCCAGCTAATTTTTGTATTTTTAGTAGATAGGCTTTCACCATGTTGGCCAGGCTAGTGTTGAACTCCTGACCTCAGGTGATCCACCCGCCTTGGTCTCCTATAGTGCTGGGATTACAGGTGAGAGTCACCGCCCCTGGCTCTCCCCTAATTTTTATTTGATTGCCTCAATAATTCTAATAGCAGGCAAGGAAATGAAAGGGTGAGAGAGGTCACCACTAACCTACCCCATGACTCATCAGCTGGCCTCTAGGTTTTGTTTCTTTTTTCACTTCCTGCCTATACGAATCCTTAGTCCTGAGGTAGCACCTGGGTACCAATTCACATCCTGTTTTTTACCTCTTCATTTAAACATAGTAAACATTTCGCTACATTGTATACCATCATGTTTTTTAGTGTCTTAGTCTTCCCATGAAGGAATTTGCCCATAATTTACTTAACCACTCCTGGCATACACACCCACGCGTTTGCGGGCGTGCACACACACATGCTAAAAAAAAATTTTTTTTTGGCCGGGCACGGTGGCTCACGCCTGTAATCCCAGCACTTTGGGTGGCCGAGGTGGGCAGATCACGAGGTCAAGAGATCGAGACCATCCTGGCTAACACGGTGAAACCTCGTCTCTACTAAAAATACAAAAAAAATTTTTTTTTTTTTTTTTGAGATGGAATTGCTCTGTGGCCCAGGCTGGAATGCAGTGGCACAATCTCTGTTCACTGCAAGCTCCGCCTCCTGGGTTCACGCCATTCTCCTGCCTCAGCCTCCTGAGTAGCTGGGACTACAGGCACCCACCACCATGCCCGGCTAACTTTTTGTATTTTTAGTAGAGATAGGGTTTCACTGTGTTAGCCATGATGGTCTCGATCTCCTGACCTCGTGATCCACCCACCTTGGCCTCCCAAAGTGCTGAGATTACAGGTGTGCGCCACCGTGCCCAGCCAAAAAAAATTTTTTTTGAGACAGGGTCTTGTTCTTTTGCCCAGGCTGGAGTACAGTGGTGCAATCTCAGCTCACCGCAGCTTCCCATCTTAGCCTCCCAAGTAGCTGGGACCACAGGCATGCACCACCATGCCCAGCTAAATTTGTTAGTGCAATCTTGGCTCACTGCAGCTTCCCATCTTAGCCTCCCAAGTAGCTGGAACCACAAGCACGCACCACCATGCCCAGCTAAATTTGTTTGTTTTAGTAGAGATGAGGTCTTGCCATGCTGCCCACGCTGGTCTCAAACTCCTGGGCTCAGGCGATCCTCCTGTCTCGGCCTCACAAAGTGTTGGGATTACAGGCATGAGTCACTGCACCTGGCCTGCACTATATATCTGTACACATGTGGCTTAGCTTTTTCCCATTTTGGAGTATGTTCTCAGTGTTTGCTTTTGGGGGTTAGATGACTGGATCAAATGATTTTTTTTGAGACAGTGTACCACTCTGTTGCCCAGGCTGGAGTGCACTTCTGCCTCCCGGGTTCAAGCAATTCTCCTGCCTCAGCCTCCTGAGTAGCTGGGACTACAGGCGCACACCACCACGGCTGGTTAATTTTTGTATTTTTAGTAGAGATGGAGTTTCGGCATGCTGGCCAGGCTGGTCTTGAACTCCTGACCTCAGGTGATCCGCCCATCTCGGCCTCCCAAAGTGCTGGGATTACAGGCATGAGCCACTGTGCCCGGCCAAGAGGGAATTTTTTTTTTTCTTTTTTTACATGATCTGGGCAGGTTTAGTCACAAAGGATGCTGGTCACTTAGACCTGAGTCAGCCAGGCCAGAGCTGGGGGTTGGAACAGTTGTGGAAGAGACTGAGTCTGCACAGCCTATAGGCTTGGCAAGCTGAGGCTGATCAGGGTTGGCATCTGTGGGGATCAGGGAGGCTGCACTTCTTTGGCCACATTCCTGGGGCAGCAAGACTAAGTCTGAACTCCATCTCCATTTGCTGGAGGGAGTGTGCTTCTGATGCTCTCTCTTCCCCAGTCAGGGCTGGCTCAGAATCTCCATGCTGAGGGTCTTTAGAGACCTCAACTTGCAGGAACTGAGGTGGCTATATTGTCTCCCCAAAGGGTCTGCATGGCAACCTGTTGTTATCCAGCTCAAAATGAGAAGGTTCTCTCTCCTTTCATTTCCACAGCTCTAATGTCTTGCTGGACCAAAATCTCACCCCCAAACTTGCTCACCCAATGGCTCACCTGTGTCCTGTCAACAAAAGGTCAAAATACACCATGATGAAGACTCACTTATTCCGGACGTCAGCCGCGTATCTGCCAGAGGATTTCATCCGGGTGGGGCAGCTGACAAAGCGCGTGGACATCTTCAGCTGTGGAATAGTAAGAGTGTCCTGCTGTGCGTAGAGTGGGGCCCACCTTGATTTGTCCTTCCCACGGCTCCTTTGTAATCACAGGATACGGTAGAGGCACACAGACAGGTTCCATCAAAGTACAACAGGGGCTGAAAAACCGTGACCCACAGGCCACTTTGGCCTGTGGCCTATTTTGTGTGGTCTGTGAGCTAAGGGTAGTTTTACATTTATAAAGGATTATATTTTTAAACACGAAGAATATGTGATAGAGACTGAACATGCTCCCCAAAAGCTCACATATTTACTGTGTGGCCTGTTACAGAAGAAATTTGCCAGCCCTTGAAGGAAAACCACTCATGAGTGTCCAGGTTCTAGTAGGCTCCAGATATCCTCTCCTGACTTCCGTAATTCCCATCCAGCCATCCACTTGTCCATCCAGTTGTCTATCTGTCCTTATTTGTTCATCGCTGTCCGATCATCCATCCACCCTTAGCTGCCCATCCATTCAGCGACCATTGACCCACCCAGCATCCCACCCTACCACCACCACCATCCTTGTCTGCCATTACGTCGTGCCAGGCACTAGGAATATGAATGTAATAAAAACACAGTCCCTCCCCTCAGGAGCTCATGGTCTGCGTGTAGCAGTCTCCAAAGTATATTTCTGTAGAACTCCAGTTCCTTCGGACCTCTAGGATTGATGTGTTAAAAGGGTTTGTGCCCTGACAGGCTTGGAAATATTGCATTAGGCAAAGTCAAGCAGGTTTCTTTACCACAAGATTAATTCAAGCTGGTAGGATGGTAGTGAGCCTTTAATCTGGTACTTGTGAATTCACCAGAGAGAGGTATGCAGTGTTTCCCAAGCTCATTTGACTATGGAACCTTGTTTTCTCAGAATATCTGTCCTTGTCAGTGTTCCATGGAACCCAGTCTGGGAAGTGCTGGCTGAGAAGAGTAACAGTCAGGTTGGCTTCAGCCAAGTGCATACAGCTGCCCCTTGGGCCTCACCCTCTCTTCTTCTCTAGCCTTGAACTCTGTACTTCCTGTCTCTGACGATAGTCTCCTGTCTGTCTACCTCTGCCACCAGAACCGTGGCCCTGAATCACCTCTGCCCTCAGCCAGAACCCCAGATTCTGCACCTCCGTGTCTCCCAGCTGGTTCCTCTGCCTCCCTCAGCCCCACTGCAAGTTGATCAGTGAAGCTCAGCAGGGCTAGTCCAGGCTCCTGCCCCTTTAAGAACCAGGGAGATGGGCAGGGAGTGGTGGCACATGCCTAAAATCTCAGTACTTTGGGAGGCCGAGGTGGGCAGATCACCTGAGGTCAGGAGTTCAAGACCAACCTGGCCAACATGGTGAAACCCCAGCTCTACTAAAAATACAAAAATTAGCCGAGTGTGGTGGCATGTGCCTGTAATCGCAGCTACCTGGGAGGCTGAGTCAGGAGAATCACTTGAACCTGGGAGGCAGAGGTTGCAGTAAGCCGAGATCAAGCCATTGCACTCCAGCCTGGGCGACAGAGCAAGATTCTGTCTCAACAAGAAAAAAGAAAAAAAGAACCAGGGTGATAGAACCACTAGGCCCAGCTCAGTTACTTTCAGCTGTGTGACTTACACCCAGCACTTCTGTCTCTGGGCCTCAGTTATGCCTTCTGTAAGATGGGGCTAACGATACACATGGAGATGAATGGGATAATGTATATAAGCAGGTGAGCATGGTACCCTGCACCCTGCACCTACCAAGAATATTATGATGACTGTGGTTATTTTTATTCCCACCTTTACACCCTCCTTCTGATATCTGTTTACTCTTGACCTTCTAACTAGTGTGTTAGTGTCACAGATGACTTCCTCATCCATCCATTCACCCTCCCACCTATCCATCTACCCATCCACACATCCACCCACGCACCCAGCCTCCACCCACATACCCATCCATCCATCCATCCACCCACCCACCCATCTACCCATCCATCCATCCACCCACCCACCCACCCATCCATCCACCTACCCCACCTGTCCACCCATGTACCCACCCTGCCTCCTACCCACCCACCCACCCATTTATCCACCTACCTACACATCCACCCATCCATCTATCCATTCATTCATTGAATGCCCCCTGGCTTCTGCCACCCTTTTGCTCAGCCCTGCCTCTGGTTGACTGATATGCTTTTGAACTCTGATTCCTCCTGTGGGGAGCACAGTGCATTGCTCAGTGTTTTTTGGTGAGTGCTCAATGACCTCTATAAAGGACTTGGCTCAGAGCCTGCTCTGTGAAAGGGGCACAGGAAATCTTTGTTTATTCATTTCCCCTTGTTCCGTCCCTTCCTGGCAGGGACCTGTCAGGAATCCCTTTTCAATTGGCTCGTGTCCCACTTGCAGCAGTGATGCCCTCTGCTGCCCTCTTCTGGTCACTGCCAGTCTGTTATTAATCTTGGGTGGTTTAAAACCTTTATCCTTTCCTTCTTCCAGGCTTGGAGGGATTCTTGGCTATAAATGTGACCCTATTCTGACTTGCTTCAAGAGATGCTGTGGGAGAGAGATTCCACACTAAGTGTGGGGTATTCACGCCTTTAATATTCACAACTGCTAGTCCCCATTTAACAGATGAGGACACTGAGGCTCAGGTTTCAGTTACTTGCCTAAAGATCACCTGAGCATATAAGGAACAGAGTCAGAATTTGAACTCAGGCCTGACTGTAGAGCCCTTAGCCATCATAGCATTGTCTCTACTGAGAAACCCTGTTCAAAGCAGGTTTCCTGTTTATGAAGACATATATCATGGTTTGCCAATTTTGTGGTGACTTACACGTATACAGGGTTGTGCTCCTTCTGCGAGTGGATGCACTAATGAATAAATAATGTTAGTAAAGGCCTGTGAGTGAAACATGCTATGGATGCTGCAAGATTTGTCTAGAATAGATACCTGCCTGCATGCAGACTCCTTCCTTCCCTGAGATTCACAGAGCAATGCCTGCTTGCCATAGCTGAAGGATTTTTGTTTTTTTTTTTTTTTTTTGAGACGGAGTCTTGCTCTATCGTCCAGGCTGGAGTGCAGTGGCGCGATCTGAGCTCACTGCAAGATCCACCTCCCAGGTTCACACCGTTCTCCTGCCTCAGCCTCCAGAGCACCTGGGACTACAGGTGCCCACCACCGCGCCTGGCTAATTTTTTTGTATTTTTAGTAGAGACGGGGTTTCACCGTGGTCTCGATCTCCTGATCACGTAATCTGCCCGCCTCAGCCTCCCAAAGTGCTGGGATTACAGGCGTGAGCCGCCGCGCCCAGCCAGCTGAAGGATTTTTAAATGAAACAATCTTTAAAAAATAGTGTATATATACGTGTGTGTGTATCTATATCTATCTATACCTATATATATCTTATGGTAATACACGTAAACACACACACACATGAATTTTTGAAAACCATCTTCTCTGCCTGGCTATCAATTAATTACAACCTTCCACTGGCAGCTTGGTGGCATCTTTAATTGGAGGAAGTGTTTAGTGATATTCCCATGTCAGATTTTGGGCAGGTGTGTCTGCTGGCAATGGCAGAGCTGCGCCTGGAGCTCAGACCTTGCAACTGAGAAGAGAAGACAGAATCTGCTGCCTGGCCGTGTGCACGAGTGTCTGAACATACTAACTCACGTTCTGTTCTCTCCAGGTGTTGGCCGAGGTCCTCACAGGCATCCCTGCAATGGATAATAACCGAAGCCCGGTTTACCTGGTAAGGGAACTTGTCCCATCTGGCTGGGTGGTATATTTGGGCCTCACAGCTCTGTAGAGAGGGCAACAACCTCAACTCTAGCTAGTTTTACACATGCTAATGAGGCCTAGTACAAGGTTGCATTTGCATCCCCGCAAAGCAGCTTTAACCTCCCATCCCCACCTGCCAGCCAACGATTGCTTTTTCATGATAATAGCATCTGGGGCTTGGTGCGGTGGCTCATGCCTGTGATCACAGCCTTTGGGAGGCTGATGTGGGTGGATCATTTGAGATCAGGAGTTCAAGACCAGCCTGGCCAACATGGTGAAACCCTGTCTCTATTAAAAAAAGAAAAAGAAAAAACTTACAAAAAACCCCCAACATTATCCAGGCGTGGTCGCATGTGCCTGTAATCCCAGCTACTTGGGAGGCTGAGGCAGGAGAATCACTTGAACCTGGGAGGCAGAGGTTGCAGTGAGCCGAGATTACGCTGCTGCATTCCAGCCTGGGTGAGAGACTCCATCTCAAAAAAAAAAAAAAAAAAAAAGAATTTGGAATGTTTATAGAAAGCACACTTCTTCTCTACATATCAGGCAATTCATTAGGGATTTTCCTCAAATTGATAAAAGTTAATTTCAGCCCTTTTAAACAAGTTTCTATAATAAAAACAATTTCCATTTTGTAGGCCAAAGATCTGATATACATAGTCATTTAAAAAATATAACAACCTGGCTGGGTGTGGTGGCTCAAACCTCTAATCCCAGCACTTTGGAGGAGGCCAAGGCGGGCGGATCACTTGAGGCTGGGAGTTCGAGACCAGCCTGGGCAACATGGCGAAACCCCGTCTCTACTAAAAATACAAAAATTAGCCAAGCATAGTGGCACACACCTGTAATCCCAGCTACTTGGGAGGCTGAGGCAGGAGAATTGCTTGAACCCAGGAGACAGAGGTTGTGGTGAGCCAAGATTGCGCCACTACACTCCAGCCTGGGTGACAGAGTGAGACCCTGTCTCAAAAAAGAATAAAAATACAACAACCTAGCCTGACTTTGTGTTAAATACTTTCCATACATTATCTACCTAAATCATCTCAACTTTTCCATGATAGAGTCATTATATTCATCTGCAGATGAGGAAAGCTGGCTCTGAGGTTGGCCTAGGATCTTGGTTGGAATTACCAAGTGTCAGAGCTGGAATTCTGAATCAGATCTCCCTGACCTGAGATCCTGAGTTCTTTTTTTTTTTTTTGAGACGGAGTCTCACTCTGTTGCCCAGGCTGCAGTGCAGTGGTGCAATCTCGGCTCACTGCAAGCTCCACCTCCCGGGTTTATGCCATTCTCCTGCCTCAGCCTCCCGAGCAGCTGGGACTACAGGCGCCCGCCACCACACCTGGCTAATTTTTTTGTATTTTACAAAAAATTCAAAAGAGACGGGGTTTCACTGTGTTAGCCATGATGGTCTCGATCTCCTGACCTTGTGATCCGCCCGCCTCGGCCTCCCAAAGTGCTGGGATTACAGGACCCTGAGTTCTTAACCACAGCAGTCTCCTGCTTGTTTCTTGTGACAGTCCAACCATACGAATTCAGTATGATCATTCCCATTTACAGCTGAGAAAACTGAGGGCGAGCAGAAGTGACTTGTCTCACACCCCTCAGGGAGATAAGTGGTGGAAGTGGGGTTTAATTGAACCCATGGCTTCTGCAGAGTTTCAAATCTCATGCAAGCTCTAGTCTTCCTCATCAGTTTGAGAGGGGGCACCTTTTCCTACTGGGTATTGAGGCCATTGGAACAGACAGATTATTATTTTATTTATTTATTTTTTCTTGTGACTGGGCCCCAGAAGCATCCCCTGGGCTCTGGGGTAGGGAGGCCTTCAGCCTCCCTACTACATGCAGAAAGTCACGACATGGTCCTTTGATGAACTCTGTGAGTTCCACCCCTTTTGGGCAGTCAACCCCATATGCTGCAGAGAGGTCTGTCTGGGCAGCTCAGATGTGGTTTGGGGCTGTTTGGGGGCAGTTTCTCATCTCCTGACTATTTTCTTGAGATGGATTTCCCAGCAGTCCTCTGGGGCTCCCCGGACAAGTGTCACAGTGGAAGGAGGCTTTTGAGGCACTGACAGGAAATTGTCTAAAATTATTTTTTTTGCTAATGATTTCTAAAAATGTGGAAAATAAGAATTTTTTAAAATGTAGTTTCTTTCTCTTACCCTAGACTCTTGTATGGTCTCTTATCATGTTCTGTTGTGGTAGGTGCAATCTGATGGTTAATCAAGATTTGAGTCAGGGAGGAAGGCTTGCTGACTTCCTGTGGCCCAGGGTAGGAGGAAGCAGGCCTCCTCCAGGCTTGGGAAAGTGTTAGTTGCCACAGTGTTTCCTGAGGGCATTTGGTGGTTTCCACCAAAATTGAAAATATGGGTGCCCTCTGACACGGCAATTCCATTTGTGCCTAGAGAAACATGCACACATGTGAGGAGAGACAGATGAACAAGGATATTTGTAGTGGCATTTTTTTTTTTTTTTCGAGACAGAGTCTCGCTGTTGCCCAGGCTGGAGTGCAGTGGCATGATCTTGGCTCACTGCAACCTCCACCCCCCGGGTTCAAGAAATTCTCCTGCTTCAGCCTCCTGAGTAGCTGGGACTACAGGCGCACATCACCACACCCAGCTAATTTGTGTATTTTTTTTTAGTAGAAACAGGGTTTTGCCATGTTGGCCAGGCTGGTCTTGAACTCCTGACATCACTCAGGTGATCTGCCCACCTTGACCTCCCAAAGTGTTGGGATTACAGGAGTGAGCCACTGCACCTGGCCAAATTTAATTTAATTTGATTTAGAGATAGGGAGGGGTCTTGCCCTGTCACCCAGGCTGGAGTGCAGTGGCCTGATTGTAGCTCACTGCAGCCTCGACTGCCTGGGCTCAAGCGATCTTCCCATCTTGGTCTCCCAAAGCGTGAGGATTACAGGTGTGAGCCATGGCGCCCAGCCTGTATGAGTTTTGACAAATGTATACAGTCATGTAACCACCACCACAATCAAGATGCAGAATATTTTTGTCACCCCAGAAAATTGCCTCCACTTACAGGCCCTGGCAATTACTCATCTAATTTCTGTCCACATAGGTCTATCTTCTTTAGAGGGTCATATCAATGGGCCCATGGCGGATGCACTCATTTGTTTCTGTCCCCCTTCATGTAGCATGGTGCTTAGATTCATCCATGTTGTTGACGTGTCAGTAATTCATTCCTTTTCATTGCTGAAGTATGGATAGATGACTGTTTATCCATTTACCAGTTGCTGGACATTTGGGTTATTTCCAGGTTTTGGCAATTCTGAATAAAGCCAACACAAACATTCTTATTTTAAAAAAATGAAAAAGAGGCCGGGCGCAGTGGCTCACGGCTGTAATCCTGGCACTTTGGGAGGCTGAGGTGGGTGGATCACTTGAGTTCAAGAGTTCAAGACCAGCCTGGGCAACATGGTGAAACCCCATCTCTACTAAAAACACAAAATTAGCCCTGTGTGGTGGCGAGTGCCTGTAATCCCAGCTACTCAGGAGGCTGAAGCAGGAGAATCGCTTGAACCTGGGTGGCAGAGTGCAGTGAGTCGAGACTGCGCCACAGCACTCTAGCCTGGGCAACAGAGTGAGACTCTGTCTCAAAAAAATGAAAAAGTAAATTGAAAAAGACATGTATGTTCTGACAGGGACATATCTCCAAGTGAAAAAAGCAAATTCAGAATAGTATATAGTATGATCACATTTTTGCTAAAAATAGATGGATGAATGAATGAAAACATTGTATCACATATTTTCTTCTCTATAAATTGAGGATAATAGTAGTACCCCCCCCCCCACCGACAAGGTATGTTTGTTTGTTGTCATTTTTGGAGATAGGGTATCCTATCTTCTATCTTCTTTGTCACGAAGGCTGGAGGAGTGCAGTGGCATGATCATAGCTCACTGTCACCTCGAACTCCTGGGCTCAAGGGATCCTCCCACCTTAGCCTCCTGGGTAGCTGGGATTATAGGCATGAGCCGCTGTGCCTGGCATCTGACAGGGTTATTGAAGGTTAAATAATATGTGAGATGTCTAAAATAGTAACTAGAACATAATAAACAATATATGTTAACTATTAGTATTATCATTATTATTTGAGATAAGGTCTCTGCCACCCTGGCTAGAGTGTAGTGGTGCAATCATGGCTCACTGTAACCTTGAACCCCTGGCCTCAAGTGATCCCCTGCTTTAGCCTCCCAAGTAATTGGGACCACAGGCACGTGCCACCACTCCTAGCTAATTTTTATTTTTATTTTATTTATTTATTTTTATTTTGAGATAGAGTCTTGCTCTGTCACCCAGGCTGGAGTACAGTGGTGCAGTCTCCGCTCACTGCAGCCTCTGCCTCCTGGCTTCAATTGATTCTCCTGCCTCAGCCTCCTGAGTAGCTGGGATTACAGGCATGGACCAACATGCCCAGCTAATTTTTGTATTTTTAATAGAGACAGGGTTTCACCATGTTGGCCAGGCTGGTCTTGAACTCCTGACCTCAAGTGATCCATCTGCCTCGGCGGCCTCCCAAGTACCTGGGACCACAGGCATGTGCCTTTATGCCCAGCTACTTTTTAATTTGTTATTTGTAGAGATGGGGTCTTGTTATGTTGCCCAGGCTGATATTGCTATTATTTTAACAGCTCTTAGGATACTGTTATAATTATTACATAAGTAAATATATAACCAAAATAATTATAGCTGTATAGCAGAAAGTAATATAATCCAAACTATTAGCAGGGGTTACCTTTGGAGAGTAGAAATGAAAGGAAAGGTAAACTTTTGTCCCCAAATTTTAACCACTTATGTTTAATTTTAATTTTTTTTTGAAATGGAGTCTCCCTCTGTGGCCCAGGCTGGAGTACAGTGGTGTGCTCTTGGCTTACCACAGCCTCTGTCTCCCAGGTTCAAGCAATTCTCCTGCCTCAGCTTCCCATGTAGCTGGGATCACAGGTGTGTGCCACCATGGCCCAGATAATTTTTGTATTTTTAATAGAGATGGGGTTTTGCCACGTTGCCCAGGCTGGTCTCGAACTCCTGAGCCCAAGTGATCCTCCTGCCTTGGCCTCCCAAAGTGTTGGGATTACAGGTGTGAGCCACCGTGCCCAGCCAAAAGTTGCTTTTTAAGGGTAGTTTGTTTGAAACTAGACCCAAAAAATGTCCATATATTACTTTGGTTATGTTTCTTTGTTTTTTTCATTTTTAAAAAAAATTTTTATATGGAGATGGGATGTCACTTTGTTGTCCAGGCTAGTTTTGAACTCCTGGGCTTAAGCATTCGCCTGCCTCGGCCTCCCAAAGTGCTGACATTACAGGTGTGAACCACCATGCCCAGGCATGGTTATGTTTCTTAAGACTCTTATTCTTGCCCGGGTGCGGTGGCTCAAGCCTGTAATCCCAGCACTTTGGGAGGCCGAGGCAGGAGGATCACGAGGTCAGGAGATGGAGACCATCCTGGCTCACATCGTGAAACCCCATCTCTACTAAAAATAAAAAAAAAATTAGCCGGGTGTGGTGGCGGGCGCCTGTAGTCCCAGCTACTCGGGAGGCTGAGGCAGGAGAATGGCATGAACCCGGGAGGCGGAGCTTGCAGTGACCCGAGATCGCGCCACTGCACTCCAGCCTGGGCGATAGAGCGAGACTCCGTCTCAAAAAAAAAAAAAAAGACTCTTATTCTCTCACAACCTCTCCTGCAATGCCCTTTTTCATTTTGGATGTTGTTGGATTTTTGCATAGAATAGGTCATTTGCCCTATATAGACACACTGTCTCACATTCTGGGTTTTGCTGATTACATCCTGTGGTCTCCTTCCCTTGTTTCTCTATTCCTCATATTTCCTATATTTGGCAGTTAGCACTTGTGACTTGTTTAGAGTCATGGTCATTGCCTTTGTCAAGAACACTTCCTGGAGGCGCTGTGAGCCTCCCATTGCTTCACTACACGGGACGTAGCCTGTTGTCCTACTTTTAGTGCTAAGAACGATCAGTGTGTTAAGGTTTTAGTGCTAAGATTGATCAGTGGTTTCAGGTGGAGCTGCCGACTCCTCCATGGTGAAGTTCCCTCGACATCCTTTCATCGCGTGTTCTCAGTCCCCCAACCTGTTTAAACACTAGGTGTCTTCTGTAGTTTTTTTGATTATCATCATAGTCTTTGCATCAAGATACATAGCAATGATGGCAGGTTTCCAGTTGGGGCAAATTGTGAGACCCTGCCTTTAGAAAAGAAGAAAATAATACACTTCTACTGTTCTTGATTATCAGCTTTAAACACTAGCACACTTTAAAAAAAATAAACATTTAGGCTGGGTGCAGTGGCTCACACCTATAATCTGAGCACTTTGAGATGCCAAGACAGGAGGATTACTTGAGCCCAGGAGTTCAAGACCAGCCTGGGCAACATGAGACTCCATCTCTACAAAAAATTAAAAAATTAGCCAAGTACAGTAGCATGTGCCTATAGTCCCAGCTACCTGGGAGGCTGAGGTGGGAGGATTGATTGAATCGAGGAGGTTGAGACTGTAGTGAGCTGTGATTATATCACTGTGCCTGGCCTATTTTTATTTTTATTTCTTATTTATTTATTTATTTTTTGAGACAGAGTCTCACTTTGTCGCCCAGGCTGGAGTGCAGTGGCACAGTCTCGGCTCACTGAAGCCTCTCCCTCCCCGGTTCAAGCAATTCTCCTACCTCAGCCTCCCGAGTACGTGGGACTATAGGCACGCACTGCCATGCCCGGCTAATTTTTTGTATTTTTTAGTAGAGACGAGGTTTCACCGTCAGCCAGGCTGGTCTCGAACGCCTGACCTCAAGTGATCTGCCAGTCTCGGCCTCCCAAAGTGCTGGGATTACAGGCATGAGGCACCGCGCCTGGCCTATAATACATGTTTTTACAATATTTAGTACAATATATTTGTAACATTTATATATGCTAATCATATATACCATATTACTCATGAAATATACAATAATTTATATTAAATATGCTTACATATTTGTATAAAATTATTTATATAGCATATGTTCTATTGTATGCATAGTTCAGATTCCTGCATTTTATGTGGTACAAAATATAAAATATATGTAAATACAACATGTATAAAAAGTATAGACATAATATTTTCTTTATAGTGGCTCTCCTGTTATGTATACATAGGTCAGAATCCTACATTTGAAATGTTTATATCATAAGAGATTGTCCATGTAGTTGTTAATAAGATTAAATTATTAAGTGCTCATCATGTAGTAAGTGCCATATAAATGGTAGCTATTGTTACTATTAGTTATTATCACTAAAAGACTATTGAATGTTCCGTGTCAGATGTCACTCTCTGTGCTTATAGGTGCACTGTTTCATTGAATGGTTGTGTTAGTCCTAGGTGTAGGTATTTTATTATTTTTTTGAGACAGAATCTCGCTGTCACCTAGGCTGGAGTGCAGTGGCCTGATCTCGGCTCATTGCAGCCTCCGCCCCCCACCTCCCCCACCATGGGTTCAAGCAGTTCCTCTGCCTCAGCCGCCCTAGTAGCTGTGATTACAGGCGTGCGCTACCAAGCCCAGCTAATTTTTATATTTCTAGTAGAGACGGGGTTTCACCCTGTTGGCCAGGCTGGTCTCGAACTCCTGACCTCAAGTGATCCACCCGCCTCTGCCTCCCACAGTGCTAAGATTACAGGCGTGAGCCACTGCGCCCGGCCCTGGTGTAGGTATTTTTGTTATTCCCATTTTCCTGATGAACCAACCGAGGCCTAGAAAAATTAAGACCCCGCGTTTGTGGCATGAATTCACTATGGAGTGTCCTGTGCATGTAGGAAATCGAGTCCTTTTCCATTTCTTGGGTGTTTTACTTCTTTCTGGAATCCTTGCATTTATTCTTACGATGTCCTGTCGGTTTTCTGAGCATTTTTTGCAGCTCTGGAGGTGAGTGGGGCGCGTGCGTTGGCTCTTGCAGCTCTGCAGCTCACGCAAGGGCGTTTCTACCCTTCTTCCCACAGAAGGACTTACTCCTCAGTGAAATTCCAAGCAGCACCGCCTCGCCCTGCTCCAGGAAGACGGGCGTGGAGAACGTGATGGCAAAGGAGATCTGCCAGAAGTACCTGGAGAAGGGCGCAGGGAGGCTTCCGGAGGACTGCGCCGAGGCCCTGGCCACGGCTGCCTGCCTGTGCCTGCGGAAGCGTAACACCAGCCTGCAGGAGGTGAGCATCGCCCACAGCGGCCTCGCTGCCTGGGCGCGTGGGTCCACCTCCTCGGGGACGGCCCCTTCACAGAGGCCAGGTTGTGCTTGCTTGCAAGCCGCAGAACCTCCTAGAGCTCCCATCAGCCAAAGGGCGGTGTAGGGATGGATAGTGCGGAGCCCGATGACGGGTATTGCAGGGCCTCAGGGCGCAGGACCAAACCCGCGTATGTTAAAAGAACTCGATGCACTCTTTGTGAATCGGCTTTATTCCCCCTTCTCTATAGGCCCCTTCTCCTTTCCTTTGTTTTCTCTGGAGGGAACGGCTCTGCCAGCAGGTATAACGGAGAGAATGAGCCTCCACCCTGAGTCCCACCACAGAGGTAGAACCTGATTGGCTGAACTTGGGTCAGGTGTCTACCGCTTGGCCAATCAGGCATGGTGGGGCGGTCCAGCATGCAAACCGAGCTGCCCAGGGCTCCCTCCCTGGATGGTGTCGGGGCCAGGTCCCAAAGAAAGGGAGTGTGCTCAGCCCATGCACTAGGCGGACGTCCTAGAAAGCAGCCACTACACGGGGTAAGAGATTTTTTTGGACATGAGAAGTAGCCGTGGCTTCCATGGTAAAAGGTAATCAAGAGACTACTGCTTGATCTTTTTTTTTTTTTCTTTCTTTTTGAGACAGAGTCTCCTTCTGTCGCCCAGGCTGGAGTGCAGTGGCGCTATCTCCAACCTTCACCTGCCGGGTTCAAGTAATTCTCTTGCCTCAGACTCCCGAGTATCTTGAATTACAGGCATGAGCCGCTCTGTGTGGCCATTGCTTGGTCTTTCTAAGGACAAACTCTTCACTGCCTGGGAGGACCCTTAGAAATCATCTAGCAGAGTGATTTTCAAGTCGTGTTGGGCACAGAGGGGCTCCTTGAGAATACTCAGGAATTGCTGTTGGCAGCAAGAGGGGTTGGGGGAGGTGCAGGCCCCCACCTGTGACTCGGACCAGACACCCACTTTGACTTTTCTCAGTTACTGTATTGGGTTCTCTCTGGAAAGGGTTTGGTGGCTGAAAAACATCTTCAAAAACCTCTGCTGTAGCCCAAGCCTCCCATTTTACAGAGAAGATGAGGCCACAGAATTGGTTTTTGTCAGAGCTCTCTGGACTCCCGGTTCAGCCTTATGTCCATCGTCTTGCGCCGTCACGTGGCAGGAGCTGGAGGCTTCAGTCTTTGTTCGTAGCCTTTGCTAGCACAGGGGTCCCCCAAGTGTCCATGTGCCCCGATGTTCAGTCATTCATTCCGCAGTTGTACACTGGGGCCAGGGGACACATCTGTTCGGGAACAAGGCAGACCCAGGTCCACTCTCCTGGAACTCATGGACATTGCATAGTGATTGTCTGTGTGGTGAGCGCCAGGACAGTGTATGACGAGGACCTCACCCTGTTGACCTTCCTGAGGAAGGGGTGTTTAAGCACACGAAGAGCAATCCAGGCAGAAGGAACAGTCTGCAAATGGCCTGAATCGAGAGAGAGCTCAGCACGTTCAAGGGCCTGGAAGAAGGTCCGAAGGGCTAGAACACAACACATGGGGCACAGTGGCTTGTGTTGGGTGTGTCAAGGAAGGAGTTGTCCAATGATAGAGGGTTTTGTAGGCACAGTAAGGATTTTTGCAATGCCACTAAGGTTTTTTTTTTTTCTTTTTACAGAATCTCACTCTTTCAGCCAGGCTAGAGTGCAGTGGTGCAGTCTCGGCTCACTGCAACCTCCACTTCCCCGGTTCAAGCAATTCTCCTGCCTCAGCCTCCCGAGTAGCTGAGATTGCAGGTGTGTGCCACCACACCCAGCTAATTTTTGTATTTTTAGTAGAGACGGGATTTCACTATGTTGGTCAAGCTGGTCTCGAACTCCTGACCTCAGGTGATCCACCTGCCTCGGCCTCTCAAAGTGCTGGGATTATGGGCGTGAGCCACTGTGCCTAGCCTCACTAAGGGTTTTAAGCAGAGGTAGGACGTAATCAGATTTATATTCTAAAAAGTTATGTCTCCTTCAACCAATTATTCTTTCAGTAAGACTTTCATTCTTTTATTCATTCATTATTTTGTTCAGTGTGTCACTTAAGGTGCAGGTGAAACTGCTATAACAAGGAGACTGCAAAATGTAGTGGTTTAAATAAGATAGACGTTTATTCTCTTTAGTGTAACAGTTTGAATTTACACAGTCCAGTGCTAATGTGGCACTGCCACGGTATTGGGGACCCAGGCTCCTTCTATATTGTTTATCTGCTATCCTTACCATGTGCCTTCCATGTCAGGGTCTAAGATGGCTGCTGTTGCTCAGGCCATCACACCTGCATTCCAGCCAGTGAAAGAGGGTTAAAAGGAAAAGGTGGACACATTCCCTTTCTTTTAAAGATATAACCTGGAAATGCATCACTTTTTCTCACATAATAGAGAGTAGAACTTAGTTACATGGCCACGCCTAGCAACAAGGAAATGCGGTCTTTAGATTGGCAAATATTTATTGGGCATCTACTGTGAAGATTTATCTCAAGAAGTAACATGTGGCCTGGGCCTTGAAGGATGAGACGTTTGCCACATAAAATAAAGGGGATAGGGTGCTTTAGGTGTAAGAAGAGGTAGGAGATGGCCTTAGCTCTTAGTACATCACAACCAAGCTAGGAAGATGAAAGAACAGCTGGGTCAGGGACTGGAAGATAAGCAGGCCTGGGTTTGATGGTCACCTTTGCCATTTACTGGACTGGCTGGGTGGCTTTAGACAGGGAACTTAACTTTTCTGATCTTTTAATTTTTTATCTATAAAAATTCATGCATTGTGTATGAAATGGATACATTAGTGGCCGGGCGCGGTGGCTCACGCCTGTAATCCCAGCACTTTGGGAGGCCGAGGCGGGCAGATCACGAGGTCAGGAGATCGAGACCATCTTGGCTAACATGGTGAAACCTCATGTCTACTAAAAATACAAAAAATTAGCCGGGCGTGGTGACAGGCACCTGTAGTCCCAGCTACTCGGGAGGCTGAGGCAGGAGATTGGCATGAACCCAGGAGGCAGAGTTTGCAGTGAGCCGAGATACGCCCCTGCAGTCCGGCCTGGGCAAAAGAGCGAGACTCTGTCTCAAAAAAAAAAAAAAAAAGAAATGGATACATTAGTATATTGAATTTTTTGCAAGGCACTGAGGAGATGAGATTTGTTATTGTTGTTACGGGTATAAGGGTATGTATGTGTGCTCTGTGTGTGTGTGTGTGTGAAGAAGAAACATTCCTTCCTTGCTTCCCTCTAATTTTCCTAACCTCCTTAACCAGAAAAACCTTCCAGGGCAACATCTATATTATTTGTGCTTTTTTGATTGAAAGTGTTAGGAACTTAAACTCTTACACACACACACATGCATGCATACACACACAGACATAGGGAGAGGGGAAGAATATGAATGAGTGAATTAGCGAATGAATGAACTTAGTGTCTCATTTAACCAAACAACAGAGAGGACAGGCATTGCTCTGCTTTCAGGGAAGTTAGACCCAGGATCTCAAACACCAAAGGTACAGCCATTGTGTCTGTGTGTCTGTGGCTCTCTCTCCGTTGCTTGCCTCTGCTTTACTCTGTGTTGAGGTTTCATTTTCCCCTACTGTAAATGGGTTTTCTGGGTATAATGGGGCGTCTGGTTCTACCACTAGAAAGGAAAGGCTGGAGGTCTTTCCCCAATAAGCTCTAGGTGGAAAAGTTTCAGGGAAGGATTCTGATTGGCCAGCTTCGATCACATGCCCAAATTCCTATGGCCAGAGAAGTGGGGTACTATGATCTGCCCATGTTGGGTCATGCCGTCTCATCTATGACAGGGCAGTTGGTGGGCAACCACAGGTCTTTTCAAAGGAAGGGTGTGATTTTTTCAGACAAAGCAACCAGCATTAGGTTCTTCAGTCTGCTCCCCGCCCCCTCTCTGTTGGGAGGCCAGATGTTAGCATTTCTATTTCAGAGAGAATTCCTGATGAGCTCCCTTCTCCCTCTTCTCCCAAAGGTGCGTGGCTCTGTGGCTGCTGTGGAAGAGTGGCTCCGAGGTCGGGAGATGTTGCTCCCTTGGAGTGGGCTTTCTGAGGGTACAGGCTCTTCTTCCAACACCCCAGAGGAAACAGACGACGTTGACAATTCCAGCCTTGATGCCTCCTCCTCCGTGAGTGTGGCACCCTGGGCGGGGGCTGCCACCCCACTTCTCCCCACAGAGAATGGGGAAGGAAGACTGCGGGTCATCGTGGGAAGGGAGGCCGACTCCTCCTCTGAGGCCTGTGTTGGCCCGGAGCCTCCCCAGGATGGTAAGCCAGAGGTCAGAGTGCATTTGGATGCTCATGTGTGTGTCCCCAACTTCAGCCCATCATTTTTTCTTTCTGTTGCCCTCATTCACTCCTTCATTTGGTTATTCAGTCATTCACCAACCAGCCAGTTTTTCACAGAGAAACCTGGGAGGCATCCTTGACACCTCCCTCTCCCTGCCCTGGACTGTGTCTGGTTAATCACCCAGTCCTGTCCATTTGCCTCCAAAATCTCTCTCACCTCCATCTACTTCTCTGGATTCTCCCTTTGTCTGAGCTCCTGTCCTCAGGGGACTGCATAGCTTCCCTTAGTCCTCCTCCATCCTGGCTCCTCCCTCACCAGGTCCTTCTCCAGGAGCCAGCCAGAGTAGATTTTAAAAACACAATGCCGGCCACGCGAGGTGGCTCACGCCTGTAATCCCAGCACTTTGGGAGGCTGAGGCGGGTGGATCACCTGAGGTCAGGAGGTCGAGACCAGCCTGGCCAACATGGCGAAACCCCGTCTCTACTAAAAATACAAAAAAATTAGCTCAGCATGGTGGCGCGTGCCTGTAATCCCAGCTACTTGGGAGGCTGAGGCAAGAGAATTGCTTGAACCCGGGAGGCAGAGGTTGCAGTGAGCCAAGATTGCGCCACTGCACTCCAGCCTGGGCGACAGAACGAGACTCCGTCTCAAAAAAACAAAAAACAAAACAAAACAAAAAACACAATGCATGTCATCCCTCGTTCAAAGTCCTCACGGCCCCATGTGGTCTGTTGCTGTCTGTCTCTCCTCTCAACACAAACACCATCCTCACCAGTCACTTCTAAAGATATCTTCCAGGCTGGGTGCGGTGGCTCACACCTGTAATCCGAGCACTTCCGGAGGCTGGGGTGGGCAGATCACCTGAGGTCAGGAGTTCAAGACCAGCTTGGCCAACTTGGTGAAACCCTCTCTACTAAAAATAAAAAATTAGCTAGGCGTGGTGGCGTGTGCCTGTAGTCCCAACTACTTGGGAGGCTGAGGCACGAGAATCACTTGAACCCAGGAGGTGGAGGTTGCAGTGAGCCGAGGTCGTGCCATTTCACTCCAGCCCTGAGTGACAGAGTGAGACTCCGTCTCAAAAAAAAAAAAATAAAATAAAGAAGATACTTTCTGGCGCAGTGGCTCACGCCTGTAATCCCAACACTTTGGGAGGCTGAGGCGGGCAGATCATGAGTTCAGGAGTTCAAGACCAGTCTGGCCAATATGGTAAAACCCCCCGTCTCTCTACTAAAAATACAAAAATTAGCTGGGTGTGGTGGCAGGCACCTGTAGTCCCAGCTACTTGGGAGGCTAAGGCAGGAGAATTGCTTGAACCCGGGAGGTGGAGGTTGCAGTGAGCTGAGATTGCACCACTGCACTCCGGCTTGGGTGACAGAGGAAGACTCTGTCTCAGGGGAAAAAAAAAGATACCTTCCATTCCTGCCACTCAGGTCCAAGGATACCAAGTTTCTTTCTGAAATAAAAAATTAGGAAGGCCCCTCATTTTTTTTTTTTTTTTTTGAGACGGAGTTTCACTCTTGTTGCCCAGACTGGAGTATAATGGCGTGATCTTGGCTCATGGCAACCTCCGCCTCCCGGGTTCAAGCGATTCTCCTCCTCAGCCTCCCGAGTAGCCGGGATTACAGGCATGTGCCACCATGCCTGGCTAATTTTGTATTTTTAGTAGAGACAGGGTTTCTCTGTGTTGGTCAGGCTGGTCTTGAACTCCTGACCTCAGGTGATCCGCCCACCTCGGCCTCCCAAAGTGCTGGGATTATAGGTATGAGCCACCGCACCCGACCAGGAAGGCCCTTTCAATGCAGTGTCCCTGTCCCTTAGTAAACATGGTTCAATGAATGTCCCAGGCTCTGACCACTCCTGTTTCTCTTTTACTCCTCCTGCCATGGGGAGGGGAGAGGAAGAAGAAAGACAGGATGTGAGCATTTTTTTCACTCCACCCTCCCACCCCTCAACATCATTAAGAGGAGCAGGGAAACCCTCTCCTTTCTGGAAGGTCAGGGTAGGTTGCAGGGCTTCCTGCAAAGGCAGAGGAGATGAAAATGCTCATTACAGCCGGGTGCAGTGGCTCATACCTGTAATCCTAGTACTTCGGGAGGACAAGGTGGGCTGATTGCTTGAGCCCAGGAGTTTAAAGATCAGCCGGGGCAACATGGTGAAAACCTGTCTCTACGAAAGATGCAAAAATTAGCCAGGTGTGGCCAGCCAGGCATGGTGACTCACACCTGTAATCCCAGCACTTTGGAAGGCCAAGGCGGGTGGATCACTTGAGGTCAGTAGTTTGAGATTAGCCTGGCCAACGTCGTGAAACCCCGTCTCTACTAAAAATACAGAGAAAAAAAAAAGGCCAGGCCTGGTGCCTCACGCCTGTAATCCTAACACTTTGGGAGGCTGAGGCGGGCGGATCACGAGGTCAGGAGATCGAGACCATCCTGGCTAAGATGGTGAAACCCCGTCTCTACTAAAAATACAAAAAATTAGTTGGGCGTGGTGGTGGGCGCCTATAATCCCAGCTACTCAGGATACTAAGTCAGGAGAATTGCTTGAACCCAGGAGGCAGAGGTTGCAGTGAGCCGAGATTGAGCCACTGCACTCCAGCCTGGGCAACAGAGTGAGACTCCATCTCAAAAAATAATAAATAAATAAAGAAATAAATAAATAGGTTGAGTGCCGTGGCTCATGGGCCCGGCGTGGTGGCTCACGCCTGTCTGTAATCCTAGCACTTCGGGAGGCTGAGGCGGGTGGATTGCCTGAGCTCAGGAGTTCAAGACTAGTCTGGGCAACACGGTGAAATCCCTTCTCTACTAAAACACAAAAAAATTAACTGTGTGTGTCGCCCAGCCTGAGCAACAGAGTGAGACTCCATCTCAAAAAAAAAAAAAAAAAAAAATAGCCAGGTGTGGTTGTGCACACTTGTAGTCCCTGCTACTCAGGAGGCTGAGGTGGGAGGATCACCTGAACCTGTGAGGTCAAGGTTGCCTTGAGCTGAAATTGTGTCACTGCACTCCAGCCTGGGCAACAGAGTGAGACCCTGTCTCGATTAAAAAAAAAAAGAAAAAAAAAAAAAAGAAATGCTCATTACACTCAGGGCCTGATTCAGAAACCTGATTTAAGTGAATCTAAGAATTATAATAATAGTAACTTTCATTCAAGTCGCTCTTGTTTGCTTTCTGTTGAACATCAGTTACAGAGACTTCATGGCAAATTGACATCAATGAGGCCAAAAGGAAACTGATGGAGAATATTCTGCTCTACAAAGAGGAGAAACTGGACAGCATTGAGCTCTTTGGCCCCTGATGACCGGAACACAGCTGAGGACCCTTGTCCTCAGTTGGAAAGATGACCATCAGATCAAGAAAAAGGTCTGAGGCAGAATCCAAGATCTGCCAGGAAACACACAACAAAACATCGGCTGTCCTGGGTGGGAGGGAAACTTCATTTCACTGGAATGAGTTGGGATAGAAAGGCCCTCAGCTTTTAGAGACACAAAAATCCATGAAGTCTCTTCCTTTCTGGGCTTTGTTAGTCAGAGCAGGGGATCAGAGGAGACTGAAGCAGAAACCCTGCACACGGGCCCAGGATGTGGCTGATTTTGTGGTTCCGGGGAGTATGTGATGATAACCACCCCAGCAGATTCCATTACCTCAGCAGCTTTTGTTCCCCCACCACTGGCAGTTCTGCAATGCCATAGCATTTTCCAGAGCTAAGATCTCTGGGTTGTATTTGCTGACAGCCTGCAAGCTTGCATGCTCTGAAAGATTTTTTTTTAGTTTTTAATTTTTTTGTAGAGATGGGGTCTCGCTTTGTTGCCCAGGCTGGTCTTGAAGTCCTGGGCTCAAGCAATCCTCCCACCTCAGACTCCCAAAGTGCTGGAATTACAGTTGGGAGCCACTGTGCCTGGCCTGGAAGACTTTCAACTTGTGTCTCAGTGCAGTTCTTGACTCATCTCTCTGGGTCTCAGGTTCTACAAATGCCAGACACCTAGCGAAGAGCTCTGCAGGCTTTCCACTGCCTGTATTGGAAATCTTGCAATTCACATAATTATTCAGTCACTGCCTGGTACCTTTATCTTCCCATCCCACTAATGTTAGTATTTTTTAATGGAGCTTTTATTTTGAGAATATGTGTTTGTTTGTTTTTTGAGACAGAGTCTCACTTTGTCACCCAGGCTGGAGTGCAGTGGCACGATCTCGGCTCACTGCAAGCTCTGCCTCTCAGGTTCAAGCGATTCTCCTGCCTCAGCCTCCTGAGTAGATGGGACTATAGGCACCTGCCACTACGCCTGGCTAATTTTTGTATTTTTAGTAGAGACGGGGTTTCACCATACTGGCCAGGCTGGTCTTGAACTACTGACCTTGTGATCTGCCTGCCTTGGCCTATCAAAGTGTTGGGATTACAGGCTTGAGCCACTGCACCCGGCCGAGAATATGTGTTATTTATGACTAGATGATGAAGAATCAGGAGAATCCATTTCATGTCTGATTCTGCTGCTAATTAAGTCAATCATTTAATTTTTGGGACCTCAGTTTCTTTGTAAGTAAAATAACACCTGCTTGTTCTTCATCCCTGGGCTGTTGGGAGGAACAGATGAGACTGGTTATAGAAGCACTTGGAAAATGCACTTGTCCTGTTTTGTAAAATAAATAAGGTATTAAATGTGTATTTCTGCCATGTACCTAATGATTATTCAGTGTGTATATATCTGAAAAGTCATGTTGCAGATCTTTTTGTGAAACAGATGCTATTTTAAATTCACTGGGAGAAATATCCTATTTAAAGTAATTCTATAGTAATTTCTTTTTATATAATAAAAATATATTTGTAAAGTCAGCAGACAACTTGTAATCAGTTTTGTGTCTGAAAGAATTTGTTTAGAGAAGGCACTCTGCATCCTTGAGATCGGGTAGCCAAGAGCTACGATCCTGGCTCTTACTGTTGACTGTTAATAGCTGCATGATCTTGGGCCCAGTTAGGAAGTTACTCTGAGGCTCTGTTTCCTCATCTGTACGATGGGAAAAAGAAAAAGTACCCATCTTGTAGGGTTGTTGTCAGATGGGTCCTGCCTGGTGAAAGCATTTGGCAGCTCCCCAGTAAGGACAGCTTTGGCTTGATGTGTGATATAGCTGAGCTGGGTCCCAGTCCAGGTAGACAGTGATCTATACAGACAGCCCTGTCTTCAGCTCCAGTGTCTGTGAGGATTCAAGGTGAATGTGCATTTTGTGCCCCAAATGGGACCTGGCCTGTTGCGAACACTTTACAATTATAAGCAGGTGTTTCCAGGGCTGTTTGAGCAATAGAGGGCTGACATCAATAGGTTCGTAGTTATCCAGACATACTTAACATTTCTAGACTAGGATTTCATATATTTTTGGAGAAGTCAGTGAATCCCCTTGGGACTTGGATGAAAGCTCTAGACCTTTGCTACATACAGACATACATACATATGCATTCTGAGTACATGAATTCCAGACCTTCACGGGCACCATGATGTCTTTTCATGGATCCCCCATAGGGAAGCCCTGAATTATTTTTTTTTAGGTTAATAGAGGATTTAAAAATCTAAACAGCACAAAGTTTCCATGGTGAGAAGGCAGGCTTTTTCTCAATGGGATCTTAGTCTTCAGTTTCTTGTTCCCAAAGGCAACCACTGTCACTAGGTTGGAGTATCCTTCCAGAGGTGATGGAAAACAGAGGTGATGCTCAATTTAGTCATCAGGGAAATGCAAATCAAAACCTCTATGAGATGCCACTTCACATTCACTAGGATAGTTGTAATCAAAAAGACAAAAACAAGTGTTGGCCATGATGTGGAGAAATTGGAGCCCACACACACTGTTGGTGGGAATTGAAAATGGTGAGCACTTTGGAAAACAGTTTGGCACTTCCTCAAAAGGTAAGAATTTCCATATGACCTAGCAATTCTTCCCCTAGGTATCTACCCAAGAGAAATGAAAACATATCCACACAAAAGCCTGCACACCAACGTTTATAACAGCCAACAAATAGAAACAACCCAAATATCCATCAACTGATAAGTGGATACATGAAATGTGGTCTATTCATGCAATGGAATATTCAGCCATAGAAAAGAATTAAGTACTTATGAAGCAAAGACTTTCCTCCCCATCTAATTAGGAATAAATAGACTTCTCTTAGAAGCAAAATTTATTCAAAGACCTAACATTCTTAAATACCTGCTAGCCATAATAAATCAATGTACTTTATGTTCTTAGCTCCCACAATTTAGCCTAAATATTTGCCCTGGCATGGTTATACTGGTCCAAGCAAGCATTAAGTCATAGCCTGTTCCTCTTCCTTATTTGAAAGTGTTTTTACCTTTCTCAGCATTCCACAAGTTACTTCCTCCTTCCTTTGTTCTCCTCTGCTTTTGCCTCTTTCAAAAAATTCTAAGTTGCTAGCCAATCAAGACAAATACAGAATGTGAAGTCCCGTTTCAGCCAATGGAAACTGGACACAGCGGTAGGGTGGATACATCAGGTTATAAATGACCCTGTCTCCTTTGTTCAGTGTACTCGTGGCAAAACTGCTGGTGAGTGTACCGTTTCTGCAGAAAGTATAAAAACGGCCTTGCTGAGAAAATTATTTATGTTCAAGTGCTATTTCTTTATGGCACCGGGGAACAAACATTTCAAACATACTGACACATATTACAACATGGATGAACCTTGAGATCATGGTAAGCAAAAGCAAGTCACATATTGTATGATTCCATTTTTAATTTTGTCAGAATAGGCAAATCTATCAAGACAAACTAGATTACAGTCTTGCTGAAATTACAGAAGTGAGCCACCAGGCCAGCTGGTCATATACCTTTTTTCTTTCTTCTTTTTTGTTTTGAGACAGAGTCTCCCTCTGTCGCCTAGGCTGGAGTGCAATGGCACGATCTTGGCTCATTGCAACTTCTGCCTTCCAGATTCAAGCGATTCTACTGCCTCAGCCTCCCAAATAGCTGGGATTACAGGTGCATGCCACCATGCCCTACTAATTTTTGTATTTCTTTTTAGTAGAGATGGGGTTTCACCATATTGGTGAGGCTGGTCTTGAACTCCTGACCTTGTGATTTGCCCACCTCAGCCTCCCAAATTGCTGAGATTACAGGCATGAGCCACCACGCCTGCTGCTCATACACTTTAAATGAGTGAACTTTATGGTATATAAATTATATCTTAAAGCTGTTAGAAATGAACACACAAAGTGGTTACCCTCAGGCATTTGAAAAAAGCAAGCCACATTTACCTTTGTATGCCACTCCTCTCTATTTAGCCACACGCGTATTTTGTTCATGCTTTTCTAGGTCCTTTGTTTTTTCATGTCTTTCTTGGCCATTGCTCCTCAACAGTAAGTTTAGATCACTTCATTCTTTTTGCCTTACATTCCATTGTATGGATATTCCTTAATGTATATAACCAGCTCCTACTGATAGAGATTGAGGTTTTGTTTTCATTCCAGCTACTACAGACAATGCCACCTTCCAAGGAGACTGTATCAATTAACACGTTCATCAGGGATGTATGGGAGTGCATTTCCTCACATCCTCAGCCACAAGGTATATTATCTTGCTTTTTTTTTTTTGAGCCGGAGTCTTGCTCTGTTGCCCAGGCTGGAGTGCAGTAGCGTGATCTCAGTTCACTGCAAGCTCTGCCTCCCGGGTTCACGCCATTCTCCTGCCTCAGCCTCCTGAGTAGCTGGGACTACAGGCATCTGCCACCATGCCCGGCTAATTTTTTTTTATTTTTTATTTTTAGTAGAGACGGGGTTTCACCGTGTTAGCCAGGATGGTCTCGATCTCCTGACCTCATGATCCGCCCACCTCGGCCTCCCAAGGTGCTGGGATTACAGGCGTGAGCCACCGCACCCGGCCCCTTACCTTGTTTTTTGATTATTGCCAATCTAACGAGTGGAAAATTATAATTTTATATGTACTTTTTAATTTAATTTAATTTATTTATTATTTTTTTTAGAGACGGAGTCTGTCGCCCAGGCTGGAGTGCGGTGGCGCAATCTCCGCTCACTGCAAGCTCCGCCTCCCGGGTTCACACCATTCTCCTGCCTCAGCCTCCCGAGTAGCTGGTACTACAGGTGCCTGCCACCATGCCTGGCTAATTTTTGTATTTTTAGTAGAGGCGGGGTTTCACCGTATCAGCCAGGATGGTCTCGATCTCCTGACCTCGTGATCTGCCTGCCTTGGCCTCCCAAAGTGCTGGGATTACAGGCGTGAGCCACCATACCTGGCCTTATATGTACTTTTTTAACGGCTGAGGTGGAGCCATCTTTCTTATGTTTAAGAGCGTTTCATAATTTGTTTTTGTTCATTGCTTCCTTTGCCTTTTTTTTTTCTTTTTCCCTGAGACAGGGGTCTCACTTTGTCTCCCTGGCTGGAGTGCAGTGGCAGTAATCTTGGCTCACTGGACCCTCGACTTCCCAGGCTCAAGGGATCCTCCCACCTCAGCCTCCTGAGTAGCTGGGACTACAGGCGCCCACCACCACACCAGGCTAATTTTTGTGTTTCACTAGAGACAGGATTTCACCATGTTGCCCACGCTGGTCTCGAACTCTTGGCCTCAAGAGATCCACCCGCCTCGGCCTCCCAAAGTGCTGGGATTACAGATGCGTGCCACTGGACCTGGCCTCCTTTGCCAGTCTTAATACTAAGTTATTTTATTATTTTGGGAGAATTGCTACATCGAATATCAGCCCTTTGTCGTATGTTTCGAGTATTTTTCTAAATTTGTACCTTGTCTTTGATTTTCTTTTCTTTTTTTTTTTTTCTTTTTTGAGACAGGGTCTTGCTCTGTCCTCCAGGCTGGAGTGCAGTGGCGGGATCACAGCTCACTGCAGCCTCGACCTCCCGGCCTCAAGTGATCCTCCTACCTCAGCCTGAGTAGCTGGCACCACGCCCAGCTAATTTTATTTTTTGTAGAGATGGGGGTCGCACCATGTTGGCTAGGCTGGTCTCGAACTCCCGAGATCAAGCCATCCTCCCGCCTCGGTCTTCCAAAGTGCTGAGATTGCAGTCATGAGCCACCGCGCCCAGCCGTCTTTAATATTTTTCACCAGGCGGATAGTCCACATTTTTGTGTAGTCTTTTTTTTTTTTTTTGGTGGCTTCTAATTCTAATTCTTCCCCTTTCTGGGTGTGTACTTAGTCTCTCTGAGCCACAGTTTTCTGCTTTATAAAGTGGGGTGATAATGCTCAGCACACGGTTTGCTTTGGCTCGATGAGAAATCCAGGTCTGAAAGCTTCAGGCACAGGGGCCGGCACTGAGGGGAACAGCGTTAAGCGAGGCGCGTCAGCGGACACCGCCTGCCTGCACATCTGGCTGGCCTCCGCTTCCCGCTGTTCAAGCCCACGTGAGTGGCTCCGCCCCATCTGGCTTCTGACCAATGGACGAGCTTCCTAAGGCGTACCGTCCCGACTCCAAGCGGCTTGGCTTTGAGGCGGGCTCCGTCTTGCTCGGAGTCCCGCCCCTTGCCGGGTCGAGCAATGGGCGCCTTCCATTTGGCGCAGGCCCCGCCCCTGCCGTTCTCCGGCCTGCGGGCCGCAGGGCTGGTTCCGGAGGGCGGGCGCCACGGAGGCCGGAGTGGTCGCAGTTTGGGCGGAGGCCAGGCCAGGCGGGGCTGTAGGGCTGGGGCAGGCGGCGGGCTGTCCAGCGGGACAGCGGCGGCAGCCGGCGGGGGGCGTCCTGAGTTGGCGGTCGGGGGCGCTGCCAGCTCCCGAGGGGCCGCTCGGGCCCCTTCCGGCCCGGATCTGGTCGGGCCGCAGGTGCGGGGCGTGCTTCGGCGCCCGGGTCTGGCCCTGGCCTACGGGCTAAGCGCCGGGCCCCAGGGCTGCGGGTCCGGCAGCCATGTGTGGATCTTGAAGCGCCATATGGTTTTCTGAAGCGCTTTGACAGTTCTGAAGGGCTTTATATTGCAAACTGATCAAAGCGCTTTGTAGCCCCGGAAGCGCTTAGGCATCTCCGAAGTAGCGCTGGGCAAAGTGAAGGCTTCCTGATCTCAGAAGCACGTTGTGGGCTTGGAAACCAACGGCAGCCTTTAGTAAATTTTGGATCGCTTTGACTTCTCCGACACGGTTTGGCATCTCTGAAACCTTGAGAACTGTGATGGGCAGTGGAAAGAAGAGGGAAAGGTCAGTGAGGCTAGCCCCTGGCTCTGCCCTTATGTCTTGCCCTCCTCCTGGGCCCGGGGTGGCGGGAATCTGAGGTGGGGCCGCCAGGAAGGGTGGTGTTGGAATCCAGGCCCCCTGTACCTTGCAGGTGCCCATGGCGTCCGAGCGGGGCAAGGTCAAGCACAACTGGAGCAGCACGTCGGAAGGGTGTCCCCGCAAGCGCAGCTGCCTCCGGGAGCCCTGTGATGTGGCCCCCTCCAGCCGGCCAGCTCAGAGGTCTGCGTCGCGTTCTGGAGGGCCCAGCAGCCCCAAGCGCCTGAAAGCCCAGAAGGAGGACGATGTGGCTTGCTCGCAGAGGTTATCCTGGGGCTCATCCCGCCGCAGAAATAACTCCTCCTCCTCCTCCCCCCATTTCTTGGGCCCTGGTGTGGGCGGGGCCGCCTCCAAAGGCTGCCTGATTCGGAACACTCGGGGGTTCCTGTCTTCAGGGGGATCCCCTCTGCGTCCTGCCAACGCCTCTTTGGAAGAAATGGCTTCTCTAGAGGAGGAAGCCTGCAGCCTTAAGGTAGGTGGCTGCCACGCTTTGCAATCGGTGAAGCCCCTTCCACATGTCTTGAGAGGTTGGGGATGGGAATTTTGGTGGAAGGAGACTATAAAACATTACATCCTTGAAGGTCTGGAGAGTCTTCTTAGAAGTCCGCTCCACCCAAACTCGAAGACCTAGCAGTCTTCTAGGCGCGTGGCCTGAAGTTAAGCAGAGAGGTAATTTTCAAACTCGGCAGCACTTTGGAACTACTTGCAAAGCTTTAAAATACTTGGGCCTGCCTTCTACACCAGAGAAACTGATTTATTGGGCTGAGGTGTGGTCTGGGCTTCCAGATTTTTCAGTGCTCCCCCGGTTATTGTAAACGTGCAACCCCGTTGGAGAATCACTGCAGTAGAAGGTGGATTATGTGCTCAAGAGAAGAATGTATTTATTTTAGTTGTCAGTTTAAAGAATTGTGTGCCCTTGTACTTTGAACCACTCTGAATCACAGAACCAAGAATTGTGGTTCTTGGTGTAGCTTTTCTCCAAAGTCATAGTTTCCAGCATGTTGGGGTTTTGCTTGGTGGTGCTAGTTTTTCTTTTTTTTGGAGGTTAAATTGTTAGTTCCCTAATGGAAACACGCAAGAGGGTTTCATAAGTACTTTGAGCAGACCAAGAAGTGCTTCACGGAGAAGATACATTTCGCTCATCTACTCAGTCAAGGCTTTGAACAAGTATGTGTTGAGGGTTTAGTTTGTGCCAGGCAATATTCTAGGTGTTTGGGATTCTTTACTAACAAAACAAATCACTTTCCCCTTAGAGTTTGCATCCTAGGTTTTGAAGCTCTGAGTCTTAAGAAGTGAGAAGTTCTGCCTGTGGAGGAGTGGAGAAACAGTCTTATTTGGGATGAGACGGGCTGCCTCTAGAGAAAATTACTTTACAAAAGCAATTAAAACAGGCCCTAAGGAATATGTGTTTGTTTTTAAGCCTAGCCTTGGTGGTTTCTTTTGTGTAGCTGAGAAAGGAGGCTGTATTTGACTTTGTGTTGGGGACTCGTAGGCTAAGTGCCCCTGGTTTTTTCAATGTGGACCTCACTGTCTGAACTCTTGTGTGGGCAGGTGGATTTTTTCTTTTTAAGTTCACAAATAACGGTGAGTTGAAAAGCCCTGTCTCTAGTGTAGGAATGCTGAATTTGTCTCAAATCAGGTAAGTATGGGACTTTGCTCATACAAGTTAATCTTGCCATTAATCCTTGATACAATTTCAGTAGACTTGGGTACAGCATAAAATAATGCCAGGTGATTAAATTTAGCTTCACCGACAATTTATAGATAGAGTGAAACCTGGTACCGGGATAGGCAGGAAATTTATTTTACATAGTCTTTCAGGTGTGCTGAATCCCTGGCTGTCCTAAAGACCTGGAACTCGGGTTTGAGGGTGTGGTCTCTAATCTGGGTGGGTCTAATTGTAGGATGGACCCACCTTTCTCTCATTAAGGCTAAAGGGGCCTTGTTTTGCAAGAACCCAA
The DNA here is from genome assembly GCF_028885625.2 of Pongo pygmaeus. Taxonomy (NCBI): domain Eukaryota; kingdom Metazoa; phylum Chordata; class Mammalia; order Primates; family Hominidae; genus Pongo; species Pongo pygmaeus. Next base: position 67,646,719 of record NC_085930.1, on the reverse strand, counting down.
TTTAATGGTTTCAGTATAAGCGCTTGAGGGTTATTGTGCGCCATGCACTGTTGGGTCTGGGAGTGATGAGCTTCTAGGGAGCAGTGTGGTGGGAGGGCTGGAGGGGCGGGTGGTCATATGACTGCCCACAATGTGGTATGATGGAGTAGTGAGCCCAGAATGGAGGCTGGAGAATGAGGTAGGGGGCGGATTGCAGCAAGGTTTTAGTAGCCAAGGGAATTTGGATTTTATCCGAAGGACAATGGATTTTATTCTAAGGGACAATTCCCTTAGAATTGTATTTTTTTTTTGAGACAGATTCTTACTGTCACCCAAGATAGACTGCAGTGGCACGATCTCTGCTCACTGCAACCTCCACCTTCCGGGTTCAATTCTCCTGCCTCAGCCTCCCAAGTAGCTAGGACTCCCAAGTAGCGCTACCATGCCCAGCTAATCTTTGTATTTTTAGTGGAGATGGGGTTTCGCCTTGTTGGCCAGGCTGTTCTCTAACTCCTGACCGCAAGTGATCTGCCTTTCTCAGCCTCCCAAAGTGCTGGGATTACAGGTGTGAGCCACCATGCCCGGCCAATTGTATTCTTTTTTTAAAAAAAAATTTTATTTTTTTGAAACGATTTCCCAGGCTGGAGTGCAGTGGCACAATCATGGCTCACTGTAGCCTTAAACTCCTGGGGTCAAGCAATCTTCTTAAATAGGTGAGAATATGGGCATATGCCACCACACCCTGCAGATTAAAAATTTTTTTTTTTGGGCTGGGTGCGGTGGCTCACGCCTGTAATCCCAGCACTTTGGGAGGCCGAGGTGGGCAGATTACGAGGTCAGGAGATCGAGACCACCCTGGCTAACACGGTGAAACCCTTTCTCTACTAAAAATACAAAAAGTTAGCCGGGTGTGGTGGCGGGCGCCTGTAGTCCCAGCCACTCGGGAGGCTGAGGCAGGAGAATGGCATGAACCCGGGAGGCAGAGCTTGCAGTGAACCGAGATCAAGCCACTGCACTCCAGCCTGGGTGACAGAGTGAGACTCAGTCTCAAAAAAAAAAAAAAAAAAAAAATTTTTTTTTTGTAGAGATGAAGATCTCACTATGTCTCCCAGGCTGGTCTCAAACTCCTGGGCTCAAGCTGTCCTCTTGCCTTGTCCTCCCAAAGTGCTGGGATTAGAGGTATGAGCCACTGTGCCAGCTGGATTGTCTTCTAAGCATTTAGAGAATTTATACAGGGCTCTACACAGAAAAGGAAATTGCATTGTAGAAAGATCACTTTTGTCGAGCGAGGATTTTTATATTACCCTGATTGTCCATCTCTAGGACTGCTGAGGTCTCTTCCTGGAGTATATGTTTGTCAGTTTAAAAACCAAGTGTACGGTACTTGACTCATCTTGATGAATTACAAAACATCTCTTACCTTCCACCTTCATCTGTACCTCTTCCTCCCTTGCTCTGCAGTCATCTGTGAACTTATCTGTCCTGGTCCTAAGTCCTTTAGCAAGCACAGCCGAGGGGTACTCACAAAAATGGCATGTTCATCCTCAGGTACTTCTAGAGTCCTCTCACCACTCTCCTGTGTCTGCTCTGTAAACTTTTTTTTTTTTCTTTGAGACAGGGTCTTACTCTGTCACCCAGGTTGGAGTGCACTGGCATGATCATAGCTCACTGCATGTCAACCTCCTGGGCTCAAGCGATCCTCCTGCCTCAGCCTGTAGGTGGAACTACAGGCGTGTGCCAACCTGCCTGGCTAATTTTTTTTTGAGACAGAGTCTTGCTCTGTCACCCAGGCTGGAGTGCAATGGTGCAATCTCAGCTCACTGCAGTGCTGCAATCTCGGCTCACTGCAAGCTCCGCCTCCCGGGTTCACGCCATTCTCCTGCCTCAACCTCCCCAGCAGCTGGGACTACAGGTGCACGCCGCCATGCCCGGCTAATTTTTTTGTATTTTTAGTAGAGACGGGGTTTCACCATGTTAGCCAGGATGGTCTCGATCTCCTGACCTTGTGATCCGCCTGCCTAGGCCTCCCAAAGTGCTGGGATTACAGGCGTGAGCCACCGTGCCTGGCCTGCCTGGGTAATTTTTTATGTTTTGTAAAGTCTCCCTATGTTGACCAGGTTGGTCTCAATCTCCTGGGGTCAGGCAATCTTCCCACCTTGGCCTCCCAAAGTGCTGGGATTACAGGCATGAGCTACTGTGCCTGGCCTTGCTCTGTAAACTTTGAGGGTTACACAGTTGACTTTGTTCCCTTCTCCCACCAGCCTTTAACACGTCTTTCTCTGTGCCAGGTCACAGAATATTCTGAGGGGAAGGTGTTAGACTGGTCATTTTAGAATCGGTAGAGGTCCCTGCTGGCTGACCTCGCATCGTTCTCTTCTTACCTCCAGGACAGTTGGAGATGTTTTATGTTAGCTGATGATCTTCATTTACGCTTCACAGAGGAGATTAACTGTGTGACGAGCACCTTCATGTAGTAAAGATTATTTTTACTATGACATCTAAATGTCTACATTCAATTTAGAGTAGGAAGAGTGGAAGGGAAAATTTGAGCATGTATGATAAGGCTTGATCAACTATGATTCTTGATGTTTGATCTATAGACTGTCACATAATCCCGAAAGTGTCGTGAAGTAGGTGGTATTATCTCTACATATCCGTTAGTAAATATCTTCATATCAAGTAACAAATATTTAAGCACCTACTCTGTGTAGGCACTGGGCAGATGAGATTCAGAAAGGTTAAATAAGCTGACCAAGGCCATGCAGCTGGTAAGTGGCCAAGCTGTGGGGTAATATCAGATCAGTCCAACTTCAAAGCCAGTGTTCTTTGCACTACTGCCTCTGGGAGCACCTGCTCTGTCCCAGCCTGGCATCAGATGTAGGGGTGGCAAGACGAAGTTGCCAAGGTCCCTCCCTTGAGGAACTCTCTGCAGGGTGAGTTAGCTCAGGCACAGTAAAGCACTGGGTATCGAGGCTCTCGAGTGATAGAGCTTTTGCACATCCGCTTTCCTGCATCTCCACTTGGTACATGTCTAGTGCTCACGTGGAACACCAGGCTTGGGGCTGTTGGTGCCAAGGACAATCAGGCCATGCTTCACAGACTGAAGTCACTCACCACAGGGCAGTGAGTGGAGTGCTGTAACAGGGATGGGTTTGGAGTACCCAAGGGTCAGGGGAATGAGCAACTGACCATCAGGAAGGTCCTCACAGAAGAGGTGACACCTGAGACCTGAGTCTTACTGATGGACAAGGAGGAGGACAGGACATTTCGGGCAGAGGGAGCAATACGTGCCCAAAATGTCAGGAAATGCTGCTTGTCTGGAGTGCTTGGGGCACTGCTGGCCCTCCCTTCTCTCATCCATGCTCTTCTGCATTCCCTGGACACTTGGGTGTTTGGAGGAAGGCAGGAGATGAGGCTAGACAAGAAGGCTGGGGCCAGTCTGTGAAGGGTTCCTGATGAGCTCAGGAGTGGGGATTATTCTGTAGGCAAATGTGGAGCCCTGGAAGGGTTCTAAGCCAAGGCTGAAGTGGTGGGGTTTGCGTTTTAGAGCTCCTCTGGCACGCTGCAGAGAAAGGGTAGGAGGGAGAAGACAGGGAGCTGGTGAGGAGCTGTTGAAATCCTTCAGGCTACTGGTAATAGGGCTGGAGCAACATCTCCACTTATCTTTCCTTCTTTCCTGTGGAGATGCACAGTTCACCAAGCAGTGCTTCCAGGAAGAACAAACGCTCTCCTTTATGAAGTCAGGTGGTTTGTCTCTTACCTTCTGCCCATGGTCTACCTACTTCTTACCTTTAGAGCCAGCTATCACCTGCTGAAACTCATCCTCGGTGACATTGATCCATCTTAGGTCCTCTGGCCTAGGAGAGTGTTTCTCACTTTCTCTCTCTTTTTCCCCCTTCCCCCTTCCCCCTTCCTCCTTCCCACTTCCCACTCCCCCTCCCCGTCCCCCTCCCTCCTTTCCTGTCTGTCACCCAGGCTGAAGTGCAGTGGTGCAGTTGGCTCACTGCATCCTTGACCTCCCGGCTCAGGTGATCTTCCTTCCTTAGCCTCCCAAGTAGCTGGGACTACAGGCATGCACCACCATGCCCAGCTAATTTTTCTGTATTTTTTGTAGAGATGGCTTTTTTTGCCATGTTGCCTAGGCTGGTGTTGAGCTTGTGGGCTCGAGCGATCTGCCTGCCTCAGCCTCCCAAAGTTCTGAGATTATAGGTAGGAGCCACCATGCCCAGCCAACAGTGTTTCTCACTTTCATATTTCATTACTCCTTTCCCTTGGCTTCCAGGATGTTAGGGAGAACTTGAGTTTGAATCCCGGTTCTGCCACTTACAAGCCATGTAGCAGTTTCACTTTCTGTAAAGAAGGATGACGGCTGTAGCACTTGTGTAAATTGTAAATCTGTATGAAAACATAAGTTATATTATTATACTCCTAATTTTTTTTTCTCCCCCAACTCCAGTCTTGGTCTTCACAACCAGAGATGGCAAAACTGCTGGTCTGTGGACTGGATGTAGCCTGCTAGGTCCTTACAGTATTTATATTTTGGGACAATTCACATTAAGAATTTATGACTCCAGGCTGGGTGCGGTGGCTCATGCCTGTAATCCCAGCACTTTGGGAGGCTCAGGTGGGCGGATCACTTGAGGCTGGGAGTTCAAAACCAGCTTGGCCAACATGGAGAAACCTCGTCTCTACCAAAAATACAAAATTTAGCTGGGCGTGGTGGCACATGCCTGTAATCCGAACTACTCAGGAGGCTGAGGCAGGAGAATCGCTCGAACCTGAGAGGCGGAGGTTGTAAGTGAGCCGAGATGGCGCCACTGCACTCCAGCCTGGGCGACAGAGTGACACTGTCTCAAAAAATAGAATTTATGACTCCAGTCTAAGTCCCTAACCTTGAACTGAAGAATTGAATGATGTCGCCTCCCCACTTTATGTCCCCTTTTCTTATTTCGTTTTTCTCCTTGGCACTTACCACTCTCTAACATACGTAGTTCACTTGTCTTACCTTTCTCCTGGTTTTCCCTTCCCTTACCAGCTAGAATGTGAGTTCCAGGAGGCAGACGTTCTTGTGTGTTATTATTATTTTTTTTTTGAGACAGCAAGCATCTCCAAAGGGTTGGAGCATCTCCACAGGCTGGAGTGCAGTGGCACAATCTCGGCTTACTGTGACCTTGACCTTCCAGACTCAAGCAATCCTTCTGTCTCAGCTCCTGGAGTAGCTGGGACTACAGGCGTGGGTCACCGCACCCAGCTAAGTTTTGTATTTTTCTTGTACAGATGGGGTCTTGCTATGTTGCCCAGGCTGGTCTTGAACTCCTAGGCTCAAATGATCCTCCTGCCTTGGCCTCCCAAAGTGCTGGAATTGCAGGCATGAGCCACCATACCCAGCCTTTTTTTTTTTTTTTTTAATTGAACGCTAAACCCACAGGTCCAGAACCGTGCCTGCTGGCACAGAGTAAGTGCTTAGGAAGTGCTTGCTTAATGGTTGAAAAATGCACTAGATTCAATATTTCTGGTTTTACTTGAAAAAAAAACAGAATCTCTAACTCTGATTCTCTACTCCCAAATGGCACCAGTTAGAGGTGAGGAGCAGCTGCCCATCTGAGGGTGCAGATACTCTTCAGTTTGCTGCAGATCTCACCCTCTGTGTTGTATACCTGCCTTCAGCAGGAGCAGAGGGCAGAGGTGGAGAAGCAGTCAAAGTGGAGATGGGGCCTTAACAGACAGGTGGGAACACAAAATGGGATGGAGGCAAGGACATCGCAAGCAGAGGAGATAAGATGTGCTAGCAAACGTGTAAGAGGGTGTGATGGGCCAAGGGTGGCAGGTGGTTGGTGGCAGGCAGAAGAGGGCACTAGAGAAGTGGGCTGGGAAGTTGGGGCTGTGTCTCACAGGGCAGGCCCTGGGAGTCATCAAATTTATTATTAGTATTAGAGGCCAGGCACGGTGGCTCATGCCTGTAATCCCAGCACTTTGGGAGGCCAAGGCGGGCAGATCACTTGAGGTTAGGCCAACATGGTGAAACCCCAACTCTACTAAAAATACCAAAAAAATTAGCCAGGTATGGTGGCAGATGCCTGTAATCCCAGCTACTTGGGAGGGAGGCTAAAGCACAACAATCGCTTGAACCTCAGAGGCGGAGGTTGCAGTGAGCCGAGGTTGCACCACGCACTCCAGCCTGGGCAACAGAGTGAGGTTTCACCTCAAAAAAAAAAAAAAAAAAAAAAAATATATATATATACACACGAATTCCTTAAATATAAAAAGATATAAAGAAAACAGGCTGGGCACGGTGGCTCACACCTGTAATCCCAGCACTTTGGGAGGCTGAGGCGGGTGGATCACCTGAGGTCAGGAGTTCAAGACCAGCCTGGCCAACATGGTGAAACCCCGTCTCTACTAAAAATACAAAAATTAGCCAGGTGTGATCGCACATTCCTGTAATCCCAGGTACTTGGGAGGCTGAGGCAGGAGAATCTGTTAAAACTAGGGGACGGAGGTTGCAGTGAGCTGAGATCGCACCACTGTCTCAAAAAAAAAAAAAAAAAGACAAAAATGACCCGTAACCTCCTTTAACAAATAATCTCTGTAGACACATGTTAGAAAATTCAGAAAGTAAGAAAATTTAGTAAGTCCAGAGAGGTTCAAAATGATAGCAAACACCACCTTTCCTATTCATCTTCGTGAAGTTAGCAGCTGCCAACAGTTTGAGTACTTTCAGGAAAATGGATGTCTGTATTAACAAGTATAGATTTCTAAAGGTTTATGATTCTTTTTTTTTCTTTTTGGAGACGGAGTCTTACTCTGTCGCCCAGGCTGGAGTGCAGTGGCACGATCTCGGCTCACTGCAAGCTCCGCCTCCCGGGTTCACGACATTCTCCTGCCTCAGCCTCCTGAGTAGCTGGGACTACAGGCGCCCGCCACCACGCACGGCTAATTTTTTGTATTTTCAGTAGAGACGGTGTTTCACCGTGTTAGCCAGGATGGTCTCGATCGGCCCGCCTCGGCCTCCCAAAGTGCTGGGATTACAGACGTTAGCCACCGCGCCCGGCTAGGTTTATGATTCTTTTAAGTTTTATTTTCCTTTGGCCTTTGATTCAGGATAATGATTAAAAAAAAATATGATGTGCTCTTCGGAAAAAAAATTTCAGATGATACACGAAGCTTATAATATAAGCGTCTAAGCCTTTTTGTTTGTTTGTTTGTTTGAGACAGAGTCTCATTCTGTCACCCAGGCTGGAGTGCAGTGGCGTGATCTTGGCTTACTGCAACCTCCGCCTCCTGGGTTCAAGTGATTCTCCTGCCTCAGCCTCTCGAGTAGCTGGGAGTATAGGCATGTGCCACCACGCCTGGCTAATTTTTGTAATTTTTTTTAAATTTTGCTTTTTTTTTTTCTTTTTGAGACGGAGTTTTGCTCTTGTTGCCCGGGCTGGAGGGCAGTGGCATGATCTTGCCTCACTGCAACCTCTGCCTTCTGATTTCAAGTGATTCTTTGCCTCAGCCTCCTGAGTAGGTGGGATTACAGGTGCCCGCCACCACGCCTGGCTAATTTTTGTATTTTTAGTAGAGACAGGGTTTTGCCATGTTGGCCAGGCTGGTCTCGAACTCCTGATGTTAGGTGATCCACTTGCCTTGGCCTCCCAAAGTGCTGGGATTATAGGTGTGAGCCACTGCTCCCAGCCGAGCCTGAGTCTCTTTCTACTTCCCTGCATTCCCCAAAGAGATCCATTATAAACAGTTTAGCTTTTTAGACTTGTTTGCAAATATATACATATAAAGCAGTTTTGCCTTTTTTTTTTTTTTTTTTTTGAGATAGGGTCTCTGTTGCCCAGGCTGGAGTGCAGTAGTGCCGTCATGGCTCACTGAAACCTCTGCCTCCCAGGTTCAAGTGATTTTTGTGCCTTAGCCTCCCATGTAGCTGGGATCACAGGCATGTGCCACCATGGCCCAGCTAATTTTTATAATTTTTAGTAGAGACAGAGTTTTGTCACCTTGCCCAAGCTGGTCTTGAACTCCTGAGCCTAAGTGATCTTCCTGCCTCGGCCTCCCAAAGTGTTGGGATTACAGGCATGAGCCACCACCGCGCCCCGCGTGTTTTTATAGAGATGGAGTTTCCCCATGTTGGCCAGGCTTGTCTCGACCACCTGGGTTCAAGCAGTCCACCTGCCTCAGCTTCCCAAAGTGCTGGATTACAGGCATGAGCCACTGTGCCTGGTCTGTATTTACTTTTGAGAGGAATTTAATAGAAATGACTTAGGAGTGCAAATGGGATAATGATTTACTGCTTATGGAATGGCCTTAGGAGGACATTTGTGGAGTGTTCTTACACCTGGCAGGGATTAGACTGGATTAGAATTTCACATCAAAATAGTCTGGCAAACAAAAAGTCTAGCTTTTTCTGTGTGGAGTCCTGGAGTGACTGGGTGCAAGAGGGGGCTGAGGCTTCACTTCCATCTTGGAGGAGGTTTGTTGTTGGGAGCAGTCTATCTTGATTGACCCTGGTGCAGTCACTGAGAAACTGAGGTATTTTCCAAAACGAAGTTGATTATTTGAGGGGAAGTGTTTGCAGATAACTTTCAGGAGGCTTTGGGTATGGTGGGAAAAACACTGCACTCAGGACTAGGGGATTGGAGTTCCTGGGGCTAGCCCTTCCCCTCACTGGGTCCTCAGGTTTCCTTTACCCTTAGATATGGGATTGGGCTAGCTGGTTTCTAGGGCCCTTTCCAGTGGGAAGAGCTTGAGCTGCTGTTTTGCCTGAAGTGTAGTCCTTGCCTTCCAGGATCTTGCAGTCTGGTTTAATGAGAGTGTTCATTTCAGCTCCTCCCCTCCCGCTGCAGTGAGAGGATATATATCATCTGCTGAGCATGAGAAGGTGAATGCTAAGAAATGGCAGCAATCAGCCCCTCTTATAGTGCCATTTCACCACCTGGAGAGAACCTTTGCCTTAGCCACAGTCACTTTCCCTTTGACTGGTAGAACCACCACTGATTTATAATTTGCCAAATGCTTCATGTACGAAAGTGCCCTTGGAACAGCCCTTTCAATTCTGTTTTTTTTTTTTTCCAGGTTGATTCCAAAGATAGTTCTCATAACTCCACAAACTCTGAATTTGCAGCTGAAGCTGAGGGTCAGAATGATACAATTGAGGAACCTAACAAGGTCCAGAAAAGGAAGAGGGATAGACTTCGAGACCAGGGCTCCACAATGATCTACCTGAAGGCTATCCAGGGCATTCTGGGGAAATCGATGCCAAAAAGGAAGGGAGAGGCTGCCACTCGGGCAAAACCAAGCACAGCAGAGCGTCCCAGCCGTGGAGCAGGACCAGCCAGGAGTGAAGGACCAGCCAAGACTGCAGAAGGAGCAGCCAGGAGTGTCACAGTCACCGCTGCTCAGAAGGAGAAAGACTCAACCCCAGAGATCAGCGTGGAGGAGGAGAAGACAGTGCCAGAGAGGAGCAGCTTCTATGACAGGAGAGTAGTTATAGACCCTCAGGAGAAACCCAGTGAGGAGCCCCTTGGGGACCGAAGGACCATCATTGACAAATGCTCTCCACCCCTAGAGTTCTTGGATGACTCTGACTCTCATTTAGAAATCCAAAAGGTGAGTAAAGCTTGCATCAGGTATCTGACTTTTTAGTTCTCTTGATGAAATGTGTTCCATCTTTCTAGTTTGATCCTAAGTGTTATTAATTAAAAACAGTACTTTACTTAACCAGGCCTCCAGGAAACAAATTGATGGTTTTCTTCTAACATACTTTTCAGATTTTCAGTTATTAATAAACTTAAACTAAGTGCTTTTTTTTTTTTTAAAGGATTTATACGTTAGGATATGGGTTTAGCTGCTGTGTAAAAGGCCAAAATAACAGTGGCTTAAACAGAATATAAGTTTGGCTTAAGAAGGTTGGCTCCATCATGTCAGAGATACTGGTACCTTTTGTCTTGATTCTCTATCACCCCTCAACACAGTGTCCCTCTCTTGGTGTGAAATGGGTACTCTATAGGACTCAGGGTTTGTTATGTGGGCATTCTGGCCAGTGGGAAGGGGAGAAGAGGAAAGTGTATTCCTTCCCTGTTAAGAGCTTGGTTCAAGAGTTGCACATGTTGTATCTGCTATTGACAAGAGCAGGGCAACCCGGCTGACACCTGGCTGCAAGGGAGTCTGGAAAATCAGCCTTTATCTAGGCAGACTTGTACCTGGATAACCAGAGAAGAAGGGAAGGGTGTCACTGGAGGGAAACTAGTGATTTTTAACATAGCTTGTAGTTGAGGGGAAGCATTCCTCCATATTTTTTTTGTTGTTTTTGAGACAGAGTCTTGCTCTGTTGCCCAGACTGGAGTGTGATGGTGCGATCTTGGCTCACTGCAACCTCCACCTCCTGGATTCAAGCAATTCTCTTGCCTCAGCCTCCTGAGTAGCTGGGATTACAGGCGTGCGCCACCAAACCAGCTAATTTTTGCAACATGTTTCTCCATGTTGGCCAGGCTGGTCTCGAACTCCTGACCTCGTGATCCACCCGCCTTGGCCTCCCAAAGTGCCGGGATTACAGGCATGAGCCACTGCACCAGGCTGCATTCCTCCATCTTACTCGTCTCCACCCATCCTTTACTACTGCTCCACAGGCAGCTTCTCTCGTCTTCAGCTCTTTCTTCTAGTACTTACCCCATGTTTCTAAATAATCTTTACTGTTGATCAGTTTTTCAGTTTTAGGTGTCTGAGGACTTCCTGCTTGAGAGATGAGAATTTAATTCTCTATACCTCCTTCAGAAGCACCCACACCCAGGGACACATTAGCTTCCTCTTTCTGCAGCCTCCCTGTGTGGCTTGAATACCTTTTGGGTTAAGTCTGTTTAAGATTTGTTACTGCCACGTTCACAGCTGAGTCGCCTTGTATACTCTGATCACATTTTCTTTCTTGTAAAACTTCATTTTCCTTAAAGTTCATCATTACTTTGTTTTTCCTTTGGTTTTCCCGGTACCTTTCACTAATTAATCCCCAAACTGCGAGAGCCGTAAAATCCTTCTCAATACTGTCAAAATAAGGAATCTGTTTCTTTTTTTCTCTCTTGGAGGTATACGTCCTCAGCCTTCTGTCGTCCTGCTCTCGTCTGGACTGCCTGCCCTCAGGCCAGCTGGCAGCTGTCTCTCTGGAGCCTCCTTCACATTTCTCCCGGATTGAGTCTTCTGCTACCTATACTCTGTGTCTTCTCATGTTCTTCTTCCTTCATTTACTCTCACATTTTGGTGGAATACTTTTTCTAGTAGCTTCTTGAGAAAGGGTACATGGAGAAACTTTTTTTGGAAAACATGTGTCTGAGATTGCCTTTATTTTACCTTTAACCTTGATTACAAGCTTGGTTGGTTTTGGAATTCCAGGTTGGAAATCGTTTTGTTTGGGATTTTGAAGGCATTGCTCCTTTTCTTCTGGGCTTTTTTTTTTTTTTTTTTTTGAGGTGGAGTCTCGTTCTGTCTTGCCCAGGCTGGAGTGCACTGGTGTGATCTTGGCTTACTACAGCCTCCACCTCCCGGGTTCCAGTGATTCTCCTGTCTCAGCCTCCCAAGTAGCTGGGATTTCAGGCGCATACCACCACACCTGGCTAATTTTGTATTTTTGGTAGAGACAGAGTTTCATCATGTTTGCCAGGCTGGTCTCGAACTTCTGACCTGAGGTGATCCACCTGCCTAGGCTTCCCAAAGTACTGCGATTACAGGTGTAAGCCACTTCGCCTGGCCTCTTGGTTTTCTTGATGTCTGAAGCTATGCTGGTTCCTGAACCTTGGTATATGATTTTTTATTTTTTATTTTCTTTTGCTTTGAGATGGAGTCTCGCTCTGTCACCCAGGTTGGAGTCCAGTGGCGCGATCTCAGCTCACTGCAATCTTCGCCTCCCGGGTTCAAGCGATTCTCCTGCCTCAGCCTCGTGAGTAGCTGGGATTACAGGCGTGTGCCACCACACCCGGCTAATTTTTGTATTTTTAGTAGAGATGGAGTTTCACCATGTTGGTGAGGCTGGTCTCGAACTCCTGACCTCGTGATCCGCCTGTCTCAGCCTCCCAAAGTGCTGGGATTACAGGTGTGAGCCACTGTGCCCGACCTGTATTTTTTTTTTTTCCTCTGTGGAATCTTGTAGAATGTCTTTTGATCTCAGGGCTCTGAAATTTCATGGTGGTGGTGTCTACTTTGCTTAGCATGGGCCATTCCCTTTCAATTTAGAAACCCTTGTACTTTAGCTGTGGGAAAAGTTCGTGAATTACTGTACTTCGCTGATGTTTTCTTTCCATATTTTTCTTTCTCTCTCTAGCTTCTCTAGCTTCTTTCTCTTATTTGGATGTTGGATTTTTCAGAACTGGTCCTCTAATTTTATTGCCTTTCTCTCTTGTTTCTAGCCAATTTCTTGCTTTACTTCGTAGGATATTTCCTTTTCTTTATCTTCCAACCCAGCTGTTTATTTAGTTTTACTTTTCTGCTGTCACGCTTTTATTATCCAGGAGCTCTTCTGTTTTTTAATAACATCTCTGTTCTTGTTTCATCTTCTGTTATCTCTTTTAGGGAATTCATGGTAGTTTTTTGGCTTGGTTTTAGTTTTCTTTAAGTTGCTTCTTTCTGTTTCTTTTGATCTCTTCTGTGTTAGAGGCTGTCTTCACATATCTGGTAATCTTTGGTTGTCTGTTTATGATCAAGAATGGGAGGAGTAAAAAGCTATTTGGAAGCTCTGAGCGTAAAGACTTTGAGCTTTGCTTTGGGATGATCAGGAGAGCATAACCCTCTTCCCCTCGCCATGTCACTGCTTTTAGGAAAGCCTTGAGACTGACCACCTTGCCCAGAGGAGTGTTTTTCAGCCTGCTTAGGAGGAAAGGTGTCTGGGAGCTGGGTAGCGAAAGGGCGGCCTCAGCATTCACTACCCAGCATTCACTTAATCTTTCTCTTTTTGGTGCAGTACCAGTGCCCTCCACTGAGCTGACCAGGCCTTATTCTAGAGATCCTCTTGTTTTACTGTCTTCAAACAACTCACCTTCTCTGAGTATGAGGAGGGAATCTGGGATCTAACTCATTGGAAACCAGATTTCACCCTGTCCTCCTCATTTTAATGTTCTTCTGTAACTCCAGTTCCCAAGGTGCCTAGCACCGTGAGTGCCTGCCCTGTTCTAAGCTTTCCTGGTGCCTGGCTTGGGTCTCAGCCTTCTCTTGGTCTGCCAGTGAGGTGTTATTTGGCCATCTGCTTTCCAGCCTCCAATGCGTGATCGCTGTAGTCTCTTGTTCTTCCTGTTCTGGTGTTTTTGTTATTGTAGAGGGGTTTTATTTGTTTTTTGTTTGGTTTTTAGATTCTTTAGTTTTAGTGAGGTTTCAGGAAAGAGTAAAATAAGTCGAATTTGTTCAGTCCATCCTTAGCCTAGAAATGTTCTGGGAAAATTTCTTGATTATTTGATTTCTTGTCTGTTTCTTCTTTTTCTGGACCATCTATTTTGTGCTTGGTCTCTCGGATGGAAATTCCAATTTTCTTCCCAGTGAATCCTTTTTAAAAAATTTTTCTGGATGGTTTCTTCAACTTTATTTTCTTTTTTTTTTTTTTGAGATGGAGTCTCATTCTGCCACCCAAGCTGGAGTGCAATGGCTTGGTCTCGGCTCACTGCAACCCCTGCCTCCCAGGTTCAAGCGATTCTCCCACCTCAGACCCCTGAATTGCTGGGACTATAGGCGCACGCCACCATGCCTGTCTAATTTTTGTATTTTCAGAAGGGATGGGGTTTCACTCTTTTGGCCAGGCTGGTCTTGAACTGCCGACCTCAGGTGATCCATCTGCCTCGGCCTCCCAAAGTGCTGGGATTACAGGCGTGAGCCACCGTGCCTGGCTCAAGTTTATCTTCTAATGTTTATGTTGATTTTTTTTTTTGGGGGCCTTTTTTTTTTTTTTTTTTTCGTGTGTGTGTTTTTTATTTTTTGTATTGCTGCTAATTTTTTTTTTCTTTTTTGTCTTTTTGAGATGGAGTCTCACTCTGTGGCCCAGGCTGAAATACAGTGGTGTGATCTCAGCTCACTGCCACCTCCGCCTCCTGGGTTCAAGTGATTCTCCTGTTTCAGCCTCCTGAGCAGCTGAGATTACAGGCATGGACCACCATGCCTGGCTAATTTTTGTATTTTTAGCAGAGACAGGATTTCACCATGTTGGTCAGGCTGGTCTTGAACTTCTGACCTCAGGTGATCCACCTGCCTCGGCCTCCCAAAGTGCTGGGATTACAGGCATGAGCCACCACGCCCAGCTAGAACTTTTAAAAATTAAAAATTTTAGGCTGGGCGTGGGGCTCATGCCTGTAATCCCAGCACTTTGGGAGGCTGAGGCGAATGGATCATGAAGTCAGGAGATTGATACCATCCTGGCTAACACGGTGAAACCCCGTCTCTACTAAAAATACAAACAAATTAGCCAGGTGTGGCGGTGTGCGCCTGTAGTCCCAGTTGCTGGGGAGGCTGAGGCAGGAGAATGGCGTGAACCTCAGAGGTGGAGCTTGCAGTGAGCCGAGATCGTGCCACTGCACTCCAGCCTGGGCAACAGAGCAAGACTCTGTCTCCAAAAAAAAAAAAAAAAAAAAAAAAGTTTTTGTCATCCAGGTTGGAGTGCAGTGGCATGGTCATAGCTCATTGCACCTTTATTTTTCTGTGGTCCCCTTGGTTTAACTTTTCCAGGCATCAACTTTTGTCTTTTGCTGGATGGGGAAAGGGCAGGCCATCTGTACAGGGTGGGAGCAGGGGTCTGGAGATCTTGACAGACTTTCAGCTAATTCCTATTTTCATCTGCAACTTCACCCTCACTTTGGAGGTCTGGCACCTCCAATTCCTGAGTCTTTCTGCGGTCATGTAGTCTGATTCTGGGTTTTTCCTCACTGAAGGCTTAGGTTTTGGCCATCTGATCTCCTTGGCTGATAATCATTAACCCATCTGTTTTCTATGCTCTGTTATCTGTGAATAACATCCAATTCTTATTTAATTTGCTTTGCTGTTCATTTTGTGTGCTTTCCCCTTGTAGGTTTAGACCTTTTCGGATATATTTCTTGTAACTTTAGAAGGGTTTTTGGGTGGGAAGGACGAAAACGATATGCTACATATAAAATTGGAAATTCCCACATAAAGTAGGTTTGTAAGATATTTTCCTCCCAAATATGTAATGGGTGTGTTTTCTGTCTAATGTAGATCATCTTACTTGGTTGCCTCGAATTCCATTGTGTGGATGAATTTTTTAAAGTTATACCCAAACTTCTATTTATAAGACTGGACAATAATTAGGTTTTCTCTTACGTATCTATTTGGAGACAGCACAGGATGGTAGGTGAGCATGTGAGTGATGGGATCAAACCATTTGGGTTTAAATCCTGGCCCTGCCGCTCGAATTAGGATCTTGAGAAGGTCAGCCTCTTTGAACCCCAGTTTCTTCCTGTGTGCAAAATGGGCTAGCTCTTCAAACGTTACCACTTGTAAAAAGCTAATACAGGGTCAGATGCGTTTTTGGGTTTACAGCCTCTGTTGCAGCTATTCAACTCTGCATGAAAATGGCTGTAGACAACATTCAAGTGAATGGGCCTGACTGTATTCCAATAAAACTTTATTTACACCAGCAGGCAGTGTGTTGTTTAGTGAGGTTTCAGGAAAGAGTAAAATAAGACGAATTTGTTCAGTCCATCCTTAGCCTAGAAATGTTCTTGTGGGCTACAGCATGCGGAACTCTGAATTAATACATGATTACTCTTTGCTCAGTGCCTAGTAGTAGGTGCTCAATAAATGTAACTTTAAATTTTACCATACAGGCTTAAACCTAAGGCAGTCTTTTTTTTTTTTTTAAATTTTTTGAGACAGAGTCTTGCTCTGTCACCCAGGTTGGAGTACAGTGGCTCACTGCAACTTCTGCCTCCCAGGTTCAAGTGATCTCATCTCTCAGCCTCCCGAGCAGCTGAGGTTACAGGTGTGCACAATCACATTTGGCTAGTTTTTTGTATTTTTAGTAGAGATGGGGTTTTGCCATGTTGCCCAGGCTGATCTAGAACTCCTCAGCTCAAGTGGTCTGCCTGCTTCGGCCTCCCAAAGTGCTGGGATTACAGGCGTAAGCCACCATGCCTGGCCGAGGCAGTCTTGAATATAGGCAGTCTCCTATTTCCCCCCGACAAAAAAAAGTCTAAAAACATTTTCTTGGCCAACTTGACTCTAGAAACCTTTCAAGGATTTAGATGACATGATTATTACGTCTGTTTATGGTATATGTTTCTGGTTACATGTGCATTTTTGGAACTGCTTTTTTCCTTACTTTGCCATTTTCCTATCCAGTCAGTGATTAAATTTCCCTGTTTGTTTGATGATTGTTTTGGTTCGTTTGAAAGAGGATCCAAATGAGAACTGTATGTGGCAATTTTTAAATGTGTCAAGTCTCTTTGTCTCTATAGATTCTTCCTTCTCCCCCTCCAAGATGTTGTAATTTATTTGTTGTAAAAAATGGGGTCGTATGTCTCGTTTTTGCTGATGAGAAGATAGCACTTTTTGAATCTGTGTATTGTTCTTGGAAATTTTATTCCAAGTTGCAAATAGTCATCATATCACATTGAGGCAGTCTGTTTCCATTTTTCCTCCAGGTGTGTTTTTGGGATTGCCATAATGTGACCACCTCCAATTATTTTGCAGACATGTTAACGATGTGTTACTGTATATGATAAACATTTTAACTTTCAGATGCACCTATACAAAAGTAGACTTGTAGTTCCAATATGTCTCACTAGAAAATTCAGCAGGGAAAAAAAAAACAAAACACAAAAGCCTTGTCAAGCTTAGGCAAGACTGCAATTTTTTATTGTCTGGATTGATGGAAATTTTCTGTTATAAGCAAGATAGTTTTTGAAGGATTGTTCTCCCTTATAGATAAGTTTTTAAAGGTTTTAGGGGAAATTGCAAACATTCAAAGTAAACAGAATAGTGTATTGAATCACCAGGTGCCCATCACCCAGCTTCAAGAGTTCAGATTAAATTTAAAATGTGCTACATTTAAGTTAGCTTGCATTTTAGAAAAGATTCTTGTTTGGATATTTCTGCCATTCAAGTAGTAGCTGTAAGAAGTCTAAGGCAGAAAGTATAAAATGGGAAATGGGTAATTCATTTAAGTGTTGGTTACTAATACTTGTTTCCTGTTAGAGTGTAGATAGGAGTATGAAATATTAGTACAGGCAACATAAACAGTTTTGTTCCATTTTAATCAGGTAAGTCAGCTAGAATGTTCTTTCATTGTGAATGTTTTATTTTATTATGTGAATTATATACTCATAAAAATATTAAGAGAACCTTGTAAGGCCTCTTGTTCATCAAGCCTTCTGTCATTGGCAGGTATAGATGGCTGCTTTAAGAAGAAATGATGGCACTTACATTTTGTTTCCAGCATGAATTGATATTGATGTGCTTACTGTATTTCTCAAACCTGGTCTGCATCACAATTCCAGGGAGAATTAAATGCAGATTCCTTGGCCCTACCCTGGACCTACTGAATCACAATATCTCAGGGTGGAATGGGCCTTAAAAATCTGTTTTTAAAATGCTCCCCAGTTGATGGAGATGTGACGCTAAGTTCAGGCACCATTTATTCTAAAAATTAATTCAGCAGATATTCGTGAGCACTTAGTATCTGCCAGGCACTGTTCTAGGTGTTGGGGAGACATCAGTGGAAAAAAAATAAAAATTCCTGACCTCGTGGAGCTTACCTTCTCTAGTAGGACTAAGCCGATTTAATGCAAGAGATGGTTGTTTCAGTTACTATTACTAGTTAGTAGCTTAAAATAACTTTTCTTTTGCTCTCAGTACTGAGGGTCAGGAATTTGGAAAGGCCTTGACTGGGGCAGGTGTTTCTTGGGAGCCCCATGTAGTTCCTTTCAGATTTTGGCGAGGGCTGTCGTCATCTGAGAGTGTGACTGGGCTGGACATCTGAGATGCTCGCTTACATGGTGGACAGATACTGGCTGTCAGCCAGTAAGTCAGCCAGGCTGTAAACTGGCACACCTACATGTGGCCTCTCTAGCAGGATGTCATTTGGGTGGCCGGGCTTCTTACATGGTGCTTGGCTTGCTCCAGAGTGAGCAAGTGGAGTGAACCAGATGGAAGCTACAAGGCCCTTCTGACTTGGCCTTGGAAGTTACACAGCTTCGCTTCTGTTGCATTCTTTTGGCTATAAGTAAGTCTCTAGGTAGGTCCAGATTAAGGGGAGGGGTCATAGACCCCACTCTCAATGGGGAGAAGGGTTAAATAATTTGGGGACACATTTAAAAACTGTCACAATGGCCAGGTGTGGTGGCTTATGCCTGTAATTTCAGCATTTTGGGAGGCCAAGGCAGGAGGATTGCTTGAGTCCAGGAGTTTGAGACCAGCCTGGGCAATATAGGGAGACCCCCTACCTACAAGAAATTAGCCAGATGTGGTGGTGCGTGCCTGTAGTCCCAGCTACTTGGATGGCTGTGGCAAGAGGATTACTTGAGCCCAGTAGTTCAAGGTTTCAGTGAGTCAAGATCTCACCACCGCATTCCAGCCTGGGCAACAGAGCAAGACCCTGTCCGAAAAAAAAATACAACTGCCACAGCTGTTGTAGTTTTACATTTTGAATATATTGACGACAGTGTTAGGAAAAGCTGGGCACTGCTTTCCCCTAAAATCTCCAATCCGGAGTGTGTTCTAGAGAGCAGTTTTTCTCAAGAGAAAGGGATGCAGGTAGAGCATTGCCTTTAGGAGTAGCATGATGAGGCCATGGTCACAGGCCTATTCCCTGAACCCAATACAGCTGTTCACAGCAGTAACTTGGTTCAGTTCTGGACATTTCTGGAAATTGTAAGGAAACCAGATGACAGGGTGAGCTAATGAGCCAATGCAAAGCCATCACCATGGCCAGAAGAACAAGCCAGGGTTTATGTTCAGCTGATGACAGCCTGGGAGGCCATCTTCACATCGGAAGGCTAACCCACTGTTGTATGCCTTCTTTTCTGCAGCATAAAGATAGGGAGGTGATGGAGCACCCCTCTTCTGGAAGTGACTGGTCTGATGTTGAGGAGATCTCCACAGTCAGATTCTCTCAGGAGGAACCTGTCTCCCTGAAACCTTCAGCCGTTCCGGAGCCTTCTTCCTTCACCACCGACTATGTCATGTACCCACCTCATTTGTACAGTAGTCCTTGGTGTGACTACGCCAGCTATTGGACCAGCAGCCCCAAGCCTTCTAGCTACCCCTCCACAGGCAGCAGCAGCAACAATGCAGCCCAGGTTGGGAGGAGCAGCCGGAGCCGCCTGAGTGATTATTCCCCCAACTCTACAGGGAGTGTCCAAAACACCTCCAGAGACATGGAGGCCTCAGAGGAAGGCTGGTCCCAGAATTCTCGTTCATTTCGCTTCTCCAGAAGCTCAGAAGAAAGAGAGGTGAAGGAGAAAAGAATATTCCAAGAGGAGATGCCTCTGCGTCCTTGTGGAGGACACGGATCCAGCTCACTGCCAAAGAGCCACCTGGAGCCAAGCCTAGAGGAGGGCTTCATTGACACTCATTGTCACCTGGACATGCTCTATTCCAAGCTCTCTTTCCAAGGGACCTTTACAAAGTTCAGAAAAATTTACAGCAGCTCCTTCCCTAAGGAATTTCAGGGCTGCATCTCTG
Organism: Pongo pygmaeus; assembly: GCF_028885625.2. Classification (NCBI taxonomy): domain Eukaryota; kingdom Metazoa; phylum Chordata; class Mammalia; order Primates; family Hominidae; genus Pongo; species Pongo pygmaeus. Next base: position 67,627,090 of record NC_085930.1, on the reverse strand, counting down.
ACTTCTGTGATCCCCGCACCCTGACAGATTGCCTATGGGAGGAGCTGTTGAAAGAGGATCTGGTCTGGGGGGCCTTTGGCTGTCACCCTCATTTTGCACGTTACTACAGTGAGAGTCAAGAAAGAAATCTTTTGCAAGCCTTAAGGCACCCCAAGGCTGTGGCATTTGGGGAAATGGGCTTGGATTACTCTTACAAGTGCACCACGCCTGTCCCAGAACAGCACAAGGTAACAAGGCTCTCTTTAGTCTGCTCATGGTTTTAATTTTTCTTTTAGTTGTTGAAGCCTGACAATAAGGGTTTATCTAATTTTAGAACTAAATAATTGAGAATCCCTGAAAATGCAGTGTGCTTGCTCTCATCCAGACCATCTAGATGCCGTTTGTCAAATGCTTTACAAGCTATTTCTTACTGTTCAGCTTTATTATGGAAGATGAGGGAGAAGTACTTTGTGACTTCTTATGGATGATATCAATGTCAAAACATTTGTTTTCTTTCTTTCTTGGGAAGCAATAAACTTTAGGTTTTCTTAATTTATTTTTTGAGAGGGAGTCTTGCTCTTTTGCCCAGGCTATGGAGTGCAGTGGTGCGATCTCAGCTCACTGCAACCTCCGCCTCCTGGGTTCAAGCTGTCTTCCTGCCCCAGCCTCGCAAGTAGCTGGGATTACAGGCATGCATCACTACACCCGGCTAATTTTTGTATTTTTAATAGAGACCGTGTTGGCCAGGCTGGTATTGAACTCCTGACCTCAGGTGATCCACCTGCCTCGGCCTCCGAAAGTGCTGTGATTACAGGCATGAGCCACTGCGCCTGGCATGCATTTTTTTTTTTTTAAATATACCCATTGCAGAATATTTGAAAAAATATGAAAAAATGCATAATTTCCCATTCAACCAGAGATCATGGCTAATACTCTGTTAATATGTTTTTCTTTTCCTTTTTGGAGACAGAATCTCACTCTGCTACCCAGGCTGGAGTGCAGTGGCGCGATATCGGCTCACTGCAGCCTCTGTCTCTGCCTCCGCCTCCTGGGTTCAAGCGATTCTCCTGCCTCAGCTTCCCGAGTAGCTGAGACTGCAGGTGCGTGCCACCTTGCGTGGCTAATTTTTGTATTTTTAGTAGAGGTGGGGTTTCACCACGTTTGTTAGACTAGTCTCAAGCTCCTGACCTCAAGTAATCCACCTGCCTCGGCCTCCGAAAAGTGCTGGGATTACAGACCTGAGCCACTGCACCCAGCCCCTGTTAATATTTTTTTTCCTCCCAATATTTTTTGAGCATAGTGCTTTGGCAGGGTAAGAGTTGTAGTATTTTAGAATTTCTTTTCTTTTTTTTTTCAGAGATAAGGTCTTTGTCGCCCATACTGGAGTTCAGTGGTGCAGCCACAGCTTCACTGCAGCCTTGACCTCCTGGGCTCAAATGATCCTCCCACCTCGGCCTCCCAAGTAGCTGGGACTGCAGGTGCACACCACCACGCCTGGCTAATTAAAAATAAAAATTTTTTTGAGATGGAGTCTTGCTCTGTCACCCAGGCTGGAGGGCAGTGGTACGATCTCAGCTCACTGCAACCTCCACCTCCCCAGTTCAAGTGATTCTCCTGGCTCAGCCTCCTGAGTAGCTGGGATTACAGATGCCTGCCACCACACCCGGCTAATTTTTTTTTTTAAGGCAGAGTTTCGCTCTTGTTGGCCAGGCTGGAGTGCAATCGATTGATATTGGCTCACTGCAGCCTCCGGTTCCCGGGTTCAAGCGATTCTCCTGCCTCAGCCTCCTGAGTAGCTGGGATTATAGACTCCCGCCACCATGCCCAGCTAATTTTTTGTATTTACAGGATCACACCTGTAATCTCAGCACTTTGGGAGGCCAAGATGGGTGGATCACTTGAGGGCAGGAGTTTGAGAGCAGCCTGGCCAACATGGTGAAACCCCGTCTCTATTAAAAATACAAAAATTAGCTGGGTATAGCTGAGCGTGGTGACTCATGCCTGTAATCCCAACACTTTGGGAGGCCAAGGCGGGCAGATCACCTGAGGCCAGGAGTTGGAGACCAGCCTGGCCAACATGGTGAAACCCTATCTCTACCAAGAAAAAAAAAAAAAAAAAAATTAGCCGGGTGTGATGGCACATGCCTGGGGTCCCAGCTACTCAGTACTCAGGAGGCTGAGGCAGGAGGATTGCTTGAGCCTGGAAGGTTGAGGCTGCAGTGACCCATGATTATGCTCCAGCCTGGTGACAGAGTGAGACCCTGTCTCAAAACAAAATTATCAGGGTCTCAGGTCTGCACTTAAAGGTCCATGGGGCGACCTGCACAACAAACTGAACTAGAAGCGATAGGCATAGGGTGATAAACACAGTCTTGAAGATGTCATTTGGCTTGGTGAGATTCGACTCAAGACTGGAAGATAATGAGTTTGAGGAATTGCTGGCTGGGAGAGGGCTAAGCTGCCTGTAAAGGGGAGGAAGACTAGAAAATATTTGTCAACACCAGAGACTCCTAGGCTGGGTGGGGGATGTGGACACTGTTTTGATGTAAATAAAAAATTTGGCACCCAAATGAGGTGAATGGTGGTGACTGGCAACTGCACCTAGTTGGATGTGAGTGCTGAGTTGCATTTACCTAAAAGAGCAGTTAGCAAGTTCTTGATGCGTCCTGCTGAATGTTTTATCTTGTGAAGGGAAGAAGAACCTATAAAGGGCTGGGCGAGGTGGCTCACGCCTGTAATCCCAACACTTTGGGAGTCTGAGGCAGGAGATTGCTTGAGCCTAGGAGTTCAAGATGAACCTAGGCAACATAGTGAGACCCCATCTTTATTACATTAAAAAAAAAAAAAAAAAAAAAGCCTGTGGAAGGACTATATCTGGCCAAGATGATAGAGTGCCAGACCCGGCTCATTATAAGAGAGTTTGGTTGATGTACCTAAAATTTTCTGGAAGGATTGGAAAATAGAGAAAAGCAAAACAATTGGGGAAAGAATGGGTAGTTATAGTTATTCTGCTGGTAGAGCAAATTACTGTTAACGTTTTCTTTGTTGATCTGTGGTGTTTACAGATTAACTATGTAACTCATAAGAGTTAGATCCTGAGTAGTTTGTGTGTAAGTTGCACATGTCAGCATCTGGGAGGGATGCCAGGGAGAGTAGACTGTCCTTCCCTATCCAGGCTATATCTCTTTACTTGTGTTAAAGAGGAATTAATTAATTATTAAGGTAATAAATATGCAAGAGATGCCTGGGGCAACTCCCAGGAGAGACTAACTCTGGAATCCCTGGAAATAATGGATCAGTTAGGAACCCAACCTTATGCAGGTAGAAGTGAGTAATTATGCAGGGTAATAACTCATCTGTACCTCCTTCACTCCTGTTGTTTTTCAGCTGGGTTCCTGGTGAGGACAAATGCTGCAAATAGCTCCTGTCCAACCACAAGTTCCTGCATTCTAATGAGTTCTTCTTCCTTCTTAACGTTTTTGAAATATGGATGTGTTTTATGAAACATTATAAATGTAATGTTATTGTCCCTTGGAAAATTGCAGGGGACAATAAAATTGCAAGGAATAATTGCAAAGTGGCTTGTCTTCCACGCACCTGTCGTAGGTTGGATGTGTGTGCTTGTGTTAAAAAAAGAAATTAGGAAATAAATAGTTTTAAGTGTCTTTTCTACTTGTGAAATTTTCCCATTCATCAACTATACTTTGAAAAATGTTTAACAGCTGTGTAATATTCTATCCTAAAGCCCTAATAGTTTATTTCACTACTCTGAGGGATAGTTTTTTAGAGGCAGGGATGAAATGTTGGAATTGGAATCCCTTGAAACCTCTCCTGCCTGTGTGTAGGGGTCGGGGAGGACAGATGAACAGCTTAGATGCAAATAGGAGGGGCTCCAACCACCTATTGCTAGTGGAACTGGCCAGGCTTTAAATAAAGCCTCTGTCAAGCAGTCTATAATTTTGATGTCTGTGGTCATTTTCCTTTCGTTGAAAACACAGATTAAACAAAAGTTACATCAGAATTGGTATTGGCTTAGTGTTGCTATTTTGAGAAGAGGCAGTACAGGTGTTTAGACTTGTAAATATTCTCAAGTGAATATCACCTGACTCAAATTACCAAAAGTATCTCATTGTTTGATGCTAAAAACATAAACACAAATTATGTTCCACAGTTGTAGAAACTACGCATGGAAACATTAACATGAGGTAATTTGCTTACAATGAATTAATCTTTTTTTTTTTTTTTTTTTTTTTTTTTTGAGACAGTCTTGCTCTGTCCAGGCTGGAGTGCAGTGGCATGATCTCAGCTCACTGCAACCTCTGCCTCCCAGGTTCAGGGGATTCTCCTGCCTCAGCCACCCAAGTAGCTGGGATTATAGGCACCTGCCACCACACCCAGCTAATTTTTGTATTTTTAGAAGAGACAGGGTTTCACCATGTTGGCCAGGCTTGTCTTGAACACCTGACCTCAAACCTGACTCAGCGTCCCAAAGTGCTGGGATTACAGGCGTGAGCCACCACGCCTGGTGAATTAATACTTTTCTTTGTTCTAAACCTGGGCTCATTAGAGGAAAGAACAGGTCCTAACTCTACTTTTTTCATTTAAATTAACAATAGTGAAGATTTAAAAGTGGGTAGTGTTATAAAGAGTAAAGTATATCTGTAGTTATTGACCTGTGAGGATATCCGATTTTGATTGAGTAAAGGAAGCAAATTGGCTGGGCACGGTGGCTCATGCCTGTAATCCCAGCACTTTGGGAGGCTGAGGCAGGCAGATCAGTTGAGGTTAGTTTGAGATCAGCCTGACCAACATGGCGAAACCCCATCTCTACAAACAAATACAAAAATTCACCAGGCAAGGTTGTGCCTGCCTGTAATACCAGCTACGCGGGAGGCTGAGGCAGGAGAATCACTTGAACCCAGGAGGTGGAGGCTGCAGTGAGCTGCAGTTGCGCTGCTACACTCCAGCCTGGGCGACAGAGCAAGATTCGGTCTCAAAAAAAAAAAAAAAATTGTAGAAAATATAAATGTAGTATTTGTTTCTTTAACAAATATTTGAGCACCTTCTGAGAGCCAGGCACCTTGCTGGAGATGCACACAAACACCATGCCCTGCCGTCCCCAACAGCTTTGCATAGGAGAGGTCTGGAAGTTGGTATCTCTTGAGAGCAGAGGTGGGGACAGTGAGGTGAGGGACATTAACTTTGTACTTTATGTTCTTAATCCCTGCCCTGCCCCTGCCACCCCAGGTCAGCATCATATAGTGGTTACTGTGTGGACTGCCAGGGTTCAAGTTTGGATCCTGGTGCTATAGCTGCTGGCTGCAAGTTAACTTGCCCTCACTGCATGCTGCGCAGACAGCAGCACCTGCCTCAGGGTGGTTGTGAGGACTGCAGGTTATGATAGACCTGCAGTGCTTTGGGTACTACCTGGCTCTGTTGTAAGTGACCAATAATCATTAGCTATTATTACATTTTATAGTTAAAAAAAGAGACACGGGGGGTGCCTGCTGGACTGGGCGTTCCAGAGGTGATGGACTTCTGAAGTGCTGCTAACCAGCAGGGGTTGTCGTTGTGTCCTCTCCTAGGTATTTGAGAGACAGCTGCAGCTGGCTGTGTCTCTAAGGAAGCCCTTGGTGATCCACTGCCGAGAAGCTGATGAAGATCTGCTAGACATCATGAAAAAGTTTGTGCCCCCTGACTACAAGATCCATAGGTTAGAAGACTGGAACTTCAGTAGGCAAATGAAAGAAACACTTCCTCTAAGTTGATGAGGACAGCAATGATCGTATTCTGTCATTATACACTACCTATTCTTTTTTTTTTTTTCGAGACGGAGTCTCACCCTGTCACCCAGGCTGGAGTGTAGTAGTGCAATTTCAGCTCACTGCAACCTCTGCCTCCCGGGTTCAAGCAGTTCTCCTGCCTCAGCCTCCTGAGTAGCTAGGATTACCGGCACATGCCACCACGCCCAGCTAATTTTTGTATTTTTAGTAGAGACGGGGTTTTGCCATGTTGGCCAGGCTGGTCTCAAACTCCTGACCTCGTGATCTGCCTGCCTCAGCCTCCCAAAGTGCTGGGATTATAGGCGTGAGCCGCTGTGCCCGGCCTATACACTATCTTTTCTAAAGAATTAACTATTAGGTTAAACCACTTGAAATTTCTCATATTTGACCTTTTTTTTTTTTTGCTCACAAAATAGTAACTTCATATGGTTTGAACTAATAACCCTAAATCACCAGTGAGCACAAGGGGCCTTTTGTGCCCGCATCCTGGGGATGGGCAGAAATGGAGTCTCAGTTCTCAGCAGTGAGGACTGCTGATCTTGAGAGGTTGCTGTGGGGTCTGGTGGCTTAGCACACAGAGCATCTTAGGGTATTTGAAAGGACATTTTCTTTCCTATTTTGAACTTGAAAGCTCCTTTCTCCCCAGTTATGAAAATCAAGATCGTGTTTTATCAGAATGGCATCTATGGGTTCTTAAGTTCAGTTTGGTAAACTCTCTGAACTTGTGAACTCTTGCCACATGTAGGTACTGGGCTTTGGCTTGCCTCTGGGGACATCTGGAGGTGCTGCCAGGAGACAGGTTGGATGGTGGCTTCTGCCTACATAGCATGTGGGACTGGGTGGTCATAGGTGCTGTGGGAGCCAGAGCAGGGGCCCATCATCATAGCCCAGCCAGAAGACTCAGGAGGTAATGCCTGGCCGACTCCTTAAAGATGGTTGAGAGGGGTTGGCTGAATAACAAGGACTCTAGCACCCAAACCGGGTCTTGTCAGATGGCAGAAAAAGGAGGAGGATGGGGCTGTCAGGGCCTTTGGGTACCTAAGCAGAGTGAGTGAAGCCTCTGACCCCTGGCTGGTGCACACACCAATGATGAGGCAGTCAGTTGGCTTTTCTGTGTCGGTTGGTTTTTCATTACTTCATTTTGGGCTAACTTTGAAGGAAATGTAATGGTGGCTGGTAGGCCAGGGCTAAGACCCAATGAGGTGGTATTGCAGGAGGAGGCCCTGAATTTCCAGATTGTTCATGTTCTTGGTGCCATATATATCGTTACGATATATATGGCACCAAGAACATGAACAGGCATCAGATTAAGAAAATTCACCTGTAGTTGGACTCCCCAGTATTTTGTTAGATTTCCTTTCAGTTCATTTGACTACATGGGCATAGTTTTTATATGCTGTCATTGTCATCATAGGGGCCACAGTTCTTGATTTTGCTCCTCTTCAGTGTTAGAAGCATTTCCTATCCCAGTGTGTTCTCTGTGGTGGTCATCTCAGGTGACTGCAGAGCACTCTGGTGTGCGTGGTATCTCTGAGTGATCTCTGATCACTCACCAAGTGCCATCTCGAGGCTTCCTGTGTTGGAGCCGGCCCTTATCTGTGTTTACTGTGGAGTCCTTCCCTAGGATGCAGTCTTTCCGTTTCTGGGAATCATTGAAAAGGGGTGATGGGTCTAGGGGGAGCTGGGGGCTGCTGCAGAGGGGACTGCGAGCAGCCCTGATGTGGAGTTCTGTCCCCAGGCATTGCTTCACCGGCAGCTACCCGGTCATTGAGCCCCTGCTGAAGTACTTTCCCAACATGTCTGTGGGCTTCACGGCAGTGCTGACATACTCCTCCGCCTGGGAGGCCCGGGAAGCCCTGAGGCAGATCCCACTGGAGAGAATCATCGTGGAAACGGATGCTCCCTATTTCCTCCCTCGCCAGGTAAGGGGGTCTTCAGGCTGAGTGGAGGCACCGGAGGGAGACGGTAGGGAGGTGGGTGGTCACCCTTACAAGGTTGGCAGGGCCAGAGCCCCAGTGACTTCCAGGTCCCATCCTGGGCTGTGTAGATGCCTCCTTGCTGTTAACTCTGCAGAACCAAAAGTCTAGGGGGCTGAGAAGCTGAAGGGTAACCACTCTCTTCCAGGCAGTGCAAAGCCCTACCCTGTAGAGGGTAGTCCAAGGAAGCGTGGGACCCTGCTCACCCAGAGCCCCCATGACTAGGACTCTCCCTGCACCTGCAGGTAAAGGGGTCTCTACAGGGCAGCCCCAAAGAGGTCCTTGCTGGGGAAGGGACAGGGAGGGAGTTCTAGATTATGACTGTGCACAGATGGCACAATGATGTTATGACCGCTTGATGTCTTCCAGGTTCCCAAAAGCCTTTGCCAGTATGCCCACCCGGGCCTGGCCTTGCATACGGTCCGAGAGATTGCCAGGGTCAAAGATCAGCCACTCTCCCTCACCTTGGCTGCCTTGCGTGAGAACACCAGTCGCCTCTACAGTCTTTAAGCAGAGAAGGTACAGTCCTCGGGAGTCTCCTAGAAAAGGTCATAAAACTCACATTCTGTGTTTTTTAAAAACCAGGACAAACAAGTCTTTTGTTGCATTTTGTTAATGTAAAGAATATAAACATAGTATGAGCATTAAGCCTGATTTGTTTTGAGTGACATGATTCGGAACCTTCTTCCTTTTCTCTTCCACCCTCCAGGGCGACCAGCAGCCTGACAGAACACAGGCTGGCTTGAAGTCTGTGTCTCAGGTCGAGGATGTGTTTAGAGAGCTGATTGGAACACAGAAAACCAGGACAGGATGTTTTCCTCCAAGCGGGTCATAAGGCTTCAGCTTCTGGGTGGTGGGTGGGGTGGGGTGGGCGTGGAATGAGGGGTATGGGGACTGCCTGTAATAGCACTGGGATTTTGCCTCCCAGCCAAAATGCTCCAGGGTAGGCAGCAAAGAAGAAAGAGTGTGATATGAGGGTACAGTGAGTTTGGCAGTCCAAATTCTGTTCTCTGCAGCCTGTGTTTTTGAGTAGTTTGTGAATAAAGTCACCCGCCTACTCGTCTAAGCACATGTGGGTGTGTAACTCAGTTCCTGGTTCTCGGTTCTAAAAACAGACTTCCAACTGGGAAACTTTTTGAGGGAAATTAACTGGAGACCTATCTCAGAAGTTTATTTTCTTGCAACCAGCGAAGTTGTCCTCCTTCCTTCCCTGGATAACTCTTCAATTTGACTGTCACTGTTCTGGTGTCAACTGCAGCGTCGGCACAGGCAGAAGGACTTCAGCTGCTGGTCTCATTGGTTCCACTGCCATTGATATGGGGTGGTGCAGAGGAGCACTCATTGTCCATGATGGAGATCCAGGACAGACTGGGGGACTCCAGGAAGAGGCCTTCTTGGGGAAGAGGACCCCAAAGGAGGTACTTCCTACTCACTGATGCCCTCAGGGCTGCTGTGTGGGTGTGTTAAGCTGATAAGGTTCAGTTTGCAGCAGAAACTACCTGCTAGTCTTGTGTCAGGGGTTCCCAGCCTCCTTTTGTTTCACTTTTGCCCCCTTCTTGGGAACATTTGACCAAAAATAATCCTCATTTCATCTTGCGTACAGTCCCTTGTGTGCCCCGCCCAGGTTGAGAGGTGAATCAACGTAATTCTCCGAAGCTCTGCTGGGCAGCTCAGCCATGTTATATTGTCTATGCAGAATAAGCAGGCCTAGTGTCCACAAATGTACCAGTCCTTCTCCCGCTTCTCCTGGGTGCCCCGTTGCCTTTGCCTCTCCTGTGTCCTGTCTTTCTGTGTTTTAGAAGCGAGAGCCTCTCCTTCACCTTTTGCGCAACTGAGTCATCTCAAGTCCTGAGCTCTGCTCTGCCGCCTGCTGGTGCCTTGTAAAGGTATATTCATTACAGGCCCTAGAGGTTCTAATGGTCCAGGGTTAAGTGAGAGGAGACTGTACTTTGTTTCAAAGGATCCTTCACCCTGATCTGCAGTGAGGTGGATAGGTCACCTGGAGTCCCTCGTCTATGTTCTTGGAGGCTTAAATTGTAAAATACATCCCTTATGGAATCCTAAATTCCTCTAGGTGTTTTTGGAAGGCACATTTGGGCCTTGTGAACTAAAATGGAATGGATTTAATATTTCCTATCTGGTATTTCCATCTTGCCCCTGGTACACAAGTCACTGGCCTGGAACTCAGCCTTGATTCACTGTCTGTCTTCATGGATCAGCTGTGCTGTTATGTTGTCTGTGCTGCAGATTTGCCCATGTGGGAAGTCGGGGGGGACCTGATTTCCTGCTTGGAAGATTTGGGGGGCTGCCGAGCATATCAAAGTGCTTTATAGTCACCAAGTGAACTGCAGCACAACCATCTCCTCTCCAGCAAGCCCTGAAGTCAGTAGTGCCTACAGGTGAAACCAACCAACCCTGTGTTAGAGGAGGAAAAGCGGAGATGACATGGAAGTCTCCAAGCCTGTGCCATCCACCTGCCAAGGAAAAGCACAAGGTGCTATCTACTTTTCTCTCTAGGATTTAGATTATCATTTATGTGCTGTTGCACAGTGAAACCTCACCTGTGTGGGCGTGAAAGCTGATTGGCATTGTTTTTGATTCAGCTTTTTGGATGGCTGATTGTTTTCACTGTGCTGCGGGAATGCCTCTGTATTTTTTCCCCTCTTTGGCCATCTTTTTCTGAAAATAAAGTGATGGATCCTCTAGCCAACCCAGTCTCTCCGTGTTTGTGTAGACTTACCTGAGTGATGCAATGGTTTAGTCTGGTTGCTGGCCAGCATTGTAACCCAAGAATCCAGATAGCTGGAGACTTTCTTGAGTATCTGTGTGGCTCTCTGTAAAATTAAACTGCATATAAGAATTCTTAAAGTTCGGCCGGGCATGGTGGCTCACTTCTGTAATCCCAGCACTTTGGGAGGCCAGGGTGGACAGATCACTTGAGGTTAGGAGTTCGAGACCAAGCTGGCCAACATGGTGAAACCCTATCTCTACTAAAAATACAAAAATTAGCTGGGCGGGGTGGCACGCGCCTGTAGTCCCAGCTATTTGGGAGGCTTAAGCTGAAGAATCACTTGAACCCGGGAGGTGGAGGTTGCAGTGAGCCAAGATCGCACCACTGTACTCCAGCCTGGGTGACAGAGCGAGACTCTGTCTTTCCCCTCCCCCCGCCTCCCCGCAGAAAGGAATTCTGAAAGTTCTACAGCCTTTGAGTGTTAAGTAATTTTACTGTCTGGGAACTCAGATGCACTGCTTCTTTCTAACCTATGTAGATACTTTCTTTTTTTTTTTTTATTTTTTGTTTCCAGCTCAAGGCTGTAGGAGGAAGAAAAATCTAGTCCCTGGGGGTACTGATGAATCATTTGGATGGTGGGCGTTGGACTGTGAATTCCTGATGCCTCTGGGTAATCTCTGGAGGAAATTCTGTTTCATTACTTGCACTCAGCGCTCCTATTTTGTACTAAGGTATTCTTGAATACAAGCGCACCGGCCAAAAAAGTAAACTTACGCATAAAAAGAAAGGCTCTCTTCCTTCCAAGAATGCTGTACACCTTTGAAGTCTCTGTTGCTGCCTCGTCTTTTAGATACAATCATTGATTATGTATTTTTGGCATTGTCTTGAACTTTGTTTCAGTTCCTTCACAGTTGAATGTACAGTTGGCTTTGTCCACTCAGTGATGGTCCTTGTGACTGTTCTTGGCTTTTCTGTTGTTTTTCCATCTTTCTATAGGAAGCTTGGGACCGATACTCATCGTTTGCTTTCAGCACCTTAATTTTGCTTCGTTCATTTTTGTAAAGTAAGGGCAAATGGCCACTGGAATGTACAGTGATTGAAAAAGCAAACTCTGTCAAAGATGGTGATTAGTGGCCAGCCAGTCCCTCTCAGGGTCACTGTATTAAAAAGTGCTCATTTGCCAGTGACTTTTTTTTGTTTTGTTTTGGTGTTTTTTTTTGAGACTGAGTGTCCCTCTGTTGCCCAGGCTGGAATGCAGTGGCCTGATCTCGGCTCACTGCAACCTCCACCTCCCAGGTTCAAGGGATTCTTGTGCCTCAGCCTTCTGAGTAGCTGGGACTACAGGCGCCCAACAGCATGACTGGCTATTTTTTTTTTTTTTTTTTTTTTAATTTTAAGTAGAGATGAGGTTTTGCCATGTTGGCCTGTTTGGCCTTACACTCCTGATCTCAGGTGATCCACCCGCCTCGGCCCCCCAAATGCCAGTGACATTTGAAGGTGGATTCAGATTAAGGTGGGTAGCTTAGTGGAGGCGTCTCAACCCTTTTCTGTGCACTGTCTCAAGATAATTTCTGAACACACACCTATAAGTGCATAAGAACTTAAATACATGTGCTGTTATGCTAATTATACACAAAGTAAAAGTTTTTTCACAAGGAGAATTTTTTTCTCCAGCAAATAGCTCACTCACCCTAGGGTTACATACACCCCACTTTAGAGACCCTCAAGTTACAATGGTATCATTAAACGATGCATAAAGGAGTGGGTTTAAGAAAGCTGATACAGGAACGTGTTTGAAATAATACATTTTCTCAAGGGTGTCCTCTAACCATTTTCTTTGATAAATTATATTTCTGCCCATTGTTGACTTGAAATTGTCCTCACCCATCTACCAAGTTCACCCGTGTATTCTGAAGGAAAATGAATGACAATGGAAACCTCTCTCATCCTAGGCAGTAGAGCGAGGGAAGCTGCACTGGCTGAGAGGCTGTGGAGCCAGATGAAAAAGCAGCACCTGAGCCCTGTGGCGTTAGCCGTGAGTCGGCCACGTGCTTGCTGTGTGTTTTAGGAAAGTTACTTAATTTCTCTGAGCTTTGGTTTTCTCCCTCATAAGTAGGCTTGCTGTGAAAATGAAGTGAAATCACATTAATTTGCATGAGCATTTAACACGGTGCCTGGTGCACATCAGGGGTGTGGCAGTAAGTGCTGGCTGCTGTAGTAATTGAATGCTTAGCTACATGCCGGGCCCTTTGCCAGCTACAGCTCGTGTGAGATCTCATGTTCAGTCTTGGCAGTAACCCAGCAAGGTAGGCATTTTACATGTGAGGAGCCTGAGAAATTCAGTCTTGGCCTGGATCACAGAGCTGGTATCCAAATTCAGGTCTGAGACCAAAGCCCAGATCTTTGCACTACCCCTTGTTGCCTGGCACAGGTGAGAGTGCCCAGTCCACAGTGGGTGCGCAATATCTGTTTCTATTTGAATGACCCAGGCAGGCGGGTAATAATGCTTGTGATTTCTTTGAGATAGAATTAAGTTCTTGTCTTTGCTGGGGGAAGCATCAGGTGACCAGCATTTGTCCAGAGCTTGGTACCCATCCTCTCCCAAGCCCAATCAGTAGGTGCTTTCTCAAAAAGAAACCATCTCCTAACCACTTTGGCCATATTGGGCTTTCGCTCCTCTTCTGTAGCTATGGATATGAGGGCTGTGGGCAGTTAGCGATAATCAAGGTTGTATCCCAACTAAGTGACAGAGCTGAGACAGTTAAGTTCCAGGACAAGTGTGTTGATCTCTGTACCCACTTGTGCCAGGTGCCCGGGGAGGTGGGGGCATGGCTGTCTGGGCGTGGAGGGGTGAGTAGGGGGCCTGCAGTGTGCTGTGATGCCTGGGAAGGGGATTCTAAGCCATTTCCCATCAGCCATTTACTAAGTAGCCTGGGGATCTTGTTAAAATGCAGATCCTGATAGATTAGGGCTGGGGTGCTGCCCAAGATTCTACATTTCTAAGAGTCCCTGGATGACGGTGGCATTCACAGACCACAGCTTCTATGTGAGGGAGAGCAGTTGGGTTTCTGTCTGCCTGCCGCACCTGATCAGTGGTTAGTGCCTGAATGTGTGGCAGCCAGAATTTTACTTGGGGAGACGCTCGGCTCCTAGCACCCTCTGTGGTAGGGGTTTTCCAGAGTGTGGGCATTACCCCAACTGTCTCTGCAGACGGCTTCCTGCATGTTTCCCACAAGTGCTCTGATGGCTGAATTGGCAAGTCTGTGGTGCTGCTCTTTGGGGCCACCTCGTTCTTTGCCTTTCCCTCCCCTTAGCGATGTGTCCCATCCGTTGCCCACAGTCAAGTCAGTCCACACGTTTAGGCTAAGGTGGGCGTGACCGAGTGGCCTTCCCCCGGGAAGTCGTAACTGGAATTAAGTTGTGGAACATAAGAGTCAAGGCTCATGTCTGCTGTGAGCTGGAGTTGAGGGAATGTTTGGGGATCCCACCTGGTATCAGTAAGGGAACCACGGCGACGGCTAGCCTTGCCCACATGAGGCATCTGCTTTGTCAGGCCTTCTCAGTAGTGGAGAAGGGAGGAAGGAGAATGCAGCTCTTTCAGCGCTGTCTAGCAGTGCCCAAGAGCCGTGATTGGGCACCTCACTTAACGTCTAACTTCAAATTCACTCTTGGGCATTCCTGTCTTCCTCTCCAATCTTGAATGGATGTTGGCTCCGATAATGTCATCCTGAAGTTTCTTTGTCCACACAGCCCTGGCTGGTTGTTAATAAGCTGTTAATGCAGCCTTGCACTCAGGAAGCCCTGATGTTTAAAGGAACTGTGTCTTTGTTCTTCCTCTCTTCCCTCTTTCTCTTAGTCCCACTTTATCTCTTCTTTCTCTTCCTCTCCCTCCTCCCTTTCCCCTCTCCCTCCTCCTCTTCCCCTTTCCCTCCTGCTCTCCCCCTTTCTGTCCTCCTCCTCTCCCCCTTTTTCTCCTCCTCCTCTAAGAAACCCAGTCTTAATTCCACACAATGCATGCACATGCACTAGCTTCTCTGCTTGAGTGAGCTGGTGTGATTAGGTTTTCTAAACATGCACACTGGCCTTGCTACTTGTCCTTTTATTCCCTTCCCACAGATCATAAACCAAGAATTATTTTTATTTGTATTATTTTGATTTTTTTAAAGTGAAATGTTAACTTTTCCTCTTTGAAATAAATTCCCATTTGGAACATCAGCATGCAGTTTGAACATTTATTTGCTTCCTGAGCTTGTACAACAGTCGTGGGAGTTGCTGCAGAAGCAAGCGAAAAGCCAGATGAGCGCTTCTAAGCTTAGGAGGAAGAGAGAGGTGAGTAAGGCTTGTGGGCGATCACTTGTCAGCTGGGGCCTCTGGAAAGCAAGAGGTTGAGTCAGAATTCTGGGTGCACCGCCCTGCTAGTGCTTTTCTTCCACTGTGGTGAGATTGGAGGTGGGATGTAATGGTGGGGGTTGCGGGGAAGCACTGGCCTTGGAGTCAGAGGGCGGCACTCAAGTGTGGACTGTTGTGCCCTGGGCAAGTCACCTCAAAGCTCTGAGTCTTGGTTTCCTCGTTTGCACAGTGGGGTGAATGCTACCCCTGCTGTTCCCCAGGGGTGACGGGTCACTGCCTTGGTGAGGACAGTGCTTTGCAGATGTGCAGGTGTTTCTGCCACCTCAATCAGTTGGGCGGTTTCTTTTTTTTTCTTTTACAAGATGAGGGGGTTCAAAGCAAACCCTTTGCTTAACTCGGGAAGCTCTAATATTTGAAGGAACCGCTTAACAGGCTGCAGAACCTGTTCTGAGTGCTATTTTGGCACCAATTCCTTTTTGTTTGTGGAGTAAAGTTACTCAGTGAAGATGGTGTAACACCAAATAATTGTAGACTCTCACAATAGGTAAAATAGCTCCATTTTACAGTTAAGGCAGCTGAGGTTCAACTGAGGCCCCAAAGCTAGTTAATTTACTAGTTCTTAGAACAGTCTTTGAACACAAAGACTATGATGAACTCCCTTCTGAGCCACTCACAAATATTAGCCAACCACTGTCCTGCAGATCTTTGGGAAAGGGAAATTAGAAGTTCTTTTGGAGAGGCAGAGGTTGGGGAAAACTCGTCACCCACAGAGTGAACGCCCACGTGGGGCTGCAAGGAAACCCAGCAAACCCGGTCCAGGCAGGACTCACCTTTGGCCTCTTCCCAGAGGATGTCCTGAAGAAACTTCCCCAGGGCCTGGCTGTGCTGCTGGTACTGAACCCCTGACAGCTTGATTCCAACATCAAAGGGGGCGTTGAACTAGGAGGCAGGGCAGGGAGGACCCAGGAGATGTCAGAGGTCATGCCCATCCCCATCCCAAAGGGGGCTCTGGGCTCTGTTCTCTCCTCAGGAGTGGAGAGGGAGAATGGCCTTTGGGCCCCAGCAGGGACTGCTGAGTGACACCTCAGCCAGGTTCTCTTCCTTTCTCAGGACCACAGCTCACCTTCCCACTCACCATCTTTCAGACACTTACCTTGCAGTCTCATGCCTCTCAGCCTTAGCCTTTAATGGGATTGCTGATAAAAGCTGTGGTGTCCCCTAGTATGAGATTTTTTTTTCTCCCTTGCAGTTTTGAAGACAAAAGTTGAGTCACCAATGCAGCATTTCAGGCCCTGGCAGGGGGTCTGCCCAGCATTCTCAGCACTAGCCTGCTGGCCTTCTATTCCTTCCCTGCTCCCAGCTCTTTCTCCTTTCTCTCTTGTGTGTTTCTTCTCCTTTTTCTCCTTCCCTAGGTATTTTTTCTCTCATATACATAGACCTTTCTTTGATGCCTGGAAAATCAAAAGGAAGCTGATGTTTTCCTAGAAAGAGGCTCTGAGCCAAGTCTTTTCTGTGCCTCCATTTCTTCCCCTCCACAGGGAGAGTGCCCCATCTCTTCCATGTTCCAGGCATTCCTGAGATGACTTATTGGAGCTCAAAGCTTTGGGTAAGTGGGAAGGAGCTCTGCTGCAGCCACATGGCAGACTTTCCTTGAGAGCATAGATTGTCTCTGCCAGTGGCTGCCTCGGTGCCTGGCCATGTTGGGCACTGACTTGTCTGAGTCAGGGAAGGATCTTAGTGCTGGGTCATTTGGTCCTCGCAGTAGAAGCCCAGGGAGTTGGAGGCCAAGGACTAGAATGCAGGACTTTTAAACGCACCTGGCCCTGAAAACCACTTTAGTCCCATTGCCCTTCCTCTGCGTCAGGCCAGGCGTCCTCAGTGCCTCCCTGTGGGGTAGGCGCTACCACTGTGCCCGTTTTACAGGTGAGGACAGAGGTGCAGAGAAGCTATTAAACAACCAATAGCTATGCGTTCCCTTTTCGAACTCTCCCTCCCCTTAACTCCACCGTGAAGGTGGACCCAGTGGGGAATGACATGATTTTTTTTTTTTTTTTTTAAGGAAAGTTGGGGCCATCCATTCCCTCCAGTAAATACTCGTTTTTCTTCCACCGCTGAGGCAAATGCGGGGTGGCCGATCACCTGGCAGACATCTTAGGAAACACGAGCACCGGTCTGGGAAACTGCTGGCCTGGCCTAACACCTGGCGCTGTGGTGCAGGCAAGTGAGAGGTGTCATAGTGCTGGCTGGTGGGGGGCCAACTTACCTCTTGGCCTCAGTAGCCCATCTGTTCAATGGGAGTGGGACTTGGTCTCTAAAGTCTTCTACTCTGAAACTTGATTTTGGGAGGGAAAGGTTTGCGGGGAGGTAGAGGGGCCTGAGATGAGAAAGGTGGGTGGGACACTAGGTTGTGAGGGGTTTGGTAGTGGGGCGCTCCAGGGCTCTGTAGCCACTCCTCTTCTGGCAGCCCCAACATCCTCCAGGCATTTGACTTCTCATTCCAGCCAAGGCAGTGTGGGTCACATGCTCCAAGGCTAGCTTTCAAAGAAACTGCAAAATTCCCGCTGTATCAGCCCCACCTTGCATCATCAGCCACCAAGACCTCTTTCTCATCTGGGCTACTGTGCAGCTCCTCTGGCTGGGATGACCATGTGTGGAGCTAGCCATCTCACCAGCAAAATATCCTGGTTTTGGCATAAGGGTATGCAGCTCTTTCACATGGGAATCTAGTGGATCCCATCGTGTGGAGGAAAGGTCTTAACACCGCTAGGCGCTGGTGAGGATGAAGGCAAGCAGGGGCTTGGGGAGCTTCCGACGGCTTTATTCCTTGACTGGAGAAGAGTATGGTGAACAGGCAGAGGCCAAGGCGGGCACATTTCACTCCTCCGGAAGGAAGAGGCCTCCCCTGGGCCACTGTGTGCTGTTTCTGTCCATCAGACCAGTGAGGAGGAAGAGGGCTTGGGGACTGGAGTCAGCCCTGACCTTGTGTTGCGTCTCTTGCATACACCACTGTGGTATCTTGGGCAAGTGAGTTCACCTCTGAACTGTTCCTCGGCTCTAAAGTGGGAATAATGCCAGCCCTGCTTACCTCACAGGTTGTTGTAGGGAGGAGGTAGGACGGTTAGAGGTGAAGTTGGTATCCTCGGGCACAGCGTCTAATAGCTGCCATTATTAAGTGCTACCTTGGGGGAGTCCTGCCTTAGCTGCGAAATGATGTCGCCAACCAAATATTTAGAAAAAATCATTCCCTGAACCACAGCCACAGGAAGGTTGCGTAGACAACCCCGTAAAATCCTTTACTCCCTCCTCCTCTCCATCCTTGGGTTGTCTTAACTTTCTCCTTGCCCCACGCACTATTTGTCAGAGCAAATCGTCCAGACCTGCCCCCTCCTTGCCTCCAGGTGAGGTGAGTGGGTGCCGGAGCCTGGGCTAGCGCCAGCTCTCCCATCCAGGATGCTTTTTTGAAGCACTCCACTCCCCAGTTCAGGCCCTGGAAGCCCCTGAGTAAAACACGGTTTTCTGCAGAGAAACATCTTCAGTCTGGGCCTGCCGTTTATTTCTGGGTGTCTTTGTCTCTGGGCACTGTATTTTCTGTCACCTTTGAGTCACCTGGAGGCTCGGGCACTCTCTCTCCTCTGCCCAGACTCCTTCCATCCCTATTCTGTTGTAGCAAAGTTACTTCTCCTAGATGTTTTTCTCTTAATGGGCAAAGACCTCACAGACCCCAGGGCAGAGCTCAACTCTTGTGGTACTGGTTTTATAGTTCTGGGGAGCTTGTAGTTGGGACCCTGTTCACTGCCACCTCTCCCTGTCCTCCCTCTCCCGTGACCTCACCCTCCTCGCTGCCACAGAATCGTAAAACTGCAGAGGTACCGACCCGGATTTCCAGTTCATCCTCTGCCCCTTCTGCCTGACCTCCATCTTCCGGGCGGAGCCAGCCTTCTAGAGCTCGGGGCTGCAGCTTGGCTAGTGGCTTCTTGGACTCCTTTCTCTGCTGGAAAGGGGAAATAGTCTCTTTAGGACTCTAAGCCCCCATGTCCTTCCAGAAACAGTGAGGTCAGACCCAGAGTCCTTTGTGCCCTGGGAGAAGGCTGAAGCCCATAGATTGCGCTGCTGCTCCAGGTCACAGAGCTGGTTGCTAAGTGGCAGGGCTGGAACAAGATACCCTAGTCAGCATGTGGGGCTTTGTGGGGAGGTCTCACCTGGACTCTCTGGTGTTCAGGGCTCAGGAAGCTGGAGCCTGCCATGGCCAAGTTCAGCCAGAGCATGCCGAGGAGCAGGAGGCTGCAGATGGTACCTGGGGAGGGCATGGCCTCAGCTGGGTTGCAGACAGGTGGGCCTGTGGGAGAGAGGTCTCCAGGCAGCTGCCTCCCCTTCTCATGTGCCTCTGAGCTTGCTCAGGTAGGAGCCCAGCAAATGGCATGAGGGGCTTTACCATCTGGGGTCCTGACTGCTGTGTAGAGAGGACCCCCCCTCCACCTCCCAAGGTAGAAGAGAATGGATGTGTGTTCTCTTTTGCAAGGCTGTTCAAGGCAGAACGCCTGGCAGCAGGACTTGATAGGGGCTGGGGGTCCTCCCCAGTGCCTTTCGTCCCAGGCTCTGAGGAGCTCGTGGCAAGTCTTTTCATGAGGAGTGAGGAAGCTGAACCAGCAAGGGCCCCAGGGGACTTAGCAGGGAGGGGGGTTAGAGGCAGCTGTCTAGAGCCAGACAGACTCAGATTGTCCAACATCCCCTGTGTTTAGAGGGGACTTCTGAGGCCCAGAGAAGTTAAATGGACAGGCAGCAGTCATGGACAATAAACCTGTCAGCAAACGCACACAGAGAGTAGAGAGAGCCTACCTGCAATTCCTGGCGGAGGTGGTGCCTGGTGGCTGTCGGGTCCTTATATAGGATGATTGGTGTTTGTTTTAAACCAGCAACCCCATCCCAGAGGTGGCCTAGCTTCCGCTGGGCTGATGTACATTCCTTGGGAACTAAAAATGTTCATGTCCTTTGGGTAGAAGTCAACAGTGGAGGTCAGATGCACTGCGGCATTGCTGGGTTGGCGAGGGGTGAAGCATGTGCTCCAGCTGTCCCTAGAACACAGGGTGGCGGGATGCCCCAAGTGGGCATGGCCCTGGTGGAGGAGGGAGGGAGGAGAGTGGCTCTGGGGTCTGGGTGCGGCTTTGTTGCTGTGTGATTTTAGCTTACTCGCCCTTTCTCCCTGGGTAAAATGAGGCTGTCATCACTAGGAGAGCTCTGAGACCTCACCAGTCCGGTGCCCCATTGTTTCCCATGTGCTGTTGCTGCTCTGGCCTCTGTGAGCCCCGGGAGTCCGCAGGGAGCCAGGCTGGTGATTCTACACCTTCCCGAGGAGGAGAGTCCCACCTCCCGGTTGAGCAGATTGCTCCTGATCGTCCTCTCCAGAGAGTGGGTGTGGGGATAACTTCAGGCAGTAGCTATGCTTCAGTCATTTCTGCCATGTGCTGTGACATGACTGCCTGGCCTGGCGTTTTTTCGCATAGCAGCTTGCCTTGCCTTCCCTCAGCTGCTTTGGTCCCTATTTTAGTGGATGCCTCTTCTGAGAGGGAAGTGCATTGGACCTGGAGGTGGAAGATCTACGCTTAGCACGGGCCTGGCTCCTCCCTCATTGACTGGCCTTACGCAGACCGCAAATAATTCCCCTTACCCAGAGTCTTTGAGGGTGAAATAAGGCGATGGGGGAAAGTGACTTCTAACCTGTGAAACACCCTGCAGATGACAATGGTTTCATACCAGGCCCATAGGACTTCCCAGCATAGGCCAAGGCCACTGCCTCATTTCCCTCGGCCCCAGGAATTTCTTCCTTTCTGGAGTGCCTCATCCGACTGGATGCCCAGGCAGGAACCCCTAAGGGCCAACAAGTTGTCTGCAGAGAAGTTCTAGCAGTTCAGGAGAGGAGCTCACCTTAGGCTGGGGCTTGCGGCAGGGATGTTAGCAAAGGCTCCAGGAAAGAGGCCTGTGGTGAACTTGGGGCAGGGCTTTGAAGGGAGGGCTTTGCGGCAAGCAGAGGGGAGGTGAAGGCGTGGGTAGAGTACGTCAGGGCTGCA
The DNA here is from genome assembly GCF_028885625.2 of Pongo pygmaeus. Taxonomy (NCBI): domain Eukaryota; kingdom Metazoa; phylum Chordata; class Mammalia; order Primates; family Hominidae; genus Pongo; species Pongo pygmaeus. The sequence goes on along the minus strand of NC_085930.1, from coordinate 67,606,206 downwards.
AGGAGAAGGTTGGGTGGCTTGGGGGAGGGTGGCGATGGGGTCATAACAAAAACATTAGAAGGTGGTTTGGGGCCAGATGATGCCTGGGGAGCTGCTAGCCCAAGAAGTTTGGGCTTTTTTTGCAGGAGGGCAGCCACCGAGGATTCTTGAGAGACCGTAGAGTGAATGAAAGAGTTGGAAAGACTTTAAAGCTCTGGGAGGCTGAATCCTTTATTTCGCTGGAAGAAAAACTGAAAGCCAAGAGGGCCATGCTTTCCCCAAAGCTTTACAGCCATCAGGGGCAATGCTGGGACTCCCCCATGGATCTCTTGACTCCTAATACAGTGCTCTTTCTGATATGCCATCTGGCTCCGTAATGAACATCGTGTTCCAGGAAAATCAGTCTGCGCTGAACAGGATGGAATTGGGGCAGGATGTCCAGTGAGGAGGACATTGAGGCAGTAGAGCAGTTGATTGCCAAATGACCACCTACCCTGACTTAAAAGATCAACCTCAGGGTGGATTGGAGCTTTCTAGAGTCTCTTGGGACAGCAGAAACACAGGCCGGGTTGGACTGAATCTTTAAGTGGGACATGAGGGACAAAGTACCTCCTGTTGGTAAACATCTCACCACCAGCCCACTGTGGTGGCTAAAATCCCACCTTTAGTCCCAGCAACATGTGAGCATGTCACCAGGAGGTCTTCACTGGCCTGTCTGCCACCTGAGTATAGGCATCTTGTGTCCCTGGAGCCCAGAGAGGCTGAATGTGGAGAGGGTGGAGAGAGGTCTGTAGTCCTCAGAGAAGACTTGCAGCTTTTTCAGAGCCACCAACCCCATAAAAAAAAAAAATCCCCAAACAGAAAAACCCTAACTGTGGTGACCAGGTACCTCCTGAGACATGAAGCCTCCACTTACCTGGACCCTGGAGGCCTTTCCGGGCACAGCTGCCAGTGTTGATCTTAGATAAGACCACCAGCAAGTAAACACCCACTGCGCAAAGCTGTGTTATCTTTGGGGAACTGAAATGTCCCCTGGGAGTTGGAAACTCCCCAGAGTCGAGGAAGGAAGAGCTGATGGACAGAAGAACCGTGGTGGGAGGAGGCACCCGGAAGCTACCTCGCTGCCCTGTCAGTTACGGAATGGAGGAGAGATGCCAGCTGGAGGACACAGCAAATTTGAACCAAGAGGAGCTTGGAGGAAGCCCGAACGACCTGGAGGGGACTGGCTGACCTTCCTCATTCTTTCCAAGTGTGAATAATAACCAAGCCCAGTTTGGCAACTCCTTGAGGGTGAGGACGAAGCCCCATTCTCCTTTTTGGAACTTGGTGGGGGCTCAGGAAGCAGGTTCTCTCCAGTCGGTGGCTTTCTTTTCTGTTGCGGGTCTCTCAAGGGCCTGACTTCATGAAGGCACATGAGTGACTCATCATTTATGAATTAATTGCTATATGTAAAAGGCATCCGAGAACAAATTATCTTCATAGACTTTTCATTATAATTTTATTTGTACTGATAATTAGTTGGTTTAGCAAGCTCTTTTTTCATAGATTTGGCTAAACTTCAGTCTGAAAGAGGCAAATTCTGGGGTTCTAGAAAGAGATTTTATTCTTTGATATAGGGCTATTTGGTGGGGTTTCTTTTTGTTCTAGTTTAGTAGCTTCCATAATTTCGAGATTCACATTTTCCAATAGAAATATACAGGCATACGTCGGAGGCATTACAGCTTTGGTCCCAGACCACAATGAAGTGAGTCACACGAATTTTGTTGGTTTCCCAGTGAATATAAAACTTATGCTGATAAAATACTATAGTCTAAGTGTGCAACAGCATATGTCTAAATGAATATGCATATATATTTTTTTGAGACAGGGTCTTGCTCTGTCACCCAGGCTGGAGTGCAGTGGCACTATCATGGCTCACTGCAGCTTCCACCTCCCTGGACTCAGATGATCCTCCTACCTCAGCCTCCCAAGTAGCTGGGACTGCAGGTGCACACCACCACACCCAGTTAATTTTTGTATTTTTTGTAGAGACAAAGTCTTGACATGTTGCCTAGGCTGGTCTTGAACTCCTGGCTTAAGTGATCTGCCTGACTTTGCCTCCCAAAGTGCTGGGATTACAGATGTGTAGTCTTTGAAATCCAGTGTGTGTTCTTACAGTGCATTTCAATTTGGACTAGCCATGTTTCAGATGCTCAGCAGCCACATGTGGCTCATTCTAGATAGGCGGCCATCTCTCTTAAATCCTCCCTAACCTTAGCCATGCTCTCTCATCCCTCCCTTCACCAAGCTCTGCCTCTCTCACTGGGGCTTCCCTAGCCTCCTGCCATCCTGGGGCCAAAGCTCTAACACTTTGCCTCTCTTGTGTCTTGTTCCCCTCCAATGGCTTCTTTCTGCCTTAAAATACACCCAGGTTCCTAATCCTGAAAACGTCTATTGTGCACCGATCCCACCCTCCCCTCGTGTTACCATCTCCATTTCCTTCCCCTTTCCTTGTGTCCTCTTCTTTGCTGTGTCCTGGCCCCTCAAAACTTGAACTTGACTCTCATCCCCACCGCTGTACTGAAACTATTGTCTCAGCGTTGCTGATCATCCAGCCTTTTAGTCTATGGACCGCTAAGAGCCATAGGACCTCAGGGTGGGACATGGCCTGGAGGGCCATCTCATCTCAATTTCCAGATACAGACCTGTGTTGGGTTGTGTTGGATTCATGAGGAAAGCTTCATAAGTTTTATGCACGTTTATAAGACTCCATCCTTGGATTCTGATCCAGTAGCTCTGGCGTGGGGGCCTTAGAATCTGTTTCAAGTATCTCAGGTAATATTGATTATAAATTATCAAGTATCCCAGGTAAATTTTGATTATAAATGCTTGCTTCCAGCAGAAAATTTAAACATATGGAAGATGAAATCTTTCTCTCTGAATAACCCAATTCAGTTTCCATTAATGTGAATATCTTATATAACCATAGTACATTTATCAAAATTAAAACACCAGTGTTAGCACATTACTGTTAATCTCCAGACTATTTGTAAGTCACCAATTTTTCCATTGTCCCATCTGTTCTTCCTTTTCTTTCTCTTGTCATAACCACTTTTAGAGGGTTTTGAATGGTATCACTTTGTCTTCACCGTTGGCTTATTAGCTATACTGTACTGTTCTATTCTTTGAGTGGTTGCTCTAGGATTTACAAATATGACTTCAACATATTGCAGAATACCTTCAACAACTACGATATCCTTTCACAGATAGTGTAAGAACTGCACTACAGAATGCTTTCATTTCCCCACTTCTATTCTTTGTGATATTATTGTCCACATTTTATTTTTACACAAGGTATGAGCCCCACAATGCATGTTAAATAGCCAAAGTTTTTAGACAGATTAAAGAAATTAAGAAAAAGTCTTATGAACTCAGGTATTTACTATCGTGTTGCTCCTTATTCCTTAGTGCAGATCCATTTTTCTTTTCTTTTTTATTTGAGACAGGGTCTCACTGTGTCACCTGTGGCTGAGTGCAATGGCGTGATCTCAACTCACTGCAGCCTCCACCTTCTGGGCTCAACTGATCCTACCACCTCAGTCTGTAAAGGGATATCTGCAAAGGGATATCGGAGTTGTTGAAGGTATTTGCAATATGTTGAAGTCATATTTGTTTTTTTTTTTTTTTTGAGATGGAGTCTTGCTCTGTTGTCCAGATTAGAGTGCAGTGGCGTGATCTTGGCTCACTGCAACCCATACCTCCTGGGTTCAAGCAATTTTCCTGCCTCAGCCTCCTGAATAGCTGGGACTACAGGCATGTGCCACCACACCCAGCTAATTTTTGTATTTTTAGTAGAGATGGGGTTTTGCCATGTTGGCCAGGCTGGTCTTGAACTCCTGACCTCAAGTGATCCACCTGCCTTGGCCTCCCAAAGTGCTGGGATCACAGGCATGAGCCACCGCGCTGGGCCTGAAGTCATATTTGTAAATCTTAATTTTTGTATTTTTTTTGTAGAGACAGGGTCTCACCATGTCGGTCAGGCTGGTCTCACACTCCTGGGCTCAAGCAATCCTGCTGCCTCAGCATCCCAAAGTGCTGGGATTACAGGTGTGAGTCGCTGTGCCCAGCCTGTTTTTCATCTAGTATTTTCCTTCTGCCTGAAGGAAACTTCTTTTGACATTTCTTGTAATGGCAGCTCTGCTGGTGATTAATTCTTTCAGCTTTTATTTGAAAGAGTCTGTATTTAAAAAAATATATATTTTCACTAGGTATAGAATTTGAGGCTGACAGGTTTTTGTTTTAATTTTTTCAGTACTTTAAAGATGTTAATTTTCTTATGGTTTGCCTACTTTCTGATGAGAAGTTGGCTGCTGCTCCTTTTTTTTTTTTTTTTGAGACAGAGTCTTGTTCTGTCGCCCAGGCTGGGGTGCAGTGGTGTGATTTCGGCTCACTGCAACCTCCACCTCCTGGGTTCAAGCAATTCTCCTGCCTCAGCCTCCCGAGTAGCTGGGATTACAGGCACCTGCCACCGTGTCTGGCTAATTTTAGTAGGGACGGGGTTTCACCATCTTGGTCAGGCTGGTCTCGGACTCCTGACCTCGTGATCCACCCGCCTCAGCCTTCCAAAATGTTGGGATTACAGGCGTGAGCCACCGCACCTGGCCTGCTGCCACTCTTATATTTGTTCTTCTGGATGGAATCTCTCTTTTTTTCTGGTTGCTGGGAACATGGGCTATTCCCACCCCCTATGTGAGCACCAGCTGCTTGGTCTATTGGTTTCACCCTTCATATCTGAAGGTTAGTACTTGTCCAAAGACTCCGGGAGACCCTTCAGCTCTCAGGAGCTTGCTCTGTGCAGCTTCCTCCTCTTGTCATCCTCTGCCTTCATTTCTGCCTTGGTCTTTTTTGTTTGTTTGTTTGTTTTTTTGAGACAGAGCCTTGCTCTTTCACCCAGGGCAGAGTGCAGTGGTGTAATCTTTGCCCACTGCAACCTCTGCCTCCCTGGTTCAAGCAATTCTCCTGCCTCAGCCTCCTGAGTAGCTGGGATTAACAGGGGTGCACCACCACGCCCGGCTAATTTTTATATTTTTAGTAGAGACGTGGTTTCACCATGTTGGCCATGCTGGTCTTGAACTCTTGATCTCAGGTGGTCTGCCCGCCTTGGCCTCCCAAAGTGCTGAGATTACAAGCGTGAACCACCGCGCCTGGCCTGCCTTGGTCTTCCTGAACTCTGACTTCTGTCTCTTCAACTCCTGGAGACTACTAGACTCTGGGGAGTCTCTCTTTACCTTTTTGCCCAGAAACTTCTTCTGGGTAGTAATCTGGGGCATTTGTTGTGCTTACCTGTTTCCCTTTTCCCAAACACTGCCTGTTGTCCTATGTCTGAAAGCAGTAGTTGTTTCATGTATTTTTCATGATTTCCTAGTAGTTTATAGTGTGAGGGAAATTCTTATTTATTATTAAAGAGACAGGCTCTTGCTGTGTTGCCCAGGCTGATCTCAAACTCCTGGGCTCAAGAGATCCTCCTCCTTCAACCTTCCAAGGTGCTGGCCACTGCGCCCAGCCAGGGAAATTTTTTTTTTTAGACAGAGTCTCGCTCTCTTGCCCAGGCCGGAGTGCAGTGGTGCAATCTCGGCTCACTGCAACCTCCACCTCCTGGGCTCAAGCGATTCTTGTGCCTCAGCCTCCCGAGTAGCTGGCACTACAGGCACACACCACTGCACCTAATTTTTGTATTTTTAGTAGAGATGGGGTTTTGCCATGTTGGCCGGGCTGGTCTTGAATTTATGGGCTCAAACATTCCACCCGTCTTGGCCTTTCGAAGTGTGGGATTACAGTTGTGAGCCACCATGCCTGGCTGGGAAATTCTTATAATCGTTAATCCTTTATATGCAGAAGTGGAAGGTCTCCCCTTAGTGTTTCTGGGCTCACTTGTAAATGGAAGCCTGTGAATCTTCTAGTTTTGGGAGTTGTTTTCACAGTGGCTTGCTGAGTTTTGTACTCAGAATGGATGAGTATTTGATGGCAATTTTTGGGGTCTCTGGCTTATAGCACCATAAAAACTCCCTTTTCTTCACCCTGCTGATCTTTCAGAGGTATTGTGTCTGTGAAGGCTTTGGCCTGCTCCATGTTCTAGGGTCTGTGGGTTTCTTTTGCTGTCCCAGTTGCTTTGTTTTTGCAAAAGGATTAAAAACATACGGCTGCTAGCGCCATCTGGCCCTAACCAGAGCTCTATGCCCTTTAAATTTCCCTTACTTTTATCTCATTTGGGCTTGACAACTGCCCTGCAAGTTTTACAGATAGTATTTCTATTTGACTAGGCTATTTTGTGGTAACAAATTTTGGGGTCTCCTCTTACCCCAGGAATGGTTAATGTGTTGCCACTCTAAGTATAAACAACGATTAATGGTGCCAACTTCATAATTATCTTAACCGATCCTTGGTGGTGTGAGTTAAAATAGAGTACACAGCCAGGGACCCATTAACCTACCACCAACCCAGAGTAACACAGGACTAGTTCCTTCTTGGTATTTTCTTGGTGACAGCAGCTGGCACTATAGGAAGCCCAGGCCCAGGCTTGAGGAGCACAGAGCATATCAGGGAGGCAGACGTGGATATGGTTCAAGGATTCAGTGTAGAACTCGACACTCAGTAGTGCACGCGAAGGTGCCTTCCTGGGCTTTGCTTTTCTGAGTAAGGGAAGGAAGGAAGCAGCCGTTTTCATGTTGGTCTCAGAAGGCTTGGGTTTTGTGAAGTGACTGGGAGGCTGACTGGGCCAGGCCATGGCCTCTCTATCCTCACCTTTCACCAAAGCAGTTTCACTTTTTTCTGTGTTACATAGTATGATCAAAGATTGTTTTTTTTTTTTTTTTAAAAAGGGGGTTTTGCTGCTGAAAAAGGAGGGAAGGACAAGAAGTAGGCAGACTAGGGGTCCTGAGGCGAGTGGGCTGACCTTTTATCTGAATCTATTCATACAAAGGTTTGGTGTGAGAAACACCCTTGGATTACAGCTGAGGAGAGCCCCCCAGCTCCCACCCTGATTCTACAGTGGGGAGTAACTCTTGAGATGGGCCAGGCCCTGATGCTGGCTTTACGTTTGCACAGTCCTGGGCAGGGCTTCTACCTTCTGAGCGCTTCCTCATCACTGAACTGGGGACACCCACACAGGGTTCTTGTGTTGCTTAAATTAGTGAATGTGTGAAAGATCCAGTGTAGGGTCTGGCTCACTGCAGGCTCAATGATGGCTGTGGCGATTGTCAGGGTCACAGGGCCTCTGCTGAAAGGTAATACCTGGTTCAGGGTCAGTTAGGCCTCCCATCATGGGGCCCTCCTTTCCCTGAGAGGGTCAGTAAACTAAATGAATCGTGCCCACTTTCTGGGCCAGCATCTTAACTATTGGTGTTTGGTTAATACCACCTTGCATCTGCGTGGCATTTTGTGGGTCACCAGATGCACTAGCGTGTTTGAGTCTTGCAGCCATCCTATAGGGCAGACTGTATTAGTCCCATTCTGCAGAAGAGGATGTGTACCGAGAGGGTAAGTAAGTAGCGGACCCAGGGCTACAGTCCTTGTCACCAAAGGCTGAGTCCAGTGCTCCGTATGGCGCTTTCGGTATAAACTGAATCGATCAGGGATGCTCATGCAGTGACAAGCCGCCTTTGTGAATGTTTGTTCTAGTGCGTGGACCGACAAGAGTCAAACTAACTGAGCTGGTGGGGTGGGGTGGAGTGGGGGGTGGTTAGGATAACGCAGCAGGAATTAGAAGCAATATGACTTTATTTAGTTACTTTGGAAACAAAACCCCCCAAATAATGCCTGAACCCAAAGGTACATAAAAATGACCCAAAATAGTTTAGTTTAAAATAGATTTGAACATCACTTGTAGTTTCTTCCTCATAACATGAGTGCTTTCAGCTGGACAGTAGATTACAAAGCATCTCCGATCATGTTAAGGCAGATGATCAATCTGTGGCTGCATCTGTAACTCCTCCTGGGAAAATAATCCTGTTGGAGTTAGTTGGGGGCTCTTCCCAGTTGTTTGGTTAGTTGGCCCAGGAAGGGGCAGTCCTGGAGCTGGTGGGTGGGGAGCCAGGCCCCACCTGTCTTGTCACTGCTCGTTCTGCTGGCCCTCTGTCACTGACGCTGATACGGAGCCCTGGCCCTTGTTGACATCACTGATGCACACCCACTGCCCGTCAACTGACTCCTTCCACAGGGTCACCTGCAAGTCAGTGCATAAGCAGATTATCACGGGTCTGTGCCCTTCCCTCCGCTGTCCCCATCAAGAACCACTGCCCAGAGGCTTGTGGGTGAACAGAGCATGTCCCTCCTCCACTGAAATCCCACCAAAATGAGAGTCCAGGAATAAAAACTCACAGAAAAAAAGGAGTAACAATAACAGCAGCTGTGGATGATGATGTCAACACAGGATACTGTTTTCACCAAACTGTGACAGAGCTACAGCGAGAGGATATGGGGTGGCAGGGAGCAGGGTTTGCAAAGTGTGGTCCCCAGACCAGAGCATCGTCACCTGGGAGCTTGCTACAACTGCAGATTCTTGGGGCCTGGAACAACTGATTAAGAAGCTCTGAGGGTGGGGCTGGCAATCTGTTTTAACAGGTTTAACAACACTGCAGTTTGAAAACTACTGTGGTAGAGGAAGGTAACAGTTCAATATGTTGTTTCTACACTGAAGTAAACTGTATAAGAAACAGCTAAGAGCTGAAAAGGTTTGCCCCTGGAGAGGCAAACCTTTAATTAGGAGGCTGCATTAAAAAAAAAATCAATCTAGGCCGGGCATGGTGGCTCACGCCTGTAATCTCAGCACTTTGGGAGGCTGAGATGGGTGGATCACCTGAGACCAGGAGTTCAAGACCAGCCTGAACTGGTGAAACCCCGTCTCTACTAAAAATACACACAAAAAAAACTAGCGGGCACCTGTAATCTCCCAGCTACTGGGGAGGCTGAGGCAGGAGAATCGCTTGAGCCCAGGAGGCGGAGGTTGCAGTGAGCCGAGACTGTGCCACCGCGCTCCAGCCTGGACGACAGAGCAAGACTCAATCTCAAAAAAACAAAACAAAAACAATCTAAAGCTATGTACATATATTAGTTTGATTAAAAATGAAAATAAAGTTTTAAAATGAAAATAAAGATTTTGATTTTAAGAACTCTTGCTTTAGGGACAAACTATTCACTCAACACACTGCAGAATGCTCTGGGATCAAAAACATACTAAGTCCTTTAGGTAAGGGTGCTATGGAGACAGCAAAAGGAAACATGCTTATAAAGAAGGAAAGAGCAAGGAGACAGCAAAAGGAAACATGCTTATAAAGAAGGAAAGAGCAAGAAGCCTAAATACATAGTGATGGGGACCCCAAAACATTGCATGCACAGCCAGGCACTTGCTTACAGCCTTGTAAAAAAATCACTGTGGGCCTGCTTGAGGCAATCTGGGTCCCTTGGTCTGTCCTGAGTGCCATCAACCTGGGTTCTGGTCCTGACTCTGGCACTCACTAGAAATATGGCTTTGAGAGGGAGCCTGCTAGATCTTTCTGGGACCACTGTAGATGAAAGGGACCCTCGGCCAGAAAAGGTGCCTGCAGAGGCTCTCAAGATCTGCACGCCCATGTTCACAGCCACACTATTCGCAATAGCTAAGAGGTGGCAGCAGCCCAGGTGCCCTTTGGTGGAGGAGTAAGTGTAGAAACAGGGTGTGGGCTGTCTATACAATGCAACACTACTTAGCTTTACAAAGGAAGGAATTCTGACACATGCTACATACAGCATGGAGGAACCTTAAGGGCATACTGCTAGTGACATAACTCAGTCACAAAAAGACAAATACTGTATGATTCCACTTAGGTCCCTAGAGCAGTCAAATTCACATAGAAAGGGGAAGGGTGGCTGCCAGGGCTGGGGAGGGGCAATGGGGAAGGGAGTTACTTAATGGGTACAGAGTTTCAATTTTGCAGCTGAAAAGAGTTCTGGAGACCAGCTGCTTCTCTGCCTTGCCTGTGTTGGTTGTGCCGTGAGCCACACAAATGAAAGGTAAGACATGGAGCCAAAGTGGCCACTGGGAAACAGTAAAAGACCAACATAGGCAAGGGAGAGAAGCAGCAAGGACTGGCAGGATCCAGACCAACTCGCACTTCAGACGCAGAGCAGATGTGCCTGAAAACGCAGCACAGCCACTCCACGTGGAACTGACCCTGTGGCGTTAAGAGATCCTCTGTCTTATAGGGGAATTCAGCTGGGCAGATGGCTATGGCTTGTTACTGCTGCTTTTCTGCGGGTAGCTTTTTTTTCCTTCTAATTGTAAAATACACGTAACATAAAATGATCTTGGCCGTTTTTAACTGCACAGTCCAGTTGTGTGAAGTACATTTGTATCCCTGTGCAGCTGTCTCCAGAACTCTTTTCAGCTGCAAAATGCAAACTCTTTCAATGTACCCACTGTGTACCTACCTCTTACCAGCATAACAAGTATTCATAAACTCTACAGGTTTTTAAAAAGCCTTTTAAGTGTTACGGACAAAAAAAATCCCCAATCTTCTTTTGTTTATGGGTTCTTATACACTTGCTTTTTTGGCACAGTTAACTGAACATCACCATGAGGTGACCAAATGCTTAGTAGGGTGATGGGCCTGACTGGATCTGTCACCTCATAGTTTTGGGACCCCCATGCAAGTCAAATCGCCTCTGTCAGCTTCTTTCCTCATCTGTGAAAGGGGGACGTGTGAATACTAACCTCAGGGGCTGTGACATTAATGATGTAACTAAGAGGCACACTCAAAACGCAGTCCTGGCGAAGGCTCCTGCCCAGCCTGCAGTCAGATGGGAATGTCAAGTGCGCTCTCTAGTGGGTGGGGTGAAGACCAACAGGCCATGTCCACCATGCCGCGGGGAATGGGTATGTACCTTATTGTCTCCACCAGAGACAGCCAGGATGTTGGCTGTGATGGACCAGCTCACATGCCACACCACATCATTGAACTTGTGCAACAATTTAGGGGACCACGTATTGCTTGAGACATCATCACAAGTCCAAATGAACACACGACCGTCCTAGGAAGAAACAGGATAGAGTCAGGAGATGGAGTCAAGACTCCTGCGTTTGTGATGTCCTCCCAGTCTAGAGCCACGCGGCACCTCTCTGCAGGAACAGGGTGGGAGATTCAAAGGGGAGCCAAGGACCTCTGGGGTGTCCACAGCTTTGTTTCTGTCTCTTCACACTGGTTAAGAGTCTCCCAGATTTCTTTTCTCATCTGGGTTTCGGAGGTGGACTCTGTCTGCATTGCTAACTCAGATTTTCTCTGGGGTTTTCCTCATGCCTGCCAAGTCACTTCCACTGGCCGTCTATACTTTCTCAACTGAATGGTCAGAGCTCTCCAAAAACCAAGCTCCGAGAATGAGAAGGCACAAGTAAAAAAGCACAAAAATCTCAAACTTAGAACCAAACCAAACAGGTTCCTATGATGTGAAAGGCCTGGCTGGCTCCCTCTAGGGTGGTGGCGTATAACTGAAGGCTCACCCTTGGCCGTCCTTGCTGTCTGGGAAGGGTGGCTCGGTAGCTGAGCCTAGAATTCCCATCCCACCCCATCGTTGCTTGGGAACACTCGGAACTGCACCTGGGCACCTCGGCTCCCTAGTCTCATGGGTCAGAAGGGAAAATTCATCCCGAATCCGCCTCCTTCTTGGTGCCGGTTCTGTTGTAGCTGTCTCATCTCAGCAGAGGCAGGCCACTTGTGGCTTCTGACCAAGACTTCCCCACACAATGACCTGACTCCCTGTGCGCTGGGCCAAAGGTGCCTGTTGCTCTCCCTTTACCTTCCCAGAGGACTTTCTGCTAAGGAGACTAAGAGCTGATGGGCCTGACTCGAGACTAAATGACAAGGGATACTCTCATGGCCCTGGGCTGACCTGGGAGCAGCTGGCGATGGTGCTGGTAGGCAGGCCGATGGAGGGGGCCCAGGCCACATCTCGAACCCAGTCACTGTGCGCTTCTAGCTTCTGCTCCTCCTTCCACTGGCCGTCCTCCTCCTCCCTAACAGTGGGGACAGAAAGAGAATCAGCAGGGGGCCTTTCCCACACCTCAACTCCTCCCCAACCTAACAGGCTCTGCCTGGGGTGGAGAAGCGATTCCATCTTTCTTCTTTCATTCATGCAGTTTGTGGCATTTTATTCCCTTCACCCCAGCTGTTAAAAAAACCCTCCAGAAAATGCTGCTTCCACAACCAGAGAGTCAGCTTCAACAGCTGGGAATTAGGTGAACAGGTGTTGTGTTGTTTTTCAAGGATGTCCTCCGACAGATTGAAAACAGTATTTTACTGGCAGGAGGAAGAAAGGTGACCTTGTTTCTTGTGAGTGTGGCTGAGTCATGGTGAGTAGGGTAAAGGGTAGAAGTGTCCCCTCAAAGAGAAGGCCACACATCCCTACTTACTTCCACAGCTTGATGAGGTTGTCACAACCACCTGATGCAAACCTCTTGATGTAATTGGGTTTCTGCCCCGATGGCTGGTCTATGAGGCTTCCAGGTACAACAGCAGGGGCCCAGCTGACGGCATTGCAGCCAATCTGTAAAGATGGGACACATGGTGACTCTGCCTTGCAAGAGAACACTGCTTCCACAGACCCAAGCCTGCTGTCCCTCTCCCCTCCGCTTCTCAGGACTGGACTGTGTGTGAAGGCTGACATGAGGCACTCATCATGTGGTCCACTGCTCAGAATTTTCCCTCAAGGATCCCAAAAGTGTGTGCATTTTTCTGCAGTGTGCACTAAAAGTAGAAATTAAGAACTCCCACAAATTTAAGAAACAGGACATTTTTTAAACACATGAAAGAATGGTACATTGGAGATTTTTAAGAAAAATCTTTTATTATAAAGTAATAGATCAAGAAACAAAAATTCTGCCACCTGCCTGAAAAGCCCTGTCATTATCCCCTTCCTAATCACAGCTCCCTCCTCCACTATAAGTAACCACTGCCCTGACTTCTAACCCATTTTTCACCCATTTTATCACCCAAATGTGCATCCCTAGATACTATAGTTTAGTCTTATCCATTAAACATTTTTTTGGATGTTTTTTACATCTCCTACTTTGCAGATTCTTCCTCTGATTTTTTTCCTTACAATTTTTCTGCTGAAGAGAGCCTAGTCTCTTGGTCTGGGTTTTGCTGCTTCATACGCAGTTCAATATGTTCCTCTGAATTCCTGAAAACTGTCAGCTGGAGCCAAGACTGGACAGACTCAGGTGTGATCCCTTTGGCAAGACTAGAGCTGGTGCGTTCTCTCATCAGGAGGGATGTTAGATTGTCTCTTATATTAACAGCTGTCAATAACTCAGGCCTCTCTTAATTCACTGGGGCTTGCAAAATGGTGATACTCTAATTCCATCCCTTTGTCATTTATTCCATGGAATGCTCCAGATAGGGGGACTTCTCGTTAACTATTCAGTTACCCAGGGGTAGAGGTCTGGTATGGTTTGGCTGTGTCCCTACTCAAATCTCATCTTGAATTCCCACGTGTTGTGGGAGGGACCCGGTAGGTAATTCAGTCACAGGGGGCAAGTCTTTCCCATGCTGTTCTCATGATAGTGAATAAGTCTCGCTAGATCTGATGATTTTGAAAATAGGAGTTTTTCTGCACAAGCTCTCTTTTGCCTGCTGCCATCCATGTAAGATGTGACTTGCTCCTCTTTGCCTTCTGCCATGACTGTGAGGTTTCCCCAGCCACATGGAACTGTCAGTTCTCCATCCTCTTTCCTTTGTAAATTGCTCAGTCTCGGGTATGTCTTTGCCAGCAGCGTGAAAACAGACTAATACAAGGTCAAATAGGAAAGGCTGGATAAATGCTTGATTCTTTCTGAACTGGTTCTATCACTTTCCAAAGATGACTGATTCTCCTCTTTATTATTAACAAAAAAAAAATTTTTTTTTTTTTAATTGAGACAGGGTCTGTCACCCAGGCTGGAGTGCAGGCTGTTATGATCATGGTTCACTGCAGCCTCAAACTTCGTAGGGTCAAGTGATCCTCCCACCTCAGACTCCCAAAGTACTGGGATTATAGGTGTGAGCCACTGCCTTTTTTTTTTTTTTTTTGAGACAGAGTCTGGCTCTGTTGCCCAGGATGGAGTGCAGAGGCGCGATCTTGGCTCACTGCAACCTCCACCTCCCAGGTTCAAGTGATTCTCCTGCCTCAGCCTCCCGTGTAGCTGGGATTGCAGGTGTGTGCCACCACGCCTGGCTGATTTTTCTATTTTTAGTAGAGACGGGGTATATTAGTCCATTTTCACGCTGCTGATAAAGACATACCTGAGACTGGGCAGTTTACAAAAAAAAGAGGTTTAATGGACTTACAGCTCCATGTAGCTGGGGAGGCCTCACAATCATGGCAGAAGGCAAGGAGGAGCAAGTGACATCTCACATGGATGGCAGCAAAAAGGGAGAGAGAGCCTGTGCAGGCGAACTCCTCCTCATAAAACCATCAGATCTTGTGAGACTTATTCACTATCAAGAGAACAGCATGGGAAAGACCTCCTCCCATGACTCACCTCCCACCGGGTACCCCCTACAACATGTGGGCATTCAAAATGAGATTTGGATGGGGACACAGCCAAACCACATCATGGGGTTTTGCCATGTTTGCCAGGCTGGTCTCGAACTCCCGAGCTTAGGTGATCCACCTGCCTCAGCCTCCCAAACTGCTGGGATTACAGGTGTGAGCCACTGTGCCTACCCTGGGCCCAGCCTTTTAACCCTCATTTTGTCTTAGTTCTCTACAAGTAGCTATATATTTATGCTGAAGTCTTTGTAGTCATTTTTGTTGTGTGACTTGTATCCTCTAGTAGATTCCTCAGGAAGGGCTCCTAGAAACAATAGTCCCTGAATTCTTGCATATTGATAATAGTTCATATCCTTTACACTCGAAAGCTAATTTTAAGAACAGCTTTGATATGGTATAATTGACATAAACTGCATATCAAGTGCATGATTTGGTGAATTTTGACAAAAATATATCCTGTAGGATCATCACATCACCTCAGTCAAGATAAGGAACATGCCCATCATTCCCAAAAGTTTCCTCGGATCCCCTGGTAATCCATCTCCCCATTCTGCAGCCCCCAATCTTGGTGACCATGGGCCTGCTCAGCTGCATTTCCTAGATATTACAGCAGTGGAATCACAGTGTGTCCTTTTTCTTCTTTTTTTCACTCAGCATAATTATTTTGAAATTTATTCTTCATCTTATTGTGTCCAGTCATTTCTTTTTATTGCAGTCATTTCTTTTTATTGCTGGCGGTATTTCCAAAGTATGGATATATCACAACTCATCATTTAACTGTTGATGGACATGTGGACTATTTCCAGTTTTTGGCTATTAAAGCTGCTATAACGTTTTGTGTATAAGTCTTTGTGTGAACTTGAAAGTCAATTTTCCTGGTTATAAATCCTTGGCTCACACTTTCTTTCCTAGAATATTTTAAACATGTTATTCTTTTTTCTTCTGCACCAATCCTTACGATTGAAAAGTCTGACAATAAGCTAATTGTCTTTCCCCTTTACGTCACGAGGTTCCTTTTCTCTAGAACCCCCCAAAATTTTCTTTAAAGTCTAATAATTTTACTAGAATTATATCTTTTTGTTGGTGATGCTGGGTTGAATTTTTTTTTTTTTTTTTTAAGAGACAGGGTCTCACTATGTTGGCCAGGTTGGTCTTGAACTCCTGGCCTCAAACAGTCCTCCCACCTCAATCTCCCAAAGTGCTAGGATTACAGGCTGAGCCATCACGCCTGGCCTTGATTTTTTTTTTTTGAGACAGAGTCTTGCTTTGTCGCCCAGGTTGGAGTATAATGGCGCGATCTTGGCTCTCTGCAACCTCTGACTCCCGGGTTCAAGCAATTCTCTTGCCTCAGCCTTCCGAGTAGCTGAGATTACAGGTGTGCGCCACCACGTCTGGCTAATTTTTGTATTTTTAGTAGAGACAGGGTTTCGCCATGTTGGTCAGGCTGGTCTTGAACTCCTGACTTCAGGTGATCCGCCCACCTCAGCCTCCCAAAGTGCTGGGATTACAGGCTGAGCCACCGTGCCCGGCTATATTGTTAAGTGTGGGGTATGATCTCTCAATCTCAAGTTTCAAATCTTTGTTTTTTAATTTTAAGAAAGTTTCCTGGATTACTTTTTGGTATTTGTTCTGTTTTCCTTTCCAGGGACTCCTGGTATTCATATGTCTGACCTTTCTGCCTGTCTTTACTTTTGCTCAAAACCTTCTTACCTCTTCACTTTTTTGCTCTTGAAATGTTTCCTTTTTCACACTGTTTATCCTTTTCAGGCAGAATCTGCTGTGTTCATCGACACTTGCATTTCGTCTTAGTCTTTACTTCTGAAATGATTTTTAATTCTGATTCTTTCCTGAGTTCTGTCACCTTATTTCTGATTTTTAAAAAGTTGATTTACGCTATTCTCTCTTGTTTTGTATTGTTAGAATGTCACCTGGCTTGATTTGAAATAGCAGATTACAGCTTGGCTCGGTTATGTGGGCATGTCTTTCTAATGTGCTCTCATTGTCCGCAGGGAGGTTATTTTGCATATTCTTGTTTCTTATACAACAACTTTGCATGCAATTTCACTTCAAATACTTTTCTGTTATTTTTAGGTGAGATGAATTTTCCTGATAAGAAAGGCTCAGGAAAGTCTAAGCTCAGAACTCTCCCTCGTTTCTGTGTAGTGTTAAAAAACGTGGGAGATGGCTTTCAGGAGTTCCTGTCTTTGTTCCTCTTCCCCACATTGGTCTACATCGCATCCTTCCTTTCCTGTGTCCCTATCCAGCTCAACTGTGATTTCATTTCCTGCAGTTCTTCCTCCTGAGGGGCCCTGTCCCAAAGGCTTGCTCTGGAGGATCACAGAGCTCAGATTTCTTCCCGCCCCTTCAGCCTTTCTTATTGTGGGCCGCTTGCACTCACTCGGTGTTAGAGTGCAAACCCCTCCCAGTCATTTCTCCAAAAGCCCCCAGAAGATGCTCACCATCATCTTTGATTAGCAAAATGCAAATAAAAATCACAGTAAGGGACGGGTGTGGTGCCTCACACCTGTAATCCCAGCACTTTGGGAGGCTGAGGTGGGCGGATCACTTGAGGTGAGCAGTTTGAGACCAACCTGGGCAACATGGTGAAACCCTGTCTCTACTAAAAATACAAAAATTAGCCGGGTGTTGTGGCGTGTGCCTGTAATTCCAGCTGCTCAAGAGGCTGAGGCATGAGAATTGCTTGAACCTGGAAGGTGGGGGTTGCAGTGAGCTGAGATCATGCCACTGCACTCCAGCCTGGGTGACAGAGCAAGCCTCCATCTCAAAAAACAAAACAAAACAAACCCAAAAAATCACAATAAGATACCACCTCACATTCACTAGGACAGCTGTAATAAAAATGACAGACATATGTTAGTGAGGATGTGGAGAAATTAGAACCCTCATACACTGCTGATGGGAATGTAAAAGGGTACAATTACTTTGCAAAACAGTTTAGCAGTTCCTCAAAAAGTTAAACACAGAATTACCATATGACTCAGCAATTTCACACCTAGGTATAGACCCAAGAGAATTAAAAACATATGTTCATGCAAAAACTTATCTGCAAATGTTCATAGCAGCATTATTCATAAGGCCGAGAACATCCATCATCTGATGAATGGATAAAAAAAAATCTATATTCACAATGGAGTATTATCTAGCCATAAAAAGGAATGGAGTGCTGATACACGCTATGATAGGGATGAAACTTGAACTCATTATGCTAAGTAGGAGAAGCCAGTCACAAAAGACCACAGATTGTCTCATTCTATGTACAACTGATCCTCAATTTCATTTCATTATAATGTTGACAAGATTAAAAAAAAAAACAACTCCCAGCGGGGGCCCCTGCCTGTGTAGAGTCTGCGTGTTCTCCCTGTGTCTGCGTGGGCTCTCTCCTGGTACTCTGGTTTCCTTTCACACCGTAAAGATGTGCATGTTCGCTTCAATGGTACATCTGCATTGTCCCAGTGTGAGTGTGGGTGTGTGTGAGTGCTCCTCTGGTGGAATGGTATCCTGTCCAGGGCTGGCTTCTGCCTCATGCCCTAAGCTGCCAGGGCAGGCTGCAGCCACCTGTGACCCTGAACTGGAATGAGTAGATTAGAAAAAGAATAGATACAAATTATTGTAGAATTAAACTCATAAAATATCCAATAATCATACAGATGCATGACAGCAATGATGTGGCATTAGTCATATGAGCCCCCCACATTAGTTATTGTTGGTTTTTGAACTGTGTGGTGGTAGGAGGTAGGACGTTGATGTTCGCTTTGCAACCATTTATTCCTTGATTGAACCACCAACATCACGACCACTGTCACTCGCTGATTCACCAAAAGTTGGTTAAAGAATGACCTTGCTTATATTAATCTTTCTTAAATGTATGCATAGCTCAATACTTTTTAAAAGTTTTAATAACACCACTCCATTCCACAGGGTCCCAATGACTACTGCAGGGCATGTCACCCGGAGGCAACCATAGCTAAGGTGGCAATGAGCAGGCTGCTGCTGCACCAGCCCTCCCCTGCTTGGGAGCACACAAGGAAGCAGTGCCAAGCCCTGCCTGGGCTGAATGAGGCTGGTGCAGCCTGGTCTGGCTTCAGAGCAAAGAGGCTCAAAGCTGCACTACAGCAATCATGTCTGGTCAGCTGACCACTCCCTGGCCCACTGTCCAGCGGGGACCCTCCCCTGCCACCCTCTAGGGAGCCTGCAGCAGACACAGGGCAAGGTAGGTGCTCTCACTGCATGAAAGGCAAGGGCTGGACTCACGGTGTGAGCGTTGTTGATCTTCTTTACTTCCCATTGGCCTTCCCCGGTGTAAGTCAGCAGGGAGATGGCCCCATCCGAGCTCCCACAGGCCAGGATCAGGCCGTAGTCCTGGGGGGCCCAGCACACCGAGTTCACTGCGGGAAGAGGGAGAGTGCAGTGAGCAAAGCACGGAGACCGCGGCCCCAGGTCCCGCCTTCCACAGATTTACTGTTTTACTAAATTTCTACAAGAAACAACTGTAGGAGTCACCAGGGGATAGCTGTAACTTGGTCAACTGAGGACACTGAAAAAAACCCTATCACCTACTAATACCACGATTTCATAACCTACAGTCTATCTAACAAAAGTGGGTAGGACAACAATCTGAGAATGAAGGGTAGTCCTTAAAATGAATAATCCTGAAGAGAAACTCACCTGTCTTTTCTTATTTGCTTTTGACTGGCTTTAGGTCTTAGGGCCTTACTCAGCTGTGGACAGACTAGCAGAAAAGCCAACCAAAGCTCAAGGGACAGACAAGAGGGACCACGAGGGGCAGGGAGCCAGGGCTCCAGCCGGGACAGGGTCCTTTTTTACCCAGTGGTCCCCTCGCCTGCTCTGCTGCCATGCTCAGTGTACCTGAGGAGTCATGTCCCGCATGCTCGTGGCTCTTCTCCCAGGTGCCGTTTTCTTCTCTCCAGATAATGACTTTCCGGTCATAGGAGCACGATGCCAGGATGTTGCCGTACATGGGGTGAGCCCAGGCCACTTGCCACACAGGACCCTCATGACTACAAAGGGAGAGATAGGCCAGAGGAACCCACAGTGCCTCTGCAGGCTCTACTTTGGACAGAACTAAATGGCTCCCTGAGACGATATATCAGGGCAGAATTGCTTAAGAACTTCAAAGGGAGAGCTATACAATGCCATTTCAAAAGGGGTGCTCAGTGGACAGTGAGGAGCCTGAGGTCCTAAGAGGTTAAGCAACCTAAGGTCACAGAGCCTTTGAGAGAGAGTTGAGCCTCTGGGTCAGCCTTCCTGTCCTGGCCAGGCAGGAGCCTCACTTGCCCAGACTGCAGCCGGCACTGGCTATATGTACTGTCTACAGCATAGTCATTAATTGGTCCAGGGTTTCCAGCCACAAGTGTTCAGGAAATATTTGTAGACTGAATTGCTATTCATCCTTTCCGACGGTCAGCTTCCTGAGGAGGCATTATTGGTTTCATTTTGATGTTTTCCACTACTCTTTTAATTTGTTCGAAAGGCATGTCTTTCCCTTCTCTTCTGATCTTTATCCATTCTCCTGATAACAGGTACTATCTGAGCACATGCTCTGTGCCAGGCTTTGTACGGGGACCATTTCTCTGGCCCAGGGAAGGTTTTGCACCTTAGCACTCAAGAGGTAGAGTAGCATGGTAGAGTTAGTGGTTAGGAGACCAGACCCATTCTCCCATTCACTAGCTCTCGACTTTAGGCAAGGATATCTTTGTCTCTTTACCTGAAAATGGAGACATCAATAAGAATTCTTTCATAAAGTTTGGAACAATGCTTGGTAGAAGGAAAGAAAAAAGCCATTCAATACCCATTAGCTATTAGTGCTGCTCCTGGTTTACTCCTTCACCATGGGCTGCACACACTCAAGTCTCCTCCTCCCTCTGGCTGGGACAACAGGACATTCCCAGTCCCTACAAAGCTGCTGCTAATGAAACTGAGTAGATTCAATATTCCAACAACTAAGCACAGTTTTTACTAAGGGAAAAAAGAATGGGGTGGGAATTTTTTTTATCCCTCCAACATTTCACATCCTTTGAATTTAGGAAAAACAGCAGAAAGGACAGAGTCACAGCAAACATAACTGCCTTGGCCAACAAGCTGCACTGCAGCAGCTCTCTGCCTGCCTGGGGGGCTCCTGCATAGAGAAGCTTGATTTGACTCCTCAGTCACTTGATCGTTTGACACTGACAGAGGGGAACTTCTAGGCCCATTTCCCCAAATGGACACTGACTTAGTTTATGCTTTTTAATTCAGTTAACAAACACATGCTGAGCACCTACCTGTCATGGCTCTTAATCTTTTCTGTGCATTCTGGGGAAGGTTATGGACCCTCATCAGAATAATGTACAAAACACACAGAACTAGGCTTATAAAGAAAATTCAATTATAAATTATACAGTAATCAACTTTTTTTTTTTTGAGAAGGGTTTCGCCCTGTCATCCAGGCTGCAGTGCGGTGGCACCATCGTGGCTCACTGCAGCCTCAAACTCCTAGGCTCAGGCCACCCTCCCACCTCAGCCTCCCAAAGTGTTAAGGATTACAGGCGTGAGCCACCTTGCCTAGCCTGTTATCAAAATATTATAAAGCAATTTATGAGATAGTGATGCACGTACTTCTTTGTTAACACTTCAAGCAACAAACCCTAGCGGCAGGTCTAATAACCACTGTAATTTCAAAGTTGTGATGAGCAGAAGTGATATTTTGAGGTAGCTAAGTAACCGTGATGTGTGATGACAATATCTGTGACTTCTACTGGTGACAAAGTGACAGGCACTACAAATACTACTGAAGTTTCTGGCCTACATCCATAATTGAAGGAAATGCTAAATATCAGAGTCACTGAAAATGCATTTTTTTTCCCCTGTCCCAATTCATCAACCCCTGAACTCTATTCACAGAACCCTTGGAGGTCCATGGCACCCAGGCAAACCCGCAAATACGTGAAAGGCAGTGAGCTGAGGGAAAGCAGTAGAGATGTGGCCATAAAAATGAGCCAGGACTTCCTCAAGAATCTCAGTAGGGAGCAGGGCAGGTCAAACATTTGTAAATAATCACTGAACACCTGCCACGGGCAAACAGGCAAAACAATGGGATTTATAAAATGATAGCATTCTTATTCTTACGGTGATGCTTTTGTGACACTTTAGGTCATACTGGCTAAACCTGCACGAAATGGTACTGTTTACCACTTTTAAAAGTAGCAGTAGCTGCCTGCACTAAAGACTTACTGTGTCCTGGGCCCTGTGTCAGGGCCTTGCATGCACTAGCTGGATAGGAGGTAGCACTGGCCCAATTTTGAGGATGACCAGATGAAGGCTCTGAGAGAGAAACTGACTCACTTGCCCAAGGTCTTCTAGTGGGTACATATAAAGTGGCAGAGCTGAGATTCACACCTGTATCCACCTGTACCCTTAACAGCATAATCCCTGGTGACATCCGCTGAGGCCAGCCAGGCTGGCTGGGATCCCAGCGTCCTCTCCGCTAAATGTGCTTTGGGGTTGCTCTGAATCTGGGCTCCCATGCTTTGCTCCCACGCTTGAAGCAGGGCCTGAGAACCCACACCATTCCTGGAACCCTTCCCTGGGCTCACCAGCACTTACCCCCTGAGGTCGGCGATAAGGATCTGCCCTCCATTGCGCACATCAAAGATTTTGACGGACCTGTCTGATGAGCAGGTTGCCAGGCGGGTGCCATAGTAGTCCATCTGTGCGTCGTGCTGCAAAGGGAGGACAGCTCGGGAAGCCTGCAGGCTGTGTGGGTGGGTGGGTGGGGTGAGGGCCGTCACCACAGAATCTAGTTCGGACCGGAATCTCCCTGAAATCAATCTAATCTCAAAGTATCATCACCCTCAGGCAGGAAGCTAGCATGTGGACATTCTCACTTCACCAATGGGCAGTGTCTCTCTGAAATGGACAAAGCAAGCCATGCCCAGCTGGTGTCACAGACCCTTTACATACCTCAGGGAAGGGCCCTTCCATTCCTGTTCCGCAGGGTGGGTATGGGAGAAAAAAAGTTGGCCTAGCTGCCCTCTTCTTCCTCCATCCTCTCAGGCCCTACTCATTTCTTAGGCTCTGTGGGCTAAAGGGGAATAGCCGTGGGTTCAGCTCAGCCCTAGCACCTGATGCTAATGCATGGGAGCAGGCCAAAGGAGTGGGCCTCTGACTGCCTGGAGTCCCCAGTCAGGTCTTCTGTGATGCAGCTGTGGCCTGGACACAGGGTTCCATTCAGATATTTGGGCTCTTTCCAGCCCTGGCCCTGGATCCTTTGTGGACCTTTGTTTTGGGGTTTCTGTTCGACCTTTTCCCTAGTAGTGTGCCCAGAGCTTCCCAGACTTTCCACCCAAGGAACACAATGCCTTAAGTGTCGCTGCTCTCACCACCTGTGAACCGAATTCCTTGATGCTGACTGAGCATGCAGAACTAGGCTTGGCCCCTGCCTGCAGATACTTGTCCACAGGGTGATGGTCTCTGAGGCACCATGCCTGCTGCACCACTGAACACCCTGGTCCCTCCTGCTTGCTGGCCCTGCCTATTCCAATGGATGTCACTTTCCCCAGCTGTCCCACCCTGGGAGTTTCAGGACTATCAGCTGCACTCCCATGGCCACCAGGGGCAATTATGCCCATTCAAAGGCACTCATTCTGTCTGGCTCAGATGGAAATTCTCACCTCCCTAAGCAAGGAACACATCCTGATTTTTCTTTGAGAACTCCCTCCACTGTATCAGGCCTTGGTTTCTTGGAGGGCAGGCAGTACAGGAGTGTTTCGGAAGCACTTCTCATGCTTCTCAGTGGAAGGAGGCAGGACATAGTACCTTCCAGATCTAAATCCTATCTCCTTAGTTTACCTGCTGTGCAAACTTTGAAAACACTTTAGCTCCTTGAGCTTCAGTTTCCTTATCTTTATTATTTACCAACATCCTATGGGCCTTAGTTCCCTTATCTTTAAATAAGGCTAATGATAGCATCTGTCTCAAGGGTTGTTATGAAGGTTAAACAAGATGTTGAATGAAAAGTACGGCCAGCGCGGTGGCTCACGCCTGTAATCCCAGCACTTTGGGAAGCTGAGGCAGGCAGATCACCTGAGGTCAGGAGTTCGAGACCAGCCTGACCAACATGGAGAAACCTTGCCTCTACTAAAAATACACAATTAGCTGGGAGTGGTGGCGCATGCCTGTAATCCCAGCTACTCAGGAGTCTGGGGCAGGAGAATTGCTTGAACCCGGGAGGCGTAGGTTGTGGTGAGCTGAGATCACGCCACTGCACGCCAGCCTGGGCAACAAGAGTGAAACTCCATCTCAAAAAAAAAAAAAAAAAAAAAAAAAAAAGAAAAGAAAAGTACTTAGCATGGGGCCTGACACTCAGTGAGCATGCAAATGTTTGTCATTACTACTTGGCCTCATCTAGTTCTCAAACCAAACTCATACGAGTAGGTAGCATATCCATTATTTTTCACATAAGTAAATTGAGGCTGGCTCAGAAAAGTTAAGATATTGGCTAGGGAGTCTCAGATTGGGTCTTCCTGCCCATGATGCCATGCTATCTCCAAGGAGGTGTGGTCTTACAGCTAGACCACTTATGACTGAATCCAGAGAACATATACAACTCTGGGACCAGATAACCTCTCAGAAACCCAAAAGCAACTGTTGGTGGACAGGTTGTGAGGGCAAGAACCCTGACATGAAACGCTGTCAGCCAGCTGTCCTGGGTCTTGCTCAAAGGCTGCTTGGCCCTGAATGAAGCAGAGTCTGTGTTTTTCCTGCTGTAGACGTTAACCTCTGGACCTTCTCCTGCAGCCCTGTCCTCTTATATTGAGCCTTGTGTTTACCTCTCAGGAAATGCCCTGAGTGCCAACTTCTGCTTCAAAGGGCCTTGTTTGGCCTATTGTCTTGGTGGTTTGACTGGGCTCTGCCTGGGGCTTTCACTGTGGCTGCCCTCTGCCTTTGTATTGAGTCATCTTTCTATACTCTCTTCTTTTCACCCCCCTTTCCAGTGAGGCTAAGAAGTGACAGCAGGAGGAAGACAGGTGGGAAGACTATTGTCAAACCTCTGTACCCACTCAGCCTTCATCTGAGAGCAGGTTATTGTGTTGGCTGGAAGACTGACAGCCTAGAACTACAAAGTATTCCCAGGTTCCTCCCAGCAGAGAGTGACTAGACTGCCACAGTCCTGACAACTCAGAGGGCACTGCTGGGGAGCCTAGCCATACCCCGAGATTACAGACTGGTGGGCAACCACTGCAGAGCCACCCTGGATCCATGAATGATCAACAGAAAGGGGTAATGAAAACCCCAAATTGCTTCCATCCCACAAAAATGCCCATGTCCACAGCCCTCCAGGGAGGGTGATATTAATACTTACAATCATGTCCTCATGGGAGGTATCCACAGTGTTAATTACTGACACCTAGAACCAAAGATATCACTGGTAAATTAACTCATGGCAGTTAGAATACAACCATCTCAAGTTCTTGACTGCATTTGTTCACGCATTCATTCATTCATTCAGTAAGCATTCATTCTAAGTACCTTCTTTTTGCCAAGCACTGTGCCAGGAACTGGATATACAGACACAAATAAGAGGAACTTTTTGCCCTTGAGAAGTTCGCAAATAATGCTAGTGTTGCAAGATAAATTCTTTAATGGTGGTCGGTGCGTCCTGTAGGAGCCTGAGGGCTGGGGTGGTGGACAGGAATTGAGCCTTAGATGACGGGTAGGAATTTGCAGGTGGCACAGGGGAAAACACCAGTCCAAGCAGCCAAGCAGAGGGAATACACGAGTAGAGACAAAGAGGTCTGAGACAGCCTGACGTGTGTGGGGAAATGGCAAGCAGTCCTGGTTACCCTTAAGGGTGAGGAGAGGCCCCAAGGGAGCTACAGCTGGTGTTCCTTTCCTGGATGACAGAGCCTCTGATGTTCCAGGCAGTTTCTGCGTAACAGGGTTATTACTTCAGACTGGGAGACTTGATTCGAGTTTTTCCTGAGGCTGCTCCCTGGTCCATCACCTAGTGCGATCCAGAGTTGAACAGTTTGTAGGGCTGGAACATGGTGTCATGGTCATCACCCTCCTATCCATTCTTTGAGGTCCAGCTCAAAAAGGGCCACCCATCACCTTTCTTGAAGATTCTCAGATCTTCAAATGACTGGACTCTCTTGCATATCTTCAGCAAGGAACACATACAACACTTTATGCTGTTTCTTCTCCCCACTAGAAGGTGAGCTCCTTGGAGCCATGGTCTGAGCCATCTGCAGTTTCAAATCCCCTCAAATCATCCAGCACAGTGCTTTGCAAATAGAAGGAACTCAGTGACTATTTGCTGAATGAATAAGTAAATGAACAAAAGCTGTTATTTTTTTCTTTGTTCAGCCACTATTCTCTTAAATTGTTGGGATAGAAAAGAGGACTTAAAAGAAGTTTCAGTGTGGAACAGACATTTCTTACCATTTTCCCCATTTCATCTTTTCCAGCACAAGCCCTGTAGGTATAAAGTTTGACTTGTGTTTTCAGAAAGGCAGACACTGGAAGAGGATGGCTGCAAAGCAGTTCAAGAGGTACACACCAAGTAAGCACAGGTTCTCTCATCAAATTCTAGACTCTCTAAAAAACAGGTCCCCGAAGTCTGCAAAGGCAAGTAAGGACAATAAGGAGTTTCCTCCATGTGCCGAGCTGTATAGGTTACAAAGTGCACGGGAAGGCGGGGAGGGCAGGGTACCAAGGGCACACTCAATCAGAGACCTACGAATAACTAAGGAAATGAAGAAGCCCAGAGAAGAGAAAGCACTTGCCAAAGTCACAGAGCTAGTTCAAGGCAGAGCTGGGAAAAAAGCTCCATCCCCTAACCTTCCAACACCCAGTCCACAAAACTTCACTCCATCAGGCTGCCTGTCTAGAATGTAAAGCAGTTGTTACACTGAGTTCTGTAAAGCTGCGGATAAGTAGGTTCAGGAAGAAAGTTTACTGAGAGGTAGTTTCAACCAGGTTACCAAAGGACCTTAGAAATAATCAGCATTTAATTCTAACCACTCTCACCCACCAGTTAGGGTTGATGAACCATGCTTCTGAATGAGAGAGAGAGAGAGAGAACGGGGTAAGGAAAGAGGGAGGGGGAGAGAAAAGGACGGAAGGAAGGAGGAAGGAGGGAGGAAGGGAGAGAGAGAGGGAGAGAATGGGAGAGGGAGAGGAAGGGGGGAGGGAGAGAGAGCGGGGAGAGAGGGAAGGTGGGGGGAGAGAGAGAGAAGAGAGGCGGGGGAGAGAGAGAAAGGGAGAGGGAGAGGAAGCGGGGAGGGAGAGGGAGCGGGGAGAGAGGGAGGGTGGGGAGAGAGAGAGAGAAGAGAGGGAGGGGGAGAGAGAGAAAGAGAGAACTTCTTAGAGTACTTCTTCCCAGGGACCTGGTATTATCTGCTCCCTGTTAACACTTGCACTCAAAATAATTCACCTCTTTGAAATCAGATAATTAGTTAAAAATTCATTTAGGATGAGCTGAATGTCAGAGCATAAGAGCCTCAACTCTAACCTGCAATGGAAGAGCCAGAGGTGAGTGATTTACACCTAACCCTCTGCAGATCAAGAACACAGTGTTCTGATTTCTAGGTTCCTGCAGGTTCCCTCAAACCTGCTGCTGAGGCACACCCATGTTTCTAAAAGAATGCATGTACTAGATATTCCAGGCTCAGCCCAGATACTTCCATTCTTTAGTTCTCTTTCAGTCATTCATTCACTCAAGAAGTGTGGAGTGAATGTACACTGCAGATGCCACAGAGACTTAAAAAACCCTGAGCCCCTGCCTTCGGAAGATCGTTCAGGCCATCTTTACGTTTCCCGAGGTGCCCATCCTACCTGGGGGCCCTACCCCGAGCAACAGTTCAATCATCTCTGCTGGGAGATGCAGTAGACGGCAGAAAGGAATGGTTAGGAGGGTTCAAATCTCGGCTCTACTACCACTTAAGCAGCTGTGCAAGAGGCTCCACGTCTCGAACCTCAAGTGTCCTCATCTGTAAAGGGTTGAGAAGAATAGCACCTTCTTCACAAGGCTGTTAGCAGGCTGAGATTACGAACAATGCTGACGGCTCGGTATACAGCTGTTCCTCGTTTTGTTTTCAATTGTTGACCGAAGAGAAGGGAGACTGGCAGGAGATGCGGCAGCGGCGCGCCCCGCAGTCAGGGAGGTTCCTCGGCCTCACCTCTGGACTACCCTCGGAATGGTCCGCAAGGACGGGGCCAGAGTCCCCCAAATCTCTAAGCGGTGGAGGGGAGCTGAACGGCACCAGCCTGGGATTTGGGACTCAGCACGGCCGAGGAACCCGTGAGGGCCGCGACCGTGGCCTTCACCCTGCTCGGCCTCCTCAGTACCAACACTCACCATGATTGCGGCGGTGGCTGCTCCGGGTCTCGGACGTGGCAGCTCCCGGCGGCGCCTCGGAACAGCTCACTTCCGGCGCCGGGCCCGGCGGGCCGTGGCGTAGGAGCCTCCGGGCAGCAACGCGCTCGGCTCGCACAGCAGTTCCGCGCCTTCCAGAGAGCGCGCTCCGCCCTCCCGTGGCCCAGCCCCTATCCTCCAGTGACGCGCGAGACCAGAGGGCTGGGGCTCTGGTTGCCGCAGTGACCCTGACCCGGGGGGCTTTGGAATCTGAAGCTCTGGTGGGTCTACTCTTCCGACCAAGTCTGCCCTTTTCCTGAGATCCATAAATGAAAGAAAGGATTAATATAACTATCGGCCGGGCGCGGTGGCTCATGCCTGTAATCCCAGAACTTTGGGAGGCCGAGCGGGGGCGGGGGCGGATCACCTGAGGTCAGGAGTTCGAGACCAGGCTGGCCAATATGGTGAAACCCCGTGTCTACTAAAAATACAAAAATTAGCCGGGCATAGTGGCGCGCGCCTGTAGTCCCAGCTACAGGTTGGGATTCCCTCGGGAGGTTGAGGCAGGAGAATCGCTGGAACCCGGGAGGCAGAGGTTGCAGTGAGCCGTGACTGCACCATTGCACTCCAGCCTGGGCAACAGAGAGACACTCTTGTCAAAACAAAACAAAACAAAACAATCTATTTATCTGTTTATCTATCTATCTATCTATCTATCTATCTATCTATCTATCTATCTATCAATCATCTATCTGCAGCTTCACCCGCCTCGCTACGGCTCTGGGTGCGACTGGTCTTATGATGAATGTTGTAGGATGAGTGACATCTTGGGAGTAAGTAGACTGTCCTAGCGCTTCCTTGTTGTAGTCTCCCTCTCAGGACCCAAGGACTGGGACCAGGGCAGAGGAGGCCAGGGAATGCCCCTCACCAGAGGCTGGGACCTCTCGCCCTGCCATCCCTAACCCCTATATAGGACTGCCCCTTCCAAACCGATCCGCCGGGGTCCTGAGTAAGTCCCATCCAGGAGACCCCCCTAGGCAATGAAGGATCTCAGCCAGGCTCCTGCAGCTAGAGCCCCAGACCTAATCCTCAGGGTCCCCAACCCCAGGTCTCTGGCTTCGCAAGGTAGGGCAGCTGAAGGCTCCCCACAAGCGCAGTGAGAATGCCACACTGGAGGATAGAGCCTGGGCTCCCTGCCTCAGCCACATATGGTCTAGCCCTGGGCCCCTTGTGACATTAAGGAGGCAGATGAGCTGGGGGAGGCCTTGGCTCCCCTTGGGTAAGTCACAGTCCTTCAGTTTCCTCTGCTGAAACTGGGAGTAAGGACCCTAGCTGGAGATGGTCACTGCTTGAAGGAAGACGTTAAGGCTCAGAGAGTGTGATAGACCCAGACTGTCAAGGGGCTTTGGAGAGGAGGCCAGGGCAGTAGGGTGTTAGAATCAAGGGCCAGGCCTCTGGGCAACTCTTCTACCCCACTGCAGCTTTCAAGATTTTCTATTGCCCTCTAGTGGAGAAATAGTTGCAGGGGTGTGAGGGGGTGGTTGTTAGGTTAGAACAGGGAACAAAGGCACGTTTTGGGGGATCTCTTGGATCTCCTGTTTTTTTTTTTTTTTTTGAGATGGACTCTAGCTCTGTTGCCCAGGCTGGAGTCCAGTGGTATGATCTTGGCTCACTGCAACCTCTACCTCCCGGGTTCAAGCAATTCTCCTGCCTCAACCTCCTGAGTAGCTGGGATTACAGGCATGTGCCACCATACCCGGCTAATTTTTGTAGTTTTAGTAGAGATGGGTTTCACCATGTTGGCCAGGCTGGTCTCAAACTCCTGACCTCTGGTGATCTACCCGCCTGGGCCTCTCAAAGTGCTGGGATTACAGGTGTGAGCCGCTGCGCCCTGCCAGATCTCCTGTTCTTCAAGGAACAGGCTCTGGCCTTGGATCTACAGCTGCACCACTGACTTTCTAGGTGATAAGGTCAAGTCACTTTTCTCTGAGCCTCACTTTCTTTGAGTGGAAAATGAGGACAAGGGCATATTAGATGTAAATATAATGCATGAGGCATAATTGTGATTAAAAGAATTTCCTTGTGTAGACACTGATGTTGAAGATATTGGGGATTTGTGACAAGCAACAGAACTGTATCTTATTCACTAAGGTATTTGCTGTAAGGTATTTGGCCCATAAGGCGCTGTAATATGGCGGTTTAGAGTACACATGCTGGCATCAAGACTGCTAGGTATCAGTGCTGGATCGCCTGCTTACCAGGGGGGCACGCTCTTCACCTCTTTGAGCTGCTGTCTCCTGCTCTTTTGAGTGGGAATTATAATAATACCTCCTCTGAAGGTTGATATTGGGATTAAATGAACCCTTGGATATGAAACTGCATTTGGAAGTTGGTTGGGCCTATGGCACTTGATTTGGGGATCAGTTCAACCTAAGAAGAGCTGTGACTGTGAGTGTGTGAGTGATTGTGTGTGTGTGTGTGTGTAACTCTCAACCCTTGGGCCAACCTTAGGGATTACTTGTTGGTCTGGGCATATTCTCTTTCTCTGCCAATGTTCAGCAGAGGTTTGTGAAGTCCAGACTCCTCAGGTGCCAGGCTTCCCTCTGCCTTACCCCTCTCCCCAGTAGGGGGGTGCCACCTAGATCCAGTGTCTGTATTCCCCATCTCCTCCCTCTGGTTAATCCAGACCCCAAATCAGGCTAACTTTCCCTGATTTTTGCCCCCAACCCCTTGCCCCCAAACCTCCTCCGCTTCCTCCGTTCCCCAGTCTTCTTCTATGAGAAGGCCCCGTTCCCCAGTCTTCTTCTATGAGATGGTCAACCATTCCTCATAGGTTAATGGCTCATGGCAGGGTAAGCCTGTCTCCCTCAAATGGTGAGTGTTCAAAAGGTGTGATCTAGTGGAAGGAGAGAGACTGCCCGCTGAGCTGTGGGCCCTTGGGCAAAGTGCATTTCCCTCCCAGGGACTCAGTTTCCCCCTGAGTTCAACTCCACGAAGGGCGGGGACCCAGTTGTTCTTCAGAAAAAGGCCTTGTGATGTGTACCGTGCCTGCATTTCCACGTGTGCATTTATTGTTATTGCTCAGTATAGTGTTGAAAAGGCAGACAAATCCCATTAATTACAAAGAGCACAAGCCAAAGATACAGAGAAATAAAGAGTGTACAATAAGAGCACAGTCACTTCCCAGCCCCGATTGTCCCAGAGCCCCCCAGAGCCCGGGCAGCTTATGGAAGCTGGAGGCGGCACCATTCCCTCGCTACTCTATTATAAAATATGTGCACTCAAGAGTTAGCAAAGTGTGGTGACCCCCGAGAGGAAAGGTCCGGGAGGGAGAGCACCACAGGCATTACAAAACAGACTTAGGGGGCTGAGAAGGGCAGTCCCAAAGCAGCCTCCAATATCGTTTTCAGTGGAGGGGGTAATGGCTGCTGCCTGGGGCTGGGGACCCTCCTCCCCCACCGGGGTTGGTATGAGCTCTACAGTAAAATCAGGAGAGCTTGGTTTGGAACTTTGAAAAGGCTTGGGGACTTCCTGCTATTGTCTGACTTCCCTCCTGGCTCTGGAAGGCCTAAAAGCCTTCAAGAAACGCTCTTCCCTACAAGAGCCTCTAATGGTGGGATTTTGGACACAATGGCAGGAGAGAGATTTGGGTGGGAGGCTTGTCAGAGTGCACCAGGTTGGCAGCCTCCTGTAGGTAGCGCAAGAGTGGGCTAGGGGAGTGAGGGTTCCGAGAAGGCCCAGGCAAGAACTGCCTACATCCCAAAGGTACCGGAGACTCCAAATTAAAGAGCAAGAAACTATCCCCCCAAAACAAAATCAAACAAAAACAACAAAAAACCAGTTAAGGAACGGGAGATAGGAATAAAGATTTCTCCATGATGAGAATTAGAAGTGCAGACAACTGGGCCACACATTCTTTCCCAGCTCCAGGCCTAGAAGAGACTCCTCTTTCTCATCTGGACCAGGGACAGATGGCGGGTCCACCCCAACACAACCAAGGTGGGTGACTTTGGTTCCCAAGCTGAGATTGAGTGGGGACCTGGTGGCCTCTCATGACAACTCCTGGGCTTATGGGGCAGGTGAAATGATGGGAGGAACAGCAGGCTTCCCTCAAGATCAGGTTGCCCTTTTTGTCCCTCTTTATAGAACATAGTCTATTTCACAGCCCTGAGTGGACAGTAATTACAATGGGGAGAAGATGATGGCACAGGGAATGACAGGGCCCAGAATTTGGGGGTGGGAATGGAATAGGGGGTGGAGGACTGGGCACAATTTAAAGTTTATGTGGAAGAATAGATGTGAGAGAATAACTAGGAAATTTTGTAAAAGAAGAGTGAAGGGACTCATCCCACCACATAATAAGACATTAGAAATTGACAGTAGTTAAAGTTGTATGGCTGGTGCCAGATGAGACACCCAAGTAAGGGAAGAGAAGTTCCAGAAATAGATCCAAGTCTATATAAGACATCAGTGTGTGGTAAAGGTGGCATTTCAACATGGTTGGGGAAAAGAGTGGCTTCCAATAACTGGAGGACCCAGGACAAGACAGGTTCAGAGTCCTTGAGCCAGTGCAGTTATTTTAATTGGTCCAGTCTCAGAAATAGGACTGCCTCCCTCTTATCATCTCTATGCTATGGTTGGGACAAGGGGACAAGGGGACAAGGGGCCATGGTGAGGGGTTGGCAGGAGCAAGGAGCAATGGAGGCTGCTCCTGAGTTAAAGAAAGCTCTGCCTGAGTTGCGAGAAGGAAACTCCTCAGAGCTCTCCCTGCTCACCTCCAAAGATGAGTGATTCTGCAGCGCCAGGCGTCACTGAACGGGCTCCCTGCCCTTCCGTCATCTGTTGAGGGGGAGACAAGTTGGTGAGCTTAGCTCTCAGAACCAAATCTGCCACCTACTCCTGGAGCCCTTGTCTAGAGGGCAGAAAAGAAGCTATGTGGATGATGCAGTCCCAAACTAGAAAAAAGTATACATTACAGATATATTTACTATGTTCTGTTTGATGTTGTTTTTTGCCTTTTTTTTTTTAAACTACAGACATTTCAAAACCACACTGCACGAGTCAGAAGAGCCAGCGATTGAAAGCATAACCATTGCATAGTATTAAATGAACAGAGATGGTGAGTTCTTTATTTACAATTATTGTCTAGATAAAAAAATTCATAAAAACAGATGAATGGTCATAAATTATTTACCCCCTAATGGAGTGAACTGCCAAACATACCCCATGCTGCTAGATATAGGACGCAGAGTGCAAGCTTTATGTACTACAGTGAGTTTTGACAAACCATTTCGTGTGTGTGTATGTGTGCAAGTGTGAGAGTGAGGGGGTGCATGTGTGCAAGCATCCTTCATTCCTGACAAGAGAAGACCAACGCTAATGTTGGCATTCTTCCATCGCTCCCTGTTCCCTAAGCCAGGCTCCACTGAGAACCCCTCCTGGCTCCAAATGAACATGGAGCTTGGCGTGCAAACACAGCTATCCTGATGTCATGGAACGAGGTCACGGACACATGACTGATCAAAGAAGTGGGGAGATGGAAAACTGTGAGAAAGGAAACTCCAAAAAACACCATGTTCCAAGGCTGCCCCATGTTATACATGTGCAGATCTTTCCTTCCTTGTAGGAGAGCAGTGGGCTGGCTTTGGTGGCGTTTGTACTGGAATCCAATAAGCACATCTGAGGGCTGGTCACCCCTTTGGGTATGCAGTTTCCTTTGCTGGATACATTCAGAGATACTTCTTCACGACATTCAGGTGATGCGCTCTTGAAGGTCCTCCTTCCAGGAGGATTTTTCCAGGTGGGATGGGCTGACTTTGAACCCCAAACCCTCAAGTTTTTCCACAGCCATCCAGATGTAGGCCCTCCCAGCTGACTATGGCTCTTTTCCCGAGTGGCTCTCATCTTGTTTGTGGAAGAGTTCTCTGGGCCTGGAGAAGGGAAGGGGCCGGGCTGACACAGCCATCCTGAGGAGGGTCAGCATGAGGAATGGATTTTGCAAGAGAGGCGGAAAGTGTTTGGTTTTCCTCGAAGCATGGGACATCATCGATCATGGTATTCAAAATGTCTTTTGCACTGTACAAGTTTATGGAAAAAGATCATATGCTGAAAAGTCTCAAAGCAAACTTTGTATTAAATACAAAAGTTCTTTTATGAAAAACGCTGAGACCCACAAAGTGCTTAGCAGTTAAGAGGCTGACATACAATTAAATAAGCTCTTATTAAGTGGGATTACTAGTGCTGTTGTCTTGGGGAAAAAATAACCACCTTTTCTCACCTGTGATACTGTAGGGTTTCAGAATGGCTTTCTGTTTGGGAAAGCAAGACTTGCTGTTAAAAGGCTACAGTATATATTGTGACTACAGGAAGACAATTTGGTTTAAAATCACACTGAGTACATCTCAATATACACATCATAAGGTTCATTCGGATCTAAATAGTGCAGAGAAAAAGGCTAGTCTTCTTCAAAAATAAAAATAAAAGCAGCAAGCCATACTGATCCTCATCCAATATGCCAACAGCTCGGATGCTGCCATTAATAAGGAAACAAACCTGTAAGTTACTAAATAAAAAAAAAATCAACACAATACCATTTATAATATTTCAACACTACCTCAATCTCTGTACAGACAGTGCCAAAGAGAACCTATTTTTGAAATGCTCTTAGTAAACTCAAGCGAGTTTCATTGAGAGAAAAGTCTTCGAGCAGTGCTTTGCAGATCCTGGCATCCTTGGGCCGGATGGCCGTTAGTGTTGCAAACCCAGGAAGCCTTCTCTCCTCCTCTCCCTTCGTCTACGGAGCATGTTGTTAAACCCCTCAGGATGGCAACTCGGTAGCATTTGGCTTCTGCCTGAGCCTCTCACGGTAGTGACGTTATTGAACGGAAATAGCAGGCAAAAATCAGAGCATGGCTATCATAAAACATCAAGGATGCAACCCAGGGGAAGTGTCTGTTGGGCCGAGCTGTTTTTATAGCATCTCAGCCACCAGTGTTCTTAAACCGTACAAATAGCCAAAGACGTTATCTACAGGTTTGTAAACAAATTACATTCTTCTTTTAGGACATAAATAAGTTAAAATAGAGCAATTTAAGCGGAAACAAGGCAACATGCCGGCAAAGAAACTTTATATATCCATGTATATATATTTATATATATATATATCTACCTATCTATATGGACGTATACAGTCTTGGGGAAGTATACGTTGATATAGATACAAAGAAATGGATATAACCTTGTGAGTGTCTATGAAGTTCTTCGGTTCCATTGGTGCAAATCTACTAGGCGAGTTAAGCTCTGCAATTTCAAAAAGTTATTAAATTAATCTATACAACTGAGACCATGCTGCGCAAGCATTTCAAAAACTCACAGACCAGTGGATTGGATAAATAGTCTCAGAAAAGAGTCTGTTTGCAGTTCCCGCCTAAGAAAACAAACAAAAAAAAACCCCCTCCCCAACCCCCAAAAACCAAACAAGGGGAGGATTGAAAGTGTACAGTACATTCATGCGGGGGACGTGGTGGCTGGGCGGGTGCATGGCTGGTCCATGTCTGGGTGGGAGCCAGGAAGGACTTGTTTTGGGAAAACCGCTCACTCCCGTAAGCCCCCAGTAGAGATCCCGCCCCTTGCCTCGAAGTGAAAAAGAGTTCAAACAGCATCGCAGCCAGAGAAAGGGTCTGTTGGTGGAAACGTTGGTTTTCTCTCCAGTATTTGGTTTCCGATTGTTGCTCTTTGCTGCTTGGGTGAGTTGGGTGCCTGGATGGATGGGTGCCTGGAAGGCGGGTGGCAGCGGGGTCCATGAGGGCGGGCGGGCAGGCGACAGGGTCTTCAGCTAAAGCGACGTCTCCAGGCTGTGGATGGGGCTCCCTGGACTTGAAGAGGTAGCTGATTTGCTTGTGTCGGTCGTCAGGTTGATCCCACTGTCGATGGCGCTGTTGTTCTTGTTGAGCGATGACGGGGGGCTCGAGTTCTGCTTGAGCGCGGCATCTTCTTCCAGGTCGGTGTCATCAATGAGGGGGATGTGGGGCTGGGAATCTTCGATCCGGAATTCAGGATGAGCCATGAAGTTATGGATGGAGGTTCGAGATTCAGGCTTTTCTAAACCTTCATAGAGAGAGCTACGGAACGCCTTCACGACGCGGATCTGCAAGGGAAGCACAGGGGTCAGGAGCACCGCCCAGGGACCACAACCAGGCTCGGGGGGGCTCACAGGAGGGGCGGGTGGGAGAAGGGTTAGGGCAAAGCAGGTGGCTGGAATCCACAGTCGCTGGGTGTTATTAGCATTGACAGGATGGGGGAGAGTGAAAAAGGGGGCTCAGGTTATAGGCATCCTTGAGCTGGTTTTTAAAAATCTCTTTGGTTTTGGTAGAAACTAGTGTTAGGACAGGAGGAATCACCAAGCACCATCAAAGAGATGATGGGGAACAGTGGTTAAAGGAAGCACAGTCGACTCCTGCGGGCACCCACACCTAGTGAGAGACTGAGCCTTGTTCACTTTAAAGCAGAGGTTCAACCATGCAGACGGGGAGGAGGACCAGGTGGGAATCAAGTAGGAAAGAGGAGAGGCTATTAAAAAAATTCATCTTAGAAAAACCACACACAGTTAAGAAACCATACAACATGGAACATGTTACGTGTCACAAACAGAAAAGGCACAGAAAGGAGAGAAGGTTGGATGAGTTGGGATGAGAGAGACACATGAGGGCCAAACAGAACGGGAACATCAAACCAAAGGCAGCAAAGCAAACCAAAGCCAACCCAGGGCTTTCTGAGGTGCAGAGCAGAGGCAGCCAGAAAGCACACGGGAGCTGGCGGACAGATGACATTCGGGGGCGGGCTGCATGCCACGGGGAGGCCGGGAGCCACATGGCACACACAGACAGACACACGGCTACACTTGGAAGCCTGGACAATGTGAACGGAGGTCGTTTGTACCCAGCGTTTCTTTCCTTCATGCATTTGGGAGGTAAACACTCGAGTATAGACTCAAAGCCCTGGCCGGCCAGTTATTGGAGCTTGCTTTGGGGTCTCTTATTTCCTGGGGGATTTCTTTATTTGTGCTTTGAAAACACAAAACCAAAAAACGAGGCTGGAATCAGATGGCCAAACCCAGCCCCAGTGGGATTCTGGGGTGTGTGGAACTGAGTCACAAAACAGCAAGTTCTTTCATTTTCTGTCTCAGTTGTGAACCACACATCCCGGGGCCTCAGTTTCCTCCACTGAAGAATGGGAGGAGGCTGGTCATTGAGTCTTCAAGGCTAGTGGAAAGAGCACTGGACTTGGAGGCAGAAAGACCCAACTTGCGTCCTGGCTCTGCCACATCTGGTGCCTTGACTGTGGACAAGCCACACTAGCTCTCTGGTTGTCCTCTGTCCTGCCTCACAGGGTGCAGAGGGACAGGACCCTCACTTGGAAGAGAGGTGTCCCTTCTCTGGACTCCTGGGAGGGGCAGCAGTGCCTGTCATCTCAAGAGTCTGATGGGACTTGGGACAAAAGTGCCTCCCCCTCTCTTCCCAGCCCCAACTCGGAGTGGAGTCAGAGGTGGAGAAAACAAGGTGGCATTGGCGCCTCCAGGACAGAGCCTTAGTCGGCTGCTGTGTGCAGGCCAAGTGGCACCCACCTGCAGAGCAGTGGCTGCCCTACACCACAGGCCTGCGGGGAGGCAGGGGACTGGACGAGACGGTCGTGGGGAGGCCCCTGAAGTCCCAGGACTTGAGCTCTCAGGAGAACCCAGGGGTAGCTCCTTTGTGAAACCCTGGTGGGGAAAGCCCTCTTTCATGGAAGTGGAGTTTCTAGGTGACTGTGGTTGATGATTTTAAGTGTCATCGCTGAAGGTTTGTTTTACTGTTGCAGAGGGAATTCTTTCTAAAGCATGTCATACGCTCCTATGACTTCTAATTTAGAGTGCACAGAGAAGAATTTAACATAAGGTTTGTCAATTATCCTTCTTAGTCTTAGGTAAGACCCCATGGATTGGCTTGTTTTTTCTCCCTTGCTGTCAGCCATCGCTTACTAGTTAGTGCTGACTTTTCTGTTTTCTGAAAAGCACCTCTGTCCTTTCACCTTGCATACTGTTAGCTGGGACTCCAGGGTACCCCACTTGCTGGAATTGTGCTTTAAATAAGAGGCAACAAGTGCTAAATAAGAGCCAGCCAGACACGGCCTTCATGCTGGTGCTCCATCATGGCCACTGTGGCTGCTCTGAGCTCTTTCCCCCTGGAGTCCCTCTTTGTGGCTCTGCAGAGATGGTTCAAATTCTGATCTCCTGATAAGTGAGCCGTTACACCTTGATTAACTGAAAACAAAGTAGGCGCTGCAGGCCTCGGCTTTCTTGTTTGTAGAATGGGGACAGCATCAAGGCTGTAGCTGCCTAGCCTGGTGCTCAGTGTGTTCTGAGGCTGAAGTGCAATTCAGATGCTGACTGGAACACCTAGTGTATGTGTGGGGCAGGGGGATGGTGGCAGGACCCTGTCATGTGACTGACAACGCAGAGGGGATGACACACAATGAGATGAGGCCCCTCCGCCCTCCCCCTGGCATGGAGACAACAAAAAAAAATGAACTGCTCTGGACAAGACTGTGGGGACAAGACTTTTTGGGACACCCCGCCACGGCCATCTCAAGTCTCCACTTCGGTTCTCTCCGAGGCTGAAATGGAAAAAACTATGGGAAAAAAAAGCTCTTCCATCTCCCCTCCCTGCCTACCCTAAAGGTAGGATTTTTTTTTTTTTTTTTTTTTTTTTTGGCATAAGCTGCATTTGGGTGTGGGGGTGAGGGGAAGGAGAGGAAGGGACCCGGTGAGCAGGGTTTCAGATGTTTTGGTTTCGTCAGCACAAAGGGAGCAGGGAGACCCATGCCCGTTGTCAGAGGGCTCTGAGGAAACGCACAGGCCCTGGTCTGAGATGGGTTCTACATACTCGAATGTTTACCCGGCTTCAAGGAAGCCAAGAGTCTGGGATTGATTCACATTCATTTCAGGCTCAAGGTTAAAGACTCACAACCTCTTTTAATTTCACTCTCTCTTGCTGAACTCTGTGTCCAGGGTTCTCTAGCCCTCTAGGGAAACAAACACATGGAATATTCAGACAGCGGAGAGGTCTAGGGTTCCCCCCACAAAGCAAGCCATTTTCTCGCCAACCCAAGGTTGCACTAAATTAGTTACCAAAACACTAATGAGAAGTCCAGCTTTCTTCCCTTTTTGTTGTCTTCATTTCTCCCCCTAACAGTGCAAACTCCTTGCCCTAGGAGTCTTCAGAACCAGGAATCTGCAGGGGAAGTGGGAGCAGGAGGTGCCCTATCTGTCTAGCAAGGTACGGCGTCCAGAATGTGGCTGGGACCTGTCTTATGGGGCTGGCTCTTGGCTTGGGTGGTTTGAAAGAGCAGGACTTCCACTGATAAACATGGAGCCTGCTACAGACTTGCTAAGTACAAAGATGGTTTGAGATGAGTTAGGAATTTGAGGCAATGAGAAAGAGAGGCTGTGCGGCTTTGCCTTGGATCGAAGTGTGGGATGCTAATCTTGTCCTTGATCACCAGTGGGAAGGTGCCCTTCTCCCCAGTCTTGGCCATGCTGGTAGAAGTTCAAGCTGAGAAACAGCTTCCCTTGCCTTCCCTGGAGGACTGACTCCTTTTCACGATATGAGGCTGTGGGTGTGGGCACTGGTTCCGGAATGGAAGTTCAGCCTCTGTGGCTCCAGGTCTGTGGGCTTCCTGGGAAGTGGTGTGAATAGTGGGAAGCATGAGGGACTCCGGAGTCTGACCTCTTGCCACGCCCTTGCTGTGGTGACCCTGGCCTCATCAGTGTCTTTCTCTGCGAAATGGATGTGTTGCCAGGTCCTCCCCTCCCACAATTCAGTGGTGAGGCATCTGTGAAGTAAAGGGAGTGGGGAACTGCTCTGGAAATGTTGAGTGGGGCTCAGGTATAAGGCAATAGGGATGTGCCATTAAGTTTCCGGGGCAAAAACAAGCTCGTTTTTGAGTTAGTCAGAAGAGTGCACCAATTCATTCCCTCCCGAGCATCCTCGTGCCATGTGCCTCGTGACTGCGGTCAGGCTTACCATGTGCGTCTGTCTGCTGAGGCCTTCATCTTGCGGTGGTGCCATGGGGAGGGGAGGGCCTGCGATGTGTTCAGGGGCTTTCCTCACTCCAGTGTCCCAGGTCAGAAGTCAGGCCCTGTCCCAGGCCTTTGTGGTCAACTCTTCATAACCCAGGGGACAGTGGATTGACTCCTTCCAGGGCACACTGGCTGCAGGTGTTTTTGCCTCAGCAGGCACATGGGCAGCCTCCTCTGCTGGGGAGTCCCCAGGAAGCAGATCCCCCTCAGAAGGCTGATGGGGTGCAGTGGGGGTGAAGGAGTTGTGGGGTAGTGGGGCGGCCCACTTCCTCATCCCATCAAATTGGGGCCCTTCTGTCACTTCCTGGCCACCTGTTTAAACCTCCCTGTGGAAGGAAAGCATACTGGCTTCTGCAGGGACCTTGGCTGGTGTTTAGAGGGTCCTCAGAGTCCTTGGAGACCAGAGGAGGCAGCATTGTTGTAGACACTACTCAAGCAAAGGAGGCACGAGGCTGTGTTGTCCAAATGTGTGTACTGAAACCACAGAGGCTGTGATCCTGTCTGGGAACCAGTGCCCTCAAGGCAGGGGTTTGGTCAGGCTCTTTTTAAGACCATAGGCTCAGGAAGGGTCTCAGGAGGGACCCAGAATTACAGGCTGGAGTCTGTCACAGAGGGGGAATGCGAGATTCTCCAGGAGGCGTGAAGAGGGAGAGGCAAGATGGTGAGCAGGGTGGGGAGGCCCTGGGCAGCCCCGCTGGGTCCCCTGAGAGCATGAGGGGTCAGGGCAAGAACTGTCAAGTTGGCTTTGGCTGAGCCTCTGCCTGGGCTTCTTTTCCAAGACTGTTCCAAAGTTGGGGTAACCAAGGGCTACAGGGGACTGATCTGGCCTGGAAGGAGGTCAGTGTAGACACATTCCTGTCTAAGCATTTCTGCAGAAATGAAGAAAAGGGCATTTCTGCAAAGAAGTGTTGTTCCCGGACTGGCCCTATTGAATGGCTTTGCAAATGATGCAGAA
Organism: Pongo pygmaeus; assembly: GCF_028885625.2. Lineage (NCBI taxonomy): Eukaryota > Metazoa > Chordata > Mammalia > Primates > Hominidae > Pongo > Pongo pygmaeus. Next base: position 67,565,244 of record NC_085930.1, on the reverse strand, counting down.
GAAAAGCTGAGAAAGAAGTGGCTGAGGTTTGAGAGGACAGCTCTAGCTTCTAGACTGTGAAAGGTAAGATGAGGGGCTAACTCAGGGACGACTTCCAAAGGCAGTGGGGTTGCCCAGCGATGTCAGGTGTGCTCTGTCGTGGCCAGGGTGAAGTGCTGCCCTTCAAGAAAGAGGCTGAACTGGGATGGACGAAGAACTGGGCCTTCGCCCAGAAGCCAGACTCCTAGCAGGCAGCCCCAGCCAGAGGGCCACAGGAGTCACTGGGAGGGGTGGCAGAACAGAAGAAGTGGATTCTTCCCCATGTAGCTCTCCCTGCCGGGACACTTGGTCACCGCACCTCAGGATAGGTGGGGGTGCTGAGCAAGGCCAGAGCTGAGCTGGTGCAGAAAGGAGCTGGGAGGTTAGCTGGCTAGGCTGCTGCTAAGGCGAGAGCTCTCTGGTCTAAAGGGGAGGAGGATGGGACCAGTGTTGCCTTCCCCGAGAAATCCTGGCAGTGACTGCCTAGTGACGGTATCTCATGGAAATGTGACTCAGCCACCATCTGCTGAAATGCATCTCCATTTCATCTTGGCTCCCCGGTCCTCCCCAGCACTGCGTTTCTGTGCTGACGAATGAGCACTGAGGGGCTCCTTCCCTGCTTTCTGCTTCTGTCCTGCCGCTATGGGTTGTGGACATTTGCCATCAACAGGCTCTCTGTGGCCCGCGCCTCCTACTGGAGGCACTGAGGGAGGCGCTCCCACCAGCACACAGGGTTACCTGCTTGGCTGCAGGAGGTTGTGTTGTGGGTGTTCTGGTTTTGGATGGGGGTAGAGGCCCTTTATAAAGTTTCAAGGGATGAGCTGGAGTCTACTTCTCATCAAAGAAGGTGGAGGCTAAGACTGACACTATGCCATTGGAGAAGACCAGAACCAGGGGCTCCCCTGCAGATCAGAAGGGCCTGACTGGAAACATAGCAGGGCGATGGGAGGAAAGACAGACTTCTTCCCTGTGGGGCCTGAAGCCATGGGTCCGGGAAAGAGCTAGACAAAGCCAGCAATGAGTGATCTAGATCAGAAGTGGTGGCATGAGGAGATGAGCTTGGCAGGAGGGAGATGAAGGAGGGGCCACGGTCCCAGGCTATCTCTCGGATAAAGGAGGGCAGGATGCCGAAGGGCAGATCAGGTCCCTCTGGGCCTGCTGGCACCCAGGCAAGATGTGAGGCTCGACCCACCATTTTCTACCAGGGGTCAAGCTGAATGGGCCAGGGACCTTGTCCTTTCCAGGAAGGGCTTAGAACTTCAGCAAGTTCCAAGCTCAGCCGCAGGGAAAGGTGTCTGCAGGGCAGCTGATGCAGTCAAAAGTGCAAGTGCAAGGGGAGGAGTGACAGGAAGCAGGCAGAGAATCTGAACTGCTGGGGTGCAGCGTCTAGGCTGTGAGCTCCTAGGTGGCCTGGGATCCCTGGCTGACTATGACCTCTGACCTGCAGTGACCTCTTGGCTCAACCGTCCCCCTTGACCATGACCCTCATTACTGTGGGCACCCCTTGACCAGCTGGGAAAGCCTGGATGACGTGACCTTCTCCTGGGTGGATCCCAATGTGACTGACTGTGACCCTAAGGGGCTTGCTCCCCTTGACCCACAGTGACCCTTCCGCTGACTTTGACTGCAAGACTGGGACCTCCTGTCCAACTCCGACCCTTGCCTTGGTGGTCTAGGCTTTTCCTGACCACATATGACCCTGGGCCAGTGGGACACTCTGTGTCCCCTCCATGTCTGTCCCCCTCTGGCTGTCGGGACCCTGTGGTGGATTAGGACCATTTGGTCACTGATGTCCTCTTGACCAATAGTGATCCCTTGACTGAACCAGACTTTTTGGCCACTTGGGACCCTAACGACCCTGTGACTGACCCTGGTCCATTGAGTGACTGCCACTGCATGACTGGCTACGCTCTCCTGACCAACGGGACCCTCTTCGGTGGCTGGGACCCTTCAGCCCCCTGGGCCTGATTGTGACCGGCTGCCCCCCATGTCCTCTGGTGCCCCAGCCCCTGCCCGCCTGGGAGCTGGCGTGGGCAGTGCCAGCCGGAGGCAGTAAGGAGTCACACTCACGCCCGGCTGCAGCAGGAGGAAGGCTGGTCGGAGAGGAAAGAGCATTGGACAACGACACGCGACTAGGGCTAGAGAGATTGGCTACATCCTGGCTCTGGCTGGTGACCGAGGACTGTCTCCGCAGGGCCCCCTGAAAGGACGCCCCGCTCTTGAAAGTATTGACTACTTCAATCTGCAACGGAGGAGAGAACGAGACAAGTTGCGAGAAGAACGAACACAACAGCTACATGACTGACAGGCGCAACGTCACAAGAACAGCTGCAGCCACGGCAACAACGACAATGTCACTTAAATCAAAACAAAAATACCAGACACACTCCAAGGCTCTGAAAAATGTCTGCTCAGCTCTGGGCCCACCTGCAGGCCCCAGGGTCCCCGGGAGGACACAGGGGGTCCGGCCTTTGTCCTGTGCTAGTGGCTCAGGGGCCAGTGGGGGAGGCAGTGATTAAACATGGTATCTGGAGGGAAGAGAGCAGTGTTCAGCCTCCCTCAGGTACAGGTGTGGAGGTAGAGGGTGTGGTGGGGGTCCTGAGGTGGACAGAGCTTGGCCTAAATTCCAGCTCTGTCACTTACTAGCTAGGTGACTTTGGGCAAGCCACCTCTCTGAGTTGAGTTTCTTGTTCTTAAGAAGGGTCAATGCCACCTGCCTGGCAGGGTTATCTGTAAGTGGCAAAGCACCTGACCCACGTTAGCATTCTGTAAGAGGCAGTCAAGACAGGCGCCCGCCCCTGCCCACTCAAGAAATCGCAGTCCTTGCTTCCTCCCATAATTTGGAGACCCCTGCATGACTTTGCCGCCAGGGCAGTGACAGCACCAGGGACATATTCACTGAGTTGTCCTGGACCTCCCAGGAGGTGGGGGCAGGCTGGGAGGGCTGGCTGCCAGGGTCCTAATCAGGGAAGGTGAGCCCAGGCCCTTGTCAGGCAGCTCCGGGTCTGAAACCTGCTTCCAGTTCCCACCCCAGCTGTGCCAGCTCAGTAGAAGGGGCCATCTCCTGGACCACGGTAACCTCTAAAACTGGGGGAGTCACATCTACCTCCCAGGGCTGTGAAGGTCACATGAGGTGAGGTTTGGGACAGGGTACAGAGGGGTGGGAGGTGACCCAGGTGAGCTCTCTGCTACATCGGATGGAAATGAGGTGCTGGGCCACAGCTGGCAGGATGGTGGCCAGGTGGCTGCTTCTACACTGCACTTCGCCCGAGTATGCTGGGGCATGGAGGAGCTCCCACTCCAGCTCCCCAGATGGTCTGGGAAAGAGACCCACAGGGTCCCTTCTGACCCTCCCCTCGCAGGGCTGTGACAGCACTTGTGAGCTACAACACCTGCTCCAGGCATAAGGGGACCACGTGAGAGCATGTGGTGTGTGTGTGTGGGGTGGGGGTGGGGGCACGCAGGTGTGTCAGGTGCCACATGGCAGCCACGCTCTCTCTGCTCTGGGGAAGAAACCTGCTTCTGGCTGGCTACGCCCTGCACCTGTGCTCCCCTGGTGTGCTCAGTGTGTGCATGTGTCTGTGTGTACTTGAGGATGACTGACCTTTGCTCCCCACAGCCTCTCCACCCCCTAGGGGAAGCTGGGGAGAGCAACTGAAGCCCCCGTGGAGGCGGTGGACCCCCTGACCACCAGGCCCTGGGGGACCCTGGGCGACCTGGCCTGCAGCTTCTGTCCAGCCTTACACGGCCCCTCTGGGTGGGTGCCCCAGCCCTGAGCGACAGTCTCCTCACTCACCTCTGCCCTCAGAGCCACCCTTCCCCACCCTCTCAGGGAAATCCCCCTGGAGACCATGGTGGGTGTGACCCCTACCACTTCCCCTTGCTGCCCTGAGAGGGCACAATGGGACCTCCCTGAGGAGGCCATGCTGTTCCTTAGCAGTCACAGGAGTGTGTGTGCAACGTGGGTGTGCAAGTGGCTGGTGAGAGCTGGCCGGGACCCCTCTGTAGCCACCCTCCCTCAGCACCAGAGCTGGGCCCTGGGGGGCAGCACAAGCACACTCACCTCCATCCCCTGGCCCACCCCGGCCAGGCCTGGGCCCAGCCCCCAAGAGCCTCCTGTACCTGCGTCTGGATCCGATTCAGGCCTCGGAACCATAGGATCTGGCCCCGTCGCAGCTCCCGCTCCGCATGGTCGATCTCCTCCACGTCCTCGTTGAGCTCCTCCTCCGGGATCTCCTCCTTCTGCGTGAGCCTGCCTGCCTCCTTGAGGAACTTGAGTCTGCTGGTGGGGATGGTGGCAATGACCTGCAAGGGACCCTGTCCGTCAGGATGGTGGGGCTGTCCTTCCCGGTGGCCTTCTCTCCCTGACACCCGCTCCTCTACCTCCCGCCTCCTACCCACTCACCCAGGCATGTGATCAATCTACTCCTTCACCCACCTCACCTGTTCCTCAGCCCAGTCTTTGACAATGTCTTTTTTTTTTTCTTTTTTTTGAGATGGAGTTTCACTGTCATTGCCCAGGCTGGAGTGCAATTTGCTTTTTAATTCACTCATTCAGAGTCAGGGTACATAGTGGACAATCTTGGCCTCTAGGAGTTGGACAGATGTGGCTTTGAATACCTCAGACAGCCCTGGTCCTGTGGCCTTGGGCAAGTCATTTAACCTCACTGACTTTGGTTTTCCTAGCTGTAAAGTGGGGGCCGCTCTGGGCATGGTGAGAACTGGGCACATTGGAGGGTCTAACTCATCCTGCATGAGCCTGGCCCGTGGCTGGCTCATGGGGTTACTTATTCCTCTGTCCCTTATTCCTCCTGAGGTCACTGGACCCTGAGGGCAGGGAAGGCAGAATGGGAAAGAGCTATGCCTTCATTCCTAATCTTCCCCAAAGGGCTTGTCCGTGGGGCTGAGGACCCAGACGCAGGCCCTACAGGAAAGCTGAGGTGGCAGATATCAGAGGCCCCTTCCATCTCCTGTAGGGGCAGTCAGGCGCTGGCTTGAATGCAGCCTCAGGGGGCTCCCTGGGAGTGTAAAGTCAGCACTGCCCACTGGCATTAACCTCAGTCCTCTGAATCCTTCCCTCAGATACTGGGCCCAGCCCCCAAGAGCCTCCTGTAGGGGGTGGGCCCCAGTGGGATAAAGATGGCCCGGCCCCCAGGGTGCCCAGGGGTTTATCACTCTCCAAAGCAGCCCCAAAGGTTACAGGAAGTCCTTTTGGATGAAACTAAACTTTCTTATTTATCTTTTAGTTAATTTTTGCCCCTGTAGCTTCTCACTCTAGCCTGCAGACAGCTTGAAGGCAAGAACAATGCCTCCCACCCATGGGGTCCCACTGCCTGGATGTGTGAGCGCCTTGGGAGTAAAGCCACTTAGGCCCTGAATTGGTTCTGGGCACTCCTCCCAAGCCCTCTGTCCTGGGTCAGGAGCCTTTGAGCTGCATGCTGTCAGAGCTGTGACAGGGTCTGGAACTCGGGCAAACGTAGAAAAAGGAATTGGTGGGAGAATATTCTGGGTCAAAGCTGGAAGGGCCCCTAAAGAGCATCCAGCCCAAGGAGCCCCAGAGCTGGGGCAGCTCTCAGATGGCCACAGGCACAGCACTGAGTAACACTGCAACGTGGCAGAGTGTGTCTTGCTTGCGTTCCCTCTGAGTGCTCTAAAGGATCCTGATTGACGCCAGCCGGCCACCAGTGCCCGCAGACCACTGATTCATCTCCCTTCCTAACAAGCTGCTCCAGCCTTGAATCCCTGGCAGGCCATGGCTTCTAGCTAGAGTTTAATAACGTCATTCTCATTACATTAATGTTTTTGTTAGCTTCCATTTATGACAAGTGATACTGATTTTTCAGTTGTCTTAGTAATACGACATTGCCTTTAAAAACAAATTTAAGTTAAAAAAGCTGACGTGATTGAGAGAAAATATTACATAAACAACAGGAGCAGTGGTAGATAGATATAAGGCAAAAATCAGAGCAGTAGTACCCAGACGACCGGTATAGGACCTGGGACAAGCCCCCTTGCTCAGATGTCCAGAGAGAGGGAGGAGCTTGCCTGGGGTCTGGCAGCCCATTCCTGGGGGTCCTGGATTCTCCATCCAGTGCTGTCTCCCTTGCCCTGCTAAGAAGCACCTCCTGCGACCTACCAGGAACTTACCTGGCCCCAAACGAGCTCTCCTAACCCAATGAATATGCACCACATCCACTGGTCCAGCTGCAGTGGAGAGCAGCTGAATGGCTTCCCTCCAAACTGCACGATCACTATCTGGAGGTCACAGGGGAGCAGAGAAAGAGAGAGAGAGAGGCCATCAGGGACCAGCACAGAGGGCTGGGCTCTCAGGGCCCTGCCCAGGGGCTCCAGCTGCTTGCTGCCCACCCCAGGCTTGGTTAGGGTGGGGCCCTCACTACCTGGATGGCAAAGGTGCCCAGCACGATGGTGCAGAAGATGGGGTTCCGGAAGATGCCGTCAAAGACATTGCGCTCGCCGTGGATCTTGCGGGCGTTGATCTCGTTGAAGAGCTGCATCATGACGAAGGTGTTGAAGATGATGGTGTAGTGCTCTGAGGGTGGCGAATGCAGGGGCGCGTTCCTCCCGCTGTCGATCTGGAACATCTTCTCGCCTGCCAAGTGAGAGAGTGGGGCTGGGCTGAAGGCAGTGGTGGGGGAATCAGAGGGGAGATGCCTGGCCTTTCATGGGGGCCTCTTCTGAGCAGTGAGGTGAATCCCCAAGACATCAAGGCATGCTTGGACACTGGGGGGCCAGGGCTGTGCTGTTGGCTGGTCAGAGAGTGGGACTGAAGGGTCAGCAAAGCCCTTTCTCCTCTGGGGAAGAAAGGCCTTGGGCAACTGTCTTCTACTTTTTCTGTGGAAATCTGATCAAGATGGACGGCCAGCTGTGTTAAAGGTGGGTGATATGGCTTCTAAAAAGTGACCTCAGACTGGAAAACTCATTCTGGACTGTGAGGACAGGACACCTGTGGGAGGCTTTGCTCTGCCCCGAGAGTGCTGCTTCTTGTTCCTGAGCATGTCCCTTGCTGAGACCTCTACAAGCTCATGGGGCTGTTACTAGAGATGCCAATTCCTATATGGAGCCCAGGACTTCTGGGCCAGGCTGGCTCTGGACCCTCCCATGTGGCTTCATTCTAACACCTGAGCTGTCACATGGCAGGACACTGCTGTGTAGACGCTGCTGATGGGGTGTCTGATGCAGTCCTGTATCTTTTTTGTTTTGTTTTGTTTTTGAGATGGAGTCTCGTTGTTGCCCAGGCTGGAGGACAGTGGCGCGATCTCGGCTTACTGCAACATCCGCCTCCTGGGTTCAAGTGATTCTCTGCTTTAGCCTCTCAAGTAGCTGGGATTACAGGTGCGCACCATCACGCCCGGCTAATTTTTGTATTTTTAGTAGAGATGGAGTTTCTCCATGTTGGCCATGCTGGTCTCGAATTCCTGACCTCAAGTGATCCACCCGCCTCGGCCTCCCAAAGTGCTGGGATTACAGGCATGAGCCACTGCATCCAGCGAAATCCTGTGTCCTTTTGCACAGCTGAGTAAAGTGGTGCCAGGAGGCTTGTGGAGTTTTCTGGGTGTGAGATGTCCCAAGACTACCCAGGGTAGGTGCTGCTCAAGTGGTCAAGCCAGCAAGCTGACCAGGACCCCCGCTCTCCTCTCCTCTCCAACTCCTCCACCTCCTCTGAGTCTCTTCTAGTTCTGCATATAAGTGGCTTCCTCTAAGCTCTTTCATGATAAGTTTTACAACAGTAAAATGTGTCCTGACAACACACTACTTTCAAAATTTATAAAAGGCAACTGCCTTTGAGGAATGGATCCATGCCCACCTCCATCACACTCTGGGCTTTGAGGACGAGTGAAAGGCCAGCTCCAGGAGGCTCCTGTAAGGAGAGCACTGGCCCTGATTCCATGTGGGACTGCGGGCCAGACCCTTCCCCTCTCTGGGCCTCTGTTTCCCCATCTGTGACCTTGGGATAGGCTTTGTTGGGATTGCCTCCGAAGCATCTGAGGAAACCAGGCCAGTCTTGGCCCCAGCCAGACCTGGTTCTGTGCCCAGACTCTTCCTCAGACTGGCTCTGTGCCCTTGGGCAAGTCACCTCACCTCTCTGAGCCTTGGTGCCCTCGTTTGTAATGTGGGGTGGAGGCAAATGTGCTTGCCTCACTGAGTGGAAGACCCAACTAGGCAGCCCAAGTGGAAGCATTGTGAGAATCGGTGGTGGTGTGGGCATGTGTGCCCTTCCCCAGGAAGCCTTGCTGAGGGTCCCTTCCACGGGGCCAGGATAAGGTGCTGGAATGGGTCAGAGAAGGGGTGAGTCACTCCCCTCCCAGCCTCAGGTGCCTCTGGGGCTGCCATGCAGTGCTTCAGCACCCGGACAGGGCCTTGCACGGTCTGTACTCGTTGCCAGGAGCTGTCACCAGTGGAGAAAGCCACTGATGGCTTTAGGGTTAGCCAGAGCTGGGACAGGGCCAGGCCCTGTTCAAGACTCACTGGTGTGACCTTGGGCAACTTACTTGACCTCCCTGGGCCTCAATTTTCCCATTAGCAAAACAGGAGGGGGTTGTGACTCGAGAATGCTGGGTGAGAGCCATGGTGCACCCAGAAGGTGATGACCCCGCCTGGGAGAGGCGTGGGTGGGCGAGGCGCTCACCAACAAAGAGCAGGGTGAAGATGAGGGCAAGCTGGTAGACGGCATGGCCCAGGATGTTCTTCATCATGGTCCTGGAGATGAGCGGCTTGTTGCGGCCGTACGGCTTCCTCAGCAGCAGGGTCTCCGTGGGCGGCTCGGTGGCCAGTGCCAGCGAGGCAAATGTGTCCATGATGAGGTTCACCCAGAGCATCTGCACAGCCTTCAGGGGGGAGTCCTGGGGATGGGCAAGAGAGGGCTGTCACCTGTGCGCCCACCTGCCACTGTGAAGTGCTGGGCGGGCTCATGGTGTAGTGTCCGCAGGCTCCTGCTGGAGGCTGGAGTCTGACCTGCCCCTTGGCTCCCCAGCAGGAATGGAGTTGTTCTCTGATGCCTTCTCTGGAGAACAGCACAGACCCGCCCACCTCAGCCAAATCTTCCCCGCTAGGAGATAAGTGAGTCCCCCCAGGCCCAATGGCCACCAGCTCCCTGCCATCTGGTAAATTCAGCTGCATCTCACCATCTTCCCCTCTCCCCTCCAGCCCCCGAGGAGGGGGTCTCTCCTGGCTGAGGCCAAGACCATTCCCACCGCCTCCAGCATGGGCTCCTACCTCCTCCCCTCACTGCCTCCTCCCCCTCGGGCTTTCCTATCCTACAAACAGTGCCCGTCCCCCACCCCCCCAATTTCTCCTCCCCTCTTATCCCGCCTTACCTTAAAAAATTATTGTGCGTATCTGTGACTCAAAAATTAATATATTTCAAGGTAGGAAATGTTGGCAAGTGAGGAATAGCAGAAGCAACTAAAACTTGTCAAGGACCTCACCACTTGTAGGTCACCACTGTCCAGGTTCTGGGAGGGACCCTTTTGGACCTGTCTCTTTGGCTGAGAGGAGCTGGTTCTGCTGTCCCCATCCTTCCTCACACCCCCACATATCTTGTCCACAGCAGCCAGACTTTGGCCCCTCCACACTCCCAGAATGCCCTCCTCCCATGTCACCAGAACCTTCTGTGCCATGAGTTGCAGGACCTCTTCTCAGCCACATGACACTGACCTCGCCCCTACACTCGGCCACTGCCTCCCACTTGCAATCCTGACTCCGCTCTCCTGGTCGTCGTCCTCCCCTCCTTTTAAATCTGTGTTCCTGCCTCAGCGCCATTCTCCTCCTCGTCCTGTGGTTTTAGCTACTTCCATCTAGTGCCCTGTGGAACACCTCTTCCAGGAAGCCCCCAGACCCTGTGAGCTCAACAGCCCAAACCGGATGCTCTTCCCACCTCTGTTCTCTCCCAAAGCCCCATATACCTGCATCCCTTCCACTCACCATCTCCCAGGTTTCATCACAGCCCCTGCTCCTGGCCTTCTCTCTCACCTCCTCCCTGCCTCAGCCTCGCTCCCCTCGCCCCTGTCCTCCCCAACCCTGGGCTTTCTCTGATTCCATATGCCTCAGGGTCAAGCGTGCCTGTCTTCCTATCAATGCTGCATGGCCTTGCCACCAACTCAATCAAAGACCTCAGGCAAACTGATAGTCGTCTCAGAACCTCAGTTTCCCTATCTGGCATGAAGACCTTCTGGTTTCCAAGTTGCTGGGGCCGCAGGAGTGTTCCTGAAGCTGCCACTAGAGGGAGCGTCTCATCCACAGGCCAGGAAAGAGGGCCCTTCTGAGCAAAAGGAAGCCCCCAGCCACCTTGCCAAGGCTCCGATTCTCAGGGCTGGGGTAGCTGGAGCTGCCACCTATATTCCCCCAGCGCAGGAAGCAACAGAGGGGAGCAGTGTTCCAGCGCCACACAGCTCTTAGGGCAGTGCTGCACTCTGGGCCTCTGGGGGCTCCTGTTGGCATGGGCTTGTCTGCCCAGGTGGCTACTGGGAGTGTTGGGCCTTGGGGATCCCCTGGGGCTAAGGGAGACCCATTCTTGCCTCCCCGGCCAGGCTGGTCAGCCCCTGTGGGGAGTATCAGGAGACGGCAAGAACAATGGCAGGTCCCTGGCCAATCCATCCTCTGAGCCTCAGTTTCTGCCTCTGTACAATGGGGATCATCACAGTTCCCGCCTCATGGAGCTGCGATGAAGAAGCAGTGAGTCTGCAGACATCCGGGGCCTGCCTGCCAGGCTCAGTGCATAGGGCTGCTCCAAACCCAGTCGTGGTATCTGGCCAGACTCCTCTGTGACCTTCCCAGTGACCAAGACCCCCGACTCCCTCCAGTTATCCCCACCTAGCACCTCCTAAGGCACTCCGCGCTCCAGTCCAGAGCCAGGGCCCCAGGGCCCCAACTGGCTCTTTGTCCTCACCTGGATGCCTGATCCCCCTTGGGCCCTGGCCCGCCCCTCCCTGCCTCCCTCTGCCCTCGTGGTGGCCAAGGGCCCTGCCTTCTCTTGAGGATTCCCTCTCCCGCCTCCTGCAGTGAGGGCCAGGCTGTGAGCCTGACAGCTCCCATTTGCTGGGTGACCTTGAACAAGTCACGCCACCTCTCTGAGCCTCATGTCCTCAACTCCCCTGGGGCCAGTGCCTGCACCTGAGCTCTGTGATGCAGTTCCTGGCCCCCAGCAGGTGCTCCATCGATGGGTGCCTCATCCCCGGCTGTTCTGACAGGGACAACCTGGAGTACCCTAAGGCCCCCGAGCCTCTGTGGGGGGTCTCCGCCCTCCCCCAGGCTTTGGTATGGTCTCCTGAGGACCCACCTGCGTGATGCAGGCACCTGTGAAGGCCACAATCACGGCCACCACGTTGACTGTGAGCTGGAACTGCAAGAACTTGGAGATGCTGTCATAGACGTTGCGGCCCCACATCACTGCCTTGACGATGCTGCTGAAATTGTCGTCTGTCAGGATGATGTCTGAGGCCTCCTTGGCCACGTCAGTGCCTGCGATGCCCTGTGGGGACAGGGACAGGAGGCTGGGTGGGGTGGCCGGGGGAGGTGACCACTTCTAGCATCACCATACTCATCCCCTCCACTTCCTCAGTCCTACACAACTCCCAGTGGGCCCAGCACAGCCAGACCACACAGGGACGCCCCACTCTTCACGCTCCTCAGACCCAGCTCCCTTCACCCTCAGGAAGCCTCACTCTGGCCCCTTCTCCCCCTCTGTTATCTTCCTCCTCAGCCTGCAAGTGCCCCCCTTCACACAGCTCCCCCAGAGCAAGGAGCATCCTACACCTTTCCAGGAAGACCTCGGGATCAGGCTGAGTCTCGAGAACGGTGGGCACCCACGGCGGATGACGGGTGGGCCAAGTGTGAACTGGGGCTCCTGAGTAGCCAGCCCAAGGCTGTGTAGTCCAATCTCCCCGGCCCCCACCACCCCAGGCCCTCTGCGGACCGCTCCTACCATGGCAAAGCCCACGTCGGCCTTCTTGAGTGCAGGCCCATCGTTGGTCCCGTCCCCCGTCACGGCCACCACCTGCCGCTGTTCAGTGTGTGTGCTGTCGATGATGCCTGTTGGGGCAGGAGTGTGCTCAGGCCCTGGGCCACTCAGGTGGGAGGCAGCCTGGGCCAGCCCTGATCCTCGGGAGGGGCCTGGCTGGCACGGCTTCCTCTCTGGTCCCTGTCCAGCCGCCCCCTCCATCCAGGCTCTTCCCAGCTCCAGGCTGGCCTATAGCTGCCAGCAGGTCACACTGGGCTCCTTACTGGGCTGGTGCCGGCTTGGGGCCCCCTGTGGCCCAGGCCCTACTCACCTCTCCAGCCCCTTCTTTGCTCTCTGCAACCTGTGGCCACATTGGCACCCACCCTAACCAGAAACACTGTGTCCTCTAACTGTGCTCAGGGCCCCCTCTGCCTCTGCAGGGCTCCCAGGGTTTCAGCAGGACCTCACCATCTGTTCTTCCCGACACCACTAGCCAGCGCTTTCTCCCTGGGGAGTCCAGGCTTGCTGAGGAGGCCTTGGCTTTGTCATTTGCCAATGACCTCTGCCCCACCATTCTGGCCCTGACCTCCCTCCAGACATTCATCTTCAATAAAACATTCAACAAATAACAGAACGAACAAATGACATATGGCCCCGTCGCTGAGCTGGGGCCAGTGGAAAAGGGTGAGTGAAGGATGTCATTGGTGGGGACCTGTGGAGTTTGTGGGACTCCTCATTCATGGGGCTTGCGAGCAGGGATGTCCGTGGGCATGACAGGAATTTGGGTATCAGCATCCATGGGTCTCTCATTCTGCACATTGAATGTATCACCAAGGCCTGCCAATTCTGGCTCCAAAATCCCACTGAAACCCTTCCTTTTCTCTGTCTCCACCCTCAGCCACCAGCATCACTGCGTTTCCTCTCACTGACTCTGGGCTCCCCCTCCAACCTGCTTCCCCACAGCAACCCCAGGATCTCTCTAACACCCATGTCTGAACCAGTCCTGTCCCCCACCCATCCCCGGAACATCGTTCTCCCGCTTTCCCCCTTGGCCTCAGGATAACATCCATGTTCTTAGCTCCACTTATGAAGTCCTCTGTGACCAGGCCTCACTCACACCCTGACCTCTTCTCTTCTCTCATCCCCTGGCCACCCCCAATCTGTGCTTACAGTCCCCCAGAGCTAGCCCTCACTGGCCCCATGTCTGGGCAGGCTGTTGCCTTGGCTGGAGGTACTCCTGTCACCCACCTGTACTGTATTTTTGGCTCAGAGGCTGCTTTTCCCAGGAAGCCTTTCTGACCCTCTGAGGATCCCTGTCTGCCCTTAATCAGATCCCTGTAACTCTATGTGCTGCTCCATCCTTGCGCATCTCTCTGCTCTGTGCCTAGCAGACAGCAGCAGCCTGTGGAATGAGGCACTGAGTTCCATAATTTGGGGCACTGTGTCCCCGACCTGCTCCCTGCAGCTCTACCCTCTTTCAGGCCCAGCTGCAGTGCCGTGTGTTCTGGGAATCGTTCTGGGCTGCTCCCACCCAGCTGGCGGTGACCCCTCAGTTCCACTGTCCTGGACTCAGCCTCCCCAAGCTAGTCCCCTTGGGACATTAGGCCTGAGTTTCCATAGTTCCCCCAGTCAGCCTGGGGGCTCCTCCAAGGCAGGGAGGGGCCGAATTTCTGTCCTGTGTCTCCCAGGTGGGGCAGACCTTTGCATAGCTCGAGCCGTGCAGAAAGCTGGGAGGAAACCTCTTCCTAGACCCCCCTCCCCACCTCCAGTCCTGGGGTGGCCTGACTGTGTGCAGTCACCAGGGTCCTTCCTGTGGCTGCCTCCTATGGTCACATTTCTGTTCTGTCCCCGCAGACCTCTCAGCAACTATTCCCACCGTGGGCCACACTTTCCTCCTCCACAGGCCTCCTTCCTTGTCTTCCCAGCACCACTCCCCACTGGCCATCCTCCTGCCCCTCTAGCCTCCTCCCCTTGGCCTCCTCTGTAGCTTCTCAGCCTGCACCATCACTCAGGCAGCTCTTGGCTTCTGCGGCTCCTCCCTCCCCACCCACACGTGCCACCCAGGACTCTGTCTCAGGCCTGCTCTCCCTCCTTGCTCGATGTCCAATGCTCTTCTCCAACAGGTATAGACTGATGGGATCCCAGACCCTCCTGCTCCTCATCCCTCCATGACATGCAAACCACCACCCAGCCCAGACCCCTCTACTACCCAAACTTTCTCAGACCCGCACCTGGCAGCTCCACTTGAGGTGTCACCACTGTGGGCAGGTGACAACTCTTAAGTGGGACAATCCTACAGGTCCCTCCACTGCCAGGCTGTGCTCTGCACTGCAGGGTAAGTTTTCTAAAATGATGTTTCTACCCTCTAAACCCTCCCACGTTCCCGTGCCTGGTGACACGGTGCAGGCCATGGTGGGGTGCTCATGGTGGGCATTGTCGGCCCTGCAGGATCTGCTGCCCTCCCACCTGCTCCTGTCTCCTGTAGCTTCCCTCTCCCGCCCCGAGGTCCTGGCCCAGATCCTTGAAGGCATCTGGGGATCTTCTGCCTCTAGCCCTTTGCAGAGCAGTACCCTGCCTTGCCTCAAGCACAGGCCCTACTAACCCTGGAGCCCATCCCACCTTCCATGGCCTGTGACCTAAAGCCTCCCTAGTCCAAGTTAGAGGCAGTGTCGGGCCCAGAGCACCCCTGCCAGCAGTGCAGCCTTTCACTGTATGCAGGGACCACTTATTCAATGCCTGCTGCATGCAGCCTGGCCTATGAATTCCACGTGGGCAGGACCAGGCCTGTCCTGAGCAGGGCTGGCACCTAGCAGGACCTCAGTAAACAGTTATGGAGAGAATGAGTGAATGAATAAGAATAAGGACGGGCTGGAGGCCTTCTGCTCCCTTGTGGTTCTAGGGTTCTGGGTTTCTCTCCCCAGGCTAGATCTGCTTCCATTAATGTCCTTGGGCAGCACCTTTGAAAGAGGAATCCAAGATGTTCTAGGGCTGATCTCCAGTAGACCCCTGCTCCCATAGCCATTTTACAAATGAGGAAACTGAGTCCCAGAGTGGGATTTGCCCAAGGCCACAGAGCAGGTCAGTGGCAAAGCCAGGATCATGTGACTCTAAAAATACCCAGCTGGCTGGGCATAGTGGCTCCTGCCTGTAATCCCAGCACTTTGGGATGCCAAGGCAGGAGGACTGCTTGAGGCCAGGAGTTTGCAACCGGCTTGGGCAATATAGTGAGACCCTGTCTCTATAAAGAATTAAAAAAAATTATCCAGGCGTGTTGACACACGCCTGTAGTCCTAGCTACTTGGGAGGCTGAGGCAGGGGGATGGCTTGAGCCTAGGTGTTTGAGGTTGCAGTGAGCTATGATCACACCACTGCACTCTAGCCTGGACGACAGAGGGAGACCCTGTCTCAAATAAAATAAAATAAAAATAAAAATAAAGAGTGCCCAGCACCCGGCCGCCTAGGCTTAGCAAGTGGTGTACCCTCCCTCTGGAGGGAGGAGCAAGACTTTGGCTTTTGGTCTCATCCCTCAGGTGGCTATTCCCAGGAAAGCGCATCCCTGGGGTCCTGGTCACAAATGTTGGTGGGCAGCCTCAGGGACCAGACAGACCAAGAGACTCAAAGCTCTGAGAACGAGTGAAGTAGGCTGAGTGTCGGACAACAAGCAGCACTAAGGACTGTGTCAAAGGTGAGAGAGCAGGGTCTGCGTAGTCTTTCAAATTCATCATTTTAAAAGGTGCTGTACCGGCCACATAGAACACGTCTGTGGGCCCCATCCAGCCCTGAGCCAGGAGTTTGGGACCCCACACAGGCCCACGTCCATTGCTTCCTAGGGGAGTTGGAGGCCCACAGAGAAGACTTAGCCCCATCTCCTTCTGGCCTGTTGCAGGCTCCCAGGGCTGAAAAGGGGGTGACATAAGGCTGTGCCCAGGTGTGGAGAGTCAGGGGCGAGGGGCCCTTCCCTTCTGGGAAGAAGCTGCAAGTGCCAGGAGAGGAGGGCCCAGCTTCTGGCCTGGTGCTGGGCTTCGGGATTGCCCGTGCCCGCCCAAGTCTTACCTTTAACCAGGGTATGCTTGTCCGTGGGGGAGGAGCGAGCCAGCACCCGCAGCTTTGGCCAGATCTTGTCAATTCGCTCCTGCTCAATCTGGAGAGGGATGGGGAAGGGGGCGGGTCGGTGGGGTCGGGGAGAGAAACTGAGGCCTGGAGAAGGGAGGGGACATGCCCAGAGTCACTGGGCTCTTAGCAGCACACTGGCTGGCTTCTGTACAATCATGCAGCACCCTACCTCCCAGCTCCCATCTAAGCGCGTTTCCCTGAGGATGCTTTACGTTGGGACACGCACCTCCCCCTTCTCGTTGCGGATCCTCCTGTTGAACTCCTTGCCCTCGAGGCACAGAAAGTCCTCCCCAGGATGGATGATGCCACACTTGATAGCGATGGCCCGAGCCGTGTTGATATTGTCGCCAGTGACCATGCGGACCGTGATGCCTGCCCGCTGGCACTTGCGGATGGCTTCTGGGACCTGGGCAGGAGGGCAGGGGCCATGGGGGAGGGCACCACCTCACGCAGACTCCCCCTGCCTTCATGGATTCCAGAGGAGCCCTTCTCACAGGCAGCTCTACTGAAAGGGGACTAGATGACTATGAGATACTGATGACACACATGGCACATGGGCCATAGCCTCCCTTCCTGTGCCAACGGCAGGCATTATTAATTGATCACACATCCTTTAATTAAACCCTGATGTGGTTCTCATCACAGAGTCCCAGGTGGCTACCACCTATTGACCATGACAGTCCATGCTGAGACAGAACCATTGGCTGTCTCGACCTGGGCAAAGACTTTGGAAAGACTTCCACGAACGTCTCCTCAGATCTGGCCCCAGGTAAACTTGGCCAGGTGAACTTGCCTTTGCCTCATCCACATACACAGTTCCTGCAAACTTGACAAACCTATTTGTGTATTTTCAGTTTCTTGGGGGGACATTTGCATTTGGGGGCATTTTACTTACAGAATGTGACACGGATTTAGAATATGTATAAAGGATTATGCTTCATGTAAAATATGTCATTTCTCTGCAATAATAAGGATAAGTTCTGTCCTCTCTGACTGTAATGACAGACAGATATCTGGGACAATCAGGCCAGATCAGAGCCAGCCAATCAGAAGGCACAAGGCTTCCCAGCCCCGCCCCACCCCAGCAGCCGACCCTGAGCAGAGCTGAGGGTTTCCCCACGGAAACCAGCCTGGAGCTGGGGCAGCCCTTTATACGCAACAGAAATCAATGGAATGAGTGATCCTTACTAGAGGGCAGTGACAAATAATAGAATAATATTTGCTTCAGAACGTCTTTCAGTGGGAGAGAACATGTCAAGGGCAGAAAATCCAGTTGTTTGGAAAGACCACAGCCTGTTAGAATCTCCAGCCTGGAAGGGCTCAGTCTGAAGTTCCCTCCCTGCACACCCCACAGTGACCAGGAGTGCACTCCAGCATCCACCTGTCAAGCCACTGCTGAGGGAGTTGGAAGACTATGGATTGAGTTGTATT
Source organism: Pongo pygmaeus (assembly GCF_028885625.2). Classification (NCBI taxonomy): domain Eukaryota; kingdom Metazoa; phylum Chordata; class Mammalia; order Primates; family Hominidae; genus Pongo; species Pongo pygmaeus. Next base: position 67,547,726 of record NC_085930.1, on the reverse strand, counting down.
CCCCCCGAAAGACAGACTGGAGCCCTAAGCCCCAGTACCTGTGTATGTGACCTTGCTTAGAGATAGGGTCATTATAGTGGTAAATCCAGCTAAAATGAGCGCGTCATGGTAAGCCCTAATCCAACAGGAATGGTGTCCTTATAAAGAGGAAATTTGGACACAAAGATATGCAAAGGAGATGCCATGCAGAAATCGGGGTGCTGCTTCTATACTCCAAGGAGGCCAAAAGTAGCCAGCAAGCCACTGGAAGCTGAGAGAGAGGGGGAGACAGCTCCTCCCTATCGTCACTGGAAAGAGCCAGCCCTGCTGACACCTTGTTCTCAAACAGATGTACAGCCTTCAGGACTGTGAGACAACAAACTGCTATTGAGCCACTCAGTTTGTGTGACTTTGTTACAGCAGCCCTAGAAAACTAGTACAAAGAGTTAGAAGGTGGGGCCAAGCCTGACTGGGACAGCTCCTGCCTGGGGTCTCCTTTCTGCCTTCAGCAATGGTAAGAACAAGGAATCGGCCTTGACTATCTCGCCTGTGTCCACCCCATCCACAGCACCTGCCACTCCTTCAGCCCCCACCACCATCGTCTCAAGCTGGGTCATTGCCCAGCCTGCCTCTGGGCAGGAGGGCAGGGGTCATGGGGGAGGGCACCACCCTCCCTGCGTACCCTGTGCAGAGGGCATTGCCTGGCCCCTCTTTCCTTACCCTGGCCACCAGTGACCTGCCTGAGTGTCAGCCTGTGGGGCTGCTCTCTTTCAGGGGTTCCACCCTGATGCCTTCAAGAGGAAACCTGCAGTTCTGAGCATGGCTGTCTTGTGGCGTGAGGAACAGATGCCCTGGAGGGGCAGGGTCCCAGTAAGGAGTCCTCTCTAGCTACTGGAGTTGTCTAAGAGGCCGGCTCTGTGGTGGCAGGCAGTGATCTCCCCATTGTTGAAGGGTTAGAGCAGGGCCAGCTGACCACCAGCCTCCTCTGGGGCTTATTTCCAGGGCCTGGGGAGAAGCCTTCCAGTGCCCACTCGGGGTTTGGGGGCCACGTGAGCAAGGCCCCTGCCTCGTGCCACAGCGGCTAATCACATAAGCAAACGTGACCTCATTCTTACAGGGCTGGAGGGAGTAGGGATGTGGAATGTCCAAGATTCTGTTTATATAACTTACTAATATCCTCATGATGGCTGTAAACTGGGCTGTGGCCCCCTGCTGTCTCCTGCCCCTGAGAACAGCAAAGAACTGCTGTTTCCTGGGAACACACACCTTATCTGGCTCCTGCCCCCAAAAGGAGGAATTTAGGTTCTTGGTTTCAAAGATGCTGGAGGTCCTGGAGTTGGAAAGGACTTTGGGTCATTGACTTTGACCCTCTGCTCATTGCCTAGATCTGTTCCCAGGTGTTCTCAACAGATGGGCTGGTCAGCCTCTGCTTGCACACCCCTGATGACAGGGCGCTCCCTCCCTCTAATGCCCACTGCTTCACTGTGGAACAAGTCTAGCTGATTTTTTGACACAATCTTTCTTTTTTCAGATAGCAGAGCATTACCCTGTGTCAGACCTGTACTCTGTTTGGAGGCAGGGTCTTTGGCACAGGCCTATACAAAAGGCTCTGGGAACACAGAAGGGGGTTTTGTGCTGCTGAGTGTATGTGCTACTGAAGGAGCACAGAGGGCACTGTTGCTTTAGAAGAAAGTGGGTGGGGAGGAGAAATCAAGGAGGACTTCCTGGAGGAGGGGATGTTTGAGCTGCCAACTGAGGCTCTGGTTCCTGGCATTGTGCCAGGGCTGAGGCTACACAGATGAAAACAGATTAGTCCTGGCCACAGAGAACTGTCCACTCTGCACTGGCAGAGAAGGCCTGAAGTACGAACGGGCCTGAGGGCCATGCTGCAGGTGATCTGGAGGGGCTGAGGGAAGATGTGGGGTAGGGACGGGAGACCATGAATTTGGAGAGGGGCAGAAGGTTCTGGGCCAGGGATATGCTCCTTCAAGCACTGGGAACTGTGGGAAGTTCTGAGCCAGGAATGAGGTGATTGGTACCGTGTTTTACAAAGACTCTCACTTTCAAGACTGTCTCCCAGAGCCAAAATCTGCCATATTCTGGGCCTCTCCAAGGAAGCTGGCTTCATGAGAAAAATGAGGCTGATTTTTACGGACCCTATACTTTCTTCTGTGCAGTGGAGAGAGGGCTTGGGGACCAATGGGCTGGGCTGGGCTCTGCTCTAGGGTCTCACATGAGCCCTGGTTTCTTCATCTGTAAAATGGGTACAATAGTATCTACCCTTCAGCAAGGCTGGGAGGAACTCTATGACAGGGCACACAGAGCCCACGCACAGGATGGGCATGTGCATACCTTTTTCAATTCCCTTTTCTCTCATAAATGCAACACGGCATTCACGAGGCCCCAGCCACTCTGCATCCCTTCCTGCCTTCTTGCCCTGCTCATGCTGTCCCCTCTGCCTGGAATGCCCTCCCTCCCTTAGCCTCTATGTGTCAAGTCTTTCCCATCTTATAAATGAAATGCTCTCTATTCCTGAAGCCATTCCTGATTCCTGCAGCCCAACGGGATGTTTTCTTAAGCTGCTCTCAGGACTTAATTTTGTTGCTCACTCATTTACTTATTGGACAAACAGCTCTGGAGCATCTAACTGCTCTGGACACTGAGGAACCGGAGATGATTACGACTCAAACCCCAGAGGCATCGATCCAGTTGAAATATGCTTCCCACATCAATAAAATTACTGTGAAATTAAAAATAAATAAATAAGTTTGGGAAAAAATGACTTGCTAAAATTATCCTAGATATTTCTCACTGAGGAAAAGCAGCCAGGAAATGGGTGCTTCCTGTTTTCATTAAATAAAGGCTTTTAAACATCTGTTGTTTCTGGTGACAGCCGTTGTCTGTGACTCCAAGGGCTTCAAACACCCCCAGATAACCCGGCAAATCCCAGACCGCTGCTCTCCTGATGGCTTTATCAGCACTGACTTCAATCAGCCTTGGAAAATGGACCCACTGTAAGGGCCGACAGTGGGGTGCTTTGGCAAGGGTGTCTTGATCTGTTCTACCCTTTGGTCTTCTCGTGGGAGGAAGGCAATGTGGAGATTCAACCCCTTGACAGCCAGGGAAACCGAGGGAGGTAGAGATTGTTTTCTTGCAGTTGCAAAATGAATCTTGGTGTGTCTGCAGGAACCTAGAGATGGTCCGGGCTGAGGTTTTACCTCTGGCTGAGCCTCCTAGGCTGGAGGCACCAGGAAGGGAGTTCACCTGTGAGATTTACAGAGGGTGACAAAGAATTCTGTATAAAGGGATGAGTCCAGGAGGACAGAGCCCTGGGGAGCTTGACAAAAACACGGCCACCATAAGCACACACATTCCCTGAAGGTCGCCCCTAAAACCTGGGGATAGTGGTTACCTCTGAGGTGGGAACCAGGGAGCTAGAGGGGGCAGGAATGACCTACCTAAAAAACAAACAAATAAGCAAAACCATACCCACCCATCTCCTTGGGTGCTGCATCCATCCCGCCCCACGCGGAGATGCTGAATCAACATGTCTGAGCTTTTATGCTTGCAAGTGGTGTCACCTGCAACCCTGCTGTGTCCCTCACTGTGAATGTTGGACAGTCTGATTCTCTCAGTTTTCAGGTGGGGAAACTGAGGCCATCTGTGAGGGATTGGCAGGGGCAGAATTAGAACCCATGTCCCTTGAGTCTGCTGTGTCACTTGAGTAAGTTGCTGCTGTGAGACAGTTTATGACTCCTATATAGACATCCCAGGGCTGAGTCAACAGGAGAGAGGGTGGCCCATGTTGATGCCCTGACTGAAGGAAGTGAGGGAAGATGGGAAGGTAAGTCTTCCAGTCAACCATCTCTCTCTCTGGGGATGTCAGAGCTTGGGAGGGACCCAAGGGGCACCTGGGCTGACCTCCCATTTCATAGCTGAGAACACTGAGGCTCACAGAGGGAAGTGGCTTGTTAGCGTCAAAGTTGGGGTTGGGGGTTGGCTCCAGGCCCCCCTTTCCCAGAGTCTGTGCCTGCAGCCAACTTCTCTGGATGACCATGCTGTCAACAGAAAATGCCAGAACCCAGCTCTGCCCCCTCAGGCCCTGGGCATGGGGAGCTCTCATCCTTGTCCTCATCTGCTCATCCTCTTGACTTAGAACTACTTGTCCTTTGTGTGTGTGTGTGTGTGTGTGTGTGTGTGTGTGTGTGGCAACCAGGCAAAGGCCCTGAGGCAGGGAGGCAGAAAACCTGTTCTAATCTGGGTTCACTCAGCCACTTTGGGCACATCACTGTCCCCCTTTGGGCCTCAGTGTTTTCTTCTGGAAATTGGGGTTTGTGGGGGCAGGTGTTTGGACTAGATCATTCACTCAAACCTCAAGTCATGCCCTGTTAGTGACGTGAAATTTGTTTAGTGGGTGGTGACCAACATTTTAGAAAAGAAACAAAGAAATAGAAGAACAGAAAATAGTTAAGTGCATCCCATTATTTTGTGAAATTCTTGCTTTGGTGAAATGTGTATGTTTACTGAGTCATGACATAAAATACATTTCTTATTGTGCGTCATGGTCAAATAACAGTTTGGGCCTGTCCGTGTCTTCCATTCACCTAAGGGATGTTTCCAAGGCAGGGTGGTGAGCCAGGAGCTCTGGGAGGGCCTGGGAAGGGGGAGGCTGTGGGGTTGGGAAGGTCGGGGAGCCACAGGGTGTGGGCAGGCCAGCCTCAAGTGCTGTGCAAGGATGAAGAGTTTTCAGTAACGAGATAACACATCACAGCAAGGCCTGAACCCATTAGTGGCTGGTAATGAGCAGGTGTCCCACAGGGAGGCTGATAAACGGCCTGTCTGTCCATGGAGAGAGAGGTTTGCAGGAAAGCACGTGTGGGCTCCACCGCCAAGCTCCAAGGGCATTAATTGTCTTTGCTGTTTTAGGATCTTGATAGGAGTGAGGAAGCCACAATGACACCCCCAAGGAGGGTGTGTGTGTATGAGAGAGAGAGAGAGAGAGAGAAAGAGAGAGAGAGAGAGAAGCACTAGGCATGGTGTAGAAGACTGGGGTTCCAGTCCCATTCATTCTTATTCATTCATTCCGCAAACACTCATTGAACACCTTTGGTAGGCTAGGCTGTATGTCTAGGGCTGTTATGTGTCCCTGGATCTAGGGTAATGAAATCTACTGAAGAGGGCATGAAGGAAGGAGACCCACGTATGTAGGCCACCTATCTTGTACCAGATACTCTGCTTGTTGCTCATAGATGCATGATCTGAGACTTCATGATATCCCAGAGGGGGTGTGTGTGATACTATTATTATCCCCAGTATGCAGATGAGGCTCAGAGAGGTTATGTAACTGGTTCAACGTCACACAGCCAGCTGTGCTGGCACTCAGGATCACAGATCTGTCTGATGTCTGAGCTCACACTTTGAACCCTCTCCCTGCTGCCTAAAATGTGAAATGCCTGGGACCTCCTAGTTTCATTTTTCTTTGGAATGCAGAATCTTACAACATCAGGGCCAGGAACTTGGAGGGAATCTTGTCTATCCCTTTTACCTTAAAGAGAGGGAAACTGAGGCTCAGAGAGGAGTAGGGAACGGCCAGAGACCCCCAGAGAACAGTGTCAGGGTAGGTCCTTTAAGGAGTGGAGGAGGTGGGCCCTCAAAGCATCAGCACCAAATCTTACAGCCAAGGCCAATCTGGACCCAGCCAGGGCCTGGCCAGGGCATCCGGTCTGGACCTAGCAGCTGAGTGAGTCCTGGGAGGAAGTGGAAGCCAGCCCCTCCTGCACCCTGCCTCATGCCCGTGGTGCTCCCCTGGGGCCTGACAATGTGAGCTGACTCACTCTGCCCGCCCATGCACCGTTTTGGAGATTCAGGACAGCTTCCTCTGTTCCCCACAGCCTTTCTTCAGCCTGGAAAGCCACACAGACCACACACATCCCATCCTCCCCTGACCCCGGCAGCTCCAGCACTGAGTTCTTGGTCTTCCCCCTTCAGGTGCAGATTCAGCTAAAGGAGACTGAAGACCTACTGTGTGCTGAGCACCCCACTAGCTGTACTGATAGGCATCACCTCCCTTGATCCTTGTGAAGTGGGTGCTGTCAGCCCCCTTCCCTTCTGCTTGAGGATGTGACCTTAACTTTCTAGCTCTGTTCCCCTGGAAATCTGATGAAAGGAGACTCTCAGCTGTGTTCCTAGGCCAGCTTGCTAGGGTAGACTGGCTGGTAAACTGCATCTTCACTGGGAGAACTATAAATACTGACAGGGACACCACACTTCGGGTTCTCCTGAGTGCAATGACCCTTGCTATTCGGTGTGTCCTTTGTAGGGACCCTGGAATCCACGTTTGTGGATTTGTTACAGGAGATCCTGGCTCCTGCGGGGCAAGAGGTTTCTAAGGCAGGGCAGCCCCTACACCTGTCCCTTGGGGGACCAGAGGGAAGAGCTCATGGTGGCTGGCTGGACAGCTCGAGGACTGCCCCCGTGGCAGAGCAATGCCTGCTGGCAACCTGTGGGTTCTGTGTCCTTCTGGGCTGACCTATGCCACGTGTGGTCTACACTGTTTCTCATGGGTAATCCTCTTATGAGGATCAAGGAAGGAGATCCCCATGGGCACTGTGTGGAAACTGAGACTCAAAGAGGTGAAGTGACTTATTCCAGGTCACCCTGGTGGCTGGCCTCCCAGCCTCATCCCCTTTCCCTAAGCTCGCTGGCCTGGGGCCTACCTCTGGCCGCACCGGGTCCTCAATGCCCACCACGCAGATGCAGGTGAGTTCGTTGAGGATGTCATTCTCATTGTCCCAGTCCGGCTCGGGGCTGCTGGGGAAGTCGCGGTAGGCCACGCAGATAGTGCGGAGCCCATCGCAAGCCATGGGCTCAATCACCTTCTTTACCATCTCGTCCCGGTCGCGGGGCCGGAAGACACGGGGCTCTCCCGCCCCATTGAGGATTTTGCAGCACCTGGGGGAGGATGGAAGGGAGATGGGGAGCCCAAGGAATGCTCCTTCTGAAAGGCTTAGAGACCACCTCCCCACCCTCGTGATGCCCAGCTAGCTGTGGCTGGTCATCCAGTGCCCATCTAGTTCATCCCCCAGGCAGGGTGAAATCAGGCATCCTTCCTGCAATTTTTGCCCAGGACACTCAGCAAGCGGAGCCCCACTTTGATGTATTATATACTCACAAGATTCATCTGAAATAACACTCCCACAGCTGAAATGGTTTACAAAGCACATAAAACTCAGGCTAGTAGTTCTTGAGCCTGCCTGAACATTAGAATTGCTTGGAGGAGCCTTTAATAAATATCCATGTGTGAGCCTTGCCCCAGAGGTTCCAGTTCAATTTGTCTGGGGTGAATCCAGGAATCAGTTTTTTTTTTAAACACTCCTCAGAGTGATTCCAATGTGTAGCCAGGGTTGAGAACCACTGGGGGCTAGACCAATCCCCTCTATGTACAAGTGGGGAAACTGAGGCCAGAGAGGGGAAGGGATTTGCTTAGTTCACCAGGCTTATTTCCAGCACTCCTCTGGAGTCAGAGGAGTGTGGCTAATAATGAAAATAGCTACCATCAACCGACTCTATGCTAAAGGAAGTGAAATAAGAGAGATCTAAGTGTGATAATGGGTAGAACTCCTGATGAACCAGCAGCTTAGGGAGAAGGGGGAGGACTCTGGCTATAGAAATGTTTAAGAGGATATAGTGGAAAACACAGTGGCCAAGGGGCATGAAAGTGAAGATGAGTCTTGCTGGATGACCTTGGGCAGGGCCCTCTGTGACTCTGGGTGCTAGACGGCCACTCCAGCCGGGCAGGCTGCTGAGCCTGGCCTGGATGGCAGCCAGTGCTGTATGACCCTGACACCCCCAGCTCCCTGCACCAGGGCACAGCCCTCAGCCCCGGTGTCCTGCCCAGCGCTTACTTCTTGAGCACGATCTCAGAAGCCCCCTTGCTGTACATGCGGAAGCTCTCGTCGGGCAGCTTGATGACAGTGCTCATGGACTTGCGCACGGAGTTGAAGGTGTACACTTTGTACAGCTTCTCCTCTGGCATCTGGCTGCGCACAGGCTCGTAGTCCTGCTTCAGGTCCAGCATGAAGCCCAGCAGGCCGCACTCCGTCTTGTTGCCCACCTGCCGAGGCAGGGCGCCCTCCTTCTCTGGGGGCTGCGGAGAGAGGCAGGAGCGGCTGGCACCTGGTGGGGCCTGTGTCAGGGGAGCCTCTGCCCCGGCTGCCACTGAGGCTCTGGGACTGCCACTAGGTGGTATCTGGGCTGGGGGCTGAGCCCTCAGGGAGCCCTTGGCCCATCCCCTGCACCCTCAGGGCTCTGCATCCCAGGTCCAGTCCTGGCTCCGGGTGAAAGGAGTGAAGCAAAATTAGCTTTTAAAAAAATTATGAATTATTTCAAACATGAAAAAGAGAATGATGTAACAAAGTTATGTGCCTACCACCCAGCTTTGTAGCATCTTAACATTATGCCATACTTGCCTCAGATTTTTGTTTTAAGAAGTAAAACATCACAGATAAAGTTGAATCCCCTCTGCAAACCTCTCCCCATATGCATAATTCACTCCTTGTCCCAGAAACAACTTCTGTCTTAAATTTAGCATTAATCATTACCGTGTGTGTATTTAACTGTTAATTCTGAGATAACTGTAATTCACATGCAATAAGAAACAATACAGAGAGATGCCATATACCCTTCATCCAGTTTCCCCCAATGTTATCACCATAGTATTAACACAAGTACCACAACGGAGATGGAGATGCTGACACAAGGAAGCCGACCTTGTTGAGATTTCACCGGCTTTACATGAGCTTGTGTGTGTGTGTGCGCGTGTGTATTTTCTATGCAATGGCACCACGTGTGGGTTAATGTGGCCACCACCACTGTCAAGATTCAGGACAGTTCATCACAAGGGTCCCTGTACTACCCTTTTTTTAAAGCTATGGTCATCACTCTCTCCCCCCACTCCCTGGCCATGGCAACCACTAATCCGTTCCCCGTTTCCAAGCTTTCATCATTTTCAGCCTGTTATATAAATGGAATCATACAGTCTGTAACTTTCGGAGCTTGGCTTCTTTGCTCAGCAGAATCCCCCTGAGATCCAGGCAAGCTGCTGTATGTGCTGATAATCTGTTCCTTTTGATTGCTGAGTGGTATTTCATGGGACAGACAGACTGTCCCTTGTGAGTTCAATCAGGTTGAACCAATGGAAACTGCTATTTTTGAATGTCAAAAATGGTCAAATATGGGCAGGTTCATGCAGTTTAACCTAATGAGACTCCTGACCTCAAGTAATCCACCTGCCTCGGCCTCCCAAAGTGCTGGGATTACAGGTGTAAGCCACCGTGCCCGGCTGTAACTGCGCCCGGTTGTAACACTGTTTTTGAGATTCATTCATGTTTATGGCTCTAGTGTGTTCCTTTTTAACTGCTCTATAGATGCCATGATATGAATATGCTGCAAAGACTTACCCCTTCCCTGAGTACCTCTCTTATTTCCTTCTCCCCTTCACACATTAGACACAGTCTTTGGCACCTGCTTCATGCTGGCCCTGTGCCCGCTGCAGGGCCATGTGAACCCCATTAGCTCCTGTCCTGGAGACTCCCAGAACACCAGCTGCATCTCCCCAGCACCTGTCACTTCCTCGCATGGCTGCCCGAACACGGGCTGTTTCATGCCTCTGTGCCTTCACCTCTGCTGCTCCTCCCAGGTGGGTCCCTCTCCTTTCCCTGCCAGGCAAACTTCCTCTTGTCCTTTAAGGACCAGCTCAAATATCTCCTTGTTTTTGAAAACTGTCATGTGGGTCTTTCTTCCTCTGTGTAAACAAGCTGCATTCTATTCCTCTCTGGGTTCTCAGGGTCAGTGCAAAGCCCAGCACACAGCAGGTGCTTATTAACTGTTTGCTAGATGGCTTAATGCAGACCAGAGTGGTGGGGGAGACTGGTTAATGGTAAGGACGAGATGCCTCCATATGGGCACTGATGTGGGATTCACAGGAGGCTGTGAAAGTGCAGACTTGCAGGTGGCTCCCACGTGCACCCCCCCGACCCCCATGCACACACCCACTCATGCCACTTAATAACATTCATACGGGCGACTCACGTGGAGCTGGCTTCAGGAGTGGTGAAAGACACCAGAGATAAGCCCAAACTCTATAGAGATTCTGAAGATGAAATAGCTATGAACACGCCTGTGTCCCCCTGAAGTACCAGATAAACCTCTCACAAGGAGCCCTCTACATCCTCGTCCTCAGTCTCCCTCATATTACCCAAAAGAGCAGCCCAGACAGGAAGGTGGACTCAGGAAGAGGTCAGCATGGACTGGCTGTGCAGGGACAGGGCGGACCCTCTGTCAGCAACTGGATATATCCCTGGCCTATTCTTCCCTCTTCTGCAGCTAGGGCTTGGGCCCAAGGAGCAGACCTGATTCACATGGGGGGAATACAGGCATTGACACGCAGTGGTCCTGAGACCTGGGGATGCATAGGAAAAAAAAGAGCCTTTGAACCTAAACCAGGTCCTCAGTTTCCCCATCTGTAAGATGGAGAGGCTGGAGCACATGCTTTCTAGCTCAGGGAAATATCAACCCTCTCCTTAAAGTGGATGTGGTGAGGGAGGGTAGAGTGAGGAAGAACTGCAGGTCCCTCGGTGGATGGTATGGGGGCCATGGATAGGGAGCAAGGCTCAGAGCACCTCCCCGGCTCCCACAGCCATACTGACCTAAGGCATCCTGTGCCTTGAAAAATGCCCCACTCCCAAGCTCTTTGATAGGTTTTACTAAGAAGCAGAGGAATATTTGACACAGCTTCCCATGTCTGAAGTTTGGGAAAATAAGTTCTAAGATCTTCCCTTTCTCTCTGCAGTATGCTGTTATTGTGTGCTATACATATATATACAGATACATATATATATATATTTGCAATTTTATAATTAACTTTCTGTTGATTTCCAGAGTTTTATGTATTTTCCATAACAGTTTTTTCTCCCTCTACTAATGAAAGAAAATGACGATACAGAGGACTTAAATAAAAATGCCTAATTACTTATTTGCCCAAGAGAGCTGAGCAGTCATGCCTGCAAAACACCCAGGATTTTATTACCCTCTGTGAAATATTTTAATTTTCCTCTAAAAGGATTTCAAACAATCCGTGGTTGCAAATGGCAGAGCTGTCTCCTCCATAATTCAATTTGTTTCCATGAACTTGAGCTCTGAAATCGCCTACATGCATTACTAAGAATCAGGGACCCTCCCCTTTTCTCTTTTGGCTTTTTAAGATCCTGACAAACCCAGAAGTTTTGCTCCCGCTGTAGAATTTCCACGAGTCTTTTTATCTCCAGGGCTCCAACTCTGTGAGGGAGTTAAGGCATTGGTATTGTTCCTGTTTTGAGGGACGGAGAACAGGCCCTGGGGAGAAAAGAGACTTGCTCCTAGTCAGGGACTTGCAGAGGGTCAGGCCTGGGACTGTCGCAGAGCTCCTGATTCCAGTTCCAGCTTGGTCCAGCACATTTCTCGGCATGGTGTTGGGCCTTTAGGGAATGCTGGGTGCAGCCATGGTCGTACCTTTGAGAGGACAATTCGTGCTCTTGTTTTGGGATGCTGGGAAGTGAATGGAGCTAAGATCAATGAATGATGACTTGAAGAGCTACAAGTTATGGATAACATTTGCAAAAATGGGATTGAGAAAAACCATAGCATATATCACCCATTAAGATGGCTACTATTAAAAAAAAAAAGAGTAACAAAAAATAATGTTGGTGAGGATGTGGAGAAACAGGAACTCTTGTGCACTATTGGTGGGAATCTAAAATGGTACAGCCACTATGGAAAACAGTATGGTAGTTCCTCAAAAAATTAAAAATGAAATTACTATATGATTCAGAAAGTCTGATTCTGGGGAATATGCCCCAAATAATTGAAAACAGGTACTCAAAGAAATATCTGTATACTCATGTTCAAAGCAGCATTAATCACAAAGTCTAAGAGTTGGACACAACCAACGTGTCCATCGACAGATGAATGGATAAACAAAATGTGATTTATCCATACAACGGACTATTATTCAACCTTAAAAAGGAGGGAAATTCTGATACATGCTACCACATGAAGGAATCTTGAGGACATTATGCTAAGCGAAATAAACCAGTCACAAAAGGACAAAAACTGTATGACTCAACTTTTATGAGTTACTGGAGCAGTCAGATTTATAGACAGAAAGTAGAATGGTGGGTGCCAGATATGGGAGGAGAGGGGAATGGAAACTTACCATTTAATGGGTACGGAGTTTTAGTTTTGCAACCTGAAAAGAGTTCTGGAGATGAGTTGTACAACAATGTGAATGTACTTACTACTACTATATACTTGAAAATGGTCAAGTTTGTAAATTTTATGGTATATATATTTTATGCAAATTTTTAAAATAAAAAATAACTTAAAAAGCTCCCAAACAGGCCGGGTGTAGTGGCTCACACCTGTAATCCCAGCACTTTGGGAAGCTGAGATGGGAGGATCACTTGAGGTTGGGAGTTTGAGACCAGTCTGGCCAAGATGTCAAAACCCCGTCTCTACTAAAAATACAAAAATTAGCCAGGAGTGGTGGCAGGCACCTGTAATCCCAGGTACTCGAGAAGCTGAGGCAGGAGAATCACACAAACCCAGGAGGCGGAGGTTGCAGTGAGCCAAAATCGTGCCACTGCACTCCAGCCCGGGTGTCAGAGCAAGACTCCATCTCGGGAGGAAAAACAACAACAACAAATAATAATAATAATAATAAAAATAAAAAAATAAAAAAAAATGAAGCTCCCAAACGAACCCCATAGCATGGTAAACTGCAGTAACTGCAATGTCATGATTTTTCTAAGAGGCCATTAGAAAACAACTTTATGCTAATTGGCTGTCTCTGGTGACCTAGCCAGTATCCTTTAAGGACAGGCATCAGCAATGACGTCTCCCCTGATGCCTGGAGGCCCAACCTCAACAGCTGCAGCCATGCCCGTTTCCCCAAATGCCTGCTCTGCGCTCACCACTCTACTGAGCTCTTCACATGCATCACCTTATCATAGGCTCACAGCTGCCTACGAGCTGTTCTTCCTCTCATTTTACAGTCATGCACAACTGATGCCGGGAGAGGCAAGGCTGCAGGGCAAGGAAGGGTCTACTTGGCGAGGAGCCGAAGCAGGGGGTCTGGGCCCTGAGCCCACAGAGCACCTCTCCCAGAAGCCTGCCTCTCTCCCTGGCAGAGACCACTGGCTCAGAGTCACCAGGGCAGGGCAGTTTGCCTCATTCATGCCCACATCCCCACCCCACCAGTGCCATAGGGCCTCCAGTGAACATTTGTCCAGTGAATCAATGAATAATTTTGTGTTCGTGTGTGGGGTGCTGCCAACAGGACACCAGGTGGCACGAAATTTTGGCAGAACTTGGTTCCCAGAATCATCCTCTAAAGGCCTGGCTTTTGAGGAGAGTGAGGTGGCTGCGCAGGGCCATTGAGCCCTGGGGTCTTCCCCAGAGGGGGGGAGGGCAGGAGGTGGGTGCGGGTGTCCGGGACGACAGAAGCCCCCTGGAATGCAGAGGCGCTGCACTCTGGGAGAGTAGACTCCCAGGAGCCTTCCCCAGCTCACCAGTGCAGTGTGTGTGTGTGTGTGTGTGTGTGTGTGATGCATGGGGTGTGTGTCTGTGGTGTGTGTATATGTGTAGTGTACTTGGTATGTGTGTGGTGTGTGTGTGTGTATATGATGTGTTTGGTCTGTGTGTCTGTAGTACGTTTGGTGTGTGTGTGGTGCATGGTGTGTTTTTGTGTGGCATGTGTGTTGTGCGCTGTATGTGTATGGTATGTACTGTGTATAGTGTATGTGTTGTATGTGCTGTGTGTGTGTTGTATGTGCACAGTAGGTGGTGTACATGTGTTGTGTGTTTGATGTGTGTGATATGTGGTGTATATGTGTTGTGCAGTGTGTGTGATGAGTGTTGTGTATGGTGTATGTTGTATGTGTGTGGTGAGTGCTGTGTGTTTGTGTGTGATGAGTGTTGTGTATGGTGTATGTTGTATGTGTGTGGTGAGTGCTGTGTGTTTGTGTGTGATGAGTGGTGTGTGTGGTGTGTATTGTATGTGCATGACATGTGTGGTCTGTGTGTTGTACGTGTGGTGAGTGGTATGTGTGATGTGTTTGTGATGTGTATTGTGTGTGGTGAGTGGTGTGTGTATGCTGTGTGTGGTGTATTGTGTGTGGTGAGTGTTTTTTTTGTGTGGTAATGTGGTATATGTGTGTTGTGTGTGATGAGTGGTGTATGTATTTTGTGCATGTAGTGTGTGTTGTTATGTGCATGGTAGGTTATATGCATGTGTGTTATGTGTGTGATAAGTGATGCGTGTCATGAGTGGTGTATGTGTGCTGCCATGTGTTGTATGTGTGGTGTGTGTGATGTGTTGTCTGTTTTGTGAATGTTGTGTGTGTGTTGTTATATGTGTGGTATATGTGGTGTGTGTAGTGAGTGGTATGTATGGTGTATGTTGTATGTGCATGGTAGGTGGTGTATGTGTGTGGTGTGTTGTATGTGTTATATGTGTGGTAAGTGTTGTGTGTGTGTTGTACATGTGTGGTAGGTGGTAGGTGGTATATGTGTGTTGTGTGTTTGTGTGATGTGTGTGTTGTGTGTGTGGTAGGTGGTATGTGTGCTGTGTGTTTGCATGATGTGTGTGGTGAGTGTTGTGTTGTGTTGTATGTGCATGATGGGTGGTGTATGTGTGGTGTGTGTGATGAGTAGTGTGTTTTGTGTATGTGGTGTGTGTTGTATGTGTGTGGTAGGTGTTGTCTGTGTGTTGTGTGTTGTGTGTGGTAGGTGGTATATGTGTGTTGTGTGTTTGTGTGATGTGTGTGTTGTGTGTTGTGTGTGGTAGGTGGTATATGTGTGTTGTGTGTTTGTGTGATGAGTGTGTTGTGTGTGGTAGGTGGTGTATGTGTGTTGTGTGTTTGCGTGATGTGTGTGGTGAGTGGTGTGTGTTATGTACTGGATGTGCATGATGGGTGGTGTATGTGTGGTGTGTGTGATGAGTAGTGTGTTTTGTGTATGTGGTGTGTGTTGTATGTGTGTGGTAGGTGTTGTCTGTGTGTTGTGTGTTGTGTGTGGTAGGTGGTATATGTGTGTTGTGTGTTTGTGTGATGAGTGTGTTGTGTGTGGTAGGTGGTGTATGTGTGTTGTGTGTTTGCGTGATGTGTGTGGTGAGTGGTGTGTGTTATGTACTGGATGTGCATGATGGGTGGTGTATGTGTGGTGCGTGCAGTGTGTGTGTATGTGTCACTGTGTGCATATCAGGGTGAAAGGACTAACAACTCTGTTAAAAACTGGAATTCCCCATCTGGAGTGATTTCCTTGAAATTCTTCTTCCAGAGACGGTGTTCGCAAAAAAACCCAAAAGAAAAACCCTTGCTGAATTCGACATCCAGGCCCCTGCTGTTTCACATACCCCATGGCCCACCTCCCGACCTCAGTGCCCTGCTAAGTCCCTTCCAGTATCTTCCACGCCTTCTGACCCTCTTGGCTTGGCAGGAGCCCAGTCTCAGGGTATGGCCTGGCTTAGGGGTACTTTGAGGCTCAACTCGAATATTAGATCGAGCCCTGGGTTTGGTCTCAGGAGATCTGAATTCAAGGGCTGTCTCTGCTTCCCCGCTTCCCGTTTCTCCTCTGCCCTCCCTACTATCTGCTAGGTTTTAAGATTTATGGGAAATACAGCACAGCCAACCCTCCTCCCTTCTGGGGTTATTGGCCTTGTGGCCACCTCCATGTAGAATGGGGTGTGCCGGGGACCTGGGGCTTCACCAGGCGAAGCTTGAAGCTTGGCTTATCTATTCAGAAAAACCATCCTGCAGGGGGAATCCTTCCTTCAGAACCACTTCAGGGGCTCCAGGGAGATTTGTTTTTCTCTCAATAGCTTATGTTTCAGAAATATGCCATAAACTTCCAACAGTTCAGCTCCGCAAGTGCTCATCCTCAGTTTAATAGTTCAAATGTCAACTGTAGTATCAACCTCCTCTAAAAGAGGTCTAGTGAAGTAGAAAATTTAAGTCCGCTCGGGTGGTTTCAGTACACAGAACAGACATGGGCAGAACAGGGGGATGTTTTCCCAAGGAAGCGCGGTGCCTCCAGAGTCGAGGAAAGAGCTATTTCCACCTGAAAGCTCAGCTGTGGCTTGGAGGAGCAGCAGGGCAGCCAGAGCTGCTGGTAGAAGTCATGACGTACAAAGCACCGCAGACCACAAAGGAAATCTGAGGGTGTGCCAGGGTTTCTGAGGCAGGGAAGCAATTTCTGACTAAAAGATGATTCACGCAGCTTCCCTCCGAGGGCAAGTTTAGTTACTGATGATTACAAATAAGAATGGAAAGAAAAAAGGCTCTGCCATTCTCAGAAAGGATGGGGCCCAGGGTGGGGCTGGGCTCCTGAGAGGCCTCCCAGCCTGCAGCCTCAGCCCTCGCACCACCCTCCACCCGTGCCTGGGGTGGTTCTTCTGAGCGCTGGGAGGAGAAAGCCCATTAGGGGCTTATTTGCTACCACTGGCTCCCCCCAGTTCTCCCAGCCTCACCTCTTGTCATTCTGGCCCTGCAGAAATACCCAGGCCACAAATCACCATGTTTCCTAAGTGAGCTACACATCTTAAGATCTCTGGGCCTTTGCAGGGTCGTGCCCCCTGCCTGGAATACTCTTGCCCCCTGCCTGCTTGGTGAATTCCTCCAGAATTCTCTGGGCCCAGCTCTGCCACTTGGTGGTGAGGAGCAACCCTGGCAGGTTCCCTTCTGTTTCTGCAGTGCAGTTTTCCTAGCTGCGAGATGGGAATGGTCCTATTTGGCCAGCTGATCTGAAGGGGATGTTGAGGGTCAAGAAAGACAGTGGCTGGCATAGCAAACTACAGAGGGGAAAGCTCAGAAAGAGCAGCAGAGGGAAACAGCGTAATGACTGCCATGGATGAGCGCCTGCCTACTCTGTGTTAAGCACTGTGCAGGGTGCTGTACACACCTCAGCTCGTCTAAGCTTCACAACAGCCCTCGGACAAACAGCCTCATGGCAGAGGTGTAGCTCTGCCCTGAGTGGCAGGGACCTGGGCCTGGGCTTGGGATTGTACAGATCTGGGTTCCGATCCTGGCTTGGCCTCAGATCTGCTTGGGTACTCTCGGCATGTGGCTTAACTGCTCCAACTGCAGGGTCCTTATCTACGCATTGGGGTGTGGTGTCACCCACTCTGTGGGTTGTCATACAAAGCAAGGTAGGGAAAGCACTCAGCATTGAGCCTATCTAAGTAAATGTTAGCAATAATGATATGCTCACTTTATAGACTGAAAAATAGAGGCTCAGAGAGGTTAAGTAACTGGCTCAGGGTCACACAGGTGATGAGTGTTGGGGCTGGGATATGAACCTGGTCTGTCAGACTTTAGAGACAAACCTCTTAACCATTGCTTCCTGAGCTAGGTATTGGAACACCTGGATTCTAACTTCACTAACCCATGGGGTGACTTGGGACAAATCCCTTCCCATTTCTCAGAGTAAACTGAGGGGGCTGAACTAGGTGGTCTCTACGGTTTGTGAATCTTGTAGACCTTGCAATCTATCCTTGCAAATACTCTTTTTTTTTCAGTAAAAGACATCGGCTAATTGGGAGGTCTATGGATCAATGCTGCCTGGATGGCTGAGGGTAGTTGTGGAAGAGACCAGCTCAACAAGCTGGAGGTAGTGAGAGAGCACTGGTATTGGCCATGGGACTGGATCCAAGGCCACCTCCTGCCTCTTGCTGCCATACAAGAACAAAAAAGTAGAAGGTAGAGACATCAGTCCTGCCTTAAGACTCCTATAAATTCATAGTCACCCATCCACCCATTCACATATTCATCCATCCATCCGTCCATTCATCCATCCATCTATTCATCCACCATTCCATTCCATCAAGCAATCAACACATCTACTCATCCCATCCATCCATCCATCCATCCATCCATCCATCCATCCATCCATCCATCCATCCATCCACCTACCAGCCAATATATCCATGCATCTACTCATCCATCCACCAATGAACACATCCATCCATCCATTTACCAACCATCACATCCACCCATCCATCCATCTATTCATCCATCCACCCATCCATCCACCTAACCGCCATCCATCTATCCATCCACCCATCCATTCATCCACCCACTCATCCATCCACCCACTCATCCATCCACCCATCCATGCATTCATCCATCAATCCATCCATCCCCTCATTCATCCATCCGCCCATCCATCTACCTACCCACCACTCATTCATCCATCCCCCCTTCTCCCTACCTATCCCTCATCTCATTGATTACTCATCTACACATTTATTCATCAGTCCATTCACTTACATCACCCATCCACCCAGCACTTCCCAAAAGTCTATCCGAGGGGGATAAGAGAAGACTCAGCTGTCTCCTGCTCTTAAAAAGCCCACAGCCTGGCATCAGACAGCAAGAAGACACAGAGGAACTGGCCTCCTTATGGAAGGGGAAATACAGTGTATGGGAGCCCAGCCCTGCCCAGGGTCTTATTTTCCCAGTCTAGGCTCATTTCCCAATTAAAGCTGATGGGTAGTGAAGCTGGTGGACATTGCATGTCCTTTCTGCCCTGTCTCCTCTTGTATGGTTTCAGAATGTCCTGCAATCTAGATTTCCTGTCCTGGTTTGGAGCGTGGCCGGATGTCTGCCCTGAGCAGAGCAGCTTGAGCCTTTTCTCAGTCTTCATCTGAGCCTAGAAAGGGGAGCCCCTGAGAGGCCTTTTGCCCCATATGGCTGACAGGCCCTGGCTGTGAATCTCATCCTCTGGACCCCAGACCTTTCTTCCCAAGCAGACCGTAGGCTAGAGGTGCTGCAGGGTTGGTATCTATGACCAAAAACCTAGTCTGGACATCTGACTCAGCAGCTAGCTTTAGGGTATCCATGGGTCAGCTTTGCCGCTAATTGGCTGAATGGTTTTGGGCAATAGCCTTTCCCTCTCTAGCCCTGATGTCTCTGCTCTCTTTATTTGTTAACCTCTGCATTGCTACAAATGGAATTCCCTTTCAGTGGGTGATTTTATTGCTGAATAACAACAATACTAGTCATACTGAGTGCTGTGTGCTGAGCACTTTCCATTAACTAACTCAGTTTATCCTCACAATAATCCAGGATTCTCCCCTTCCCCTAGGAAACTGAGGCACCGAGAGGTTAAATAATTTGTTTATATTCATACAGCTGGTGAGGGATTTGAACGAAGGCAGTCTGGCTCCAGAGTCCAAGTTTTAACCACTATCCAGTCACACAGAGGCTCTGCTGTCCTTCCCACATCGATGGCTGTCAGCTCCCGGCAAAGAGAAAAATGTGGCCAGGGAACTTACAAGAAAGACCCAGAAAGACAGGCGCAGGTATCTACGATGCCAGGGTTCCAGGCGCAGAGGGGACTCTGGTGCCTGAGAGGTGAGGGACCTGGCCTGGGTTACAAACCAAGGACCCCAGTTCCCAGGTCCCTGACCTCTCTCCAGCCTCAGCAGCTGCACCTCCTCAGATGGACTGACTGACCCCTGTCCTTTATGCCACCTGAAAAGACCCAATCCACCAACATCTGGAAATGACATTTCAGCTTTGCCTCCAGTGCTAAAAGGCACTGCTGAACTGAGACTCATCACTGTGGAGAGGTTTCCTCAGCCTTCCTGGCAGATCCCAAGAATTCTTTTTGACTATAATTGCATTACACACATCTCAATCCAAGCCCACCCCACAGGGCTGTGCCCACATGGCTGAAGCCCGTTCTGGGAATCGCCCTTTTCCCCTCTCTGCCACATCTGCAGGAGGAGATCATTATCAGCATCCCAGTTATTTTAGGAAGTCCTGGGGAGCAGAATAAAGCATTGCTGATCTCCCTTGATTCCCAAATTGGGTGGGGTGGGGGAAGAAGACAAAAACGTTGTCATGTTTGGCATCACCCCCAGGGTTCTCTATCACCGTCTGCATGGGTCCTCTGACCTACTTTCTCCGTTGTCAGTTCTGCCTCCCTTAGCCTGCTGCTCCAGGATGATGCGGGTGGCTGCTCAGCTGCTGTGGAGGGTGCAGGAGCTGCCTCCTCCTCCTTCCCCTACCAGCCCTTGGCTCTTTGCTGCTGACTCATGCTCTCTTCCCCATTTTGATAAAGCTGCTAGCAGCTCCTACAAATCCAACCTGATCGAGAAGGTTGCAGCTGGCTCAGGGGCAGAAGGAGGAGGAGGTCAGGGCTCAGCACATTGGGAGGGTAAACAAAAAAGCTTAGCTGATCACCCAGATGCTCGCAAGGCAGAAACGCTCTACATCTGGGAGCTGATGGACATCTGGATGGATGAACTTTGGGTTTCTCTTCATCTAGTGCTGGTTAATTACAAAGGGGCAACCTGTGCTTCTAAACAAGATAGGGTTTACAGCATGGTGAGTCTAGGTAGCTTAGCTGAGACAGTAAGTTGAGAGTTTTTCTTATCAAAATGAATAATATTACTACTATTACCAACAACAACATCATCAGTGGTAGACCGTGAAAATGGCCACAATTATTCTCCTTTCTGAATCCATGTCCTTACAGCACCTTTCATCAAGAGGTGAAGTTTATTTTACCACTGTGTGAATCTGGGCTGGCCTCCTGACTTACATTGGCCAAGAGAATGCCGCAAAAAGTGACAACGTGGCGGTTCAGGCCTCAAGAGAACTTGTACACTTCTGCTCTCTCTTAAAGGCCTGTTGTCGCCATGTGAACAAGCCCAGGCTAGCCTGCTGGAGGAGGTGAGACCACACAGGGCAGGGATGAGCCAGCCCAGCTGAGGCCATGCCAAGTCAGCCTACAGTTCTGCCAAGATCAGCAGAGATGTCCACGTGAACCCCTGCAGATGCAGGAGGAAGCCCAGCTGAGACCAGAAGAACCATCCAGCTGAACCCAGCTTGAATTGCTGACTCACAGGACTTTGAGTGAAATACACAGGTTTGTTTCAAGCCACTAAGTTTTGGAGTAGTTTGTTATGCAGCAAAAGCACACTAATAAAAAGTTTGTGTGTGTGTGGGCAGGGGAGCGGGGGTTCAATGACAGGATTTAAAAAACATAATTAACGATAAAGGTTTCTTTGTCACACAAACATTATAGCAATATTAATAGTATATTAAGTCAAACAGAAATATGTTGCTTACTATCTGACCATACCAAAATATATTAGCAGGATTTGAGACTATGAATCACATTGCTCAATCTGCCCAGTACCTCTGTACCATCCCATGGATGTTGCTCCAGATGGGGGATGTGCCTGGTACCCACTTACCAGAATCTTGGTGGTGTAGGCGCTGTTGATGGCGATGGCATTGACCAGCAGCTCCATGGTCTTGGTGTTGATGGAGCTGGGGTCGGGGATCTCTTTATAGTGGACGTCGCCGACATAGGCCTGTACCACTGTCATGCGATTGGTGGTCAGCGTGCCCGTCTTGTCTGAGCAGATGGCTGTGGCATTGCCCATGGTCTCACAGGCGTCCAGGTGGCGTACCAGGTTGTTGTCCTTCATCATTTTCTGGCAGAAGGGGCAGGTGAGAGGGCAACAGTGAGGAGAGGGGCTGGGGAGCATGGGGTGCCTAGAGGCACTGGGTAAACATGTAGTAAGTAAGGCAGAGCCACCACAGCCTGCCCCTTTGCTTCCTGCACTTGTAAAGGATCTTGGTTGCTGCTGCCTCCTACACCTGGGCTTCTTTTGTCTGTGCATGGCCCTTTTCTTTCTCTTTTAGTATCTGAACCATTTAAAAGACTCAATTAATTGAATTTATTAATTTGGATTATAGAAGTAATCTACATTTTTTATGGGAAAAAGGGGGGAAAGATAAATAAGGTTGGTTCCTCTCTGAGTACTTTAAATATTTTTCTCTTATAGACTAACATAAGTAACTATTCCTTATCTGGTCATGAATTTTCTCAAACGTATCATCTTTCACTGGTGCCTGGCTTTCATTCTCATTTTAATTTTACCAAAAGTAAATAAATTAGCATGTAGGAAAATATCTGGAAAAATATCAAAGTATTAATGTCATTATTGCTAAGTGATAGAATTACAGATTTTTGTCTTTTCTATGACTAACATATATCACTTGCATAATAAAAACCACACATTTCTTTAAAAAATATATATACACAAAAGGAAAAAGAAAACATATCAACTATTAGCTACCATGCAGAACTAGGTACATCTTGTTCAAAGTCAACATCCTTTTTTTTGAAATTTATAACAAAAATGGAATATTCCTATACACAATATTTTCTTCTATCTGCCTTCTTTTCTCTTTGGCCCAACTCCACACTCATACCTTCTTCTAGGTTCTCAAACAATTAATGCAAATGAAGTAATTCTCAAGGAAATACTGTTCTTCATGCAGGCCCTCCTGACATAGTAGCTGAATCAGATGGAGTTCTAGGCTGTGCCTAGGAATTTGATTTCCTTTATTTTTGCTCCTCATTATAACTCTTTATAACCAGGGTAAAAAAGAAGTGCAGTTAGAATAATTTTAATAGAGCTTTATGTTACTAAAAATGAGTATTAGTAGGATTATATTCTCTTGCAGTTTCTCCTACTGTAACTCGTGATAATAGTAATAATAAATGCATGTTGAATGATCAACGGCAACTTGAATTTGCAACACATGTTACAGTTTGCAAAGCCTTGTTGCGAATTACTTCTTGTCCGATGTTTTAAGAATTCTGTGGCACAGGAAAAGATTCTGGTAATCCATTTTGGCAACTGAAGAAATCTAGGCAAAGTGACCTGACCAGGATCACACACCTGGAGGGGTTTAAAGCTGGGATTTGAACCTACCTCTGTTTAACCTCACAGCCTGGACCTTTCTATTGGGCCTCAGCCCACCTGCACTCTCTGCAGAGGGTTTGTCTGTTGGACTCAAGAATCTTTAAGTCCGTACTGTCCAATATGGTAGTCACATATATTGTGACTACATGTATAGGGTACTGAGCACTTGAAATGTGGCTATTCTGAAGTTAAATGTGCTGTGAGTGCAAAATACACATCAGATTTAGAGGATATTATGAAAAAATGTAAAAGCAGTCGTTCATTTATAATTTTTATATTGATCACATATTGGATTGATAATAATTTGGATAGTAATGTTGGATTTGACGTACTGGGTTAAGTAAATTATATTATTAAAATTAACTTCACTGGTTTCTTTTTACTTTTTCAAAATAATGTAGCTACTAGGAATTTTTTCTTCTTTTTAAAAAAATTATTTTATTTTGTAGAGATGGGGTCTCACTATTTGCCCAAGCTGATCTTGAACTTCTGGGCTCAAGCGATCCTCCTGCCTCGGCCTCTGAAAGTGCTGGGGATTACAGGCATGAGTCACCACGTCTGGCTGCTACTAGGAAACTTAAAATTGCACATGTGGCTCACAGTCTGTCTCTTTTTGGGCAGTGCTGATCTAAGTGGTCAGTCATCTCTGTGCTCTTGATGGTGGCTCCCAGGTCCAGGCTCAGAGAGGGCACAGTCTGCCTCTCCTGTGTTGGGGTGCTCTCCTAAGTTTATCAAGTGACTGTAAAAGTACCTAACTTTAACACTACCTAAGATGAGCGAAGGTAGCGGGTGCCAGAGATACGAACTGTAGAAGGCACAGAGGCCTAAAAGCATCTGTATATGATTCTCCCAAACCAGCTCTGTGCACCTTTCAAGGACATCCCCAGGCTCAGTGAAACTGCTGTGGAGGTCCCCTACTCATAGCTCTGTAACAGTCACCCTCTGCTGGCACCGGGTCCCAAAGTAGCCTCTTGTTGTGACCTGTTTGGGCTTTGGTTTGTGGGGATGGAGTTTCTTCAAGAACCCTAAAACAGGAAGACGATAAGGGCTGTATTTGTTACACAGAACTGCCACTTTCTGGCACCTGTCTAGAGATCTCTTTTCTGTATGAAATTACATCGGAGAGCCCAGCCCAAATTCCAGCTTGGAAACTGACGCTCACCATGCCCTCCGGAGGCTCTGCCAATTTCTCAGAGTGAATGCCTCATTTATAAACATGGCCACACCTCCACCCTCGCAGGGACGTTCTGGCACGGGGCACTGGGAAACAGAAGCCCTATGCCCGGCCCTTCGAGGTGGAGAAAACATGGGGCAAAGGGAAGAAAATGAGACCCGGGTGTGAGAACCTGGGGGTGACCCAGTAGGGTCAGATTCGCAGTGACTGGGCACCGCAGACAGTCATGGCCTGGGTGCAGTGGAGGTGCGGCTCTGCCATCAGGGTAGCGCTTAGAAAGGTCCCAGACCAAGCTTCCCTGGAAAACATTCATGACCCCAGCTCTTCATTTAACTGCTTTAAAATTTCTTATATTTTTAGCCTCTTTCCCAAGTGGAGGAGGCTTCTATGAAATCAGACTTCCTTTTTGTTTTTGGCTTACCCCTCACACTTCAGGGAGCCACCTCTGAGATGAGTTTTACAAGCGCTACAAGTTGCCAGCGGGGCCTACGACTGAGACCGCCAGACTTCTGCGTAAATTTGGTGGGGTAAGGATGAATTCTGGCTTGCACGGTGATGTCTTTATTATTTTTTTTTTAAATTTTTGAGTTGATTATCAATGTCTAAAAATCACAAGAGTTTACATTAAGTCCAGATTTCTGGCTTCTCTTGGAAAAAGGTGACAATGTGGCAATGCTGGGCCTGCACCCCTGCAAGGCGGTGTGTGGCTGGGCTGAATAACAGCTGCCTCTTCAGCCAGGGTATGGCTCTCTGGTTTGCTACAGGCCCCTGGACTCTATGAAAGCGTCAGAGTTTTGGGGTCCTGCATACATTCTTCTTCCAAGCTCCTAGGGGGTCTATGGGGCTTCTTCATTCATCTCCCAACCCCAGCACCGGCCCCAGTGATTCCCCCAGGCCCTCAGCTGCAGCTGCATCAGCCGGCTGGTCCTGCTCTCCTCCCCTCTCACCTTCACCGAATAGGCCAACGAGATGGTGACGGCCAGAGGCAGCCCCTCGGGCACAGCGACCACCAGCACCGTCACGCCAATGATGAAGAACTTGACAAAGTACTGCACGTAGACAGGCGTGCACTCAGGCAGCCACGGCTTCTTGTTGACCACGAAGGTGTCCACAGTGAAGTAGAGCACCAGGATGATCACCGTGATGGCTGACATCACCAAGCCTGCAATGTGAGGGACACATGCTCGGGGGGTTCCAGGAAGTGGAGGCTGGGGGTGGTGTGGACCAAACCTTTGGCTGAAAGAGCTCTGGGTCAGGCTGACCCCAGCTCACCTCCCAGCTCTGCCACTCCTTGCTTTGTGACCTGTGGCAAGTTCTTGAGACCTTGATCCTCACCGAGCCTCAGTCTCCTGCTCTGTACAATGGGGATGCATACTTCCTCCCCAGGATTTTGTAAGGCTCAAATGTGGTAATAATGCATGCAAAGTGCCCAGCATGGTGCTCGACACATAGTAGGTGCTCAAGAGATGTGTGCCGAGTGACTGTGTGAATAAATGAGGAATGGTTTGCATAGAGCTTTCATACAATAATGATGTGAAGTTGGTATCATTTATTCATTCATTTATTCGACAAATACCTTTTGAGCACCTATGACATGCCAGGCACATCTTAGTTCCTAGTTTGGGAACTAGGGACACAGCAGTAAAGAAGACAAGAGTTCCTGCCCTTGAGGAGCAGACATTCTAGAGGAGGAGGAAGACAAGAAACAAAAAAACGAATACATGAACAAGACAGTTTCAGATATGGCGACACACTGTGAAGAAAAAGGCCAGGATGATGTGATAGAAAGTGACATGGGGGGCAGGGGTAGGGACTGGTTACTTTAGCTAGGGTGGCCAGGGAAGGTTTCTTGGAGGAGGTGATATTTGAGCAGACACCAGTCGCATGGTGACCTAGGGAAGAACACTCCATGTAGAGGAAACAGCAGGTGGCTTTTTTTTTGGATGAGGAAACTGAGGCTCAGATAGGGGAAGTGACTTGCTTGCAGCCACAGGCAAGTGACTTGCTTGCTGTAACTGTAGGAACGCAGTTGGGGACCCGTCCTGATCCCCTGGGGGTTCCTCTTTAGTTTAGCATGCCCATCCCCCATCTGCTACAGGTGCTACTGCAGGTGCTGCGGAGACTGCTCACACCCGCAGACTCTGACAGAGGAGGAGCCTGCTAAGGTGACTGGGTCCCCTTGTTGGGAAGTGCTTGGGAATGCACTCCCATCTTAACCTGATGGCCAGCATCCAGTGGCTGACATGTTAGTCCCAAAGCCCAGCCATCTGCTTTGAGGTAGGACAGACCCTAGAGTTCTGGGCAGCATGGACTTTATCCTGAGGACAGTGGGAGTCACGGAGGAGGTTTGAGCAGAGGAGGGCAGGGATGGATTTGGGTTGCTCCAGAGCTCCCATGGGATAGGGAGAGGCTGGGAGTTCTCTGGAAATCTCAGCTGCCCCTGGCTTCTTCCCTGGTGTGGACCTGTGCCCCTTGCAGGTCTCACCTGAGAGCACCCTGTCAGTAGATCCCCTGTCTACCCATCTCAGGGAATTCAGCCAAAGAGAGAGGCAGAGATGGGCTGTGAACCCAGGAGTGCTTCACTGTATGCTCCATTCTTGGCAGGGCCGAGGTGCAGGAGGGAGAGGAGTGAGGACTTTGAAGGCCACGGGGTTGTTCTTATCGCTTAGTTCCCGGCCCTGTCAGTGCCATGTTTCCATAGAGTCTTCTGCCTGTGACGGTGGCGATGGCGGGATAGAGGATAGAGGAAATCCCTGGGCCCACAGCTCTCCACCCCCACCTCCAGCTGCGGAGCCTCAGAGCCGGCTCCATCCCTGTCTGACAGTCAGAGGGGCGGGAAGCCAAGCTCCCAGCAGCCGGGAGCTGTCACCGGGCCCCCAAGTTTAAATATAGACAGCCAAGCCTGTAATCTGCTTCCCTTCCCCATGCCATGGTGTCTATAATTAGAGCTGGGGAGACAGCCACAAAGGATCGAGCAGCCAGGTGGGAAGGCCTTGGCGTTTGCTACCTCCTTACCCGGGAGGGGAAGCCTAGGCCATGCCAGAGGGTCGGGGGCTCACTTTGCAGCTGGGCCAGCGGGGCTGTCACCAGCCATCACCTGCAGTTACCACTTTAGTTGGGATGCCCAGTTGTTGTGCGGGGGCTCAGATCATGGGTTTCTCCCTGGGCTCCTGGCACTGTCCCTCAACCTCTTCAGTTTTTCCTCTGCACTGTGGCCAGGGTGGTCATGATAAAGCCCAAACCCATTCTTGTCTTCCTCTGCTCAAGTCTCTTCCATGGCTCCCACCGTCCTCAGGATAAAGTCTGTGTTGCTTGGAACTTCGAGCCCTGCACCCTTTCCAGCTGCTGCACCTGCCAAGTGCTAATGCTTTGTATGCAGAGTCTCCTTTAACTCCCACAGCAATCTGTGAAGTGGGGACAACTATTATCCTCATTTTACAGATGAGGATACAGAGGCTCAGAGCTAGAAGTTACTTTCCCAAGTTCTCACAGCCATTGCCGGACAAGAAGGCAGGCCATCTGCTACCAGAGCCTTGGCTTTGCTCGAGCTTCACTCTTCTGTATCACTGAGTGCTAATGGAGTGCCTACTGTACACAGGACTCAAACTGGGTGCTGTGGTAGAGAAAGGTGGGCTTCAGGCACTCATTCAAGCCCCCCACTTTGCAGATGAGGTAACTGAGGCCGAGCATGGGGCAGGGCTCTGCCTGGGGTCCCCCTGTGAGCCCTGTCCCCTGCCTCCCACCTGCTGCACTCACCCGCCTTCCCGATCTGCACAGCCAGCTTGGTGAGCTTGCCCTGCAGCACGGACTTCTCCTTCTTGTGCATGCTGGCCTTCTTCCTGTCGTCAGCGTCGCCACCCTCGGCACTCTTGAGGGGCTGCATCTCCATGGCGGCTGCCCCGTCCTGCTGTTTGGCTGCAGGGGGCAGATCACGCACGTGCATACACACAGACACATAGACACACACATGCAGGTCAGCCCACAGGGTGGAGACGCTGGCACCCACCCCTGCCTGCCCAGGGTAGGTGCTGACTGCCTGGACTGAGCCCCGCATGGCTGGTGCAGAAGTCCTGTGATGGGGGGCCTGCCTCTTCCAGCTGGAGCTATGGACCCCAGTGGCATTCACTGCCTCAGACCTGGAATCTGGGACACAGCAGGGACTGATGCTGTTACCCTGGATCCCCCTCTCGGCCTGAACAAGCCCGTGGGTCCTACCCCAGGTGGTCCCTTGTCCTTTCCCACATTCAGACAAGACAGACAGGCTTGGGCTCTACTCAGCTGGTCCTTGGGACCTGTTGTGGGATATTAAGTAGCCACTAGACAGGAGGGACAAAAAAGGAGGCTTAGAACGTAAAAGAGGGCAGCCATGGGAGCCAAGTCACTATCCCAGTTGGTGTGGCCTCTTCATGCAGGATGGACTGGAGGGCCCGTGACCCTTTTGGACAGAGACTGAGCCAAACTCCCTACCCCTCAACCTCTAAGGATCTCAAAGTCTTCGGCTGAATGGGGAGCAGGGTTCAAAGGCTAGGGAGATGCTGGCCCGTGGGTATCCCCCTCCTCACCGGTGGACACCTCTTTATTTGGCCTGGTACCATGCAAATCACAGCTACACCCCCAAGGTCGTCAGACACCTGTAAGAGTGGATGTGTCTGCCTCTGGCTCTCGCCAGTCTCTGTCTCTGGTGTGACTGTCAGAGCCGGTGGGGAGGGGCCTCAGGGATGACAAACGCCGGTTAATACAAAAGGGTTACCTTTGCTCTGGCTGGCGTCCACATTGCCATCCTGCATTTTACCTACACGACAAAGAATTTTAACAGACAACAGAGAACAGACAACACATGGTCGGTCATCACGAAGACGCAACAGGCCACGGACATTAATGTCACAGATGGAGGGAGGGCCGTGCTGACTGCATCCCTCTGTGTGGGGATGCGGGCTGGGGAAGGCCCTGAAGCAGGAGCAGGCCTGGCTGCACCTTAGCTGTGGGGCCTGCCAGCTGGGCAACTCTTGATTCTCTAGGGGACTCAGGAGGGAGGTTTCTGCTGGAATACTTTTGGCCCTGAGTGTGTTACAGATCAAAGGGCAGTATCAGAGGGTGCAGGGGACTAGAGTCTGCTGGAGGAGGCAGCAGAGAAGCACTCAGGCCCCCACACCAAGGTTTTTGTGACTGATTTGGTGTTTTCTGCGTTGAGAGAAGGCAAAGGGAAACTTGTTCAGTTACGTCCTTTTCATTTTTCCATAAAAGAAAACACACAGACGAGAGAGGAGAGAGAGAGAGAGAGAGAGAGGAGAGTGTGTTTCTAGAATGGAGAGGAGTTTGGACAAGGCACTGAGGTCAATGTGTTCCTTAGTTTTGGCCTTCAAGAGGGATGATCTTTCTCCTTCTCCTTCTGAAGAGTGTGAAGCCACCCAAGGATGACCCCTTGCCGAATGCCCCTGAGTGTGACCAGAACAAAGAGTGATCAGGGGTCCCCATGGTGGTATACGAGGGACCTCAAGTGTGGCCGGGTTCTTGGTGAAGTGCCCTGGTCCCCAATGGGGGTGCTGACCCCTTGGTAGGGGTATGGCTCAGGCTACAGCAGCAGGCTAAGTAGTGTCAGTGGGCACCCCCTTCCATACCAGGGCCTGGTGCTGCATCTGCCCCCCCCGCCCCACTCATCAGAGCTGCCTGGGAGGCCCCCACTCCATCCTTGGCAAGGAACTTGTGGGCTGGGTGTGCAATGTGGGCAATGGAAGCCTCTGTCTCTTGCCTAGCACACCTGCCTTTGCCAGCACCCTCCCATCTACTGGGCCTGCACGCTCACCCGGAGCTCTGCCTGCTCTGCCTACAGGCCTTGCCCCCTTGGGAGGGGTCTGAGAAGGTTGGCCACCCTTGGATGATGGCTGCAATGGTGATTCTCACAGCTCACATTCCAGGACAGCCCACCATGTGCTGGGCACACCCATAGGCTCCGAGATTCCATCTAATCCTCACCACAGCCTCACCTATGAAGGGTGTGCTTGTATTATACCCATTTACAGATGAGAAACTGAGGCTCAGAGAGGGAGATGAGCTGCTTGGGTCTCAATGGGTAAATGGAGAGCTGGCCCCAAAGTGCGTGCCTACTTCCGTCCTGCCATTGCTTCTCTAGAAGCTGCTGTCAGGGAGACCATGGTCACCCCTCAGCCCCCCTGAGCCCAGGGGAGGGAAGTTGAGGTGGCACTACTGGGACAGGGTTCCTGAAGT
Organism: Pongo pygmaeus; assembly: GCF_028885625.2. NCBI lineage: Eukaryota > Metazoa > Chordata > Mammalia > Primates > Hominidae > Pongo > Pongo pygmaeus. The sequence continues at coordinate 67,517,526 of NC_085930.1, read as the reverse complement.
CTTCATTTCACCACCAAGTAGCTGCTGGCTTTATATCTCCCAATCTCATCAGCTTCCACTTTCATAAAACAGGATGAGACATTCACCTCCCAGAGTGCCCCAGTTAACTTCATAATAATCACTTGCACGGTTCAGCCTTTTGCAGTTTCAAAGGGCTTTTGCAAGTGTCATCTCTTGTCAGTCTTCCCAGTATCCCTGCAAGGTGGGGCAGGAGGGATTTTCATCATTCTCATTTTATAGATGGGGAAACTGAGGCCAAGGGAAGTTCAGAGGCAGCCTGCATTTAGAAACATCCTCGGAATAACCCCATGGCTGCAGGATTAGTTCATCACTGTCACTGTGTCCACTTTCTTGGTGACTCAGAGGGGAGAAGTGGCTTCCCCGAACCTCGCCCAGCATTGTCTATTCAAGGGTAAGTGCAGAGCTGTCCCCATGGCCTCCCATGGCAAACGATCAGTTGCCCACCCTGGGCTTTAAAGTGAAAGACCCCCTGTGTCTCTACTGTAAAATTCTTTCTACTGGATTAAAAAACACAAGAGAAAAAAGCTTTTTAGAGTAAGCAGGAATGAATAACAACAATTATTTTTATTTTCTAAAATAATTTTACTGACTGGGCTCAGGGGCACCAGGGGACTCCACTTCAATAGTTGGTTTTAGAAGGCTCAAAGGGGCCTTTATTTGCATTGCATATTATCAGATGCAATAGCCGGTGTGTGCACTCATTAAGCCCAGCTAGCAATTTCCTCTTTTATTTCCATAGTGAACACGTGATCAGAAAAATAATCACCAATGCATATGCTGGAGGAAGGGAAGGATGTTCTGGGAGTGCTGAGGCACAGATGGCCTGGTTTCTCAGAAGCGAGGGACTTATTTGGGGCTCTCCTGGCCAAACTGGTGCTCGCCTGGCCCTGAATTATGGTGGAACAGCCAGCTTTGGCCCCATGTGGGATCTGGAGATGGGCTGTATGTCAGGAGAGCTAGGAATGGGGTCCAAGATGGAGCCCTCAGGTGGAGTCTCAGAGGTCCTTCTCTGTATCTGGAATCAGATGCACCTTTTCCAAATGGGTCTATTCTCTCTGTGCATCACAAGGGGCATGGGTGTGAAGTGCATGGATTGGGAGGATTCCTGGTAAGTTGACCTGATACACAAGCTCTGGGGAGAGAGATCACTACCTGGGAGACTTGGGAAACACCACTTCTCTTCCCTGTGCCTCCATTTTCTCCTCTGTGAAATGGGCTGATATCAACTAAGGTGATGTTTATGAAAGGCACTGGAAAAGCACTGTGTAAACGTTGGGAGTTAGTAGTGATATGTTATTATTATTGTTGCCCAGGCTGGAGTGCAGTGGCGTGATCTTGGTTCACTGCAACCTTGAACTCCTGGGCTCAAGCAATCCTCCTACTTCAGCTTCCTGAGTTGCTGGGAATATAGATGTGTGCCACTATTCCCAGCTAATTAATTTTTTTTTTTTTTATTTGTAGAGATGTGGTCTCACTATGATGTCTAGGCTGGTCTCAAACTCTTGACCTCAAGCGATTGTCCTGCTTCAGCCTCCCAAAGTGTTGGGATTATAGGCGTGAACCACTGTGCCCAGCCCATGATGTCTAATTTTTTTTTCTTTTTTGAGACAGAGTCTCACTCTGTCTCCTAGGCTGGAGTGCAGTGGCATGATCTTGGCTCACTGCAACCTCCACTTCCCGGGTTCAAGAAATTCTCCTGCCTCATCCTCCTAAGCAGCTGGGATTACAGGTGCCCACTACCATGACCGGCTAATTTTTTTTATTTTTTATTTTTTTGTATTTTTAGTAGAGACAGAGTGAAACCATGTTGCCCAGGCTGGTCTCCAACTCCTGACCTCAAGCAATCCACCTGCCTCGGCCTCCCAAAGTGCTGGGATTTCAGGCGTGAGTCATTGCGCCCGGCCTCATGATGTATAATTAAATGTGATTATAACCTTGATTACAGGTCAGGTATTACATAGTGACACACTAGTAAATGTAAAAGAAAAATAACTAAATAATAATGGCAATCATAATGCTTCCAAGATGAATGGACCACACCCATTTTTCAGTTGGGGACTTGGGGGAGCAGGGTCAAAGGGAAAAATTATCACCCTAATTTTTTTTTTCCATATCCAAGTCATTGTGATCTGGCTCAGAGGAAGGAGGGGAAAGAACACTTAATTCTCTCTCAATCGGCAAGGTTCCACCTTGGGCCTCTCCACTTGTAATGTGCTCTCACCTGGAGTCTAGTAACCCTGTTAAAATGCAGATTCTCCTTCAGTTGGTCTGGGGTGGGGTCTGAGATTCTGCATTTCTAAGGAGCTCCCAGGTGATGTGCAGGCTTTGGGTCCTGTGATCACATTTTGAATAGCAATGGCTTAGAGCATTATTTCCCAGAGTATATTATGGGGCAGACCAATTCCACAGGATTCAGCCAGGAAAGGTCTTGCAGTCAAATCAGCCTAGGAAACTCTATATGACTCTGTAACTCTCCGCTACACATCAGCATATTTAAGGCTCTGAGCAGTCCTCTAACCAGGACTAATTCTGTAACCAGGAAGAGATCAATTCAATCCAGTGGTTCTTAAACATCTTTGACCACAGAATCCTTTTCTTGGGGTGAAGACCTCTTAACATCCTTGTGAAACTTACAAGACACCCTCCATTGGGAAATCCTGGATCAGGAGGAGAAGCACACACTTTAGAGCCAGCCAGGTCTGGGTTCTGGGTTCAAATCCCAGCTCTGCTACTTTCTAGCTCTGTGACCTTAGGCTAGTGTCTTGGTCTCCTTGAGCCTCAGTCTCCTCATCTTTAAAGTGGGGACAATAAAACCTGTATCATGGGGGTGTCATGAGGATTAAATGAGATGGTAAATATGAAATGCTTTCAACAGTGCCTGGTATACAGTAGGTGGTCAAGAAATGAAAGTTTCCTACAGTTTCTCTTGGGATATTCGGGGTTTTCTGCTGCAGTTTGGAAGTGAAGCTGCCCTTTTTTTTCTGAGACTGGCCAGCCTTGATGGGGTCTGTATGTTCACAAAGCTCAGCAGGCTCACTGCCGGGGGGAAGTGGGTGCCCCCTCCAGGTTCCCTCTCTCTCAGCCATGGGTTTGCCCACATGGGTTCTCCTTGTCACCCTCAGCCACCCCTCCCTGAGGCATGACACCTCCCACTCCCCAAGCTGTCATCCTTCCTCCTCCTGTGCCTGAAATAGACCCACACCAAAATTAGTCCTTCTTGGCAAGGCACTGCTCACAGAAGTGCCTTACTCAGCCCCGACACCTACTAGGTGCTTCCATCTTTGGTCACTTTGAATGCAGGTGGCTTGGGGAGAGGTCTAGGGCAGGAGATGGGAGGCTGCGGGGAACAAGTCTCCATATTTTGCAGGAGTGGTGAGAAGTGAATGATAGGACATAATGGATGAGAAACCCACAGCCCAGTGCCTGGTATGCAGAGACGGTGGGAAAAAGATTTTCCCCTGCCCTCAGCTCCTCTGGGGCAATGTTTTCATGATGGAGCCCTAATGGCTGTCAACAGTTCAGGAGTAGCCTGGGGGACTATTATGTTACCTAATTTGGGGATAGGGGTGGTATCTGAGTAAACAAAAGCCTTGTCTGTTGCTCTGAAGCCAGAAGGGGATAGAAATCCGAAATCTTCTAAAGGCTTTGGGGCAAGTGAATGGAATTCCTTCTTGCCTGTGTGTAAGGAGATTAAGATGCAGACCCCAGTACACAGTGGCAGCCCCTCTCCCCCACCCTCCAACCCTGTGACCCAGGACAAATGCTCCAGCACAGGCAACAGCAAGAAACACCAGTCCACATCCGAAGGACAGAACCAGGCCCGAGCCCAAGCGAAACCCCTGCCCGTTGGCTCCATGAAAGAGAAGAGGAAGAACCGTTTACTGGTGGCTCAGCCATGCTACGGGACAGGGCCAAGGAGCTGAATCCCGGCCTGGGTCCCCTTGCCTCGAGGAAATTTTAAGAGTCAAGGACTAGAGCCTTTGCTGGGGACCCAGATGCCAGCTTCAGCCCAAGCCCTGATCCCAGGCCTTTTTCCCAAAGCCAGGGCCAGGAATACACTTAGGAGAGGGCCATGCCAGGTGGGACGCTGCTTCTTGGGAGCCAATCTGAAGCCAAAGTCTTGTCTCTTGTCTGGGCTCCATGGGGAGTCAAGGGCCTGGCAGGAGCCAGCACCTTTTTGGCAGCTGCGAGGCTGACAGGGTGCAGAGCTGACTCCCCTGGCTGTGGCTCCTGTCTTAAGCGCCTGCCCCATGTGAGAGGGTGACTGTCCCAGCGGCCCATGCACATCCGAGATCTGTGCAGTCCAGAACAAGGAAAGAAAGCCCAAAGTTGGGGTGGGGGTGAGAGACGCCCATCCAACCACGACCAGGAGCTCGCCGTGGGAGACATACCATTGACTAGGCTGGCATTCGCACTATCTGCAGCATTTGAAGCTGCCGCACCGTCTGCTGCTGCAGGGGGGGTGGGAGGGATGGAAAATGCAGTGTCACAATGGAGAAAAGCAACAACAACAAAGACATGAACCAACTTGTGGGGAGATAACATGACTCTATTCTTAAAAAAAAAATTATCCTTTGGAAACCAAGAAACTCAAATTTGGGGTGGGGGTGAAATGTTCCATAGAGATGCCGCAGAGGTCGAGGGGAGAAACTCAGACATGGAGGGTCTTTCAAATAAAGCATGGTGGATGACCAGGGTGGTTAGGTGGGATGGTGCTGGTCTGTGCTGAGGTCTGGACTCTGCTGGTCCAACCAGTCAAGAGAGGGCTCCATGAAATGAGGAGATCTGGCTGCCCACTGGGGGCCAGGAGTGGAAAAATATTCACCAGGCAGTTCAGCATGGGCACAGACCACTCAGAATGAGTATTCTCCACAACCACCATCTCTGTGCATCAGGGTGTTCTGGCAGAACATTTGCTAATGGTGATGACTTTGACTTAACTGGATTCATGCCCTTGATTCAGGCCACTGCCTCCTTCCTTAACCCGCATTCCAGAGACTGCTTTGAGAACTCTCATGTGAGATGCCCCCCAAATTTAAAAGGTGACATCAAGCATGTTGCATTTTGCATATGGGATGGAAAAGGCACTAGTGAATTTTTCTTAATTTAGAAATTAAAAGTGATATGAGTTGGCTAAATTCACACCTTTTGCTCTTTCTTGGGGGTGGGGAATAGTGTTCTATGGGCAGGAAGAGGCCCCACTGGGTGAAGCACACTGTTGCGTGAGGGCATGGGCTCCCCGGGGGTGCTGGTGGGGAGAGCAGGGCCTGAGGGGAGGGTCCTGTGATGGTGAGCAAGCTTTGCATGCTGGTACGCAGGGCTAAGGGTGGTGTAGAGATGGGGGTGGTACCACTTGGCATTGGCCGGTAGGGTGAGGCACTGTAAGGGCAAGAGGGTGGAGTGGGGTGTTGGCTTGTCCCACAGGGCTGGCATCACACGAGGGCACAAAGGAGGGTCTGGGGGGTGGAGCCACCTGCAGGCATGTGGCCTCCTCCAGCTGTGTGCTGGTGGTCTAGGGGCAGGGCCCAATGACCAAAGCCTGCTGCTATTTCTAAAAGCCCATCTACCCTGAGGGTGTCTTACTGTACCTGGTAGCTGAAGGCCATCCCCCTTCTTCACACCTGTGTGATGATTTTTGAGACATGTTAATGAAGGAGAAACACACAGCCTCATCTGCCCATGCGCACACACACACACACAAACACACACATGTGCATACACACATGGCCATACACCTAGGGTCATCCTGAAATGGGGACATGTGGTGGGCTCTAAGCAATGTTCCTAGTGGAGGTGATGGGATGGGAGGGCAGAAGGGGCCCAGCTGAGGCCATGCTGCTCATGGTGGCCTGAGATGCTGGGCTGCTCCCCCAGGCTTCCTCTGCCACATCCCTTCCACATTCCACCATCTTCTTTCTACATGAGGCTATTTTTCTGACATCTCCATCTCACAGGAATGCAGGTACATGCTCAGCGAAGGACCCTGAACTGTGCTTCTGGGGCAGTTGACGCTTGTCTTCCTACTGGCATTTAAAAACCACAGATCTGGCCCTACTAGCATTTTAAAAACCACAGATCTGGCCCATAGAAGAGTCTGGGGGCATCTTCCCCTCACTCAAGCCTCAGTGAGGCGAAGATAATGAGTACAGGCTGCTGAATCCTGCCTACCTGCTCAGATCTGCCTAACTGCTGTCATTGTGGAATAGGGCTCAGCCATCCTACCACAGATTCAAACCCAGCATGTGCACACTCTCCTTATGTCCTCTGGGACTTAGTCAGGACTCTTTCCTCAGTTTCAGCCTCAGCACCCCTTTACTCTCTCCAGCCTTCTAATTTCCCAGAACACAGCTCAGCCCCATTGTCCCGCTGGAGGGGCCACCATAATCTTAGGGGACCCCCTAGAAAATGGGTTTTGCCTTCAGGAACAAGTAATCTTCAGTCTCGACCTAAGCTCTGTGCCTGATTGGCCTCTGAGAGCTGGAGGGAGCAGGGCTGCCCCTAAAACTCAGGGGGGAGGCATCTGTCCTCTCATCTCCCTTCTGGGGTTCTAGAAGTTCTGAATGTCACAGATCCTCCCCTTGTGCTCGAGGAAGGAGACAAAAGACTGAAAATGTGAAAGGGGGGCTATCTTTGAGATCAAGTGTGGTGACAGGTAAGGAGTCAGCTGTGCTGGGACCAGAAGCCTGGGCCTTTGGATTTGGGCCTGGCCTGACGAGACTTGAGCTTTTTGTGTGAGCATCTCTCCGTCTGTTCTGAGAGACAGTTTTAGCCTGGGTGGTCAGCCTGCTGCACTGAGGAGAGCCCAGTGAACAAGGAATCTTATTTTCAAGGAGGAGGAAGAACCAGAACTCAGACAAGATGGTAGGTCTGGGAGCACTGGAGAGTAAATTCATAATGGTTGATTTGGAGCCATGCATCTGGCTGCCTTTCCCAGAATCTCCTCTGCCCATGTCTTGGATGAATCTATGCTGAGTGGATTTTCAGTTCTGCTCAGTGGAGTTGACAATATTGGAAGGAATACGCTTGGGTGGGGATTTCTACTCAATACTGGAGTGATGATGGGACCAATTGATGCTGGCTGTTTCTACCACTTGAGGCTGGAGACTCAACGACATGGTCAGCATCCTTGGCCTGGCCCAGAGGGGAAGGAGGGGCCTCCATGACATGATTGGACAAGACAGAGACTGGGACAAGACCTGGAGATGGAACAGACAGAGCCTACCTGGCCCATGCAGGCCTTAAGGATGCAGGAGGTGGCTGTCAGCACAGGGTGTGGACATAGAAGGCACTCAATAACTATCTTGTTGAGTGAACAAATAAAAAAAAAAAAATGTGGCCTTAAGAGCTCCTCTCCTGGTCTGCAAGGGGATTAGGCTTACCTTTTTTGTCTTTCTTCTCTTCCTCTTCACCACCAGCCCCCAGGAGGGTAAAGATGATGCCAGTCTGAGAGTTCACACCCACAGCAGTCACCAACATCCGTCCTGAGCCCTCCATCACATGGGTCCCTGGGAAAGGGGACAAAAGCCAAGTTACCATTGCACGGTTGAAGCCCTCTCCCCAAAGGAGTGAAAAAATGTGGTCTCAGTCAGCTCCTGGCTCTTTGCCTGCTGAGGTCATGGGGCATCACCTATGGTTAAGATTCACACTGTGTGTGTGGTGGGCTCTTTCAAGATGCTTTCACCTCAGGACAGTGCTGGGGTGGAAACACTGCTACCTATCAGTTCTCAGGTACCCCAAACATCTCCAGGCCCACCACCTACTACCCGGCCTGGAGGGTCACTTCCTCCTTCTGTCTCCTTCTCCCCACTCCTCTACCACCCTTACAGATGTAGACATCAAACTCCAGGAGTGTTATCAGTGTCATGATGCCACTATATACATTACAAAAATCACAGATTTTTTCGTATCACTTTACAGCTACTGCAGCATTGTTGGTGCTCATCTCTATTTTATAAATAAAGTGGTTATGCAACTGCTTGCTAGATCTTGTTATTCAGTGTTCTAATAAAGTACACTCATTACTATACCACACATTTTTTTTTCTACTTTATGCCAATATAATTGGTTTCCTTTGTGACCTCAGTGGGATCTTGTGGGACCTCATGCATTTCATTTTATGCATTTCAAGGCTTTATTTGGAGTAGGGGTGGCACATGATGATACCAGACTACTCCAGGGGTCTATGCTGCAAGAAAGGTTAAGAACCACTTTCCTAGAACTTTAGATTTCTCAAACTGGGTTCCAAAGGACCCTGAAATTCTTTCCAGGGGCTGGAAGGGTGGCTATGGGGGGTGAAGGAGGCCTTTGGTCAGGATGGCTCTACTTTTATTTGTTTTATCTTTGGGGCTTCAGTGTCAGCTTTTGTTTCATGAGAGAGCCTTGCTGCTGCTTGCAGGCAGCCTCTCTACCATGCAGGCTCAGAGAGCAACTTGTCCAACAGCAAGCAAGGGCTTCAGAGGGAGGATAAGCTGCAGAGAGGGAAGAAATGTGGTCTATACACTCAATGGAATATTATTCAGCCTTAAAGAGAAAGAAACTTGAACACAGGCTACAACATGGATGAACCTTGAGGATACTGCAGTAAGTAAGTGAGCCAGCCACAAAAGGACCATAAATACTATATGATTCCACCTGCATGAGGTCCCCAGAGTCATCAGCTTCAGAGATAGAAAGTAGAATGGTGGCTGCCAGGGGCTGGGGAAGGGAAATGAAAATTAGTGTTTAATGGGTGCAGAGCTTCAGTTTGGGAAGAATGAAAGAGTTCTGTGGATGGATGGTGGTGATGGTTGCACAAAAATGTGAAAGTGCTTAATGCCATTGAACTGTACACTTAAAAGTGGTTAAAATGGTAAATTCTATGTTATGTGTATTTTACTATTAATATAATTTTAAAAATTGGAAAAAAAAAGCCCACTGAAGCCATGGCCTCACTGGGGAAGCAAAGGTGACCCCAGGAGGACAGCTGGGACCCAGTCTGGGAAGTAGACAGCAGCTATGCCCACCCAGTTCTAGCAGCGAGGGAATGCGGCACTGCTGGTCCTTTGTCCTTTGATTGGTGCTGGAAGAATCTGGATGCTGGAAGGTTGGCTCTCCAGGCACACAGTTTTTTTTTCCTGTTTTTATCTTTTTGCTACTCTGGGTAGAAAGCTGTATACCATGCAGGACGCACTACCTTCTCAGATGGGGGAGTAAGAATTCCACCCTGGCCTGGCTGGACAGTGTCACAGAGGCCTTGACAGCCATGACAGTGACTCTCCGACATGCCATGCCTTGCTTCTGGGACTCACTTCTGCTTTTCAGAGTTCTCCTTTCTGTCCGCTTGAGACTAGGTGCCACTTCTTCCTGTTTTCAGCATAACTTATCTCTCACTGTGTTTTGGTTTGCTTCAGATTTGAAGTCTATGTCAGGAAACTCATTAGAATTGTATCTAAAATAAGGGTTGAGGGGTTCTGGGTCAGACCTAAAGAGCTTTTCTTAAGCAAGGAATCTGTTTTCACTTTTTAAGTGGCATCACCCACCTTGTCCCTTTCCTTGTAGGATCTGAGTGATATCCCGATGTTGTGTGTGTGTGTGTGCCTGTGTGTGTGTGCTGCATGCTTTGTGTGTGTGTGTGTGCGTGCAACAATCTAGCCTCTTGGTCTCTAGGGTCTCAGGATCTCAAAGTGCTTTACAGAGAGACAGATACTGTCCAATGATTCCTTTCAGGCACGTAAATGCCAGGCTCTCCATGCACAGATGCAGAAACCACGTCATGAAGGCTCACAGAGGGGCTGTGCAGAACCCAGATTCTCAGATGGCAAGCTCTTTGGCCATTCCCAGGACAGAAGGACAGTGCTTTTTTCTCCCCCTTGGCAGGGCACAGTGGGGACCACAGAATGAGCTCAGACATTGGCTCTAGGCTGAGCAGCCCAGGCCTGGTGACTTCTCATCACAGGCAGACCCTGGAGCACCCCACCCTGCTCTGTCACCCTGCTGAGGCCCAGTAACAGGGCCTTGTTCATTATAATAACTTGCTGACAAGATGCCTCCGTGGGCACCAGCTCGGCTTGTTAGGGTGCTAGGAGGAGGGGTTGTTACATATCAGCATTAGACAGATAAGAAACTGGGGTCTCATGGCAGGTATCACTGGAGACTCTTCAAAGGAGAGGAAGGAACACTACATTGCATTCATAGGGCACAGAAAGCAGTAACAGCCACCCAAGCTGACCTCTGTAGAACACCTACTGTGTGCAGGGCACATGCTGCCCTCCACGCTCAATGATCTCATCTAGTCCTCAAACTGGAGGAAACTGAGGCTCAGAGTGGAGGGGTGGCCTGCTGAGTCACTCTGCAGGTGACGGGCAGAGCCTGGACTTGAACTCTCTGCTGTCCCTGAGCCTGCTGTCTTTGTTACATTCCACTTCGCCTCCAGGGGCAAGGCCCTCACATTCTGGTCTGAGACACATCAGTAGAAAGGTTCGTTGGAAATGAAGGCATTGGTTCTCCGGCTTAGGTGGCAACCAAGAGGCTGCTCCCCACCTCCCAACCCAAGACAGGATGGAAAAAGATGCAGGGGGCCAATTTCCACCCAAGATAATCAGACTCCCAAATCACCTTCTAATCTAATCACTCCCATCGCAGCAGGGAGCTGGCAGCTCTACACCCACATCCGGAGGCAGGAAGGTGGGAGGAGGACGCCAGGGAGGGGCTTAGGCATAGTGCGCTCCCCGCCCAGCCCTGGAGATGCCCCAGGGTGTCCTCCAGAGCCAAGCAATAGCCAGGGCAGGGGAGACGCGGCATCTACAATCCCCAGTCCTCCCTCCCTCTGTCCTCTGGTATCCCCAAGCCTCTGCTCTTACCTGTGTCCCTCCAGTTCCAATCCCCTCTCCGAGGGTTTGGAGGGCTCCCTGAGGTCAAAACCACTCAGTCAGTGTCCCCTGGATGAGACCTCAGCCTTCTTGGGCCCTGGACACTGAGTTCTGTCTCGTGGCCTCTGCCCTTGGAGCGTGCACAGTTCACTGGGCCTTGGTGTCCGCCTCCCTGGCCTTTGCTCACAGTGACCACCTGAATGCCTTTCCCTCACCTCTTGCTCAAAACCTCCTTCACAGGATGAATGCCCTTCTCCTTGGGTAGCCCTCCTGACTCCCACTAGGGGACTTCATCTGTCTCCTCTGAATCACCTGAAGTCTCCTCTGGGGGTGCTTCCAGGCCTGGCTCCTCAACCTGACCATGAGCCCTTCGAAGGCAGGGTCTGAGTGGGAGTGTCCTCTGGGCCTCCCCCGCACAGCCTGGTTTGGAGCTGCAACTCCAGCACAATTTTTTGTACTATTTTGAACTTTCCAGGGTGGGTATGTATTACATTTATAATTGGGAATACCGACGCCCCTAATAAATCATCTTTATGTTTTGCAGAGGGTCACATTCATCCCAGCTGTGCCCCCTCCTCCCACACCTCACTGGGCTGTGCCCTGTCCTCTCCCAGGCCCTCCTGCCAGGGGAAGACTCTAAAGGACTGGGGCATTCCCTAGACTGTTCCCCTTCAGCTCCACGAGTCCCCTGCAGAGGGCAATGCTTAACACCATGGCAGAAGCAATTAATGGCAGAGCAACAGACATCCAAGTCAAAGTGCAGTGGGCTAAACCTCTCAAAGGATGACCACAGGGGCAGAGGTGGGAACCTCTTGGGGATGGAGGCCCTGATAGGGCCTTGTGGGACCTCACTGTCCATAGTCCCTTGGGCAGCACTCTGTAGCCCCCACCTCCTCTAACTGCTCACAGAGCCCTTCAGAAGACAAGCACGGGGAGGGGTAGAGAGAGAGCCCTGGACCCAGAAGAGGGCACCTGGGACCTGGTGTCTAATTCTGATTGCTATGTGACCTTGGGGCCAGCCCCTCTCCTCTCTGGACCTCAGTTTTGTCATCTGTAGAGTGGGGAGGGAGCTGGCTTAGGCCCCACATCTCAGCAATAGTGTCTCAACACTGTCCCAGGGAGACCAGCCTAGGGCATGTCCTGGGTAGGGTGGACAGCTAAATCTCGGGAAGAAGAGGGTGTGGAGAGGCCGGCAGAGGCCCAAGTGGACAGAATGACCAGATGGCGTACCCTTCCCCCAGCTCCACAGTCCTTCACTTGACAGACAGACATGGTGGGGTGTCAACTCCATGCCAGGCTCTGGGGCCTGAGAGAGGGCTCCCTGTGGTCCCTGCCCTCCAGGAGCTCACAGTCTAGCTGGGGTCAAGGAGAGCAGATAGGCACACAGATCCACAGCAATGCAAGACAAAATCAAGCCAAGGACACGGCGGGCCGGAGGGGACACAGCCAGGCAAAGGTGGGAGGTGGTCCAGTGTGATGGCAGTGGGTGGGCCAGGCCAAAGTTCAGTGCCCACGAAGGGAGAAGGTGCCTGAGTGGAGGGTGACAGAGCGGAGTCTTTGCTTGGTGTTCAATAGGGAGCCACTGAGAGTATTTTTGGGTGGAGGGGGAGGAAGGAAGAGAATATCTTTTGAGCATTCATGATGTGCCAAGTTCCATCTGAGCCACTTTTTGCTCAGCTGTCACAGTCTGTGAGGTGGTTAGCCTCACCCCATTTTACAGACAGGGCAGCAGCTCAGGGGGTCATCTCTGCATTCAGCCCAGGAAGGCAGAGCTGGGATGGGAGCTGGTCTGTGGCTCCAATCTTGTGCTTTTTCCACTTTGTGGACAAAGTTGGTGGGAGAGCTGTCTGGGGCAGCCCCGAGGAGAGAAAGGGGGGCCAGAGCATGGTGGGGAGCTGCCAGCTATCCCATGAGTGGGAGGAAAAGGGAGCCCAGGCTCAGGGAACACTGTGGTTTCCGTGGATGGGACTGTCTGTCCTGTCCTGCCCAAGCTTCTGTCCCTGTCCTGGTCCTGTGGAGGGGATGTTCCTTGGTCTCTGACCTGGCAGCAGAGAGTGGCCAGGACCTTCCCAGCTGCAGGCTCAAAGCCCATCCTGGCCTGTCCTGAACAGCAGGAGGTGGCTCTCCCTTGCCCTGAGCTGGTCCAGATGGTGGCAGTCTCGGAGTCAAAGCCTTCTGTGGTAGCTCGTGGGGTATGCTGAGCCATAGGTGGCAGAACTGGGAAGCCTCCTTTTACAAAATGGGGTTTCTGAGCCCAGATAAGGCGAATGACTGAAGTTGCAGAGGGTGTAGGACAGTAGGGGTTGGACCTAGGGTTCCTTGATCTCCCGGGTGTGACCTTTCAGGCCTCTCTCTGGACAGGGAGAAGGGAGAGGTCATCTCTTCTAAAAGGGTTCCTTCAGTGGGGAGAGGCCGTGAAGAAGGGATGGAGGCTATTTCTGGGGGCTATTATCTGCCTCCAGGCACAAGCACCAAACAAAGCCAATATGATTCCCAGCCCAGACACAGTCCTTCCATTATTACTGTTATTAATGCAATTAATAACACACGCTCACAGAGCATGAGGCAGTAGGCAAAGTGTCCCCCTCACAACAGCCCTGTGAGGTAGGTTTTGGCGCACGTTCAATCCCCAGCCCCTCCGCCCACCACTTTCTGGCTCAGAGAGCTTGAGTGATGGCCCAGGGTCACACAGCTGTGAGTGGTGGAGCCGGGACTTGAACCCGTGCTCTATCCACTACACCCCGCTGCCTCTCATGGAGAAGAGGCAGGGTAGTGTAATGGAGAGAGTGCGGGCCGAGTAGCAGACTGGGCCTTCTGCAGTCACGGTGTCGTCCTAGGCTCCCTGGAGGCGGTGGCAGTGGTGGTAGCTCCGGCTCTCCCATGCCTGGCCTTCTGCTTGGTGGGGTGGGCAGCAGGCACTGGGATGTGGGCAGAGTCCCAAGAGGGTTTACCGATGTCCTGCATGACCTCATGCTGTTAGTGCTCTGGCTGGCAGGGGTAAGGGAGGAGGGTATGTCAGGGTCTTGCAGGGGTTGAGCCAATGGGCCTGCTGGAGCCAGGCCTTGCTGTTTTTTGAAGACAGCCCCGCCATCCTGGCCCCCTGGCTCCAGCCCCTTCCACTGCCACATTGATGGCATCTAGTCTAGTCCTGCATTTCCCAGAGGAAGTTACTACAAGGAGGCAGGCTCCTGCATGGGGGCTACAGGAAGAGCCCAGAGCTGGGGTCTGGCTCCCGCCCTACCCCTGCCCTCTGTGGGGCCTTACACTTCTGCTCTGGGTCTCAGTTTCCCCAGCTGCAAATTGGGATAGGACCAGGGTCCTCTAGGGATCATTCAATCCCCTGAAATGCTGCAAGATCAGGAGACTGGGCATCTGTTCCTTATAAGAGGGGTCACTGCTTTAGTGGAACTCTCACGGAAGTTCATGACCAAGGAGGGTTTAAAAAACACTGGCTTTCCACGAAGACAATGAAAAGATGAGGCGCTGCTCCATGTGAAAGGAGACCAAAGAGGCAGGGCATCCAAGTGGCATACAGGGCTCCACACGGATCCTGGCCTGGAGAACGCTGCAGGCACAATTGGCAGAATGTGAATATGGATGGCACAGCAGGTGACAGTACCGAATCAATGTCAAGTTTCCTGAATTGATGGCTGTGTTGTGGTTATGCATGAGAATACCCTTGCTCTTGGGAGATACACCTGCAGTGTCCAGCGGGAGAAGGCCATCACATCTGCATGATGAGGGGGAGAGTGAGATTTGTCAGAGAGCAAAGACGGCAAAAGTTTAGCAACAGCCGAATCAGAGTGAAGGGTGTGCCCGTATTCTTTGTGCCATCCTTGCAACTTTTCTGAAAGTTTGAAATTATCTTAAAACACAAAGCTAAAAAATAGGCCTAGGTCAGAGTTTGCACTCTAGGTCCCACCCATATGTGGCTTGACCCATAGGGACCTTAAAATATGGGAATTTCTTGCCAATACTTAAACATCAAGAGTTTGTACAGGGAAATCTGGATTTCTGGCTCCTCTTGCAAAGCGAGCACTGAGGTCAGATGGGGCTGGCGCTTCTGCAGGCAGCAACAGGAAGCAGCTGTGGTCTGGGTTTGGCACCTGTGCTTTCCCTAACTGGCCCTGCAGACATATGAGTTTGCAATTTCTGAACATTTTTACTCTGTCCCATTTGAAGATACACCAGACACGGGCTTGTGTCTGCCTGTCTGTCCCTGGGGGGTAGGAAGGTAGGGGGAAACCTGCCTGGTTTTGGTGATTTCCTTGGTGCTCTGAGTGTTGAGGTCATTTGAGTCTTTCTGAAGGCTGGTCTGCCCTCATTTGTCAGATGGGGAAACTGAGGTTCTGAGGGGGACAGGCCACAGTGGGAGCCGTTAGAGGGCTGGAACCTGGGTGTTCTGCCTCCAAATGCCATGTTCCTTCTACACCACACAGCACCTCACACCTGCAGGGTTTGTTTGCAAAGGACAGTCACATGTGTGCATGCCTGTGGTCCCCACAACAGCCCTGTGGGGTAGGCAGTGGAGGCCCCACCAGCTCCCCCATTGCACTGACACAGACACAGAGGCTCAGAGAGGTGAAGGGACCTGTCCAGGGTCAAGGGCCAAGCATGGTTGGACCAACTGACCAGAACTGAGTGTTTTCTGCCCTCTTCTAAGCTGAAACAGTGCATGAGATGACACCAGGGCTTTCTCAACCACCATAAAGACCCCACAAATGCCCCCAACCTGGTCCCTCTGTGTTGCTCCTCAAGGATCATCAGACTGGAAGGCCCAGCAAGGCCTCCCTGCCGATGTAAAGGGCCCATGGTGTCTGGTTCTGCACAAAAATGAGCATCCAAATGGCTGTTATGCAGGGAGTTCAGAACACTGGGGAAGAAATTAATCAAGGAACACCCCCTGGGGGAGGCAGGCTGCTGCAGGCTGAAGGTAGGGAGGAGTTGGATGATGGAGAGGAAGGGGGTAGCCCAGAGAGGTGGGAAAGGGGAGACATTTGAGATGAAGGATGAGAGGGGGAAATGGACATTTCTGGAGGTTCCAGATTTCAACACAACCTCATGAGCTGGGGCTATAATCAGAAAGGGGGAGAAGCTTGTTGGGGGTCCCCGGCTAAGGAGGAGTACAGTTGGGATTGGAACCCAGTCTGTTTCACCAAGTCCAGGCCCCATCCAAGGAATGGGGAAGGGGACCAACTCATCTTGAGCCTCCCTGTGCAGCACTGTGCTAGGGGATCCACTTACATCATATCATGAATGACATTCCTATTGTCCTCCCAGGGAAATGGGCTCAGAGAAGTGAAGCCATGTGCCTGAGGCCACACAGCAAGTTCACTTGAGAGCTCAGGTCCTGTTCAGCTCAGCCTGACGCTCTGCTCTATCACACTGCACAGCTTCTCCCCACTGACTCTGGAGGACAGAGCCTAAGGTCTGCAGGGCCCAGGGTTGAGCTGGGCACAACCTCCTGAGAGCTTCCAGTTCAGAGCTCCTGGCTGCTCAGACCTGCGTGGGCAAGAAGATTGATGCAGAAACACATCCTGGTAGTGCCGTCTATCTGCATGTGGCCAAAGACAGCAGGGCCTATAAAAATGAGACCAGTGAGATCTGGTTGGGTGGTGGGATGGTCGACGAATTTTGTTCTTCATTTTATTTGAGATGGTTTGTGCAGTGCAAAACTCAAACACCATGAGGCTGTGTCTGTTTGGGTCAAGCACAGAGTGGAGTGTCACAGGCTAAAAGTGGGTCCCAGGTGGTCAGGGGGTGACTGCCACAGGGCAGTGGTGGTCAGGGAAGCCTTCATGGAGGAGGTGGGGCTTGAGCAGATGGAAAAAAGTTCAGTGGGCAAAGAGGAATAAATAAGACTGGGAAGAGAGGACAGCCTCAGCAGAGGCAGATTGAAGGGAGCAAGACAAGGTGGATCAGTAGATGGCGGAGGCAGACTGGGAGATAGGGCATGGTGAATGTACTCTCAGGGCTGGGAGGGGCGCTGAATGCAGTGCCCATTCAGTAGGTCACTCTCCAACATCCCCACCTGCAGCCTGTCTACATCCTGCTCATAGACAGTCGGTGACGGGGAACTCACTATCTTACAGGCAGACTCTTTTGTCTGATAATGGTCCCGACTGTTACAGAATTCTCTTTCCAATTATACTGCTTTCTATGGAGCCAGCTATGCCCCTTTATCAGTTTCTCCCTATGAGTTTGAGCTGAGCCACACTCCCTTGCCCTGCTGACTCCCACGCAATTGCATTTCTGATGCCAGGGCTTCAGGCTCGCCAAGGAGCTTCACTTTCTTCCATCTGGTTCATCCTGTGTCCTGTGATCATCTTTCTGGATCCTGACACTTGCTTTCTTTTTGCCACCCCCTTGTGCCTGTGGGCTCTGAGGGACTGATGGGAACACTTTGCACATTGCAACAGGATAGAGCTCCAGGGAAGGCCACTAGAAACTGTCCACCAGATTACCAGTGACCCAAGAACCAGCACGAACCCACTGAGATCTCCAGGTTCCCGCATGCCCCTCTCCTTCCTGCCCACAGGGACATCCTGGAGACCTTGGCTGATGTCTCCTGACATCCAGAGGCCCCAGGCCTCTTCCATCTACCCAGGCTTCCAGCCAGATGGAGACCAAGGCCGCTGGTTCAACTTGGGCTCAGAGGGCCTGTAGTGGCTTTTTGCAGTCACCCCTTTCTCATCTCAGTGCTCACAGGCCACCATTCCAAGATGACTGGGAATCCTGCCAAAACCAATGCTGACCCCAGCAGCCCAGGCTTCACGGGACTCACTGGGATCCCTGCTGAGACCTGGAATGCCTTCTGTCTGTCCCCAGTCCCCTTGTCCTTCCCCATTAAGGGGTGAGCTCCCTTCTGAGTCTCCAAGGGCCTGCAGGCGTCAGCTCTCCTGTAGGATCTCCTGGTCTCCTGGGACTTCTGGCCTCCCTGGAGACATCCCGGCCTCTCCAAGTTTTGAGGCTTCTTGACAGAGAGTTGGCACACACAGCCAGAGAGCTCCCCAAGCTCCCCAAAGCACCTCCTCACTCTCCCCTTATGTTTCTCGTCCTGAAATCTCCTGCTCCCATCCTCTGCCTTCAGCATTGTCTTATTTTTGGCACCTCTGTTCCCTCTGGGCCCTCCTGCCCCTGCTCCGAGACCCGGCCACCCTATGACTCACTCCGGACTGGCTGCTTGGCTTCCCATCCATCTCTGCCCGTCGTGTCTTTTCCAGGGTCTCTCTGTACCTGTGCCCTCCTCCTTGGCTGGTTTGTGATGCTGTCAGGCCAGTGATTCTGAACATTCTCTCTCCAGCTTCCTGCCAGGATCCTCCCCTCTTCCCTCTTCCCCAAACTGTCTGAAATTTCCATCCTCTCAGGCCCATGCCTACCCTGGGCTTCCACACATCCAGAGGACATACCTGGCCACTGCCCCCAAGGATGCTCTGTCTGTCAACCACTTCATCCCAGAGGGCAGGACCAGGGCCACAGGGCTGTAACAATTTATTGAACTCTCATGTGGCCCTATGTTCTAAGAGGTCATTTGGGGCATTCCATGGTCTCTCAGTGAGACCCCGGGGGCTTTGCACTTGCTATCTCTCTGCCTGGAATACTTTTTTCTTCTCATTGTTCTGATTTGAGGTCAAATGCAACCTTTTCAGACAGGGTTTCCCTGACGAACTCAGATTCCTGTGCCTTTCCTGCAGATCTCTATATATCTCACTACGATGGTGGAACATCTTCATCTGACTTACCATTATCTGAAGTTACCTTGCATATCTGCTTGCTTATTCCTTTACTGGTTCTCTCCTTTACTAAATTCTAAGCTCCAGGACAGCAGGGACCTTGTTTGTTTCCTTAACCAGTGGCACACATTATGTGCTTAACAATTGTTGGTTGAATAAATGCTGGATAAATAAATGCCCTCACCTTTATTCTCACTCCTACCATTCTGTCCTGCAGACTTGTTTGTATTTCCAGGACATTCCACACTCCTTCAGACCTCTGTGCCTTTGTACGTGGTTCCCTCTGCTCGGAGGGCCCGTTCTCTACAATTGGACTTGGAAAGCTCCTATTCATCCTTTAAAACCCAGCTCAACGCCACCTCCTCCAGGGAGCTCTGTTCCTTCCTTGGCTTTCTCACAGCACCTTCCTCACACGTCTACTGTGGGATTAGCTGTTGGTAGGCCTGAATCCCCAAGGCCATTCAGGCTAAGGGCTCCCATGGGCAGGGGCTGGGCCTGCATCACTGGTGGGTTGGGGGTGGAGATAGTTCCAGAACTTGGCCTGAGCACCCAGAGTAGCTTTGCAGAGGGTGTTTGCTGAGCACTGCTGGACAATAAGGCCTTTTGGGCGTCCCTGTGAAAAGGGGCCTCACCTGGCTAGTGTCTTACCCCTGAGGGTTTCCCCACCTCTTCTCTGCCCCTGTAGCTGAGTGAGCTTGTAAAAATGTAAACATGATCAGCTCACTGCTTAAAACCGTTTCAGAGAAACCTCATTACACCGGGAGTAATTTCCAAACGCTGATCATGGCCCATGAGGCCTGACCTCTGGTCTCTCCACTCTCTCTATTTCACTGCAGTCTCCAGCCGGTCCTGCTTCTGGGCTTTTGCCCCTGCTGTTTCCTCTGCCTGGTGTGCTCTTCCTCGGATAGTCACAAGGCCAGCTCCTCCTCATCACCCACACTCAGTACACCTTGCGCCCTGTCTGTTTTCTTCACACACTTCTCTGCTCAGGAATTTTCACATCGCCTCCCTGCTCCTCACTCCGCCACAAGCTCCTCAGGGCTGGGCCTTCCCTGCCTTACTCACTGCTGCAGCCCTAGTGCTGGGCCCAGTACCTGGCACACAGCTGGTGGCCAGAACGCTTATCACCTGACTGATTCTTTCTCATCTCTGATGAGAGTGGGCTTCGGTGTTCAGCTTTCTAGTAAACCAAGTCACTAGAACGCCAATGCCATTAGGGCAGGGATGCTTTGTCTATTTTATTTGCCGCAGTCTCCCCAGGGCTGGGGTTGCTGAGCGCACAGTAGGCTCAATGTGTGTTTGTGAGGGAAAAGGAAGGGAGTTCTCACTTGGGGCTGAGCTGGCTGGAGATACCAGAATCAAGAATCAAAGTCTCTGAGTCCCTTCAGCCTCATGAAGGGGACACACAGGCATCCCCTGTGCATGGTGATGGGAATGGGCCCAACATCAGGCTGAAGCTCACCTGACAGCAGCATGGGGTCCTTGTCCACGGACTTGCGCACCTGGTCAGACTCTCCAGTTAGGGAGCTTTCATCAATCTTGAGGTCATTGCCCTGGATGAAGAGGCCGTCGGCAGGGAGGAGGTCACCTGGCAAGAGAAAGGGCAGGGGAGTCAGCAGGCTGTCAGGTGACTAGAAGGTTGGAACATTCCCTTAAAGGTTTGCCATCAGGGACAGAATGCCTAGAGCTCCCAGGGTATAGGAACCAAGATGGTGCCCATAGAAGGCCCATGTACAGCTCAAGACTGGAGCTAAGGTGCACAGCACAAGGCCTGGAGGGCTGAGGTTGGGGCCCTGCAACCCTCACTCAAGCGGGCATGTACTTTATGAAGTGTTTCTTTTGGCCTCGCCTGAACTTGGAGTGCAGGTCTCCCAACAATTCATTCCTCTTTAGTCTCAGTTATGGCTTGGGGAAATCTTTTGGAAGGAACCAGTCTGTCTTGGCTGGGTTGAGAAGACCCCAACCAAGTCACATCGTCAAGGGGAAGTCAAGCCCTTTAGGGCAGAGTGAGGAGGGGCATTCCAATCTCTCCCCTACCTTCTGCCTCAACTTACCTAGGACATATCTGGCTCAAACTCCCTTTGGTGCCAGCCTGCCCGTTTTCTCCATGGCAGTAGCACAGGCCCAGAATATTCACTTACCTACTTACACGCTTTCTAACATCTCCTGTAGCCCAACAAGCATCCATTAACAGCCAAATCAGGGATGGGAAATAGGTTTCACCTAATAAACCCATTCTGAGTATCAGTGGTTGTTGGGGTGCTGTGCTGAGAAGGCTTCTGCGGCTACATCCAGGCTCTGAGCTGTGACTGATTAGTAATGTCTGCTATGGGTGGAAGTTTGGAGAGTGGTGGCACATGTGCCATGTACTTGTAATTGCTGATTTAAATAGATTCTGGGATTGTACCCCCTCCAGGAAGTACTCTTCCACCTCCTAAAGGATCTCGGAAGACATATTGGCTTGGGATCAGCCTTCAGGAATGCACCCCCTTCCTTGAGCCAATCTCTTTGCATCAGCCTGGCCTGTCCCACCTCTGCCCAGAATCCAGCTTTAGAACCTGGCTCTGTGGCTGGGGCACTTACCATATTTGACCTGGGCTATGTCCCCAACCACGATCTCAGCCACAGGGATCTGGACCACCTGGCCAGCTCGGACCACGGTAAATTTCTGTTCCTGCTCGATGCGGCTCTGCAGGCCCCGGAACTGTTTCTCTTTGCTCCAGTCATTGAAGGCCGTGACCAGGACCACACAGATGACTGAGAGGAGAATGGCGGCCCCCTCGATCCAACCTGCCTCTGCCTCTCCTTCATCCTCCGCCCCACCCTGGGCTGTCGCGCATCCTGAAAGACCAGATAGAAGCAGGCAGAATGAGGTCAGCCAGACAGGAGAGGCCTCATGGGCCTGGATTTATAGCTTAGCTCTGCCAAGTAACAAGTGTTAAGAATCAGATGATAATTATCCACTTACGCAGTGTGTCTGGGTACCAAGCCCTGTGGAAAGTGCTTCACACGGATCATCTCACAGGGTACTCCCACTGCCCATTTCACAGATGTGGAAGCTGAGGTTTCTCAGAGAGGTCAAGTGACTTGCCCAAGTTATGAAGGGCAAGTAGGAAGCTAGAATGTGAACCCAGGCAGTCTGGCTTCAGAGCCCACCATCTTAGCCCCTTCAGTTTTCTGCCTTTGTTCTAGCTGTGAGATCTTGGGCAAATGACTCCCTTTCTGAAACTCATTTTCTCATCTGGGTAAGAATATTCTTTATCTCGGGGACCTATTGTGAGAGTTGAAATTTAATGTTGTAAAGTTCACAGACTCTACAGCACAGACAAGGCACAGAGGAGAGAAAAGATAATTTTCTCTAATTGATGAGAAAAGACAAGGAATTTTCTCTAATTCATGAGAAAAGAGACTAAGTGAGGTATTTTTTTTTTTTTTTCCAGAACAAAGGCAGCCAATATTGCACGTGCTTTAGGGTCTGAAAAGGCAGTTTTGCCGATGTCCTCTTCTTCTGTCGGAGTCTCATTACATTGCCCAGGCAGGTTGGGAAGATGAGCTGGTTCTAATCCTCCTGCTGCCTCTGCATGATTTTGGGTAAGTCATTGCCTTTCCCCAGCTTCAGTGGCCTCATCTGCAAAATAGGGATCACTGGGACCACCTTCCAGGGCTCAGGGAGAGGAAGGTAGAAGCTCCTGGCCAGAGCTCAGCACACAGGAGGTTCTCTAACTCAGTCCTTTTCAGACGTCAGCTGAGGAGTGAGCTGCCCTCCACAGTGAGGACACTGAGGCTTGAGCTGCAGGCTGCCTGTCTGACCTACAGTGAGCCTGCATCCCACACCCTTGCAACCACTGAGCCTCCCAGTCTAGGCCCTGAAAACTCTCGAGGTCTGCCAGGCCCACGGGGTGAACAGAAAAAGAAGAACCTAGGCACATCTGATCTGAAGGTGTCAGACCCAAAGGCAGGTTCTACCCATGCAGTGCTGGGCCTAAGGCCCTTCCACGCCCCTCTCTCATCCCCACAAGGGTCCTGAGAGTAAGAGGTGGAGGCCCAGGAGGTGAGGTGCCACAGCCAGGACATGCCCAGGCCTTCATTTCCCCAGGGACCTGGGGAGCGGCCATTTCCATGGAAAGGAATCTCCAGCAGCATCGGACCATCCTTCCTGGAAAACTCAGAGCAGTTCCCCTCCACAGGGGCCAAGTGGGGCACTGGATACCCTGCAAGGCCTGCTGTGCACCCAGCATTCACTTTAACCCTCAAGCTGGCTGAGAGAAGGGTAGCTGTTCAGAGAGAAGCAGAGACTTACCTGGGGTCACACAGCAGATAACGGGGTTTGGATCCAGATCTGGGATCTGACACCAGACCTGGCCTGTTCACTCTCCCTGAGCCCAGCAGCCCCCTCTGCCATGTGTTTGCCAAAGATTCATGGCCGAGCATCTGGAAATCCAGTCTGTCTCAAGGAACAGAGAACAGAAGCTTCAAGAGACCCCAGTGGAAGCTTCTGGAAAGCCAGGGGTCAGAAGCAACATGACAAGAAGGCCAAGTGACACTCAAGGAATGTTTACGGGCTTTGGGCTCCTGGAAGGGTGGGGCCCAAGCCTGGGGAGATATGGAATCACTGCGGCCCAGCTGCATGCGCCACTGGAAAATTCCAGGTCTTGCACTGAACCAGCTGTTCCCTTCGGGCCAGTAAACAATGCCATCATGCGGGGTTCCCAAAGCCACCTTTCTCCCCACCTTGGGAGTTTCAGACTTCCAGTAATTTTAAACTGTTTAGCAGGACCAGCCTTGGAGTAATGGTAATCATAACTGTCCTAATGGTAACCAAGTTTGAATCCCAGCTGTGCTAACTGCTGTGTGCCCATGAACTTGCTACGTAACCACTGTGCCTGCCTTGTTTTGGTTTTTCTCATCTGCAAAATGGCAGGTGCTCTCTCATAAGGTGGTTGAGAGGATTAAGAGAGAGCCTTCGGGTAAAACACCCACTGCAGTGAGCACACAATAAATGCTCAGTTAAAACTGGTGATTCTTATTTTCCAGTGTGTGGGTGAGCATTATTGCGTTCAAGTTCCACAGCCCGGCTTTATGAAGCCCTGAGGCCCACATTACAGAAGGAGCTCCTGCTGGATTTGAGTGACATATGATGACGGGAGGAGAGGAAATGGTGAACGGTGCCTCCTGTACCACCATGAATGATGCCAATAGAGACTCCAAAGACTGGGAGACACAGGTGAGCCTTGCTAAACAGGAACCCAGTACATGGAAACACATTTTCTTGGGGCTTAGGGGCAGGGAGGGGGAAGGAGTGGGATTACAGAGCCCCATGCTGCATTTTACAAGACTTTTGTTATCCCCTGCCCCTTGCTATGTGCTCTGGAAATGGGAAGGCTGTTATTTCCCCTGCTGTGTGCTTCCTCAATGGGGCCCCCATTAGAGTAGCTACTGGAGCATTTGGACACTTAGAGCAATGACAAGCTTTCAGGTTCTGGAATCAGAAAGACCTAGTTCAAGTCCAACCTCTGCTGTGCGACTTTAGGTAAGTGACTTGGCCTCTCTGAGTCTCAGGTTAGACAGCTGTGAAGTGGGATAACCCAACGGATTTGTGAGCTAAGGGCCTGGCACATGATAGATACATGGTAAAAGTTGGTCCTCTCCCCTTTTCATGAGGTTTTTTCCTTGGACTGGCCTCTGAAAGCCAAGGGCACAGTGACTGAGTGGGATTTGCACCCTATTCCAACTCCCAGCCCTAGCTGCTGCCCTTGTTGACTCAATAGCAAGGAACCCTCTGGGCCTTGGAGGGCACTCTGCCAGCAAAAGCCGATTAGCTTTTATCTCCAGAGAACTGTCTGATGGTCACGTGGTGCCGAGGGATGGCTAGAAAGTGGGAGTGCAGATCGCTGGGGTAGGGATTCGGCCACCTGGAAGCTGTCCGACCCTAGGAACAACTCCTGCTGCCCCTGGAGCAATTAGTGAGAAGAGAATAGGAAGGGGACGGAAGAGGGGAGTGGGTGGGTCCTGCTGAGGTCTCCTCTGGGGCTCCCTTGGACTGGGGCAGGGACAGGATCTGGAGACAGTGGCCATAGGGTCCAGGGAACTGCAACTGCTCTTCCTGGACCTGGAGCTGCAGAGGGTGTGGCCTCTCCCTGTCTGTGTAAGCTTGGGGAACCCACTTGGCCTCTTTGGGCCTGTCTGCATGTTCACCAGTACAATGGGGAATCTGCCTCCCAGATGGCTACCAGGGCCTGGTATCCAACAAATAACCTCAAAACTGGTTGAGCCATAAACATTTTCTAAACACCTACTATGCGCCTATCACTCTGTTGGCACTCTGGCAGTAGGGGAGCTGTCACCAACAGGGGGTTAGGGGCACTGAGTGTGCCAATCCTAGCTCTGCCATGAACACGCTGTGTGACCTAGGACAAGTGCCTAGAGGTCTCTGAGCTAGGTAATCCTTCATGTACAAAATGATGTTGGTAGAGGGCTAACAGGATGCAGAAAGCTGCAGCACCCACAGCCCTGCCCCAACTGCTTTCTCAGTGATGAGTATGAGATAAGACCTTCCCAAGGTTACACACCAGGAAGTGACATAGCCAGGACTCAAACGAGGGCTCCTGGCTTTAAGTTTGGGGATGCATTTATACCCCTTCACTCCTGATCATCAGGGAGCATCCTGCCCAGCCTGGCCCAGCTTGGCCCAATGGTTTTAGGGAAAAGGATGAGATGAAGTGTGGGGCAGAGCCCCAGGAGTTAGGCATTAGGTAAAACTAGACACTGTGTACAGATAGCAACAGTGTCACCACTGGACAAGGGCCCTGTGGTCACTCAGCAAACATAGTCATGAGCCATGCAAGGCCGTTTCTGTTAGTGACAAACTGCATTTACCGCAGTGGTCTCATGATATTATAATACTGTATTTCTACTGTACCTTCTCTATGTTTAGATACACAAATACCATTGTGTTACAGCTACCTACAGGATTCAGTCTGGTCACATGCTGTGCAGGTGCGTAGCCTAGGAGCAACGGGCTGCACCATACAGCTCAGGTGCATAGTGGGCTGTGCCATCTAGGTATGTGTAAACACATCCTACAATGTCGGTACGATGACGAAATTGCCTTAGAACATGACATGTCCCTGTCGCTAAGTGACACATGTCTGTCTCTACTAACTGTCTACAATGGGCCAGGCACAGCGAGAAACTCATACACTCATTGCGTGTGTGACTCTAATTCCACCCATCAACATTGCCAGTGACCAGCCCTGTCTTACAGAGGGAGAAGGTAAGGCCTGGGCAGGGGCAGTCACTTGCTGGGAGTTGCTGAGCCTGGATTTGAACCCACATCCCACTGGGTCCCGAGCCCCTGCTTTGTCATCTGCTAAGAGCAGGCCTCCCTCTCGGGAAGACATGTCTTCTGGTGGGGGCGGTCAGCCCTGTAGTGCTGCCACCATGTTGTATTCCCTGCCTGCCCCCAGACCTGACCCTGGAAGGAGTCCAGTTGCGGGTCTTTCATCCCTGGCTCTTGAGTTTGTCCCCAGTGCGGGAAGCCTGAGGCCTGACTCGGGGGCCCAGGCCACAACTCTGGGTGAGTCCCCACCCTCCCCTCTTGGAGCTCCAGTTCCCTCACCTGCCAGATGGGGTGGGGGTGGGGATGCCGTGTACCTGGCTAGCATCAGAGCTCGGGGCTGAGGACGTCCATTCCAAGGCACTTAAGATAATGGCAAGTGATAAATAAAACTGAATGAGTTCAAACAGAACGTGAGCACCGGGGATTTGGTGAAGCCGGTGGTGGAATGTTGTCCATCTTTCCTATGGGTGCCAGGTTATAAATAAGCCCCTCCCTGCCTTCCTTCTTCCTTTCCTTTTCCTCCTTCCCCCTAGCCTGCGCTCCCTCCTTCCTTCCTTCTGCTTACAGGGCCGGTGTTGCTCCTTCTGTAGAACTTCCTGAGTCTGTTCTGTGCACAGGGTTGCCCGCCCCCTCCGAAGCAAGGCTCTCTGCCTGGCTCAGGCCCTAACTCCTGGATCTTTAGACCTGGGGTGGAGATGGGCAGTGGGCCTCTGAGGACTCAACATGACAGGGGCTGGAGGCAAGAGTGACAGGTGCTGGGGCTTTGGAACCTGTGGCTCTAATACACTCACACTGTCTACCCCCACGTTGCTATAGAGGATACTAGAATTGTGGGGTGTTGAAAAGAACGTGGCCACTTTTCCAGAAACCAGGGGCGATCGGCCACATGGGGAGTGATACGTGCTTCCTGAGGTTTGCTCAGGGCTCCGTGCTAAGCGCTTTGCATTATTTCCTTCAATCATCACAAGAGCTCCACAGGGCAAGTACTATCATTCACCCCATTTTATGGATGAAGACACTGAAGCTGAGCAAATGGAGGGCTGGCCTGGGTCCAGGGCCAGACAGGCAGATCCAGGCCCTGTGCCTAGGCTCCGATCACTGGACTCTGGTGCCTTCCAAGATGTGGCAGCTGGTGTCAAAAAGAAATTGGGTGCATTTCATGATTTCAAACAAAACTCACTAGCACCATAGCAATGGCACAATTTCAACACCGGCTGCTCAGGGAGGGCCCTGTTGGGGATCTTTGGCCGAAAGTTCCTGGTCTGTGAAATGGGTGTGAGGCTTCACTGAGAACCCGGACATAAAGTGCCACATATACTGGGTGCTCAGTCACAGCTGGGCCCCAGTCTCTGGAAGGCTGTGTGCAGGGAGAAGGGAGCCAAGAAGGCCACATAACTGTCCCTGTCAACTTCCCTGGTGAAACTGATGTCTCTCTCAGGGTTTTTTTTTGTTTGTTTGTTTTTGCACTTGGTGGCTGGGGATTGATGGAGCCCCAGCCTGACTTGGGGCACAGGAGCCCTGGAAACATGGAAGGCCGAGAGCTCAGATCTCAGGCCAGGGCGTGGGCTTCGGGAGAGTCAGGATGGTCACAAAGCCCAAGAACTTTTGATCCCAGTGAAGCTGGATTGTGTGCAGCTGCCTTGGACCAGGGTGCGGCCTGAGCTAGTGCCCCAGCCAGAGGCAGGGAAGAGCCTTGGAAAGCGCCAGACAGACTCGGGTTGAAAATCCTGCCCTACCGTCTAAGGTAGCTTTGTGACCGCAGGCAAGTCCTTCCCCTCTCTGGGCCTTGGTTTCTGAATCTCTAAGACGGAAGATCGCAGCCACCTGTTTAGGGGGTTAGAAGCTCCTCCTGGCACACATGAGGAGCTCGGTCCATGTTACCCCTCCACCCCCTCCACCACCTGCTATCTGAGTTCTAATCTTGTACTGAATTGGGTTGCATGAGGCCATGTATCCGGGCTGATTCAGTCCTGTCCCTCTCTGAGGAAACGCAGCTGAGGGACAGGACCGAGGAGCCAGAATGCTTTGGTCTGAGTCATGGTTCTGCTACTTTCTAGCTGTGTGCCCTTAGCAAGCGATTTGCTGTCTCAGGGCCTTGGTTTCATGGATAATAATAGCACCTACCTATAGGGTTGTTGTGAGGATTGAGAATTAAATGGACTTCTATCATAATAGCTCCCAACTAGTGGTAGCTATAAAAATAGTAAGAAGTATTATCATTATGCATTTGTGTTACACTCTTAGCTTTGTTCAAGGCTTATTCAAGTCGTCATGTACTACCTTCTTTCATATTTGGTATAAAACTTCTGCAAATAAGGCTGCCCATTGTGCATTTCTTATAATGTCCTATGTGAAAGTTCATCCCAGAATTCTTGTAAAGAGAAATGTCATCTTCCTAAATATTTTTCCTCCTTGTTGATAATTTGAGCTATGCAAATCTACCTTTTAGTTTTTAATTTTATTTTTCATTTAAAAATTTTTGTTTTATTATTATTATTTTTTAAATTCAGTACTTTTTAGTATATTCACAGCAAATCACCCTAATTCCCTTTCTGTCTTGGCTGCCAGGAACCTCAAGTCAGATTTAAATGTCAATCATGGCAGCAATTATAGCTGGTTTCTTTGCTTCCATTCCTTTTCCGGCTGGCTATTTGACTGCATCCTGTGAGATGTATCTCTTGTGTCTTTAAACCCTCTATGGGAAGAGGTCATGTAAGAAATCAACTTATTATGTGTAAAATTGAGGTAGTTGGCCTAATAGACTTGGTTATCCAGTTTCTTGGGCAACTTTGGCCTGGGAGGGGGCAGGACAACAGATATTCAAGGGACCTCAGAGACCACCTTCTTATTTAGGGAAAATGAGGCCCATAATGTTATTTCTTATGTGCTATTAACTTTTAATTTGCTTGTCTGAAGCTGTAGTAGGGTTATTTATGCAGCACATTCATTAGGAAATGTTGAATCACAATGAATCACAAAAAAGTATTTACAATATCCTACTGACTGAAAAAAGCAGATTATAAAACAGATCAGCCTGCACAGATGTCAGGGTCGCCCTCACCTGTGTGCTTATTAAAATCCAGCCGTCCCTGGACTCTGGAGAGAAACAACCAGGCTCTCTTAGGATGGGGCCTGACAACAATGTTTTCAAAAGGCTCCACAGCAAAATCTGAGGACTCTTTATTAGCTGGTGACCTTGAGCAGGGTAACCCCTTTTTCTGTGACTTGGTTTCCTCATCTTTTTTTTAAATATATTTTTTATTTCCATAGGTTTTTGGGGAACAGGCGGTATTTAGTTACATGAGTGAGTTCTTTAGTGGTGATTTGTGGGAATTTGGTACACCCATCACCCAAGCAGTATACACTGAACCCAAGGTTTCCTCATCTTTAAAACGGGCATAACCACGGCAGCTACCTCAGGGGTTTGTCAGGGCAACATCTCAGCCCAGGGCTTAGCACACTGTAAGTGCTCAAAAATGCGCACTAAAATGATTACTGTCGCCAGTCCAACTCTTGTGCATTTCACACTGGGAAAATGGGGCTGAGGTCTGGCTCGGCCACCCTTTGGCTATGTTGGCTATGGGCGGGGCCCTGCCCCTTGGGCCTCGGTTTCTTCCCCTGGAAGGAGAGGATTATTTGTGTGAGCCATGAGTGCCCCCCAGTGTGGATGTGGGGCGGTTCGTGGGTCTGAGACCCGTCTTACCTTCGTTGCCCTCGCCGGGCGGGTGGTAAAAGGACAGCCCCAGGGAGATGATGGCGGCGATCTCCAGGATGATGAGCGTCACGTCCTGCAGCGCCTCCCACACGAGCTGCAGGAAGGTTTTTGGCTTCTTTGGAGGTATAAAGTTTTGCCCAAAAATTTGCTTTCTCTTTTCCAGGTCTGGAGCGGTGCCCGGCAAACCTGTGGACAGAGAACAGAGAGGTTGGCCTGGGGGCCTGGGAGAGATGCAGGCATGTTCTGGGAATCTAGGGGCAGAAAAGGAGAAACAGAGCAAGAAACTTGCGGGTGGCTGGCCCAGGAGCCCAACATCTCTTCATGCTTTGGGGCCTAAGTGGGCTTCTGCCAAAAGCCAGAGACACCGTGCAGTGGGTTGAATGGCAGCCCCCAAAATATATATCCACATCATGATCCCCAGAACCTGTGAATGTGACCTCATTTGGGAAAATAGTCTTGTTGTTGTACTTAAAGATATCACGATGAGAGCATCCAGGATTATCTGTCTGGGCCCTAAATGCAATGACAGGTGTCCTTATAAGAGACACAGACACAGAAGGATGATGGCCACGCAAAAACAGAGGCAGAGTTTGGAGTGATGCAGCCATAAGCCAGGAAATGCCTGGGACCACCAGATGCTGGAAGAGGAAAGGAAGGATTGCTCCCTGGTCTTCAGAGGGAGGTGGCCCTGCTGACACCTGATTTCTGACTTCTGGCCTCGAGTCACGAGAGAATAAAATTCCCTTGTTTTAAGCCACAATCAGTCTGTGGTCATTTGCTGTGGCAGCCACGAGAAGCGAATCCACACTCCTACAGCTGCCTCGCACTGGTACCCTCCTTCCGCTCTCCCTCCTGTCGAATGTCGCATAGTGGTTAGAGAAGAATCAGAAGTCACTGCCTGGATTAAAATCCCAGCATGATGGCCCTCGCTCTCTGAGCCTCAGTACCCTCTTCTGTAATGCGGACGGTGATTGTACTTAACCCATGAGTGGTTGTGAATATCACATGAGGTGATTCATGTGGTCCATGAGCATTTATTGAGCACCTACCAAGTGCCTGGCACTGTTGCAGACACTGGAACAGAGCAGCTCACCAGACAGAAGAGTGCCCACTTAGGAGTGGCCTTCGCCGTGGATGCCTTGCAATGTGCTCGGAGCGTGCCTGGTGGACATGCAACTGACACTGGTGGTTTCTCCTCCTCTGGACAAGGGAGTGAGGTGTAGCCAGGTGCATCCGTCATCATGTGGGGACCGAACAGAGTGGTAAGGGCCCACTTCTACCCACCATCTGCATTTCCAGATAATTATTCCAGACTTGCAAGTCCACTCTCACGCCCCTGCTCAAAGGCCTTGGGAGGCTGCTCACTGTCTTTGGAATAAAGCCCGTGTTTCCCAGCCTGGCGCTCTGGCCCTCTCTTCTGACCCGCAACCTGTGTCTGCAGCCTTGGCTTTCGCCATGTGGCTTCTGCCCAGCAAGCCATGCCAGCACTTTGCCTTCCTCCTGCCACACTGTGCCCATGCTGTGCCCTTCCCTGCTCTGGCACTGGCCACTGTTTGCCTGTCTATACATCCCTCCTAAACTCCCTGGTACTGGGGTATGGATGACCCACAGTTGATGAACCCCAGGTGTATTTGTACCTTGGAAGAGGGGCCTGGAAGGGTGAACCTCTCGTGGAGGAGATTCAGGCGTGTGACCAGGAGATGCGTGGCTCTGGTGGGGAAGGCTCCCTCTGTCCAGTCTGCTGTGCCCCTCAGAGGCCGGTGCTTCTCCTTGCTTCAGCCTTCCTTTCAAGCTGTCCCATGTCGCCCCAAGTAGCTGGCGTGCCACTTTATTTTTTCATGACAAGTGTTGTGTCACACCCCCAGGCCTTTGCTCCTGCTGTTCAGCAAACCAGGAACAGCCTTTCCTCCACTCAGCACTGTGAGCCCCTCTCAAGGGCCCCTGCTGAGCAGCCTCCCCTCCACCCCAGGCGGACAGTGGCCCTCTGCCTTTACTTCCCACAGTCTACCCCGCAGCAGGCTTACCACTTCCCCAGACCCCTGTCCTACTTGGGCCGTGGACCTTGGGGGCAAAGACCAGTATGATTCCTGTCCCGCAGGGCCTGGCACCTGAAGCCTTACAATTGTCCCACCCGCTAAATGCAGGTCTGAGTGTTACGAGCCTGGCCTGAGGTGTGCAGCCTGGCCCAAACAGTGCAGCAAAAATGGGCCCCTGCAGCGGGGCAATGACAGTCCTGTCACTGACCCAGCAAACCCTAGCTCTTCTTGTGTCTTAGTGAGGACAGATGGGGGGTGGACAGGGAGGGGCACACACCCCTCATCAGACCTATGGCCTTCAGTCTACTCCTGTGAAGAGCACTACCAGCACACTGGGGTTGCAGGACTGGACCATGTGGCTGATGGGACCTCATGGTCTAATATATGGTTTTAGGGTTCTAACAGTCTGTTGTTCATTGCCTCATTCACCCATTCATTCAGTCAGTTTGCATTCCTGGAGGCCTCACTGTGGGCCTAACCTGGTGCCAGGTTCTGGGGAGTGTGATGTGCATGGAACAGACCTGGCTGCCCATGGACATAAGAGCTCAGTGGTTCCAGAAGTCCAGCAGCCTGTGGTTTGGGAGTCTGTCTGGGGTTCTAGATGCGGAATCTCCTCAGGTGCTGACCATGAGATCTCCATCAGGAGCCTCCAAGGGCCAGGCTGGCTGAGACACCCCCACCGGGGGAGCCCAGGGATGGCTCCCTCCCTAGGAGACCTCACACCAGCCTGCTTGTTGGTGCAGGCAAGCTCTTGGGATCCCATGTCCTGCATGCAGTGAGAACGAATGAACCCAGAGCCAGGTTAGGCTCATTTCATAGATGGGGAGACAGGCTGCCCTGAGACCAAGCTGCTGCTGTGGGGCAGCTCCTGGGCCCTGAGAGCCCAGGGTAGCCTTGATCTAAGCACGTGGGAACACTTCCTCCACTCTTCCGTGCTGGGCTGGCCATCTGGGAGATCCATGTACAGAGTGTGCAGGCACGGCACACTGTAGCACGATTCCAGGAACTGCAGGAACCTTCCCTGTCTTCCTCCTTTTGTCCAATTCTACCCACAGCCAACACCTGGAATTCCTCTACTTGACCTTTATTCCTTTAATTAAAAGCTCCAATTCCTTTAGACTTTCTGGGAGGGGAAGCCGTCATCAGTTCTGGATGCCATGGTGTGAATGAGTTTCAGGCTTTTTCCTGGGACTGAGTTTTGACAAGAGAGAAGGGAGACTTCAAGAGGGCAGTGGGCCTCTGAGGGAGGGGCTATGACCAGCCAACACTGGCCTGTTATGGCAGTTTGCTGCGGCTTTGGCCAGCCAATTCCCTTCTCTGAGCTGCAGTTTCCCCATTTCGACAATGGGAGTGTTCAATAAGATGGGTAGGTCCTGAGAATCCCAGGGGTTCTGAGGTCTGCAGGCCCTGAAATGGTTTTCCTGGGGTCTGTTTTCACATTTTGGAGCTCCTCATAAGATCTGGTGCAAATTAAGGTTTTTGCAAAGAAAAAGTAAGTGAGGCCAGCCAACCTTCTGGGCCCTGTCTGATTGATTCCAAGAGAGGGGAGTCTCTGAACCTTCTGAGTTCCGTGATTCAGACGTTCCGGAGTCCACAGTATAAACAGTTGATACTGTGGGTGTTCCATTTTGGAAGTCAGGCCACATCATGCTGGGGCTCTGTCATGCTGGGAATCCACAGGCCAGGCATTGAGATCCTGAGTCCCGGGACGGCAGACAGATCAGGGGCTGCAAATTCGAATAGGTGTGGGGGTTGGGTGGGTTTTGTGAATGAGTGAAGTAGGTGAGTGGGAGACATTAGGGAGGGGTAGAAACTGGAGCAAAGTGAAGAAACTTGGCCCTTCTGAAGAGGACAGCTGCTTCTCAGCTCCTGTGGGGAATGTGGGCCCAGTGTGGCAGATCTTCCAATCTTCTAAGAGAAGCTGGACATCTGGAATTTGATGTAAAATCTCCCCATTAAAAACATGCCAGGGCCAAGAACAACGTATCTGTGGGCTGGATTCAGCCCCTAAGTTGCTAGTTTGAGACCCCCAAGGCTATGGGTTGGGACAGGGCGATGTGGCTGGAAGGGTGAGGGGTCGGCACAGAGCAGCTTCTCTGTCCCTCCCTCCCTCTTCCAGGCAGCCCCTTCCCCAGCTCCCGCCCTTGCCCACTCCCCACAGACTTCTGAGAGGCCCTCTGTTCTTCAGAAATAACAACAACTCACGGCATAAAAACATTTGTGTGTTCTGCTAGGACTGTTTCCATGGCAGTTTCCACTACAAGCATCCCAGAATCAAAGTCCAAGGTGGGAACCCTGGGCACTGAGGCTCACATGGGGCCTCTGAGAAGGTGGAGGTGGTCACGATGTCTCGCTCACTCCCCTCTTCTCAGTGGAAGAACAGCCAAACCGGAGCTGAGGAAACCAAGCCCCAAGAACACAGGTGGGGTTTGAACTTGGATGGCCTGCATTCAAATCCCAGCTCTGGGTGACCTTGGTTAAGTGCTTCACCTCTCACTGCCTTCGTTTCTCCTCTTGCAGGCAACAGCAGTGCCTATCTTACAGGGTTAGGGTGAGGCTTCAACAAGATGTCTCACGTAAGGAGTGTAGCGCTGTGCCTGGCACCAGGTAGACGCACTGTGTCATTATTACCGCCCAGTTTCTAGGCCAGGTGGGAGATTGAGCCAGACCTTCTGGAGAGGAAGACTTTGAACTGGCAGGATTTTGACAAGATAGGAAGGGGTCAGTCAAGGTGAGGAGAGGCACAGCGGAAGGGCCTTGTGACTGCAGAAAAGCCACTTCTCTTCTCTGGGTCTCAGTTTCCCCACATGTGACATGAAGGATTGGTCTGGTGGAAGGCTAGGGCTGGTGGCTCTGGTACTTGGTATCCAAAGACAGGTTTTTGGTATCCAAAGACAGGTTTTGAGGACCTGCAGGTGGAACAGCTTGCCTGGTCCAGCCTACCTGTCATGCCCTTCCCAGGAGCTGAATCTTGTGGTCTCTCTTCCTTTCTGCTGAAAATTAACACACATATTTTTGGGAGCGGAAACAACAGAGGCTGGTGTGAGAGATGAATGGCGTTGAGATTCAATTTAGATTAAAAAGCATCTCACCATTTCGCATATTAAAAATTAATAGAGTGTCAAAAATTACTGGACGAAGGCAGCGAGGCCCTGAAAATTCAGAAACACAAATGTCCAGACAGATGCTATGTGGGGTTGTAGGCTTTCAAATGTGAATTTTCTTTCTGTATAATTATAAGCAGAGGTCAGAGCACTAGATGAGGAGCCAGGTTTTGATCTTTGTTCTACCACTGACTTGTGAGTGAGCTTGGGCCAGTTTCACCCCTCGGAGACTCAGTTTTCTCATTAATAAAATGGGAACAAAATAACCCCTAGGCTGGGGAAACTCATGCACAGAGGAGTGTGTGTGAAGCTCTCTAAACTGTAAAGGCATGTGCTTTTACTGTGAAGGTAAAAAAACACTCCAACACTTGTCCAGATTTTTCAACTGAATCTGTGTGTCCTACTATGTACGTAAAAGAAGACAGCCACGGCACAAAGTGAGGGACTGGCTGTATAAGAACTCCCTGCTGTCATGGCTGCTTGCTGTCAGTGGGTATTTGAGGAGCCTTGGCCTCAAAGTGCATCTGTATCCAGCTGTCCTGGATACAAACTGGGCTCTTCCCCAACCTCTAAAACTCTGCCCTGGCCACTCCCATTCCTTTGCTTGGGGTACTTTCCTCTCTCTTTTTAGCCAAATCTGGCTCCTGCAAACTGCAGTCTCAGGCCATTAAAGAGGTTTCATTTGGTCTGCCCCGTGTTTTTTAAAAAATGGAAGTTTGTAACAAACATTAAAAAGTCAATTCCATATAGAAATCTCGACATCTAGCTCACCAAGGGCATATGCCCAGACCTATTGGAGTTGGAACTCATGTTTGAGAGCCGTCTGACAAACTCCAGCCCCACCTCAGCTCTGTTAAGCAAAGCTCGAGGGACAGTGGTTCTCTTGGGGGCAAAGGGAGCCTGCGCTTTGGCCCCAGAGCACAGAGCTGGGGACCTGGAGGAAGAGGTACAAGGAGGGGCCTCTGGCTTTATGAGAGGGAAGGACTTTCCTTTTCTTTTTCTTTTTAAATTAAAAAATAAACTTTAATGTTGAAAATGCAAACGGGGAGGGCAGAAAGATCACGCAAAAGGCTGTGACTCCACTTGGAGAGTTGCACAGCGGCCAGGCAGAGGCGCTCCTCACTTCCCAGATGGGGCGGCAGCCGGGCAGAGGCACTTCTCATTTCCCAGATGGTGGGTGGCGGGGCAGAGCGGCTCCTCACTTCCCAGATGGGGCGGCGGCCAGGCAGAGGCACTCCTCACTTCCCAGAGGGGGCAGCGGCTGGGCAAAGGCCCTTCTAATTTCCCAGACAGTGGGGCAGCCGGGCAGAGGGACTCCTCACTTCTCAGAGAGTGTGGGGGCTAAGCAGAGGTGCTCCTCACTTCCCAGACAGTGGGGCGGCTGGGCGGAGGCACTCCTCACGTCCCAGACGGGGCGGTGGCCGGGCAGAGGCGCTCCTCACTTCCCAGACAGTGGGGGGGCTGGGCAGAGCGGCTCCTCATATCCCAGATGGTGCAGCAGCCGGGCAGAGGTGCTCCTCACTATGAGAGGGAAGGACTTTCTAACGGGTGAGCTGAGGATGGATGGATTATTCCGGGAAGGAGGGAGGGAGCATGTTTACACAGAAGCTGGACGGCCCACAGTGGGTGTCCTGCACCAGATGCCAGGCCCCACTCAAGACTCAAGATCTCCTATCTTAAGGAGGCCTGAGTTCCCCCACCCTTCTCAGGCCCTCTGAAGCTAGAAAAGGTACCTAGGGTCATACTAAATAGTGCACATCCAGTCATTCATTTACTCATTCAATCAATCACCGAATTTTGATTGAGCACCTACTATAAGCCAGACTTTGTTCTATATGTTGGGGACACTACTGTAAGGAAGACAGGAGTGTCAGGAAGGATCGCCTGGCAGAAGTGTAGTTGTAATTGGGTGAGCTTGGAAGGAGAGAGGGTTGATCAGATGAAGGGGTATGGGTCGGGAGAAGGGCTGTGAGAAGGCAAAAGAAACTCCAGAGGTCTTGGGAAAGGCCAGAGTGGCTGAAGCATTCCTGGTTTGCTCCTCAGAAGAGGGGTCAGATGGTCCCCAAGGAAGAGGACACATCTATTGTACCCTTTGTCCCCAGTGGCCAGGAAAGGCTGTGATAGAAACTGAATTTATAGCATGCCACATGGGGTTAGGCTTACACAGGCCTTTGGGGTGAGAGTGAGAGTGTTCTCTAATGGAGACTGTGGCTCTTGTAACTCATCTTTTTGCCATCTTCCCCTTGCCTGCTTGGTAGCTCAGTACTGAATATGCAGTTCACCTCTGTGAGCTACACCAGAGGACTCAGCAGCATGCATCGAGCTGTCAAATCTCCATCCTACTTCTCCTCTCCTCTCTTTGTCTGGATTTCCTAACTTAGGGCATTTAAAATAATTTTGTATGAGACAACTTTTATAAGCTACTTATAAGGTGGGACATGGTTAATTAATCAGAATAAAGAAAAGGCTATTGAGGTAGGTAAAGGAGCAGGGGCTGGGTTAGAGGTCAGAATGAAGGGGCGAGATGAAGGAATGGAGACATTTAACATATGGCTTACTTTCTGCTCTAGTGCTGCACTTGAGGGCAGGGCAGGGTTCTGCTCTTGCCATGTGTGGGGCACCTCACACTGAGAGGCTGGGCTGTATCAAAAGTAGAGCCCAATTGGGAGGGACTCAAGGTGAGTTTTCCAGGCCATCCAGGTGACCACTGACCTCTTCTCCCCTGTTCTGAGGCCCCATGAGGCTGTACATCTTTATTTCCAGCAAAGGGACCCCAGAGATTGTTTTCGCCCCTGGTAAGAGCAGGAATACACTAACTGCCCACTGAGGCTGGCTGATATTCAGGGGCACTGTCTGGCTGAGCGGACCTGCCTGCAGCCTGAGCAAATGATTTCAAGAAAAAAAACCCAACAACAATCACATCCCCCAAACTCTCCATCTGCTGCTCAGAGCTAGTGTGAAAACAAATTGCTCCCCAAGAGGCACCCAGGCCACCAGGGTAGCAGTGAGGGGGTGGAATTAAGTTGAGGGCAGGACTGTTTCCAGGAGTGGGGGGCCCCTTGTCTGCAGGGCCAGTGGCCATCAACTGGGATGAGCTGCATGGTGCATGACAGCAGCAGGCCAATGGGTAACATCAGCCCTGGGTTCAAATCCCAGCAGCTCTTTGGTTCGGGGCTGGTGCCTCGGGCAAATCATTTCCCCTCTCAGAGCCACAGCGTTCACCTCTGTGAAATGGGAATAAATGCGCACCAGCACACAGCAGGCCCTCAGGAAAACTCCCTCCCCTCCTGCCTTTCTGGGGACCAGAGATGGGGATGTGTGTGCTGAGGTTGTCCAGAAGCCCCTGCCCTCACGGGTGGCCACGTGCCCCCTGTAAGAGCCACTTAATGGACTTGGGACAGACAGACAATGCCTCTGTGGGAAAAAAGCCCTGTCTCTGGCATCCCCTGCAGTCTGGGGTTGACGGAGGATTGGGAATATGATGTGTGGAAATAGTGCTTGGCATATGCTGGCCTTCACAAAGGATAGATGCAGCTGTCACTACCACCACTGTACACCACTACTGTTACTCTGGGCCTGGAATATGCATTGCAGGAATTTCTGTCTGTGTTGCCACTGTCTTATCTTGTGTCAGAGAACACCACCACAGCCATAACACGCCCCTACCTAGATCTGGAGACCTGGTTGGAATCTACCTTTCCTTCCTATGTGACCTTGAGTGGATCACTCAGCCTCTCTGAGGGGCCTTGGGTTGTCTCACTTGAGGATCACACAGAACCAAGGCTCTGACAGTGCTTTGTAGATGGTAAAGTTGCTCTATGTTGAGCACCCATTATGCAGATGCACACACTGAGGCACAGGGTTCTTCTGCTGGGAAGGCAACTGAGCCAGGCCTCTTGCCACAGAGCTCAGTGGCCACCCTGCCGTGTTCCAGCCTGATGTAGTTGGGGGTAGGCTGTGTCTTTCTGCAAATGCCCCACAGTGACCCTATCTGGTGAAGCCAATGTGAATGCTGATTCACTCCAGCTTGATCCCTGCGACAACGGGGTGCTCAGGAAATTTCAGATAAAACGAATGGTGAGTGCTTTCTGGGGAAAAACCACAAGGGTGGCCTCGTGGCCCTGCTTCGTGTATTTAAAATGTAGCCTGAGAGGCACCCAGAAGGCAGGCATGGGCCTTAGTGCCCGTGAGAGGCTATCAGTGCATGCATACATGCCCGAGGATGTGGCTGAGTCAGTGTGCAGACGCGGGCACACAAAGGTGTGTGGCACAGGCTGAGTGGGGGAGGGCACCACTGCTGGGACTGTGGGAAGCCACACCGCTTCAAGACAAAGCAATGAAATGGGACAGTGGATCTAGGTCTGGGCCTCGCTCGAGACTCCTTCCAGCTCTGTGACCTTGGGCGGGTGACATCCCCTCTCTGTGTCTTGGTTTCATTTTTTTTTTTTTTTTTTTGAGACGAAGTCTCACTCTTGTCCTCCAGGCTGGAGTGCGATGGCGCGATCTTGGCTCACTGCAACCTCCGCCTCCCAGTTTCAAGCGATTCTCCTGCCTCAGCCCCCCGAGTAGCTGGGGTTACAGGTGCCTGCCACCATGCCCAGCTAATTTTTGTATTTTTAGTTGAGATAGGGTTTCACCACGTTGGCCATGCTGGTCTAGAACTCCTGACCTCAGGTGATCCACCTGCCTTGGCCTCCCAAAGTGCTGGGATTACAGGCGTGAGCCACTGCGCCTGGCCTGGGCCTTGGTTTTTTCATGTGCAGCATGGGAATAATGATAGTGCCTGCCATATAGAGTTAAATGAGGTCGCATCTGGGCACCTGGCACATGGGAAGGCCTTGACTAATATTAGCTGCTATTGTTGTTGCTATTACTGAGCTTTCTCCAAGGCACTAGTTCCTAACTTGGTTGTACACTGGAGCCACCAGGGAGCTTTAAAAAATATATATTATTATTATTATTATTATTATTATACTTTGGGTTTTAGGGTACATGTGCACAATGTGCAGGTTAGTTACATATGTATACATGTGCCATGCTGGTGTGCTGCACCCATCAACTCACCATTTAGCATTAGGTATATCTCCTAATGCTATCCCTCCACCCTCCTCCCACCCCACAACAGGCCCCAGAGTGTGACGTTCCCCTTTCTGTGTCCATGTGTTCTCATTGTTCAATTCCCATCTATGAGTGAGAATATGCGGTGTTTGGTTTTTTGTCCTTGCGATAGTTTACTGAGAATGATGATTTCCAATTTCATCCATGTCCCTACAAAGGACAGGAACTCATCATTTTTTACGGCTGCATAGTATTCCATGGTGTATATGTGCCACATTTTCTTAATCCAGTCTATCATTGTTGGACATTTGGGTTGGTTCCAAGTCTTTGCTATTGTGAATAGTGCCGCAATAAACATACGTGTGCATGTGTCTTTATAGCAGCATGATTTATAGTCCTTTGGGTATATACCCAGTAATGGGATGGCTGGGTCAAATGGTATTTCTAGTTCTAGATCCCTGAGGAATCGCCACACTGACTTCCACAATGGTTGAACTAGTTTACAGTCCCACCAACAGTGTAAAAGTGTTCCTATTTCTCCACATCCTCTCCAGCACCTGTTGTTTCCTGACTTTTTAATGATTGCCATTCTAACTGGTGTGAGATGGTATCTCATTTTACACCTGAGCCCCAAACTAGAGATTCTAATTGAATTGGGCTGGGGCATGGCCCGGACCTTGGGAGTTAGAAGAGCTCCCCAGGGATTGCAATGTGCAGCAGGGGATGAAAACTTAGTGGTCCCTGGAGCAGCGGCTTCAGCATCACCTGGGGACTTGTTAGAAATGCACATTCTCAGGGCCCACCCAGACCTACTGAGTCACACACTCTTGGATGGGGCAGGGCCAGCTGCATTGTCCTTGTCAATGGGGATACAGGCTCGGGTTGAAGAACCACCAGCCTGGGGGAGGAGGGTGAGGAGGAAGCCTAATACTTGCCAGGTGCTTTCGGCACAGCATCACCTTTGAGCCTCGCCAACAACCCTGAGATGTGGGACTTCTTGCTGAGGCCTGTCCAGGTCACACAGTGGGGTGGTGACAGAGCCTGCACTCAGCCTGGGTCGACTGTTCCTTTTCTTCTGTAGGGGCTGCCAGCTCCCACAGGGCCCTTCTCCTTCCCTGAAAGCTGCCAACAGTCAGGCTCACAACCTCTCTTCCTGCAGCAGAGGAGGTCATGAGTGCTGGGACTGACAGACCCAGACTTGAGTCCCCAGGTACACAGAACACTCTGACTCTTTGTCTGCTACTGGTGGCTGCAGAAGGCTGGAGAAGGAGAAACTAGAAACTGAGTGGTGAGAAAAAGGAGACTAGAAGAGGAGATGAGGCAGTGTGGAGCCAGGAGCTGGTCTTCAAGCTCGGCTGTCACAGCATCCCTGCCCTGATCCACAACCTTCCATGGCTCCCCATGTCCTCACAACCATCCAGTTCCTGGGCTCGCAGTGGCTTCTCTGTGAGGTTGTCCCAAAGGACTCCTCCTGCCTCACCTCTAGCCATGACACATTTATCCCACTCTCCTACCAAGCCATGGGTCTGCATGTGCCGGGCATTTGCCTCTGTCTTGGCACATCTGGTTTCGAACCCAGGATGCCTAACCCTCTGTCGACTTATTTAGTTAGTCTTGAGAGACCCAGAAGAACGTTTACTACCACTTCCTGAAAGCCTTCCTTGATTTATTCAGCAAGAACAATCTGTCCTCATCCTCCCCTGACAGCATTTGTCACCTGGCTCATTTATTCACTAACACATTTACTGCGCATCTCTCCTGTGCTGGGTTTTGGCCCTGGGGGTCAAACACCAACTGAGGCCCACCCTTTGCCACTACTGCCTTCTGGTTTCTGATTCCACCATCCTCTAGAGGGAGGCTGCTTGCACCAGCACACAGCAGGTCCTTAGGAAACCTCCCTCCCCTCCTGCCTTTCTGGGGACCAGAGATGGGGATGTAAGTGCTGAGGTTGCCCAGATGCTCCTGCACACATGGGTGGCCACGTGCCCCCTGTAAGGGCCACTTAACAGACTTGGGGCAGAGAGACAACGCCTCTGTGGGAAAACAGCTTGTATCGTGGGCATCTGCTGTGATATTGGTCTGTATGGGCTGTCAAGGTAAGTTCAGAACCAGTCTGATGGTCTGGCTATCATCTGGTGTGCATTGCAGGCATGTACACAGTGCCTAGAGTTTATGATCACGTCACAGTGTTGATGGTTCCTGATGGGCAAGGTGCAGGGTAAGGGGCGTCTCTCTGATACCTAGTGATTCTAGGTGGGGTTTCCTATGAATCCAGTCTCTGTCATGTGGAAAGCGGCAGCATCTACCTGATCCTCCCCGGTAGCATTTGTCACCCAGCTCATTTACGGTTATGTGCTCATACGCAGACCTGACATCTAGACACGCACATGCACAAACAGATGTGGCACACAACTGCGGATGTGGCATTAGATTGTGGATGTGAATGTGCACAGTGCAACGCTGGGTGGTTTCTCTGCAAGCATGTGGACGCAATGTCCATTCGCTTATGTGCACCCACATGGACATGGCACAGAACGGGCACACAGAAGTTGTGTTCCTATAATCCAATGCACGTGTAGACACAAGTTTCCACTGATTTAAACCCACCACCTACCTTTTCTCCAAGTTAGGCTGAGTTCCCACTCCTCTCTCCACTGTGGGAATTCCTTACTAAACTTCTCCGCTCAGGGCTCCAGACTTCCCACATGGGCAGGGACGTGGGTGTGGGGGCTGGGGATCTGGGTGGAAGGGGGTGGCCAGGACTCATCTAGAAGCTGTGAAAACATCAATGATCTGTACCAAAGAATAGGGGGATCTAGTGAAGCTGGGGCCCCTGAGAAAGGTTTACTGGATAAAATACAGGATACTCAAGAGAAATCTGAATTTTAGATAAACAGCAAATCATTTACTACTAATTAAAAAATTAACAAACTTATTGTTTATTTGCAATTACAATGTCCCTGGATGCCCTGTATTTTTCTTTGTTAATCTGGCCACCCACCCCTAAGGCTCCCTGTCCCCTCTCCTCCACATCCCGTGGCCAGCCGCTCTCACCCTTCCATTCAACAGTTGGGAAAATGGAGACCCAGAGACACGGAAGCGACTTGACCCAGGTCCAGGGAGGTTCAGCTCCCTGGGGCTGGACCCTGACCCCTGGCCCAGGCCCTCTTAGCACCCCACAGAGACGAGGGAAGGGAACGACGGCTCGGCTTGCTGGAATAGAGCCTTACTACACACACAAATGACGGTTGTTTCATATTCCCTCCCTATCAACCTCACTGAAGAGATCTGGTTCAGCATGCCCAGAGGTGATCTCTGAGAGGTCTTTGTCTCAGCCCTTTGGGAAAATGGAGGCCAGAAAAGCCCCTTATTCCTCCTTCTGGGGAGGGGCCTCCATGGTTGAGCGCAGACAAGAAGCACTTCCCTGTCCCTCCAGGTGGGGACACTTTGCAGAGCTGCTACCTGTAGCCTCCCAGGACGCCTTTCAGAGGCAGAGGATGCAGAGTTCTAGTCTCCACCCTGACACTTAGTGAGAGCTTCCGCAAGTGGTGCCCCTTCCCTGAGCCTCAGTTTCTTTATCCACAAATTGGGAGAGAGGGACAACCTAGCTTCACCTGCTGAGGTAGATGAAAGAAAGTGCAAAGGGCAGTGGTGGTGGGCACACAGCTGGCGCCCAGAGCCTGGGTGGAACATTCCTCTCCCACTACCTTTGAGCTCAAATGTTACCCCCCGCAGTGCATCGACAGCAGTGGTGGCATGCTGGTGTCTTCTCATTGTTCTGTGATCTCAAGTGGCCCCTTCAATGATGCAGGACCAATGCCCCTCTCATGGGCCCCACTCGGCTGGGGCTGCAGATAGGCGGGCAAGAAATGAGCACATGTGCTCCTACATGATCATCACTTTATACATGGGGCTTGCATTTCCATTCTCCTGGCCATTCTGTAAGATAGGGATTTTAAACTTCATTTTATGGGCAGACGGACTGAAGCACAGACAGATAAAGAGCCTTGCTCAGGGCCATACGGCTAAAGCTAGGATTTGAACTCAGGTCCCTGAGGCTCCGAACTGTACTGTCCTCACACCCTATCATGTTGTCTGCTTCAGGATGCAGCACTGAAATCAAAGCTGACAACTCTACCATTTTCCTTGTTACTTTTGAGACAGCCTTTTGCTATAAACAGAGACTTGGCAATAGACAAGAGCTAGTTCCTTGGGATGCCAAGCACCTGAAGGAAATTGGGAAAACTTAGTCACCAGGCTGCGTGTTGCTAAATATTTGTGTTGTCACTGTGGTGTGGGTTCCTCCATTAGCATAAATAAAAATCTTATATTTGAAAAGCAAAAAATCCACAAGTCCTTCAAAAGCTACATCATTTATAGAAAAATGCATTTCTGTCTTTGGAAAGTGAGTGGGCTAAATAAATGGTGGTACATCTATTCCAAAGAATACTACACAACAGATTTAAAAAATGAGATCCATTTATATGTACTAACATAGAAGGCTCTCCAAGATAAACCGCTGAGTGAAGAAAGCAAGTTGCAGAACAATGTGTATAGTTTTATTCCAC
Source organism: Pongo pygmaeus (assembly GCF_028885625.2). Classification (NCBI taxonomy): domain Eukaryota; kingdom Metazoa; phylum Chordata; class Mammalia; order Primates; family Hominidae; genus Pongo; species Pongo pygmaeus. The sequence continues at coordinate 67,473,105 of NC_085930.1, read as the reverse complement.
TTATGTAAAACAGAAAACTTTACAAAACAATAGTCTATTTTTTATGACTATATATATGTAAATGTGTAGCAAGAGGTCTGTAAGGATCAGCTCAAACTCATGAAGGTGGTATCTCTGGGGAAGGGAAAGGGCACTATGATTAGTTGCAGTGGTTTAGGGGACTCTAGCTTTGACTAAAATATTTTAATTTTGGCTGGGCACGGCGGCTCACACCTGTAATCTCAGCACTTTGGGAGGCTGAGGCAGGTGGATCATCTGGGGCCAGGAGTTTGAGACCAGCCTAGCCAACATGATGAAACTCCGTCTCTACTAAAATATATATATACGTATATATATAAATTAGCTGGGCATGGTTGTGCACGCCTATAGTCCCACCTACTCAGGAGGCTGAGGAAGGAGAATCACTTGAACCCGGGAGGTGGAGGTTGCAGTGAGTCGAGATAGTGCCACTGTACTCCAGCATAGGTGACAGAGCGAGACGCTGTCTCAAAAAAAAATTAATTTTAACCAAGAGAACGTTACTTACATAATTCAGACTTTAATTTAAAGGGGAAGTCAATATGAACTATAAGAAAATAAAGGTCTGTTTCCATATAACCTTTGGATGAAGTGGATCTGGGGACAAACATTCCTGGGTTAAAATCTCAGCTGCCTCACTTACTACCTGTGTGTCCCTGAGGGAGTCACTTCACCTCCTCTGTACCATAAGCTGTGGTTCCTAACCCAGAGCCTGGCTGTGAAGATTAAAATAAGATAACAAGTGTGACGCGCTGGGCACACAGTAGGTGTTCATTGTGTACCCCCATCATCTCTTCTTTTCCTCCATGTCCTGTCCCTGTCTTCCATCAGAGTCCACTCCTGCCTCCTGTACCTGTTACACCATCCAGCAAAACTCAAGAAAAACATCTCAGATATGACCACATCCCTCTGCCATCTGCACACTGGTCCAGGCCACCATCCTTGCTCACCTGGATGGCCTCAGCAGCCACCTTGCCTGTCTCCCTGTTCCCACCACCCTTAATTTGTACTCTACCTTGCAGCCAGAGGGACATTTCAAATGTGTAAAGTGCAGTGTGCTCATGTCAAGCCCTTGCTCAGAATGCTCCAGTGGCTCCCACTGCAGGCAGAGAATATCCATTAGAGAAGATCCAGAAGGCCCTGCACAGAGGGCCCCTGCTCTCCTCTGCAGTCTCATTCCCCCTTCCCATCATTGTGCTCCAGTGACACCAGCCTCTTTTCTGAGGCTTCAACACAAGTACTTTCCTGCCTTAGGGCCTTTGCTGTGCTGTTCCCTCTTTTTGGAATGCTCTTCCCCCTGCCTCTGTACCTAATTCAATTTTTTTTTGGCTGAACCCCCCTCCTAGATAGGTTACACCCCCTTTGGAATGCTCTCACAGCTCCCTGAAAATCCTTTTCCTTTTAATCATTATTTTAATAATTATTAATGAAATTGGTTTTTCTTAATGCTTGATTCCTTTGCTGACTCTAAGCTCCATGAGAACACTCAATAAACATGTGGCCTCTCCTAGATACACCTGCACAGGAAGAAGGAAGGTGAGGAGTGGTCAGTGCTTAACTCCAAAGCAACGTCTGCTCTAAGACAGGCATTTTCAGGCTGAAGACTGGGGAGCTGGAGAGATACTCAGGGTCTCCGGGAGTCACTCCCCTCTGTGCCCGAGACCACATAGCAAGCGCCTCAGTGGACTCCCTTGTCCTTGCTGTTGACAGGAGGGATGGAGGAGCCTCCAGCCAGACCCCCAAGGCCGTGAAGGCCACAAAAGGACTTGGGGAAATACACATCTCCAGCCTTGGCCTCAGCCTGGGATGTCACTCGAACTTTCCATTTAGGTGCGTGAAGTTACTACTGGGCGAAAAAGCTGTTGAACAGCTGGTAAACGCCAGGAAAGTAGAAGTCTTCATTTCTGTGATCGTGGCTCCTCCCTGCTCTTAAAAAAGAGAGCTTATTTGAGGATCAGGAGGCGTTTCCTAGAAATAGATTCCTCCTCAGTGAGAAATAATTTTGCGGGGGATAGGAGGGTGGGGTGGGGGTGGGGGGAAGATGGTGATGAGATGGTGATGAAGCAAATCAGAAAACTCATGGAGACCCCATGAGAGAAGGTCCCTTGTGAAAGTTGATTTAGAAACCGCATTCACATCTGTGATTGCGTCTGAGTCTCAAGACTGCAGGGCCTGCATTAAGAGGTTCAAATTGCAGACAAGGAAACTGTGGTTTAGGGAGGTTAGGGAACCAACCCAAGGCCGCACATCTAAACTTCAAAACATTGATGACATCACAGTGCCATGGATCATGGCACTCTGCATGGACATTATGTAATTTTCTTTTCTTGGTTTCCTTGTGACCTTATTTTGCTCTCCCCGCCCATTTTACAGTTGGGGAAACTGAGGTATGGAGATGTAAGGACATCTATCCTGTGGATTTCAATGGAATCTCTCTGAATCTAGCACCCAAATGTTTACCACTGCATCATTACCCCCTCTCTGCACCCCTGACTGTGAACCTGGGCCTGTATGTAACCTGTGCTAGCTCTTCCAACTGGGTGGGTCCTCAAGAAGGAGGCTGGAAAAGGATTACGAGGAGCCCCATCTTGTGGTTGAGGAAACCGAGGCACAGAGAGGGGAAAGTGCCTCTCCTCAAGGCAAATCAAGGGTGCCTGGTTCCGTACCCTGGACTGTACATGGCAGCACACTGCCTACTTTGAAGAGCAATGTTTCAGAGTCCCTAACTCTGCCATGATCCTGGCATCAGGGCCACTTGGAAACCTCTGATCTCCTGGGAGGCAGTGTGGCTGGGGGATTAAGGGGGTCTATGGAGTCAGAGAGACCGGAATTTGAATCCTGGCTCTGTCACTTCCTAGTTGTATGACCTTAAACAAGTTACATAAACAGCTTTGGGCCTGTTTCCCTACCTGTAAAATGGGATAAGTGGTATCTACCTCCTAAGATGAGTCTGAGGATCAAATGATGTAATGCACATAATGTGCTCAGCATGCAGGGGAACACCTCAATGAATGGAAGCCATTATTGGTGCTGTTATTATATCCTAAAGAGCCGTGGTATTGGCTTTATGTACCCAGCTCCACGGCCCCTTGGTCTTCCCTGATTCTGAGTTGCAGCTGCGATGGGCAGCTCCCAGGTGTGTCGCCCATACGTCACCCCCATGTACCCACTGAATCTGTCTTCTGTTTCAGGGCTTTCTCTGAGGATTGGAGGTCACTGGGTCTCCCCGAGCAGGGAGCCCAGAAGTGCTGGGAGTTACCCAGACCCTACCCAATGGCAGATCGGAGTCAGGATAAACACTGCAGCCTTGTATCCTCAGAGGGACAATTCTGAGGGACATCCTGCTTGCTTTCTCCAAGGGTCCTTGAGGGGCTGAGCCCAGTTGCCTGCAGCAGTAACTGGTTCAAGAGGGTGTCCTGTTTGGGCAGTTCTCTCTTCCCTGTTTAACGTTCCCTCCTCTCTTGCTCCTGAGATCACTCCCAGATATTCCATCTGCACCCCGTCCGTGGCCCAGGCTCTGCTTTTGGGGGAGTCCTAATGAAGACAGGTGCCAAGGTTGGTAAAGGAGGCTCATGCAGGGTGTGAGGAAGCCCTGGAGTCTGGCTTCCTGGGTTGATCTTTTCTCACAGGGCTTCTGTTTCCTCCAGACTGAGGGGCTTGGATTGGTTCTCTAAGGGCCCTTCTTGCTAGAAAATTCTGAGATCCTCTGGCATACATCTCTTGTAACCATATCATTCATTCATGAAGCCATTCACATTTTATGAGGGGCCTTCTAAGGCTGCTGGGTCAGCACTGTGGCCCTGGCGCCTAGTGGAGGGTGCTGGCCAACCGGAGGGAGGGAATGGACCTGGGCTGCTTTGAAGGGTGCAGAGAGAGGGCCCCACTCAGGGTGCCCCACCCCATGGAAAAGGTCACTTTTGTGGCAGGCCTTTTATGGAGAGGCCTGCTCTCTTCTCTCTCGCTCGGCCTTGCTGCTCACCTGCCTGGCTGTCCTTCTGGCAGAGAAGCTGGCTTGAGTCCTTTTCTGAATGAATATAGTGTCTGGGCTCATTCATTCATTCATTCATTCATCTGTTCATTCAGTGGTGACCGTGCACCTCCCTGTACCAGCACTCCATGAGCACAGTAGAAATGTCAGCACCCCACCCTCCTTGATGCTCTGCACCCACTCAGAGGCCTTATGTGTAACGCTGTTACCACATGCTGCTTCAAAATGTGTAGGGAGCAAATGGGATATGTGCAAATAAAATATCATTTAATTTTGACCTTCTGGGCTTTGAACTGTGTGGTCACAGCATCTAATGACTAACCGTGGCTCTAGGCATCCCATTTTCCAGCTGTGTGGCCCAAGGTAAGTCACTCACCTTCTCTGGGCCTCAGGGGCTATAGAATGCAGAGAACCGGCAGACCCTAAAGGGTGGATAAGTGGTGAAGTAACTTGTCTAAGTTCACACAGCTGTTAGTGGCACAGCCACGGCTAGAACCCAGGTCTTTACACAAGACCCCCACGGTCTTGTTGCCTCATGATGCTGGTGTGTGAGGGTGTCTCTCTTGGGAACTGTTAAGCATTTGCAACATGAATCATTCATACTGAAGCCTAACTGCACACTATTGGATTTTCTTTTGTAATTTAAATGTTTCACGTGTCTCTCCAATAATTTGGCAAAGGCTACCCTACCTCTGTTGCTGCCCGTACAACACAGAAGGGCTAGCATCTCTTTCACTTCATGTGCCAGGCACTGAAGCCCCCGTCCAGCCAGAGGCCAGCTATTCCTTTTCCTCACAGGACCTGGATGGTGGTAAGCATAGCACCAGGTTTAGTAAAGATGCTGGACTGAACAAGGCCCACGCTAACATGAGGGCCACAGTGACAGACGAAAGACATAGTCAATGAATCCAAGTGCAGCAGGCAGTCATCACCAAAATGACTGCAAAAATCCATTGACATCTCTATCTAGAAACTGGTCACATTCTCTCTGTAAGTATTGTTGAGAAGTGCATTGTTTAGGGAGAGAGTGCTTCTTTTAGCAAACTTTTTCTGATGTTTTGCTAACTCTAAACACTAGAGAAGATGCGTGTGTCTGGTTTTAGGAATCTAGTTCCTGTGATGTCTGAGGGCTCACAGGTCCCTGCATTCCTGCTGGAAGGTGAGCCTACCCTCCTTTGGGAGGGAAGGACAATTCCTCTGCTGACCAGCCATGCCCCTGGTCTTGCCAGGTTGAGAACAGGAATGTTGGAAGACTGGCTTGATAATTAGAAGGAGACTCAGAACTCTCTCTCTTTTTCAGTTGTTAAACAGTCTGTGGAGGAGGAGAGGTTGCAGGACCTGGCCACTGGTGAAACCACAGACAGCTGTGAGCCCAGGTTGTGCCCTAGTTTGCCAGACCATGAGCTCTGTGAGGAGGTTGGTAGAAACTGCCCTGTTACCTAAAACAGAGCTCAGCACATAGTAGGTGTTCAATAAACAGGTGCTGAATGAATGACCACAGGCTACAGATCCTACAGGAAGAGAAAAGCATGCCCCTTAAGGTCACCAATTAATAACACTGAAATTAGCTGAGAATAGTCAGGCTTCTCAAGAAAGTTATCAAACTGTACTCCCAGAATATTTTTATTCGTAAGAACAAATGCTTTTTCACTAATTGGAATTAATGAATAACAAGGTAATTCTGCTTAAAGTAAGAGTTTTCTAAAGGCTTACAGAAGAAAAAATTCATGATTCTAACTTAGACCTTAAGTGGTTTACAATTAGACCTGAACTTTAGGGACTCACTGCTCACATCTCTGCACCTTCAGTTGCCCCTTTCCTTCTTTCATTTTAGCTTTCAGAGACTGGTCCAATCTGAAGGCTCCCACTGCCACCCCTAGGACAGCAGGAACGAATACATCTCATCTTGCAAGTGAACTGTGACTGATGCATAGGGGCTCCCTGGAGTTAAGCTGAGGAGTCTGAACACTGGGATTGATTAGTGATGTCTGCCACAGATTTGGGTTAAGGAAATAGGGATAAGCAGTGTCTCTCACCCTGTCTTCTCTCTCTTTCAATCCCTGGTCCAGGATTTCATGGGATCCACAAGGTAAGCTCCACTTGATTATCTACGTCTTCAACTCAGCAAGTCTAAGACCAAACTAATTGTTCCCTTCAAATCTATTCCTCTTTCAGATTATATTGATCAGCCTCCCTGGGGTTTCTTGGATTTGACCTTTCTTTACTTTTGGGGTCATCACACGAATTCGGACTCTCAGCGTCTCCCATCTGGCTATTCCTACAATGGCTCCTTAGTGGGTCTCCCTCTTCTAAGGCTCACTGCCTTCTGACCCACAATATACGCTGTTCTAATCACTCTGAAATGCTTTACCAATAATGTCTAACACCCATCGTGTGACAGTTAAGCCTAACCTTGGTCATTCATTCATTTCCCTTCCTTTTCTTTTTCATTTAATCTTTATAAACAAGCATTTTGAGATTGCTGCATCCAAAATATCAGGTATGTGGTGTCTCCTCAGGACACAAAGACACAGTCTGGGATGGTGAAGGTGGAGGGAGACACCTAAACAATTAATTCCAATTGATGGCAACAAATTTGTCCATGCTTTCCACCTGAAATACCTCTCCCTCCACCTTCAGTTCTTTTTCCAGGCCTGGTCTGTCACCTCCTCTTGGAATCTGCCTCAATCCATCCTCACCTAACCATGTTTCCTTTTCTCTCGTGGTGCCTACCACATTGCTAACTGTTATGAAGGCCTGTTTGGGTCTGCCTACCTTCCTGTAACCCCTTTCTGCCAGCTTGAGTGTTCTGCCTCATTTCTATATAAGGTCAGTGGTCCAGCACATGGTAGAGTTCCAGTAAGAGTAGAATGGATTCAACTCCAGTTTTAAAGTAAATCCTTCATGTGTTCTATTTCTCCTTACTGACACCCAATCCGATTTCCTAGACCTGCCATCCATTTGCCTTGATGCTGGGCTCAGGGCTAGGCTGCCTGGCCTTGCTGCTTATGGCCTGGACATGTTAACCTCCAGGTGCCTCGGTATTCCCATCTGAAAAAAGGTGATTATACTAGAACCCATCTCACTGAGTTACAGTGAGGATGAGATGAGTTAGTAATGCCTGTTAATACTAGAACCCATCTCACTGAGTTACAGTGAGGATGAGATGAGTTAGTAATGCCCGTTAATACTAGAACCCATCTCACTGAGTTACAGTGAGGATGAGATGAGTTAGTAATGCCCGTTAATACTAGAACCCATCTCACTGAGTTACAGTGAGGATGAGATGAGTTAGTAATGCCCGTTAATACTAGAACCCATCTCACTGAGTTACAGTGAGGATGAGATGAGTTAGTAATGCCCGTTAATACTAGAACCCATCTCACTGAGTTACAGTGAGGATGAGATGAGTTAGTAATGCCTGTTAATACTAGAACCCATCTCACTGAGTTACAGTGAGGATGAGATGAGTTAGTAATGCCTGTTAATGTGCTTAGAACAGTGTTTCGCACTTGGTAGAAGGGTGAGCCACAATTATGGTCATAAAAGGCTTTTCCAATGTTTTTGGAAATGTGCACTTTTTTCTATTTTTCCTTTAGGGCTGAATTCATTCAGTGTTGGTTTGGAACTATTACCCTCTCCTGCCTTGTATTTCATCCCTGTCATGTGAGTTCCGGGGATCCTCTTGCCTCCCCAGGAGGGGTTGTGCTATGAGGGGGCAAGGGGAGGGAAGGGTTGCTGGACCAACCACTTCTGTCCGGGAAGAATCACCAACCCCTCCCCTCAGTGGGCCAACACCTGGTTGCCTAGCAACATCTCTACAGCCACTTGAAATTTTATGGGGAGACACAATGTTCCCATTGAGCCCTCAAATCACAGTCCATTGAGTTCTGTGCAGCCTGAGGCTCAGTGAAAAAAGCAAGATGAACAGAAGAAAGCACCAAGCTGTTCAGAGGACAGAGCACTGTGTGAGGAGACTGTGCTGGGGTTCCAGCCACGCCTACCCTGGCAGGCCGAGCAACCCAGGGCAGTGTGAGGTGTCACAGAGGCCTTCACCCAAGTCTGAATTCCTAAAGCGGACTTGTCACAGCCTCACCGGGCCAGCTGTTTCTCCTCCCAGAACCCTGGCCTCTTCTCAGCTGTGAGAGTGAGGATTTAGCACCTGCTTGGCAGGGCTTTAGCAAAAATGAAACGAGATGATGCATCACGTCTCTCCCTGACTCCCTCACTGTAGAGGAAAAGCCCACACAACCCATGGTGCTCCTGCAGCCTCCTGTTGTCCAGCCCCATTCAGTCCCCTGGCTTCGTCTCCCACCCAATCTCCACTCAGGTCCCACCTCCCAGCCTTTGCCCACCTTCTCCACTTTGCATCCTCCGGGTCTCCTCTGCCTCTGGATCCCAGGCTCTGAGAGGCTCCGCTCTGTTATTTCCTACCCAGCCCTTGTCTTATTTCCTCCAGAGTCCTTAAGACAGTGGAAAATCTCCATTATTTTCCCATTTACAGGCACACCCTACTTTATTGTGCTTCACAGATAGTGCATTTTTTTCACAAATTGAAGGTTTGCAGCAACCCTGCATTGAGCAAGTCTATAGGTGCCATTTTTCCAATAGCACATGCTCACCTCATTTCTCCAAATCACATTTTGTTAATTCTTGCAGTATTTCAAACTTTTTCATGATGATTAAATCTGTTGTGGTGATTTGTGATCTTTCATGTCACTATTGTAACCGTTTTGGGGCACCACGAACCATGCCCATATCAGATGGTGAACTTAATCAGTCAATGTTGTATGCGTTCTGACTGCTCCACTAACCGGCTGTTCCCTGTCTCTCCATCTCCTTGGGCCTCCCTATTCCCTGAGACACAACAATACTGAAATTTGACCAATTAATAACTCTACAGTGGCCTCCAAATCACTTTAAATCAAAAGCTAAAAATGACTAAGCTTAGTGAGGAAGGCATGTCTCACTAAGATAGGCTGAAAGCTAGGCCTCTTGTGCCAAATGGTTAGCCGAGTTGTGAATGCAAAGGAAAAGTTCTAGAAGGAAATTAAAAGTGCTACTCCAGTGAACACCCGAATGATAAGAAAGTGAAAATGTATTGCTGAAATGGAGAAAGTTTGAGTGGTTTGGATAGAAGATCAAACCTGCCACAACATTCCCTTAAGCCAAAGCCTAATCCGGAAGCCCTAACTCTCTTCAATTCCGTGAAGGCTGAGAGAAGTGAGGAAGATGCAGAAGAAAAGTTGGAAGCTAGCAGAGGTTGGTTCATGCGGCTTAAGAAAATAAGCCATTTCTGTAGCATAAAAGTGCCAAAGAAGTGATTCCTTTTGAAATATGACTACTCACTGACAATGCACCTGGTCACCCAAGCGCTCTCATGGAGATGTGCAAGGAGATAAATGCTGTTTTCACAAGTGCTCTCATGGAGATGTGCAAGGAGATAAATGCTGTTTTCACACCTGCTAACACAACATCTATTCTGCAGCCCATGAGTCAAGGAGTCATTTAGACTTTCAAGTCTTATTTAAAATATACATCTCATAAGGCAATAGCTGCCATCTATAGTGATTCCTCTGATGGATCTGGGCAGAGTAAACTGAAAGCCTTCTGGAAAGGATTCACCACTCCAGATGCCATTAAGAACATTGGTGATTCACAAGAGGAGGTGAAAATATCAACATGAAAAGGAGTTTAAAGGAAGTTGATTCCAACCCTCATGGATAACTTTGAGGGGTTCAAGACTTCAGGGGAGGAGGTCACTGCAGATGTGGTGAAAATAGCAAGAGAATGAGAATTCTTAACTTGTTCATTCATAAGAAGCAACTCCTCTTCCATTCAAGTTTGATCATGAGATTGCAGCAATTCACTCACTTCTTCATGCTCCACTTATCTTTGGGTATCCTAACATTCCCAGTCCCATCCCCCTTCTCCCACCTCTTCCTCACTAGGATACATTTGGAGAAATCACAGTATCAGAAGTAGTACTCCCTACTTGGTTAGAACTTGGAGCTGTCAGCTGAGCAAGAGCCAAGTCCCAAGAGGCCACCAAGTGTCCAGTAAAGAAAGGGTTTTAATAAGGCTTTTCTGACATGCCTATTTTCTCCGGGGTTGGCCACAGTTCTGTGACCCCTTTTCTTTACTGGACACTCGGTGGCCTCTTGGGGCTTGGCTCTCACTCAGCTGACAGCTCCAGGTTCTAACAGAGTAGGGGGTGCTATTTCTGATACTGAGATCTCTCCAAATGCATCCCAGTGAGGAAAGAGTGGGAGAAGGGATATAGGACTGGGAATGTTAGGATATCCACAGATAAGTGGAGCATGAAGATATCAGTGAATTGCTGCAATCTCGTGATCAAACTTGAATGGATGAGGAGTTGCTTCTTATGAATGAGCAAAGTGATTTCTTGAGCTGGAATCTACTTTGGGTAAAGATGCTGTGAACATTGTTGAAATGACAACAAAGGACTTAGAATACTCCATACCTTAGTTGACTGAGCAGCGGCAGTGTTTGAGAGGACTGATTCCAATTTTGAAAGTGGTCTACTGACTGCATGCTGCAGGAACCTTTCATGAAAAGAGAGTCAACCTACGCAGCAAACTTCATGGTTGCCTTATTTTCAGAAATTGCCATTGCCACCCCACCTTTAGCAACTGCCACCCTGATCAGTCAGCAGCCATCAACATCGAGGCAAGACCCTTAACTGGCAAAAAAATGACGACTTGCTGTGGGCTCAGACAATTGGTAGCATTGTGAGTGTGTGACTCATTTTATTGTGATGTTTGCCTTATCGCAGTTGTCTGGAACCCCCATTATCTCCTAGGTGGACACCTATACTTGCTTTTTTGCTTGTCACACGCACACACAAAGCCAAAATACGCAAGCCCCATGAGGGCAGAGACATTGTTTTGTTGTTTTTGTTCACTACCCTTTTATCTCCAGGGCCTAGAACTGTGTCTAGCATATAGTAGGTGCTCAAGAAACATCTACTGAATGAATAACTTAAAAAAAAAATGGATTTTCCAGTGTCTGGCGCTTGGTAGGTATTCAGAGGCCTTAGCTCTCTTGTTTCATTTTAGGTTTTGCTTTTCCAAAAAGGGGGTGGGCTGGCACCCTGAAACCCCACATTGCTAGATCCGGCATCTACTGGAGGCAATTCTTTTAAAGCTATTTATAGCAAAAGATAAAAATAGCTCTTAATGAAAGCATGGTAGAAGAAAATCATCACTCCCGGCACTTTTCAGGGACAAAATTTCAGGACAGAGCTGGAATGACATGTCCTAGAGGCTCTGAAATTTAAATACATGAAATAGGGAGAGGAAAAAATATCTACAAGCTGAAAGCATCTGGAACACATTCAAAGAGCAGGGGCTTGAGCCAGGCAGGTGCTGGTTTGGATCTCACCCCTGTCACCTGTCAGTGCATGGCCTCGGGCACACTGTGCCTCAGTTTCCTCATCTGTAAGACAGTGATAATACCGGAAGGAGATGCCATAATAAAGGGCATGTCCTTCCTCCTCTAGTGCTCAGAATTAAACCCCAGGGCTGGGACCTGCCCCTGGCTCAGGCGAGATCTCCACCAGCCTCCCACGTTGAGGCTGCACAGGCCTGAAGCCTGGCAGGCTCCCAGAGATGGTACTTGTTAGACAATTTAGGAAAGCCCCGGGGCAGGTATGGGAGTGGGGGTGACAGAAAAGCTGGCAGTTCTAGATCAAACATTCAGCAGTTCCAGGAGCCAGAACATGAGAGGGAGAGTTTTGCGGCCTGGCCTCGCATTAACTGCAGTGGTTGAAAAACTGATTATTTTAAACCCCAGCGCTCACTTGCTCAACACTTCCCCTCGCCTGGGTAATTAGATCTCCCAGGACTTCAAGAGGATGCTGGCGGCTTCACGCCAGAAGCGAATCTCACTCACATGTCCTTGAGGCTGGCAAGGAGGTGGCAGGGGCATGTCTTCACTAGCTTAGATCACAGCCCCTCTGGGCTTAGGGCTGTCCCTCTGGGACCTGTCTCTTGATAGGGGTCAAAGGGACGCAGCTTTCTACATCAGGGACAGAGGGAACGACAGGGAAGCCTGGCCAGGGCATGTATAAGGAGGCTGTGGAGAAGTTGCTGTTGGCTTTGGCTAGGGTTAGATTCTGTGATGTCTCCGTGGCCCCCAAGCTCAGCTGGGCTGGGGGTTCTGGTTGGGGTAGGGGATGGGCTGGGGGAGCCCTCAGTATGCAGATAGGCACCTCCACACACATGCATCTGCTCCTGTTTTCATTTACTTAGAATCCCTGCTAGGGCCGGGGTTTCAGAGGCCAGTGAAGCTGTCTTGGTTCAGGAATCCAAAAGCCCAGGCTGGTGCCTGCCCCCCAACCAGATGTGCTCCAGCTGCCTCTCTCAAGTGGATGGGAAACCCTTTAGCCACTTATGGGCTGAGGCGAAGTGTGGGAATAGAAAAGCTACCCTCTGCATTCTACAGTTTGCCCCTGTAGGAATTTTTTTTTCTGCAATGGGGCTCACCCAGGGATTTTCCCACATGCCTATTTTCTCAGGGATTGGCCATAATTATGTGACACCTTTTCCTTACTGGACACTCAGTGGCCTCTTGGGACTTGGCTCTCACTCAGCTGACAGCTCTAGGTTCTAACAGAGTAGGGGGTGCTATTTCTGATACTGTGATTTCTCCAAATACATCCCAGTGAGGAAAGAGGTGGGAGAAGGGGGATAGGATTGGGAATGTTAGGATACCCAAAGATAAGTCCTGACTCTGTCACCCCCTCGCTGTGTGACCCTGGACAAGTCACTCTCTTAGCCTCAGTTTCTTTAGTATAAATGGGAAGTAAAAAGTGTGTGTCCCCCTGAGCAGCTATGTTACAAGACGAAACCATGAAGGTTATAGGGTCTTGCAGAGTGCCTGGGAGAACCCAAGGAATGGACATAGGGGATCTGAAAATATGAAGAGCCGAGGCCCCACTGTTACCCACCTTCAGCAGATCCATAGAAAGTAGTTCCTAGGCATCCAGCACGTCAGCTGATGCTCAGGATAAATGTCACCTCCAGAAGGAAGCCTGTCTTGATTGCCCACCTAGAGCTGCCCCTCCCTCAGTCACTCTCAAAGCACTTATCCACTCGATATTTTGTTGTTCATTAATTTATTCTGTATTTTTTTTTCTGGACCCGTGGAAGCTTTGTGAAGAAGAGTATCTTCGTTGGTTTTGCTCACTGCTATATACCTAGCTCCTAGGACAGCATCTAGCACCAAGTAGTTGCTCAATAAATTGTTCTTTAAAGTACAAAAAAAAAAAAAAAAAAAAGAAGAAGCAGCTTATTTGAATTAGTAAATGAATGCAGTGATTCTCAGCTAGGGGGTAGGGCATACCCCACTAGGGGATGTGCCAAAGTTTTTCAGAGAATAGTAGGAAGCAGAACATCTACAGTCTCAGGGCACAACTTAAACATTACAATGATCATCATTTATTTTCAGTTACAATCTTTAACTTATTATGGAATCTCAAACGACATTAGCAGACGGGGGAAAGCTCTGTAGTTTCAAAGGAAGCTCTAGGTTTCTACAGATTGGGGACTTTGATCTCCTGTGGCCCTGGCAGCCTGTGCCTGAGGCCCTCCTGCAACAGGGTATGGCTGGATCATACCAGGCCTGCAGGCCACAATGAGGAGTTTTGATTTCATTCTGAGAGCAGTGGGAGCCACTGGGTTTTCAGCAGATGGTGGCACAACCTGACTTGTATTTAAGTTTACTCTGGCCATAAATGGGAGAGGAAGAAAAAAGGAAGGGGCTTGTAATACATTATTCTCATTTAATTTTCCTAACAACCTTGTAGGTAGGCATATCTGGACCCCCTTTTCAGATGAAGAACCTGAGGCTCAGAGAGGGAAAGTGATTCACCTGAGACCACACAGTGAGTGAGCACAGGAGCCAATGCTGGACTCCCAGTCTCATGGTGCCCCATGGCCAGGCCCTGTCAAGTGGCTCCAGGACTGACAGCCTCCAACCCCGGGGTCTGGGGCTTTTGATTTATCTACTTATAGCCCATGAGGCCCAGGCCGAGGTGCCTTTGAGGATGTCACTGGCCAGAAGGAGGCAGATGAGTGAGGCCTGGAAATTGGGGTCAAATTCTCAGTTGCCCCGTTGGCAGATCAGGTATCTTCCTGGCCCCTCCTCTGGCCCCTCTTCCTCATATTTGGGCCTGAGCCCCAGTGTGGTTTGGAGCAACTGAAAACTTTCAGGCTTCTGAGCCAGCATCCTGCGCCCTCTATGGGGGCACAGAGTCCTAGGAATGACCCTTCATTCCCTTTGACAAATGGTTAAGAGCACAAGGTCTGGTCTCATCCAGGCCTGCCTTTCACAGCTGTGCGATGTGGGCGAGTCCATCAATCCCTCTGTGCCTCGGTTTCCTTACATGCAAAATGGGGGTAGGAGTGGCATCTCCCACCTCAGGGCCTGAGCTGTTGACACAAGGTGGTCACCCACCAACCGGACCATTACCGGAGCACGGGGCAGCACTTTCCCTCCGGCTCCCTTCCTAAATCAGATCCCCTGGCCTTCTGCTGGCCACCAGGTGGTCCCAAAAAAGGAGGAAGCAGGGGGGTCTGAGGTTCTCATTGAGGGAGTGGTATGGTTCTTCACCCTGGCCACCTGAGCTCCTACATCTTCCTGGGGGGTCCACAGGCCTCCCAGTCAATCATGAATTCACTAGGCTTAGGATGCCCATCCTGTCCCCATTTTGAGGTGAGGCCTAAGCCTTCAAGAGCACTTCTCCAGTATCTGGGCCACTCCAGACCCCTGAGGCTCCCATTCACCCTCATCTGCCTTATGGGTATTTGAGAAGACTCTGCCCTAAGATACTTCTCAACTTGGGCTGCCTATGTTCTTTTGGGGGACTTGTAAAGGTGGACTTTCAGGCAGGGTGACAGGTGGGCAGGAAGTTTAGCTCATTTACTTACACCCTGGAGAAGGTGGGAGGGGTTGGGAAGTGAGGAGGTAGAGGTGGGTATGGCTGCTCTGAGCCTCTGTACCTCTCCTGGCTGGGTCCTTCAGTTCACTGCTCTCAGAATTGAGCCCTGGAGCCTTTTTAAAAGACTCTGGGACTTCAAGCACTATGAATTTAAAAAAGAAATAAAAAAGATATTATAAAAGAAAAAAATACAGTTTAAAGAAATGATCAAGAAGAGAAGCAAAGGCCTGTGTTGAGTTTTGGCTGTCCAGTGGCATTCTGCTTTCCTTTAGGGGATTTGGTCTCCCCAACTGGGAAGAGTCTTGGTGACGATCAATCAAAGTGTCCCCACCTTCCTGGCCTAAGCGTGGGCATTTGATCAAGCTAGGCCAATCACCTCCCAGGGATGCTGTCTCCGGGGATGTAGAACCAGTGATTTGCTGGTGCCAGTTCACACTTGCTTGTGAGAGCCGATTGCTAAAATTTCAGGTATTCTGTGAGCTGGTTGTTAATTATAGCCATCATTAGAAATCGATTATATAAACCTACAATTATATAAATTATATTTTAAAAGGCAACAAATACCCCAAACTTATCACCTCCTAATTATTTTACTACATTTCACTATTATGTATTCTCTCTAGTAGATAGTCTATTGTATCTGTGTGGTAGAAATACCGTATAATGGTGTGCTGCTGTGCCTCTTGTCCCAACTCTGTGTTTAATGACGTCATGTGGGTAATGTGGTGGTATTTACACCAAGGAAATCAGCACCCACTGCAAAAGAGGATTCCCTCGCAACTAGAGAGCTGGGGTTAACATTCACCAGCACAGCCTGCTTTGGAATCCTGAGCGATACAAGGACCAAAAGTAGCTGGAGTGGATTTTTCCCAACCTGCAATTCCCCAAAGGGACATTTAGTCAGTGAGTCGTGCCACTGATCCCTGCATGTCCCCGTTTCCTTCTGGAAAATTGAGCTGGGTTTTCCAGCCTTTGCTCCAACTTGGAGAGCCCACTCCTACGCTGCCCTCTTGTCTCCACTATGCTGCCAAGTCAGCTTCTGTTGTTTACGACCAGCGTGCCTTAGTGGAGCGACATCGGCACACAGGCAGAAACAGGCTGAGGGAAGAACCATCACCCCAGTCTCATCCTGCAGCCACAACATGGGGTACATTCTAGATGTTTCCTGCCAGCCCCTTTCCCCCTGCATCTGTCTTTGTGGAGTTGTTGCCATTGTCAGGACATACGATGCTAAACCCACTTTTTCAACATCACATTATTTCTTGAGCCTCATCCACGTGGCTTTGCATTCTCTGTAACAATCTTTTTCCATAATGTCCCAAAGGCACGTGGAGAAGCTAAAAGGTACTTAGTTACTTTCCTAATGTGGGGCACTTAGGAATTACTTGTCCTCTTTTCCCCTTTAGTGTCACATAGAGACGTGGTTAAAAAATCTGGGACTGTGGATTGGGAGACCTGAGTTCTCATTTAGTTTTGTGCCAGATGGCTGTGTGAGGTTGTGCAAGATGCCTCCCTCTCTGGGCCTCAGCTTCTTAACCTATATGATGATGATGATGATGATAATGATAATAGTAATAGTAATAATAATAATGATGATGGTCTCCACTGCCAGGGGTTTCCTGGGCAGTGCTAAGTGTGTTGACTCACATCAGCTCATTTATTACTTCTCACAGCCCAGGAATAAGAATGATTTCACAGCTGAGTAAACAGATTCTGAGAGGTGATGTCATTTCCTCAGCACAACATAGCTAGTGGGTGGCAAAGCTGGGGTTCAGACCCAGGATGTCTGCCTCTTAACTCTCTCACCACACTGCCACTTCCTAATGCCCACTTCTTAACGCCCACTGAGCATCGGGCTTGGGGGACAGACACATCAGTACAGCAGTAAGCGTGTCCCTCATTACAGTCCTCTTGCTGTCCTGTTCATGTCCCCACTTTACAGAAGCGAAAGCTTCAGCTCTGAGGACTGAAGTGGTTTTCCCATGTCAGAGTGTTCTGGGCTGAATCATGCTCCCCCAAATCCATATGTTGAAGTCCTAACCCTCAGTACCTTAAAATTGTGATGGTATTTAGAGATAAGAGTCATTGTAGAGATAGGGACACTGCAGTTACTAAGTTAAGATGAGGCCATTAGGGTGGGCCTAATCCATGCTATGATTGACACCCTTATACAAAGAGGAAATTTGGGCAGAGACAGATATGCATAGTGGGAAGATAGTGTGAAGAGACACCGGGAGAAGATGGCCATCTAAAAGCCTCCAGAACTGTGAGAGAATGAATTTCTGTCATTTAAGCCACTCAGTCTGTGGTCTTTGGATGGCGTGGCTGAGCTGAGGCTCTGCAGGGAGCCAGGAGGTTGCAGGGGAGACTAGGGAGTGGGGCGGGGGCTGTCTCTGCCCCCTGGCCCATACCCACTGTGTGCCGGGCAAGTCCGTTCTCTCCTGGGTCTCAGTCTCCCCATGTGCACCCTGAGATTACTGAATCAGATGGTCCCTGAAGGCCCTTCCAGACCTGTTGTCTCATGGGTCCATGAGTCTCTCAGGCTTCTATTCCAGCTGCTCTGACCCCACTGAGCTGGGGTGTGCTGAAGGGGGAGGCCCCAGGGAACACTCCATTCTGCTGTTCTTTCCAGCAGAGCTTTCCCAAGGGCTCACCCAACAGCCTGCCCTCCTCAGTGTGGGCTGTTTCTCCTTTGTCCTACTTCCTGACAACTACTCTGTCCAACTGCCTGCCAATCCAGTGTCAGATACTCTCATCACACTGTACCTGCATGTGACACTGTCCTCTGACCTCTGACATCTTCTTTACCTGCTGCCTGCTCTCTCCCTTTGGGGTGGAGGCTAGGGCAGGTGGGTCCTAGGGAGCCATCAGCCGAGGCACTAATTTCCACTGACTATAAATAACTCTGGGTCTGAAACCACAGCAGGGGCCTGGATTGCACCAGGAGGAGTAAGATAATCGTGTGGGGTGAGGAGGGCCTGTATAAATAACTCACCCGCCCTGTCTGGGCCTCTCGGGTGACAGGCAGGCCTGGAGGCAGAGGATCTCTCCAGCTGAACTCGGGGCCTTTGTGGGACCCAGGCTGGGTGGATGACTCAGGTCCTACTAGCATTCGAGACGGCCAGCCTGCAGTTATACAGCAACATTTCCACCCCTTAGCCCATGTGACAGATGAGGAAACTGAGACCCAGGGAGGAGAAGTAATTGGAAACTGGGGTCTAGGCCCCTGGGCTTCTGGGAGCTAGAGAACTGTTGCCAGGGATGCCCAAATTCTGGTCCCCTGCTAAACCTAACCTTTGGGAGCCAGTGTGGGAGGGCCCTGAAGCTGCTTGGTAGAAAAGGACTGCTGGGCCAAGGCCTGGGGCAAAGGGCCAAGGGCACTGCCCTGGCCTGGGCACTGATGGGCCAAGGTTTTGAGGTCACGAATTTTCAAGTGAAGAGAGGCCTGGGGTCTGGCTGTAAGTCAGTCACCCTTTGACCCATCTGATGTCTGCAGAGTGGGGGCATCAAGGCAGACAGTTTCACAGTAGCAGAATGTCTGAGCCTGGAGAAACCTCAGAGACTGCCAGACCAACCTTCTTTATTTTCCAGGTAGGGAGGCTGAGGCACGGAACAGGGTGGAGGGAGCTTGGAGAGGGTCTCAGTCGATAAGGGCCAAAGTCAGGCTGGTCTCCGCTCCTGCCCAGCATGGGTGGACTGAGCACCCTTTTCCCGCACAGTCACGTGCATCCCCCTGGGGCCCCCACAAAGACCAACTTCGCCTAAGGCCCCTGGGCCAGGCACATTGTGTGTTCTCTCATTTAATCCACAGTCAGTGTGGCCCCTGGAAGCCAGACAGTGTCTGCTCCATTTCACAGATCTAACACATGATGCGTTAAGAACTTATGTGATCTGTGCCCCAACCCAGGCTTTTGGATACTCTAGTTTAGCATTTTTCTCCAGTATCAGAGGTGTTCAATTTTTTCTTTCTTTTTTTCAACACTTTGTTAAAAAACCAAAGTCTTCAAAGCATTTAAAAAGGAGTATCAGGCCGGGCACAGTGGCTCATGCCTGTAATCCCAGCACTTTGGAAGGCTGAGGCAGGAGGTTCGCCTAAGGCCAGGAGTTCAAGACCAGCCTGGTTCACTGTAATCTTTGCCTCCTGGGTTCAAGTGATTCTTTTGCCCAGCCTCCTGAATAGCTAGGATTACAGGTGTATACCACCACACCTGGCTAATTTTTGATACCCTGTTTCTACAAAAAAAAAAAAAAAAAAAAAAAAAAAAAAAAAAAAAATTACCTGGGCATGGTGGCACATGCCTGTAGTCCCAGCTACTTGGGAAGCTGAGGTGGGAGGATCACTTGAGCCCAGGAGGTCGAGGCTGCAGTGACCTGTGATTGTGCCACCGCACTCCAGCCTGGGCAACAGAGTGAGACTCTAATCTTAAAAAAAAAAAAAAAAAAGGAGCATCTCTGTCTCTGGTTCATGGTGGTGGGTGAGAAGCCCCAGAGTCCCATCCATTCAGCATCCCCTTGTCCTGTAGGGCACTTCTGTGGAACCTCAAGGCACTGGGGAACCCAGTGTGAGAACCATTTCCCCAACCTTCGGTTTGCCTGCATTCAGTGAATTCACTGACTCTCCATGCACCTGGAGAAGGCTGTGCTCAGGGCCTCATCTTATGGAGCTGGAGGCCCATTTCACACTCACAGGGACATAAACACTATTATCCAACCTGACAGTCTGCATACACAGCATGAACAAACAGACTAAAAACCAGAGTCTACAAAAATGAACCTGTAGTTCACGGGCTGGAGTCCTCTGTGCTTTGCGATCTGTCCTAGGCTCCAGGCACAGCGAATTCCTCACTGTTCCCTGTACACATCCTGGTTGTCATCACAGGGCCTTTGCTCATGCCCCATTAACTGCGTGTGCTTCCCTCCCCATCTCTGCACACTCAACTCTGCCCTGTCCTTTCAGGCCTCACTCAGAGGAAGCTACTCCTGATTTTGTCCCCAATCAGGTGGGGATCACTCCTCCTTCATCAACCTTTAGAACATTTCCTCTTGCAGTAGTTATTTTTGTTAATAGAAAGCAGCAGACAGAGGAGGTCATGTGTGCACATTTGGGAGCCAGACAGTGTAGGCACCAATCCTGGCCAGGTCACTTGTTAGGGGTGGTGCTCTGAGCCTCAATTTCCTCATCTGTAAGCTGGGATGATGACAGTTCCTGTTTCACAGGGGTGATGTGAAGATTATAGGAGAAAATGCCATGAAGCCTCAGCAGGGAGCCTGGCTGCTGTTAGTGCTCAATACGTGTTAATTACTCTCTAGTATCATAGCTATAACTAGCATCGTGGCTAGTAACTAGTAGCACAGCTAGACTGGGACAGTCTTAAGGCAGAAGTAGTTTACAATCCACCTTTGCACCTCCCTTTCCTGGGAATCTATAGGGAGCTTTGGAGAGTAAGGGGATCCGGAAGGGGTTCCTCCTTCCTCCCCCTGGCTACATTGAGGCCTTGGCTTCCTGCCCTTGGCTGCCATCTTTCCTATTGATTCCTGCCTGCCTCTGTGCCCTTGGAGTTGTTTCCTGTCTTTTTGTTTTTTTTTTGAGACAGAGTCTCACTCTGTCACCCAGGCTGATCTCGGCTCACTGCAACCTCTGCCTCCTGGGTTCGAGCGATTCTTGTGCCTCAGCCTCCCAAGTAGCTGGGATTACAGGCATGCACCATCACACCCGGCTCATTTTTGTATTTTTAGTAGAGATGGGGTTCCACCATGTTGGCCAGGCTGGTCTCGAACTCCTGACCTCAAGTGATCCACCTACCTTGGCCTCCCAAAGTGCTGGGATTACTGGTGTGAGCCACTGCACTCGGCCTTTCCTGTCTGACATCCTCTGCCCCCTTGAACCAAGAAAGGATATCCTTGAAGGCCGGCCCTGTCCCCATCTGCCCACCTGTCCTGTGTGTAGCCACATCACACAGACACTGCTCCTGAGAAAGCATATGGAAGAGATCTGGGTCTCTTCCCAGAAGAGTACATGTGGCCCAAGCCGGCACATACTAGGTGCACAACATATATTTGTTCAATAAATAAATGTGTGTCCACCTCCATCACTGCTTGGCATATTAGAAGCAGGGGGAAGCAATGGAGATGTTCCATCAGTTCTAGGAGGTGGGTGTTATTATCATATCATTTACAGGTGGGGAAACTGAGGTTCAGAGTGAGGGAATGACTTAAGGACTTAGAAGGTGAAGCTGGGACTCAAAGTCAATGGTCTCCATATTCCTTCCCTTTTCTGGGCACATAGTAGGTACTTAGTGATTAGTGCATATTGATTCTGCAAAATGATAATGCCTTCATAGTAAGAATCAGGGCCCCCTTCCTCTCCAAGCCTTTGTGTCCTACTCAAGGGGCTGCTGTGAGGATCCCAGGGAACAATGTGTTGGGAAGGCCTGGCTCTTAGTTTGCTCACAGTAAATGAGAGCCAGGGTAGCTTTGGGACTCAGGCCTCTGCATGGTGGGTCTGCCTAATGCTCTGCCTAAAGTGAGGCCCTGTGGAAACGCTGCCCTTACAACCCATTTCTTCTACCACCTCTCTGGGTGCCTGACTATGGGAAGCACCTAGTGGGCCAAGCAGCATGGCTCACGGGACATGAAGACTCCCTAGTCTTGCTGGAATCACCAGGAAGCCCTTCAGTCAGCTGCCGGGCAGGATCTTTATCTATCTGTCCTGTGCTCTCCCTGCCACCCCATGGCCTGCAGAATTATTTGCCCAGCAGACTCTACCACCCCAACCTATGACCATCGATAGCATGCATTGATTAACATGTGGGTTTATTTTATTGATGATTCAGAAGGATATGCAGGCAGCATTCTGGAAAGCATCCACACATGATTCATCGGCACTTCACATTAAACTGTGCTTTTGAAGGATTTTTTTTTTACCCCATGGTAGTGGTGACGGGGGAGGTGTATAAGCACTGCAAATCAAATATGGGGCTGACATTTTTTTTAACCAAGACTCACATGCATTGCTTAAGCCCACTGATCTACCAAACAAGCTGCCTTTCTCTTCTTCACTAATTAAAACCCAACGTCTCCCTTGAAGCCACACAGAGAATTCCCAGCAGAGAATAATAACAGTAATGCTGAAATAACACCTACCATGTGCCAGGCACTAAGTGCTTTACACATATTACTTTAATGCTTACAGCGACCCTGTGAAAGAGGCACTGTTATGACCTCATGTTACAGATGAAGAAACTGAGGCACAGTTAGATAACTGGTCCAACATCCCACAGCTGGATAAGAAGTGGCGCCAGGATTTGCACCATGATACCAAGTTGGCCTATTCCCCACTGTGACACTAGTCATAGACCCAGTCAGCCTGGACAGTCCCAGCTCATGCCTAGCACCCTGGTGTAATTACTAACGGTGCCGTGGTTTGGCTGGTAGAATCTTTAGCCATGTTCTATTTCAGGTGGCTCTGAATCCTACCTTCTTTCCTCAGCTGTCTCCTCAATTCTGTTTTCTCCCAATCCAGGCCATGCTTTCCTTAAGAGCAGGGAACCTTTCTGCTCTTTCTCCCCAGCATACAGTAGGGACCTTCCATGCTGCAGCAGGTCCACAGCCTCTCCTCCATTTTCCTTCCCTCTTCCAATCTCCTTGGGGTCTTGCTGGACTGACCGGCGCCCTCTGGTTAAGCATGTGACCAGGTCTGACCTATCAGCCCACTCCATCTTTAAGCTGCAGGGATTGGCTCAGGAGTGGCCACGTGACTATAAGTGGCCCAGTGAGAGCGTAGTCTGGGATTTTTAATGGGGCGGGGCCTAGGAGGAAAGGCCGGGCTGCCGCGTTGACCGGGATGGGAGGATGTTAACCTGAAGCTGCTGGATCCCCCATGTGCTAAAACCTGCGTGAAAATGAAGCCAACACAGAGGACAGCAGAAGTGAAAGTAGGAGAGGGAAGGACAGAGTCCTCTTGACAGCATTTGAGGTCCTGGAGCCAGCCATGCCAGAGGCCAGACCTATCCCTGGAGTTTTCAGTTGCACAAACCAGAAAACTCCTTTTGTGCATAAGCCAGTTTGAGATGGGTTTCTGTCAGATGGAGCCCTCATGGATAAAAATGCTCAGCAAATACTGGGCCTAGATTCTTCTGTAAAAGCTCTTTCAACTCACGGTCTACAAAAGGCAGAGAGTGGAAGTAGTACAGTTCTCATTTCACAGATGAGAAACCTGAGGTTGTCGGAGACTAAGTATCTTGCCTGAGGTCTCCCACATACTTAGTGACACAGGTAAGGTTGGGACACCTCACAAGCCGTCATGTCTTCCCCTCCACCCCTGCATTTATTTGAGAAGGCAGCTGTGTTTCCTCAGCCTCTTGCATACTCAGGAGTTTTTCTCCTCTCGGCCTCATACCTGACAGAGTCCTGGGCCTTAGAATGGAGCATGGGCCGCTTCACATGAAGGCCCTGGAGTGGGGCAGCAAGGCTTTCCCACTCATCTCTGGTCAGGCAGTGAATTCCCCATGCCGACTCCGTGTCTGGGCAGCTCCCACGCATGACCCTGCCCAGGCTTCTGCCGAGTCTGTGGCTGCCCTGGCTTCCCTGTCGACCTCTCAGGGTCTCAGTGATCCTTGGGTTGACGGAACACAGAGGGAACTAGAACGTGGCAACAACACACAGAAGACCCCTGCCCCTGCCTCCACATCCTCCTGCTGCCCAGCTAGCGGCAGCCCCATGGACGTTCTCGTTCAATATCATATTCACATGCAGCACAAAGTACCCGCCGTCTCCCGTGATCTGCTCTCTCGTCCTCCCTCAGCCCCACTCTCTCCTCCACTTGGGCAGGCTATGGGATTCATACAAAATTAACCGGAGGTTCCGTTTCACAGCACTCTGCAGTATCCAGTTCCCACCCCACCCTGCTGCCACCCCATCTTTGTCCCCCTTATCAACCCCGCCAGGAAACATGCTACGTGGCAAACACCCAACAGCAACCTATCATCGTCACCCTTTCTGACAACCCGAGGTGGGTGCAGGTGTCAGGAAGTGAGCAATGAGGGCTGTATGTGCAATGGCTCAGGGCAGCGCAACGCTGGGCTCAGGGAACTGGAGCCATCTGCTCCATGGGTGACACAGGGTGTCCTGTGTCTGTCCCCAAGCCCGCAGCCTTCTGTCTCATGAAAGGAGGGGCACCGGGACATCACCTGCCTCTTCTTTCTTCCTCCTTTTCTTCTTTCCGCGAATATTTCTTGAGCTCCCAGGCAATGCATCAGGTGTTGGAGACATGGTGGAGAATGACACAGAGCTCCTGCCTCTAGGCGTCCCGGACCACCTGGCACCAGCCGCCCATCTTTCCACGTCCTCTGATGGCATGTTAACTCTGCATTGGGCACCACCACTGTCTTATCTGACTGCCTAATTCTTTCAAGGGGATGGGGCCCATGCATGTTGTTTTTAAAAGAAACACTGGAGTATAATAACAATGATAATAAACACCACTCTGTAGGTGTCTAGGGTCTGCCTTGCGCAGTGGCTTATCTAATTTAATCCTCACACCATTTGCATGAGGTGGGTACTGTTACTACCCTTACTTCACAAATAAGTCAATTGAGGTTCAGAGAGGTTAAATTGAACTCTCCCAGTGTCCCTTGAAGAGAAAGACACTCAGGAATGGAACTCAGTTTCTGGGAT
Organism: Pongo pygmaeus; assembly: GCF_028885625.2. Lineage (NCBI taxonomy): Eukaryota > Metazoa > Chordata > Mammalia > Primates > Hominidae > Pongo > Pongo pygmaeus. Next base: position 67,448,461 of record NC_085930.1, on the reverse strand, counting down.
TTTAATTTCCTTGGCTGAAACAGTGTGGAAGGAAAGGGAACAGTAGAGGTAAGAAGATAAAGGCGTTAATTAGAATGGAACAGAACCAATAGTGGAAGAGGAAAGGAGTGGAGCTTAGATGGGGGTAGAGGCTGCCCTTGGCCTCACAGCCTCACAAGGGGGCAGGTTTACCCAACAGGTGTCACGAAAGTAGGGTCTCCAGGTGGGACATCCAGTACTGCTGGGCTGTGGGAGCTGAGCCACACCCTGAGCTGGCTGCCAGCGGTGCCCTGGGTGAGCGCTGATTCCCCGTGGCCTCAAACCCCATTTGTCACTTTCAGAGATCTTTTTGCCTAAAATTAGCTGGACTTGAATGGGAAGGCTAATTTATGCGTGGCCTGGAGCATTTCCTGCAGTGTGACTCAGAGGCCAGCTCCCTGCTCACGTCAGCAGATTAGGGGTAGCGGGTGTCGGGAATGGTCAACCTGAGTCCCTGTGTCTGCAGCTGGCACAGCCCAGACCACGGAGCTTTTAAACTGGGGCTGGGGTTGTGCCAAGGATTTCTCTAAATCAGAAGATGGCCAAGCAGGGTGGGACAAATGCTCCATATGAGACAGAGTAAAGGAAGTGTCCCTTGGCTCCACCCTATTCAGGCCTTGTCCTACAGTGGACGCCAGAGGATTCTTCCCAGGTGGCCGTGCTTGGCTCAGGTCTGAGCATGGGGCTGAGTTCAGAGCCTGCTCTGACCCGAACTGTGGCAGTGACCTCGAGCCCTCATATCCCCCTCCATAAAATGGGGTAACAGCACCCATTTCCAGGAACACGTGTCATAGAGATGCATAACAGCCTTGTACAAAGTGTTTCTCATGTGTGGACACTGGCCACCATTCCAACCTTTCTGGAGAACGTGCCCACTTTTTTCCGAGTGATGATACTCATCATGAAAACAATGACAAGAGCTGACATTTATTGAGCACTTTGATGCTGGGCACTTGACCTGATTTTATTCAATATTCACAGCCCATTTTATTCATGGGGAAATGGAGGTGTTTAGTCACTGGGGCTGAATCCTACCACACAGAACTACCCGTGTGTCAGGGACTGTTCTAAGCTACTTCATTTTGTCCTCCCCCAGCCCTGTGAGGTAGTCACTATTACTATCCATGATTCACAGATGAGGAAATGGGGGCACAAAGAGTTTGAGTAACTTGCCCAGAGTCCCACAGCAGGCAAGCGGCAAAGCTGGGATTTGAACCCGGGATGCCCGAGTTTGGGTCTGTGGCATTATGCTCTTCTGCCCCTCCCCAAATCTCTTCCAGCCTTGCACCTCCCAGCCCCCTGGGAAATGCTTCTAGGGACCAATGTGGCAGGAGTTCCAGGAAATCCTATGATGGGCTTTCCTTCTCCTCAGAGATCTTGCCCATCAGAGATCTCATTTGGTTCTCATGAATGACCAGGAGACCAAGGCTCGGAGAAGTCAGACGAAAAGGCCCAAAGGCACACGGCTGGCAGGCGGCAGAGCAATAGAGATGTCATTATTGTTTCCATTTTACAGATGGGAAAACAGAGTTCTTTACTTTTCACCTGAAGCCTCACTTCTTGCAGCATACCAGTTATTCTGTGGAATTCCCTCTAAGAAATGCTGCTGTAGGCCACACTACATGCTTTCCCTTCTCTTTCCTCCATAGCCAAGTCCAGGCACCTTCCCTTCCGCGAAGCCTTCCCTGACCTTCACAGCCCACCAGCCTCACTAGTGCTGAATCCTGGGGTCCTTGCTGCACTTGGTCTTGATTGTCTGCAGTTTGGGCTACTCAGCTGTCTGAGAGCTCCCCCACCTTAGGCTGGGACTTAGTAGCTGTGTCTCGGGGTTTTGCCGGGTCCTCATCTGTGCCAGGCACCAGGTTGGGCACAGGATGTACAGAGAGAGCAGATAGGGTTCCTGCCTCAGCTAGGCAATACTCCCTCTAGCAGTACAGAGTGGGCTCCCAGGAACCAGCCAGAAATGGCCCTGCAAGGGTGCTGGAACTTGGCCATGTGCTGCTCAACTTCCCAGCTCTGGGGAGCCTTTCTGATGGGAGTAGTAGGTGGTTTTCTTAACTAGGGTCCACAACCCTGCTTTGGGGAGGTCTAGAAACCCACAAATAGTGTGAGCCACACCTGTTGCATGTGGTTGGCTGATTTTCTGAGAGAGGGGCCACAGTGCCCATCAGCTTCTCCCCTGGGACTGGGGTGGAGAAACATTTAAGAATTCCTGATTCAAGGCAATCTCCCAGTCCCCAATCAACAGGGAAAGGCCACTTGAACAACCCTGCCTGCCAGCAGTCCTCGTGTGCCAACCTGATGGTGGAGGGGAGCATGGACCATTCTGCCAGGGATAAGTGACTACAAGAAGCTGGGACCCAGAAGTCTCCAAGCAAAGCTGATGCCCATCTTAGGGCCACAAGCAGCTGTTTTTAAGCCTCGTGCCAGAACCATACTATGAGGAAAGGTTACTTTCTCTATTCCCACCCTCCTGCCAAAACAAAAAAATAGCACCCAGTGAGAAGAGGTGTTTCTAAACTTCTGCCTGGGCTCAGGCCATGGGCAAAATGTCAGTGAGAACAGTCAATGTGGGAAGAAGAACCAGTTTTAGCTTTTCTTTCTGACCTAGGAGAGCAGACAAAGAGGGACACAGATAGCTGGGAGTTGCTGGGTGTAGTGGAGTGTAGGCACACATGACCAGTGGACTGCCAGGCAAGCCCTGCAGGAAATGCTGCCAGGGCTAGAGTCCAGCAGGGCCCAGGGCTCAGAGGACTGGACAGAGGAGACAGTCTCCTCTTCTGTCATGCAGGATAACAGTTCAGATGCTGCCGGCCTCCCAGGTGGTGGTTGATATCTGGGGAAGGACTTGACATCCACTTCTCCTTAGAATAATCATGGCTGCCACTTTGAGCACCTACTGTATGCCCAGCCATGCACTAGGCATTGTCAGGTAGGCATTGGCCCATTTTCCAGGAGAAGAAAACTGAGGCTCGGTGTAGCTTTGCACAAACATTCAAGGTTGGGAGTGTCAGTGCAGAGCCTCACACACATGCCTGTAGGGTTAACGTAGGGAATGCTTCCTTTCCACGGTGAGTTGAAGGTAACTTGTGGCAGGTAACCCAAACCATGAGGTCTGGTGCCCAAGCTGGGCTGACTTCCCTTGTCTCTGTTTTGAGGCAGAGGACCTAGCTTTGGTCCCTTCCAGAAAAGCCCCCAGGAGCTGAAACACACTCTAGAGATTCCAGGCCTGCTCAATTTTGGCAGTTGCAAGAAAGCCCCACTCCACCTTCAGGGCAGGACATACAAGGACATCTGTCACCCTTCCTATCACAGCCATCTTCCTACTGCTTTGTCTGCCCAGCAACTCTAGATCTGTGATGCCCCAGAGCCCCAGCGATCCCCAACCAGAGTCTGGATTTTAGAGACAGACTTGATTCCAGCCCAGTGGCAGGGGATTGGCTGCACATTAGTGGTGCTATGGTTCTACACTCAAGCCCTCACTAGGGAATTCCTGGGGCCTGGGGAAGGAAGGACCAGGCCTGCATGGTTGGAACCCCAAATCCAACCACTGTGGGCTAAGCGGGGAAAGCAAAAGCCCCTCCTGGGCCTGGGTGCAGGTTCCATGTTGGTTGTACCCAGTGGCCCTTCTGCCTCTGCCTCAGAGACTAGTGCCTCCCATATTATCAGAATGTTGAACTCGCCACTCGGCGGCTGTGGGGCTCCTTGTCTCCAGAACACAGTCTTGACCCAGCTCTCTTCCTGCCATTCTCTCTGCAGGTGGCTTGGGTCATGCCCAACCCCTGATGAAGTCCTGTTCCCCAGCCTATCCAGAGGGGCTGATACTCAGCTAGAATGCACTACAATGGCCATTCTGGCATTTCAGCCTTTCTCTGACACATCCCTGCTGTTACATATTATGAATATGGCCCCTGTGGCCAATTCAGATGGTGGCCACCTAGGCTGCAGCCCTGGGTTCAAGTCTTGAACACTTACCTTCAACAGGTGAGGTTTTGAGGCGCCGGCAGATGGCTTCGGTGTCCCCATAAGTCTCCTTGATCTTGACCACAGCCTCAGTGCCCCGCAGCTCCATGAGGGAGCGGAGCTCCTCCATTGTGCACCCGAACTCGCCCCCATGGCTTGACTCATTTCTTTGGTTTTTGGAGTAAAAGTCGCTGTTGGTCATGTCACCCATGTTTGCTGCGGTCCCTGCTCGGGCTGGGCCCAAGGGTCAGCGCTGGACAAGAGGCTGCCGGGTGATGGATGCTTGTGGCTGTCCTCAGCACACCCTCACTGGTCAGCTGTGGCACCAGGCGGCTGACTCCGGGTCCCGGGGGGTGGGGGTGGCCGAGGCGGGCTGGTAACAGTGGTGGTGAGCTCCAAGGGGTGTCCCCCTGTGTGGGACGAGGTCCAGGGGCCGGAGGGGCTTAGGGCTGTAGACCCAGGAGTCTCCATTCAGTGGGGCCCATGCTGCTCCCTGGAACTGGCATCTACATGTTCAGGGGTGGTGGCTCCTGTGGGACAAGCACAGAGTGAGTGACAAAGGCCAGGCACTGGAGGCCACATGGGACAGGTGCTCAGGAAGGCCCCAGGCACACACACAGCAACCCAAACAACACTGACTACACACATGCCCCCTAACACACCAGCTCACACTGTAAATCCAATGCTACTAGTGCCAACCCAGGCACTCCAAGATATACCACCCTCAAGGCATAGCCCCACAACACACTCTAACTCCCTATTTATGTGTTGTGCTATGGAAGACACTGGCTTCACAGCACACACCCTGTGTGTACACACGTCCCCCGACACATACCTTCTGGCATGTCCTTGTGTCCTGTGCCACTGCCACACACACATCAACACCCAGGCCCCATGCACCAGCTCTGAGCCATACAACTTAACCTCCCCACCCCTTTCCCTCAAGAACTGCTGTGCTCACAGGCCCTCTGAGCGCACCCAGACTCCATTTCCCTCTTTCTCTCACTATCCTTAACATGTTTACACATGCCCCATGCCCAAATAATCTGGGACACACTCCCCTAAATACATGGTTCCCCGCCCCTACAAATCCTCCCTCCATCCATGCCACCTGTGTCCACCAATACCCTCTTCTCCCACATCCCTCCCCACTCAGGTCTCACAGGCATGGGGATGGGAGAAAGCCCCCCACCTGCACCCACAGGCCCCCACCGTATTAATCGAGGCCCTCGGCCTGGCCAGAGAAGCCAGCTCATGCACAGTCACAAGAATGTCATTGAGCCCAGAGCTTGGTCCCAGCATGAGTTCAGGTCCATGGAGCCCTCACCTGGCAGGGGGATGGGGGGGTCCCTATGGACCAGCACCAGGGACAGCGGCTTCCCGTCCCTCTCTGGAGCTCAGGAGGAGGTGGGAGCTCTGGCTTCTCCCTGCCCGCCCGGCCACCCTTACAGGAGTGCGGCATCTGTGGGGCTGCCAGGAGAGAATCCAATCCACCCTGACACCCAACACCGGAGGCTGAGGCCCCAGCAAGCGTTGGGTGACAAAGGGCCCCAGCTGAGCTCGGCTGGGTCTGGCACAGGGAGCGGCCCCGCCCTGCAGTCATGGACAGCTGGCCATCCTGGGCCCAGGACGGTGAGGGGAAGGGGTGAGAGAAGGAAGGCAGGACTGACCCCCTCCCCAGCTCCAACTCCTCCCCTGCCTTATCTCCTTCATAACCTTTTCGTCTTTCACACATTTTAGAGCTGGAGGCATTCTAGGGCTAAGTCACTTTCCCAGCGAGGAACTTGAAGCTCAGAGAGGGAAAAAGCACTCTTCCAGAGCCACACGGAATGAGAGTGCTGAGGAATGCAGAAGGAGATGGTCTCCTGGCTCATAGCCCCAGGCTCCTCCCCTTCCCCTAGGGGGTGCTCCCGCGTTTGTCTCGAAGAGCCCTGGTGGGTGGGTGGACCGTGCCAGGCAGCCGCTAAGAACACAGTATCTGGCATCGGAGTGATTTGGGTTCAGATCCTGGCTGTGGGACCCTGGGCAAGTTCCTTCAGTTTTTGGAGCCCTGGTTCACTCATCTGTAAATTGGGGGCAAAACAGTCACTCTTCCTTACCCCCACCCCTGACTACTTCCCAGTTTACTGAGAACTGATTATAAACCGTATTCAAGTCCAGTGTGTTTCTGGATTTGGGGCTTCCCAGTCTTGGGTCACAGGGTGCTGGAGCCACAGGAGAAACCTTAAATGTCTTACACAAGGGACACTTTTACTCAGGGATGCAGTAGGATGATTATTTTTACACTGGGACTAACAGGTCTCTTATGGAATAGAACATAAAATGGATGTGATACCTCAAGAAGAGACACAGAGACATGAGACACCAAAGAAACTGCACGCTTGGTGCTCCCACCTACAATACTCAAGAGAAGCCATGTTCCTTGGCCATGGATGGAACACACACCATCCACAGAATCCATAAGTTTTGACCCCAACAATGTATTCCTCAGAGGAGCAGGTGAGGCAGGGACCAAGAATGTGAATTAAAAAAACAACAATACTCCCCTGCCATTTCTTAAGCATCTACTATGTACCAGGCACTGTGGGATGAGTTCTGTATCATCCATCCAAGGTAAATTCTATAAGATTGACCAGAAAAGCACTTGGCTCCTTGTAGCTACCTAGTAAACAATTGTTAAATGAATAAATGAATGAATGAAAAGCAAACAGACACTATCTCATTCTGTACAACCCTGTGAAGTGGATACTAGAATTATCTCCATTTTATAGACCAAGAGAATGAGGTTCAGAGGGGTGAAGTCACTTGCCCAAGGTCACACAGTGGGGAGATGCCAGGGAGTGGAAGATCTTTTCAACCTTAGACTTTGGATTCTTGTCCATCACCCTGTAAGAAGGGCCTGGTAGGGGCCTGGTCTAGGATGCTGAACCTCTCTGGGGAGTGTTGGCGTTTGGGTTTGGGCCGAATGCTCTCCTCCCCCTGCTACAAGCTAGTGCAGAGCCTCAACACAGCTCCCTCCCCAGTCTAGGGCCAGCCACAGGAGGCAAGGAGAGGCCTCTGAGAACATGTGGGCCCTTGTTGAGGGTTGGATGAGGCACTAGGTCCGTGCAGGGATGGGGCGAGAGCTTTTACATTAAGCAGTGCTCTTCCTGCTGCCTGCTCAGTGTAAATGTGTTTGGTGTATGTTCAGGAAGCTGGGTAGAGAAAATCCAAATGGCAGGAGTAAGACAAGGATAGAGTGAGGCAAATGGGCTACAATTGGGGCAGAAGGAAGGAAATGAGGTCAGGGGTCCTTCAGGCCAATGCAGTGGCTAGGGCTTGTAGGAGAGATGGGTCTCATGCTGGGGGAAGGTTGAACCCCGCTGGAGGGGTGAGCGCTGGGGAGGTGATTTGACTAAGAACTTTCCAGAACAGGCTTTGCTTACTCAGGGACAAGAATTGAGATGAGGAGATGCAGACCTTCTGTCCAGAAGGAACTTGCGATTGACCTGGAGCCCCAGGAGGCCTCAGTCCTTGGCGCTTAAGCAACAAGCCTGGATTGGGTGAAGGCAAAGCTGGTGAACATTTACCACCCACATCTGCACTAAACTTACTGGCAGTAGAAATCACCTGTGATGCTGAGCTAGTCGCCTGGATTCTCTTAGCTTCAGCATCTATAATTTGGGGCTACTGATATATAACATTGCCTGACTGGCACATGATAAGCATTTATTGAGTGCTTATTAGGTGCCAAGCACTCTGAGTGTTTTACAGAAACATCTATCTCAGAGACGCTGCAAGGCGTTATGCGTAGGGCTCTGGAAACCACTAATTCTGAGTCAAATTCTGGCTCCTTCATCTCCCAGCTGAATGGGAAGGAAATTAACTTTGATTTCATTATCTTACAAAAAGCAGAGGGGAATAGGAGTATCTACCTCATAGATGTTATGAGGCTTAAATGAGTTATTTCATTTAAAATACTTAGAACCAAGCCCAGAACATAGTCAGCACTCAAATTATTGTGATTATTATTGTCAATCCATAAAACTACTTTATGAGACCTTATTATCCCTAGAACATATGAGGAAACTGAAGCCAAGAGAGATGAAGTAAATTGCTCAAGATCACATGATTAGTGAGTGGTGGATCTGGGATTTGAACCTAGGCAGTCTGGGTCCAGAGACACACTCCTAATCAGGATGCTTTCTGCTTCCCCTGGTGAATCTCCCTCATGAGGTTCTTATGACACTTAAATGAAGTGCCATATGTGAACGAAAGTGCTTTGCAATCCACAAGGGACTTTCTAAACCCGAGGTGCTGTTTTCTATCTGTGCCCGTGCTACCTGCGGTGTGGCTTACAGGCACTGATAATTACGTCTTTGACAGTACAAGCAAGCTATGAGAATCGTTAGCAGCAATTATATCTGTGATCACAACAGTAGGCATGAGTTAATGGGCTACTGTTGATTTTAATGACTACTGTGATAAGATGAAAAATGATCTTCAACCATCTATCCCCCCACCCACCCATCAATCCACACAGCCACCCATCCACCTGCCCACTCACCCACCGTTCCATTCATTCATCCGTCCATCCAACCATCTACCCACCCATCCACTCATCCATCCATCCATCCACCTGCTCACTCACCGACCCTTCCATCCATTCATCCACCCACCCACCACCCACCAACGCATCCACCCATCCACCCATCCACTCATCCATCCATCCATTCACTTACCCATCCAACCATCCATTCAATGATTGTATTTTGGGTACTACACAGTGCCAGGCACTGAACAATCCAGAGAGGATCCCTGCCCTCTACGAGCCCACAGTGAAGAAGAGAGACAACTAAATTAGTGATTTCTATGACTTGAAGGGTTTGCCATCATGGGGACCCCCAGGTGCTGTGGACACACAGAGCAGGAAGACCTGAATGGGCCCGGGGTAACCAGGAATGCCTTTCCTCTCAGCTCCAAGTAGGGATTTTTTTTTTCTTCAGGTAAAGAAGGACTTAATAAAAAAGATGAATCATGAAGAAACTGAAATACACAACTGTCTGTTAGTAAAAGGTGCAGAAGGAAAACAGTGTGAGCCAATATAGAGGGATAGAACACTGGGATAACAAAATCAATTAAAAATCAGAACTCCACCCTGAAGGCAACTGATCTCATACTTCCTTCTCTACCTCTTCTGATGTGGCTTGTTCCCTATCCCTGCTTCATCTCATGGGTGCAAACATGAGGTCACCCCTTTTCTGGGCATTTCGTTTTTTCATTCCAAGCTGTAGAGCCCACTTTGGTGCTTGCTCTGACAGCAAGATTTGCTGGAAAAGTGTGAAGTCCACCAGCACAAAAGCTACTTGTATGACATTATACAAATGATCTTTTCACAGACGGACAGAACTGAGGACCCCATAGTTTGCATAGAATACCTCAGATGCCTGACTCCTGCAGATGTGCCATGTGTCTGTTCAGAACACTCTTCACTACCTGGGCCTTTGCCTCCCTAACAGCTGCTGTCCTGTTCAGCCTCAGTGTCCCTTCCTTGGAAGCCTTTCCTGACCACCTAGACTGCATAAATGCTCCTGACTCCTAGGTGCCTCCGGCATTGTAGTACACTTCACATTGTATTGCCTGAGCCTGCTTAACTGTTTTCTTTCCCCAGGATTCTGAGAGCATCACGTGGGCAGTTGCTATGTCTCTTCTGTACCTAGTGCAGTGTCTGGCATCCAGAAGGCACTCAATAAATATTTGGTGTTCGGTCTACTGCCTATGGAAGCTGTGACTTTAGATAGGTCCTCAGACCTCAGTTTGCTCATCTGTAAGATGGGCTAGTGATTCCTACCTTGCCTACCTTAAGAGTTTTCTGGGGGGGGTCAGGAAAGATAACAAAATCAGCAGTCATAGTTTTTCTTTGAGATGCATGCACTGCCCTCCACTGCCCAGTTTCCCCTCTTTGTAATGAGGCATCAGCATGAGGGTGAAGCTGGGACAGGTAGCTGTTCCCTCAGCCACAACCCCACCAGGGGTTGTGATTCTCAGGCCCTTGCTGCCTCATCCAAATATCACGTGACCTACCACTCTATGGCTGAAAGACTAAATGAACTGTGTGACCTTGGAGAAGTCATCTAACTTTGCTGGGCTTCCTCTGTAAAGTGGGGATGACCCTGTTTGTCTTACAGGCTGCTGCAAGGACTCAATGAGAGCCAGCTCCTGGCCCAGAGCAGAAAATGAAACACTGGCTTCCTTGAGTCCTCCCTGCTCCCCTCCTCCTAGTTATTAGCAAATGTTCCTCCCTCATGGTTGCAATGAGGTTCACTTGCAGTCAGCTCTCAACACTGCACAGGTGAGCACCCCTGCCCTAAGCAATGGGCACACAGCCCTGGGCAGGGCATATAGCCAGACCTGGCCTAAAGAGGTTGAGCAACACACTAGGGGTCGCACATCCAACTGAGACCAAAGCCCAGTGAGAATCTCCTCCTTGTTTTCCCAGCTCCAAAGGTGTGACCCTGAGCAAGCCCCTTTCTTCTCTGGGCCTCAGTTTCCCCATGTGGGAAGTGAAAGGATTGGATTAGTGCTCTCTGGAGTCCCTTCAGGCTCTAATGTGCCAGGCCCTTCAGAATCCAGGAGAACATTCTGACAATATTGGATTTATGCATTTCAGTTTCATCTTATTAGCATTTAAATTACTCTGTATTGTTACATTTCAATGACTCAAGAATAGGTTAGGGGTGCCTTAATAAAAAGTCTTTGCCAGAAGGGAGGCTGGGAGAGGAAGGAGCAATATTTTTTTGTTTGTGGAGTTAATTTAGCAGAGAAGGAATCTATCTTTCGAAGGAAGAATAAAAAAATAAACAAAACAAATCCCCAAACCAACAGCTTTTCAAATCCTAACTGAAGGATGGTAGCTGGGACAGTCGTACATGAATTATGTGCTAAAAATAACTTCTGGACGCCAAATTCTTCTGTTTTAAGACATGCTGAATTTAAGTGCCACCTTAATATGTATTTTTAAGGTCACTTTTCCATTGAATCATCAATGACTGATGTGGGGCACAAGTCCAGTTTGAAGATCCCCAGTGATGGAAGCCTAGCTCTGCCAGTTACTAGTTATGTGACTTGGGCAGGGCTCTTAATCCTCTGTGCCTTGGTTTACCCTCCCCAACATGGAGACAACCCCACAGCCTACCTCACAGGGTTTTGTAAGGATTGAGATAGAGCTAGCACAGTTTCTGGCAACGAGGAAACACTTGTTAAATGGTGACTCTTCTATGATAATTTAACTTACTCCCTGCCTCCAATCGCTCCCAGACCAGCGTGTACCCCATAGTGCCATATTTCAAAGGGAACTCAGCTCTGACTTTCCCATGCCCACCAGGCTCCTTGTCACCTCTCAGGTGGCTGGGGAGGCCTCCAGCTTGTTGGCACAGCAAACAAGGCTAGTTTCCCTTCTGTTCTGGTCTTGATGAACTACTTATAGTTCCCATGAGGTAGGATGTTTGCTTTCCTCTCCTGGTTGCAAATTCTGGCCTTTCTGTAGGGGCCCCACTGCCCCAGTGATGGGGAACCCTCTTCCTCTGTGCTGAACCCAAGGAAACAGGTGAACTCAGCCTGCAGTTGTGGGTGGAGGGCTGACAGCTCCTCCCTTGTCCTCACCCAGAGAGCCTCAGCCATTCTCTTAGATATCCTCTCTGGGGGAGGCAATTTCCTCTGCACGTGTGTGTAAGGAGGGAGAGCCTGATGGCGAGTGTGGATGTAAGCAGGCATGCCAATGTGAGTGTGCTAGATCAGTGTGTCTGTAGGGTGAGTGTGAGTGTGGGTGTGCGGGGTGAGTGTGGGTGTGTTAGACCAGTGTGAGTGTGCAGGGCTAGTGTGACTGTGGAGGTTGAGTGTGGGAGTGTAGGGTGTATGGGCGTACAAGGCATATGTGGGTGTAGGGTTAGTGTGAGTGTGCAGGGCTAGTATAGATATGCAAGATGAGTGTGGGTGTGCAGGGTCAGTGGGAATGCATTATGGTGGTTTTCTTAGTATGAGTGGGACAGGGTCTGGGGGCACACCTGTGTCAGAAGAAGTGTGCAAATGCTGGTCTTAGAGTAGGCCTGTAAGTGACTGTGCTTTGTGTGTGGGAAAGAGGGTCTCTGTGATGCATCAGTGGATGTGTGGTTGGTGTGAGTGACCCCAAAGTACAAGGTGTGCCACACAGGTCTATTGGAGCATGTCAGCATGAGTGTGTGTGTGTGTGCATGTGTGAGAGAGAGAGAGCGAGCCCAAGATATCTGTGCCACACCTGTCTCTGGGTGTGCAAGCCCCATGATGTGTGAATGTCTGTGTGTGCATGTGCTCAAAGCTGAAGAAGACAATCTCACAAATTCTCACAGTTGAGGAGAGAGAACAGGGAAAGAGGAAGGGAACTGAAAATGAATACCTCAGAAGCAAATTTAGTGCTATTTTTAGACAACTCTATTCTGTTAACCAGAAAAGGAAAATCTAAAAAAAATCCCAAAGAAACCGCCTTGCATCAGCCTTGAAGGCACAGGTGGCAGAAGTAGGTCTAAAGGGCAGGCAGTGAGAGAGATCCAGGGCTTCCTGTGGAGCTTCTCACCCTCATGCCTGGCCTGAGGAAGGGGAGGTCCAGCCCTTACCTTCCTACCAGGGTCAACTCGCTCCACTGTCCTCTGTTCTCAGAGGAGCTGCCAATGTTAGATGGCAGGAAAAACCTTCCATTTCTGCTCATCCATCCATCCAGTCATCCATCCGTCTATCCATCCGTTCGTCCATCCTTCCATCTGTCTGCTTGACCATTAGCTGTCTGTCCATCTGTCAATCCATCAATCTCTCCATCCATCTGTTCATCCACCTACCCAATAAAACTAATGAGCTGCATCACAGGCCCGGCACTGGAACTATGAGGGGAGCAAGAGAGATGCTCAGATCCTCTTTCCTGCTGTTTAACGTCTGCTCACTCTGCCACACAGAGCCCCCAAATAACCTCAACCCCATGGTCAGGATGTGCAGGCTGGGTCAAGTGATTTCTGCACAACTTTTGGTTCGGGTTTTTCCTGGGAATCAGATCCACTCAGTTTTGATCTTGGTGTGATGACTATGATGAACAGCAATTGCTTAGCAAGTGCCTTCCATGGGCTGTGTGGTGTTGCCGTCCCCACTTTATAGGCAAGGAAGCTGGGGCTCAGAGGGGCCACAATGGCCATGGCCATATGGGTAGGACTTGGCATAGTTTCAATATGTCTTCTCCGTCCAAAGCCTCTGCCTTTCCTTTGCATCCCCTTGTCCTTCAACAACTTGCACTATGGCCTTTCCTGCCTCAGTTTCCTCTTCTGTAAAATAAGGGTGCAATCTGGACAGAAGCTCAGTGTTGAAGGGCTATTTTAGCCCCATCCTCAAGGATCCTTGCTTCTTGGGTCATGCACAGTTCCCAGGGCTTCCCTGCTGCTGCCTTGTGTCTAGCAGAAAGGGACATCCCAGTTGCAGGTCAAGTCGTGCTTGGCTGGAGGCCGAAGGAAGCAGAAATGCCCTAGAATCAGGGAGGCATGACCTGACCGGAATTCACCTTCTGCCTGTGACATCCACTGCCCACCCTTGGGCTTCTAACTGCAGTGCCTGCCTTCCAAAATTTGTACCTTTTATGTGCTCCATGTTTAGAAATAATTTCCTTAAAAAATATTTGTGGGGTTTCTAATGAGGCTAAAACAGTAAAGTCACTAGCAGATCCAGGCAAGATAGCCTGTTTGAGGCAGAAAAGTGTTGGGGAAGCTTCACTTTGGGCTGCAAGAGAGGGAACATGCAGTGGGAATGCTGGGGATGGTGGCCCTGCCTGGGATGGGCCAGCGGCTCTGGACATTGCACTCTGGTTTCAGCCAAATGCCTCAGCCACATCCCAGCATCCTCTCTTGCACTGCCCAACTCTTTCCCTACTGCTGCACTGAACTTCTTGAGGTCTTCTTTGCAGCACTGGCTGCCTCCAGCCTCCAGGTCCTAACTGGCCTAACTGGCCAACATGACACTGTCCTCTTCTGCCCTCATCCCCCTCATTCTCTCCCACTGTCTGCTCCGTCCCTGTGGATTACAAGCAGAGGCTTGGAAGAAGAACAAAAAATGATAACAGCAACACCAACATCATTCCTGCTATGTGCTCAGCACTGCTTTATACACTTAGCTTGTTTAATCCTTCACAACAATGCTTTGCACTGGTACTCTAGCCCCGCCATTTATACAAGAGAAGACAGACTGAGTGTGCAGTGATTGGTGTAAGGTCTTACGGTTAAGGGGTGGCAGGGCCAGCCCTCTCTCACACACAGGCACTCTTAACAGCAACCTAGGCTCACACCCTTCTGTCCAGCGGACTAATTTCCTTGCCGTTTTTCCTTTCTGGTTTCTACAGTGAGGCACAGGGTTCTTCTGCGGTCAGTGTTCTGACCACACAACAGGTCACTGGCTGGTTGGTGAGGCCTCAGGCTTCACCTCTGACCATGGAGGGCTGGGGCCTAGGGAGCTGTCTCTGGGAATGAAGTGCTGATAGATGGACAGAGGTGGGTGCTGGGGAGGGATTGGGTAGCTGAGGTCAGGAAACCTGATAACCACAGGCCCCCTCTCTCCCCAGCAGGTTGACCAACCTAGGCTGGGAGTGAGAGCTGCCCACGTGGTCCTGGTGCTGAAAGACAGTACCCCTGGGGACGACAAAGCTGGCAGTGGGGAACTGGCTCCCCTGGGAGCTGTCCTCAAGGGCACAGTGCTGATTAGGGAGGTGGAGGTGGGCGTTAAGGACAACATGTGAAGGAGCTGTCCACACACTGAGGTGCTGACACAGAGCAGGATGTTATTAAGTGCCCCTAGGAACTCTCCAGGACAACAATGCTGACCAACGAAGAGTGGGGTTGGGAAAGCCAAGGCAAAGGTGCAACCCCCTTCCAACACCTAGGGTGCTGGGTGTAGGCGCTGGGAAAGGGACTGGGCCTTTTCCATGAGTTCTGTGAGCAAGCATGGGGAGCTGACCCCATATTTTAGTGCTGATGCTCAAAGCCTGTTTTTTAGGCTTTGAGGGGGCAGGACTGAGCTAACAAAATGATACTGTATAAAAGGTGACTCAGGGTCACTGAAGTGCATGCACTGAGGACCCACCTCAGTCCATCAGTGCCATCTGCCACTGATGCCAGAGATTCCATTACTGATTCATTCTTTTGCACTGTGCGTGGTCCTTTCCCTCTGGTTTCTGCCAGAATTGGGAGCATATTTAAGTGGTAGCGTCTCAGTCTGACTGAGCTTAGTAAATTATTTCCTCCATGGGGTGAGGGAGGAAAAACTCACTCACAGAGGTGCCAGGGGATGTGTCTAAGTTGGGAGATTACTTTTGGATAGTTGAGTGAGTCCTTTGGGGTCCAGATCAGAGAAACAGGAAGCTAAGGCTTGGAGGAAAGTCTTTCTATGTGTTCCAAGAATGCAGATGCTAGGAAATCTAGCTATATTGAGAAAGAGATTAAAACAGCAGAAAGTAGGACTCTTGGATTCAAAGGAGTGCGGAACTGAGAATGATGCAGGTACCAGCAGGGATTTGCATATGTGCATGGGTGGAAGTGTCTTTTAGCTTCTATTTCTCACTACTGTGGCCAGACACTGTTCTACTTCTTCTAGGCTAAAGCAGAGGTGCCCCTGGTTTGGTGACTGTGCACTCATCTTCCACACTTGAGCCTGGGTTATCTCTACCCAGAGTCTCCTTGGCAGAAAGCCAGAGATCTCTGTGAGGCTACTGACTTGGCCTCAGATCTGAAGGAGGAAAATCAAAAGGCCAGGAAGCCAGAGGAGCAGCTGAGAGCACGTGGGGATAAGCAGAGGTTTGCACTTGGGTCTGCACCCTCCCTCATGGTAAAGGTGTTCTCTCCTTCCTCTCCTGATAAAGTCTTCTCTGGGTGCAGCTCAAGGACCCCAGAACAGGGCTTCTCAAAGTGGTTCCCTGAGGGCTACCTATGTTGGCATCACTTGAGGGCTGGTTAAAACACAGGTCTGCAGCCCCCACCCTGCAGAGATGAATGAGCGGATGGTGGGGGCTGTGAATTTTAAATGAGCAGAACTCCTGTCCTCGTGCTTTGGGGTTCCTGTTCCTCCTTCTCTAGGCTTCCTTCCTCTTGTAGCCCACACTTTCCTGGTTTTGGGTTCTAAAGTCCTGCCTTGCTTTTGTGACTCAGTCTGTGGCTCAAAATAATCTCCAATTCCCTGGCCCTAACCATCCAAATGCCACCTCCTGGTAGGCCAGGCCCTTGGGTGGCTTCTGGTGAGGACCCCCACTGGCAAACTCCAGGGCCCTTTTCAGTTTTCACGTCCCTGCCCACGGCTGATGGCACCTCCCTTCCTTCTTCCCACTCTCCTGTGCTTCTCTGACCATGTCTGCCCAGGCCTCCATGGCTTCTCTGTTTTGGGGTAACGGTAGGTTTCCCCATGGTCCTGCCCTCTTAATGCCTTGCCTCTTCCTGGGCAATGCCACCCATCTGGCATCAACTTTCACCCTAACATGGGTGGTTCCCAGACCGACCTTTCCACCATGGCCTTTCTCCCAAGCTCCAGAACCGACCTTCCTGTGGCTGCCAAATGTCCCCTCCGAAGGTCCTCCAGGCCCTCAGGCTCTCCTAAGTCTCTTCATTCTTTTGTGACCCTTGTGTTACTAAGGGCATCCATAGCACTATCTGGGCCACTCTTGACTCTAATCCTTCCCTCATGTCCAGTCCGGTGACCAGACCCAGGAAGCAGCAGCATAAAGGCTCAGCCTAACTCCTCTTCCTCGCCTCCCCAGGCTCCTGACTCTGGTTTAGGCTCCTCATCCACAGCCCCTCGGCCCCCTGGCTCTCTAGCCTTACACCCTCCTTCACTGACCCCAGAGTGAAGCTGACAGTGACTGCCATTTACAGAGTGGCTTCTGCATGTCAGAGGCTGTGTGAGGCTCTGCTCATACCTTATCCCTCAACAACCCCATGAGGTAGGTATTATTATGCATATTTTACAGATGAGGAGACTGAGGCTCAGAGAGGTAAAATAACATTACGCTCAAGCTCACACAGCTACTGAGGAGTGGCAGATCTGGGAGTAGAACTGGGCTTTTCTGACTCTGAAGCTGCCACATTATGCTGCCTTTTGGATTTGAGCATGGCTGTCTCTGGATTAAAAATTTTCACTGGCTACCAGTGCCTATTTAAGAAAACATATTCATGACTACAGCTTCCCGCATCCCACCTGATTGGCTCTGAGCTGGCCTCTCTGGGGTCTGAGCCAGCCTCCTTGGGGTCTGAGTTGGCCTCTCTGGGGTCTGGTCTAAGTTAACACCCAGTGTTGGGTCCCACTGAGGGACCTTATGGTCCTTGCCATTTTCTGAACAACTAATGCAAGTTCCTGCCTTCCAACTTTTGCATATATGTTTCTTGGATCCAGAATGGTCTACCACCTGCTTTTCCATTAATCCAAACCTCACTCTCCAAGATCTAGTCCTCATGCCAACTTCTCTGTGAAGTTCTCTCCAATTCCTCTGCTCCAAATTCCAACTCTCTTCCCTCTGCCAGCCTGTCACATGTGACTCACTCCTTAAATCCATACCTTGACCCTCCACCCGCTGCCTTGGGGTGGGTTTTGCCAGCTTGCTTCCCCAGCTAGGCCCTGAGCTCCCCAGGAACAGGGCCTCTCCAGTCCCCAGCACAGAACGGGCCTCCACCAGGTCTGGTTCCATGACCGAGAAAGCAGTTGGACTATGGAATGACACTGGAAGCGAGGAATATTAGGGTGATGCCTGCCTTTCAAAGCAGAAACTGGCCAACCAGATGGTAGGAATAACTTATGCCAAATGCATCCTTGCTGAGGGCCGGACACGTGCCACACTTTATAGGCATCAAACCAGCAAATCCACATATGAACCCCAGGAAGGAGCTTCTATTTGTATCCCCTTTCACAGATGAGCAAATGGAGGCTTTGCAAGGTTAAAGAGATTGCGCGGGGTCACATAATTGTTGGATTGGAGCCCAGGCAGGCTGCTTTCAGAGCTCCTGCTCTGGATCACAGTGTTACACAGTGGCCCCTCAGGCAGTGGAACACATTGGAGCATGTGGGTCAAGAGTGGGGAGATGTCCTAGTCCTCTGGGCTACCCTGGCCAGGCCCATGTCTTCTGCCACACCCAGTGCTGGGTCCCACTGAGGATCCTTATGGTCCAGCCTTTGTACATTTCTCCTTTGCCTATTCTCCATTCGTCCCTGAAACCTGGAGGTCAGGGCCAGGACACTCTGAATCTGCCAGGAGGCAGCCCTTGGGCCCAGTCCCAGGGACCAGGTGGGGTGTGCGGGGGCACATGCCACCGCCTACCTCAAACTCATCCTCTGCATCCGCTCTCCTGGCACCAGAGCTGCCCCACTGGCAGCCTCAAGCCCCAGACCCCAGACCCCAGACCCTGGAACCCCATGGCCTGTGTGCATGCTGATTAGTGACCATCCTGGCCGAAGTGTGACCATGGGGGGCCTGACTAGCTCTGTAGCTCTTCCCCTGACTTGGCATGGCTGTCCCTGGCCACTGAGGAGACGAACAGAATCCACCCGGCACCTTGAACAGATGGTGCCACTTCTAAAAATAACGCCGCACCACACTCCCCAGCGCAGCCGAGTCCTCGCGACAGAAGGGGGTGCGGGTGGGGGTGGGGGCTGCTAGCTGTGCTCACCAGCCATCTGCGCGGGGACAGATGCGAATGCAGCCTCCCAGGGGACGCGGGCCCAGGGGACCCTAGCCTTGATGAAGCTGCACAGAGCCAAGGGCTTGATGCTGAGGCTCCAAGCCCCCCAAATAAAAGCAAGCCAGGACAAGGCAGGGTATAGCTTGGCTCCCTCCATTTCCACAGTCTATGGCCCCCACAGCAGCCCTAGCTCCACACCATGGCATGACCAAGATCGCTACCTGGAATGCCCTCTCCTCTCTTCTCTGCCTGTTACTACCTTCTCCATCTCAGGGTCCCTAGATCTGCAACCCCCAGTGCCGTCTCCTCCTGGGAATTTCCTCCATCCCCAGAAGCCTCTACCTTCTATGGAAACCACTTAAGTCGTTCTCTGGCCTTAGTTGTCACTTCTCTGAAATGGAGACAATCACAGCCCCTCCCTCCCAGGGTTGTTGGGAGGAAAATGTGAGTTAATGCAGGGCACAGGGCTCAGCCCAGAGCCTAGCCAGAAAGAGAAACTAGAAACTGGGATGACAGTGATTTCTAGATGGGGAAATGGAGGCCCTGAGGTGGAAGGCTCTGGCACAAGGCCATGGAGCAGGTGGTGGCAGAGCTGGGCTCAGGCCCAAGGTCAGTCAGAGGACTCACCTTCCTAAGCCTGCCACCTACCTCTACTCCAGGGATGGATGCTGCAGGAATGTGTCCCACCTTCATCCTTGGGCCACATTTTCCCTGAGTGCCAGGCCCTTCTCCAATCTTGGGCTGGCCTGGGGAGGCCTAAGGGATAACTTGAAGATATCCTGTCCTCATGACTTGCCAAGAACCAGCCCCAAGCCTCCTCTCCCCTGAGCCCTGGTGTGACTCCTTCAGCTTCTCAAGCAGGTTCAAATCCTGCCCAGATCCCTCAGCCAGAACATTTAAGAGCTCAAGTGCCAAAGTGCTTTCAAGGCTCCAGGAGACCCCAAACCTCAGACTCGGCAGGAATTCATGTCCAGCGGCCTCTCCTTGTCCCCAGCAATCAGCATTGGCCCTGCCAAGCTCTGCTCCCTTCTGCTTTCTCAGCCTTGCAGTTGCCTCCTTTCTCTGAAGCCCTGGGTCTGATGACAGGCAACTTGGCAGAGAAAGGGTGGGAGGTGCTGTTTGCTTCCCTCTTTCCCAGTGGGGCACAGCCCCAGCTCCTCCAGTACCATCCTTCTGCATTTCAAAATTCTCCTGAATCCCAGGCCTCATGTCATGCTGCCTCTAGGATCTGTCCTCTGTGAGACATGATCTAGGAGAGTTTAGGTTTTGGGTTTAAGATGTGGTTGGAACCTAGGTTCAAATCTCCAAGTCAAAGGATCTTTCTCCAGCCCACCATACTTACTCCCTGCCCCTGTAGATATTTTAGTCCTGAGACCTCCTGCTTTGTAACATTCAAATCAGGTCTTCATTACTTCTGACTCCTTGTTATAAGGGACTGACAAGACCGGAGCTGCCACCTCTGTTTCTCTCTCCAGGTTTGGGCCTGCTATGAAATGGGTGCTAGGTTGGGGGGCGTGTGCGGGTGTGTGCATCTCTAGTGGCTGACTCAGATCCTGATGGCACCAGGCCTGCATTGAGTTGGTCCCTAACCACCAGGTCCTTTACTGTGATGGTACCACAGGAAGAAGAGGCACTTCTAGAACAGAGGCCACCAAAAGGGAACTGTGTTTACAAAGCTCAGAAGAGGCCCTGACTCCCCAAACCTGCTTGAATCCAGAGACCAGGAGGGACCTCAAAGGTCAACATCCCTGTGATGCCTAAGCCCTTTACAGCAGCATCTCTGTTAAGTCCTGCTTGTGTTTGCATGCCCCCCTTGACGGGGAGTTCACTCTCTCTGTCCAGGATAATCTGTGTCAATGCTGGTGGTCACAAAGCTTTTTAGGTTGAGCTAAGATTTTCCTCCTGCTAACAATTTTTGTTGTTTTACATTTACTGAGTGCTTTATGACCTACTATCAGTGCAGCACAGAATAGTCCTGCTCCCTCTTGTCCAATGAAGTTCATGTCTATGTGTGCATGCCTACATGCGTGTCTGTGCAGGCCAGGATGTGTGTGGTTGTGTATAAGCTAACCTGCACACGTCTGAGTGGGCTGGGTGTTAAGGTGTGCAGAAAGCATGTGCATTTCGGAAATAAGACTCTGTCTAGACTATGTGTGTGTGGTGGGGTGTGAGGAAGCGATTAGGGCGAACAGTTTTACTACCCGGAGTGGGGGTCTTAGTGTCTCAGTTTGGAAGGTGGATGGGTAGCAAAAAAGGGGGCACCCATGAAGACTCCAGAAGAGAATAAAAGGCTAACCTATAGCAGAAACCTCATCACTGCCTCTGGAGCTGTCTGCAAAGTGGCCCCTGAACTCCCAAACCATGCCAACAGATAACTTTAGCTTTCAGGAAAATCTGCCATTCAGGTTTACCTGAACCCAATGACAGCAACAACAAAATGGAATTATATGGTGTTCATTAGATGCTTTTCAGTTTTAAGCTCAAAAGGATCCATTGACCATTTCCATTTCACAAGTAAGAAAACTAAGGCTAGAGACATCAGGGGCCTGCATTGCATCCCAGAGACAGCGACATCTCCAGGGGTGACCGTGCAGCTCACAATCATGTGCAGAGCATGCAGCCCCACGGCTGGTCACCCCTGCCATGAGTGGATGGGCATTGGGCAAGCCTGGTAATGAAGTCTGCCATTAGCTGTTCCTGCTCCACCTTCTTCCCTTTTTTGGCCTCAGTTTCCCCACCTGAAAACTAAAGAGGTTGGGCTAGATGGCTTCTAAGACACTTTTACATGCTGACTTGTGATAAGTCTTTGACACTGGATTGGAGCCCAGGGAAGGGGCCTCTCTGGTCATGACACCCTCAACCTCTACTTTGATGGGCACATCTGTGTCCTTGGATCAGACAGAGTAATATTCTGGCCACTGAAACATCTACATGGGGAAATTTTCTTGTTTTAATAATAAAAAACCAACTCAGAGCTGCCTTGTGGACCACTGGTTATGCCTTAGCACAGGCTATTCCCTGCCTTCTGCTTCTCTGCTTGGTGGACTCCTATTCACCCTTCAGAGCCTCGCTCCAGGGGCCCCTTCCTGAGTAAATCCTATGCTAACCCCACTCTCCAGGCAGTCAGCTGATCCCTCCATGGGGCTTGACCGTTCACGCCCTTTAGGGTCCAACCACTTTTGAGTTCCCAGCACACCTGGCAGATATAGTTGGCACATGACAAAAGCTAGCTGAGTGGGCACGTGGAAAAGTGGCCAAGGAAACTTGTGGCTAGACCCCAGAAGCTGGGAAAGAACAAGATTTCCTGGGTCAGGACTCATCCCCTCCTTCCACACTTATGTTTGAATACAAAGGCAGAGAACATGCACTGGGCACTTGCTGTATACCGAGCCCCAGCCTACAGGTAGGATACCGTTACTGAACCGGAGGAAATGAGGTAACATTTTTGGAGGGGAGATGGCCAGCGTTGTAATGGCATTGGAGTAGCAGCGGCAGTCACAGAGATGGGCACGAGAGCAGCAAAGTTTTATAACCACCCCCTGCTGCTCCTTGTCTCCACCTTTTCCCCAGGCAGTATCTCAATAATCCCACTCTCCCCTGATCCCAGGAAGGTACCCTTATTTAAGCCGAGGTTCAGGGAGGTGGGATGACTGGCCAAGGTCACACAGCCAGGGAATGGCCTGACCAGGATTTGCATTAGGCCCTGAGTCCCAAGGCTGTGCACATGACCTTGGCACTCAATAGGCTCCTGGATCTGGAAGGAGCACTAACGGGGCTGCCCCTTGGTGGAGATGCCAGGGAAGTGGGAGGTGGGGTTCTGGGGGAGATGGAAAGACAGGGCCACCCTGCTCCCCTCCTGTCCGCCCAGTGTCCATGTGGGCTGTGAGACAGACAGGAGGATGCTTTCAGGGTACCCCCAGCTTCAGCATCCACTAAGGGAACCCCTGGTGGGGCTGACAGGTGCAAGGCCAGGGCCCTTAGTGGGGCACGGTGCAGGGGCCATGGCTGGCCCAGTGGGCTGGGTGTGAGGGGCGGTAAGCAGATGGCAGCCCCTTCCTGTTTGGAAGAAGTCAAGGATGAAATTTTGGCACCATCAGCCTGGCCGCATCACCTGCTGTTAGGAACAGCCCTGGGCCAGAGGGCTGGCGGCCACCCAATGTTGATTTGCTGACGCATGGCAGACCCCAGGGAGGAGCGGCCACCAGCCCAGCCTCTCCTACAGCACTGTTATCTTGTTATAAATAATTACTGTTATTTGAGGGAGTTCATCACAGTGCAGCCTCCTTTGTCTCACCTGTAACCCTGGAAAGTGGGAGCAAGGTGCCCATTTTACAGATTAGGGGTCTGGGGCTCCAAGGGGACAAGTCACCTGCTTGACACAGGTCACTCAGACGGTGCTGGGACCAGGGTGAGGCCAGTGAGGCGCTGAAGGAGTGAAATGAAAGGCAGGTCTCGTCTTGGGTTCCTATCAGTGCCAAGTCCTGCTCCCTCTGCCATCTGTCTGCCTTGCCATTTAAGTCGGCCTGACGTACTCATGGGCCCACTTGCTCCACCCCACCCCAATCAAAGGGCAGAGACTGAAAACTGACAAAGAGATTTCAAACACATTTCAGTAGTTTTGTGGATGATGCAGCCGTTAAGAGAGCCTGAGGAATACCTGGAGCTATAAAAGGTGTTCAAAGCTAACATCTCCACATGAGCTGAGTAATGAATTTCAGGGGAAATCGTTCATTTCTTATTTCCACTTATCTCACAAACTTTTGCTGTGGATCGACTTCAATGTGTAATGCAGTGTGGATGGAGAGGAACCAGACACAGCCCTTGTCCTCAGAAAGCCTGGTACTGCTCCCTCCTAACTTGGCATGGGGCCTGCACATAACAACTGAATAAAATTAATGATAATAAGCTAACATTTATGGAGCATTCTCTATGTGCCAAGCCCTGCAAGAGGCACTTTCTACACGTCATCTCATCCGATCCACATCACAACTCTATGAGACAGGTATTCTTATTATCCCCATTTTATAGAAAAGAAAACCAAGGTAAGTAACTTGCCCAAGGTCACTCAGAACACAGCAGAGCTGGGATGGATACTCAATACAGCATTTGTTAGGTGAAGGAATGAAAATACAAGAGGTCATGCAGGGAGGCTAGGTAAATATAAGGGTGATACGATTTGTTAAGTGTGGCTCAAGGCCTGTGCAAAGAGCCCTGGAAGATCCAGAAGCCAGCATCAGGCCCCCTGAGGGGGTCAGGGAATTCTCCATGCTTTTGGGCACACTTAGGCTGCAGACTTCCAGGAAGAGGGTGATGGTGACAGCAGCTGTATCAGATAGCAGTACAAGGAGGCTCCAGTTTCTCTCTCTCTCTGAGCCTGACCATGTGCTCCAACTACAAAAATATCCCAGGCCAGCAGCCCCTTTCACCCTGAGAAAGTGGGTTCCAAGAGAGGGTAGACTTGAGCAGGTATGAGAGGAGGGGCAGTCCTTCCTGGGCTAGCCAGGCAAGGATCTGCCCTGAGCCCTCTTGCTCCCTCAAGCTTTTGGGGAGAGGACTGCTGATGGACACCCTGACACCCAAGCCTCCCAGCTCACGCCTTGGTTGCCTGGCAACCACGCAGGATGTCACTCACACCAAGCTCAGATTTCAGGAGCCCAGACCCAGGCAGGTGAGGGTGTCAGTATATAATAATAGAACAGCGCAGCCCCCGTGGGGGCTGCTTAAGATAGGCAGATCTCAGCGCTGGGCAGGGCCTGAGTGGTCCTGTGGTCATTTTGCAGATGGGAAAACAGACCTGGGAGGGAAAACAAATCACTTGAAGTGACCCAGGGAGTTATCAAGGAAGACAGGGCTGTCTCTGACGAGGAGGTTGAAATAGAAATAGCAGTTCGGAAAGTGACAACAATGACAAGTATAGCTGCCACCTTCAGGGCCCGGGGCTATGCACCTTCTGCCACTGTTGCCCATCTCACCCTCAGCACAGGTGTAGGTGTTGTTTTCATGCCCATTATATAGATGGGGAAACTGAGGGTCAGAGAGATTGAGCAACCTACTTAAGATCACCTAGCTGGTGAATGGCAGAGGTCAGATCTGAACCCAGGCCAGTGTGACTCCAAAGCCTGTGAGCTTCACCCTGAGCCACGCTGTCCCCAGGGACTAATGAGTTAAGTACAGGACTGAGGGACCTGCCTCCCAGCTGGTTGACTTTGATCTCCTCTGTAACACTGGGGCAGGGGGTGAGGAGGATGCTGGGCTCAGAGGGTTAAATGGTGGTCCCAGGATGAGCTAAGCAGTAGGTGAGGATGAAGGATTTCCTACGTCTCTCTGACTTCAAGGTCTGGGCCTGACCCACTGTGCCAAGTTCACTGGCAGAGTCCTGGGGTTGTGCCCCTCTGCCAGGCCTCGGGGCATCTCTGCCTCAGCTTCCTCCAGCATGGTGAGATTTCCAGGGGACAGGACCCCACTTCCCAGCCCCCAAGAGAGTCAGCAAGCCCCAGCACAGAGCAGTGACCTTTCATTCCAGGCCACTGGACCTGTCCCTCAGTTCCCCCACCCCCACGTCTCGTAACCTGAGACAGGGACATGCAGGTTGCCATGGCGACAGCACATCGGCTACTGACCTGGGACCCACTGACAGCACGGGGGACAACAGGCCTTGCCTCAGAGCGATGGCTGGAGGGGTGGAGAACGGGGGGCCTGGGGGGCCCTGCGGCAGCCCTGGTTGTTCTCTGGGCCAGGCCAGGCACAAGCTGCTATTTATAATTCTGCTGAATGGGCCCAATAACCCGATCCGCAGTCCGACCTGCCCAGTCCAACTTGCCCGGGAAGCACAGCAAGCCACATGCAGCAGAGAACCCGCTCAGAAGGCTCCTCCCTGCCCCCAGCACAGTGTCTCCAGCAACTGGCTGTGAGGGTGGGGGTGAAGACCAGGGTGCAGGAGCACCCCTCCCCACCATTAGCCTCAGCACACACCCCTCCGGTCCAATCCCACCCTCTTCCCAGTGTTCCAGGCCACGGGAGGCTACAGCTTGGACTTTGGTTTTCAAAGGGGTTCAGGAAACCTGTGTGTGTGTGTGTGCGTGTGCAGATGTGTGTGTGTGTTCTAGGAAGCCTCTTACTGGAGGGAGTTGAGCAGAGGGAGGGTAGGGGAGGAGGGGAAAGAGAAAGGAGAGAAAGACACAGTCAGGCAGAGAAGAACTTGAGAAGCTAGGAGTGGGAGGAGAGGGGGGGAGGAAAGGAGGCGGAAGAGGGAGAGGGGAGAGAAACAGAGACTGACTTCAAAAGAGAAATTGATATTACCTTAAAAAATGATAGGCAAGGAAGGTGACGAATATGTTAATTAGTGTGATTTGATCATGCCACATTGTGTGTGTGTGTATATATCAAAGCATCATATTGTCCCCCATAAATGTATACAATTATGATTAATTTAAAAAAATTAATAATAATTTTTTTTAAAAAAGAGATACATCAAGACCTAAGAAGGGAGGGAAAGGGAGGGACGCAGAGACAGAGAAAGACACAGAGGAAATGAAGCCAAGACACAGAGACTGAAGCAGGAAGATGGGAGCCGGGAGGCCCGGAAGCAGGAGTGAGGGCAGTGGCCAAGCTCTGAGCCTGCCCTCTTGCCACCTGCTGGTCTTTGGTCAAGGCACTGGTTCAGAAGCCCAAATGCAAAGATGAGTTGGGTCTCAGGAGAGCCCAGTGACCCATGTGCCAGGGGAGAGAGGGCCTGTGTGTGTGGTGTCTGCACTGACTGCCCAGACCTCTTGCTGGGGGGACGCTGCGGGGCAGGGCAAGGACTGTTCCAAGGTCGCAGGAACCTGGCCTGAAATGGCATAGCTCCTGAGGCTTGCGGGGCTGTCCGCCCTCGGATTTGGGTTATTTTGAGAGCTGAGCAGCCAAAACACACCCCTCTTCTCCTGTTCACAGGCCAGTGGCTGCTGACTCAAAATATTCTCTCAAGGAAACTGTCTCCCCGAAATCCAATGTCACTTCTGGGAGGCCTCCCCTGATTCTCCCAGAATTAATTCTCTGCCTGGTTTCTACCTTCTGTACAGTGGATCCTGGGGAACTACAGACAGGTAAACATCTCCCACCAGACTGTGAGCAGGGGTTGGTTCAGGTTCCCCAGGTATCCCCAGCACCAAGTGCAATGTCAGACACACATAAGTTGCTTAAGGGACAACCCTACAGTAGCAGTGTCGGCTAATGTTTATTACACAAGAACTTGACATGCACTGCCTCATTTATCATCTCAGTAGCCCCAGTTGTAGGATCTTCAGCAGGTCCCATTTTACAAAGGAGGAAACTGAGGACCCATGTTGGTAAGTTGTTGAACCAAGATCTGACCCAAGCCTGTCTGATTTCAGAGCCCATTTACATGACCACCAGGCATACAGCCTCCCCTGTACTAATGATCATCTCCATGTCTGTGTCTCTGCTCAGGAACCTTCTGTGGCTCCCCAGTGTCCCTAAGATTAAATCCAAATATCTGGCCTGATGCTGGTTCCTTTCCTCTATTTGCGTTGTCCTTTCAGGTCTCACTCTCTCTTGCCCAATCTCCTACTTCTAGGTCCCCTTCTCTTATTCTCTGATTTGTTCACTCCACAGTCATTTAATGAGCACCTACTGTGTGCCAAGCATACTGTACTTGCCTCTGCACTTGCTTCTGTTAGGGAAGATAGACTATGAAAAGTGCTATGAAGAGCAGGCCAGGTGTGGTGGCTCATGCCTGTAATCCCAGCACTTTGGGAGGCGGAGGCGGGTGGATCACTTGAGGCCAGGAGTTTGAGACCAGCCTGGCCAACATGGTGAAACCCTGTCTCTATTAAAAATACAAAAATCAGCTGTGTGTGGTGGTGTACACCTGAAATCTCAGCTACTCAGGAGGCTGAGGCACGAGAATCACTTGAACCCAGGAGGCAAGGTTGCAGTGAGCCAAGGTTGCACCACTGCACTCCAGCCTGGGTGACAGAATGAGGCTTTGTCACACAAAAAAAGTGCTATGAAGAGAATAAGGCATTGTGACTGAGACTGTCCAGGCATCCATTTTTTCAGGGGGATGTGCAAAGAGCTGGGGCAGTATGTTCCAGGCAGAGGGAATGGCATAGGCAAAGACCCTGGAGGTGGGAAGGGGCAAGACTTGCTTTTAGTAACTCAAAGAAGGCCATGTGGCTGGGGCTTGTGATGAGAAAGAATGAGGCAAAGCGAGTTCAGAGAAGCACAAGGGCCAGACCACGCCAGGCTTTGAAGACTCTGGGAACTTGGATTTTATTCCAGGTGGTGAGGGATGCCTCTAAAGAATTTTAGGTGATAGATTAACGTACTTTTTCCTTTTTCATGGATCTGTCATGCATTGGAGAATGGACTGGTGGGGTGAGATTGAGAGCAGGGAGGAAGTGAGGCGGCTACTGTGTCATCCAGGCGGGTAGGGACAGGTCTTACCTGCAGGGGCAGTAGTGGTGTTGGAGAGGTGTGGGTGGGTGGGAGTTAGGAAGTGGAACCAGTAGGCTGATAACCTGAGTTGCGCCATTAGGAAGAAGGCGAGTGGATGGTGGCGCCATTTATTGCAGTGGGTCGGGGAAGGGAGCAGGCTTTTGGGGGTGGGTGGAGAAGGTTGGGTAGGCATGATGAAGAATCCTGTTTTGGACTTGTTAACTTTGAGATGCTTGTGAGACATCCAAGTAGAGATGCCAAGTGGGCAGTTGGATGCATGAGTTGGGAGCTCAGAAGAGAGGCCCTGACTACAGATATAAATATGGAAATCAGCAGCTTAAAGATGGTATTTAAAGCCATGGGACGGGATGAGATCATCGAGGGACAGAGCTCAGCCAGAGAAGGGAAGAGGCTCAGAGCCCAGCCCCAGCCATTAGAGGTCAGATAGAGGAGGAGACTGGAGCCACGCAGCCACCCTGGCAGACCTGACTAGGTGCCTTCCTTGGCTCCCACTGCCCTCAGAACAAGGTTCAAAATCCTTAGCCTGACACACATGCCCTGCCTGCTTCTTCAGGCTCATATCCTTCCACTCGTTCCTTGTAACCTTCCCTCCTGCCATAATAAGCACCTTGTAAGGTTCCACACTTCTAGGCTTTTGCCCAGGCAGTTCCCTTGCCATATATGCCCTCCCATGGGCAAAGGCAAATGCTCTTCTAAAATGCTGGCCAGTGAAGCTTTCTCTAACCTCCTGGGCAGACTTTCCATGGCCTTCTGGACACACTACACTATCACTGTATTTCTGGGAGCCCCTTGTGGGGAGCGGGCTGACCTGTCTCTGTGTTCCTGGCCCAGCATGTCCATGGCTCATGGTGAATCCTCATGCATTCAGTGTCCCCATGTCACCACCCCATGTCTGAAACGTATCATCACAGCTTGGGTGGGCTGAGAATGTCCGAATTAACCACTTCCAGTTTGAGCCTGGGCTTCTGCACTGAACAGTCTCAGAGGAAGGACGGTTAAGAGAGGGAGGAGGTAAGCGGGCGTCAGCGCGAGGGGTGGCCACACTGAACATTTGCTGAGCCTCCCACCTGCCACTGCAGTAGGAGGAGGAAAGAATGAAAAGACAAAAGCAGGAAAAAGAGCAATCAAGTTCATCTTTCTTCACTACTGCTCTGTGCTCATGACAAGAGACTTTATTGTGTAGGAAATCAAGTAGCACATGGGGGAGGTGGGGGACTTGGCCTGCAGGGGTCATGTCAGAGCTCCCCCACCCTCTGGGCTACTATTGCTCTGTCTTGTTTAATGTTACCACCTGCAGGCTCCTGCAGAAAGCCTCTCTGGCTGGGGAACAGGTAAGGGGAGAGGGACAACTGGATGATTTATTGAGCACCTACTATGTGTTGGGCACCACACATTTGGTCATGGGCACAAATTGGGGTTAGACAGACCTGTGCTCTGATTCCAGCTCTACTACTTGCCACATGGCCTTAGACAGGTCACTGCCTTGCTCTGGGACTCAGTTTCTTCATCTTTGTGATGAGGGATCATTACACATGCCTGCCTAGGCTTTTATAGGCCTAACCCTGTTAGAGGAGTTCTGCGGTTCCCATTTTATAGACAGGGAAACTGAGACTCAGAAAGAAAGGCTCAGAGGGCTGAGCCAGGGTGGACAGAGCTGATGTCTAAGTGCGTTTCCGCTGCCAAAGCCAAAGCCCCCTTCCCCGTCTGCAATGCCTCGTGCCGTCTCCTACTTGGCCCTGCAGTAGGTTGATTCTGAGCCTTGAGTTGGATGCTGGGGACTTGAAGGTGATTCAGACAAAAGCTCTGTCCTCCAGGGGCTGCTTCTCTGGTTAGGGGGTCAGGGTCTTTGACCACTACTTTATAACCCCCTCCTCCCACTCAGAGCAGCCAGGTGTAGGGAGGTGGGGATTCCAGATTGCACAGGAGGAGAAGATGAGTTTGAGAATTCCTGGCTCATAGGTCCAGTTACTCCCTTAGGGACCAGGCAGGAAGCATGAGTTACCCCACTAAGCAAGTTTCACTGTCTGCAAAATTCGCATAATCATATCACCCCCAAAAGATAACCAGCTGGTGAAGCTGGGAAGCATTTGCAGGGCCTTGGCATTATGACAGGTTGCCCCAGATCAGGCCATCTTTAGCTGAAGCTGTGGAGAGCTTCAGAAGGGGCCATGAACCTACCAACATTCTTTGTAAAAGGTTGTGCTTTTCTGGGGAGGAAGCCTTTGGCTCTCACTAGCTTCTCAAAGGAATCCCTGAAGCCCTCGCCCCACAAGGACTCAAAATCAAGGCCTAGTAGGACCAAGTCAACTCCCTGCTTTTCAATAAAGGCCGCGTAGAAATAGCACCAAGATGGCAGACCCAGAAAGCACGGGAACAACGGGTGAATGGGGATGGTTAGAGAGAGCAAGGGTCAAGGCTGTGGCCCCATGCTTGGAGACCCCCAGTAAGGTAAAGCACTAGAGAATCACCCCTCACCGTGAGTCTCCACAGCTTTTCTGTGGCTGCATGGCACAGGGTCCTGTAGTCACCAACTCCCCTCCATGCCAGCTTGGCGGGAGGGAGAAAGGATGTGGATGGTGCTCTTTCCCAAGCAAACACAAAGCTAATTATTCCAGACACCAAGTTCCTTTAACCATAATTGATCAGCCTCTAGTTTAGAGAAAATTAAATTTTTTCGGCCTCCTTCATTAGCCCTGGGGAAAGGGGTGAAGGTGACAGAGCTGGGCAGAGAGCAGCTAATGCAGATGAGCCCTAAGTCTGGCCAGTGAGGAAGCAGATGGAGGGTCTATGCCACACCCTGGGGGTGCTGGGTCTCAGCAGAGCAGGCACCTAGGGAAGTACTCAGAGGCTCGTCTGCTTGGGCATCTGCAACTAGAGCATTCTAGAAGACACTTAAAGTCACCTAGTCTAGTCTGGTAGGTCATAAGAAGGGTGACCTGAGATAGGCTCCAAATGCAGATTTTGGCTTGAAATGTTAGCTGAAATAAGGAGCCTAATGTGTGGCTTCCTTTAGGCCAGGCCTCACTATGCAGCAGACACCAGTGTCCTGCCTGGCCTCTCCTGCTAGTTGTCCCCACACTTCAGCCTCAATAGATCTCAAGCCCAGTGTTTCAGCTATCCCTCTTAAGATTGGTGCCTTTTTTTTGTGTGTGTTTTCTCTGAAAAATCATTCCCTACTTCTAGGTGGGGAAGATGCTCTTCTGCGTTCACTTCTGGAAGTTTCATAGCTGTAGCTTTTACATGTAGGTCTATGAGCATTCTCAATTTAATTTTTTCATCTACGTTTCTCTTTTTTGTGGTTAAGTCTACATAACATGGAATTTACCATTCTAACCATTTTTAAGTGCACAGTTCAGTGACATTAAGTGCATCCTCATTGTTGCACAACCATCTCCACAACCCATCTCAGAACGTTTTCCTCTTCCCAAACTGAAGTTCTGTCCCCATCCAACACCAACTCCCTTTTCCTTCCCCATCCACTGGCACATGCACCATTCCATTTTCTGTTTCTATGAGTTTGACTACTGTAGCGACCTCATATAAGTGGAATCATAACAGTATTTGTCCCTTTATGGCTGGCTTATTTCACTTAGCATCTCAAGGTTCATCCATGTTGTAGCATGGCTCAGAGCTTCCTTCCTTTTTATGGCTGAGTAATATTGCATTGTATGAACAGACTACATTTGATTTTTCAGTTGATCCATTCATGGACACTTGGATTGTTCCCACACTTTAGTTATTCCAAAGAATGTTGTTATGAGCATGGGTGAACAAATATCTGAGTCCTTGCTTTCAATTCTTTTGGGTATCTACCCAGTAGTGGAATTGCTGTATTGTGGAATAATTCTGTTTGATTTTTTTGAGGGACCACTATATGCTTTTCCACAGCAGCTGCACCATTTTACAGTCCTACTAGAATGCAAGAGTGTTCTAATCTCCCCACGTTCTGGCCAATATCTATTTTCTGTTTTTTGGTGATAGCCATCCTAATTGGTGTGAACTGGCATTTCCCTGTGGTTTGATTTACATTTCTCTAATAACTAGTGGTGCTGAGCATTTGTCATGTGCTTATTGGCCATTTGTGTATCTTCTTTGCAGAAATGTCAAGTCAAGTCCTTTGCCCATCTTTGAACTGGGTTGTCTTTTTGTTGTTGAGTTGTAGGAGTTCTCTACATATTCTGGATATTAATCTTTATCACATATGTAATTTGAAGATATTTCTTCTCATTCCATGGGTTGTCTTTGTACTCTGTTGATAGTATATTTTGATGCATTAAAGTTTTTAACTTTGATGAAGTCCAATTTATCTACTTTTTATTTTGTTGTCTGTGCTTTTGGTGTCATAGCCAATAAATCATTGCTACATTCAGTGTCATGAAGCTTTCCCCTATGTTTTCTTCTGTCTCCATTAAATTTTGTGTGTGGTGTGAGGTAGGGATTTAGACTCAACATATCTGAAATTCAACCTCTAAGCTTCCCCATCCAACCTCCTGCTCCCCTGGGATTTGCTGTTGCTACCAAAGGCCTCATCTTCTCTCCAGTTGGTCAGCATAGAATCCAGGAGCCACCCCTGCCTCTTTCTTCTCCATCATCAAAGTCCTATTCATTTTGCCTCCTTCCTACATTTCTTGAAACCCATAATTTCCCTGCACAGCCCATGTCCTTGTCCTAGTTCTTCTCGTCTCTTGCCTAGGTGACTGCTGTGGCCTCTAACTGGCTGATGTGGTTCGGCTCTGAGTCCCCATCCAAATCTCATCTTGAATTGTAATCCCCATGTGTAACCTGGTGGGAGGTGACTGGATCATGGGGCTGGTTTTCTCCATGCTATTCTCATGATAGTGAGTGAGTTCTCACAAGATCTCATGGTTTAAAAGTAGCACTTCCCCCTTTGGGCGCTCTCTCTCTTCTGCCACCACGTAAGATGTGCCTTGCTTCCCCTTTGCTTTCCACCCTGATTGTAAGTTTCCTGAGGCCTCCCCAGCCATGAGGAACTGTGAGTCAATTAAATTTCTTTTTAAAAAATAAATTACCCAGTTTCAGATAGTTCTTTATATCAGTGTGAAAACAGGCTAATACACTGGCCTCTCTGCTGCCACTTGGAAAAGCGTGCTGATCACATCACAGCGTCCTCCTGCCCACTTTGCTTTTGGGATAAAGAAAACACTCCTGCATGTGATCTTCAAAGCACTGGGTGGCCTGGCCTTGCTCCTTCAGCCCCCAAGAACCCCATTCTCTCATTTCCTCTGCTTGTCCCCACCATATGGCCTTTGTCTGTTCTGTTCCTTCTGCCTAGAATGCTGTTCCCTCCCTATCATCACCTAGTAAACTCCTACTCTTCCTCCTGTTCTCAGCTTAATCCCAACTTCTCTGGGAGGCCTTCTCTGATTCACTTATGAAATCACACTCATCCTGGTTGTATTTTAAACGTGTTTGTGTGACTGTTGGATTGTTTGATTTTAGATCACTGACTAGATAAGAAGCCTTATCATCACCTCCTAGGCCCGGACTCTGCAATAATTTAAAAAATAATGGTTATAGCTATTATGCATATTATATATATACTTACTGTCTGTCTGCTTTCACTAAGGCCTGTGTCTATGTTTTCATCACTACTGTATTCCTAGGGCCTAGCAGTGTCTAGCACATAATAGGTTATCTGCAAGTAGTTCAAGGAGGGAAGGAAGAGAGAGAGGGAGGAAAGGCTAATTTGCATTGAATAAAAAGCCTGATTCTGGCTAGGCGTGGTGGCTCATACCTGTAATCTCAGCACTTTAGGAGGCCAAGGTGATTGCTTGAGCCCAGGAATTTGAGACCAGCCTGAGCAACATGACAAAACCTTGTCTCTCAATACAAAAAATACAAAAATTAGCCAGGCGTGGTGGTGCATGCCTGTAGTCCCAGCTACTCAGGAGGCAGAGATGGGAGGATTGCTTGAGCCCAAAGAGTTTCAGGCTATAGTGAGCCATGATTGTGCCATTGCACTCCAGAGCCTGGGTGACAGAGCGAGACTGTGTCTCACTAATTTGCTTCCCAAGGTGAAGGTTCTCAGATCCCTTGGAACTATAATGTTCTCCAGGGGGAAGGGTGTATTCACTTTCTATAAATTTTGGGTTTTCTGAGAACTTATTATGTAACAAATGCCCAGGCAGTCCCTCTCTCAGACTCAGTTTCCTCATCAGTAAAATGAGGCTAACAACACTGACCGACAGGGTTGCTGGATTAGAAAAGATGATGCATATGAAAGTGTCGAGCACCAAATAGGTGCTCCATAAATGACCTTGACCTTGATCCCAGCCACACTCCCAAATACAGCCAAACCCTCCTGAGGTATCTGGGCCTCAGTCTTCTCTCCATAAGCTGTCAGATCTGGGCAGCGACACATCCCCAGAATGGTACAGGGAGACCTGAGTGTCTCTTCTGAAGCATGCAGGCTTTGAGAACTGCCCCGCACCTATCTGGGACTAGTTCCTGCCTTGTTCCTGGACAGAACTCCCTGTCATATGCCAGTTCCTTCAGGCCCAAGACCCTGTCAAGTTTTTGTCAGCACCTGCAGCCCCGGCCTAGACCCCTAGCTTGGTCCAGACTTTCTCCTAGGTTCTTCCCAAATCTATCCTGCTCTCGCCGTTTCCCCTTCTGCCATCAGTGCCCGCCAAGGCCTACTGCATCAACCTCCTCGCCAAGCCCTTGAGGACCCCTCCCCACTACAACCCCTTCTGCACATGGCAACCAGAATGATCTTCCTAAAACATAAATTGGATCACATCATTGTCCTGCTTAAAACCTCCCAGTGGCTTCCAGTACATGCAGAGTTAAAGTCCTCAGTGGGGTCTGCAAGGCCAGGGCCAGAGGGCCCTGTCACCCCTCCCTGTCTTTATCTCACACCACTCTCTGCTCCACCCACACCAGATCTCAGTTCATCCCACCTGCCACCTAGTCTCAGAGCAGACTCTCTCTTTTTGTTCAGTTACACACTGGTAGGAAGTCTGCCTGGGGCTACCAGGACATTCCTGAGAATGAAGATAACACAGAGGCAAGCAGAGCTGGGAAATGGAAAGACTTCATTTGGGCACTAGGATCCAGCCATACCTGAAGCCAATAATCCCACTTTTTTTTCTGTTAGGTGAGCCAATGCATCTTTTTTGCTATAAGTTAACTTGAGTTGGTATTTATATCACTTGCTTCTAAAGGGAGTCCCAATGAATCTAACTGGCTGATTCTCCCTCACCCCACCCCCTCTCTTTTTCTGTTTCTGCAGCACACCAGCATACTCCACCTCAGGGCTTCTGCCTGCACTGTTTCCTCTGCGTGGAGTGCTCTTCCCCCAGATGTCTGCACGTTTCAGTCCCCCACCTCAGGCAGTGCCTGCTCAAATGGTACCTCCTCAGAGAGCCCTGCCCTGAACACCCCATCAAAAATAAGATGCCTTGTCATCATGCTCTTCCCGCTGACTCTGCTATATTCTATTTTATTTTATTATTTTATTATTATTTTTTGAGACGGAGTCTAGCTCTGTCACCTAGGCTAGAGTGTAATGGCACAATCTCTGCAGTGATTCTCCTGCCTCAGCCTCCTGAGTAGCTGGGATTACAGGTGCCCGCTGCCATGCCCAGCTAATTTTTGTATTTTCAGTAGAGATGGGGTTTCGCCATGTTGGCCAGGCTAGTCTCAAACTCCTGACCTCAGGTGATCCTCCTGCCTTGGCCTCCCAAAGTGCTGGGATTACAGGTGTGAGCCACTGTGTCCCACCTCTGCTCTATTTTAAAAAATAACACTTATACCCACTATGTATATTATATATTTACTTATTGTCTATGTCCCTCCACTAAACTGTAAATCCATGAGGGCAGAGATTGTGTTAGGATGACCAACTGTCCTGGTTTGCCTCGGACTGAGGGGTGTCCTGGGATGTGGGACTTTCAGTGCTAAAATCAGGAATGTCCCAGACAAACCTGGGCACATTAGTCCCCCTAGACTGCTTTCATTTGCTATAAAATTCCACTGCCCAGCTCAGTGTTGGTGCGCGGTAGGTGCTTAATGTCTAGTTGAGTGGATGAGTGAGTGCAGGCCCTGGGCTGCATTTATGTGCACTGTTTCATTGCATCCTCATAGCCAGCCTGGGGGTGGGCTGTACTGTTACCTTCATTTTACTGATAAGAAGCCTGAAGCTTCAGTTGCTTGCCAGGACACATGGTGAGGGCAGCAGGGCACCAGCACTGGCACCCAGCTCTGCCACACTCCAGAGGCCATGCCGTAACTGCTCTCAACAGCACACCTCTGTCACTGTCTGCTCCACTCAGTCCACTGATCCTGGGCCCCTGCTGCCTCAATTGCCACCTTTGGGCCATCCCTCCATGCCTCACTTGGGTGGGTGAGCACTGGCCTAAGGCAGCCCTTTCCTGGCCAGGCTGATGGTGAGGAGAGGGGGAGAGAGGGCAGTGCCATGGCTAGGGTCAAGCTGCCCCAAGGCTGGAACCCTAGAGCATGGTGGCCAGCACAGGTGGTCTCCCTGACCTGTGTGTTCCTAGGGCACCTCTGGCTCAGGCCCCACCAGTGCCAGGTCTCCCTGAGGCCTCGCCAATCACGGCTGCCTACTCAGCTGGGCCCCACCTGGGCCTTCTGACTGAGAGTGAGGAAGTCTGAATTCTGCTCACCCACAGGAGCCTAAACTGAAGAAGCATCTATCCCTCTGCAGTGAAGGAAAGGTCTCCATCTGCCATCCCAGGCCTGCCACCGCTCCCAGCCCTGTTGAACATGCCTGGTCATGAGGGCCCTGCCCATCCAGGTCAGAACAAGGGGATATGCATTGGGGGGAAGCAATGCTTCCTCCCATTGGACCCTGACAACCAACCAGTGCAGTAGGCACTGTATTTTCTACCCATTTCATGGATGGGGAAACTGAGGCCCAGAGAGGTGAAGTCGCTTACCCAATGTGACACAGCTCATAGGGGCAGGGTTAGGATTCCCAGAGGCGGATTCAGGTCCATCTCCCTCACTCACATGTCGTCTATCCTACCTTCTCTCCCTGGTGAGGGTAATGTCGGGGCTGACAAAAGTGCTGCCATTTCTGGAGTCAGACCCTGCACACACATTGCTTCTTATTTCAGGCCAACTGGTAGGATAGGTGTGACAGTCCCCATTTTACAGATGAGGAGGCTGTACAGCAGAGGAGTTAGTGACTGGCCCAGGTCCCAGGGCAGGGAGGAATCCTAAGGGAACCTGTCTTATTTCGCCTTCCCTCCAATCCTACCTTCTTGTCAATGTACCTGCGTCCCTACCTATCTAACAACTAACCCACATTTTTTAAGTGGCAACGATGGGCAAGGCCCTGGCCTGGTCTGTGCTGACACCACCCCAAGCACTGACAGCAGAAGGCAATCCTGGCTCCTGGCCCTGAATGGCTGGAATCCCTTCCTGAGGGGCGGCCTGGATTTCCAAACCAGAATATCCTGAGTCTGATGAGTGATCTACCTGGAAGCCTCTCACTGGGGAATTCTCTGTGGGCTTAGTTCTAGGATCTCAGCTGCTCTGTCCCCTGCCTGGCCACCAAGGAGCTGTTTTTCAAAACAAAGTGAGGTGGGAGAACGGCCATGGGAGGTTTTAATAATTCTATGGTAGGAAATTTCCATGGGGATGGAAAAGACCCACTGGCTGGCCTCCAAACGCCTTCCTGAAAAAACTTCCAAAAAGAAACTGTGGGACTGGCCCTCTCCAGTCCAGACAGATGCTGGAGCCACCCACGGAAGGACTTGGGGGCCGGTGCATTGGCAACAGCCCCCGGCACAGGGCTGGGCACCCAGAGGCCCAGGGATCAAGGCGGTCCAGGGATAAAGGGGTCTCCCCTCTGGAGGGATTCATGAAAGAACAAAGAAAGATGCCCCCTGGGGAGTGAGTCACAAGCCCAGGCTCCATTTCTCTGCCACCTGCTTGCTTTGTGACCTTGAGCAAATACTAGGCCTCTCTGAGTCCATCTCTGCTGTGACAGGCAGCATTGGTGGGGTGCTGTCTAAGGTCTGAAGCATCGTGATGGTGCTGGCCCTGACTTTGGGTCTCCCAAGGTCCCTGGGGGTGAATCCAGGAGGGGTGCAGAAAAACTGAGTTCCTGGAAACTCTGGAGGCATCTCCAGGGACCAGAGACTTCCAGGGCAGGAGAGAGTGACCTGAACACCTTGGGGACAGGTCCTAAAGAGCTCACTGAGGGGTGAACACACAGCCCCCTCCCTGCTGGCCACTGTCTGCCTCTCCTGTGGGCACAGGCTCCTTGGGTGCCTTTCCGTGAGATTCTAGAAGGGATAGGCTGAGGGGTCTGCATGCAGGTGAGGATCCTGGGGATGGCTTCAGTGTCTCCCTCTACCCCCACAGCCACCTCACTGCTGGCCACAGGGGTCTCTGTGGCATTTTGAGCTCTCCATGACCCACCTGCTGCTGCCACCACGCCTCTGCCTGGATGAGCTCCTCATGGCCTGTCCCCAGGCTTCCCATGCTGCGTTTTCACTCCACTTGCCAGTGGGCTGGTCTCTGCACATCCCAGCCCTGCCCCTGACCTGCCTCACATCCTGCAGGGCCCCCATGGCCCTGGGGGTTGAGCCATAACTCTGAGGCTGTAGCTGAATTGCCCAGTACACCAGTACATTGCCTCCAGATGCAGAAAGAAATCTTACACATCAGAGGCCCACGATATAATATAACCTCAACCATCAGCCAGGGAAGAATCCCCTGAAGGTGAAGAAATGAGTCTGTGTCCTACTTAGTTCTGCATCTGGGTACCAGCTCACGTCTGTGCAGATTCCTTCACAGTGCTGAGCCTCAGTTTCCTCAGCTGTGAAATGGGCTGAAGCTGTTTCCTTTGCACTGGATACGTGAGAATAAGAAGGCCCTGGGCACAGTGCCTGGCACTGACAGGCCTTAAGCTGACCTGACGCATGCCCCCTCTGTGAAAGGGGCTGGTTGAGGGCTAAGTCTGGGTCTTGTGTGCCTTCAGGAAGGGGTGCGAGAGGAGGGAGACGGAGGCAAGGGACAGGGGACAAGAGGTGAGGGGGGCTTCAGGAGGCCAGTAGCCAAAGTCATCACCACCACCAGAAAAGTGGCATCTGCTTTTTAAAATCAGCATTTACTATGTGCTAGGCACCAAGGGTGCCTTCCTTCTGTGGTTTTCTCACTGAAGTCCTGTCGGGAAGGTTTATTATCCCTATTTTACAGCTGTGGAAACTGAGGCTCGGAGAGGTGAGGTTGCCTAGCTGGTGGGTGACAGGGCTGGGAGCTTTGCCCCTGAGCTCTGTGCTGGGTGAGGGCACAGGAAGGGACAAAGGGTGAGCAAAGGGATTGGAAAAGGAGGTGGGGGATTGCGGGAGCTCAGGGCAAGCCGGGGCACACCCAGGCACAGCCTCCTCTCGCCTTGGCAGCCCCGCAGCAGGCACCTCTCCTGTGCCTGCTCCCTCTGCTTCTCCCTGCCTCCGTATGGAGCTTTCTAAAGCAGGCCCCTGTGAATCAGAGCAAAGACACCAAATTTACTCTGCTCATCACCAGATTTTCTCCAGAGAAGGGGGTGGTGATGCGGGAGTGGAGTGGGGAGAGAGCCTGTCCATCCGCCTACTCACCTCTGCAGAGAATCGCAAAGCCTGGGGTCTGAGGTCTGGATGTTTTGTGCAGTGGGGGCTTCCCGGCTGTGGCTCAGGCCTGCCTTCCCGGCTCAGGTTGGGGCTTCTCAGCTCAGGTTGGGGCTTCCTGGCTCTGGCTCAGGGCTGTCCCTGAGTAAGGACTGTGCTCCTGGGAGTCAGGAAGAGTTGCTCTGGGAGGGTGCTGTGTGCCAGAACCCTGTGAGATCCATGCTCTGAGCACCCACCCCACAATGGCCCTGAGCGGATGTGGGGGACAGGGCATCATGAAACTCAGCCAGCACCATTGCAACATGGGGCCGAGGGGTGGTAGGTGAGGACAGGAGGCCACAAGTGGGCATGGAGTCACCCAAGGCAGGTGCCGGGACTCAGGCATCTCCCCTCAGCCAGTGGCCAGGTCAGCATGCTTCCATTGCACTCGTACAACATCATTCTGCTGCCTAGGAGGCTTTGTGGGTGCCTACTCATCGAGCATAGGATTTGGTCAAACAAACCTTCCTTTGCCACCCACTAGCTGAGTGACTCAGTTTCTCTGTCTGTAGAGTGGGGATTTAACCATCAAGTGCCTTGAATTATTGCAGGGATTTAATGAGATGGACAATCTGTTTTTCAAACAGCAGCCGGGTGTGTGTGTGCGTGTGTGTGTGTGTGTCTCAGCCCTGCATAAGATGCTCCTATGTCAGGATCAGCCCCAAATTCCACAGGGTGATCTACAAAGCACCAAAAGATCAGGCCCCTCTCTACTTCTTCCACATCATCTACCTCTCTCCCCTTCACACATTTTGCTGCAGTCACAACAGCTGGAGTCTTTAAATGTGCCCAGTATGTTCTCACCTCAGGATCTTCGCACTGGCTGACTCCTTTGCTGGGACTGCTCTTTCCCAGATGGTGGCATCTTGAACATCACCTACTAGCGAGGTCCTCCCTGACCACGCTAGTGGCAGGGAGCCCCTTTGATTCTCACTAATTTTCTTTATAATAATCACCCCAGCTGGAATTATTGTTATGATGATGATGAGGAGGAGGAGGAGGAGACAGAGTCTCACTCTGTCGCCCAGGCTGGAGTGCAGTGGCATGATCTTGGCTCACTGTGACCTCCATCTGCTGGGTTCAAGCAATTCTCCTGCCTCAGCCTCCTGAGTAGCTGGGACTACAGGTGTGAGCCACCACACCCAGCTAATTTTTGTATTTTTAGTAGAGATGGGGTTTAATCTCTACTAAATGTTGGCCAGGCTGGTCTCAAACTCCTGACCTCAAGTGATCTGCCTGCCTTGGCCTCCCAAAGTGCTGGGATTACAGGTGTGAGCCATTGCACCTGGCCCCAGCCGGAATTATTAATCTTAGTTATTAATGAGAACTCCTCTGTCTTGTTTACCACTATATACCCACTGCCTCAAATGTACCCAGCACGTAGCAAGAGTTCAAGAAATATTTGCTACAGGAACAAATAATATGTATTGAGCCTGAAACATGCTGATCCCTTCCTTTCCTTTACCCATTCCTAGCACAGCCTCTCCCCCCAAGCATGTGTGTGTGCACACACACACACAGACATGCACATACACACAGACACACACACAGACAAACACAGATATACACCCCAAAACAAATCCCCAGATGAGACCAAAGAACAAAAACCCCAAACAAGAAAGCCCTGTGCTAGAAGGAGGATACTAGGGGTTACCAGAGTCCTGAGTCCAGTTGTCAGGTCCTGCTTGGCTTACCTTAGGATCTCCACTGAGGCTGTGGGAAGTCAAGGACACCGGCAAGGGCAGAGAGCAACTCATCAATTCTCAGCATGAAGCCAGTGGGCCACAAAGGCCTGTGAGTCTTTAGTTCCACAGCCCTGATGGGAGTTGAAGAGTGTGTCCTACAGGCAGGGACCGTGTCTGGTTTATTCACATCATGTCCCCAGTGCCCTCAGCTCAGAGTAAGTACTCAATGAAAACTTGCTAATGAATAAATGAATGAGGGTGAGGGGTTAGACAGCAGTAAAGGAAACAGAGAAAATTGGCCATTAATGTTCATGGGAGTCACGAGCTTGGGCCATGGTGCCAGGCACCACCGAAAGCCATTATCTGAAAGTGCCTCCAACAGTACTCGCATCCTGTCATGTCCCTGTACAATAACCTGCAATGGTTCCCACTGCCTCTGAGTAAAATTTTATACTTATTCTGGCAATTGAAGTCCACTTGTTTTCTTCTCTCTCTGCCTCACTATCTTTTTGCTTCTACCCTTTCATCCATTCACCCATAGACATATCTTGCTGCCCACCCATCCACTTATTCTTCTGTCCCTCCATCCTTTTGTCCACCCATCTACTCACTCATTCATCCATCTCTCTCTCCACTCCTCCACCAAATCATCCACCCATCCATCTAACCATCCATCCATCCAGCCATCCATCCATCCACCCATCCATCCATCCATCCACCCACCCACCCACCTATCCATGCATCCATCCATCTACCCACCCATCCATCCATCTACCCACCCATCCATCCATCCACCCATCTATCCATCCATCCATCCATCCACTCATCCACCTACCTATCCATCCATCCATCCATCCACTCATCCACCTACCTATCCATCCATCCATCCATCCATCCATCCATCCATCCACCCACCTATCCATCCACCCACTCACAAATCCATCCATCCATCCATCCATCCACTCACCCACCCACAAATCCATCCATCCATCCACCCATCTATCCATCTGCCCATCCACCCACCCATTCATCTCTTCACCCACCTATCCATCCATCCACCCATCCACCCCCCTACAAATCCCTTCCTTCCTTCCTTGGTTCGATATTTACTGAGTGCTTACCAGGTTCTACCAGGTTCTAGACAATGCGCTAGGTTCTGGGGTCAACCCAACTCTTCAATTCTAAAATAAAAATTATCTCATTACATACCTCCTTGCAAATCCTGTCTGCTCTACCTCTGAAGCTATCCTGAATGTGACCCTCTTTCTCCACCTCCAGTCTCCACCCTGGTCCCAGCCACCATCCTGTCTCAGCACACTCATTGCGGTAGCCTCCTTCCTGCTCTCCTGCCTCTCACCTCACCCCCCACAGTCTGTTTTCCACACACAGTCAGACAAAAATCAAGTCCCTCTTCTGCTCACAATGCTCCTGTGGCTCCTGTCATTCTTCGAGAAAAGTCAGGGTCCTTACAATGGCCCACGAGACCCTGTGTGATCCTAGCCCCGAACTTGTCAGCTCTCTGAATTCATCTCCTACCTCTGCCTCCTCACTTTCCTCCACCCCACTTCTCCCTTGCTGTTTCTCCAACTCACTGAGCATGTCCCCATGTCAGGGCCTTTGCATTGGCCATTCCTTAGTCTGAAACC
The DNA here is from genome assembly GCF_028885625.2 of Pongo pygmaeus. Taxonomy (NCBI): domain Eukaryota; kingdom Metazoa; phylum Chordata; class Mammalia; order Primates; family Hominidae; genus Pongo; species Pongo pygmaeus. Next base: position 67,405,352 of record NC_085930.1, on the reverse strand, counting down.
CTCTCCCCAAACAGCCATGAGGCTCCCTTGGATCTCTGCTGAAAGGCCACCTTCTTAGGAAAGTCTTCCCTGACCTGATTCAAAACAACCCTCTTCATCTCCCTTCATCTGCTTTATTTTTCTCCTTGACAATCCACTCATTTATGTCTTTGTTTATTGTCTGTCTCCACCTGCTCAAATGCAAGCTCCACAGGGCAGTGAACAGATCTGTTGTGTTCAGTGTGGTATCCCCACTGCCTGGCACACAGTAGGCCCCCAGACAGCGTTTGCTAAATGAATGAAAGCTCCCTGCCCCTTTAGGTAAGCCTGGTTGCTTTCATTCTATGGAGGACTTGCATATGCCTTTTGCCAGTGGTTCCCAAATGTGTCTGTTCATAACCCTCCTGGCCTCTCATTAAATGGATTTGCAGGCCTTTTCCCAGGATGGGATTCATGGTTTTCCCTGACTACTTCCCTTCTCACCATCTCTGTCCCTTTCTGAATGCCACCAGCTGGGACTCACTGCCTGCTGTGACTCATCATGCCTCCCCTCTCCCTGCCTCCTATCAGTCCCAAAGCCCTGTCAGCCCATCCCATGCCCTGCTTTCCTGGGAACCTGCCTTCAGCTCAGCCTCTACCCTACCCCAGCTGCACCATGAGCCTCCAGCCTCATCCCTCCAACCCATTATCCTCACTAGGGTCATTGTCCTTGCAGGATGCTCTCAAAGGGCCAATCTGGCCACACCACACCTCAGCTTACAACCACGTAGCCTGCAGCCCTGGGCTTAGCCGGGCCACCTCTCCTGCCAAGCGCTGGCCACCCCGGCCTGGTGCCTTCTGCCTTGCACTGCTGGTGGTGGCCTCAGTGCCTGCTCAAGTGGTGCCTTTGCCTAGAGCACCCTTCCCTGGCCCCCTGTTTTTTCAGCTGGCTGGCTGTTAGCTAGCCTTCCACTTGCCCTTGTGGGGCCCTCTTGAGGTTGTCCCCTGACAGCCCCAACAACAGGCCAGGGCTTCCCCTGGGCTCCTGCAACCCTCTGGCTTCCTCCAGCCTGGCTGTTATTACAGTGACTTACAATTACTGGTTTCTCTGCTAGACCCCATTCTGAGTCCTAGTGCCCTTGACCTCATGGTCAAGCCGGCTGGCTCAGTGCCCATGGACAGGTCACCGTGTATCAATGACCCTCAATTTCCTTATCTGTAAAATGGGAATAATAACTGCTAGAGGGATATTGTAACCAAATAAGTCCAGCAAAACATTTGGAACAATACATGTCAGTCCACGGCATTCTTTTTTTTTTTTTTCCTGAGATGGAGTCTCTCTCTGTCGCCCAGGCTGGAGTGCAGTGGTGAAATCTCGGCTCACTGCAACCTCCTCCTCCTGTGTTTAAGCAATTCTCGTACCTCAGCCTCCCGAGTAGCTGGGACTACAGGTACACGCCACCATGCCTGGCTAATTTTTGTGTTTTCAGTAGAGTTGGCCAGGTTGGTCAGGCCTGGCTCGTCTCGAGCTCCTGGCCTCAAGTGATCTGCCCATCTCAGCATCCCAAAGTGCTGGGATTACAGGTGTGAGCCACTGCGCCCAGCAATCCACGGCATTCTTATCCAGAAAATCCTACAGACTGGGAGCTCAGGAGCTGCACCCAGTAGGTGCATGTAGCTGACTGGGGCCTCCTGCAACTGGCAGGGGTGGAGCCAGGGAGACTGGAAGATCACTTTGGCCTCTCTGTGACTTTCTCCTTAGTAAGAAGCCTCTATCTGCTCCTGTTGATATTTAAAAATATCTGTTATTTGATTTAGGGGTAAAGGAAGCAGCTTTTCAGCTTTGTGTTGTTTGCTATGCTGTTTTCTCTTCTAACCTTTGAGCCTGTTTTCTGACTTTGCCTCCTGCTCTTGTTTTTGTGTGGCTGTTTTTAGCTGACCTTTTGCATCTGACCTTATAATCTGAGCTCAGAGTCCCTGCCCTTGCTCTGGGTCTCAGGGGTGCTTGGTTGGGGAGGGGGCAACAATGCATCCTACTGTGGCACACCTTCCACAGGGAAGCTCTGACTCCGGACATTCACTTGGAGCCTGCCTGTGCTGGGCACGGCACATGTGCTGGCTCCTTCATTCCTTTTTTTTTTTTTTTTTGAGACAGCGTTTCACCCTTGTCACTCAGGATGGAGTAGTGGCACCATCTTGGCCCACTGCAACCTCTGCCTCCCAGCAGGTTCAAGCAGTTCTCCTGCCTCAGCCTCCCGAGTAGCTTGGATTACAGGTGCATACCACCATGCCCGGCTAATTTTTGCATTTTTAGTAGAGATGGGGTTTCACCATATTGGCCAGGCTGGTATGGAATTCCTGACCTCAAGTGATCTGCCCACCTTGGCCTCCCAAAGTGCTGGGATTACAGGCTTGAGCCAATGCGCCCGGCCTGGCTCTTTCACTCCTTAATGGGGCCCATAGCGGGTATCCTACAGCTGGCAAACAGTAGGGCTGGCAGCAACAAGGTCCTTGCCATCTACACTGGCTTCTGCCACTTCTCATTCCATGACTGCTGAGTCACCAGGATGGCCATGGTACATTGCTAAGTGACAAAATAAAGCCGTGGGCTACACATAAAATGATACCATTAAAAAAAGAAATGAACCCCCTCCAAACTTGTATCTGCCAGTATATGAAAGAACAAACAAGAGAAAGAAACAAGTTACCAGATTTCCTCAGATTTAAGTCCGATGGTAAGTCGAGCCATGATTTTATGTACCATGAAGAAAGAAAAAAGGACTTCCAATAAAACTATCATGTGCCGTCAACTGCAAGACATATCCTGACTTCAGAGATGTTAAAATGCAGGGAAAAAAGTGCATCCCAGAATTGACAAAATAGGGTATCGACAGTGTGGTTACATCAGGTAAATGTAGGATGTGAGGAGAGGAAAATTATTCATTTTGCCATAGATCCTTCTGTATCATTCCATTTGTTGCGACAAGCATGCATTATTTTTGTAATTCAAATGACTGTAGTTTAAAAAAGGAAAATAGGGTTTTCCAAGCTGTTGCTGCCTGGTTTCTTTTCTGGCCACCCTGTGGGTTGGGGACACAGTAATTGCTGGCTTCTCCGGGGTGCTCTGCTGGGGGAGAAGCTGGGGGCTTTTCGGCGGGTGGGGCAGGTAAGCACCAGGCAAGAAGCACCAGCCTCTTTCCAGAGCTTGGCCTGCATGGGTCTAATCAGCAGAAATTTCCCTTTATTAAGGCCTGGCCCCCAAACCCCTCATTAAGGGCTCTTTAAGCTGGAAAGTACACAGTGGAGCCACAAACAATGCGACAAAGCTGAAATTTCCAAAGAACAGGACAGCTGAGTGCTCTTCCTCCCTTGGAGACTCTTTCTCTGAGCCCCACCTCCAATCTAGAGCCTTGCTCTCTTTCTCTGGCCTCCCTCCATGGCTGCTACCTGATGTCAGACTTGTTCCAGATGAGCTTCTGTCTGCACTGGCCCTCTCCCCAGCTAGAATGGACGCCACGGGAGACTGTGAATTGCAGCTGCCTCATTTGCGACTGTACCCCCTTTGCCCATGCTCTCCCTCTCACCCCTCTTCCTTCTCTCTCTGGGGTGTCCAGAGAGACTCAAGAAAGGCAGGTGGATCGAGGTGGGGGTTTCTGGGCAACCTCTCCACTATCATTTCTCTCCTGTCTTGCAGATACCGGGTCAAGTGTGATGGTGAGGGAGGATACTGGTGTCCCTTTCACAGCTGCGCAAAAGAGAGCAGATGGAACTTGAACTTGGCCGAGGCTGCCACCCAGGATGGCTTTCAAAGGACATTTTCTAGGATGGCGTCTCCTCCTCTGCTCCCACTACCTCCCTTGAGAGAAGGGCTGTTCTGGGTTTGTTCTTGCCTCCCCTGTACCACCTCTCCATATCTGGCCAATTCATTTGTTCACTCATTCATTCATTCCACAAAAATCTGCTGAGCACCTCCCCTTTCCTAGGCCCTTGAATACAGAAGTGAATGAGACAGATATGCTTCCTGCCCTCAAGCTACTGATTGTTTAGGGAAGACAGACAGACAACAAACAAGGGAATAAATACAGAAAATAATGTCAACGGTGGTATATGCTATTCAAAAACAAGTGCCATGACAGGGAATATTGGAGAGGGGGTAGGCGAGCTCTTTTAAATAGATCAGGGATGGCCTTAATGAGGAATTACCATTCAGCTTGATGAGAAGGAATCTATGAAATAAACCGAAGGGGAAAGTGTAGTCTAGATGGGGAAATAGCATGTGCAAAGGCCCTGAGACAGGAAAGAGGCTGATGAGTTTGAGGTACAGAAAGAAGGGCAGTAAACAAGAGGAAAGCCAGGAGAGGGGTGGGGGATGAGGGTCAGGCCCAGAAGGGCTTACAGGCTGCAGAAAGGAGTCTGGACTTGTTCCTGTACATCAAGGGGAGGACTGTGGAGCTTCAAGCAGGAACACTACAATCTGATTTATATTCTTAAAAAAAGATTCATCTGGCCACGCAGGAAGAACAGATGATTGAAAGGGCAAGAGAGGATCTAGGGGACGAGTAGGGAAGGCCCCTCCCTTCATCTATTCTACATGCAAGCACTCAACAGTGTTCTAATGAAATCACTGAAAACAAACACAAACACAAAAACAAACAAAACACACTGGCCGGAGATCATGACTCCAGAGGCCCAGAGTCTGCTGCCCAGGAGCTTACAACAAAGGGAAGGGCAGGAAGGCCCTCAGAAGGGGGAGGCACTTAGGTAGGAGTTGAAAGTCAGGCAAAGTCTCAGAGGTGGGGAAAAGGGTCAGTGTGAACAGGGCCTGTGCTCCAGTTCATATCACATGGCCACATTTCTAACTGACCTGGCAAAGGAAAAGCGGCATGAAGGTGAAGTGTGGGGCTGGGAAGGTAGGGCGGGGACAGGCACTCCATCACAAATGCACTGGACACAGACTGAGGAGTCTAGGCTTTATCCACTCGGCAATGGGGAGCACTGAAGACCTTGACCAGAGTGACAGGCCTGGTGGACATTCTGAGACGTTTCCCCTGGTGGCCATGGGGGGCTATGGGGAAGGCTAGGGTGAGATTAAGGGAGAGATGGTGAAAGGTGCTCCCTCCCCACTCTGATCTCACAACTGCTGCTACCACTGATAGATGATTTTTTCATAGAGATTCCCTTGCATCAGGCATGGTTCTAGGCTCCTTACATGTAACTCATTTAATCTGCACTAGAATCCCATGAGGTTGGTACTAGTATTTTTGCCCATTTTACAGATGAGAAGACTGAGGCACAGGAAGTTAAGTCATTTGCTCAAGGTCATATAGCTAGGAAGTGTTGGGGAATCATGCCCAGGCCCTCAAGCTCCAGGGTCTGCTCTTAACCACTGCCCTGTGCCTTCTCCTCCAGTTAAGATGCCACAATTCTGCATCCTGGGATTTAATCTCCTTGGCAGAAGAAAACTCTCTTTGGGAAGTGCCCTTGGCTGCCCTCTGAGGCCTCAAGAACACCACAACACACTCCTCAAAGGACACTAACTGACCAGCACCCAATCATGTTCTATTGCTAACCTGTCATGTGACTGGGGACAAGTCCCTGGACCTCTCTGAGAATCTGTGCAGCATAATAAGAATGTTTCCTTTACAGAGTGGACTTCAGCCCCACATGCTGCTACCTGGGGTGATAATCACCACCCTTGGCATTGGGTGGGGACTATGTACCTATTTCGAATCATCTCCACAATGGCTATGGTCATTTTCCCCCAAGATAGAGGTCAAAACCCTGAGGCTCAGAAAGGAACAGTAACTCACCGAGGGGGATACAGCTTGTCGGTGGCAAAGTTGGAATTTGAATCACAGTTTCCTCAATAGTAGCTGGCAGGTGCTTAAGACATGTAAACCACCTCTTCCCCAAATGTGGAGCCAGTGTGGCTCCAAACCTTCAAGAGTCACCTGCTGTCTTGTAGAGAGGCAGGATAAAGACCAAGGACATGGTCAATTCCTGGGGGCCAGGCCTGTTGCTGCTGAAGAGTCAGTCTCAAGGATACCCTGAACTTGTTCCCGTGGGCAGTTGTGTTGGGACATGGGCCAGGTATGAATCACCCTATTCCCAGTTTGAGGTCTGGCCCAAGCCACACCTTTTTCCTGGAGGGTTGGGGGAGGGGCTAATACCATGGACAGGGTGCTGGGCTTTGGACTCTACTCTGCAACCTTGGTCAATTCCTCTCTGGCCTCAGTCTCCCCTTGGGTCCAATGCAAATGGGCAGGAGCAGAGCAGCTAGCCAAGAGGCCTTGGACAAGTCATCCCACATCTCTGAGACCATGTCTGCTCATCTGTAAATGGATCCAGTTGCAGTGGTGAGGGTAAAGGAAACTTTTGCACGTGGAGCCCCTAGCGTCGAAATTGCTCACTAAACGAGAGCTGTCTTGGTTATGACAGGTTACCCAGGGGGCTGTAGTGAAGCCCACTGTAGACGTTCCCAGGGCCAGGGAAGCTGATGTCACCACTCAGCTCAGAATTTCCTTCCCCTGAGGTCATGGGGCAGACTCAGGCCTCTGAGAGGGCAGAGAACTGCCTAGAAACAGCCTTGGGTCCCAGTGCCAGGTCTCGCTTAATTTTATTGCTACTTCCTGAGTGCAGGAGTGGCCCAGGCCACGTACTCTTCACCACACTGGCCCCATTTTGTAGATAAGGAAACTGAGGCGCTGGAAGCTCTAAATACTGTGGTGGTGAGGCTGAGTCTCAGTCCTGGAAGTTATTCATGGCCTAGCCCCCAAGCTGGGCACCTGCAGTCGTATACCACCTTCTACCTAGGGCTGCCTTGGCCTCCCAGCAGGAGTTGTTTCTGGAGCTGATTCATCTGAGCTCAGCAAGGAGCCTGACAAACAGCCTGGTCCACACCAAGTACTTAACTAATATTGCTTTTATTGATTTGCATTCTATGCCCTCTTCAGGATGCTCTGAGCTCAGAAATCTGAAATTGGCTGGGGGTGGGATGGGGAGAAGGGCTTCATTTTAATCTGAAGTGAGTCATGTAAGTTGATAAATTTAGAAGTGGCCTAAAGAGCTCTTAATCTGCTGCCTTCAGATAGTTGCTAGGAAGAGACTGGTACCCAGCAACCTTTGCATCCCAAATCCACATAATAGAGTGGACACTGTTGGTGCCCACCCTAGTCCTCCTTACCAGTCTGCGGCTTCCACACCCCAGCTGCTGGGAGCTAGAGCTACCGGCTGCCCCTTTTCTGCAGGCTTGCCCTGAGAAGAACAGGAGCTCCTGCCCGGGCAATTGCACACGGCATCCCGCTCAGAAGGCAGCCGTGGCCAATAACTATCTGATACGGGGTATGAAAGGCCAGCTCTTTTGCCTCAAGGCAGAGACAACCCTGGGGTGCAGTTCATGCCCCACATCCCCCAAGGGATCAGCTGAGGACACACGCTTGTTTATCTCCTCTCCCTACCTTGTTTCCTTTCAGCCCCTTTCTCCTGAGTGCTGTCTCATGCTTGCTCCTAGTGAGTCCAACCCAAGATCCACACACATTGCACTCCACACGCAGACACCAGCTCCACCCCTCCAAACCAGCCCCTTCCCCCGTGACCTGGACATCAGCAATGTCCAGGCAACTTCGAATTTTAGACATTTAAAGTCTCAGGGGGCCCATCTGGCTCCAAAAGGCTTGTTTCAAAGATGGGAAACTGATGCTCAGAAAGAGACTGTGACTTGTCCAAGGTCACTTGAAGTGCTTGTCATGGCTGGCTGCACCCAGGTCTTTGTCCTCACCCCAACTCCAATCCACTTTGCGGCCCTGGCCTGTCTGGTGGCTGGACCAACTGGCCAGCCACGGCTTTTGCTGTCTCCAGGAGGGAATTTTGCTGTGTCAGCTCTGCAGAAGCCACTTGGAGGCCAGGAGAGTGCCGGCTGGTGGGCTTGCAGGATGGTTGGTAGGCTCTGCTGAACTTGGGCACCTGTGGGCAGGGTGGGCATCCCAGTTCGGCCCCTTCCACTGTTTGTGGTGGTCAGGCAGAAAATTGAGGGAAGACGGAAACCACTTCTAATGAGGGCCCTAATTACCCTGTGGATCCCTGAAGCACTGGTGATGCATCTGGTGGTGGCCTCTTCTAGAAACCCTCCCTCCCATGGCAAGAACTCCTTTCTCCATAAGAGAAACAGTCCCGAACCAACATGGGCAAAGAAGCAGCATTGGGCTGGTGCCTGGACACTGGGCTGTGGTTCCAGTCTGCTGGGAGCCGGCTGTGTGATCCTGGGCAAACCAGCATGCCTCTTGGGCCTTGGTTTTCTCAGCTATAAAGCAAGTGCAGCCTCAACTGCTATTATTTTATTGAGCCTAGTGTTTATTTTAGCTATCATTTATTGAACTAGAAGAGACTCATTAAAGTTCATCAAATAATAATTGCTTACACTTCTGCCAAGGGCTGTCCTAAGCACTTTAATTTTACTTAATCCTCATAACAATCCTATGAATTGGATACTTTTGTTATCCCCATTTTACAGATGGTGGGACTAAGGCACAGAGAAATTAAGAAACTTGTGCTGGGTCACACAGCATGGAAATGGTGGAGCAGGAATTAGAATCCCAGAGTCTATGCTTTAAATTCCTCCTTGTACTACGGTCTTTGTTATTTGTTTTGCACGGCCATTTATTAGGCACCTACTGCATATGGGGACTCTGCTGGTCATGTGATACACATAGAAGTTTGCCAACTTCTTACAACTGCTCCGGCAAGCAGGTGTTCTTTTGCTGATTGTTTCAGAGTGGACACAAAGGCCCCAGTGAGGGACCCACCGCAACTGAGCTGGGGAGGCAGGTGGCAATCCTGGCTTCTTCCCACTAGCCTGGTGTCTCTGTTCTAAGCCCCTTATAAAACTGATCCTATTTATCATATTTTCTTGACTCTAACCTGTATCACTACTTTATGTGTATTTAAGAAATAAAAGGCATGACTGGTTCCACTGTGGTGTACCACCAGTTGTCAGGCACAACCTGGCTTCAGAGACGTCAAAATATATATCTTGGAATCCACACAGTTCAGTCTCCAACACAACGACCCGATGAGGCAGGCAGTGTTGTCATCTCCATTTGACAGTGGAGGGAACGGAGGCTTGGAGATTAAGGGCATGCAGCTGGTCAGCGGCCAGGCATCGGATTTGACCCCAAGCAGCCTGGGCCCAGACGTTGTCCTCAACTACTGTGCTACATCAATGCTAAGTCAGGCCCACGTAGGATGGCGTGCCCTGCCCATGGGCACAGATTAAAAAACTTCAGAAGGATCAGTGAGCTGGAGGCCAGCACCCTCTGCTCCGGATGAGCCTGTGGGCCTCACTCAGCGTGGATGCCTCAGACATGCAGGAGGCACCCCAAATGGCTGCCACAGCATCCCCCACCCTCCACTGCCTCCATAGCTCCCTTGGGCCTGCAAGGCAGGTGTTTGACAGAGCTGGGCTAGAATGAGTTCATCCAGATGACGCCCCCCATGGCTCCCACAAAATGGTCCCAGGGGCAGCCAGACACGGCCCGGTAGAGTAGCCCAGCCAGCATAGGAAAGGCACCACTTCATAGGAAACTGCCTTCAGAGGCGGCACAGAAGCTTGCAGAGACCTGCTTTCTTCCTTCAAAGCTACTGGTGCTTGGACCCCGAATGGTGTCATCCATTCACTGCTTCTCCCATAGGCTCCACCAACCCCATATGCTCCACTATGGCATGACTGCTCCCAATTTTCCCAAAAATCAAATCCAGCCTCCTCGGACTAGGATGTGCCCCTTCTGGGGACATCTTTAAGATGCCCACAAGCAGGGCAGAAGCTCAACATGTTTCGAATGCCTGGCATGATGAGGGTTCCATGTGAGACATTACCTACCCATTATCGCGTGGCACAATCTTGTGAAGCAGGTTTTTCCCACTCCACTTTGCATATCAGGATGCCAAGCTCAGAGAAGCAAAGCTACCTGCCCAAGGTCACACAGTAGCAAACACTGGCATTAGGATTTACACTCAAATCTTTCTGATGCCACAAAAGAGGCCACTTTCCATCAGTTTCTGGCGAGTCCCTGAGCCAAGTGCTTCCTTCGCATTACTTCACCAAATCCTCATACAACAAATAATAGCATCATCGTAATACTACCGCTACCCCATCTTACAGGCAAGAAAACATCCTCTGAGCTTCTACCTGGACCACACCCGGGCCAAGCACTGTACTTGGATCCCGTTTGCCTCACATGACAACCGGGAAGATGGGTGCTCATCTAACCCTTGGTTTACGGAGGAGCAAACTGAGGCGAAGTCACTGGTTCAACCACACACAACTGAATGCACGTGACTGAATAAGCAATTCCCCTCCCACGCATTACATGGGAAAAAAAAAGCATTTGTAAAGTGCTTGCGGACACATTTTAGCGATTAGTACTATTATGATGAACATTTCAGTACTTGGCAATTACCCCATAAAGTCAGTGCTGCTGCCCCTATTCTCCGGGAGAGCACAATGACGTTCACAGAGTCAGTGGCAGGGATAAGGAACTGCGGCTCTCAATCCTCTGCCACATGTTGGTCTCCTGGGGCCACGGCTGGGCCCCTTCACACCTTGAAGCTCCCCTGCCTGTCTCCAGCCTCTCTCTGGGGCCCAGGAGCCCCTGCAGACCTGGGGTCTTCAGAGGGCTGGCTGGAATTCCTGCCCCATGGGTTCCTAGCTGTGGGCCCTAAGGGGTCTCTGGGCATCCCCCAGCCAGCTACAAACAGGTGGAAAGGTGAAGGAGCACCAGGGGTCTGGGTTCAAATCCCAGTTCTGCCCCTCACTTGCTGTGTAACTTGGGCACATTCTTTTTTTTTTTTTTTTTTTTTGAGATAGAGTCTTGCTCTGTCACCCAGGCTAGAATGCAATGGTTCCATCTCGGCTCACTGCAACCTCCACCTCCCAGGATCAAACGATTCTCCTGCCTCAGCCTCCTGAGTAGCTGGATTACAGGCATGCACCACTAGGCCCGGCTAACTTTTTTTGTATTTTTAGTAGAAACAGGGTTTTGCCATGTTGGCCAGGCTGGTCTCGAACCCCTGACCTCAGGTGATCCACCTGTCTTGGCCTCCCAAAGTGCTTGGATTACAGGCGTGAGCCACTGCGCCTGGCCTGACTTGGGCACATTCTTAATGTCTCTGGGCCCTGGTTTCTGTAATCTGGAAAATGGGTGATGGTGAGGAAGAGATAAGACTGTGTGAAGGTCTTATGAGCAATAGACACCTCATAAATCTTAGTGACTGCAGTGGGTTGAAGGGTATCCCATCCAAAGTTCACGCCCACCTGGAACCTCAGAATGTGACCTTGTTTGGAAACAGGATCTTTGCAGATGGAATTAGCTAAGGATTTTGAGATGAAATCATCTTTGGTCTAGGTTGGGCCCTAAATCCAATGACCAATGTTTTTAGAAGCAGAGGAGAGGACACCGAGAGACACATAGGAAGGAGGTGAGGTGAAGATGAAAGCAGAGATGGGTGTGACGCAGCCAAGAGGTGAGGAAGAGCAAGGGTTGCCGGCCACCACCCGTAGCTAGGGAGACAAGGGACAGGCTCTTCCTCAGCTTCTCCAGGAAAAGCCAGCCCTGCTAGCTCCTGACTCTAGACTTCTGGCCTCCAGAAGTGGGAGACAATACATGTCTGTTGTTTGAAGCCACCTAGCCTGTGGTCATTTGTTATGGCAGCCACAGAAAACAAACACAACGGGCTGTCCTTGCAGTTGCTCTCCTCGTTACTTCCTGAGACTTGCAGTGTTTCCGACCCTTCACCCCAAGGGGCAGTGGGCAGGAGAAGCTGCCCTCATCAAGGACACTGGGGAGCAGGATCACTGACCCCTCTCACAAGGGGAGAGCTTGGGACCAGAGGGCTGACACAGCTTTTCCAAGGTCACTCGCCAGTGATGAGCCGGCCTGGGACCCAGCTCTCCTGACCCTCAGACCAACACACTCTCCCCCATACCCAGGGACCTCTGTTGCTTTAGGAACCTGAGCCGTGGCCCCTGCTCAGTCCTGGTCACCTTGCCCTCCTGGTCCTGCCAGCCATGGTCCCTGGCCACATATCTGGAACTCTCTGACCCTGCAGAGATTTCCCGGACAGTGAATGATACTTCTAAGGCTTTTTACCATCACTCCCCCTTCCTCCTGCCTCCCGCCGCCTCCATCCAGACTGTCAAGTGAAGACCGGGGTGAAGCCCAAGCCACGCTGTCCGGCAGGAGGTCCCAGGAGTTTTCCATAGCATAACCCATTTTTTAAAAGTTTTTTTTTTTTTTTTTTTTTTTTTTGAGACAGGGTCTTGCTCTGTCACCCAGGCTGGAGTGCAGTGGCACAATCACGGCTCACTGCAGCCTTGACCTCCCGGACTCAAGCAATCCTCCCACCTCAGCCTCCTGCATAGCTGGGACAACAGGAGTATGCCACCACGCCCTGCTAATTTTTAAATTTTGTGTAGAGATGGGGTCTTGGAGAGTGCCCTTGGAGCATGGCTCCCAGCTGCCTGCTGAGAAGATGGCCTTGTTTTGGATTTGAGGGTTCATCGGTCCTCAGGAAGGCCTGATTTAGCTGTGCAGGGTGAAGCCAGGGGCTAGGGGTTGGTAGGGGACTGGTGGGGAGAGGAAATGAGTTGCAGTCTCAGTCAGTCACCCACTAGCCTGGAGACCTCAGTTTCCCCAGGTGTGACAGGTACAGGTGGAACAGCATGGTGTCTAGGCCACCCCCAGCTCTGACAGCCTATGTGCTCCACCAAGCCCACTCTTAAGCACCTCAGCTCCCCGGGGTGCGGAGTAAAATGGGTGAAAACCCAGGGGTACCTGTGGAAATGTAGCCCCTGGGGCCTCCCGATTCATCAAGGTGGGGCCCAGAAATCTGCCTCCGTCAGGTGATCTTTAGGTTAATTAATGCATTAATGGGTTTCCTGACCCATACCTGTGGCTGGACAGGGGGAAGGCAGAGGAGCGCAGTGGGACAGCACGGGGAGGGGCCGGTGTCTCAGGCTCTGCACATAGCATAAGCCACAGGCAGGTTTTCTGACCTCCAGTCTGCAAACTAGAGGTTTTTTTCCTTTTTTCCTTTTCTGATCTCGGAGTTGGCCAATTGCAGCAGCAAGGTGCTCACCTGCTCTGGCTCCTGATCCTGATGCCAATCACACCTTTGTGCACAGCCCTCTACAGTGTCCAGGGCTCTCAGGCAGCTGTGGCATAAAACAGGGCAGAGATAGGCCTGCCTGGCCACAGATGAGAAGATTGAGGGCAGAGAGATGAAGCGACTCGGCCAAGATCACACAGCTGGTCAGGAGCAGGGCTGGGCCCAGGGCTCTCATACTTTTGACCTAGAGTCAAACACCTGGGGAAAACCAGGGGCCAACACAGGCCCCTGCTGCTTCTTGTCTGGGACCTGAGAGCACTTGCAAGAAGCCCAGGTCTCTACAGAACACCGTGTGACCTTGGACAAGTCCCTGTGCCTGGCTGGGCCTGTTTCCTTTTTATAAATGGTCCCAGCTAGGTGGCCTCAGAAGGCATCTGTCTGCTTTGACTTTCTAGGCATCAGCAACTCCATAGGGTAAAGGGATGGCAGAGCGGTCCGGCTGCCTAGGTCAGGGCCACACTCGCCTGGGGAAGGCTTCTCCACCTTCACCCATAGGAGACCCTCTTCACTCTTTCTCGGAATCTTGCCACAAAATTCTAAGTTCTTGAGCTATAGGTTCCCAAAATTTTGGTACCCCAATTTGAACTGGCCTCATGCCAAAGGGTCAAAGAGGGTAGTTGGGCACCTGGTGGCCTGCCTTCTACCTCCCCTCTGCCACATTGCAGCTGTGTGACCTTGGGTGACACAGCTTCACCTCTCTAGATACAGTGTCCTCATCTGGGATGTGGGGATAACAGGGCTGTGGGCGTCCTCACTGAGATGATACGTGCAAAGCAGTTAGCTGGGTGAAGGCTAGCTGGATTACTATTATTTACTTGGGTCACCTGACCCATACCTGCGCCTGAGCTGGGGGAAGGCAGAGGAGGGCAGCGGGACAGCAGAGGACGGTGCCAGCATTTCAGGCTCTGCATACAAGGTAAGCCACAGCAGCTTCTCTGACCTTCAGTCTGGAGGGGACTTTGGAGTCTGCTGAAGGTGTTCCAGGCCCCAGCTCTCAGAGACCCCATAGCAGCGGGCTGATTTCCTGGTGCCAGGGAGAGGGCTGGTGGGGCCAGTCTGGGCTCCTGGCGGTCTGGGCCACGGGCAGCAGCTGTGTCCCTGGCCGCCTCTGTCTCCTTTCCAACTTTGGGCAGCCTTCTCTGAAGAACGTCGATAACCCAAGATGGCCTTGCTGAGTCTAATCACAGCTCCCTGGGAATATGGGCTGGCCCTCACCCGACGCCTGTGTGAGGCTGTGGCGGGCACTTAGGATCCAGTATCCCTCTGTCCTCATCGGAAGTTCCTTAAGGGGCAAGCTCTCCCTAGCACCCACAGAGCCACCTTGCCTCCTGGAAGCTGAGGGGGCGGGTGTGTGCACGCAGCATCCACAGAAGGGCTGCATCTGTGTGCCTGTGGCCGTCTTCTTATGTGTGCAACTGACATTCACCTGCGGGCACATTCCAGCATGCCATGTGCCTGCCAATGCACGGGCAGGCACGCAGATGGCATTCAGAGCCCCACATGTGTGTGCCTGTTGTTTTCACACCTGAGCCAGCCCTCACGTGGGTACACACATTTCTGGCTGTCGCAGGGCACTGTGTGCAGCCTACTGCTTTCCTGTATTAGTGCCACATGCATGTGTGGGCAAGCTGCATGCACGGGTGTGTATGTGTGTACTGCATTTGTGTGTGTGCTGTGTTTTGCAAGTGAGCATGTGGTGTTCAGGAACGTGGGTTGTATTTACAGGTGCTGGGGTGTGGGCATGGGCATTCCATATGTGTGTATATGATTTGGACATATATGATGCACTACTTATGGGTACTATATTTGTATCTGTGCATATGTGTGAATCTGTGGGCATGCATATGCCCTGATATGAATGGGACTAGGTTGTGAAGGTGGCTAAATAATGGTGGCCATCAGCATCTTTCCTGTACCCCCAACCCCCCACAGGACTCCCCAGAGCTGCAGCCCCTTCTTTGCCACTGCTCCTTCAATGAAGTTAACAGGCGGAGGCCCCTGAGGCCTGCGCTCCAAGCCCCCTCCTACTGCACACGTCAAAGGAGAATTTCTCCGGATGGCGCCCGCTGCTCCTGGAAATACCCCAAACGTCAGCTCTGCCTCCTCCCAGCGATTCGGAGAGCAATGCAGGAGAGGAGGGAGCCCCTTCCATGCTGGGCTCAGGGCATGCAGCCTCGCACTAAGACCCTCTGCTGGCTGGTCGGGCTTGCCTGCTCACTTACCCTTCTGAAGGTCGAGCCAGGCTGGGCCTCTGCATGGAGGGCCCAAGACCCCCAGGGCCCTTGCCTGATTGGGGTAGGCCAGTCCAGAGCACCCCCCCAACCCCCAACCCCCAACCTGGGTGAGCAGAGGACAGCCGTGGTGTGGAATAGCTACTTGGCTAAAAAGGGGTTGCTGCCGGCAACAACCCACCCTCAGGGAGTCCTGAGGCCCCCTGCTGTATTTTCCCATCCTGACCCTGCAGGGGGCAGGGAGGAGCCTCAGGTGCCCTATCCCTCAGCTGGAGACCACTGAGGCTGGCCTAGGAAGTGGGCTTCTGGACAGAGGGTGCCGACTCCACCACCCAGCATGACTGATGCAAAATGGCCTGGCCACCCGTTCCTGCCACTCTCCTGGCCATGGAGGGGACCCAGGGACACGTCCCTGCCACCACATGACCCGGCTGGCCTGACCCAATGGGTCCCAGCACACAGCTGCCCACCCCACCAAAGGGACGCTTCACAGGGGCCTCCTCCTGCCTCTTTCCTGGGACTCTGACCAGGGTGGGCAATGGGCACCCTCCAGTCCTCTTGGTCTCCCTGGGACCGGCTCAGAGAGAAGAGAACCTTGTCCCCTGCCACCAGCTTGCTGGCCCTTGCATAACATCCGTAGGGGGCATTTGCAGTCCAGAGGCTGCCGGAATCTACCTGAGACCCTGGGCATCCGCTTGTCCGAGGCCCCCCTGTCCTAGTCCCCAGCATCCAGCCGTCCCCCACAACACGCGGACCCTCACACTAGTGTCTCCCTCAGCGGCGGCTCCCAGTGCAGCCTCGGCTGCTGCCAGATAAACAAGCCCTGCTCCCACCCCCCCTCCACGCTGCCACTGCCACCACCATCAGCACTGAGAAAAATCAAATGAAATGAAACAAAATAAAATGGGTGAGGGAGGAAGGGGAGAGTGGAGTGGGGCGCTTTTTATTTTTTATTTTCTCATGCTGGGGGATGCCGGTACTTACTTGGCTATGAAAATCACCACCAATCCTGCACGGTTTCCCGGCGGGCAGCCCCGTAATCGCGGTGCGGCAGCTGGTGCCGCGGCTGAGCCCAGCCAGCGTGCCCGGGCCCCTCTGCAGACTGTACCATCCTGCCCGAGCGGGTGGGGGGCGGGGGGCGGAGGCGCCGGCGCCGGTTCTAGGAGAGCATCTCGCCGGCAAAATGCAATCTCGGGGGAGGCAGAGGCCGCCCCTGCCGCTGCCGGAGGCTGGGGGATGGGGGCGGGAGGAGGGAGGGAGGGACACAGGGAGGGCCGGTTCTGGAGGGGGCACGGGGGAGGAGAGTGGGGGGCGGGGGGGGGGTGTGGACCGAACCACCACGGTGTTGTTTGCGGTTTTAATTCCTCCCGTGGGATCATGAGGAACCGAAGCTGGCAGAGTCCCAGGAATATGCCCGCTCCCCAGAAGCAGGAGGGAATGTCAAGGGTACGGAGAGGGTAGGGCTGGGCTGTGCTGGAGGGAAGGGGGTCCTGAGAGTGGTGGTGGGGGGAACCGGAGCAGAGAGGGGAGGATTTTGCTCAAATGGCTCCAAGTCGTCCCTTGCTTTCTGGGGGACTTATTTGTTTGGTCAGGGGCTCTGGCCCCCCTCTTTGTAGTCAAGGCACCCCCAGACCTGGGGGGCAAAGGGGCAAAGGTCGCAAGTGGGGAGAAGTCGACTCAACACATTTTAAACACATCTGTGGTTGCAGGGCCAGTGGAGCTGAGCCCGCAGCAGCTCTCTGCTGCCCTGAAGCGCTACCCCTGCGATCCGCCGTGCCTGTATGCGACCCCACCTGCCCTCGGGGGGTGTGGTGGTGGGGGCTGGCTTGGCAAAAGGGCCTGCCTCAAGGGGCCTTTTCTCTGCCAAGTACCCACCAGCAGGGGTGTCTGCATGTCTGTACACCCACTTAATCTTCAGGACATCTCTGATGAGTTGCGGGCAGACTGTGGGCCGACTGACACTTCCAGAGGAACCCAGGGACCCCCCATGAGGAGTCGGTAGGGTTGGAAACCCCTAGCCAGCTGCTCACCTCTTCCTGCCTAATCTCTGTCAGACTTGCTGCTCTTTCAACTCCAGAAGGGTGGGAGGAGAGCCCTAAGAGCAAGGTTAGGAGGTCACCGGGGGCAAGGGGCTTCTCTAGAATTCTGAAGTCTTGGCGTCCACTGCCCTGCCCCCTCCAGGAGGGGTACCCTGCTTGGAGGGAGGGCACTGAAGGTGGAAGGACCTTCAGGACCAGTGTCTCAGGGCACCTGTCAGGGTGGAGGGGTGCATGGGGGACAGGGGCAGGGCTGGAGGCGGCCCTGGGAGGCAGTTCCAGGCAGAAGCTGCCTCTTTCCCCTGCCCCCACCTCCTGCCCACCTCTGAGCTGCCCGCCCGAGCGTCCCGAGCTGCCGCTCCATCCCTGGGCTGGCACAGAATATCAATTTGTCTCGTTAAGCTGAAAGTCTGCACTGCACCAAAATCAGAACCCGGCCGTGCAGAGGGGCCACAGGAGGGAGACAGCTGGGAGCGCCTGCGGCGGGTCTCCCACCAGTAGGCCATGCTGAGACCTCCTTGCTCCTCACCCCCCAGCCCCATGGAAGGGTACCCACCTGCCCCTTAGCCCGCAGAGTGGCCTCAACACAGGGAGGATGCTGAGAAGCTATGATGTCAAGGGCTGAGTGGTCATTCAAGGCCCTGGCCTCCACTGGGGCAAGGGTGTGACTCAGAGGCCAGGCAAGCCTCCCTGCTGGGGTTCCGACAGAGCAGCCCAGGACACCCCTCAGGGAGGCTCTCGACCCCACACCAACAGCCCAAGATTGGGAGCTTCCAAAGCAGCCTCATCTCTGCTTCATCTTGGGGATGCAGATGGGAACTCTACCCCTCTTAGGGGTATAGTTGGGGGGATTCCACTGGCCACCCCTCTGGGTGGTCTTCTAAGTCAGCAGTCCCTAGTCAGCTCCACCCCAGGGACCAAGGCCAAGCATCTGCCCTTCCCCAAAGCCCACAGGCTCTCCATTCCCCAAAACAGGCCCATGTAAAGGTGTTCCGAGATGTTGGAGTGAGGGTGGGCAAAGACGGGCAGAGGCGGAAAGGCCCATTGCACCTCCCATCTGTTGCCAGCCTACATGTCTGTGCCAGGAATCCCACCATTATTACTTCAACATCTTTGGCGGCAAACCGCTTTCCCTGGTTACAAAATAGCCCGAGAAGCAGCCTGTTATGAACCACACATTTCAACAATCACCCTGCCTTCTGTGTCCAGCACACTTTACAGTTTGTAAAGGCCACCTACAAAACAGTAAATCATTTGATCCTCCCAACTACCTCTGGGGTGGCTGCCGTGAGCACCCAAGGTACAGATGGGGAAGCTCTGTGTAGTTCAGGGGGATGTGGTGGCCAGGGCAAGGTGGCACAGCCAGTAAGGAGTAGACCAAACTTGTGACGGAGGCTTCTGGACTCCAAGCCCAGGGCTGTCTGCATGCGAAGGCCATCATGAGTGTGGGCTCACTGGGAGACCTGACACTCATCCGCTCCCAGGTCCTGAGTCTTGCCTGCCCAGTGGTCCCTGTCTGGGATGGGCTGGGCCCTCACCAACGTACGCTAAAAGCCAAACTCTCAGGCAGTTGTGGATTTTGGTTTTCAGACCCTAAGACTAGGACTGCTACCTGGCCGAGTTCCCATCTCCTTGACATTCCAGGTCCCGTGTCCTTCAGTGCCTGCATCCACCCCCCAGTGACTGGATGCCCCTATCTCCTGAGGCAGTGCAAATATTGAACAGCACAGTTTGAAGGTTTTTCCTCGTGGGTATACCCCAGTTCTAGGCCCACTCCTACTCATTCTTCGAAGTCCAACTCAAATTCTGCTTCCCCAGACAGTCCTTCCTGATTCCACCGAGGTGGCTCATGCCTCTGTTCTACCTCTGACCACACTGTATTGTGATGGTCTACATGTCTGTCTCCCTCATTGGGCTGTGACCACATCAGACATGTCTCCAGCATTCCAGGTCTCAGGTCCCAGCATGTGTTACATGGTGCCGTAAAGGTTTGAATGAGTCTGCTGGACCCTCGAGAACTCCAATCCAATTCTCCCATTTTACAGTTCAGCAAACCGAAGCCTCAAGAAGAAGATTAGGCTTGCCTAAGGTCATTCTTGAGGGTGGAATCTGGCTGCAGACATCTGTCCCCTGCCCCATCCCCTTTGCCTTCTCTTCCTGCAGCAGATACACCTGGGTCATCTGGCCTGGCCTTCCAGGATGTGTTGGGGGGCAGGGGGGTGTTGGACAGGCAGAGGTGTTGTGAAATTAGACAAACAATGGCACTAGTGTTGCAACTCCAGGAAGGTTGGAAATGACAGGTCAGGGTCAGCCACAGGGAAGAGGGGGAAAGAGGCAGGAGGCCAGCTGGGAGGATTACTGATAGCTTCTGCCTCCAGCATGATTTGGCTTATGGTGGACACCGATTGAGAGTCAGGGTTAGGGAAAGGTATGAGAAATAGGGGAGGGGGACGGAGGGAGGAGCCAGCCAATCTGATTTTTACTCTGTGTTTCGTTGGCCAGACCATGTTTTTCTCCCTTGGGGAGGGGTCCTGGAGCTGAGACACAGGGTGAGTGAAGAGGGTCAGTCTGTCTAGGAATGGGGACACGGAACTTGGCCCAGGCTGCTGGAGGCTCTCTGCACAAGGGCAATAGAGGAGGCTCTCTGCATGAAGGCAATAGAGGAGGTAAGTCCAGGCAGGTCGGAGGGGAGAGGACTGAATGTAATTAGAGGCCATCTGTGTCTTCGGCATGAAACGTGGGCTCTCTGTTTTCGCTCCTCTTTCTGGGAAGCACGGATGAGGGCTACCCCTGCCCTTGCCTTGCCTGGCTCAGGGTCTGTAGACACCTGGGTAGGAGTTCTGGGGCAGCTCTCAGGTCACTGCTGCCTCAAAGAGCTGTGAGCTGGGTTCCAGGGGGATGAGAAGGTATTTCCAAAGGTCTCTTACATTCCTGTCTCCTCTGACCCCCACAGATCACCCTCAAAGAGCACGGGCTTCTTCCCATTTTACAGAAAAGAAAATTGAGACCTGGAGACCACAGGGCCTTACTTAAAAGTTACAGAGCCGGTGAGGACCAAAGCAAGATTGAGGGTCCCACTCAAACCCTAGGCCCTTCTCTCTGTGCCTGCCTAAAGTTACCCAAGTTTGAAGCACACAACTCAGGATCTCTAGCCCCAGACCTTGAGGGGCCATGCACTGTGGATCCAGGGGACCACACGGGCTGGCTTGCCTGAAATCTCCTCTCCAGTCACACGGAAGCCTCACATCCATTCCCCACTCCCACCAAGGCCTGAAACTCCCTCAGCCAACCAGATCTCGAGTGGAGGCTTTGTGGCCACACAGACCTGGGTCCAACTCCCGGCTCTCTCACTTACCGAATGTGTGACCTTGGGCAAATGACTCAACCTCCGTGAGTCCCAGGTTTTTTTCATCTGCAAAATGGGTATGATAATACCTATTTGGCGGGGCTGCAAGTTAAAGGAGAATGGCAACTGTTATTAGTGGAAGAAACAGAAGGTGAGATTCTCCAGCAGGCCCCAGGGAAAATGCTGGCGGAGAGTGGGTGCCTTCCAACTCCTCCGGCTTGTACATAAGGGTTCCCAGATAGCACCTGCAGGGCTGGGGCTGGGCTGGTCTCTAGTCTACTGAGATTTGAACGCAGGTCACCAATTCTCCCCTCCTCCTACTGGTCCTTGCTCTCTCAGGGAGGAGGTTGTAGGCCTGGCTTCTGGCGAATTCTGGCCAGCCACCATTCACACTGACATCCTACTATGTGCCAGGCATTCTGCGCGCACACCTCGTGTGTTCCTCACAAAACCCTGGGAGGTGGATCCTATTTTTATTCCTATTTTACAGATGAGGAAACTGAGGTACAGGTAAAACAGTGTAGCCCAAGGTCACAGAGTGAGTAGGGGAATTGGAACTTGAAACAGGAACTGCAGGAGGCCCTGCGGCGAGCCCAGGAACCCTGTGGGAGGTGGGGTGAATCTGGGTCCTGGAACTGCTTGGGACTTAGGTTTCCCAAAGCAGTAGGCATATCTTCCCGGCCACACAGCTTAGAAAACCTTAGCCCCATGAGGGTCCACCCTAGGCTCCCACCTGTGTGGGGCAGGTGAGTGGTGATGGTTGACCCTGCCTCCCCCTGCAAGGCCAGAGGCCAAGGTCAGGGCCATGAGCTCACAGTGTTATTGTGGAAACAATGAGGGATCTGGTGCCTTTCCTCCTGGAAGAACGCAGAGCTTGGGGAAGCGGGAGCTACTCTCAGAGGACTCTCTGGGGCAGACTGCCTTTCCCAGGCACAAGGCCATGGTCTCATCTGCGCTGCCCCTCAGAGCTAATACCTCCTTGGTAATGCGGAGTCATACATGCTGCCCACTCCCAGCCATCAATCCTGACTGTCCTCCCCCCTCCCCCCTCCTCACCTGCCATCCCCTGGCCATTTCCTAACTCCCTGCAGCCTTAGGGAGCTGCCTACATTCCTCCAAACCCTTCTTTGGCTCCTTTGTGCTCTCAGCATCAAATCCAAACTCCTCACTGTGGCTCATGAGGCCCGAATAACCACTCCAGACTGCTCCCATTACCCTCAGACTCCACAGTGGGTCTTTGTTGCTCCCAAAGACACTCTTGCATTTCCATGCCTCTGCGTCTTTGCATGTGTCACTCCCTCTGCCAGGGATGCCTTCCCTTTCCACTTCTCCGCCTGAAGAACTCCTACTGATCCTTCAAGACTCAGCTCCAGCAGCCCCTCCTCCATGAAGCCTTCCTTGATTTTCCCTCCATCCCCCTTTTCCCCGTGCTCTAAGAAGAGTTTGTTGCAATTAACCTTTTTATATGCATCTGTCTCGTCCATCTGGCTGGGGTACTCCCCAGGGATAGGAAACTGGGTCTCATTTGCCTGAGGTATCCCTAGCACTGGGAAAATATTCTCAATAAATATTGATTGAACTGATGGGTGCAGGTTTGTTGAATGAAAAAGCAATTCTGCTAGTAGTTTTTGATGGTGTTTGCATCTCTTTGTGGCTCTGGAAATATTCTTTGGACTCATTTAGGGTTCCTGGCTTAGGAGTTGCTATTTCCTGAGCTGTCAATGAATGGGGCTCCCTCCCCATGCCCAGCTTGGGAAGGGTAAAGGGAGACCCCAACTCCACTCAGATCCCACTGCCCAGAGATGTCCCAACTTGGACCAGGGTACTTGAGCCCAGGGCTGGACTCAAGGTGAGTTGAACACCCAGGAAGGAGAGCCCCTATCCCTAAATGGCCCCTTCCAAGCTACCTACAACCTGACACTCTGCCATTCGTAATTCATTTCTTTGGATCATTCAGGCAACACATATTTATTCAGCTGTCACTGAATGTAAGGTCCTGTACTGGGGTCCCTAGCTAACACTGACGTGTGTGTGTTTTCACTCTTGCTGAAAGGCTGCCTCCCTGAAGAAAGGAGAAGACAGGAGGAAAGGGAGCAGGTGGGGATGATGAATCCAGGAATGTCAGAAGAGGAAAGGGAACCTGACATTGCTGAGCACCTACTGTGTGCCAGGCTTTTAACTACTATCCCAGGAGAATTTGATGTTATCAGTCCTCAACCTAGAGGTGATGAAACGAGTCCAGAGAGGGTGTGTGGCTTGTTCAAGGGTGCACAGCTCTGTGGCACAGGATTGAGGATCCAGATATGCATTGTCTTCCCTGAAGCCTGTGACCTCTCTGTCGTCTTCCTGCTGAAGAGGGTTGGGGACCCAGCAGGGAAACAGGATTCCTAGAGCAGAGGGGTGACGACTGAGAGTGCTGTGAGCTGGCAGCCCTAACTGCTGACTCACTGGGTGGCCAACACTGCTGGGAATATAACCAGTAAGAAGTTAGGGAGTAAAATGTGGTCATCCCAGGGGCCTGCATGTCCAGCCTGAATGGCTTAGAGGCCACAGGGGCCACATCTGCTACCTCTGCTGAGCATGTTCCTGGGTGCTAAAATACACACACACACACACACACACACACACACACACACACACACACACACACACACACACACACACACACACACACACACACACACACACACACACACACACACACACACACACACACACACACACACACACACACACTCTGTCTGCCCCCAACAGTCTTGCTATGTGGAGAGCATCACCCTCATTTTATTGATGAAGAAACTGAGACCTAGAGAGTGGAGGTAACAAACCCAGGATGACACACCTGGAGTTAGAATGAGAGCTTAGATCTTTCCTGGAAGGCTTGCAGAGGAGCAGAGGGGCTGCGGGCTCACTCCCTGTGAGGTTTGCAGGCAGCCAGGGTTCTCAGAACAACCACAGCCCTTCCCTGTCACTCCAGCCCCACCCTCTGGGACTCTGCCTCAGTCCTCCATTGCACCCACAGGAGGCAATACCGAAGTGGTGCAAAGAGTTTGGGAGCTGGAGTCTGGTGGCCCTTGCTCAAATCCCTGCTTTACCATGATGGGCTGTGTGACTTTGGGCAAGTCTCTCAATCTCTCTGGCCTCAGGCTTCTCATTTGTAAAATGGGCACGATGCCATATGCTTCCTGCTTTTCCATCGACTTATTTATTTCACAAATACCCATTGAGCATCTCCTTCCCAGGTTCTGTGCTAGGTGCTGAGAATACAGTGGTAAGCAGAAACGCCCATGGTATCTGCTCTCAAGAGGGTTTAGAAGACAGCCATGAAACGAAATGATCACACAAACCAATGTGTATTTACAGAGGGGTGAGAGCATGCTCGGCAGGAGATCCCTGGTGTCTCTGGCAAGAGCAGGAAGCCTCACAGAGGGTTTCCTCGAGGGGGTGATGACGGAGCTGGGGTCTGCAGGCTGGAGTGGGAGTTCAGTAGGTAAGAGGAGAGACAGTGTTGCTGACAAAGGGTGTGGCTTGTGCAAAGGCACTGAGACTGGAAAAACTTAGCAGTTTTCAACGAATTAAAAGGAGGCCCGGATGGCTGGGGGAAAGTGTGGGCAAGGGACGGGAGAGGCAGTGGGGGCCCCTGTGGACCACTGTACAGATTTCTGTCCTTACCCTGGGAAGGGGAGCAGCTGAGAAGGGATTTCAGGATGGAACCTGATGATGAACACAAAGCCCTGGGTGAGGGCCCTGTGTGTAACAGCATCTGCAATGCGGCAGTGTGGCACAGTCGTGTCTTGCCTTCCGCAGGTCCTGTGATCCACTCAACGTGCCGTGATCTGGGGTGGACTCTGAGCCCAGGTCACATCATCAAGGAGGAAAGGGGCCCTCCTTGCACAGGGCCACAGTTGGGAGGAGAAGAACAGCCAGCAGACATTCACAGAGTCTCGAATGTGCAGGGGGCTGAGCGGGCACCCTGGCACAAGGGGAGACTGAAGCCAGGGTCATGCGCAATTGAGATGAAAGCTGTAGGCTCAGGACTCTCAATCCAGTGCTCCCTCCAGGGAGTGGGAAGTTCCCTTGACTGACCTTAATGGTAGCCCCGCTTGATAGAACCTGGTTTTTCCCCAACCCCCCAGGGCAGCTGGGTGGGAGGGCTGCAGAGACAGAAGAGGGGACATGCCCACAAATGATAAATGGCCCTGAGACAGGGACATGATATTACATGCCAGATTCTGTTTGTTCTTAGAACTTTTCATGTGTTGACTCATTCAGTTCTTCCCAAAGACCTTTTAAGGTGGCTTTGATGATCACCCTAATTTTACAGGTGGTGAAATGGAGGCACAGAGATGTCAGGCAACTTGGCCAAAGTTGTCCAGCTGGTAAGTGCAGTTGGGATTTGGACTCAGGCAGCTGGCTCCTTAGTCCCTGCCTGTTCTTCCCTACCCTGTGATAGGTCTGGGGAACACTTGGGTCCTGCCAGGGTGTCCAGTGAGTGGTTGAGGGGAACAGGGAAGAGGTGGGATGGAGGGCCAGAGCCAAGCCTGAAGGAGGAGGACAGAGAGGAACTGGCTGCCCTTAGGAGACGGTGACGCTGATGGAGTCTTGATGGGTTCCTTAGACCCACAAGGGTGTCATATCTCCCACATACTCCCCAGTGGATGCTGGGCCCAGAAAGCTTCCGGGAATTCCCTTTGGGATCTGCCTTTGGGGCTGGTTTATGTGGACTTGCGGCGCATCAGGGCTGGAGGTGCCACTGCATTCCTCTGTCCAGCCCTAACTTTCCATTTTACAGATGGGGATCCTGAGGCCTACAGAGTGGTCACCACCTGCCTTGAGCACACTGCAGCCAGGCCAGGGCTTGGAGGCAAGTGCTCACTCCAGGGCTGCCTGTTAGCCCCATAAGGAATCCCCCTTATGTGGGGCTACCTTGCTCAGGGCTCATCTTCTTCAGACACAGCTCCAAAGAGCATAGGCTCTCCAAGGAGGCCTGCCACCAGCAGTGGGGACAGCCCCAGCCTAGTGGCCACTCTGCAGGCCCTCTGTGGATGAGACTTCCTGAAAGGCTGGGCCACCTCTCTCACTGCACATCCCCCTGCAGGTGGCCCCAGGGGGTTGGAAGAGCACTAGATCAGGGGTTATTGGGCAAGACAGCTGCCGTGGGCCGGGAGAGTGCTGACCTTGTCCCCCCAGCCTTCCTGACCTCCCCAGGGGCTGGTTAGCAGTAACCAAATAAAAGAAGGGTATGGAAGGATCTCTGTAAACTGTAAGCAGATTCTCAGATATAAGGTGCTGTTTCTTTCTGGGAGACACAGAGCATAGAGCAGGGGCTTGGGCATTAAAGAGATGTGGGATTGAAGCCCAGCTCTGCCACTTACCATTGAGTGCCTTGTGCTAGTCACTTGGCCAATGTGAACCTCAGTTTCTATTAATACATCTGTAAAATGGGGCTAACAATACTTGCAATTATGGGAGCGTTGGGAGGCATAAATGAGTAATACATACGTACATGGCACATAGTGGGTGCTCAGGGATGTCTAGCTTGCTTTTTCATCTCTATCCTGCAAAGGTGACAACACTTTTAATTCATAGACAATCTGATCTAAACAAAATGAGAGGGAATCTGAAGATATCATTGGTTCATTTCTTCAGTATTAAGAGGGTCATTTCCTGCTCTGCTCTCTCCCCATGGGGGGTGTCTCAATCTTCTCAGGACCTCCCCCAAGGGTGGTAACCATTTCCCCTGTGACTTGGTGGGAGCTCTCAGCTGCCAGCCCTGCAGAGGAACCCACCCATCAGCCTCTGCCTGAAAACCCAGCCCCAACTGAGGTCCCAGAACTACCCTGGCTAGAGGCCAGGTGATATATGTCTGGGGCACAGGCTCTGAGCTCACACAGGCCTGGGCTTAAGCCTGAGCTCCACCACTCACTGAGCTCTGTGACCTTGGGCAAGTCAGTTCACCTTTCTGAGCCTGGTTTCTTCATCAGTAACATGGTGATGATATCTACTTTGGAGTTGTGTCCTGACAATTAACTGAGATACTGCCTATAAAATACTTTGCCTATCATGTGTTACATGCACAATTAATGGTAGCTTAAAAACTACCCGTAAGCCCCTT
Source organism: Pongo pygmaeus (assembly GCF_028885625.2). NCBI lineage: Eukaryota > Metazoa > Chordata > Mammalia > Primates > Hominidae > Pongo > Pongo pygmaeus. The sequence continues at coordinate 67,378,505 of NC_085930.1, read as the reverse complement.
CTCTTTTCCCTTGAAACAAGCAGGACATAAGTATCTCCATCTTGTGTGGCATGGTGTGGCAGCAGTCTTGTTCTGGAGTTGCTTATACTGACTTGTGACAGCCGACTGTGTTGTCAGTGATCTCATATTGGCAGCTTACAATCTGCCAAGGCGGGAGCATTGACACCACAGAAATTGGCAAGCACTGGAAAGCAGGACATCCACCTCCCTGAGAGCTGGTTGTGAAACATTTACCAGCACACCACAGCACCCCGGGCAGTCCCTCAACATGGTTACCTGGAGTTCATTACCTTTCAAGTTTCAGGACCCCTTTCTGATTTAGTTGCCTTTGACCTGTTCCTCTCTGCTGCAGGCTGCCCTGGCCCCAGCCCCTGGGCCTCTGTCGGCTCTCATCCCAGTGCTGATAACCTGCTCTTAGCCCTCCCACCATGGAGCCTACTGACATTTCCCACTCTGCCCAAAGGAGGGCAGTGCCGGACGAGGTGACCCTGGCATGGCATTGTCCTAAAAAACTGTTGGCCAGCGATCTTCTGTCTTCTTCTCCTCCTTTTTCCTCTCTCATTGCTGACCCCAAAGGCACTTCCCAAACAGCCACTCCCTCTTAGCTGCCAGCACCTCAGATACCACCCTGTCGTTCCAGTTCTCATCCCGTTGTCCCCACAACATCCATTGCCACTCCTCTGACCTTTCCAGGTCTAACTCTTCTTCCTTCAGCCCCAGCCAGGGGACTCATGGACTTGGAGACAGGTGGCCCTGGCATCTGTCCTGCTTCTCTTCCTTCTCCTGGCGTGGCACTGGACAAGTTACTCAACTTTTCGGAGATGCAATGATAAGGAAAGTGATATTTACAGGGCTCTCGCCACGTGTCAGGTGCTGTGCCCACAGCCTTCCTGGCTGACTTCATTCCTTGTTTCCTCATCTGCAAAATGGGGACAATGGAAGTGTCCACCCTGTGGAATTGTGCGGTGAGCTGAAGTGACAGCTTAAATGGGCTCGCTGATTGTAAAGTGTCATGCTAATGCTGTTATTCTACTTTGAAGGGCAATGCTTGTTTAGATCTACAATTTTCAGATGTGCGTGTGTGTGTGTGTGTGTGTGTGTTTCTTAAAAAAAGCCACAGGCGTGCTATTTATAGCCAGCTCCTGTACAGGTTTTTATCATTCCTTGCCTGCTCTGCTAAAAATAACAAAACGACAAAGGTCAAGTCTGCTTCTACCTATCCGAGGAGTCTACAAAGAATGAGGCTTTTGATTCACTGCCTCGGTGAAGTGAGGACTCTCCTGCCAGCTCGGTGCAGGCCACAGCCCTGGAACTCCTAACCAGGTCGACTGGGTCTACACCGAGGAGCTGAGGAAGGCTGGGGGCGGCGAGCCTGCAAGTGTCACACTGGGCAGATGCATCTCATCTTGGCCACCCCTTCCCCTTCCCCCAGCCTGGGGAGGGAGGTGGTGGTGGAGCACCATAGACTGAAGGGCAAATGTTCTGGGTCCTGGTCCCAGGGATGCAGTGTGGGCCATGGTTTCCCCATATTCAAAATGAGAGGGGTTGGGAAAATAGCCACTGAGAATTTTCTCTCCAGTCTAAATGCATACATACTCCATTCTTTTTTCTCTCCCCTTCAGCCTATAACACTATGGACTCATTTAATGAATATCCACTGGCCCTTAATAATGACAATAGCATTGATGATACTATTACTCAGCCACTACTTGTGGAGTGCCCAGAACATGCCAGGCACTGGGCTAAGAAAGCCTTGAGGTGGAGTAAACTCACTGAATCCGTGCAACCCCACTGGAGAAGGAAGCTTGTCATCCCCATCTGATACATGGGGAGGTGACTGAGCCCAGAGCCTTGCACATGCACAGTCTCGCACCAGGCAGTGACAGCTCCAGGATGTGAACTGGGTGTCACGTCCTGGGCCTGTGCTTGGCTCTAGACACCGTGCTGGGCATAGCAGGTAGGAAGACAGACACAGAGCTTGCTTTCCCTGTTGTTGAGGGAGCGATGGCTGCAGATAGGATGACCTCACGCAGTGTGGGAAATGGCAGTAGACAGACGGGGGATTGGGCAGCCTGTGCAGATTGCAGTGAGGAGCACATCTCACCTTTGCCGGTGAGGCATTCCAGGTAGCAGGCACAGCAAGAATGAAGGTAGAGTGGGGTTGGGGTGGGGAGGGCTTGGAACCTCACAGCAAAAAGATTCACATTTAGTCTGTGGACCAGAAACCCTCAAACTCCAGTAATGATGTTTGCCAGTCTGCAAGTTCTAGCATATACTTTGCATCTGTCCTGAAATCACCTCCCTTTTAGAAACATATGTATCTCTCTACTTAGTGTTATCTTAAGCATTCATAGTCACAATATCATGGATTTGCCTTGCCAGTTGTATTTTTCCCCTAACACATCAAAGTAAGTGCACAGGTATTAAACTAGAGGGGATGTGCTTGCCCCCCTCCAAAATGCAGACTCACGTCTGCCTTTGGAAAACAGGACTGTGGGTTTAGGCAGCTTGGAGGTTTGATCCGATCTGGACTACAGAAGGATTTCTCGGAGGTTAAAAGGGATAGGGGAGGCACTCCTGGGAATCTGCCCTTGTCCCATGACAAAGGTTTGGGGGTGCCAGCATGCCCCCAAGCTGAGAGTGCCACTCTTGCCCCAGCAAAACCCCTCCTTGGCCTCAGCTCTCTGGCTTCACCTGAGCCCACTCCTGATCCGCTTTCTCCCAGCCAAGCGCCGCTGCGGCCGTGCTGACCTCAATGACTAACACACATTCCTGGCCTAGTTACAGAGCCCCTCGCCTCACGTATTTATAGCCACCTCCCAACTCCACTCACGCCTCTGAGGGAGGCCTGGCCCTTCTTTGAAAACTCCTTTCACTACCCCTGCCCTGCCCCGGGCCCCGCTTTCACCGGCAGGTGCTGTCAGTCTCCCCTCTGTCAGGGACAGGTGTGGGGCAGGGATTTTGTTCTGTGTGGCCATGGGAAAGTAGCTTCCCCTCCCTGGACCTCATCTGTAAAGTGAGAGCCATCATACTCTCCGGCCAGGCTGGGCTGTGGTAAAGATAAACTGAGATATTCGTTCTGAGATAATGAGTAATAACTAATGTTCATGGAACAGCAACCGTGCACTAGGCCCTGTCTAAACACTTGGCACATTATGAACTCATTTAATTCTTACAACACCACCACGAGGGACATACTGGTATCATCATGCCAATTTTGTAGAGGAGGAAACTGAGGAACAGAAAAGTTAGGCAGCTTGCCCAAGGTCAAACAGCTAGCTGGGATACAAACGAGACTCCAGAATCTGTACTCTGGGCACTGTGCTGAACTTGACACACAGAATGGTCCTCAGCCATACTGTGGATTTGCCCTATTTGTTTCCTGCCTTTGGGGTCCCCTGAATTAGCTAAGCATGTCACTCACCATCTGCAATAAAGTGGCTGAGGCGGGAGTGAATAATGAAGGTGCAATGTGCAATGTCCGGGCCTTTCAAGGGGTTATTGAGGACTTGGTTAATGAGGGAACAGAGCAAGAAAGAGAAAAGAGTCACAGCTGGGACTTCTGTCAAGGTGCTCAGCTTTACAGAGAGGTATGCTGATGCATGGCAGCATGGCAGGGCAGGCTAGCATCTGATGATACGTGAGAGGCGTTGGAGTTCTAGGAGTGGAGAACTCAGTTCCTGTGTCCCCTGCCCCTACCCCACCTCTGACATCTCTCACCCTTGATCTCAAAGGAGGAAAGCTTCCAATGAATGTTTTGATATAAAGGTTTTAGGAACTTAAGCCACCTCATCCCATGAATGTTATAGTTCCAAAAGAAGATTCCAAGAGGGACAAGAGAACAAATATTGTTTGGGTGTTTACTATGTGTGTGGCACTGAGCCAGGCACTCAGCAGTCACTTGTTCATTCAACAAACATTGGCTCAGAACTCACTCCACTCTCTGTGCCAGCACTGATGCTGCTTGCCTTGCATGTGCAGACTTCTGGACCAGGATACCTGCGTAGCAAGTGGCAGGGCTGGGATCAAATGCAGGGGTTTTTCTCACACCATACAACTGCTAATGGTGGGTGCAGGGACATCTGACTTCACCTCCTCATACCCTTTACCATATACATTTGGCTGCAGCCCAGTTTTTCAGGTCCCCAGCCTGATCCCTCATGGTCACTGGGACATGCTGCTCTTCCTAAAATCAGCCCTAACAGATAAAACCCTATTCCCAACCTCAAAGGAAGCTCCAAGCCATGGTTTCTGGATTCTGGAATTGAAGAGAGGTGTCGGCTGCCTGTCCTTAGCCAGAAAATTAATGGCCGACCCTGATTTAATTAGCTTTTCCTTACAATGATTTAGGGAAGCCTGTAATTAGCTCACGGGCCTGGAGGGAGAGGCCCAGGTGTTGGAGCCAGCGCTGGAGCAAGCAGCAGGGGAGGGGGGTGCTGATTTTAAGATCAGACTCCCGCCCTTGCGAGGTAATAGTGGAGGTTGGGAGAACCCCTCACCTCCTCACTGTGGGAGGCGGGTGGAGAGAAATCCTAAATGAATGCAGAAGAAGAGAGGGTGGACTTAGAGAGTATACAAATATTCTTTTACTTTTTTTTTTGTTTTGAGACAGAGTCTCATTCTGTCACCCAGGCTGGAGTGCAGGGTGCAATCTTGGCTCACTGCAACCTCCACCTCCTGGGTTCAAGTGATTCTTGTGCCTCAGCCTCCCGAGTAGCTGGGATTACAGGCGGGCACCACCATACCCAGCTAATTTCTGTATTTTTAGTAGAGACGGGGTTTCACCAGGTTGGTCTTGAACTCCTAATCTCAAGTGATCTGCCTGCCTGGGCCTCCCAAAGTGCTAGGATTACAGGCGTGAGCCACCACATCTGGTCTCTTTTTTTTTCCTTTTATTTCTTCGCCTACCCAAATAAAAAAGAGTACCTTTCTATTTTGATTTGCATTGGAACAAACTATATGGCATACGTGGCTTCTGCAGGCCAGACATCACTGCAGGTTCAGAGTGGCAACTGGACTATGTCACTGCAGATAAACTCTCCAAGCCCCTCGCATATGGCTGTGGCAATCCTCCCACAATGTCAGGTGTTAAAGCCAGACTTTTCCAGCTAATAACAGGGCAGACTCTGTTCGCAGTTCTGAGGAGGGGGCTCCCAGAACAGGGTCTGCATTCCATGCAAGGTAAATGGATATTAGCCAGACATTGGACAAGGTTTTGCCTGAGACCCTTGCCAGCTTCAGACTTCCGGGGCACACACATCCCAAGGAGTAGATTGTCCCTCTGTGGCACCCCAGCCCCTGTGTGACCCACCTTAGTGGGTTTCCTGCCAAGCCCTCCACCTGCCCCCACACAAATCCTCACAGGGAGGCAGAGTCAATTCTACCTCTCAAGAATTTAGCCTTGATCTGGAGGCATCAGAGAAGCCCCCATAAACAATCAGTCAAGTAACAGTGAAGAGTTTGCAAGCTATCTTTGAGGATAAGATGGTATCCAGGACCAGAAAATCCTTCATTCATGAACTTTCAGTCTGGGAACTTTCATGGGCATGAATAGCCATGATCCCATAGCCAGTGGATAATGTCGGTGATTATGGACAGGTGTTTTAATCTCTGGACCATTTGTTCTTGATCCAGACTGATTTGTCTGTTGATGCTCCTTTTTAAGGTGTTTTAAGGACATTGTTAATCCCTCCAAGTCCAACCAATATAGAAGCAGTGAGAGTGTGGAAATTGTGAAAAGTGATTGTGGGAACGGAGGTGAAATGTCACTGTTTAGAGATGTATATACCCAAGGTGCTTCTATTGTGACATCTGAGATGTAGAGACAAGTTGATTGTGAACTCCTTAGGGAGTTAGTCTGAGTGTGAGTGGAGAGCCAGAGGTGGCCATGGGCTACATTTGGAAGGAACAACAGCATTTCTGCTGCCACTTTCAGAATGCCTACTCTGTGTCAGAGGCCATGCCAGCCACATACATCATCTCTAACTCTTACAGCAACCCTGCTAGGGAGGCAATATTAACCCATTTACAGAAGAGGAGACTGAGAGTCAGTGGGGGGAGGTAACTTATCCAAGACTATCCAGCCAGGCAGGGCAGTGTTTGGACTTTAACCCAGGTTTGTCAGGTAACAGTCTGTGTTCTTTCACACTTCACAGAGGTGGGACAGCGGGGCTGGGGATTGAAAGACAAGGGGGATTAAGTGGGTGGGCACAAGGCAGAAAGGAAAATGAATGTAAAATTTTATTTTTAAAAATGTATGCTCTGTACCTACTGTGAGCCAGGTTGCCAAGATGAAAAGTGCAGTGTCCACCCTCCAGCTCCTCGTGGTCCCGTGTATGTGTACTGCTGTGCCCTATTTGAGGAGGCTTCCTTTTCAGTACATGTGTATTGCCTTTTCTCAGCTGCTGTGCTTATACCCCTCATCATAACAACCCTCTGTGTGAGGCTCAGAGAGGTTAGCTAGTTGTCTCAAGGTCACACAGCTAGTAAGTGGAGGAGCTGGGATTTGATCCCACATCTGTTGGACTGCACAGCCCGAGACCTCCTCTGGGATCCTGTCTTCCCTGTGATCATCATGCCTATCTCCCTTCTACCTCTTGGTCATTCCACTGGAAGTAACTTTCTGTGTGCATAGCTTCTGCTGAAGCCAGTGTTGGACTTGTTAGCTGGAGAAAGGAGATGTATTTGGAAACCACCCAAGAAAAAGACACTTGAAATAACTTTTCTCAGTAGCCCTTACTGCTAAAATGTGCTGAATCCCGAACAGGAGTAGGCCTCTGAAGGACTCACATCCACACCATCCGTTTGTCTGGGATCTACAGCTGATGGTGCACTTTCGAAGTCATTACCTCATAGAGCCTCACAGCAGCCCTGGGGTGGGTGTCCTGAACCTCCTTTTACAGATGAAGAAGCTGGAGGCTCAGAGAGGTAATGGGGCTTGCTCAAGGTCACACTGACACGTGGAGGTGACCTTGGATGCTTCATGTTTTCTCCCAGAGCCTGAGGTTCTTCAGCTGCAGAGATGGTGGTGATGATGTTAGCACCCAGGGTTGCTCTGAGGACTACAGGAGAGGACACAGGTGGAAGAATTTAGCACAGGACCTGGCACACAATAGGTGCTCCACAGCTGATAGATGCACCGGACTCTTCAAAGTGAAGGTCACAGATGTGGATAGTTAGGGTAAAGAGAGGCCAAGAGTGAAAGGCTCTTGAGCCACTGCTTGTGCAAACAGGTGGGCTGGAAGCTGCTGACAGTGACAATGGCTGGTTTTTATTGTTTAATCCTCCACAAGTGTCATATTCCATCCTCATCACAAGCTGTACAAAGTGAGTTATGATTTTGTCCCCATTTTGTAGATAGAAAGGTGGAGGTGCAGGCAGGTTAAGTAGGTGGGAACCAGATAGCAGTTTTCAACAGAAAAGAATAAAACAGTTCAAGTTCAGAGTATGACAAGCTTTTAACTTAACTTTCTATTAAAAAATATCACTCTTAAAGGTTTCTCCTGAACATGTCTCCCAACTTTTGTTAGCGTCTCTAGCATTTACTTTGTGACTTCCTTCACCATAGAACTTACTCCTCTCTGGCAGGCCACCCTAGCCCTCATTGCTCATGGAAGGCGGAATCCTGGTGCCCAGCCTGCTGGGCCAGGGCTAGAAGTGAAGTTGGGTTCCATAAATTGCAAATCTTTGCTACAGCTTTGGAAGTGGTGAAGACTCCTGCTTTATGCCCAGCAGCACCTCTGACACATGGTGCAAATGATGTCTGGCTAACCTAAATCATATTTCAAATATGCTATTGGAAAAACCCTGGTCCGTGGGAAAAACGTCTCCTTGATGTTTCCTCCCCCACTTGATTACTCGGGGATCCTGGATGTGACTGGTAGCAGGGGAGAGGAGAACTTGGCTCCACTAAGTGGTCAAATATATCAGAGCCCAAGCATTTATCTCTAGGCCTCCGTTTCCTCTTCTCTAAAATGCAGAAAAAAAAAATAAAATAAAGTGAACTGGCAGGACTAGAGCGGAGGGAATCTACAAACCAGCTACTTGTGAGAGCAGCCCACTGAAAATACATTTGTTTGTTTTTCTCAGAGCTTAAAATAAAATTGAATTAAATGCCAATGTTTCAAAATTGGGGGATTGTGCATAAGAATCCAGATTTCTATCTTCTCTTAAAATATCGTGAGCATTGCCCATCCAGAGTTGGCTGGAGGCAGATGAGGCCAAAGAGATGAACATGTGGCCACTAGGTCATCCCCTCTCCAGCTGACTTCATTAATGGCACTTTCTCCCCTGGACCCAGGAGGTAAGTGAGTTTGTGATGCCTGGACCTGCATCCTGAACGTGGGAGCCCCTTCAAGGGAGGGGGTGGGCTTCTGGCACAAAACCTTTCCTATTTATTTAAAACACACTCATGATATGCCAGAGTTGTAGTAAACATATCAGGTACAATTCTAAGCACTATACCCACACCAGGCAACTATTTAGTTCTCATAGCCACTTCCTGAGGTGAGTGCCATTGCTATCATACCCATTTTGCCGATGAGGATGCCGAGGCACAGAGAGGTTAACTCACTTGGCCAAAGTCACATGACCAGTAAGTGATGGCATTGGGATTTGATCCCTGGCAGCTCTGCCTCCAAATCTGTGCTCTAACCATTGTACAATGCTGCTCCTCTTCCTCTTTTCCGGGAGAATGGCCAGTCTTATGGCTTTGTCCAAGTTTCCACCTCTCAATATGACAACTAATTCATCATCTCCCCAGCTCTCCTTCCTTCTTCTATTTATTACTTCCCTCCCTCATGTCAATCAACTCCTTTAACCTGAACAGCCCTCTAAGGACAGGTATACTATTTTCCCCATGTTGGGGCGAGGACATTGAGACACAGAGAGGTTAAGTAACCTCTCCTGGCTAGAGGTGGGAGAGTCAGGGTTTGACCCTGGCCATCTGTTTGCGGAGTCCATGCTCTTGGCACTCTCTAACACCCTGGAATCCCCTCAACCACCCAGCTTGCCATTCATTTCTTCCATCTTTCATTTTTTCACTTACCTATCCATCCAACACTCAACCAACACCTTGTGCTCATGCCACCCCTGTGCTGGGCATGGGAGGCTCAGAGACACCTGCATTGACACTGGCAGAAGTGGAAAGGTGACATCCTGCTCTCAGAACAGGAGCTGCCTATGAATACTCCCTCTGGGGCCAAGGCCAGTGGGAGAACTGGTTTTCAACGAACAGCCCTGGAGAGTTCAGGAGGAGGTGGCAGAGGGGAAGCTGTGTGGCCAGCTTCCTGCAGAGGTGAGTCCGCTGTAAGGCACTTACAGATTCAAGGAGACCCCAGCACCCCTGACACCCTCATCCCCTAACTCCACCCTTGGCAGCTAAAGCACCGACCAGCCTTTTGGTTGTAGTTAGTCCACTGCTCCTGTGGGGCCCTTAGTAAGAGGCTTTGCTCTTCTGGGCCTCTGTACAATATCTTGAAATAACCTTTTTGTTTTAGAACAGTTTTAGATTTACAAAAAAATTCCTAAAGACAATACAGAGAGTTCTTGTCTGTCCTGCATTCAGTTTCCCCTATTAGTCACATCTTCTATTAGAATGGTACCTTTCTCATAATCAATGAATCAATATTGATATGTTGATACTAACTAACACCCGCACTTTATTCACATTTCCTCTGTTTTTACCTAACACCCTTTTCCTCTTCCAGGTCCCCATCTAGGGCACTGCATTGTATTTAGTCACCATGTCTCCTTAGGTTGCTCTCGGCTGGGACAGTTTTGCAGAATATTATTTGGAAAAAATAAATTCGAATACCTCAGAAGGAATATTTTGGGCTACAAGAAATATTTTAATCTGGGTGGTGGTTACACCGGTGTAAACCCATGTAAAAAGTGGTACATTTAAAATTAGTGCACTTTATCTACCGTGTGTACCATGCCTCAATTAAAAAAAAAGATTCTCCAATTTGCCACAGTCCCCAGGACTCCCTGTTATATTTCACTCATTCTCTGTCATCGTTTTGTATCATCTGCTTCGCAACTGTATTCATTACACAGTAGATGAATAAGACCCTTCCAGTTTACTCATCTTCAAAGTGGGTATAATAATTTTCTACTTGATAAGGCTGTAGTGAAGATGAACTGGGACAGTATATATCAAGTCCTTAACACAGTGCCTGGTGCATAGTAAGTGTTCAATAAATAGGAATGATGATTATTATTGTGTGTGTAATATTTGTATTATTAAAACAGGTGTGTGAGCCTTCCTTCTCCTTACAGCAAACCCCATCCTCTCCTCCTCCTCTCTCCCCTGCCTCCTCTTTTGTCTCTGTTCATCTCTGCCTGGGAGGGCCAGGAGGTGGGAGAGAGAGAGCAAAGCCTGCAAAGACGGTGTGTACCAGCCAACAGAAGCAGAAGACCCTTGAGCATGACCCCCAGACTGCTCTCAAAGCCCAGGGAAGCTTTGGTGGAAGTTGGAGTTCTAATTATTCCCTGTTTAAGGAGTTCCTTGGGGTGCAAGGAGCTTGAGGAGCTCTGCAGTTCCCAGACAGCTTCCTCCAAAGCTATAACCCACCCCCTCAGAGACTTTCCCTGGCCAGTGATCCCTGGACACAGGGATTGGGAGGGCTTTTAGAGGGGTGCTGTGGGTCATGGGGACAAGGTAACCTCCAACCTGGGCTGTCTGCTGGCTCAGCCTCTTGGGGGGATGCCAGATTCCCCTGTGTGGCACCCCCAGACCCATGCCCAGAACCAATGAAGTCAGCCGGAACTGTCTGTGATGAGTGTGCAGAGGGCCAAGAAGGACCCGTTAGGGCCAGTGAGGGGGTGTGTGGAGTGGAAAGAATAGGGACTGAGGGGTAGGAGGCGAGGGCTGGGTCCTGCCTTGCCCTCTGACTTGCTACATGACTGCTGGCAAGTCCCTTCCCCTCTCTGAGTCTCTATTTCCTAATAATAATAACAATAATAGTAACCATGATGATAGTGATGATGATGGTGGTGGTGGTGACAGTAGCTCCCAATTTAAGTATAAGGTACGGGATAAGCCCTTTATGTGTACAGCATAATTTCATCCTTATACATAACCCACAAGCTAGGTCCTATTATTATCCCCATTTCACGTATTTTTAAAATGGGGTCAAAGGGTTGAGAGTGTGTGTAAGTCTTCCCAGCTAAACCGTTTGCAAACACAGGATTCAAACTCCAGTCTGTCTGACGCAGAAACTGACACCACGACCTAGGTCATCTCCTCTGTATTTGCGCCTCTGAGATGGGCAGGTAGTTTTCCTTCCAGCATCAACCTTGCTGTCTCTGAGGGCGGCTCGCATGTTCAGGGAGGGAAAGGGGGCAGCTCAGAGCTAACACCTATCGGACACTTGCCTGTGTTGAAGGGCTCCCTCGCTTATCTCATTTGATCTTCACACAGCCTTATAAAATAGGAACTGTTACCACCACCCCCATTTTACAGGGTAGGAAACTGAGGCAGAGAGATGGAGGTAAATGTCCGAATGGACACCTGGGTGTCAGGATTTGAACCTGGGTCTTCTGGCTACAGAGCCCACGCTCTTGTACTCTTTCACCGCCCTCTGGAGGGAGCACTCCTATGGAGCCGGGTGAGGCCAGAGACAGTCCCTCCTGGGGCTCCTCATCAATACCTACAGAGCTTGCCTGGGCCAGGGCTTGCCCTCCACTCTCCCTCCCAGACAAGGGCTCAAAGCCTCACAGTTTCCTCTCCTTACACTCTTTCCATCTCAGCAACCCCCTACCTCCCCACCACTGCCCTGCCCTGGACTGGAGACCCAGGCTTCTGGGGAGACCAACAAGTCCAGGGCTGTGGGGAGTGCCTCGCGAACCCAGCCTCCCATACCTGGCCAGAGATGGCGGTGAATCACCCGGTGTCCCTGCTGGGTCCCAGGCCACGGACACAAGTACCCTCTCTGACTGCTTGGCTCCGGCACCTACAGTCACTGCAGAAGTCTGCAGCGTATGGCCACACCCTGCAAGGTGGCCACGGCACCCAGGCCTGGCTGCCAGCAGGGCTGCCTCCCTTTCTGGCCTGGGGATCGGTGAGGAGGGAGGCGGGGTGGGGAGGGGCAGGGGAGCAGGGCTGGCCACTAAGGTCTGTGGGCTGGCCTCCACAGTGTGGTAATCGGCAAAACAGTGGTCTCTGTCAAAAGCAACGTGGGTGGCGGGCATGACTCTGTGCCCCTGGCTTCTTCTTGGGCTTTTGTTCTCACGAGCATGAGGCTCCTGATCCTATCAGCAACACCCTGGCTTCAGCCCTGGCTACCTGGAAGTTCTTTTGTTCTGAGGACTCTCTGTACAACTGGCTGGCATGGAGCAGCCCTGGGAACGTGGGGAAAGGATGGCTACAATGCGTGCGTGCATCTGGCCCAACCCAAGGAAGCTTCCACTGAAACAAGTCACAAGGGGAGACGTCAGGCCAGGACAGCCTGGGCCAAACAGCACAGAATCTTGCTTCCTCCAGGAAGCCTCTCTGGACTAAGGGGAAAAAAGGGTAACAGAGGCCCCCACCCACCTTGCCTCTGGGCCCCACGACACTCCTTGCTTGTGCCCTATAATGTGCCTGATCACTTTCTCTTCATAGAGAAACAGGAAGAAAACACTTATTGTTTCCTGCTGATCAACTTGTCCTTCCTCCAGCATCCTTGGAGAAGGAGCACTTTCCACATGAGCAAGTTTCCCAGCTACTGCAATCTTCCCCCTTCGCGTGCCCATGTGTGTTTTATCTTAAATATTTCTGCTGTAAGGAACACACCCCTGAATATATTTTTCAGTTTTATGTGAATTGATATTTTGCTAATCACAGCAACTCCTGTTTGACAAATAGCAGAACATCTATGCTGCAAACATATTATTTAGTCAACCTAGCAACTTCCTTCGCTTCCCAGCCTTTTGCTTTTAAAAATACAGTTTAAGCAGGCGCGGTGGCTCATGCCCGTGATCCCGGCTACTTGCTTGGTGCTGGTGTCAGTGTGTGAATATAGATTGTAGGCTCTCAGTTCAAGCAATGTGGGAACCGCTCATATTTGGGATGGGGAAGCTTAGTTAACTTTCCCAGATCCATGAGATGACTGGGGAGGAAAAAAATGGAGAGCTGGCAATAAAGGGGGTCCAGCACTGACCCCCCACCTCTCTGGGCATCCCAGCCAAGCCGGGGTGATGGACTCAGGTCTCTGTGCCACTTCCCACCTTCCCAGGGGAAGACTCAGGAGCAGGTGTTATCTCAGAATGAAAGCCGAGTGACTGATGAGAGGGAGTAGGGGCTCCCCAGAGGTTCTCAGACCACCCAGGAAGGACATTACTTCTCTAGGGAAACAAAGACAGGACGTGACCTAGGAAGAAAACCTCTTTCTCTCACGCTTTGAAGATCATTTTGGGAACGATCTTCCTGGCATTCCCCTATCTAACAACAGCCAGTTGCACGCTTACCTGTTTTGTGGCCTTCCTGCCTGTAACCACCTTGAAAGCTAAGTCCCTGGCTTCCCATGTTTCCGGAGTCTAGCACATAGTTGTGCTGAGAAAGAGCTCAGCTTCAAACTTACAGGCTCTTTATGTAAGACAATAACCCTACAGTCTCGGATTGGAGTTTAAGATGCCAGTGGGCATCTCCTGGAAGCTCAGATATCAGTGATTTTTAGAAGGATGTCAGACTTTTAGAGAATGATGTAAAATATTCTTCGAGTCTATTTGGGAACCTAAATGTCATGAAAGAACTGGTGGTCTGTCCAGAATCAGCTTCAAATCATTATGATGGGGCTATGGGTTGAACTATGTCCTCCCAAAAAGACAGGTTGAAGTCCTAACCCCTCATACCCCAGAATGTGAGGTACAGACGGGCGTTTATAGAGGGTGTTTACTGAGGCGATCAAGTTAAAATGAGGCCATTAGAATGGGCCCTAATCTGGAATGATTTGGTGTCCTTACGAAAAGGGGAACTTTGGACACAGAGGCACTCACTTGAGGAAGACGATGTGAAGGCAGGGGACTAGAGTGCTACTTCTCTACTCCAAGGAGCTCCGAAGATGGCCGGTGAACCACTGGAAGCTGGGAGAGAGGCCGGGAAAGAGTCAGCCTCACCATCCTCAGAAGGAACCAAGCCCTCTGACACCTTGATCTTGGACTCCTAGTCTCCAGAACGCGAGACAACACATTTCTGTTAGTTTGTGGTCATGTGTCACGGCAGCCCTAACAAACTAATACAGATGACAGACTCTTTTCCCAGTCCTCAGGTGGCTGAGAGAGACTGACACAGTCCCAGCAAAGGCGCCTGGGGTCCTCACCATTTGAGGCTATTGTTCCCACTGGGGACCACCAAAAGAACAAAACTCACTGAGCAGTTGTCAATATTCCAGGCCCTAAGCTGGGCATATCCTATTTTCTCTTCCATTGAATCCTTCCAACATCCTCAAAAAGGAGGGCTCCCATTTTAAAGAATATAAAACTGAGGTGGCAAGCACTTAAGTGAAACTTGTCCAGGACTGCACAGCCGGGACCTGCACCTGGCAGAGGGGAGACGACCTGCAGCAGTAGTGTTCCACCGCACCACGCCCCCTCCCTAAGTGAGGCCTAGTGCGATGGCCCCCTGGCTCTGACGAGTGGTTACCAGAGGTTTGCGGCATGTGTTGATGCAACCTTTGTCCCCTTCCCTGAATTTTAGACTGGGGCAGTCTGGCCACAGACGGGGCTCATGTTTTTTTCCTTCATTCTCTCATTGAAGAGAACAGGATTGCAGGGAAAAGTTCAAACTCCCCAAAAGGATAAGCTGTTTAAGAATCCTCAAGTCCTTTTAAAGCCCTCCTTTGCGCCCATTTCCACCTTTTACAAAGCACTTTCTCGAGCATGGGGCTCCCATCTCCCAGCAAGGCCCCTCAGATGGGAATTATTGCCCACATTTTAAGGAGGGATGAGTCAGTTGCTTTGTAAACTGGTGTTGATTACAACTGCCTAATACGTTGCTGACGTGGAAATTCTGCCGATTGAACTTATTAATAAGGAAAAATGCCTGTCATTTTTAGTTAGAAAGGGTTTCTGCTGGGGAGGATTTAGTTGTTCTGGCACAGTCCTGGGGTAAAACATTTTCCATAAACGTTTTCTGACTCCACAACTTCCCTCAGTTGGTTTTCCTCTCTGGATGTTCCTGCTGGCAAAGAGAGTGACAAGATTCCTTGATTCCCTTATTGAGGCAGTGACTCGAGCTGCTTTGTAGTTGGAACGTCTTGGCAGTTGCAGGAGGGGCAGGCTCTGGGAGGACCTTTCGCTCTGGCTCCAGAGAGAACAGGTCAGCCCTCAGGTTGAGGGTCTGCTGGCACACATTCCCTCTTCTCGGGCTCAGCCCAGGCCTGCCCCAAAAGTAGTGCTGCTGAATGTCCCATCGACAGTGAGCCAGTGGCTCTGACCCCAGACTTGGAAACGTAGACAGTGCCGGGTCAGAGTGCTGGTTCTCAGCAGAAGCTACTTCTTCCACCTGCACTTCATTTTACTGAAAATCTGAACTCCAGAGCCATACTACCTGGGTTCAAATCCCAACTCGGGTGGGATTAACACTGAACACTCTGCTTCAGATTCTTCCTTTGTACAATGGGGATAAGAATGGTCATGCCTGTCTTATGGGGCTGTTGTGAGCACTAAATGATTAATAATTTTAAAGCATTTAAAACAGGCCCTGGCACAAAGCGAGCCCTGTATTAAGTGATTGCTATGGTGATTTTTGTGACTATTGTTGTTACTATGAATTCATTCAACCAACATGGGTTGTATGTGTGGAGAGAGATGCTACTTCCTGGCAATCCAGGCGTTGGACTTAACCACTCTGGGCCTTGCTTTCCTCTTCTGTGAAATGAGGATAACAAAATTGTACATGACACAGGCTGGTGGTGAGGACAAGGGGCTCATCGCAATGCCTGGCAGGCAGTGAGTACTTAGGGACTCCTAGGCACTGAGATGATTATTAACATTGGTGTGACTGTGATTCCTACTGGCCATCAGGTCAGGCCCTCCATCGCTGCCCCCTTGGAGAAACTTAGAATCACCTTGGACAGACCCACTTCTGAGGCTAGAAGCTCATTACTTAGGGTCTGGGTGGCCCTCATGTCCTCCCTGGATTCTCCCCGCCCCACCCCCCTGGCACCCCCAACCTAGAACTGTGATCTGGCCCTTCCTGATGTGCCCCTCACCCCCCCATCCTCTGCTGGCTTTGGAGGGATGTTTCTTAAACATTGATCGGACCACTGGAAACCCCCAATAACTTCAACACTGCACATAGATTGTAATTCAAACTCCTCACAGGGGCCCTCTGCTCACATTACCACTTTATCTTGGGCCCTCTTCATCCCTCCCCAGTCCCACTGAGGCCAGGGGTCTGTTTGTCCCATTCATAAAGGCACATGAGAGGTGAATTAAAGTATAACAATGACTGCACATAGAGGGTGCTCAATAAACACTTGTAACCAAATAAACAGGTAGCTAAGCCCTGGCTTTGAGCATCCTTTAGAGAGAAGATGATGCATCTTTGTTATTATATAATAAAACAGGTTGAATTCCATGGTGAAAATTCCACTACCTGGTTTCCACCGATGGGCATGGGAAGCCTTTGTCAACCCATCTCAGGAGGAGGAGAGGAGTGATGTCACCACCTCTCCCTGAGGATGGCTTGTGGATGGCTCTCCTCAACCTCCTTCCCCACCTACGCCTGTCAAAAGCTTCTGGGTTTAGATGCTCAAGTTTCTGTTCTGTATTATGGATCATTTAATATTCAAGAGATGGCATTAAATAAATATGTGAGCAATTATGTAATGTGTTTGGAAACAATCTGGTTCGTCCCAAAGTGCTTGGGCAAGAAACCAAACTTTAGCAAAGCAAGAGGTCTGGGTGGTGTCTGAAGGCTGAACAGGGAGGCAAGTGGCCCATCTGCTTGTTTGCTCCCTCCCTGAGTTACGTCTGTGGTTACTCATCTTCAGGCAGGCACAAAGGCAGTAGGAAGCCAGTGATGCTGGCTTGCACAGTTAGAAGCTCAGGGTTGCAGGCTGGCTGCAAAGTTTCTTCTCTCTGGGCATCAGTTTTCTCATTTGTGAAAAGGGCTAATGGCGGCTACTGGGAAGGTCAGATGAGATGACGACTCTAAGCTCTGGCCCCGAGGACAAGCTTGTGCAACATAAGTTGTGTCTGATGCCGAAAGATGAGCAGTGAGAGCTCTGATCTCTTACATGTTGGGTCCATGGGGCATGCACTCCAAGATTTGTATATCACCCTAATGTAAGGTTGGCCAAGCAAGGCAAATAGCAGAGGCCCCAAGAAAGGGCTTCAGGAGCACAGAGGAAGACATGGTTGCTTTCAGCAAGGAGCCAAAGAAATTTCACAGAGCTGCTGTATATGCTGGCTCTGGAAGGTTGAGTGGTGTTCTGGCCTCAGAGAGATGGCTGCCCCATTTAATTAACATGCATCAGGCACCTAGAAGGTCTATTCATTTGATAAGTATTTAATGAGCACCTACTATGTTCCAGCTACTCTGCTAAGCACTTTACATGAATCATCTGCAAAATACCATTTTATAGATGAGGGATCTGAGACTCAGCGGGGCTGTCCCAGTTGCAGAACTAGTATTTGAACCTGGGACTGAGTCCAGCTGCCAAGCTCTCAATAACCAATAAACATACTACTGCCACCCAGCTGGCCGGTCCTGTCCTCTCTGTCAAGCACTTAGCACATGTCCCAGTAAGCCCACCTGACTACCCCACCTCCAAGGCTTCATGTGCAGGCTGGGGCATGGCCCAGAGGGTAGAAGAATGAAGCAGAACCAGGTGAGGTGGCTAGCTTTTCATTCAGGCACCGGTCTATCCTCCCAGGGCAGAGGCAGTGTCAGATCCGCCTGGGCTCCCCAGTGCCAGTGCTGGGACAGACCCTGGATTGACAACCATCCACCATGTGATGTGATGGGGCCTTCCTCCTCCACAGTCTACACCATGCTCCCAATTCAAATGCCATAGGGCTTCCAGGGAATTTCCCCAAACCGGCCCAATGTTGCATAAATAATACACATGTCCCCAATAGGATGACAGAGAGAAGAGAGCAGCTTTTAAACACTGGGTTCCTGCTCAGTTGACCCTCCATTGGCAACCCCCACCCCTAGCAGCTCTCTTCCCAGGCTGATACCCCCCAGTCAAGCCCCCGTCTCCAACTCACCCCTCTACGTCTTCTGGTTAAATGAGAGGTGTCAGGGTTTGGAAACTGGGGCCCATGTCTTGCTGGCTCTAGGGACTGGGTGACGAAGTTCAGCTCTGGAAAAGGGGAAAGATGGCATTAGTTAGGGGTGGGTGACATGACAGGGACCCAGGTCAGAAAGGAGAAGGGAAGGTAACCGTGGTGTGGAGTGTCCCCGATGTGCTGGCTCTAGGCTAGGGATAGGTTTGACAAGGACCTAGCCCTTGCCTTCCGCATTCAGACCAGCCTGGGTGGGCTTTGCCCCTCCTGGGCCCATAGACCATTTCAGGGGTGCAAGTCCACCTGCTGGCAGGGGTCTCCCTGTCTGAGACTGGGAAGGTTGAGTGGCGGGCCCCAGAGAGAGGGCTGCCCCTTTAATTAACATGCATCGGGCATCTAGCCGTTCTATTCATTTGATAAATATTTCATGAGCACCTACTACATTCCAGCTACTCTGCTAAGCACTTTACATAAATTATCTTTGCTGGATCTTCATAAGATGCCACCATTGTCCCCATTTTACAGATGGCCTGTGTGTGGCCTGTGAGGGCAGAGGGGGTATGAAAGAGTGGTCACAGGTGTGTGCCCTGGAGAGACAGAGATACTTTCTTGGGCAAGTGACTTAAATTTCCTGAGCCTCCTTTTCCTCATCTGGAGGATAGAGATCATAATACCTATTTTTCAGGAGTTTTGTGAGGGGTAACTAAAATATAATACGCATAAGTGCCGTGGGTCTTAGAAACGCCCAATAAACAGCAGCAGCAGAAGGCACTGGATGCTACAAGGCTCCTTATCAGCTTCCTTCTCTCTCTCCCTCTCTCAATCCATTTATTCATTTATTCATTTACTTTTTTATTTTATTTTATTTATTTATTTTTTTTTCTGAGATGGAGTTTCACTCTGTCATCCAGGCTGGAGTGCAATGGCGTGATCTCAGCTCACTGCAACCTCTGCCTCCCGGGTTCAAGCGATTCTCCTGCCTCAGCCTCCCAAGGGGCCAGGATTATAGGCACATGCTGCCATGCCTGGCTAACTTTTTTGTATTTTAGTAGAGATGGGGTTTCACCGTGTTGCCAGGCTGGTCTCCAACTCCTGAGTTTAGGTGATCCACCTGCCTGGGCCTCCCAGAGTGCTAGGATTACAGGCATGAGCCACCGCACACAGCCCTATTTGTAACTTTTTATTTTAAATAGTTATTGATTCAAAGGAAATTGCAAAGAAATGTACAGAGAGATCACATGCACCTCCCTCCAGACTTCCCCAAGGTTAACTTGCACTACTGCAGCATGTCATAAAAACCAGTCATGTGACATCATACAATCTACAGAGCTTACATGCAGCAGTTTGATGTGTGTGTGTGTAGCTCTATGAAACGTTACCTGTAGTTTTGTGTCACCACCACCACTACAATCAAGATGTAGAACTGTTCCATCCATACAAGTCTTCCTTGGGCTACCCCGTTATAGTCATGCCCCTCATCTCTAACCCCTGACAACCTCTAGCCTGTTCTCCATCTCTCTAATATTGTTCTTTCAATGATGTTATATAAATGGAGTCATGCGGTATGTAACCTTTTGGGACTGGCTTTTTTCATTCAGCAGAATTCCCTGGAGATTCCTCTAGGTGGTTGTGTGTAACAAGAGTTCGCTCCTTTTTATTGTTGGGTAGTATTCCACGCGTGGATGCATTACAGGTTGTTTAACTATCAATCAGTGAAAGGACATCTGTGTTACTCCTAGTTGTGGGGTATTATAAACATTTATGTAGGGTTTTTTGTGTGAACAAATGTTTTCATTTGTTTGGAATAAATGCCCAAGAGTGCAATTGTTGGGTTGTATGGCAGTTGATTTTTCTTTTTTCTTTTTTTTTTTTTTAAGAAACTGTCAAACTGTTTTCCGGTATGGTAAATGACTGTAGCATTTTACATTCCCACCAGCAATGTACAAGTGGATCCAGTTTCTCTGCATCTTCATCAACATTTGGTGTTGTCACTATTTTCTATTTTAGCCATTCTGATAGGTGTGTAATAATATCTAATTGAGGTTTTATTTTGCATTTCCCTAATGACTAATGACGTTGCATATCTTTTCACATGCTTATTTGTCATCTATATATACTCTTTGTTGAGATATCTTTTGACCATTTTTAAATTGGATTTTTAAATTGCTGAGTTTTGAGACTTTTTTGTATATGTTAGATACCAGTACCTCATCAGGTTTTGTGGTTTGCAAATATTTTCTTCTAGTCCATAGCTTAGCTTTTTATCCTTGTCACAGGATTTTTTTTTGTCTTTTTATCCTTGTCACAGGATTTTTTTGCCTGTTTTATGGATTTGCTCTCCTCCTCCTCTTCTTCTGCTTCTCTTCCTCTTCTTCTTCTTCTTTCTTCTTCCTCTTCCTGTCTTTCTTCCTCTCCTTCCTCCTTCCTCCTCCCTCCTCCTCCTCTTTCTCTTTCTCCTTCTTCTTTTCCTTCTCCTCCTCCTCCTTCTTTCTTCCTTCTTCTTCCTCTTTTTGAGAAAGGGTCTCACTCTGTCACCCAGGCTGGAGTGCAGTGGCATGGTCATAGCTCACTGCAGCCTTGAACTCCCAGGCTCAAGCAAACCTCCTGCCTCAGCCTCCTGAATAGCTGGGGCTACAAGTGTGCACCACTATGCCCAGCTAATTTTATTTATTTTTAGTAGTGACAAGGTCTCACTAAGTTGCCCAGGCTGGTCTTGAACTCCTGGGCTGAAGCAATCCTCACACTTGGGCCTCCCAAAGTGTTGGGATTACAGGCCTGAGCCATCGCACCCAGCCTCTTACTTTTTATCTACAAGTTTTATAGTTTTACATGTTACATTGAAGTCCATGGTCCATTATGAGTTAATTTTTATATGTGGTGTGAGACTTAGGTTGAAGTTATTATTATTTTCATTATTTTTTCCTATGGATGTCCAATTGCTCTAGCACCATTTATTGAAAAGGTTATCATTTTTACTCCACTGAATTGCTTTTGTACCTTTGTTAAAAATAGGTTGGGCATATTTGTGTGGGTTTCTTTCTGGGTCATCTACTCAGTCCATTGATCTATGTGTCACATCTCTGTCAATACTACTGTCATGATTTCTATATAATAAATCTTGAAATCAGATAAACTGATTCTTCATTCTTTTTCAAAATTGTTTTAGATATTCTAAATTCTTTGCTTTTCCTTATAAATTTTATAATCTTTTCTGCATCTATACCGATTTTTCTAAGATTTTGATAGAAATTGCAGAGAACAGACATCTTTGCTATGTTAAGTCTTCCAATCCATGAACACAAGTCTCTTCATTTATTTAGGCTTTTAAAACTTCTTTCATCTGTGTTTAATAATTTTCATCATACAAATCCTATAGATTTGTTAAATTTATACCTATTTCATTTTTTTGAGTGATTGTAAATGGCATTGTATTTAAAATTTCGGTGTCCACGTATCCATTGCTAGTGTACGAAAATACATTTTTTTGGTATGCTTAGCTTGTATCCTGTAACTTTCCTGAACTCACTTATTACTTCTAGGAGGTTTGTGTTTTTAGATTCCTTGGGATTTTTATGTAGACAATCAAGTCATCTGCAAACAGGGAGAGTTTTATTTCTTCCTTTGAATTAGTATATGCTTTCTTGTCTTTTGCACTAGCTATAGCTTTCAGCACTATGTTCAATATAATGATGAGAGCTGGCATCCTTGTCTTGTTCCCAATCTCAGGGGAAAGTATAACATAGTTTTTAAAAATGCTCTTTATCAAGGTGAGGGAGTTTCTCTCTATTCCTACTTTTTCTGTGTTTTATCACGAATGGGTGTTGAATTTGCTTTTCCTACATTGATGGACACCATCATGTGATTTTCTTCTTTAGCCTATTAATATGGTGGATTATATTAATTCGTATTTAAATGTTAAGACAACCATGCATCCCTTGAATAAAACCCACTTGGTCATGATGCGTAATTCTTTTCACACAGTGTTAAATTCTGTTTGTTAATGTTTTGTTAAAGATTTTCACATGTATACACATGATGGATGTTAGTCTGTAGTTTTGTTTGTGTTGTCTTTGTCTGCTTTTGATATTATGATAATAGTAGCTTCTTAAAATATATTGGAATTGTTTCTTCCTCTTCTATTTACTGGAAGACATTGTATAGAATTGGTGTTAATTTTTTAAACACTCGGTAAAATTCTGCAGTGAAACTACCTGGTCCTGACAGATTCACAGCCGAATTCTACCAGAGGTACAAAGAGGAGCTGGTACCATTCCTTCTGAAAATATTCCAATCAATAGAAAAAGAGGGAATCCTCCCTAACTCATTTTATGAGGCCAGCATCAACCTGATACCAAAGCCTGGCAGAGATACAACAAAAAAAGAGAATTTTAGACCAATATCCCTGATGAACATCAATGCAAAAATCCTCAATAAAATACTGGCAAACTGAATCCAGCAGCACATCAAAAAGCTTATCCACCATGATCAAGTTGGCTTCATCCCTGGGATGCAAGGCTGGTTCAACATATGCAAATCAATAAACGTAATCCAGCATATTAACAGAACCAAAGACAAAAACCACTTGACTATCTCAATAGATGCAGAAAAGGCCTTTGACAAAATTCAACAGCGCTTCATGTTAAAACTCTCAATAAACTAGGTATTGATGGGACGTATCTCAAAATAATAAGAGCTATTTATGACCAACCCACAGCCAATATCATACTGAATGGGCAAAAACTGGAAGCATTCCTTTTGAAAACTGGCACAAGACAGGGATGCCCTCTCTCACCACTCCTATTCAACATAGTGTTGGAAGTTCTGGCCAGGGCGATCAGGCAGGAGAAAGAAATAAAGGGTATTCAATTAGGAAAAGAGGAAGTCAAATTGTCCCTGTTTGCAGATGAGATGACTGTATATTTAGAAAACCCCATCGTCTCAGCCCAAAATCTTCTTAAGCTAATAAGCAACTTCAGCAAAATCTCAGGATACAAAATCAATGTGCAAAATCACAAGCATTCCTATACACCAATAACAGACAGAGAGCCAAATCATGAGTGAACTCCCATTCACAATTGCTTCAAAGAGAATAAAATACCTAGAAATCCAACATACAAGGGATGTGAAGGACCTCTTCAAGGAGAACTACAAACCACTGCTCAATGAAATAAAAGAGGACACAAACAAATGGAAGAACATTCCATGCTCATGGATAGGAAGCATCAATGTCGTGAAAATGGCCATACTGCCCAAGGTAATTTATAGATTCAATACTATCCCCATCAAGCTACCAATGACTTTCTTCACAGAATTGGAAAAAACTGCTTTAAAGTTCATATGGAACCAAAAAAGAGCCCACATTTCTAAGACAATCCTAAGCAAAAAGAACAAAGCTGGAGACATCATGCTACCTGACTTCAAACTATACTACAAGGCTACAGTAACCAAAACAGCATGGTACCAAAACAGAGATACAGACCAATGGAACCAAACAGAGCCCTCGGAAATAATACCACAAATCTACAACCATCTGATCTTTGACAAACCTGACAACAACAAGAAATGGGGAAAGGATCCCCTATTTAATAAATAATGCTGGGAAAACTGGCTAGCCATATGTAGAAAGCTGAAACTGGATCCCTTCCTTATACCTTATACAAAAATTAATTCAAGTTGGATTAAATACTTAAATGTTAGACCTAAAAACCATAAAAACCCTAGAAGAAAACCTAGGCAATACCATTCAGGACATAGGCATGGGCAAGGACTTCATGACTAAAACACCAAAAGCAATAGCAACAAAAGCCAAAATAGACAAATGGGATCTAATTAAACTAAAGAGCTTCTGCACAGCAAAAGAAACTACCATCAGAGTGAACAGGCAACCTACAGAATGGGAGAAAATTTTTGCAATCTACCCATCTGAAAAAGGGCTAATATCCAGAATCTACAAAGAACTTAAACAAATTTACAAGAAAAAATCAAACAACCCCATCAAATAGTGGGTGAAGGATATGAACAGACATTTCTCAAAAGAAGACATTTATGCACCCAACAGACACATGAAAAAATGCTCATCATCACTGGCCATCAGAGAAATGCAGATCAAAACCACAATGAGATACCATCTCACACCAGTTAGAATGGCGATCATTAAAAAGTCAGGA
The DNA here is from genome assembly GCF_028885625.2 of Pongo pygmaeus. Lineage (NCBI taxonomy): Eukaryota > Metazoa > Chordata > Mammalia > Primates > Hominidae > Pongo > Pongo pygmaeus. The sequence continues at coordinate 67,354,122 of NC_085930.1, read as the reverse complement.
AACAACAGGTGCTGGAGAGGATGTGGAGAAATAGGAACACTTTTACACTGTTGGTGGGACTGTAAACTAGTTCAACCATCGTGGAAGACTGTGTGGTGATTCCTCAAGGATCCAGAACTAGAAATACCATTTGATCCAGTGATCTCATTACTGGGTATATACCCAAAGGATTATAAATCATGCTACTATAAAGACACATGCACACATATGTTTATTGCAGCAGTATTCACAATATCAAAGACTTAGAACCAACCCAAATGTCCATCAATGATAGACTGGATTAAGAAAATGTGGCACATATACACCATGGAATACTATGCAGCCATAAAAAAGGATGAGTTAATATCCTTTGAAGGGACATGGATGAAGCTGGAAACCATCATTCCGAGCAAACTGTTTCAAGGACAGAAAACCAAACATTGCATGTTCTCACTCATAGGTGGGAATTGAACAATGAGAACACTTGGGCACAGGGTGGAGAACATCACACACTGGGGCCTGTAGTGGGGTGGGGGGGAGGGGGGAGGTATAGCATTGGGAGAAATATCTACTGTTAATGACGAGTTAATGGGTGCAGCACAGCAACATGGTACCTGTATACATATGTAACAAACTTTCACGTCCCTAGAACTTAAAATATAATTAAAAAAAAAAAAAGAAACTACCTGGTCCTGGGGATTTCTTTTTAGGACATTTAAAAATTACAAATTCAATTTCCTTAGTAATTATAGGGATATTAAATTATCTGTTTCATATTGGGTGAATTGTGGTAGTTCGTGTTTTTTGAGGAATTGGTCCATTTCTACTAGGTTGTAAAATTTATATGTGCAGATTTTTTCATAGTATTCCTTATTGTATTGATGTCTGTGGGGTCTGTAGTGTTATTCTTCGTTTCATTCTCAATTTTGGTCATGTGTGTCTTCTCTTTCTGTCTTGTTCTCTCTTTTTGGTTAGTTTTGCTAGAATTTTTCAATGTTATTGATCTTTTCAAAGAAATATCTCTGTGTTTCATTGGTTTTCTCTATCATTTTTTGGTTTTCAACTTTATTGATTTCTACTCTTAACTTTATTATTTCCTTTCTTCTGTTTGGTTTGGGTTTATTTTGCTCTTCCTTTTCTGGCTTCTCAAAGTAGGAGCTTAGATTGTTGATTTCAGAATTCTTTATTTGCTAGTTATGCATGATGCTATAAATTTCCCTCATAGCAATGCTTTAGCTGGTTCCACAAATCTTGATAGGTTCTATTTTAATTGTCATTCAATTTGATATGTTTTTAAAATTTACATTTAGACTTTCTCTTTGGCCATAGATTATTTAGATATGCATTATTTAGTTTCTAAGCGATTGGATATTTTCCAAATATCTTTCTGTTATTGACTTCTGGTTTGATTCCACCGTGGCCAGAAAAAATACTTTCCATGATTTCAATTCTTCTAATTTTGCTAATGTTTGTTTTATGATCCAGGATATGGTCTACCTTAGCATATGTTCTGTGGGCGCTTGAAAACAGCATGTATTCTGTTGCTGTTAAGGGGAGCATTCTACACATGTTGATGAGTTTTTGTTGGCTCATGGTGTTGTTAAGTTCTTCTGTATTCCTGCTGATATCCTGCCTAGTTGCTGTATCAATTTTTGGGAGATGAGTGTTGAAGTCTCCAATTGTAATTGTGGTCACTCCTATCAGTTTTTGCCTTATTTTACAGGTCTATTGTTTGGTGTATACATATTTAGGATTGCTATGTCTTCCTGACTGACCCTTTTATCATTATATTATAATAATATCCTTCTCTATCTCTAGTAATTTACTTTGCTCTGAAGTTGACTTTATCCGATATTAATATAGCCACTCCCACTTTCTTTTGATTAATGTTTGCATGTGATTTTTTCTATCCTTTTACTTTTAGCTTGCTTGTATTATTACATTTGAAGTGAGTCTCTTGTAGCTAGCATGTAGTCAGTCATGTTTTTCAACCCACTCTGCCAATCTTTGTCTTTGAATTGGTGTATTTGGGCCATTGATATTTAATGTAATAATTGATATATTAAGGTTTAAGTCTGTCATTTTATATTTTGTTTTCTGTTTGTTCTTTCTGTATATATTTAGAACCACATCAGACTGTGTTACAATTTTTGCTTCAGTTGTCAAACATAATTTAGAAAACTCAAGAAGAGAAGGAAAGTTTACTGCATTTACCCATATTTTTGCTTATCATGTTCTTCCTTCCTTCCTGACGTCCCAAGAATTCTTTTTAAAAAATTGTCTCCTTTCTGTTTGGAGAACTATAGCCATTCTTTTAGGATAGGTCTTCTGGCAAAAAATTATCTTAGTTTTCCTTCATCTGAGAATGTCTTGATTTCTCCTTCATTTTTGAAAAATATTTTTGCTGGATATAGGACTCTGGGTTGATAGTTCTGTTCTTTCAGCATTTGAGAAAGGTGCCACTTCCTCGTGACTGTAATGGTTGCTGAAGAGAAATCTGCTGTCATTCAAAATTTTTACCCCCATAGGTGAGATGTTCTTTCTCACTGCTTTCAAGATTTTTGTTTTGTTTTCAGTTTTTAGAAATTTATTTTTTGTCTTGATGTGGATTTCCTTGGGTTTATCCTCTTTGGAATTTGCTCAGCTTCCTGAATCAGTAGGGTTGGTTTGTGTGTTTTTACCAAATTTGGGATGTTTTTGGCCGTTATTTCTTCAGGTACTTTTTCAGCCCCATCCTCTTTTTCTCACCTCCTTCCGGTAGTCCAATGACACGAGTGTTAAATCTTTGGTTATAGTCCCACAGGTCTGCAAGGCTCTGTTCATTTTGTTTTCCAGCCTACTTTCTCTTTGTTATTTTGATTAGGTAGGTAATTTCTATTGTTCTATATTTCAGTTCAATGATTCCTTCCTCTGTCCCTTCTGGTCTGCTACTGATTCCTGGAAGGCCCCTGGCTTAAGTCAGAACATAAAATTTAAAAAACTTGATGAATGCGCTTAATAGCAGACTGCTTTTAAACCTGAACTTGGACTTCCAACCTCCAGAATTGTGAGAAAATAAATTACTGTTGTTTAAGCCACCCAGTCTGTGGTACTTTGTTATGGCAGTCTGAGCTTGAATACACTGAGCTGGTTGAGTTTGGGAGTGTAGTGTCAAAGAAAAGTATCTACAATTACCTGAAAAGGCTATTAAAATACTCCTTTTTCCAAAAATATGTCTATGTAAGGCTGGATTTTCTTCATATACATCAATTAAAACATCAATCATATCATAATAGATTGAATGCAGATGTGGATAGGAATTCAACTACCTTCAAGTAAATCGTTAAAGAGATTTGCAAAAATATGAAACAACTTTAATCTTCTGACTAATTGTTTTTGTTTTGGAAAATATAGTTATTTTTCATAAACTATGTTACTTATGTACCACAATAGATTTATTATTGTTATTTTTAAATGAATTAAGAAATAGTATTAAAATCAGTTTTAATTTCTAGTATCGTAAATTTGGAGAGATATAACCTACACAATCAACACTCTTTGAGTGTTCTTTATAATTTTTTTTTTTTGAGACAGAGTCTCACTCTGTCACCCAGGCTGGAGTGCAATGGTGTGATCTCAGCTCACTGCAACCTCCACCTCCCGGGTTTGAGAAATTCTCCTGCCTCAGCCTCCTGGGTACCTGGGACTACAGGCACACACCATCATGCCCGTCTAATTTTTGTATTTTTAGTAGAGATGGGGTTTCACCACGTTGGCCAGGCTGGTCTCTAACTTCTGACCTCAGGTGATCCTCTTGCCTCGGCCTCCCAAAGTGTTAGGATTATAGGCGTAAACCACCACACCCAGCTCTGTTCTTCATGATTTTTAAGAACATAATGAGTCTTCAGACAAGAAGTTCGAGAATTGCTGATTTAGGTCAGCATTTCTCAAACCTCAGTCAATCAAATATGACTGCCATCATGGTCACTATCTCTCCTATCATTGAGCTCATGAGTGTTTTCCCTAATCTGCTTGATTTAAGGTTAAACAATTTTGTTAAAGGGAAAATTTTATCATTACCATCGGTGCAAAACCAGTGCCACTCACCACAAATAGGAGATGAGCACAACAACGAATTACAAAGAAAACAACAGAACATCCTTATGTCTGATAGATCCTATCACCTGCCTAGGGGCCTAGGCCAAAAGTCTGGTCTCTCATCAAACAGAGTTTAACAAATATTTGTGGGGAAGGTCATTAAAAATAGACTACTTCCAGCAGAACCTTTTGCCTTGATGGACCTGGAAGACTGAAAGAGAACTGGAAATGGACTAGTTTTCCCATCAGGTGATGAGCTCTTTTTAATAACACCTAGTATCCTCTTAGATACCCTGGAAGTGGACACTCCACACTTTGGGAGGCTCAGATTTTAATGGCACCAAGATGAAGAGGTGTGTGGATCAGGCTTCCTTCACAAACGATGCTTCTGCCTCTTTGAAGGGGTGCACAGAAGAGGGCTCCACCTGTGCTCAAGAGCCCCAGATCACTGACCTTGGCAGCTAAGCCTGAGTTAAGTGCTCTGCAGCTCAGCCAAGCCCACAGATGATGCTCCTGACAGTCTTCCTCCAAAATAAAATCAACTCATGTCCTGCAGACACTTCACTTCAAGCTATATTTGCTCAACTCTTGTTTCCGCCCGCCCCTTCCAGAATTTGTTTTTCCTCCTGTGTTCCTTTACTAGGAAAATGGCACCATGGCTGAGAATGTCTCCAGCAGTATTGTTTGAAAGAACCAAACCCTGGAAACAACCATATGCCCAACAGCCAGAGAATGAACCAATAAACTGTAATATCGTCATGCTAGGGAATATTGCACAGCTACAAAAATGCATAAACTACACTTGCAGGAACCACAGGGATGAGTCTGAGAAACAATGTTTCCCAGTAGAAGAAAGTCTGAAAGAAGCGAGTCTCAGAAGATTACATACTGTATGATGCCATTTTAAAGGACCAAGACAAAAGTGAAACTAAATAATATGCGTTGTAAGCATACACACACGAAAGAAAACCATTTTTAGGCCACGTGCAGTGGCTCACGCCTGTAATCCCAGCACTTTGGGAGGCCAAGGCAGATGGATCACCTGAGGTCAGGAGTTCGAGACCAGCCTGGCCAACATGGTGAAACTCCGTCTCTACAAAAATACAAAAATTAGCCGGGCATGATGGTGGGTGCCTGTAATCCCAGTTACTTGGGAGGCTGCAGCGAAAGAATCGCTTGAACCCAGGAGGTGGAGGTTACAGTGAGCTGAGATCATGCCTTTGTACTCCAGCCTGGCTGACAGAGCAAGAATCCATCTCAAAAAAAAAAAAAAAAAAATTAAATACATAAAAAATAAAAACAAAATAAAACAAAATTTAAAAACCCAACCATTTTAAGAAAAGCAAAGAAATGGTGTTTCCTCTGGGATTGGACAGAAATTTGCAAAATTGGAATATGCAATAATTGGGAATGCAGACATCATTTGATCATAAAGATGTTCATCATGGTGTTCTCTTATTGTTAGTGGTGGTTTTTTTAAAATCATGGCAACAATTTGGACACAATCTAAATGTCAAGTCCTAGGGGATTAGTTAAGTACATTACTGAGGAGTCATAGGATAGAATATTAGGCATCTATCAAAAAATATGTTTTCAAGCAATTTTTATGACCTAGGGAAATATCTTAACAACCTCAAATAAAAAATGCAGAGTAGAGAACTGAAATGATATAGGGTCTCAATTTACATGATTCCAACAAGAAAATTACTATGGTTATGGTATGGAAAAAAGATATAAGGGGAAAGATATAGTATTCCCCAAATGTCAATGTTGGTGGGGTTAGGATGTTTGATTCTTAAACAAAATGTCTTCATTTTCCCCATTTTCTATAGTAAACGTGCATGGAATAAACCATGTTAGTACGCACACAGGCACATGCATGCCGGAGGCCAGTTGTGCACGCAGCAGGCTCTCTGTGTGCCAGTCTCTCTTCCACACCCATTTCTCAGCCTCCCCAACTGCCCCCTGGAGCTGGGATTCTGCCCAATAAGACCCCATCTGCCTGACTCCAGCAGGAGGCAAGACAGGGCGGTAGCAGGCTGAGAACCCTCTCCCCATATCCACTTCCTTCCCACCTTCAGCCTCCCCTACAAATGATGCCTGTGTGTCCCCCTCACCCACCTTAGCCAGACACCTTTCCTTTGGGCCCACCCTGCCCAGCCCCTCTGTCCAGGGTTACCTACTCAGAACAGAGAAAGGGGCCCGTTCCCAGGACTTTGCCTGGTCCCGCCCCAGCTGCCAACCTCTCCACCCCGCTGGGGCCACTCAGACCCTACATGGGGTGTAAAGGGGCTGCACCTTGGACAGCTCCATTCCAGACCCTGACTTGGGCCTGCCAGGAACTCCTCCCTTCTGAGGTCCCTGCCTTCCTATGGCTTCCTCTTCTCAGAGCTATAAATTAGCTCCCAAAGTCCCACCACCATGTATTCATCTTCCTCTGAGAGGCCACTAGCCTATCAAATTGATGAGGTACAACCTATTGATCTTGCAGCCTCCACTTTACAATGGGGAGACTGAGGCTCTTAGAGGAAGACCTCGTATCTGAGAGCACACAGCTAATGGAGACAAAGCCAGGATTTGAGCCCAGGCGGTGGGTCTTCCAAAGCCAATAGATTAATGCTGTCCCATCCTCCAGACCCTCCGCTGCCATCAGTGAGCACTGAGCATTTGCGCAATGTCCTCTCTAAGTCAAAAATAGACCCCAAGGCTCAGTTCTGCTGTGCCATCTGCCACACACCAACTCAGAGGCAAAAATGTTGACTTGCTGCAGAGGCGAACACTCCAGCAGCCGGGAACTGAGCAGTGAGAGGCCCCTGTGCCCTCCGAGACTTTCCTGGCTGGGGCGGGTCAATTGTATCGGTCTGAGGAGAGGAGAGCAGCTCGGGTCAAGGGCGGGGGCAAAGAGGCAAGCGGGTACAGCTCACAGCAGATGTAGGAAATAGCAGTGGGCTGGGACTCAGCAGCTCTGGCTGGGGCCCAGAACTGACTGCCACTGAGGCTGTGTGGCCTCAGGCAAGTCCTCTCTCCTCTTTAGGCCTCAGTTTCCCTGCTACAAGGGATTGGAACATGAGTCCTTTCAGGCCTGGTAAAGTCATATTCTATGGCAGTAAGACACGGGGCTGTCTTCACATTCCTGCCCTTTAGGATTTGACCACAGGTAACAGGGAGAAAGGATTCTTAGAGAGAGGAAGTCGCTGGCCCACGGTCACACCTTTCCTAACAACAGCAACAACAGTAATGAATATGGTCATATCTCCTGCTCCATAAGATATAGGTGGCTTACATTTCCCAAAGCACTCTTATGCCCATTATTCCACTCACTGTACTCATTTCACAGATGAGAAAACAGGCCCAGAGAGGGAGAGAGAGTTGCCTAAAGCCACACAGCTGGTCCGTGGCAGGGAAGACAGATCCTTGTTCTCATGCATTTGTTCCATGAAAGTTCTGAATATTAGTCCTCAGGGAGGCTGCAGGCATGGACTTTCCAAGTCCCTGTCTAGGGAAACTGAGGTCCCTTGTAAGGCAAAATCATCTTATGCCAAAGTGGAAGGGAATCTCCCCAGGAAATTTCTCACTTTAGATATTTGCTGAACATGTTTCCTATGCTACAAAAATACTCACAGGGCATCCCAGCTGGACCATTTTCCCAACACCCTCCACATGTGTGACACCCCTTTCCATGGCATTTGGGAGGAGCACTGGGTAAGGAGTCTGGGCACTGCCTCTGTCATTTCTTATTCATCTTCTGTCCACCTGGTGGGGTCACAAACATTGGAGGGCTGGTCAAGCTCATGGCTGTGTCCCAGCACCTGACACTCAGCAGGACCACATCACTGTTTGTAGACTGGTGATGAGGTTCTAAGAAGCAGAGCCCAAAGGCATCTGTTTGTATCACACAGAGAGTGCTAGGAAAAGCCCCTGAAGGCTGCCACTCATAAGGGGCTTAATCTGTGCCAAAGACCATTCTCCAAGCTATATAGAAACGAACCCACTCAATCGTCATAGCAACACTAAGAGCTGCTGCAGAGATGCTGTTATTTCCTTGTCCACAGTCCCACAGATCTAACCACCGTGGGGCAAGCTGGTTTGATATCACACACAGAATCTGCCTGAGCATGTTCTTTGGTGAGCACATGCAACTCACCAACCCCAGCAGCTCTCAGCCAATGATTGATGAGTGTTGGGAGTTGGTGTATAGATAGTGTATAGGTATCCCAGCTCCCTTCCCTCTCAGCTGGGAAAACCATGAGCTGTGGGTTCTATACTAGCTCCCAGATCCAGGTGCCCACAGTCATAATTAACTTGCTTGATAACACCTCATTCCCTTTCTTGTCTCACTTCCCTACTCCCCTACCAGCATTCTTATGCCTCACAAATAAATTACTTGCACTTGAATCCTCATCTTATGATCTGCTTCTGGAAGAACCCAGTCTAAGGGAGGAAGGCACCAATATTATTCCCATTTTAGTGGGAAGAAAGCCAATGCTTAGAGAAGAGAAAATGACTTTCCCAGGGTAACACGGAAAGCTCATATTTGAGCCCAGGCTTGTTTAACCTCAGAGGTTTTGTTTTAGTCATTACATATGCCAGGAGGATGGAACTAAGAGTGAGACTGAGCATCTAATGAGATAAATGACCAGGTCCATTAATTTATTCAAAGACTTTTTATTGAAATCAATTACTTGTCAATCCTCAAACTAAGTGTTGAGGGTACACTGATTAAATGCACTTGCTCTGGGATTGTGGGGATCAGGTTAAAACCATGTGTCAGCTGTGTGACACGGGTGAGTGACTCAACCTCTCCTATGAATCATGATTTGTTGTCTGTCAAATGGAGGTGCCTGAGCCATGTGGCTTCCTCCCCTGAGTTCTAGCATCACTAGGTAAGGTCAGATGCCCCTCCTCAGTGGGCCCCTTCCCTGTGCTGGCTTTTGTTCACCACCCTGTGCTGTACTGTTCACTTTTCTATCTTCCCTGGACTCTGAGAGCTCCGTGCAGGCAGAGTCTTTGTCATCTCTGTCTCAGCACAGGGCCTGGCAAGGAGCACAGGGCAGGGGTTTGAGATGGTTGAGAAAAAGAAAGAAAATGTGCCTACCACACAGGTTCCTGGGAGTGCAAACAAGCTCATGCATATAAATAAGTGCTCAATGTGTGTTATCTGTAAGACGATGGCGACACCGGTGCTGAACACAAGTGAGAGGCAGCAGCAATACTAGCATGTCCTATCACTTAGGCCAGCCAGTGGTGAAATAAATCTGAATTGCAGAGAAGTTTAAAGTTTGCATTTTCCATACTTTTTATTCCTTTCTCTCTCCTTCCCTACCTCCCTCTCTCCTTTTTACTTCCTTTTTTCTTTTCTTTCTTTTTCTCAACCATCTCAAACCCCTGCCCTGTGCTCCTTGCCAGGCCCTGTGCTGGGACAGACATGACAAAGACTCTGCCTGCAGGGAGCTCTTGAAGTCCAGGGAAGATAGAAAAGTGAACAGTACAGCACAGGGTGGTGAACAATGGCCAGCACAGGGAAGGGGCCCACTAAGGGGCCCACTGAGGAGGGGCGTCTGACCTTACCTGGTGATGCTAGAACTCAGGGGAGCCACATGGCTCAGAGAGGTTAAGTCACCTGCTTAAGGCCACATAGCAAGAAAATGGTCTGACTCCAAATCCTATATATTTCTAATATCTTGCTATGGGATCACATTCTGTTAACAGCCCAAGGAAGCAATAATGACAATGACTTGTATCACATGACAGGTCTTGGGAACTTAGCCCAAGGGAGTCTCTTGTGGCTGGCTAGCTACAGAGAATAGAGCCTCCGAAGTTTCAATAGAAAAAGCAAGTGAAGATCTGAGACCAATATGAAAGCAATAAATGTTTACTACAGAGGCTGATAAGACATGTTAATTTTTTTTCTGAAACCTAGAACTGAAGTAAATAGCAATAATGCAACAGAACACTTTCCTGAAGATCAGGACCATATTGGAATGTAGAGAGAGTGTTTTACCTGGCCATGGAATCTTATTGGTTTCTTTTTCTTCAGTCTCCTCAAGATGAACTTAATTAACTATATAATAAATTTTGATTTTTCCCTTTTTTATTTAGCATAGAAATAAACTTGATCCTAATATTATAGACAGTTTTTTTTTCACCCCAGAAAGCACATTTTTTGTCTATGTGATAGTTTTTTAAAAAGGTCTAGTGCCCTCTGAAGTACAGCTGCATCAAACACTTCTCCCTTCCAGCAGGACACATTCTCAATGCTCCAATGAAAGTCAACAGGAGTACAGGTTCTGATGCACAGAAATCCATTTCACGGGAACCCTGTCAAGACTTAATGTATCCCTCCAGGATCCCAGGCTGCCTGGGCACCAGCTTCACACACTCCTCTGATTATAGCAAGGATCAATGTCACCCCGGTCTATGGAACAAGTTGCAGAAGAGTTTTAAATAGTAGGAAATCCATGCTGGGTGAGGTCACGGTGAAAGCGAAGGGGAAACATTCACAGTTGTTCTGGGAGAGACGGAAGCTGTTATGCACAGTCGCCAAGGCCTGGCTGCAAAGTAAACCCTCCGATCAGGCAGGTTGCTGGCAGGATACGGCCCGGCCTACTGTTCCTGTGGCTGAATGGTACAGTCTGGTTTTGCCTGACTTGGATCAGGCAAGTTTGAGGCTCAGACAGCACTGAGGCAGGTGGGAATGTGTGTGGAGACCTTCTGCTCCCTCTGCTCTCATTTATGTCTCTTTCTGGCCTGGGCGAATGTTTTACGAAGGGGACTCCAGCCAGAGACAGCAGGGCATACCAAGTCACTCAAATAACTACACGTATTTTCTACTGCCCCCTTCTCCCAACACATAGCCTCCTGGAGCTCAGCTCCTATTCTTAAGGAGCTCTTGGGACAGTTAGAGTACCTGATGGAGGAGCGATTAGTGAATTCAGTGGGGGAAAAATGAGAGGCACAGCCTGCAGTGAAGCAGGTAGTATGGCTTTAGGACCTGGCAAGGCAGTGGTGAATGGACGTGCCAATTATCAAGCCCACCATGGGCACAGATGGGGCCAAAGGGGCCAAGCTTAACATCTCAGATGTGGATCTGTGATCACCGTCACTGCTACTTGCAAAATACAATCCTTAATACAGTTCCTTCCTCTGTAATACCTCACTAACACACATGCATATTCCACAGACCTGCTTTGGCAATTCAAAGTTTTGTATAAAGAAATATTTTGCTATAAACATATTTCTATTCTAGGCTAACTCAGATTTAGAGGTAGATTTTTCTTTCCTTTTAAGAAATCAAGAGTTCAAACCTTCAGCCCGGCAACTGTACACAATTGCTCACAATTATGTTTCATTCAAACAAGAACACAATGTATCAATCATATTTACCTGTTTTGGTCTGTCTCCAATTCCAAAAGCTACCTTGGTCTGCCAGTAAAGGGGAGTCACATCTGGGAATGTCCTGGCCATGTGACCCCAAGCATGTCTCACTTTCCCCATCTGTTGAAAAGGGGACTGTAGCTTCTTCCTGGGCTGTGGGAAGCAGGACATGAAGTCTAGGCTGGGCCAGCTCCCTAGGGCCCTCAGCAAATGGAAGTTGCGAACATTAACACTGCTTTTGAACAATGCCAAGGTTGCATAAGGAATGTAGCCATGCCTATCGTGGGGCTGGGTTTGGGCTTTCTGTAACACTGATTTTGAACAATGTCAAAAGTTGCATAAGGAACCTCACTGTGCCTATCCTGGGGCCCAGTTTTGACTTTCTAGAGCTCGCCTGCGGCAGCATTTCTGCAGCCGGAGAGGGAACACCCTTCCCACGGCCGCCGCCTCAGTGCCGGTTGGTGACTCATAGCACTGGCGAGGGGCGTGGGCGGGAAACCACATAGGCATCACCATGGCATCTGACAGATTTGCCCCTGTGGAGCTACTCTGTAAAGAAAAGGGTAAGAGGGGGCCCTTCTCCTCCTGCAAGGTGAGTGGGGCACAGAGGGAACAGCTTTCGTCAGCCGAACCCCCTTGCTGCAACGTGGCTGGAAGCCAGCCTTAGAGAAGGTGGCAGCGTCCTGCCTTCTGCCCAAAGTGAGTGCTGGCCTGGCTCCTGGGGTGGGGGAAAAATCCCATCTTGTGGGTGCTGCCCTCCATAGCTCCCTCTCACACAAACAAGTTCAAAGTCTTCTCACATACTTAACATCAGAAAGGCAATCCAGAACCTCCCATTTGTGAGCAACAGCTATGTGCTGGGTTGGCTCCCCCCAGCACTGCTTTTATGTTATTTGCTTCCTTCCATCCTCAGGATGACTTGTTCTTATCTCCTCTTACACATGAAGAAACTGAGGCTAGAAGTTGCCCAAGGCCACAGTGCTGCCCTGAGGCAGAGCTGGTGTTCCAACCAAGATGTGCTCCCTGTGCTCAAAAATGGGTCAGGAAATCTACAAATGGGTGTCTGTGGGCATGTGAGAAGCAGGTGAACTGGAGAACATCCAGGAAGCGCAACTGCTGAGGCCACAGACAGCTCAGGGCAGAAACACTCATTTTAGGCAGCTGTCATTTTCCAAAGGACTTTCTATGTGCTGTCTCACTTACTTTCCATAACAGTTCTATGAAGTGGGAGCTAATATCTCCATTTCGAAGGCAAGGAGGCAGAGATTGAATTGCTCCTCAAGGGCATCCAGCTGCTCTGTCCTCTATGGCCTCCAGCCTCCAGTTCCCCATCTGTGCGATGGGAATATATTAAAATCACACCCTCAGATGATGTCAGGGTTAAATGAGGTAACATAACGGAAATGCTTTAGAAACTGCAAAATGCCACCGGAATTCTATGGAGTATTATTATTTACTAAAATAGCTTAGTGAGGACAACGCAAATAAGTGAGAATTGCAAGGTTCTAGATTCAGACCTAGATTTCTGCAGAGTGCTTAAGTGGCATTCTTTCCTGGACTGGAAGCTCCTGAAAGCAGGGATCACGTCTGGTTTGCCTCAGTTTCCTCAGTGCCCTGTTCCATGCCTGGCACAGAGAGGGACCTTGAAAAAGCTAGGTGAAACTATTCAGGATTAATTCAGACTGGGAAAGAGGGTGGAGGGGAAGAACAATAGCATTGAGGGCTGGAAGTGACCTTTTAGAGGTGGGTGACCAGAAAGTTGATGTTCCAACTCTTGAGAATGAAAACGCCTCTTTTAATAGTCTTGATAAAATAGAACCGTTCTGGGCCAGCAGGGACATACAGTCATACTACTTAAATATTTAGTACCTATTTAGTCTGATCCCCATGTTGTGGGGGAAACTGAGGCCCTCAGAGGATTGCAGAGCTGGGAGGAAACCCAGGACTCCCTGCTCCTCCACAGGCCTGCGCTTGGAAGAGCCACAACAGCAGCTCGGAGTGGGTGGAGCTTGCTTTTAGTGCCTGCAGCTCTCTGGAAGGAACTGGGTGTTATCGAGATAATCCAAAGTTTCTGTTGGGTAAATATCAACACTTCTGGGCCTGTTACTAAGGGCCTGGGTGGTTGCTAAGCGGCCCTATGACCTCATGAGGGGGCCATTGTTTAGCACTCAATAGGCATCCTTGAGTGACATCCCCCAGCTCCCAAATCCCAGGGGCCCCTGGGGTTTTGTGAAAAGAAGCAAGAGATTATAATGAGCAGGAGCAGTCCACAGACCCACGTTTGTTTTCTGGGGGTCTAGTGGGGCGGGAGTGGGGGCTGCAGCTTTTCAGAACAAGGCATAGGAAGGCATGAGTGCCCAGTGAGAGGCCGCCAGCTGCCATTGCTGGCAATAGAAATGCCCCGGGAATAAAGAATTAACCCCATGTACGGCGCTTGACCCTTTGTAACCCACGTGAACACTCATCCTCTCACTTTGTTTTCAAAGCAGCCACACCATTTCACAGAAGAGAAAACTGGGTCCAAAAAGGGGAGACAGCTTGCCCAAGGCCTCCCAGAAATGTCTCAGTTTCCAGGTGTGGAAGGCAGAATAATGGCTGCACAAAGACACCCACATCCAAACCCCCAGAACTTGTGAATATGTCAGCTTATGGCAAAGGGAAATGAGGGTACAGATGGAGTGAAGGTGGCTCACCAGCTGACTTTAAGACACGGGAGATCACCCTGGATGATCTGGGTGGGCCAATGGAATACAAGGACCTTTAAAAGTGGAAAAGGGAGGCAGAATTGTCAGTGTCTATGAATCAAGGAAATAGGCAGCCTCTAGAAGATGGAAAAGACCCAGAGACAGATTCTCCTCCCCCGCAGCCTCCAGAAGGAATGTGGCTCTGCCTCGATTTCAGCCCGGTAGACTTGTGTCAGACTTCTGACTACAGAACTGTCAGCTGATTGATTTTAAATCCCCTGGTCTATGGTTTTTTGTTACAGCAGCAATAGTAAGCTAATACACCACACTTAGAAATCTGCAATGCCTAAGCCAGAAGCAAGGCCTTGAAGATCACATTTAGCTTTTTGGAGTTCAGAAAACAGAAGGCCCAGGGGAATAAAATGATTTACTCAAGGTCCCAAAGCAAGTAACACAAACAGTGACAGGCACCTCTGGGTGTGGGTCAGACCTTGTTGAGGCTACTGAGACCACATGCCAGGGAGTTGGAACTTCTAGGCCCCTTCCCTGCCATTCTCTGCCAGCTGGCCTGATCAGGACCCCAGACCCCAAACCCATCCCCTCTGAAACTTTCTTGGGCACAGGCAGGTCAGAGGCCTATTACATGACAGGTAGGAGGGTACTCTCCTCCTTTTCGCCCCTGCCAAGCACAGGCAGCCCAAAGCCTATGGCCTCAGTGCCTTTCTTTGAAAATGGAAATAGCACCTTCCACATCCAACAGCAAGGATAAAATGTGAGCACAGAGTAGGTGCTCAATGCCTGCTCTTAGATTTCTCTCAGCCAGGCCCAGGCCCTGCTCTGTGTTTCACAGCAACTGGCTGTTTCCTCTCAGCCTTCTTTGGAATCTGAGGGCTTCATTCCCAGAAGGGCATTATCTCTGCCCAGCACACAGGAGTACAATGATTGCCTGTTGAATGGACCACAGGATTAACACCTATGATGCTTCTCTCTCCTCCCCTTCACCTAGAAAACTCCTATGTATATGTCAAGGTCCAGAGCAAATGCTGCCTCCTCTGGGAAGCCTTCCCTGACCTCCCTGTGCAAGGTCACATTCATCTCTTTGTGCTGGGCTTCTGGCTTCCTTGTGGCACCTTGATGTTGGTGCTAAGGGCTCCAGCCATGGTGGCCAACACATCTGGGCTCCAATGCTCCAATGCATCTCTGGCCCTGACAGAGTGATTCTTGACTAGTTATGCCTCTTCTCTGAGCTTTGTCTCTTCCCCTGTTGAATGGGAGAAATAGCAGCACCTCCATTGTGGGGCTGGTGGGGAGAAGCCCATAAGATGCTGTGTGGGAAGGGTTCCTTACAGGGTCCAGAGTGAACACGCAGCAAAAGGCAGTGGCTGTTTTCACTAGAATGGCTGTTTTCACTAGAATGGCTGTTATTGTCCCAGATGCCTGCATAGCTGGCCTGATTAGGACTCCAGAGCCCAGATCCCACCTTCTCTGTGGCTTTCTTTGAGAGAGACAGGTCAGAGGCCCTTTTATTTTATTTTATTTTTGAGATGGAGTATCGCTCTGTCACTCAGGCTGGAGTGCAGTGGCACAATCTTGGCTCACTGCAACCTCTGCCTCCCAGGTTCAAGCAATTCTCTTGCCTCAGCCTCCCGAATAGCTGGGATTACAGGCATCCACCACCACGCTTGGCTAACTTTTGTATTTTTAGTAGAGACGAGGGTTTCACCATGTTGACCAGGTTGCTCTCAAACTCCGGACCTGAAATGATCTGCCCACCTTGGCCTTCCAAAGTGCTGGGATTACAGGCTTGAGCCACTGTGCTTGGCCAGAAGCCCATTTTATGACAGGCAGTGCTCATGGAAAACCCAGGTTCTCCAGGCCAGGGATATGACTGATTTGTCTTTGTGACTGCTCTCAAATTTTTACTGAGCACCTAGTAGGTGTTAGGCTTTCCTCTAGCACTGGGGGGACAAGGGGGGACAAGGGTGAACAAGGTCTCTGCTCCCTCGAGCTGTCTTTCTAGTGGTGGGGGAGACAAATGCTGAACAAACTAAACATTAAATAAAAATTGACTGTCAGGAGAGGATTGCCGTTGTGAAACACAAGGCAGGGTGAGTGGCAAGTGACAGGGAGGGCTTCTGTCTTATAGAAGGGGGCAGGGAAAGCCTCTCTGAGGATGTGGCCTTAAGCACAGACTAGAGTGAGCAGCGCAGACGTTTGGAGAAGAAGGCTCCTAGCAGGGGGAAGAGCAAGGGCGAAACCCCTGAAGGTGGGGTGTGCCTGGCATGTTTGAGAAACAGCAAGGACACCACGTAGTGTGTGCTCAGAGAACAGATGCAGAACTGAAATGTTATTCTGTCATTTATATTGTTTTATTAAACTTTAGTTACTCCTATTTATGTATTCTTTCTTATTTTGTTAATAAGAAACTCATATTCATTGAGCCTCTTTCACATATCTTGTCACTGAATACTCACAGCAACCCTCTGGGGTGGGTAAAATTGTCCCTATTTTGCAGGTGTGCAAAAGTGAGGCTCAGAGAGGTGAAGTGCTTTGCCCAAGGTCACATAGCTGGTAGGCAGCTAAGTCAGGATTTGAATCTCAGACTAGGCTATATTTCAGTTCATGCTTTTCTTCTTTTTTTCTCCAGACACCAGGCTGTGATGGTGGTGAAGCCCCAAGACTGTCCTGCCATGAGTAACTCTGAGCCCCGGGAAGTGGTTCCCTTCTCCCTCTCCTGGCTAGGTGTTTTTAATTGGCATCTCTGGCCTCCCAGCCTCGGTCGCTGCTCTGAGATGCAGAGGTAAATATGCAGCTTGGGCCCTAGGTGGCCACTGCATTCCAGAAGGCACAGTTCCAGGGGCCCAGAAATGTCACCCACTGAGGAGATAAATAAAGATGCCAGAGAGTAGGCAGATGCTTGGGAAGTGTGAACTTTTGAGGACTTATAAAAAGTTCATCAGAAAAGTCAAACTGCCGACACTTTGCCAGATCGGCTTGGGTCTCTCACCGCCTTTGCAGCATCTGGGCTGCCTGGACGAAGCTAGATTCCCGGGGAGGTTGTGCCCTGCTGCAGCGTGATGGAAGGAGGCAGGAGAGCCTTCTGGTAGGAAAGCCGATGCAGGAGAGGTGGACAGAGCTCCTGGAGAGGTCTGGCTGGAGTGAGACCCAGGAACTGGGGTTCCTAGAGGAGCGGGCACTGGATCTGGCCTCTTGGGGATGGAGGAGAAACGGACTGGGCATTTAGGCAGGGACCGCAGGGCACAGTCACTGAGGGCTGAGTTCAGGGAAGGAAGAATGGTCTGAAGTGACTGGAGTGGGGCCTGTGTACCAGAGGGTACATTCTACACCATTATTCTGTTTTTATCTTTCACCCACTGTCATTTATCTCAGTACGTGGCAGGCATGGGTTTGAACTCCAGTCTGTGTGAGCCTGCAGTCCATACTGTTGCTACACCATCCTGCTAAGAACAGGAAGGTGAGTCATCATGGTGGCAGGACCAAGCTTATAGGGGAGGAGGGCAAACTCGAAGATCAAGTGGTGTGGCCAGGCATGCCTCCAGTGTGGGGATGCATCTTGGTCAGAGATGGTAGCATGAAGGCCCCCGGCCAGGCAGTGATACGGGGACATAATGTAGAAATAAGGCAAGACAAGGAAGGAGACGACAGGTCCTCAGTAAGCTCCCAAGCATACTGAAGTGTGCTTCTGGCATGTCCTCAGAACTTATTCTCCGTATGGATGCCAGTGGGGCCTCTGCTGTCATTTACCTCCTTCTTTGGGTCAGAGCAGCCAGAACTGCCTTTGGGGAAATGCTCAACCCCCCAGCACCCGCACTCTCAGACTGTGAGGCTCTGATGGGGCTGACCCTGTTGGGGCTCCCAGGATGGGTATGATTCATCCCAGTCTTGACCAAACCAAGCTGTGTAGCCTCCAGCTAGTGACTGGTTCATGGACGTACATGTGGTCTGTGAGCCACTGAGAGGCAGCCCTGAGATCATTGACTGCAGGGAATTAAGTGCTCCTTTCCCTTTTTCTGCCGGGTTGGCTAAGCTAGGAAGTCACCTAAAGCTTCTGAGAAGGTGGGAGGAGGGGGGCACTTTTACCACCACACAAGGAGAGGATACCTGAGGGTGAAGCCAGCATAAGGGAGGCAGGACTGAGAGATGGAGAGGAAGGGGTGAATACATTCTGGACATCTTCCCAGCCCCTGGATCCAGCTGTGCCTGAAGCCTGACCTCCTATGACTTTTCAGTTACTCAAGCCAATAAGTGGAATAATGGAAACCCCCAGTTTAACCCTTAAACCCCTTTGTGCTTAACCCAGTTTGAGATGCATTTGAGAGAAAGACTCCTGATGTCTACAGCTCATAGCCTTTTTGGAACAAAAAAGAAAGAACGGAACTCAGAAGCAAAAAAATGGAGAAAGATGGATGAGGGGAGAGCACGGAATAACAGGAGGAGAAGGAAAGGAAGACAGGAGAGGGGAGGGGAGGAAAGAGGAGAGGAGAGAACGAGTAAGGAGAGTAACAGAAGGTGGCCCTGCACCCTCCAGGAGTGAGGCCAGCTGCTCCTGTCACCTCCTCTGCTATTTATATACCTTGTGGCTCTCAACATAACTTCACACCTGTTATCCCTGCCCTTCAAACACTAATTTGTTTTCCAACATTTCAGAAATGCTTTTCTTCCCTAAGAAACACTCTCTGCTGATCTAGGCTCCTCAGTTTTGAAATGCAAGTCCCCCCGGGAGGGGTAGTAAAATGAACGATATTAACTGCTGATGGGTGTGATACTTTCGTTTACAAAGCATTTTCACACTTTATTTAAGCTTGGAGTGAGCTCATGAAAGTAGAGAGTAAAACTGTGGCTATTAGAGGCTGGGAAATGTAGTGGGTGGGGAGGATGGGGAGAGGTTGGTTAATGGATAGGAGGAATAAGTTGTAGTGCTTTATAGCACTGTCGGGTGAATATAGTTAACAATAACTTATTGCACATGTTCAAAAATCTGGAAGAGAGGATTTTGAATGTTCCCAACACAGAGAAATGATAAATGTTTGGGGCGATGGATATGCTAATTACCCTGATCTGCTCATTACACACGTATGGAAATACCACTCTGTACTCCATAAATATGTACAATTATTGTGTGTCCACTAAAAAGAAAAGGAAAAAAAAAACCTAGTGAAATAGACAGGGAAGTCTTTAGGCCTATTTTACAGATGTAGATCCAGAGTACAGAGAGATGTGCTCAAGGTCACCCAGCCCAGGGTGCTGGAGTTTGCATCCAAGTCCCCTGACTTCCAACCCCAGCTCTCTGAGAAGCTCTGGGAGTCTGGAGATAATTGCACAACTCATCGGCTCCTCAAGATTTATCTTGGGCTTGATGTTTAAAGAACATCCAAGGAGACACAAGTTCCACCAGTGATAACTCTGCACGTGTTCCTTCTGTGGGGAGCTCAGAATGAGTCCCGGGTATTCCATTTCCAGGGAGAAAATGATTTAAAGATGCAGAAGGCAGTTAAAATGCTAGGGCTAGCTGAACACTCTTTCAAGTTTCTACGCTGAGTGATCTGGTTTTTGTTTTGGGAAGAGTAAAGTTGCTCCGATTTTAAGGAGCTGCCAACACGAAAGATGCTGGCCTCTTGCAGCCTTTGATCATGGCGCATTTCACTCTGACTTCTCAAACCTTAACAGTTGGCCCAGACCCTTTCAAATCTAGCAGGCAATTAAATTTTCACAAAAAGAAGTAGAAACTCTGGGGATAATGAGATGGGAGCAACTCAAAGGCAGTCGCTGGGCTTCTGAACAAACCAGCGAAAGGCACCGTGTAGTAGCTGTCTTTTATAATGGCGTGTCGCAGGCAGGCCAGGGCGGGAAACCTCATGTGCTGGAGCTCCGCAGTGGGAATGTTCCAAGCTTCTGATGACGGCTGGAGTCAGCCCAGGGCCTGTCCTCCCAGGACGAATGGAACTTGGCAAGTGTTCCTGGGAGGTGTGGCCAACCTGAGGTACCTCACTGAGGCTCTCACTCTGATGCAATCAGAACACCAATGGAACATCCCCTCAGCTGGGCCGTCTTCTGAGAGCCAGGCTTTTCCAGCTGAAAAGCATTTCAAATGCCCCATAGCCCCAGCTGAGCCCCAACTTTCTCTCTAGTATGCTCCTCCCTCAGTCTTCCTCATCTTGAAATATGGCCCCACAGCTAGTCAGCCTGCTGCCTGGCTCCCATCAGCCCCTTGCCCCATTACCAAATCCTGTAGATTCTATATCTAGCACCTTGCACATCCTTCCCTCCACTACCACCTCCTTTGCCAGCCCGCCATCCACCTGAAGGAATGCAATACCCTTCACCAGGGTCTCCACGACTGCCCCCTGTGATACACTCCCCAACAGAAGGGGCTTCTGGAGGCTGGATTCGAGCACATCGTAGCTTACATCCATTGGCGGCTCTCCTGCAGTTAGATGAAATCCAAACCCCACACCTCTCCCCAGCCCCTCACAGCACCATCTCTTGTTCTCTAGGCTTCAGAGCATCTGTCCTTTTTCAGTGGCCCCAGTGCACAAGACTCGTTCCCACCCCAGGACCTATGCATGTACTACTCCTTCTGCCTGGAACACTCATGCCCTGCTTTCTTCCAAGAAAATCCTTCCGATCATCCAGGTCACTGCTGAAGAATGACCTTCCATCACCCTCTAATCAAAAGCCACTCCCATTGTGCTCACATAGGGTTCTGTACAAGTCTCCCCTTGCACTTAGCCTGGAGTGGTCATTGTGTAGTTATCTGTGTGATGATTTAATTTCTGTCTTCTCCACCAGGCTGAGAGCTCCTGTGAGTAGAGAACATTTTTACTGTGTATGATTACACCCTCAGAACCTAACACTGCACCTGGTATATAGACAGTGCTCAACTGATTGAATGAGTAATGGGAACAAGTCAGTGGATGTATGGACATATAGGCAGAGTGGGACGAGTTGGGGCACAGCTGCCTTTCATGAGACATGCGCTATGTTGCGTGGCATCATAGTGGTTAACCCCCCAGCGGTCCCCTGGCATTTAAATAAGTGAATCCCTGCAATGCCTAGCACAGGGGAGTGGAGCAGAATGTGTCAGCTAGTATTATCATTATCCTCATTTTACAGATGAAGAAGTTGAGACTCAGAGAGGTGAAGTGATTTGCCCAAGGTCACTGATATGGTTTGGTTGTGTCCCCACCCAAATCTCATCTTGAATTGTAGCTCCCATAATTCCCATGTGTTGTGGGAGGGACCCAGTGGGAGATAACTGAATCATGGGGTCAGTTTCCCCCATACTATTCTCATGGTAGTGAATAAGTCTCACAAGATCTGATGGTTTTATAAAGGGTTTCCCCTTTTGCTTGGCTTTCATTCTCTCTTGCCTGTCGCCACGTAAGACGTGCCTTTTGCCTTCCGCCATGATTGTGAGGCTTCCCAGCCATGTGGAACTATAAGTCCATTAAAACTCTTTCCTTTATAAATTACCCAGTCTCAGGTATGTCTTTATTAGCAGCATGAGAACAGGCTAGTACAGTCACAGAGCTAGCAAATCACAGTCAGGATATGAGCCCAGTCTGACTCTGCACTTAATATCCTGCCTCTCCAAGGGACTGAAGAAGACCACCCAGCATCTCATGCAAAAGCTGTATCCCTTGTTCATTTTAGAACATGCCTCTGTGAGGGACTCAACAAGACAATGTTCCTGCTCTTAGAGGACTCAGAATGTGGATGAGGTCTGCTAGTACATGAACAGTTGTGACACTGCATCCAGGAGGTGCAGTGATTCTCTTGAGTGCCATGGGTGGGGAGAAAAGCCCTTATGGTAGAGAGATCAGATGAGCTGCATTTTCAGGTGCTTACCAGGGGCTAGAGGCAGTGAGAAGGGCTCCCCAGGCTGGCAGGACATCAATAGGAGTCCCATGGCAGTCTGACTGGTATGAGGAGGAACAGTGAGTAGCTTGGTGTGGCTGAAGAGTTGGGCATGAGCTTGTGCGTGGGTGGGGGAGTTACTATTCTTAGTCTCCTAAGTGGTATGTTCTCAGAATGAGCTGCCCTGCAGGGGTGGAGCTTCTGCCTCATTTTCCCTCACTAGTCTATGAGTCCTCTCTTGCTGGGTCTTGGGGAAGGAGGGAAGACTCAGTGGGCAACAGCAGCTGGATGTCTGATTCCCTGAATCACCCCTTTCCCTGACCCCTCACCTCCAGCCCCTTTCAATCTCTAGTCCTCCATCTCTTTTTACGACCTCCACCCTGCCCAAACTGTTTTTTTCCTTCAGGAGGACTAGGGATTTTTGGACTTCAAGTTGATCATTGAATTGGTAGCAGTGTTATGTAAATATTCAAGAATCGGGCAAACATATGAGTACTAGAATATTCACTGCAACATTGCTTATTAGAAAAATTGTAAACAACCTAAATGCCCATCAATGGGGATACATTAAATAAATTATGGAATGCCCATCCATATAATCTATGAGGAATATGATTTTCTTTGCATAAGGTATGTTGCAATTATGTATCTATGTATAATCAATTTGGTTTTCCTCTTTGCTTTGGCTGCTAGGAAACTCAAAACCAAATTTAAAGCACACATGCTTTGAATGAACCTTCTTATGGTTCCATCCAATTTTCTACCATTATTTTCTGATTCCCTAGTTAATTTCTTTTCAACTTTGTCATATTGTATAAATAGGCTGACACAAGTCCTTTCTGTTTTTTCTTTTTTAAAAATTGATAGAGTAGTAATGATATAAGTAACTTATATTGAGGGTTGGCTGTATGCCAGGCACTGAGCCGGAACTTTGCGTGTATTATTTCACCAGATTCTCATATTAACCAATGAAGGAGACGCTATCAACACTGCTTTACAGATGAGGAAACTGAAGCCCAGAGGGGTTAAGTGACTTTTGCATGGTCACACTGCTGAGCAGTGGCTGGATCAGGAATAAAGCCCAGTTTCACCTGACCCTAGGAGCTAGCATCCTAACAAGTCTTCCACACTAACTCCTGGCAAATCAATAATCCAATTAGGCCACAACAAAACTGCTCTGACCCTCATTGGATGGGTGGCCAGGATGTTATGTGGCTTTCCCCTTTCCACTTTCACAGGTGAGATGGTCAGGCATTGTTGGTTTGGGGTTGACGTGTAAGGTCTGAGAATCAGGGCTTCCTTGCACCTGGAGGGTGGGGAAGCCCAGAGGCTGGGTATCCAGCTCCCCCTACTTGCATCCTTTCTTTGCATCAGCTGCACAGTCTGACTACAGACAGGGCAAGACTGGGGCTGATGCTGTGGCTGCTGCCTCTGAGCACCCAGTACTGTGCAGCCCAGGCTTCTGAAAGAGGACAGGAAGTAAACTAGGCCAGTGTTCCAGCCACCTGACTATGAATATTTCATTCACTCTCTGAAAACAACTCTCAGAGGACAGTATTAGCATCCCCATTTTGCAGAAGAGGAAACTGAAGCCCAGAGAGGCTAAGTAACTTGTCAAAAACCACACAGCTTCTTGTCCAAAAACACACAGCAACTTGTCCAAGAACACACAGTGGAGCCAAGTTTAGTACCAAGTCTGTTTATGCCTTAACTTCCCCACCTGTGGAACTCAGTTCCACCTTGTAACTACAGCAAACTAGCTCACACTTCTGACCATGTGTTTTCATGGGGCTGCCACTCCAGGAACTTACCCCAAGCCCTGGTGACAAAGAAACTTCAGGGTACAACCAGATCCATTCTAGGTCTAGCCTTGGCTCTGAGGCTTAGAATCTCGATCTTGTCAGCTGAGTCTAGAGGATGTGTCTGTCAGAAAAAGACTCATATAACCAATCCCTTGGGGGCTGATTGATAATACCCATAGGCTGGCAGCAACTTTCTTCAGTTGCTGCTCCCCTGGGCTGTCCTATTTGGCTTCAGCTCTTTTGTTCCCTGTGCAACCAATTCCCTGCATTAAATTCCTTCTGTTTGAAATACCTGGAGTGGATTCTATTTTCCTGATTGGCTCCCTGCCCCTCCATCCCTATTCTCCAGCTAAGTCTGCTCCACTGGTGGCTATTAAGCCAGCAGTCCTCCTATCCTCCTCCCCAACAGTGGGGGCATGCTCCTTGCCAGAATTGTCTGCCTTTAGCTCAACCCTGGCTCCGGGCTGATCTTGTCTCCTCCTATCTAAAATGTTCCCTTTTCCCCTCTCCCCTACAGATTCTAGTGTGTATGACTTTTCGTTTTGGAACTGTCCCAGGATGCCCCTGATCTCTTCCACTGTGAATTGATTTTGTGGCCAGAGCCTCCTAGTTCTTAGAGGCCTTGCTACTCCTTTATGTGCCACTTACAAACCCATTAGGAATGATGGCAATGACACCTACCATTACCGGGCTTCTACCTTCTGCCAGCTGTATGCTGCCAGGTGCTCCGAGGACATGATCTCATTTTTTTCTGATGATAACTCTGCATCCCAACAATTCCCAGATAGGACAGATTTCCTGTTGTTCTCTCAAATGCACTCTTCTACTCTCCCAGAGTAATTGAGAGTTGTCTGGGTACATGGCTGCTTAGATAGACCACATTTCCCAGCCTTCTCTGCAGCTAGGTGTAGCCATGTGACTAAATCCTCATCTGAATGAAAGATGAGTGGAAATAATATGTGTCACTTCTAGGCCTTGACTTAAAACACTGGGGTGTGTGTGTCTTCCACCTGGTCCCTGGAACTGTGAATGCAATGTGCCTGGGATGCAGATCCCACCATGTAAATGAGGACAATATCCTAAGGGGTGGCAGAGCAACAGAATGCAAGGAACCTGGGTCAATGCATGACCTCATGGAGTAGAGCACTCTTGGCAGGCTAGAGCAGCCAACTTAGACCCTAGAAAAAGTCTTCTACCCTGGTATTTGGAGGTCTCTTTGTTGCGGCAACCTAGCCTTTATTATCCTAACTAATACATTCTATGAAGCAAGCACAGCTTGGGAAGGTAAATGACTGTGTCTGGGTTTCCCTAGACCTCTATGATTTCTGCTGTTCCCCATCTCTCGCATGGGCTTAGTCACCAGGTCCTGACAACTGTAATTCTGAAAGCCTCTGGAATCTGTTTTGCTTCTCTGCCTCCTTGGCCATATCTCTGGCTCGAGTCCTCATTGTCTGTTGCCTACACTACTGCAACAGCCTCTTGATCACTGGGGCCCCTCCAGCCCAGCCATTACACTGTTGGGCAAATTATTTTTCTAAACTCAGAACTGATGGTGTGACTGCCAGATTTAAACCCCAGCTGCCTGAGGTCTGGGCTCCTGTGGCATTCATAGTTGGTCTTCAATGTGGAGGCCTCCAGGCCTCAGGCCAGAGGGGTAGTAGTGAGTCAGACAGACCTGGATTCAAGTCTTGGCTTCACCTATTGCTAGCTGGTGACTTGCCTAAGTTACTTCAACAAATGTAATACAGTGATTAAGAGAATGAACTCCGGAGTTAGAGCGTCTGGGTCCCAGTCCTTCTTACTAGCTGTGTGGCCTTGGGCAAGTGAGTAAACCTCTCTGTGCCTCATTTGCTTTCCCTCACTTCATCCATCCATCCTTCCACCTACCGACCCCCTCAGCTGTCTATCCACCTATCTACCTTCCCATCTGTCCACCCACTCATCCACCCACCAATGTATCTGTCTGTCTGCCTACTATGTCTATTCATCCATGAGTCCATATGTTCACCACCTATCTGCCCATGCACCCACCCCCCCTTCCACTGATTTCTCCACCCACCCTCCAACTCTCTCATTCATCCATCCACCTATCAGTCCATCCATCCAGCCTATCCATCTGTTCATCGATTCCATTATCTGTTGATACCCACTGTTCACCCACTAGTTAGGGGGGAAACCAAGTTAAATAAATGACTTCAGAGACCTGGGGTAAGAGCTGATGTTCATGCTCATATCCAAGGTCCTAGCTAATTAGGAGGCAGGGCAAGATTCAGTACAGGGCCTTTGTTTCTATCCACTGTGCTGGTGGCTCTTGGTCCCATTGGATCCAACATCATTTTACTTTTTTTATCTTCCAAGAAAATTCACACATCATATAACCTACCAATACACATAATTTCAAAAAGGCGTATAATGCCCCAACTGTAATAAAGAAGACAAATAAAATGAAAGTCATTTATAACAACAAGATGTGCTTTTCCACCTCACAATGCCTGGGTGTGACTATAATGAGACAGTCAGATAATGGATCCTACTTGGGATGAACTAGTTTAGATTGAAGAGAAGACAACGTTCAACGGAATATTGTCACCTCTTTTCTTTATAGTTGACATTTTGATATGAGGGCTAAATAAATCCATTCATAGATATACATCAAATCACTAGAAATGTGACAGTTACTAACACAGACAGGGTGGCTGTATCAGCAGCGGTACCTGAGTGACATGCTGGTTCTGAGTTTTTAACATGGGGCCAGTTCTTGGTGAAGTTCTGAACAAAATGAAGGACAGTTTTCCATCAATTTCCTTGATTGTCTAATTCCTGGAAATTTCAGGATATATTAGTGGGTTAAGATTTAACACAAAGTCAGGTTCTGGGCTCAGATACGTACAAACAGGATTTCCACTGATATAAACATCCAATAAGACATCCAACACTGTGCCAGTTGTATGATAGGTCTTCAATGTGTGGGGCTCATGCTTGGTTCTTGCGCCCTGCCACTGTGACAGCTTAGAACTCTCCCACTCCCTCTCCTCGCCATAACTGGGGAGACCCATTGATATCTAGACCAGCCCCTCCTTCTAGAGGTGTCTCTCCTGGTGTCAGTCTTCCTCCCAACCACAATGTAACTGGGGCCAGAGGCTTCATTTTAGCCATAGCTAATCAAAGCCTACCCAGGGACAGAACGCCCTTTTGGAATTTAGAGGGCCACATGTTGCAGCGAAAGTGGGTTTGCAACCACAAGTCCTGAAACAAAAGTCTCAGCTCCATGACCTCAGGGAATTCTGAAGGCCTCTCTGAGCTTCTGTTTCTGGGATCACCAAATGGACATGATAATGTCTCCTGTGTTAGGAGACAGCCAAATCTAACCTGCATTTGCTCAGTCTAATTTTGTTCATGCTGATAGGAATGCCATATAGAGGGGTGTGGGCTCAGGAGCCTGCCAGCCTGGGTATGCAATCTGACAGCCTCCCTTATCAGCTGGGTGGTCTTGGGCATGACTTCTGTGAGTCTCAGTTTCCTCTTCTGAAAAATAGAGATGATGACAGGGGCTGCTTCACAAGATCATTGTGAAAATTCATGAGAAAATTCATGCAAAGTGTTTTCCACAGGTGCTTTGTTTAGAGCAAGCCCTCAATAAGTATTAGTTATTCAAGTTATTATTTCTATTGATAATTAATTATGGAACATGAGGAATATGTGCTTGGCTTGAGGAATAGGATGTGGTGATAGAAAACAATATCAGCCTGGGAGCTTCTTGAGGGCTGAGACTGCGTTTCATCCACTTTGGCCCTCTCAGTGGGTGCTCAGGGAACAAATGAATGGTTATTGGTTTCATGGTGAGGATTGATGAATGGCCAAACTGTACCCATAGGGACCACGAAGAGTGAGTAAGTTGTGTGAAGGTGGCAGCATTGACCGTCTTCTGAGAAGGGCTAAGACAGTATATCCTGTTTGGCCAACTCCAAAAATGACACCTGTACCCAGGTGAGGGGAAGGCAAAGGTGAAGAGGCCCTTTGTGGCTGGAGTACGCTCTGTCCCTCAGCAGAGTTAAGAATAAAGAGGGAGAGCCTGGTCCTGCCCCGAGTGGGCTCAAGCTGAGCCCCTGACACTGTAGGTCCTGCAGCCTTAGGTGCAGGGCTGCTGCCACACCAAGGACAGCTCGCTCACCTCTGCTGGCCACAAAGGAAGAATGGGGAGGCCCATGGGGTGCTTTCCTGGACCCCGATACTGTGAACCAAGCCAGCTTGCTCATCCAGTGCCATATTCTCCACCCTCCACAGCCATACACCAAAGCCATGAGTGTCCAGGAGGTTTTCAAAGCAGCTTTTAAGCACCTGGTAGGATCAGGGCTCATGGGTGTCCCACGGTGTGAAAACCCACACACTTGATGTTCAGAGAAAGAAAAACCTCCCGAACATGAGGCCCAGCAGAGAAAGCCTGGATTCTCTAAGCTCGAAAGAGACAGGTTCAGGAGGCTGAAACTCACGGGGAAGCTTGCTTCCTGCACTTCAGTTCTGGCTGTTGAACAATTAGTCTACTACCAGCTATTTATGGTTTTAACTGCTTCAGAAATGTCCCTTTGGACTCAAGGCCTCAGGAAACCACGGCCTCCTGTTCAGTTTGGGAATCGTGTGTGACTTCCTTATAAGCTCAGGCAACATCCCTGAATAACCACTCAGATGCTTTTCCCAATGTGTTCCCAGGCTCAGCCATTGGCTCCAGACCTATAGCCATGTCTTGCCGTTTGCCTGGTTTCCACTGCTCAGAATGCAGACAAGCGGCTGTGGCTGTCACGTAGCCTCGGTTTTCCATTTTCCCTGCCTGGCTTTTGTTTGAACAACAGACAGGCAAAATAAAACCCTACCAGCCGACAGTGTCAGGGACAAAAAGAAAGAATATAGAGTTGCCATCAGCTAGAAACAACAACTTGCCGAATATAACTTCTGCAGCTGCTGCTATTTGCAGACTCTTACCCATCTCGACGGATCCTCCTCTTAACCCTGGGACGTGGTATCGCTGTTCACTTTTTCCAGATGAGGAAACTGAGGAGGGGTGACATGCGTGATCTGAGCTCACACTCCAGGGAGTATCAGAGCCAAGCGTTAAGTCCTTATGTGGCCCCAAAGCCCTTGCTCCACCCAAGAGAAATAGGGATGAAAGTGACAATTATAAAAACAATCGCTCCTCTTTATTGAGCACCTACTCTATGCAAGACACTATCCTGGCTATGCAGGTGATATATTTTAATTGGAGCCACCTCTCACTCACATCCCTGGTGGGAAGAGTTAACCCTATTTTGTAGGTGAGGAAACAGAAGCAGCAGCTTGGGAAGGTGAAGTGACTTGCCCTCGGTCCCACGGTGAGGAAGTGCTAGAAATAGGACTGGGGGCCAACTCTTTTCACTCCTTTCCTCTCCCAGGGAGTGATACAGATGCTTCTAGATGGCACCCTGACCAGTATTTTTTTCTTATTTTAGTAGTTATAGATTATTTTTATGAACCGGAAAAAAATGTGCAACTAGCATGTAATCCCTGACCTCATGGATATTAATCCTTAGGATGAAGCTAAAGATGGACAGTGAGGACAGGGAGTCAATTCAAGGAAGAATACTAAGGTGTACCGTTCAGAGCTTTTTGGAGTGTGTGAGCTTGAAGGGGCTCAGGTGTAACACTCTGGGGTGACAGTGAAGGAGGTGAGGCAAGTCCCGAAGTGAAGGGACTTGCTAAGGATCAACAACTGGAGTCTGAGCCCTAACACCCACAAAAGCTAGGTTCACAGCATAGACTGCCCTTTTTGGTCACAGGCTTGCCTCTACCTACTGGCTCTATTTTCCTAACACAGACTGGGATACCTATTTGGCCAGAAGTCTTTGGAGTAGTTCCAGGAGTTGAAAGACAGAAAACAAAATTGGGAAGCTAAACTGGTAGCCTAGCCTGGGGCCATTTTGATGGAAGAATATTTAAAATCCAGCCCAGCCCACCAGATTGCCCCTGGGACACTGGTCATTTACTTTGGATGCCTGATGTCTGAACCCCTTCCTCTGTTTGGGGAGCTGCCCATCTTGTGACTCAGAACTCACCTTCCCATTCAAGAAGCTGCAGATGCCTCTAGCGTCCTTCACTGTGCAGGGTCAGACTCGAGTTCCAGCTCTGCCACTAATTCACTCTAAAATAAAGGGCCTGTTCAGGTATTTTCCAAGAGCACTTTGAGCTGGGAAATTGAACTAGACAGGTTCCAAGGCTAATTACAAGCTGACATTTTATGATTTGATGACTAAAGTGCTCATTGTGGAATTGCAGGCGGCAGCAGTTTGGTGAGTGGGAGGGATTTGCAGTAGAGGGAGCTGCCTGGCACCCCTCGACTCACATCACTAAGGCGACCACCCACTCTGCTTAGCTGTGAGGTCAGCTTGATCCATTGTTAGTGATTTTAAGAAACCAGTGTCTCCCCAGTAGGCCGGGCTGGAGCCATCATGGGCTCTACTTGTTGCACCTGAAACAATGAAATATTTGTCAAAATATCTCAGTTGATTTTTCCCTCGTAATTAAGGCAGGGTTAAGAAGGTGGATTCCTCACTTTCTCCAGCCAAAGTTATCTGAACACAAAGGCTGGCTTCTTGGTGGAGAGAGTTACATGGAAACCCCTCTGGCGTGTTGAGCAATGACCTGGCACGAGTCAGTCCCTGCTGGAACCCAGCCCAAAACTCCATTTGCGAGAGGCAAAGGCTCCCTGCCCCCTGCAATGATACCTACTCTCCCCAGGACTTCTCAGCACCTCAACACCCTGCTGTACTGACCAAGGCCTGAAAGGCCCTCCTCACTGCCATGCCCTGAGAGGCCCACTTTGCCCATCTAAGGCCCCTGCTCTCCAATCCTTAACGAAGATAAATTCTCACTGCCATTACTGAAGCACACAAGGAAAGCTAGGTTTAAATATAAAATTCTGGGTCAGTGAGTTAGCCTGCTTCATTCTTTTCACATATCCCAGGCCACAAACGAAAAGAGACAAATTTCTCTGCATCTCAGTTGCTCTAAGAATTTACATTGAACTGGTGGTGGGGGAAAGGTGGAAATCTGGGGAGGAAGAAGGTGTTCTGGAAGTTTCTTCATGCTGTGGTTACATGAAGTGAAGAAGGCAGAATATTCCCCAAACCAACTTGGTGTCCACAGGGCCAATGCCATTGCCGTGGGGTTCTCTAGCTCCCTCAAGATGGGCAGAAGCTGGGGAAGGTCCTTGTATGAGGCCGGGAGGACTTCCTGGTGGTGCCAGGAACAGAGCCTTCAGCAGGGATGCCAGAGGGCCATGTAGGTGACTGGTGGCCTCACGCCCCATGGGCTGTGAGAACCCACTGTGCCACACAAGGCCAGGGGAGCCAGCATGCTGCCTGGAGTCCCTAGAGGCAGGTTGCCTGGAGGAGGGGCCGAGGAACTGGCTGCAGAAGCCTGGGCCGTTTCCACAAGAAAGAGTCCATGTGAGCAAGGCATGGACATGGGCATGGGACCATCAGTCTGGCAAGAGTTGGGGGCCTAGAAGGAGAGGAAAGCCAGATAAGCTCAGCCAGGCTACTCAGCTCAGCTCCTAGTAGCACTGAATGCCAAGCTCAAAGCTTTAGATGGGCTTGGAAGCGGTTGAAGAAAGTCACAATCACTGCGGTGGGGAGGGCGGGTGCTCCCTTGTTTAAATGCACCCTGGATGACTCCTTAACTGAAGGAAATGAGCATCGTTGGGTTCCCACTCAGCACCCAGCAGTGTCCTGTGTCGCTTCTGGCATCTTGGCCAATCCTTTAGAGTCTGGTGAGGTAGCAATTCCTTATCTCTAAAACAGAGCTCTGGAAGATTGTGCAATTGGCTCCCATT
This sequence comes from Pongo pygmaeus, assembly GCF_028885625.2. Classification (NCBI taxonomy): domain Eukaryota; kingdom Metazoa; phylum Chordata; class Mammalia; order Primates; family Hominidae; genus Pongo; species Pongo pygmaeus. Next base: position 67,322,467 of record NC_085930.1, on the reverse strand, counting down.
CCTGAGCCTCCCCAAAATTCATGTCTTTTGCTAAGTGACTTCGCAGTTTCTCCCATTAAGGGGGTCAATTTCCCCACCCATTGGCTTTCTGCTTGGCCATGTGACTTGCTCTGTCCAACAGAACAAGGTGTGCCAAGTTGGAATCTAGACTCTAAGAGGTACTGTGGGTTTCCACCTGCCCCCGTGCCTCTGCCATCGCCATAAGAAGAGCATCCCTATTTTAAACTTGTTGGTTGCAGGCGGAGGCCCAGAGACAAATGAAGCCAGCCTGGATCAGCTGCCCGCTGGCCCATCTGCAGACTTGGGAGCTAAGCTAAGAAGTGCTTACTGTTGTGTTACTGTATCTGGCTGAAGAACTATGGTTGTTACACAGCGTCAGTATGGCCACAGCTAACTAATACACAGGCAGAAAAATAGACCCTACCTCCTAGAGTTCTAGGGAGGATTCGATAAAAACCATCCACATAAAATCCTTAGACAAGAGTTTCAGTTGGGGAAGATGAAAAATTTGTGGAGATGGGTGGTGGTGATGGTTGCACAATAATGTGAATATATTTAATGCCACTGAACCACACACTTATAAATGGCTAAAATGGTAAATTTTATGTTATGTGTATTTTAGCACAATTTAAAAATACCACATAGTGCCTGGCACATAGGAAGCACTTAGTAGATATTAGCAATTATTAGGAGCAGGAGGGGGTGTGTGGTTGAAACTACATACTCCAACTACACTACATGGAATGATAGATGAATGGTTCTGGAATGACGGTGCCTGCCCCCTCTGCTCATTTCCTCTAGGAAGGGGCAAATGCTCATTCATATTAATGGGTTGAAGGGGCATCTGCAGGGGCCACATGAGAAAATGTCAGAACTGGAAGACTTCTTGGTGGTGTCTAACTTCAGTCTCTTCATTGGGGGAAACTGAGGCTCACAGAGGTAACCCAAGGTTTCTCAGTAACTTAGGGGCAGCTCTAAAATTGGAAGCTGCATCTCTCAGCTCCAAGTCCAGTGCTCTTTCTATTCTACCAGAGACAGGAACACAATAAGGCTTCATCTAATCACTAATGACGGAATTTCAGGCGTCTGCAGACGGGACGTGCAGATTCCTGGTGCATCTCAAATCATGTGAACAAGACAATCAACACACAAAGCAATTTCTGCCCACAGGTTCCTTTGACACAATGGTAATGAGATAAAATGGTTTTTATTTTCCTCTTCTTTCTTTTTAAAATCAAGCCAAATACATTTTTTTTTTTTGCATGGAATCTACTCTAGTTTTGGACAGGGTTAATTAAAAGAAAAAAATACATATTAAAAGGCCAATTTGATTACTGCTACACATTAGTAATGCAATGAATAATTGATTGAACATCTATGTTAATTGCTTCCTGAATCAGTGATTTTGCTGCTGAATTTCGAAGAGCTGTTGCTATTTTGAAGTTAGTGATAAGTTCACTGCACCAGGATGGCAGAACTTGGCACAGAGCGTATGCTCCTGCATGGCACCCCACCTCTACTTCCCGTGTTCACCCCCTGCCTCCCTGACTGCATGTTCAGTCTCTTCCCTGGAACTTTGATCACTACCTGTTCCTGAAACCAGAGGGTCTCAAATTTTGGTCAATTTCAGATTTCTGGGGGAGCTTGTTGAAATGCATATTCCTGTGTCCCCATCCAGGTTTTGATCCCAGGCCTGGGACTCTGTATTGTTAACAAATGTCTCAGAGGCTTGGTTGGGTACCACCCTTCAGCAAGAACTGGCTGGGGTAGAAATAGCCTATGCTGAGCCAGGCTCCAGACTCTGAGAGCAACGCCATCTTACTCTCTGGGTTTCCATCTACTGCTTCTTTGCTGGTAGAGTGCCCCATTCTATACGAACTGTTCCACCGGGACGTCCTGGAGGCTCCCCAACTAAACTCATCTAAAAAGAAGCCTTCTTCAATTTGCTTTTCCTCTGGGAGCTGTCAGCTCAGCAAATACGGCCTCTGCCTGGTCCTGCTTGCTCAAACCCAGATCCTTTCTGGTCTCTCACTGGTCCTTCCCCAAACATTCACTCAGCAGCCAGACTCTGCCTGTCTCCCCCCATTATAAATCCTATTGACATGTTCAATTCTGCTATTTCAAAAGAATTTGTTTCCAGAGATTCTTGTTGTTCTCCCAGGGGTCCTTTTATTGCTTCTTTCTCTTGTCTTATCTCCCTGCAATGTTAATTAATTGCAGTGGGTTTTGGAAGTTATCTTCTGCTTTCTGCTCTGCCTCTATTTTCTCCCAGTTTCTTTCTTCTGGGTTTTGGTTCCTGCCTCCCTCAGATGCCCGCTGAGCCTGGGAGTCTGTTCCACATAAGCGGGAAACATGAAACTGCTGATTGAGAGCTCTGTGGGGTAAGGTGGTCGCTGAATGGTGGGCTTCACCGAGGCGGCTGAGCTGTGCCCCGGGAGGCCCCCACACAGCAGTGGTGATGGCTATTTCTTTTGGTGCTGGTGACTTTCCCTAGAGCAGAATCATCTGGTCCTCTGCCTGGAGGATTTGCCTGGGCCATCTGTCTGCCTGGCGTTCTCAGAGCATACTAGGCAAGGGGCTTTCTCCATATCAACCTTTTCTTCTATTGATTTTCAGTCCATCTCATCCTTTTAACAAGGTCTAGATGATGCTTTTCTCCCTGGTGGGCATTTTGGGTAATTATTAGTTTCTTTTTTCCTTATCTCTAATTTATAATGATTATTTACATTTCTCTATACACAAAGTCACTTGTAAAACATGGAGCACACATATTTAAAAGTAGTAATATCTACTTGGAGTGATCTTTTTAAGATTAAATTAGATCATGAGTGTAAGGAACCCTGCAAAGCTTACAATATTAATTTAAAAAGTAAACAGGTCTCAGCTGGGTGGGGGAAGGAGGAGTGGACTACTTAGGGGTGGGAGACTGCAGGGTAGGGGAAGGATGTGTGGGGATGGAAGACCCGGTGGGGAGGGGGATATGAGGGTGGGATTCTTGGGTTTGTCTGTCCCTTGCAGGGAGTGTGGTGGGAACAGCCATTCACAAAGGGCTGGCTGACTTGACACCTGGGCCTGCGTCTCAGGGCCTGCCAGGCTGGGACACACCCAGACCCCACATGTCAACAAGGGCCTGAGTAAACCCTGGTATTTCTGAATCCTTGGTGAAGTCTCCCCCGCCAACTGCTCAGTGCCTGGGGTCACAATACAGCCTTTCCGCCCGGGAGAGAAAGCTGAAAGAAAGGGCTGGAAGTGGGGATAGGTTCCCCAACCCCTCCTCCCACCACTTAGGCTCTATCACCAGAAAAAGCCATCTGGATCACAATTCAGAATTGCTGGGCAGAGGGTGTACCTGAGGGGAGGTGCAAGAAGGCTGAGCCTGAGGGCCCTATATGTCTGTAAAGCCCAGAGGTTTATTATGCCCCCATTTTGCAGATGAGAAAACTAAGGCCAATGGGGCTCAGATGAAATAATGATTATAGAGAAGAGGTCATTGGGAAAATGACCTCCTAGAGTTCTAGAGAGGATTCAATGAAAACAATCCATATAAAATCTTTAGAGTTTCAGTTGGGGAAGATGAAGAATTTGTGGAGAGGGATAGTGGTGATGGTTGCACAATAATGTGAATGTATTTAATGCTGCTGAACTACACACTTATGGGAGCTATGGAAGGTTCTTGAGCAGGGGCAGTGATAGGTGGACACTGACTTGAGAAGACTTAGCTGGCAGCTCGTGCACGCTAGGTTATGTCTGGGGTAGAAAGGATGAGAAATGTGCATAAAAACACCAATACCTGGAGAGGAGAATTTCCCCTGGGCTGCTGGCTGGCAGCTCTCTGTTGTCTCTGCTGTCTGAGGGAAGTTGTGCTGGCAGGGAGGCTCTATGTAGGGCTGCATTTGGGAGTTTTGCCCAAATCTATGGGCTTCTAGGATAACCTAGAGGAGCGCTAGTTATTTGAGGGAGAATCTGACATCTGGAAACTGTCCAAAATCTGGGCCTTAGAGACCCCAGTGTGTTCAGTTCTGAGCAAGACAGGAAACCTTAAAATCGTCCCTCATGTCCAGGGATGCGTGGCCCTTAACAAGCACTTGGCATGGATGGCCTCAGTCCCCCGCACAATGACCCTGTACCACAAATGCTGCTAACGTTTCATTTCACACATGGGGAAGCTGGGGCTTTGCCTAGGCCCTACAGCTAGTTGCTGGCAGAGGAAAGTTTCAAAGCCAGGTTTGCTGACTGGAGGTGTCCAGGCCTCCAGATGCCTTAGCCCCTGTGCTGACTGCCCCAGTGGATGGACCTGGCACCAGAAAAAAGGCAGGGCCGAGGATGTCCTGCGCACACTCGGCAGAATGTCCTTGCAGGCATGAGCATGCTTCTCCTGCGGCTTCACTCCACCCTCCAGGGTTCCCTTCTCACTCAGGCTGCTTAGGCTGAGTGTACGGTGAACACTGAGCTCAGTCAGAATGATTGTTCTTATTATTATTGTTATTTTTTGAGACATCATCTTGCTCTGTTGCCCAGGCTGGAGTGCAGTGGTATGATCATGGCTCACTGCAGCCTCAACCTCCTGGGCTCAATCAATCCTCCCACCTCAGTCTTCTGAGTAGCTGAAACTACAGGTGTGGTGCCACCTTTCCTGGTTAATTTTTAAATTGTTTGTAGAGATGGGGTCTCACTATGTTCCCCAGGCTGGTCTTCAACTCCTGGCCTCAAGCAATCCTCCTGCCTCGGCCTCCCAAAGTTTTGGAATTACAGCCATGAGCCACCACGCCTGGCTCAGAATGATTATTTAAAGGTCCAGGGTCCTTTTGAAGAGCTGGAGGGAATGACGAGCTTGGCATAATGTGGGAGGCTATCTTCAGGACAATATAAGAAGATGGGGCCGGGCGCGGTGGCTCACGTCTGTAATCCCAGCACTTCGGGAGGCCAAGGTGGGCGGATCACAAGGTCAGGAATTCGAGACCAGCCTGGTCAATATGGTGAAACCTCGTCTCTACTAAAATTAGCCTGGCATGGTGGCGGGTGCCTGCAGTCCCAGCTACTTGGGAGGCTGAGGCAGGAGAATTGCTTGAACCTGGAAGGTGGAGGTTGCAGTGAGCCGAGATCGCCGCTGCACTCCAGCCTGGGCGACAGAGTAAGACTCTGTGTCAAAAAAAAAAAAAAAAAGAAGTTGCCTGGGTGTGGTCCTCGGGCCAGCAGCCTCATCGTCACCTAGGAACTTGATGGAAGTCCAGGCACTGAGATCCCATCCCAGATCTACTGAGCTGGAATCTGCAGTTAGCAGGATTCCTGGAGAATCACATGCACCTTAGGACTTGAGAATCACTAGGCTGGGAGGCCAACAGGTGTGGCAAAACCGCTGAGTTGCCATAGGGAATCCTGGGAGGCCCTGGGGTTCCAGACACTGGCCGAGATTCCTGGCTTCTTATCTAGTCTTTCCATTTATGGAAAGTGGCAAGGGTTCAGAGATAGGAGGTAACTTTCCCAATGTCACCCAGCAAGACAGGAGCAGAGCTGGTATAGGATCTCAGACTTTTGGTGTCCTCTTTCTCAGCTTTAATCCCCAAGGCCATCAGGGGATCCCAGGGCTGCAGAAACCATAGGCTGGGCTGGGGCCAAGCAGGAGTCTCCTGAAGCTCCATCATCCTCATTAATCTCCCAACCTCAGAATGGGTTGTTTTCCTGAGAGGAACAATCAATGCCTTTGGGGACAGCAAAACCTCTGGGAGGGGGACTCAGAGAAGGCCCTGGGCTGCACAATGTAGATGGTGTCCTGCCAGCTCCCAAAAGAACAATCTTTCTTGGCAAGCTCATGGGGATGCATTCCTGGCAGCGTGACTCGGAATGGCAGGGTTACCAGGGAACCTGGGATCTCCCTGGGGATGCCAGAGGGAACCCGAGGCACTGTGCCAGAGGAGGATGAGCACTGAGTTGAGAGTCCACGGACCAGGAGCCTGGCCCAACACTGCTGCTGATGGTTTTCAACCACCCACTTCATGTGCAGAAAACACTAATAACTATTGCTTATATTCTGATTCTGTCCATGAGCTCCATGACTCTAACTGTGGCTGTGACACAGTCCCAAAATCCAGAATCCCAGAGTCCAAGTCTCTACTCTGTCTTCAGTAACCCTGTGATCTAGGCCCTAGATTCCAGGGCAAGGGGCTCAGCATCTCTCAGGCTCAGTTTCTGCTTCTATGAAATGGGTATGATCACACACCTGTCATAGTGGCAAAACCTATAATGACTGACTATATCAAAGTGTCGCTGGAGACGTGGAGCAGCAGAGGCTCTCATGCATTGCAGGTGGGAGTGTGAAATGAAATAGCCATTTTGGAAAAAGTTTTGGCAGTTTCAAGTAAAGCAAAACCTACACCTACCCTATGGCCCAGCAATCCCACTCCACGTAAGAGAAATAAAAATATATAGGAGATTGAGATCATCCTGGCTAACATGGTGAAATCCTGTCTCTACTAAAAAAATACACAAAATTAACCAGGTGTGGTGGCACGTGCCTGTAGTCCCAGCTACTCGGGATGCTGAGGCAGGAGAATCGCTTGAACCTGGGAGGCGGAGGTTGCAGTTAGCTGAGATCTCGCCACTGCACTCTAGCCTGGGTGACAGAGTGAGACTCCCTCTCAAAAAAAAAAAAAGAAAAAAAAAATATATGTATATGACCACCAAATACTTGTACACAAATATTCATAGAGACTTAATTCACTATAGCTTAAGACTGGAAACAACCCAAATGCCCACCCACAAGAGAACAGATGAACAACTTGTGATGTAGTCTGACAATGAAATACTACAGGGCTCTGAAAATGAATAGATCATTAATACCTGGAGCCCATGGATGATGGATGAATCTCACAATGTTGAGTGAAATAAGCCAGGCAGGAGAGAACACACCATGCGATTCCATTTATATGAGGTTCCAGAGTAGGTGAAACTAATCTACCGTGGTAATGCTCAGAGCAGTGGTCTCTTCTGGAGGGCAAGGAGGGATCTACTGGGAAGGGGCGGTGGCCTCCTGGGCAGGTGGCAACGTGCTACAGCTGGATCTGGGTGTTGGTCATGCATGCAGAAACAGAGGTAAAAATTCACCCAGGAGTGCACTTGAGATTTGCTCATTGTACTGTGCAGTTTTACTCAATGAGAGAAAGAAAGAGTAAGCCATGTGGGAGGGATGGGGAGGACCAGGCTTACCTCCCAGAGAAATTCTGAGAATGGTACTAAAGAAGACCATGTGTCCTGCTCATAGTGGATTCTCAACCAAAGATTGCTAAGGACAAGCTGAAGTCTTGTAGGGGAGGCACCTCTCATTCTCTTGGGCCTCAGCCTCTTGCTCTGTAAAATGGGAATAATGAGCTTGCAGCTAGTGGAGATGATGCTGCAAACGTGCCCAGAACAGGGCTCGCCTCCTGAGTGGCCAAGGTGGGGTCTGTGCAGCTGCCCTTCACTCGGAAACAGACCGAGAAGGGCCCAGTGTGGTGGCTCACGCCTGTAATCCCAGCATTTTGGGAGGCCAAGGCAGGCAGATCACCTGAGGTCAGCAGTTCAAGAACACCCTGGCTAACATGGTAAAACCCCCATCTCTACTAAAAATACAATAATTAGCTGGGCATGGTGGTGCACGCCTGTAACACCAGCACTTTGGGAGGTCAAGACAGGCAGAGCACCTGAGGTCAGGAGTTCGAGACCAGCCTGGCCAATATGGCAAAACCCTGTCTCTACTAAAAAATACAAAAATTAGCCAGGCATGGTGGTGAATGCCTGTAATCCCAGTTACTTGGGAGGCTGAGGTAGGAGAATCACTTGAACCTGGCAGGCAGAGGTTGCAGTGAGCTGAGATCATGCCACTGCACTCCAGCCTGGGCAACAGAGCGAGACTCCATCTTGAAAACAAAACAAAACAAAAGAAAACAAAGCAAAACAAAAGAAACAGACCCAGAAGGTGGGCCTCAAAGTGTCGCCCCACAGTTTCCCCTTCCATGAATGTAGGACAAGTGACTCCATTTGGCTCAAAAAAGTTTCTAACGCCTCCTGGCAGGTGGAAGTTCTGAGCACCCTGGTCACAGAGAGGCCCAAGGGACTCAGAATGCAGTGATCCAGGGGCTCTAATGGCAGGGATAGGCTGAGGTCCCACCCACTGACAGCCACTCTTCCGGTCATCCTACATCAACAGGGGGAGTGTGGATCACGGGCCATGTATAGGCAGAGAAACTGAGGCTCAGAACAGGTGACAGGGCTGGATGGCAGGGGAACGAGACTCAAGTCCTGGTCAGTGTGACCCCAAATCCTGTGCTCATCTTAATATATCAATAGGAAATGCGGAATACTCTAAAAACCAAAGAACACCTGTGTACCAGCTACATGACTCTGGGGGAGTCATTAGCCTCTCTTGGTCTCAGTGTCCCTGCTCCACTGGAACCGAAGCTCTTATGAGGGCAGGGGTTTCTGTGTGTCTTGCTCTTCTTGTGGCCTCAGCACACAGAACAGTGTGTGGCATACAGTAGGTGCTCAGCAAGTACTTGTTACATAAAGGAAACAGTGATTCTGTGGATGAGGGTGGTGTGTAAGGTCAGCCTGGCCTGGTCCCAACCGACACCTCCGGCCCTTCCCACGATACCCCTGCAAAATGCTCAGTGCGGCTCCTCCCCTACCACCCTCCTCTGCTTCCTCATCTTTGGGCCTTATCCCTGTCCGCAGCCCCTCCTCCCTGCCTCCCCCTCCCTGTCTCCCTGCTCCCACGCCTTGTTCTTCTTCACAGAAATTTTCATGCCTGGGAGTGGGGCGAGAACTCTCTCTTCTCTGATCTTTTATAGCATTTCAGAGATCACATAGGTTTCTCCACAGACCAGGTGCTGTTCAACCACAGCCTGTGGCCACATCAGGCTTCAATTGCTTCTTGTAAGTAAAGTTTTATTTGAATACAGTCATATTCATTTGTGTGTATCCATGGCCATTTTCACATATTATATAGCAAAGTTAATCACTGCGACAGAAGTTATCCAACTTTCAAGGCCTGAAATATTTAATCTGGCCTCTTACAGCAGTTTGCTGACCCCGTCATAGATTAAGTACAGGCTATGAGACTTTACATGTATTATTTTGTCACATTTTCACAACAACCCTACAGGAGCTTGGGGACTACTGTTCTGCCCATTTTATGGATGTGGAAATTGAAGCCCAAAGATGATGGCACTTGCCCAAGGTCATGTAACCAGTAGGCAGCAGGGCCAGGATTTGAATCCACCATGCCATGTCCCCACATTCTGCAACAGATTCTACTGCAAACACAACAGGACTAGCTTGCACAATGCAAGTAGATTCCACAAGTGCAAGAAAAGAGAAGTTCTGAAGATGAGGGTAAATGGGGCCAGAGGAGCCCCACAAGGCTCTGGGAAGAGGCAGAATCTGAGCTGAGTCATTCAGGGAGAGGAGATTTAGCCGGATGGCGGGGATGGTAAGATGAGAGATCTGGAAGAGCCCACAAAGGAAATCCAGAAGGGTTGGCCAGAGAACTGGGGCAAGGCAGGGGCAAGAGCCAGCCAGGGAGGGCTGGCCCACAGCCAGGGTGATGAGGAACTGCAGAAAGACTCCGAAAATGATGTTTGTGGGCGATTCATCCACAGGGTCCCAAGAGGCTGCCAAGTCCACAGGCAGGAGGAGAAGGGAAATGCTGCAGGAAATTCCTCACTAGGCATCGCAAGGAATTCTGAATTCCCTAAAAAGGACGTAAGTGAAAGTGCATAGCTTTTTGTGGGGCCGGTTAGAAACAAGGTCTTCCCTATGGCCAAAATGTTGGAAAAACTCCTCCAAGGGCACAATCCATCTGACCCTGGTCAAGTGATTTAACTTTCTGAGCCTCAATTTCCTCATCTGTAAAATGGGGAGCATCATGGGCTTGCGTGAGGGTTGAAGGCATTGATATTTGCAAAGCACATCGAACAGTGCCTGGCACAGAGTAAGTGCTAGAGAAGGATTTGTTAGGTAAACACAGAGCACAAATAAGATCCAAGTTCAGCAAATAACAGCTCCCAACTTTTTCGCCCCAAATGATTCCCACACTGGTCAGAATTTGCTGGGCGCATAATGTGGTTAATTTAAACACTGCGGCAGAGAGGTGAACCTGAACGGCATTTCAATGAACACAAACCTTATTTTTAACGAGACATACTTTGGCACTTGCAAGAACATTTAAAAATACCTTCCCTGTTCCAAAGCAGCATTGTGTGGCAACCAGGTCCAGGCAGAAATCCTTAGTTTTGGGGTCGTTGTTTCTTGAGGGGACCGGGGCTCTGGGGGTGTTGGCCAGAATTGCTGCAGGGGCTGCTGAGGGTGTCCGTGGCTGAGAGTTGGAGACAGACCTTGCAAGTTGTTGATTCAACCCCCAAGTTGACGGCCATTGTTCTGTCTGGTTCTCTCTGGACTGAGGGTCCTCAAGAAGAGATTCTACATCTTTCTTTCAACAACACCCAGGGACACCTGATACCTGCCTGCACTGTGCTCATCCAGGGATGGACTCTTGGACTGACGTTCCAGTGGGGAGACAGATGATGAACACAGAGATGAATAAACTATCGAGATCATGTGCTTTGGAGAAAATTAAATAAGAAAGTGGGATAGAGAGAATCCTGCACGTGTGGTTGGGGCAGAAGGTCTGCAGGTGGGCAGTGAGGGCTTCTCCTCAGAGAAGGTGATGTTTGAGCTGAGAATGGAATGAGAGGGACGAGCCAGTAAGATCTGGGAACTGTGCTGGAGGCAGAGGGAACAGTAAGTGCGGAGTCCCAGAGGTGGCTGAGCCTGGTGATCGAAGAGAAGGGCAGGGCTCTGGATTGTGATGGGCTACCAGGGGACTGTCTGGGAGTCAGAGGGAGAAAGAGGCAGGTCAGACTACACAAGACACCAAGGGGAAGCCACACCACATGGCTCCAGCTGGTATCACGCATTCTGCATCTACCAGCAGCATGGATTGCTTATCCTGGCAGTTCTGTCCTGGCACCATGCTCAGCACACAGTAGGTACTTAGTAAATGTTTAATGACTAGTCATAAAACCCAGCTGAACTTCCATGTCAGCAGCAGGCCCTCAATCTCTAATTAAAGTTTACTTGTTTTTAAATTGAGCACCTGCTTCCTGCATTTGCTTTCTTTCAGAAGGTTCTTGTGTATTTGTCATCACGACCTCGGTTTGCACAACTGTTGGGCAAAAGGAATGCGTGATATGATTTAGACTGTGCAGCATCTTGAAGCCCTTGTGAAGAGGCTGTGATACCTTGGCTCTGACACCTAGAACTCCCATGGCTTGGAAGGATTGCATTCTGTTTGATGCTTGCAGTTACAGTGAAATGTTGATGTCCAAGTGTTTAGGGAACAACAAAAACAAGAGAGCCTGCCCACGAACAAATTATTTCTTTCAGTACTTCCCCAACTCCCAATAAAGTGCCTGTGGAGTATTCCACCTAGCTTGCACTATATCCAAACAGTGCCTCATAAAGGAAAAGCTGGTTCCTTGACCCTAAGCCCTATTTTTCCTAGCCTGAGCAGGTTTAGATCCTTTACCTGGGACCTCTCTCACTCACCCAGTGGGAGAGTGCTGGGATCTTAGGCTCCGTGCCCTGATTGCATATTTCATTCAGGAATTTCTCATTTGAGGTGGCTGACTGCAAAAGACGCAAGTTGTTTTAAAAATACTTCATGAACGTAAGACAACTTTGCAAATGTGATCCATTTAATCCCTGCTGTGAGGGAATTAATGACTCCCAATTTACAGATGAGGAAAGTGAGGCCTTAGGATGTCATGGGATGAACAGGATGTCTCTGGTGGGTTTGGACTGACCTGGGTCTTCTGACTGCCAGTTGCACCCTGTTTCCCACTGCAAGGGACCAATACAAATGCAAAAGCTCAGTGTCTTGTCATGGGGCTGGGAGAGTTACATGGGACACTGACCTCCCGCCATCAGAAACAACTCAGCAAATACTGGAAAGCAAACAGAGCAGCTGTGCCCAGGACCCTGACAGCAGCTCCTTGGCAAATTCAAGGCAGTAATCGCTGGCCAGGTGCCTGCTGCTTGCTGGGCCCTAGGAACATCGTGGCAAGCAAGGCAGACACAGTCACTGCCCTCCTGCAAGGGACAGTCTGAAGGGATGGTGGTTATTAAGCCAAAGAAACTTGCGAGGAAGAGAGCTTTCCGCTTGGACTTGAGGCAGAGCAGGAGCTGCCCAGGTGGAGATGGGGTGGGAGGGGGCAGAGGCAGGGGCTGCCGGAAAGCTCAGGGAAGGCAAGAACACAGAGGAGGGAGGCAGACGCCAGCTTGGCAGGAATGGGGACCAGGAGAGCAGGCAGGGAATGAGGCTACGGAGGTATTTCCCGCAAGGCAGCGGGAGCACCTGGAGTCCAGCTCATCTCCTGGGACATGAAGTTTGAATTCAGAGAGGGCTTTACATTGGGAACTTTCTTGTTCCCTTCCTGGCAGCCTGACCCAGCCCACAAGTGTCCCCACACAATCGTGGAGGCTCTACAGGTGCCACCCTGGATCTCTGTAGGTGCATCCTCACACCCATGGGAGCTTCTGTACCCGGTGGTGAACTGCATGTACTGGAGAAACACAGGTCACAGTCCCGAATGTCCACAGAGCTGAGCTGCCCACTCTTTCCAGAGGGAAAGGGACATTTTGCTCGTGCCTGATATTCACAGAATATCCTCCCAGCCTCTGCTTGCAGAAGCTGCGTTCCCTGAACTTCCTGCCTTAACTCCTTAATTATTTTCCACTTCTGAGCAATGCTAAGGACCTAACTTCCCACTCCACCACTTCCCAGCACTCATTTCTGATTCCAGACACAAATACCCACCTGCTTACTCGTGTCACTGTGGGATATCTAACAGGTATCCCAAGCATAACACAATTTCACCTGGTTTAGCCTTTTCTTCCTCTGGGCTTCCCACTTTAGCAAATGGCCACCATCTTCCCAGTTGTTCAGACAAAATCCAGGAAGCTCTCTTAGACCCCTCTGTTTCTGCATGCCTTGCACCCATCCACAACTGCTGGTGCTGTCTCCAAATAGATCCTGAATTGCACCTCTTCTTCCTCCTCCCCTGCCACACCCAGGTCCAAGCTGCCATCACCTCTGGTCTGGATGCCGGCAACTCTCTCTGGCTCACACACCTGCCCTGCTGTAGCCTGGATCCCACAGAGCAGCCAGATGGATCATTCCAAAGCACAGGTCAGATCACGCCACACCTCTGATCAAACTTCTCCAATGGTTTGCACTGTAATTAAGATCCAGTGAGAGGCCGGGCACGGTGGCTCACACCTGTAATCCCAGCACTTTGGGAGGCCAAGGTGGGAGGATCACGAGGTCAGGAGATTGAGAACATCCTGGCTAACCTGGTGAAACCCGGTCTCCACTAAAAAATACAAAAAATTAGCCGGGCTTGATGGTGGGCACCTGTAGTCCCAGCTACTCAGAGGCTGAGGCAGGAGAATGGTGTGAACCCGGGAGGCAGAACTTGCAGTGAGCCAAGATTGTGCCACTGCACTCCAGCCTGGGCGACAGAGCGAGACTCTGTCTGGGGGGGGGAAAAAAAAAAAGATCCACTGAGAGCTCCATTCGCTGACCTGCAAGACCCGACTCTACCCGCCTCTGCAGCTTCTCCTCTGCCTCCCTTCCCTAGTCACACTCTCTACCGGCCTTCTTTCTGTCTCACCAACATGCAAGTTTGTCCCTGCTTGGGGCCTCTGCACTCACCATTCCCTCTACCTGAAACATGTTCCCCGAGATGTGTGTCTACCTCCCTCTGTGATTCAGAACTCAGCTCCAGGGCTCCTCTGCCAAAGGCTTTCCCTTACCTCCCTCCCTAATGCTTTTCCCCTCGTCATTTTCCATCACATCACACTGTTTGGTAGTGCCCTCAAAACTAACTTCTCTATTTGCTTATGTGTTCCCTCTGTTTTGACACTAGAATATAAGCTACACGAGAACCTAGACTCTCCAAGCTCTCTGTTTAATCATAGGCTATCTCCTATCTCCAATCTAGAACCCTGCCTGGCAAATAGTAGGTGCTCAATAACAGCTGCTGACATAATGACTTTCTCCCTGCCTTCACCCAGGCTGTGTGTTCCCTCCTATAGTGCTATCTTCTTAGTGGTCATTTTTATTAGTCAAAGATATTTTTAGAGGAGATAAATAGTGGTATTTGTTTACTTCTGACCAAAGCCATGATGTCATCATTTTTACCCAGTTATGTCCTTGCTCTGTCATGATTGAAAAAAGTGGCATTGGAGACTCGATTGTCCCACATCTGCAACCTGGGGCCCTTAGCTCAAGTCATCGGCAAGGATGAGAGAGGATGCTGGGAGCAGAGAAGAGGAGAAAGGAAGGGGACCCTGCCAGCACCTGAGGTGCCACCAGGCTCCAGGCCAGGAGCTTTCCTTGGGTCATCTCATCTGAGTCTCCATCATCCCAAGAGGCAGATCTTATTTTTGCTATTTTGCAGATGAGCAAACTGAGGCTCAGAAGTTTAAACAACCTTCCCAAAGTCACACAGCTGGGAAGTGGTGGAGACAGAAGGAAGGCCAGTAGAGACAGCGACTAGGGAAGTGAGGCAGAGAAGAAGTGGTGGGATTTGGCACTAGTTCTCCCCAGGGGGAGAACCTCTGAGGTGAGAATCTTTGCTTTCACCCTTGAGGATCCCATCTTTAAATGGCTGTGCATCCTTCTGGCCCCTTCTCAGAAGCAGGCACAGCTTAGAAACATGCCACCAGCCTCTCCTCAGAGGGGTGAGAGGGAGCATCTCGATGCATTGCGTTTCCAAAGCAAGAACTCCTGCCATTCCTCAAAGCTTGATGGAGACCTTCCAGAGAAGGTGGTGCACATTTTGCTTAAACACATATGGCATCCAGACTGAGTCCCTTTGTCACACTCCACTGCCTGGCTCTGCTCCAGTCCCTGCTCACATGGCACCTCCTCAGTGGACTCTCCCCTGGCCAGCTACACAGTCCTCCCCATCTCTGCCTCACATCTCGCCCTGACCTTGAGTGAGTTTACCTCACACACTTAGCACCAGCAGATAATCTATTCTGTTATAAATATCATAGCCTGTAATCCCAGTACTTTGGGATGCCAAGGCAGGTAGGTTGCTTGAGTCCAGGAGTTAGAGATCAACCTGGGCAACATGGCAAAACCCCGTAGCTACAAAAAAACAAAAACAAAACAAAAAATTAGCTGTGTGTGGTGGCACATATCTGCAGTCCCAGCTACTAAGGAGGCTGAGGTGGGAGGATCAGCTGAGCCCAGGAGATCCAGGGTGCAGTGAGACGTGATCATACCCCTGCACTCCAGCCTGGGTGACAAAATGAGACCCTGTCTCAATATATGTGTATATGTATAAAGAGACAGGGTTGTTTAGTTTAGTCTTTTTATTTAATTTATTTATTTTTATTTATTAATTTTTTGAAACAGAATCTCACTCTGTCACCCAGGCTGGAGTGCAGTGGTTCGATCTTGAACCTCTGCCTCCCTGGTTCAAGCGAATCTCCTGCCTCAGCCTCCTGAGTAGCTGGGATTACAGGCACATGCCACCACACTCGGCCAATTTTTGTATTTTTAGTAGAGAGAGAGTCTCACCATGTTGACCAGGCTGGTCTCGAACTCTTGACCTCAAGTGATCTACCTGCCTTGGCCTCCCAAAGTGCAGGGATTACAGGCGTGAGCCACTGTGCTGGACCTAGTTTAATTCTTCATTGTCTTCTTTTGCTAGAACATAAGCTCCAAGAGGGCAAGTGTTTCCATTTTTTTTTTTTTTCCTCACTGTCATGCTCTTAGTGCCTAGAAAGAAGGCTGGCAAATAGCCAGAGATAAATAATATTGGTTAAGTGAATGAATTTAATTACTGTATATACTCAGTTCACATTTTATGCCTTCCTAATGTTATTCTGAGTTTTCTTCCTTTAAATAAAAGTTTTATTATATAAGCAATATAAATCCATAGTGAGAATTTTTAAAAAAGAGGAAGATAAGAACCTTCAGCAATCTCCCCATGCCACTAGTACACTAAGGAGTATTCTCTCATGGATTTTACTTATTCATGGATAGAAATGTATTTTTGCAAATTCATTCATTCAAATATTAGTTATCATATGTTCACTGTATTTCAGGTGCTGTGCTCAGCACTGGGATCTTACTGTGCAGTTGACATTTAGGGCTGGAAAATTTTTGATATGGGGCTGCCCTGTGTGTTGGCCTTTACTCGCTGGATGCCAGCAGCACCTCTCTAGTAATGATGGTCAAATGTCTCTAGACATTGCCAAATGTCCCTAGGGGTAAGGGTGGGCAAAAGTCGCCTTATTGAGACTTGCTGGTCTAGAGGAGGAGAGGGAATGTTTGTAAAGGATCAGTCATACTGTATGCTGTCTTGAGTGCCCAGCAATGGGCACCCACCAATATTTGTGAACCCCTTCCACACATCCCTAGATGCCTTCTGATGGCAACCTGGTTCACAATTCACAGAAGCAGTTCCACGGCTGGGCACTGAGGCCATACACCTGACTCTGCTTCAAAGGCAAAAACAAGAGCACATCACCTCCTCTGCCTATCTCTGGGCCAGCATCACCCAGCCTGACTCCACCAGTATCCACCAGAATGGAGGGAAGCATGGATTTCTGGAGGAAAGGATCTCAGCCCACGTATCTCTCACCCAGCACCCACTTAGCACTTCCTCTGGGGCTCCCTTGCTGAGTGATTGACAGACACTATTTCACGGAATCTCTACCACAATCTTAAGAGGTAGAGATGCTTTTCATGCCCATTTTTACAGACTAAGAAAGTGTGGCTCAGAGAGGTTAAGTGACTGGAAATTCAAGAAGAAAAGAACTAGAAATAGATCCAACTGGAAATAGCCTGCCTTTTATATTTAAGTCCATCTGGATTCAAAGAGAGTTGTCTGCGGCTGGCAATGCTGCGTGAGCCTGTGTGTTAGATATTAGGAGGAATCTGGGGCTGGTATCAAGGTTCCCAGATCCCGACATCTTTTAAGGGCAAAAACCGGGCAGCAAGAAGGGGACAAAGTTCACACACCTGGGTAGGGGTGCATCTGGCTCTGGGACTCCAGTCACTGGGAGGACCTGGACCTGTGGGTGGGGATGGGTCAGGGTGGGCTTCCTTTGAGATCTTGCTGGCAGAGCTACACACCATGGCCTGGTCCTCCTGAACTCCAGCCATTCCCATTTGCCCATCCTCACTCTAGGGGATAAATGGAGTGGCCCAGAGAGGCTGTCAGAGTCCTAGAAGGCTAGAGACCCACTATAGGATTTGGTCTCTCCACAGGCTTGCTCATTAGTAAGTTCATTAGTAAACTTTTGTTGAGTCTTTCCCAGGCCTGGAGATATGGAGATGACTAAGGTACAGCCCCAAAGAGGGCTTACAGACCACCAGAGGAGACAGGTTAGAAATGATTGTGCTGAGAAGCGTGCTAGAACACTGGAAGAGATGAGCCTGTTGCCAACGCAGTTCCACTGCAATGCAAGCATATGTTAATGCTGTCCCCAAAGAATGGCGCTGTGGGACAGGGTCTGCTTTGGATCAGGCAATCAAGTTTCCAAACACAGGACCAGCCCTTGTCCCACAGGATCTCAGAAACTCTTGTGGGCCTCAGTTTTCCAAATGGGATCATAGACCCAGCCCTTGATGAAATCATGTGCAAAGAGCACTTAGTTCAGTGCCCAGCACTTACGAGGTACTTAGTAAAGTCCCTAACACCTGTCAGAATGGCTAAAGTAATAATGAGAATGAATAAACACTGCCAACAATCCCAAGTGTGGGTGAGGATGTGGAACCACTGGAGCTCTCATCTGTTGCTGGTGGGAAAGTAAAATTGCAATGCCTACTCTGAAAAAGAGTTTGTGCAGTTTCTTATAAGGTATAACATAAACCTATCACATAACTCAGCAATCCCACCCCTAGGCATTTACCCAAAAGAAACAAAAACTTATTTCAAACAAAAAAATAAAGTGTCTCTATTCATCATTACCCCAAACTGAAAACAATCCTAATGTCTCTCAATGGACAATTAGATGAATGGAAAAACTACCTCTGGTGCATCCCTCCCATGGACGCTACTCAGCAAGAAAAAGCAAGGGACTACTGATACATGCAATTGGATCTCCAGCCACTGTGTTGAGAGAAGGAAGGCCCAAAGCTTACATTGATATGATATGATTTTTGATATGATTCAATTTTTCAATGGTATTATGGAAAAGGCAAATCTGTAAATCAGTGGTTGCCAGGGATTTGGAGGAGGGAAAAGGGTTGACCACAAAGTGACGAGGGGTAAATTTGGGGGGCAATGGAACTGCTCTGTGCCTTGATTAGGGTGGTAGTTATACAACTGTATGCATTTGTCAGAATTCACAGACCTGTACACTAAAAGTACGTTTTACTGTATGAAAATTATTTCTTAATTTTTAAAAATAGAACAAAATCCTTCTAGAGTGTCCTTCAGCCTCGCTGAAGGCTCCAGGGCCACCTCCTGGGCCATTCCTTCCTCCCGTGCGTTGTATAGGGCTGGCAGGTGCCTGCCTCCCCTGCATGACAGCCCAGCCTTTCCCCTCCAATGTGGAGAAAGAGGCACAGCTGCTCTTGGATTCACTCTGCGTCGTTCTTAGTGGAAGACTGCTCTCAGTGGCCACCCAGGACCATGGGAGCAATGGATTTCTGTGGGTTCTCCTGCCCCAAGGCACTCTCCCTGCCTAATAAAACCCTTGAAGAGGAAGGAGGCCAGTTGTGCTCACAACATCAGCATGGAGGAAGAGCCTGAAGCATGTGCACCCGTGCATGTGCCTTCAAGACTTGGGAACTGAGGACCAAGTTTCAAAGGCCAGCTGTTCATGTCCACTGACACAAGGCTCAGCTCCTGGGCTCCCTGACCTCCTAGTCCCCACACTTTACAAGCTGGGGAGTGGTGACACCAGGTGAGGACTTCCTGCTGAAGGCTCCAAAGCACCTTTCTGTCCCCGTGCCCTGTCCCTGTAGGTATGTGAGCTTATAACTCCTGGTCTACATACGCTTTATCTCAGCAATCCCCTGCTTGCCCACAACTGGAATAACTACAGTGCTGGTGACCCCTAAGTCAACTCATACTTCTGAGAGGAATATCTGTCTTGGATTTTCCACCGTGAATGACCCTCCCCAGTAGACGTCCCTGAGGCACTGTAAACAGGTCTTCCGTGAATGTGTAATTGACTCATTAGTCCATGCAGGCACTGGGGATTCAATGCAGTGCACACACAGCCCCCTTCACTTGCATGTTCCACAACGCACTCTGTGGGTCTCCTCAAGCGGACTTGCCCTCATCAATCTGTCCTCCATACAGCAGGCACCAACCCCATGCTCAAAACTCTCCAATGGTCCTGCTGATTTAATGATCAGGTTCAAATACACTAGCTGACCCCCAAGGCCTCTGAGGCGAGAGGTCACTGAGAGCAAAGCCTTGCACAGAGCTCACCACTGTGGTGCCCTGCTGTCTCCCCCCTCAAATCACCCCTCGTGCTCCTCTCCGCTGGATCACTCAATGGATCCATGGATCCACCACTTCCAAGCATGGCATGTGCTCACCTGTCTTAAAAACACGCCTTTCCTTGATCTCAGCTCCTCTTATTGCTCAATTTCTGTTTTCCTCAATGGCTATAATCCTCTCCTATAATGCTTGCTTCAAAAGGGATGAATAACTATAATGCCAAGAATTCTAACAGCCTCGATGGTTCAAGTTTGGAAAGCACTTTATAACACCAAATTGGTATGATCCCAGATGAGGGAGCTTAGGCTTGCACTGCTGAAGGCCATTTAAGTAGTGCCACAGAAATCCATGTTTCCTGACCTTCAATTCCAGGGCATCTTCATCAGCCAGGGATCAGGGCAGACCAGAGGGACTGAGACAAGATACCCAAAGGTGAGGGGTATCTAGAATAATAGGGGTCAAGTTCTAGAAGGTGGGTGTGCATGCAGAGGCCAAATTTGAGCGAGAAGGAGATCTGAGGCCTGCACTGGTCCAGGGCTCACCCATGTGGAAGGTTGGGAAGAAGAAGGAACTCACAGATATGGAGAACAGCCATGGTAAGGACTTGATCCTCCTCCTCCTGCATCTTCCTAGTGCTTTCAGTATCTCTACCATCCCTGATTTTCAGCTTAGGAGGCCAGGACTAAGAGAGGTGAATACTTAATGCCCCTGGGCTGATTTGCCTCAATAGAGGCAAAAAGAAGGGAAGTGGATGGCAGAGAGATTTGACAAGATTTTTTCAATATGTTTGAAATTATCTATAATTATAAGTCAAACATAAATAAAGTCACTCACCTATGTGGTGGAGCAGGGATCAGAGGCCAAGCCTGGGGGACTCCCACACCCATGCCCCTTCCTCTCTGCCCATCCCAGGTTTGTGCTTTTCTGTTGGAAAAGTTCCAGGCATGCAAAGGTCCAGAATGTCCTTCTTATTTCCCCTTGAAAATGGAAACTTGAGTAATAAACCTTGCAGACATTTTTTTTTCTCCCATATCTCCAGGGCCTTGTCCCTTCTAAGAATGGATCTTTGTCTTGTAATCATGAACATGAAACACCCATGGCCACACCGCTTCCACCTCTCCTGAGAGTGATGGTGCTCCCACAGTGGCCCTGTCTGCTCAACCCAAACACAAGTTAGTTTTCATTTCATTTCCCACTGCCACCCTGGAACATGACTGTTTGCTTCCATTTATTGTCCCCTCTCCCAACTTTTTTTGGGACAGAATCTAGCTCTGTTGCCCAGGCTAGAGTGCAGTGGCACAATCATGGCTCACTGCAGCCTCGACCTCCTGGGCTCAATCAATCCTCCCACCTCAGCCTCCTGAGTAGCTGGGACTACAGGTATGCACCACCACCACGCCTAGCTAATTTTTGTAATTTTTGTAGAGATGAGGTTTTCCATGTTGCCCAGACTTGTCCCAAACTTCTGGGCTCAAGCAATCCACTTGCCTTGACCTCCCAAAGTGCTGGGAATACAGGCGTGAACCACCACGCCCAGCCCATTTGCTATCTCTTCTAATGGGTCTCAGGGAAGCATCATAAACCTGCTATCAGGTTAGAGATGGATTTCAAATTCAATTCTATTTTTAAAAGAAAATGAAAGGAAGGTCACCTAAAAAATAAATCAAAATCCATAAGTCTCCACTGGGCACTTACTAAATTCTAGTTCTTAAACCCTACTAAGTCTACAGTATTAGCCCAATTTTACAGATGAAAAACTGAGTCTTAGAGTGGTTAAGTCATTCACAGCCATGAGAAAACAGAGCTGGAATTTGAACTAGGTTTGAGGGACTCCAGAGCCCATAATCTCATTACCAATATGCCGGCCTAGAATAGGCTGTCTCTGAGAGTTCACTGTCTGTGCAGAAACACGTCTATTTGATTCCCTATTTAACAAATGGTGCTGGGAAAACTGGCTAGCCATATGGAGAAAGCTGAAACTGGATCCCTTCCTTACACGTTATACAACAATTAATTCAAGATGGATTAAAGACTTAAATGTTAGACCTAAAACCATAAAAACCCTAGAAGAAAATCTAGGCAATACCATTCAGGACATAGGCATGGGCAAGGACTTCATGTCTAAAATACCAAAAGCAATGGCAACAAAAGCCAAAATTGACAAATGGGATCTAATTAAACTAAAGAGCTTCTGCACAGCAAAAGAAACTACCATCAGAGTGAACACACAACCTACAGAATGGGAAAAAAATTTTGCAATCTACTCATCTGGCAAACGGCTAATATCCAGAATCTACAAAGAACTCAAAGAAATTTACAAGAAAAAAACAAACAACCCCATCAAAAAGTGGGCGAAGGATATGAACAGACACTTCTCAAAAGAAGACATTTATGCAGCCAACAGACACATGAAAAAATGCTCATCATCACTGGCCATCAGAGAAATGCAAATCAAAACCACAATGAGATACCATCTCACACCAGTTAGAATGGCAATCATTAAAAAGTCAGGAAACAACAGGTGCTGGAGAGGATGTGGAGAAATAGGAACACTTTTACACTGTTGGTGGGACTGTAAACTGGTTCAACCATTGTGGAAGACAGTGTGGCGATTCCTCAGGGATCTGGAACTAGAAATACCATTTGACCCAGCCATCCCATTACTGGGTATATACCCAAAGGATTATAAATCATGCTGCTCTAAAGACACATGCACACGTATGTTTATTGCGGCACTATTCACAATAGCAAAGACTTGGAACCAACCCAAATGCCCAACAATGATAGACTGGATTAAGAAAATGTGGCACATATACACCATGGAATACTATGCAGCCATAAAAAATGATGAGTTCATGTCCTTTGTAGGGACATGGATGAAGCTGGAAACCATCATTCCCAGCAAACTATCGCAAAGACAAAAAACCAAACATTGCATGTTCTCACTCACAGGTGAGAACTGAACAATGAGAACACTTGGACACAGGAAGGGGGACATCACACACCGGGGCCTATTGTGGGGTCAGGGGAGGGGGGAGGGATAGCATTAGGAGATATACCTAATGTAAATGACGAGCTAATGGGTGCAGCACACCAACATGGCACATGTATACATATGTAACAAACCTGCACATTGTGTACATGTACCCTAGAACTTAAAGTATAATAATAATAATAATAATAATAATAGAAACACGTCTATTTAATCAGCATCTATATTTGTCTGGCATTGTATTAGATTATTTCAATTTTTTAGCTCATTAATCCACACAGGCAAAAAGAAAGAGGTATCATCACCCCCATTTTATAGATGAGGAAATGGAGGCTTAAGTGGTTAAGGTCACCAGCTGGTTAGAGGTTTTAACTTAGGTCTGCTTGATATCAAATGCAGTTATTTTCCCAGATACTCACACTCAGTCCAGATGCAGCAACCACAATCAATTTGAAGACCAATGCAATCGGAGACAGACCAATTCAAAGATAACTGCAATATTTCGGGAGCCCCCAGCTGATCAGGACCTTGGAGAGCGCCAGGTGCCTCTGAGTTGATTGGCTCCAGGATGCTGACCGCAGTGCATTCCTAGATTCTCATAGGCCCACATTGGACAGATCCCTCCCACTCCAACCCGGAAGCCGTTGAAGGGCTAGCATCTGCTGCTGTAAGTGGACCTTTAGTTACAGGACACTGTCAGATGTCTGGGGGCCTTTTGGGGAAGGAGGCATGCTGGAGGTTCTCAGGTCATGAAGCGGGGTGTTAGTCTTAGATATTTCAGTGGGCATCTCCTCTTCTAGGTACAATCTAAGGTTCTAATTTGTAAGGTGTACCTTAGTGAAGAGTTCTCAGTGGAATAATATACGTTTCCAGCTGCATCCCACCAGTTTATAAAATAATTATTTGTGGCATTATCATTTTCCATCTTCACAACAGCCCTGTAAATAAAATATTACCCTCACAGTGCAGATAAGGAAACAGAGGCTCAAAAATAGTAGATGACCTGTCCAAAGTCACACAGCTAAGAAATCTCAGAGCTGAAACTTAAACCCTGGTGATCATTACACCAAGTTGCCTCATCTCATATAAACAGACCACATTGCCTTCCATTAAGCATATTATATTTGTTGTAATTATGTTTATTTGATGCTTGGAGATTTTGTTTTGAGAGCCACCTGTAAATATGACCATACTCCATCACATTTTCAGGATTCAAACATCATTTGTTAATCGACACAAATGAAGATTGCTTAATGGAATAAAATCCATATTTTTCCATAGCCTACAAGGCTCTATGTGAACTGACCCCTGCCCAGCAATCTGACCTCGTCTCTTATTGCTGTCCCCTTTGAGCACCATACTCTAGCCACATCAAGCTCCCTGCTGCTCCTCGAACCCACCAAGTTCATTCCCAACTTGGCACTTTTCACTGACTGGGTCCTCTGCCTGGAACTCTCTCCTCTCAGATCTTTGTAAGCTGCCTGCTTGTCACTCAGCTCTCAGCTCAAAGGTCCTCTCTGCAGAGAGGTCCTCCCTGACTACCCAAGCTAAGTAGCCTCTATTCACTAAACCACATCACCTTGCTGTATATCGTCCCCAGCACAGACACCTACCAGCACCTTAAAGACCCATTTAAAGCAGAAGACCCCAGCCCTTCAATGGCTTCCAGGTCGAGGTGGGAGGGATCTGTTCATGGCAAACTGAAACAATTGAGTTGATTTAGTAGTGCATTTTCTTTCTCTCCTATTTAGAACCAAAGTTCTATGAGGGCAGGGACTCTGTGGGTATGAACATCACTGTCTTTCCAGCATCATGTGCAGTGTAGACACCTAATAAATGTTTGCTGAAGGAATAAACTTCATAATCTGTCTCACGCAGTGACCACAAATTTAGATTTTGCATGTCTCCAATGTGTCTCTGATTTCTTCAAGGGAGATGCCAAGGCTTTGAAATCAAAGTTCTTAGAACATTTTTAGTAGCATGCCCCATATAACAGATGCAGAGGGAGAAGCTGTCACTGTAGAATGGTTAAGCATCACTTTAGTAGCAATCAAAAAAGCTCATATTTCTTCAAAGAGGAAAACAAAAAGTCCCAGACAGGATTGTGAATTCCTTGGCGTTTGCTCCTCCCTGGCTTAGTTTCAAGAGAACCAGGGTTTCCTGAAGAGGGGCTCAAATTATTCTGAAGGGCCACTTCTCTCTGTCCTTTAAGACGAAAACTCTACAGTCAGCTGCCAGTATCAGCTCAGGGATGGGAGAAACACACAGTCAAGAAAATCTTCTTTCCCAAACGAAGGAGGCTACAGGGAGCCAGAGAGAGCTCTGATGTGCGTGGCTTCCCCAGGCACACTCTCTATGAGGAATTCTTAGCAAACCAGGGCACATGGCATACCACAGGCGAGTACGCGTGCACACACACACAGGCACACGCACACTCAGGTGCACACACACACAGGCACACACGCACACAGGCACACACACAGACACACACAGGTGCACACACACACAGGGCCACACACACACAGGCACACATACACGCACACACACATGCACAGGCACACAGGTACACACAGGTACATACACACAGGCACACACACAGGCACGCACACAGGCACAGCCACAAACACACACAGGCAGAGGCACACAGGCACACACACAGGCACATACACACAGGCACACACACACAGGCACAGGCACCCAGGCACACACACACAGAGGCACATACAGACAGGCACAGAGGCACACACGCAGGCACACACACAGGGACAGACACACAGGCACAGGCACACACATAGGCACAGTGTCTCAGGACTTCTATCAGCCCCTTCTGCAGGGAGTTGCAGGCATGGCAGGGAAGTTAGGGGGAGCTCCTAGGTTAAGAAGAAAAGGAGGAAACCATGAGCAGAGCTAAAGGAGGGATGATTAACTGGCCATCAAGCCATCCCCAAATATTTGCCAAGTGCCCCTTTACCCCTATAGCCAGCTGTGTGGCAGCTGAGTGAAATGGTTCAGAATGTCAGGTCTGGAGCCAGACTTAGTGGGTTTGAATCTCAGTTCTACCTCTTGCTAGCTGTGACCTCTGATAACTTATGGCAAAGCTCTGTGCTTCAGTTTCCCCATTTGCTGAAGGAGAACAATAATAGTATCTATTGCATATAAGTAAGCTCTACATACATTTCAGCTGCTGCAGTTTGTTTTTTATTGTTGCCATCGTCCTGAAGCCTTTGAGCCTTGGTCACCTCCTCTGTTAAATGACCCTCAAGCTACCACCCCTCAAAAGGACATGACAAGGATTAAATTGGAAGAGGACATCATCTATTGGGTGAACATCACATATTGGGGGCCGATTCGAACAGGATGCTGGATTAAGCTCCAAGCTGGGCTACGGGGCGGGGGGCGGGGGCGGGCAGGAACATGGACAATACAGTTTCTGCTCAAAGGCAGATATCAGGGGAAGGTAAGTGATGAGACAAACAGGAAAAGACCCCTCAGAACACAAAAGTCTCATGGGAATTCAGGAAAGGGACAGGATTCTCTGAGAGGTATTCGAGAAAGGCCTCACGAAGAAGTGAATTGAGCACAATTTGAGGTAAATGAAGCTTGCTGCAGGGGTATGTGAAGAACGCGGTACCTCCTTAGTGATTAAAAACAGGATGTATGGGCCAGAGTCCCTGGGTTCAAATTCCAGTTTCTCTGCTTCCAAACTGTGTGCCCTTGAGCAAATGGCTTAACATCAACTGTGCCTCAGTTTACTCACCTGTGAAGTGGGGGTAATTACAGTACTTTCATTGGTTGTTACCAAGATTAAGAGTGATGACACAAGTTATACATGTAGCCTAATGTCACAAGCTTTGTGTTCTTAAGTGACAAAATTTGGAAGGAATACAAAGAAGTGTGGCTTCTACCCCTCCCAACCATGCACCCTCCTGAGAAAAAGAGAATGCCACCCTGAGGCTACAGGGATTTAAAATGAATGACCCTCAACTTCCTCCTCAACTTACTCTAGACGGCTTCTTACCTTTGAGCTTTCATCCCTGCACTCCCCGCACCTACTTAAGCTCTAGGAGGATCTTTGGTTGAGTAGATGAAAGTAAACAAGGAAGTGAGCAAACACACGGAAACCTGAGTCTGCACGGAATAAGTGTTTGCTGATTGACTGCACAAATGCATTTAACCAAGAGGAGGGCTTTTCCAAGGTAGCTTCTCAGTCCTAGAAACAACTGAGCAGGGTTGATGACCTGCAAGCAGTCCCCGGCCTGGAGCACACACCAAGGGGACATGGATGTGGCACCTGTTCTCTCAGCCATGGATCTAATAAGACTTTTATTTTATTCCCTCCAGGGAAAAGCATATCTGATAACAGGTAAGCGATCCCACCTGTCCTGTGTTACTGCCCCGGCCCTCTGCCCAGGCCTGCAGTAACAATTGGCTTCACAGAGGGACCCAGTGCCCAGGATCATATTCCATTTCCCCAGGGGGAGCGGAAGCAAGCCCTGAATCCTTGGGGCCTTAGTCCACACTCTGTGAGGCTAGTAGAGGAGTCTTTCATACATGTAGCTCAGGCAGCTCCCTGCCCCTGCTGAATAACCTTCAGTAGCTACCCACAGCCTTCAGAACAAAGTCTGGAGGCTGGGTGTGGGTTTGACAGGTCTCCGCCTACCCCACACCCCTGGGCTTCACCTGTTTCCACTGCTTCTCGCCATTGGTTCCCAGAATTGGCCTCGCCCTCCTGAGCACTCCACCTTTGGCTCTTCTGTCCCAGGTAGACTTCTGCTCATGCTCCCGGACCCTCCTCTTCACTAGGAAGCTTTCCCCTCCCTGCAGGGGCTCCCTCCAGCCCCCACATCACCTCGTTCTCCCAGTGCACTCTAATTTAATGTCTTTCCCCTGGATTGAGAGCCCCTGGAGGGCAGGCATGGCGCCAGCTTCATTTCTGTACCCTCAGCACTGTCCAGCACAGGCCTGCCACCGAATCTGACAGGGGCTCAGGGAACCTCTCCCAACTGGATGAGCTCCAGCATCGTGGAGTTCACAGTGGACTTTGACACCATGAAATTAGATCACATTTTTAGGTGGAGTCTTTGCCCCCAGGTATTACCTAAGTGTATTCATTCAACTGTGACTGAGTACGTGATCTGCGCCAGAACTGTGTGAGAAAAATAAAGCCCTGTGCTCACGGAGCTCGTGTTCTATAAGGGGGTGGGGGGTGGGGCGACAGGCAAGAATTCAAACGGATAAAGAAGATCATTTTTGAGCGAGGAGGAACGTAGTACATGGGGTGGAAGGCGATTACCTGGATTCTGGAGGGCTTCTTAGAGAAGACATGTGAGATAACATGGAACCAAGGGGAAGGTGGGAGAGGTAGCTTGTGCTAGGCTTTCCCACAGGCCTTTCAATTCAGAGTTTTGTCCGTACTGCCTTGCTGAACAGTGCACCATTTCTATGCAAGAAACCACCAGGTGGTAGGAGCAGAGTATTGGAGAGCAGAGGGGCTGGGGCTGGTGGGGGGCCATGGAGGCCACACCCCTGCACTGCCCTCTACTAGCTCTGCCCTGAGCCCCTGCTGGACCTGTGTAAAATCAGAAAATATCTTTCTCTTGCCCTAGGGGTTTCATTTCCCAAGTGTGTCCCCAGAAGTGCTGTTAACCGGATGCCCAAGGAGAGCTGGCACCTTACAGGGTGGATTCCTCTATACTGAGCAGGAACCTGTTGCTGACTGGCAGCCAGTCACCTGCACCCAGGCTCTGTGACCGCCCCTTGCTCACCATTTTCTGGCTGGACAGAGTCTAGACTTCGGACTTCCATCTCCCCTATGTCGTCTCCCCCTACCAGCCTGGAGCTGAGGGTGATGGCAGCTTGCTCAGCCCCAGCAGCTGCATATTTAATTAAAATGGAATCACAGTTCACCCAGGAACCATGGGGTGAAACAAAAGGCCCTTTCACAGCGAGAACTGGCTCTGCTTACAGGCATTGGCCGTGGATTTACTCACAAGCCTCTGGTTTCAAACTCCAGATGGGGCTGGTGCTCTGGTTCCCAATCAGTGGGATCTGCCGCCCTCTCCCTGCCCCCGGCCTGGCAGTGCTGACTCTGGCTTGCACAGGGGCCCTCTGCCCAGTTGAGGGCCTGCCTGCAACTGTTCTGAGGGCACCTGGGGATCACTCACCTTACTTCCCAGAAAACCAACCTTTTCCCTCCCTGCAGAGGGCTGAGTGAGGGCATGGAGAGGGGGATGAGCTGGAATGAGGGGATTGACCATAGAAAACACATGGCGGTCAGGCAAAAGCCCAGATGAAGTGTTTGGGGCAGGGCAAGACTAAGAAGTCCCCGGGAAAGAGGTCGGGTGTATGGTTGTGACTCACCACCCAGCAACACCCCAGCTTCCAATACCTGGACATTCTCGGAGCCTACAAAACCAGCAAGCACAGGGTGCCAGCCAGGAGACTCCCGTGGGTCTGTGAGCCTACTGTGCACCAGGCCCGGCCTCGTGGGCTCGCCCTGCTGAGATCTCTCAAGAATCTCTGAGGACAGAGGGGATAGTGTGCCAAGTGTGGCAAAGGGCAGGAGAGTGGCCACTCTCTAGGCAGAAAAGAAGGTGTCCCCAGAGGCCATGATTGGTGCCCAGGGTGAGCCAGGACACTCCAGGAACACTCAGAATTGGCACAGAGGAGTCCAGTTGGGTCATACCCTGAGTCCTGGGCCCATAATAAGGGGGGCAGCCACTGGCTGGTCCTTGGGACAGGCTCCAATTGTGGCGTATTCAGCCTCAACCCCCTGAGCGGAGGAATAACATGGGGAGGGAGGCCTTGCCCGAGTCAGAGGCCTTGGATCTGGCCTGGCTGTGCCCCAGGCTGGTTGTAAGAGTCTCCCCTCGCTGGGCCTTGGTTTCCTCATCTATAAATGGAGGTCATAATTTGAACCCCTGATTGTGGAGGAACAGTGAGTTAGAAGGTCTCTAAGACCTGTTCAACCTAGCATTCTCTGTCTGTCTCGGTCATTTAGTACAAATCTGGCTCCCACTCTTCCCCCAGGCACCTCCTCATTAAGGCTGGTGGCTCACCAGAGACTGGCAGGGAAGGCCCCCGGGGAGGGGAATGCCAAGGAGCCTGCATGTACCCACAGCAGCTCACACCTGACATCAGCAAGAGCTATGGGGGAGACCCACACCCTAGAACTTGGGCAGAGCCCAAACGGAGGCCTCCGGAGTTCAGGGCTGAGGGGAGCCCCACTAGGAGCCATCCCCCAAATCCCTTCCAGCCATGGCCCTCCTCCCTACCTTCTTATTTTTCTTCATTTCCCCCCAGCTAGGCCTGCTCTTGGGCACATAATTCATTAATATGGGATTAAAGGGATCCAGGCTGCCTAACCCTGAACGTGACCCTGGACAACCTGAGGCCCAGCAGTGAAGAAGGCCCAGGATGTCCTCCCCGTGCCTGCAGAGGATGAGCTGAGGCTCCAGCGGCTCTCCTGGAAGCCAGAGACAGTGCTGGGTTGAAGCCCCCTCGGAACCCCCTCCCCACCTCCTGCCCTCATCAAAATGGAGAAAACACTGAAAAATGCTCACTCCTTTGGTCACAGAATGTGGGGGTCTGTTCTGGAATCCCACCCACTCTTCACCCCCTTTTTTCTCCTTGTCGGGCTGCTCACATCCCTGGACTTTCCCAGACTCTGCCGTTGCGGAAGTTTCTAAGATGACGGCTGGCCCTCACTTTCCACAGAGTGTGTCCCTAGACCATGATGCTCAGAGAAGGGATTTCAGGCGGCACAGTCGGGACATGGTGCCTGCATCCTTTCATTCTTGGGAGGTTGTCTCAGGGAGAAAAGACCCGGCTCAGGGTTAATGTGCCTTGAACACCTCTGACCTTCTCCCTCCTAACAGAGACACACAGAGCTGAACTCAGGCAGCGGCAGCGAGGTGGAATTTAATCATAGGATGATTTTTATTTCTTTGTATTTATTTTAATGCTTAGCTCCTGTTGATGACAAGCGATATTATACACCACTTAATTGCATTAAAAAGTTTCTTTTAAAGTGAACATAATCAGGTAAAATGGTGAACTGATGAAAACAAGACTAAATGGGTAATCGCGTGGGTTGTTTACAGATAAAAACAAATGACTGAAGTTGGAGGGAAACTGACATGGAGGACAAACTCCACCCTTCACAGGTGGATAAAGCATTTGCCCAAGGTGAGCTCCTGGCAAACTGGGCTTTGAACTGGGCCACACCTGGTACCACCCCTCAGAGCCTCCCTCCTCCTCCACTTTTGGGGCTGTTTCATTTCTCTTCTCTCTGAACCGAGCCTCCTTCTTTTCTTAACTTCTCAGCACCCTCTCTTTCACTTTCTCCCACATCCCCTCTGTTCTCTCAACCCTGTGAAGCCCTATTTAAGGCCATCCTTCCACTGGCCAAGAGGCAGAAACCTGAACTGGTGAGAAACGATGATGAGGTGTGTCAGGAAGAACTCAGACCCCGCATCCAGCCCCGGTGACCCTGGCCCTCTTAAGCTGAGCAAGCCTACAGCAGCAGTTCAGCTTCTCTGGGCCTGGCTTCATTTCCTTGGTAAGAAAATAATAACTTCTTCCCCCTGGGGTAGAGGCCTGAATAAGCCGATGCCTCTAAAATGCCTAGCACGGTGCCTGGTGTGTTTGGCAGATGCTCAATACATGTCAGTTCTCTAATAGAATCATTTCTTTTCAAAAGGATCACAGCATTGCTGTGAGTGTCCTTGGTATGTTCAGTGACATTCTTGACAGCAGATGAGGAGTCTTAAAATCGCTTTAAAAATAGAGAAGTAGTCATTTATAATTTGTACACTCATTGTTGGAATGCAAATGATGCTGCTAAAAGCCTGCTCTCCTAAGTGGGCTTGTTAAACCATCAATCTGCTTAGCAAACCCTTTTCTTCTGTCAAGTGCAGGTAAGAACTCTCTTGCAAGCGTTCAGGATAACAGAGCTGAGACCTAGCTCCTGGAAATGAGATTTTATTGATGTGGTTACTGTGGGGCCCCGGTAACCCAGCTGTTCTCTGCCCTCTGTTCCTCCTCCCCCAGCTGCCCAGATCATGGGGGTAGAGCTAAGAAAAATGAATCAGAGCTGAGGTGTTCACAGATCTTTGTTCTGGCATTACATATCAATCCACCTTCTCCTTCAGTCTTTCCAGGAACAAAACCTAAATCTAAGCCCAATAAATAAACTTAACTCTCAGACGACAGAGCAATCACAAAGGAAATGAAGATCTTTTGGGTCCCTGGAGGAGGGTAAGATCCAGTCTGGGTGGAGGTATCATTCTGTCTTCAGCCCTCCCTCCCCTGAGAGAGATATGTTTGACTGGGTGGCAGGTCTTCCCTTGGGTGTCCCATGGGCATCTAAACTTAACATGGTCCAAGCTAGAGTTATCACCCCTCCTCCCTCTGCCCCCATACTTTTCTCCTTCCAGATGCCCCATCTTGGTGAGAAATACCACTGAGTCGCCCAGGTGGATCAGGGAGCAGGCAGGCACCCTGGCCTCACCTCTCTCACACTCTCCAAGTCAATCTCTGCATAAATTTGACCCCTCTAGAATATCTCCTCTCCTCTCACCCCACAGCCATGGCCCAGGTCACCATCACCTTCTGCCTGGAGCCCTGTTAAGATGTCCACCCACCTCCCTAGCTGCCATCTCTCCTCTCCAAGCAAGCCTCCACACGGCAGGTGGGCTAAAGTCATACAACACACTTCCCATTGTTTCACTTCTCTGCCCCAAACCTCACAGTCTCCCCTAACCTTCCAGATGAAGTCCAAACTCCCTAACTCCTCTGCAGACCAAGTATTGATTGGGTGCTTCTTGTGGGCCAGGTCTTGGCCCCCAGCTATCAGACACAAGCCTGCCTGCACAGAGTCTGGAATCCATAGCTTCTCATATCACCTACCACCACCTGCCCCACTGTTGGGTCTAAACTAGGACTGCAAACTGGCAGCCCCCTTCTATTCTGTTTGGTTTTCCCAGTGTTGGCTCAGCGTTTTGAAGTCAAGAGATTCCACATAAAAACCTGGGTCCCTGACATCTCTGGAAAACTTGGAAGACCAGGTAACACTAGGCCAGCTTTTCTTCATATTAATAATTGCATGGAGCAGAGTCCTACTTCCCTTTAGAGCCATCAAGCCCTTTCCAGTTGGCCACAGTCTCACCACTCCATATTGTCTTATGCCCACCCTGCTTTTTTCACAGCTCACGGGTGTGGGGCCTGTGGATATTAAAACCTGCTCCCCCTCCTCCATGTACAGCTTTTCCAGTGCACTCAACTGTTCTTGTTCTGAGCTTTAGCCCCTGCTGATCCCTCCTCCTGGAATGCCCTTTTTACCCTATTAAAAGTGCACCTGCTGCTTTTAATAGAATGTGCCACAGCCTTCCGTGTCCCCACTGTACAGACATCCTTCCAAGCATCTATTGCACCAAAGCATCCTCGTTTATTAATACTTCCATCTCTGCCACTAGAATATGAGCCCACTCCACATCTCTAGGGAATAACACACTAACTACTTCACAAAATGGGTCTTCAGGAAATTGTTCATGGGTGATGGGCAGATGCTGACAGCAACAAGACAATAGCAACAACAATACTAGCCTATGTGCTGGGCTCCAGGCTAAGCATTTACACGTGTCCTCTCATTTAATGCTCAACAGAGCTCAATGTGGGATGCTAGTATCATCTCTATTCTACATATGGAAAGACTGAGGCTGGAGCCCAGGGTCTGATTCCAAAGCTGGCCTGTTCACCATCCCTGGGCAATAGCCTCCTTGCCTCTGTTAGGCTCAAAGTCTTTCTTTTTTCCCACCTGACAAGTCATGGACCAGAGAGGGCAAGCTGGGGGGAAACTGGGGAATAGTTCTGGGAACCAGAGCTGGGGCTTCTTAGCTTGTCAGGAAATAAAGGAAAGACCTAAGAACACTTTGTGAGGCTGGAGCTGGAGGATTGCTTGAAGCCAGCACTTCGAGACCAGCCTGGGCAATACAATGGGACCCTATCGTTACAGTTTTTTTTTTTTTTTTTGAGACAGAGTCTCACTTTGTCACCCAGGGGGGAGTGCAGTGGCGTAGTCTCAGCTCACTGCAACCTCCGCCTCCCGGGTTCAAGTGATTCTCCTGCCTCAGCCTCCTGAGTAGCTGGGACTACAGGCATGCACCAGCACGCCTGGCTAATTTTAGTATTTTTAGTAGAGATGAAGTTTCACCATGTTGGCCAGGCTGGTCTCGAACTCCTCACCTCAAGTGATCTGCCTGCCTCGGCCTCCCAAAGTGCTGGGATTACAGGCATGAGCCACCGTGCCCAGCCCTCTACATTTTGTTTTTTTTAAATTAGTTGGCTGTGGTGGTGTGCACCTGTGGTCCCAGCTACTCTGCAGGCTGAGATGGGAAGTTTGCTTGAGTCCAGAAGTTCAAGGCTGCAGTGAGCTATGATCGTGCCACCGCACTCCAGCCTGGGTGCAGAGCAAGGCTTTATCTCCTAAACAAAACAAAACAAAACAAAACAAAACAAAAACAAAAAATAAACAAACAAAAAAAAACCTTAAGGACTCGGGCTGCTGTTTCCAGTGGAGGAGTTCAGTGTTCAATCTGGGCTCTGCCGCTTGTGATCTGCATGAGACCCCAGGTGAGACAATCCAGCTCTCTGAACCTCAGTTTTCTCATCTATAAAATGAGGGTAGTTCTGTACCCATACACTCCAGGGCCAGAGTGTATGTGAGAGGAGGCAACGCATGTCAAGAGCCTGGCTTGTGTTTAATAGATGGTGGCAATGACTCTTAGCAGACTCCCTGGGCAAAGCTGCAGTCTGCACCATCTAACCCTGGGAGCTCAGCCCCTGACCAGCGGGGTGGAGATAAAAGCCAGGATTAAGGTCCTTTGCTAGTCTTTGGTGAAGTAGGGAGTGTAAGACTTCAAATCCTCCTGGCTTGTATATTGGGTTGGAGGTCCAGTTCCCTTACTCAGTTAACTCTGGAAGTCAGTGTGAATCCTGTGGGCAGACCTGTGTGCAGCGGAGGTAGGCATATGCATGCAGGGAGTTTTGGGGATGTGTATCTGTGTGTCTGTGCCAGGTAAATGTGTCTACTTTTATAAAGGTTTGGAGCACTAATGTGCACGTCCGTGTGTATGTGTGTTTTACACACCTGCTTATGTATGAGACCTTTCCCCATATTCCTATCCATTCCTCCCTAAGTCTCCCTCAGTCACTGCTGTTTCCCCAGGGTCTGGCACATAGTAGGCGCTCAATAAAACGTAAGTCTACACACACAATAAAATGGAGTCTACACACACACAGAGAGAGAGAGAGAGAGAGAGAAACAGAGAGAGAGAGAGAGAGAGAGGGAGAGAGAGAGAGACCGTTCCCATCAACCTTTGTCTTAAAAACAGTTAATTTGGCAACTCAGGTATGAATCTCATACTGTTTTTAAATGTTCTATCTTTTCCAACTTCACCCAGAGACAAGATGTGGCATTGGCTTGGCAGTTGGGGGAGTAAGTGGAGAAGACCTGCACCCAAGTCTCTCAGGCCTTGGCAGGAACCTGGTTGACCACGTACTGGCTGTGTGACACTGGCCAGTTGCTTCTCCTCTCTGATCCACTTGTGTGAGGGTTGAATAAGCCCGGCAGTGGAAAGCCCAGAACAGAGCCTGAAACAGTGGAGGAAGCTGCAGAGGAAGTTGTTTAGTTGCAGTACTTCCAACCAGGAATCCCCCACAAACTGGGCACTCCCAGACCTCTAGCCCTGGACCTTAGAAACCATTGCTCCCTGACATTTCCATTTCTCCTAAGCCAAGGTCTTTTTCAAAGCCAGGCAGAGTCCCCGGACTCCCTGGAGAGGGTTCAGTGGTGGGCCAAGGCAGTGAACCATTAGCCATCTCCCAGGTATCCCTGACCCCTGCACACCTGGCACCCTGGCCAGGACACAGAGCCTTTCTAAATGATCCATTTCTAGGGTAGGCTCTGCACCACCAACCTGCCCAGTGGCATTGCCATTCAATACCTGGAAAATCTGCCCACATTGGGGACATGGCACCCACTTTCCACCCTTGCACTTAGATGGAAAGGGGGTGCAACCCCAAGCAGCGAGGGCCAAGCCAAGCCTGCTGTAGTTGCAGGGTGAGATCTTTCTGTTTGAGTGTGGCAGCTATCACAAGTTCAGTGACCACATGTAGATTTGGAGGGTGTGTGGATGATAAATCTGGCATTGACTCAGCATTACCAAGGTTTACCTTGAAGCTTGCTAGGGCAGGGGTCTGGGGGGTGATATTATATCAAAGTCAGGTTCCAGTGTGACCAGATTTGACCTTATGACCTCCCTCCCTCTCTCTTCTACCTGCTCCTTCTCCCCTTGTCCCGTCTCTCATCAAGAGGCAGCATCACCCACCCAGGCCCCACTGTCCACTTTGAAATCATCCCTGACACTTCCTTTTCCTTCATGATTGACCCTTGTCACTCAAACTCGGAAAAGAGCAAAGCTGTCCCCTGCTCTCCACCTCCTGACTCCACTGCCTTGGTCTAAGCACTGGCCTCTATGATTTTTAAGTCATAGCTTTCTTCTCTGGAAGGTCCCTGTCTCCCTCCTCACTCTATGCACACTGTAGTTTTCTAAGATGCAAAGCTGACCACATCAAGCCCCCATTATACAGTCT
Source organism: Pongo pygmaeus (assembly GCF_028885625.2). Classification (NCBI taxonomy): domain Eukaryota; kingdom Metazoa; phylum Chordata; class Mammalia; order Primates; family Hominidae; genus Pongo; species Pongo pygmaeus. The sequence goes on along the minus strand of NC_085930.1, from coordinate 67,286,311 downwards.
GCAGTGCCACTGGGCATGATGGCTTGTGCCTGTAGTCCCAGCTACTGGGGAGGCTGATGTGGGAGGATCACTTGAGCTCAGGAGTTTGAAGCTGCAGTGAGCTATGATTGTGCCACTGCACTCCAGCCTGGGTCACATAGTGAGACCTTAACTCTTAACAAAAAAATTAAAATCTTCAGTGTCTCTCACCTGTCTGTAAGACCAAGTCCTGACTCCCTCAACTGGCCTTGGAGGCCTTTGGTGATGAGGCCCTGTCAGTTTCCTCTGCTGGCTCTCTGCAGCCTCTGCTCAGACCTGCCGAGCCGGTCACCACATATGATCACATTTTGTATGTTCAAATCTCTTTGCAGTCTCTCATAAGATTTTGGCTGCCCTTTGTTCCCTGAAGAATTCTTACTCATCTGCCAAGACCTGGTTGAAATGGCCCCTGATCTGTAAAATCTTCTACAGCACACTGAGGCCCCTCTGGCCTCTTCCTCCCTTGGCCAGACCCTCTCTTATCACATGTCACATGGTACTACAATTATTTAAGCAACCATTCTCCTAGCAAGACATCAACCTGGCAAGACTAGGGGCACTGCTGGGGAGAGGCCTATTTCAGTCCTACTAACCCCCCTGGTGCCTAGCAGGGAGCTGGCGTGCACAAGGCCCTCAGTAAACATCTGGTAAAAAATGAGGGAAGGACCTCAGGTCCTTCGGGGATGTCCTATAACCCCCTTGCCTTGACTGCAAGCCAACAGCAACCTTCCTTCCCCAGAATTCCGGGCCGTCTCGAGTTTCGGCAGAGCCAAGCTGCTTCACGGAATGAGCAGGAACGGACTCTGAGCTGTTTCCTCCTCCAATCGAAACAGCCATAGCCCTGGCACCAACAACTCTATCAGCTCTGTCCCAGGACCCCGTGGCTCCACTGCATCCACGTCCCTCACTTACCCTCCTGGGTGTGTACCAGGCAAGCTGTAACCCAGGAGCAGGCCTCTCCTGTGCCCTGGGCTCTGGGCTGAGGGTCTGGAGGGCAAGGAGCTGTCTGGAGCTCTGGCTGCCAGCAGCAGGGCAGAGACACAGAGAGCTGCTGCTGCAGAGCCCACAGCCGCCCCCACCCAGGACTGCGGCTCTGGCAGCCGCAAGGAGCCTCCCGGCATCAATCAGCCCTGCTACTCCAAGCCTCCTCGGCGCACCTAGCTGAAGCTGGGAGCTTTCCAAGTGTGTGTAAAAAGAAAGAAAATGTGTGTAAAAAGTCAGCCAACAGAGGCCATTGGTGGGGATTGGATGGTAAAGCACTTGCCAGTATAGAAATGCCACTGGATGGGCAGCGGGAGATCCTCTGACAGGTGTGTGCAAGGGGAGGCCTACCTGGAGGTCCAGGTAACTGAGGGTTAACCCTTTAAGAGCCAACTCCTCTGCCAACTAGGTTTTGGGTCTTGTTTTGTTTAAATGGGAATGCATACAAAATCACAAGGTGCAGCAGCCCTCACTGGTACTCTCAGCATCTTTAGATGGCTCAGGGCTGATGAGGTGGACATCACTGTCATCCTAAGGGGTTGGGGCACTGCAGTGCCTCTGATCAATTCATGGGGGAGTGGGCTGTTTGGCCCGGCCCTGAGTGACCCTTCAAGGACTGCAGCTCCCTCGCTCCCATCCTCGGCCACAGTGGGGCTTCTGGTGTCACCTCATCATCTCCATTTCCGTCAATGGGCTCATCGCAGCCCTGGAAAAATCCTGACTCAGTCTGACCATTCCTGGTTCCTTTGCTCCTTCCTGCTTCTCTTTTTATCTTCTTGTGCTTCTCTCATACACACACACACACACACACACACACACACACACATATGACAGGAAAAAATACATATCGTGTGTGTGTATAAATATTTTTTTATCTGGCCCACTATTCCAAGCTCTGGCATTGGAGGTCTGATGATCACATTCCTTGACGCCAAAGGGCATGAGCCTTTCTTCCAACCCTAAATGGGTTGGAAGAAAGTGCAGCTCACTCACGGCTGGCCTCTAGATCACAGATAGTATCCATCCCGGTTCCCCACCCCCAATTTTTGAGCCCCTTTCAAATACACATGTGCCCAGGCACAGCAGGATGTCATGCTTTCGAGGCGGCATCACTAAGCATTTTTCTGCTTCTAGCTGCTTCTCTTCCCCAGCCCACTCACCCCCAGAATCTGCAACTAAACCCCTAACATATTCACTGCATGAGGTGAATGGAGTAGTGGGGTCATGGACTTCCAGGTAAAGTGATGGAATGATAGGCTTCAAATTAAGAATGTTCTCGGCCTTGTTCAATCTTCAAGTTTCCTTCTTGCAAACGAAAGTGAGCCTCCATCCTCCCAAATCCAGATATCTTCCTGGGTCTCATCCCTCTCCCCATCTCTTTTCCTTTTCCCCTCCTTTCATGTCTCTCTCCTCTGCTTTCATGCTATAAAGATTTGGGAAAGAAATATCAACACATGCTGGAGGGAACCTTAGTCTGGTCTCTCTGGGCCTCGGTCTACCCCTCTGAGAACTGGGAGGCATGGAAGAGCCCTGCAGCCTTGGCACGCCATGCGACTGTATCAAGCCCAGCAGAGGCTGGAGAGCTTCACTTGGTGACCACACAAGGTTATAACAGTGCATCCTGCCCGGCTGGGCTCGCTGGCAGTCCCTCTCAGCAGGCAGCCCGCAGACTGACTCAACCAGGATGCACCCATTTCACAGATGAGAAACCAGAACCTGAGGGCTCGCAGGGGTGTCTCCATAGATCAGAGACATTTCCAAATCAAACAGCTCCAAATCCACCCTCAGGAGGCACCGTCCACCTGCACCCCTCTGCCTGTTAGAATGGGTGGTTCCCACCACTCCTGAATGAGGGTGTGACTCCTGGTTTTGTGGGGACGTTTCTTCGAAGTGCTTTCTCCCCAAATGTTGTTTTAGGTCATAATTATGCTCCCTGGCAGGGGTGGGCAAGGCCCTCTGACCCTGTTTAAAGACAAGGAACTGTGAGGGCTGTGAGCAGGGGCACCTCCCTGGCCTGGGCATGTTTGGCGTTGGGGTGTGGCTGCGGAGAGCTTGGGCAGAGGGGTGTGGGAAAGTATTGGCAAAGGTCAGGGATACATCGGTGTCGTCCAGCCTCCCCTCCTCTCCCCTTGAGCTCTCTCTTGCTTCAGTCCTGTCCACCAACATCTGCACTCTCCCCTGGCCAGAGGAAGGCAGCCCAAGGGGTCAAGGAGCTGCCTGAGCCTACACCATCAGTGACAAGTGCTTGGGAGGCACTGGGTCCCTCTTTTGAGTGACTCACATGGGACTCACGTGTTCCACTTCTGCTCTGAGTGGGTCCTCACCCAGGATCTCCCAAACTCACATAGGCTTCTCTTGTGTTTGAGTCCTCATTTCTGCCCGTCCCCTCTCCCTACCGAACTTTGCCTATAAACATCCTTTCCCATCGTCATTCACTTCTAACTCTGGCAATTCCTAAGAGAGTGACGTTGGACCAGTGACTCCACCTCTCTAAGCCTTAGTTTTTGCACCTGTAAAATGGAGACACCACCAGTGTCATAAGTGTTAGATAGGAGAATGCATTTCAGGGGCCCAGCATGCTCCCAGGTACACAGAAGATGCTCAACAGAAATAGCTATGGTTGTTACGCCTATCCTGATTATCCCCAGTTAGAAATGGTTTCTCCTGTCTACATTTCTGCCGGCCAGCATCGCATTTTACACTCTCTGTTCTAGAGTATGGATGGCAACTCCCATCTCTCCTCTCCTACCACACTCTGAGCTTCCAGAAGACACCTACAACTCCTGGCTCAGCACTGGGCACATGGCAGTTGTTGCATATGCTCTCTGGCCACCAGGTGTGCTATGACACCTGTGCTATGAAAGCTCCCACTTTAACCCCTCCCCAGGCCCCAAGCCCCTGTGGGGTCTTCGCTCCCTATCTCTGCTTCCTCACTAACCGTTCCCACCTTGGTCCTCTTCAATTAGCTTTTGTCACCTCCCCTTTCCAGAAACCATTCAGCTGAAGATTACTGTGGCCCTCATCTTGCCAAGTCCAGAGGCCATTTCTTGGTCCTCCCCTTCCTTGGCCTGTAGCAGCATTTGACACTGCTGCTCGCCCTTCCTTGCAAAGCACTTGCCTGGGGACCCCTCCGTACTCCCTTGGTTCTCCTGCTACCTCTCTGGCCCCTCCTCCTCTATTTGCTTTGCTGGCCCTTCCTCTCCCCACCACCAAGTGTGGGGCGCTTCAAGGCATAGCTGTGAGTTCTTTTTTTTCTCCCTAAAGACACTGGCTTCCTCAGTTATCCAGCCCCATGGCTTTAAATATGATCTATATACTGATATCTCCCTGAGCTGCAGAGTCATAACTCCAACTGCCTACGCCACATTTCCACTTTGATATCTAATGAACATTTTAAAGTTAACACATCCACACCATTACCCTCCGTTTTCCTGTACCAAACCTATTGCCCCCTCTCTGGTCTTCTGCTAGTCTTAGTAAATAGCACCAGCCTCCACCTGGTTATATGGTTGTATAATAAAAATTTGACAGGCTTTCGTCCCTGGTTCCTGGAAGGCAAACTCTAACTCCTTGGAAATTCCTACATGGTAGGAGTATCTTTGTTATTCATGAACTCCTTAGAGTTTATGCTAAGAGATAAGATGAGTCAAGATGGGGGCTGGGCACCAGAAGGAACAATCATGCCATTACAGAGTTGGGGCTTTGAGCCAGCCTGGCCTCCACCAAGGGGAGAGGGCTGGAGATTGAGTTCAGTCTCATGGCTGATGATTCAATCAATCATGTCTATGTGATGAGGCTCTAATAAAAACTCTGGACACCAAAGCTCAGTGGAGTTCCCAGTTGGTGAACACAATGATGTTCCTGGGAGGTGATGTGCCTTGATTTCATGCCCTGAAAAATGTGTGGGAGCTTTGTGTTCAGGGCCCTTCCAGACCTTACCCTGTGTGTGGCTGGTCCTGATTTGTATCCTTCATAACAAAATGGCAATCATAAAAGCGGCACTTCTCTGAGTTTGGTGAGTCATTCCAGTGAATTATCAAACCAGAGGGGGTTGTGGGAACCCCTGAGTTTGTTGCCAGCTGGTCAGAACTGCAGGCAGCTTGGGGACCCTCCTGGTAGTTGGCATCTAAGTGGGGGCAGTCTTATTGCGGACTGTGCCCTTTAACTTGTGGGGTCTGCATTAGCTCTGGGTGATTAGTGCCCTTGATGACTTATAAAACACCATTGGTGTCAAAACACACCCCATCACCTTTGATTCTTCTTTTTCCTTCTAATCTCACCCCCAGTGTGAGAGTAGGTCAGGTCAGCTCAACTGTCACAGCTGTTTGGAACACAGCCACTTCTCTCCTCCACTGCCACTGTCCTGGCCCAGCCGCCATCATCTATTACCCGGATAATGGTAACATTCTCCCTGCTTCTGCCCTTGCCCCCTGCAGCAGACTCTCCAAACAGCAGCTTGGAGAGCCTGTATCCCCCACCCAGCCCACTCAAGACCCTCAAGTGCCCCACCTCCCCTGGAATTAAGGCACAGCCCCTCACCTAGCTCTCTGACCTCACCTCTCACTTCTCCCTCCCCTGTGCTGTCCTTTGCCTTCCTGGCTTCCTTGATGTTCCCCAAACATCCCAAGCTTCAGCCTGCCTTAGGCTTTTGCTTGTCCCTTTCCCTGGAATGTTGTTCTTGGTTTTCATTCCCTCATTCCAGCCTGAAAGGTCACCTCCTCCAAGAAGCCTTCCCTGAGCACCTTATATAAAGTAGCCCCTCCCCATCTCTCCTCTCACCCAGCTGTATCCTTCTTGACAGCCTTTACGGCATATTACGTATGCATTTGTTTATTTGATTATTGTCCATCTCCCTTGGGAGAATGTCAGCTCCCTGAAGGCAGGAACCACGTCTACTTTGTTCACTGCTGTATTCCTAGTGTTTGGCTCCGTATGTATTTGCTGAATGAATGAATAAATTACATGCCACCAAGAAAACTGGCCAGCTGGAAGAGGTATCATACAAATGATCTGGTACCTCATGGAACGTTTTGCTTTCCAGCTGGTTGTTATAGGGATTTATTTACACAGATGTGGCAGGAATCGCTGTAGGGCTGTACAGTTTCAACGGCTTGAGCTCAAGAGAAAAAGTGCTTTGTTAGTAGGTAACAAACAGATGCTCCGAAAGCACAATACGCCAGGTCATTTCCTTCAAAAATCACCACAAGATTAAACACAGAAACACAAATGAGAAAAATATACTGAATGTGCAGTCTTGTGACTTGGGTTTTAATCTTTTCTCCCACATCGTAGTTGGGTGAGCTTTGGCAAGTGGCCTCCCCTCCCTGTGCCTCGGTTTTGTTGTCTGTAGAGTGGAGATAATGGTAATACCACCGACCTGTGTCCCAGTATGAGGGTTCTATGAGAGGCAGGATGGAAGCAGGCCCACAGGACTTTATTTGGTTGACTCCCTTGCTAACGTCTACCAGAGCAGGGAGTCCCAGGACGTTTAGGCAAGAAATAAAGAGTCAGTACCAAGTAGACCTCTAGGAATAGTGACCAATTTTCAGTCTCCCAGAAAAGCTGCTAAGAGAAGAGACTTTGCTATAAGAGAATAAGAGAAAAATGCTGAAACCAAGCTGTTGTATGTCATGGGGCTGTTTTCTCAATCAACTGTCCCCTCAATTCCAGGATCTCATGCACGGTCCTGGATTCTACCCTGTGAGTAGGGTGAGTGAGAAGCATTGGAGACACGGAAGCTGAGCATCACTTGGACATAGAGAGCAGGGGGCTGGTGGGATCAGAGGCCAGAGGTGAAGGCAGGAAGCACCCTAAGCCACTATTGTCAGGAGAGCTTGGATTTTAGCCTCAGGACATCAGGAAGCTACTGGAGGGTTACCGTCAGGGAGTGATGTGAGCAGATCTGTGTTTCAAAGGACCCATCTGGCTGCTGCCATGGGGTGGGTGATCAGGGACAGGTGTAGGAGCGGGAGCAACCAGGAGGCTGACCCAGCGGTCTAGGCAAGACATGGCGGTGACCTGGATTTTGTGATGTCCCCAGGAAGTAGATAGAAGACAATGACAGTCAAGACACGAGCAGAAAACAAGGGAGGGTCAAGGATGACTCCAAGTTTTGGTTTTAGGCAAAGACAGGAAGGAAGACATTTACAGAGATATTTGAGGGTATCTTTGCCACACTCTCACCTTACACTGAGCTCCAACAGTCCAACGGCCAGCCCCTCAGAGTAGTTTTGACCCACAGTGATCTAAGAAGGTCAGCTGACAAGGGACAGAAGGACCTTTAAGCTAGTGTCAAGGTCCACAGAGGTGAAGCTTTGTTTCTGCTAAACTCAGCAACCGTCACCATCCACATCCAACTTGCTCATCCTAGTCCTTCTCTCCACCACTGATTTTATAAATCAAAATCACTTTGGAGTTGATGCTAAGAAAAATTATTTTTTATATTCAGGTTTTAATGTCCAGAAGCCCATTTCGACTATCAAATTGTTTATCTCTAACTCACTGCTTCTCACTTCATGAGAGTTTCTTAGTAAAATTAATGTTTGCAGGATGAACTATTTTGCTATGGCCTTGAGCAGCCACTCTGTGGTGGACGAGCTCAGCTGGGATGGTTGTACTGTTGCTTCTGGGTCTTGCTGGGAAGGTAAGGTGGTAACCAAGTGCACCACCTACTTAGGTGTCTGCATCACACCTCTCCAGAGATTTATTAAGGATGGAGACACGAGTTTTCCTTCCACACTTACCTCCCTCCCCCGATCCCACTACAGCTCCAAGTTCAGTGCTCTGCAAAATAAGTGGTCTCGGTTGCCAGGAACAAGCTGTCCCTGTTACAGCCTGAATTGTGTCCCGCAAATTCATATGGTGAAATCCTAACACTCGCCACTTCAGAATGGGACTATATTTGGATATAGGGTTTTTAAAGATGTGATTAAGTTAAAATGAGGTCGTTAGGGTGGGCCCTTATTCAATCTGACTGGTGTCTTTATAAGAAAAAATTTGAGCACAGACATATTCGGAAGGTGAGGATACAGGAGAAGTCAGCTGTCTAGGAGCCAAAGAAAGAGGACTCAGAGGAAACCAGCCCTGCCAACACCTTGGTCTTAAACTTCTATCCTCTAGAACTGTGAGAAATGAATCTGTCGTTTAAGTCCTCCAGTCTGTGGTACTTTGTTATGGCAGCCCTAACATGAATATATGAATACAGCCCCAAAGCCAGCTCCCTCAGAACTGCAGCTCCAGGGACAGAAGGAAGACTATGTGACATTGACATTGGCTTTGAATAAAAAAATTTGTTTTTGAGAAAAAGAGCAATTTAGAATGAAAAGTGCCAACATAACCATTTTTCTTACACAGCTGACTAACAAAATGCACACACACACACACACACACACACACACATTGGTGGGGGCAGAGGATTTTTTCTTAACTCTAACTCCTCTTTGTGATTATATAAACAGTGAACATTCCACTGGGGGAAATTTAGAAAGTGCAGAAAAGCACAAAGAAAAAAAAAAGTCACCTGTTATCCTCCCACACTTTTGTATCTGTTTCTTCTATCTTCTCTTTCTCTCTCTCCCCACTTCTTTCTCTCTTGCTTACTTCTGTTTTTGTCTACCTATTTAAAAAAATACAGTTTGGATTAATTTTGGCAAATTGACTTTTCACTTAATACTGAAATGTGAACATTTTCTCCTCATTATTAAAAATTCATCTCAAACAGTTTCGATGGCTGCCCAGAATCTTTCTTCTGCGATCTATATTGCCACAACTGACTCCCAGTTCCCTGCTGCTGGCCATTCACATTGTTTCCTATTGTTAACTAATATAAATACTGCTGTGATACACATCCTTGTAGATCAATCTTTCTATGCATTTTGGGTTATTTCCTCAGGGCAAATGTCCTAGAAGTGAAATTACTAGTTCCTTATATTTTGAAAGAGGAACCTTTGTAAAAGCCTTTAAAACTTTCTAGTAGGTTATGCCACTTTCAGGGGTATAACAATTTCTTATCACACATATTAAAAGATTCCCAGGGCTTCTGTTATAATTTTAGACATCTTCCAAAAGTAAAAAAGAAACAAACAAAATAAAACCCAAGCTACCTGCCTATAGTCAACACAAGAAAGTGACAGCCATCCCCGGCTAAAATGAAGTTGCCCTTCAGGTGAGAGCCTGGTTACTTAGGAAGGGAAGGAAAGGTGGCGGCCTGGCTGTTTTCTCAGCATTCTGTGGAGTGGACACTCATCTTACAGAGGAAGAAATGAAGGCCCAAAGGGGTAGAGTCACCCACGTGCCCAAGGCCATGCATAGCTTGAGAAGGAAGCAGTCAGGATTGAAATTCAGTTTTGCCTGTCTCCAAAGACCAAGGGCTTAGCCGTTATTCCAGAGGGTCTGAGAGTGCTGGTCTTCACACAGGGACAAGCTGCTGAGCAGGGCAGCAGCAGGATGGCTCCCAGATCCAGCCCTGGTGTCCTGTTCTGCCTTCCTATCTTGCCAGCAACATGAGGTACTGGGTGTGCAGGACCAGGAGGACGCAAAGCTGGTGTGTGCCACAAGGGAACACGAGCTGGTGTGGCCCACCTAACCCTCACCAGGTGACGGCCAACATGCCCACCTGGCCATTTGCTCATCTGGGACACAAACCGTCATTGCTGTGTTGACCCCACTAGAATAGCCACAACTGTGTAACAGCCCAGACAAGGATGCACTAATGAGACTGTGTCAAAGAAAATACGTATATAGATAAAAGCAGGAAGGAGAGCAAAAATACCCCAAACATGCCGTGGCAGGGAAGTAAAATTATGAATACATTGTTTTATCCATTGTCCAGTCTTTTACAAACGTAATGTTATTTCTGCGGGGATATGGTGGCAAAACAAGGTATTTGAAGTCAGATGGACTGGGTTCCAGTCCTGCGTCTTAATGGTCAAGTGACTTTGGGCAAGTCACTTCACTTCTCTGAGCCTCAGTCTCCTCGCCTGCAGAACGGGGATAATCATTGCATCTTGTTCTCAGGATGAACCTATGTAAGAGGTGATCCTTAGTACTGTGCCTGGCACATGGTAGGGCACGGCAAATACCAGTTCCCATGCAAATTAGCACCTCACTGGGCCCCAGGCATGAACAAGGAGACAAGGCCCTGCCTTGGGAGGAGCTGAGTGTGGAGAGGAAGAGACAAGGCTATCGAGGTGATGAGCAGTGGAACAGAAGTGACAGATCAAGTCCACATTATTTTCAGAAAATTATCATGCTTTGGGTCTTTAGCTCACAACGGCAGCAAAATCGGAGGAGGAGGCATGCTTCACCCCTGCCGGCTCTTTAGTCTTTCCCCAGCATCACCTTTTGCTTTTCCATCAAAAGGTACCCATGCCCCAGTTCCCAGAGCCCTGCTGTCTTCTGGGGCCAATCTAGTCAGATCACTTCTACAACACACATGTATGCCCATGGGTTTCTAGACCTCCCCAGAGAGCACTTGGGAAAAAACCATGAAAGAAACATGTGCTTATTACATAAAACTTAGAAAACTCAAATTGCCCATAATCTCTAAACTTAGAAGTAACCACAGCTAACCTATAGATGATATTTTGATGGAAGTTTTCAAGGTTTCTTCCCCATCCTCTTCCAAGGAGTGACAAGCATGGTGGTGATTTGGACACTGTGACAGGTCTGTGGGGAGGGGGTGTTGGGTGGGGCAGGCTCTCTCTTGTCAAACCTTGGAGCAGTGGCTAATTCAGTCTAGGAAGGAAGCCAGTTCCACACACACCCACCCCCAAGGCTGTCAGGGAAGTGCCACCCCGGAGGCACTGGCAGGGGATCCGCTGTGGCCCATTCCAGAGAACTCCCAGATAGTCCCCCAGTATAAAGGGGCTGTGTCTCCTAAGACTTGTTTGTAAACAGATGGTTCAGAGCCTCAAGCTTGTTTTTTCAGGGACACCATGATGGCGAGGGTTTCAGGCTAGCCCACAGTGGCCCCATCAACCCAAGACAGGGGCCAAAGACTGTGGTCCCAGAGCCAGCTCAATTCAAAAGGCCACTGAGCTCCAAAGACCTCTGCAGGCTCCCAGGCCCCACCCAGGCTTCCCCTTCTCAAGGCTTCAAACCAAAAATGCCCCTCAGTGGACTGACCTCAGGGAGATAGTAATAGAAAAACCATCTGATGGCGTTAAAAGATACTGATGTGTGAATAACAGATATGACAGCCACAGAGCCCACACAGGAATATTGCTCTTTATCTCAAAAGGACATTTAGTAAGCCAAGCGCACTTCTCTTTTGGTGGAATATCACACCAAGGTAAAGTGGCAATGCGTAGGCTCTGCGAGGACGGGGAGGCGGTCACCGGCTGGAAATAAGCCCGAACTGCAGCTTTCAGACCTGCTTCTGCCTTTACTCCTCCTCTACTAATAGAAGGTTTTTTTGAAAGCCACTGCCGAGGGCTTCAGTTTTGGGAAGTGGGCTAGGGAGGCTGGATGTTGGGCAGTTGGTCTGGATGATTTCGCAGAGAGGCGGTTTGCAAACTGGGCGTTTCTAAATCAAGGCTGCCAGAAGCTCTGGGTGCACACAGATGCTAGTGGGCTTCTACGGGTGCCCCCAGGTGAACCAGGGCTCATGGCTGTCACACTCACCGTCTCCTTGGGGGTTCACAGTCCACGCTCTAAGTGCAGGGAACCCTAAGAGAAAACGAGAGCAGAAAAGCACGTTAAGGGGGCTTGTATTTTCCAAGTCACAAACTGGGGGCCAGGGATTCAGATCTGACTGAAACAGTTTTAAATGTACTATTTGAGCCAATCCCAGTATAGAAACCAGAGGATTTCATGCAAAGTCAGGCTTTCTGGCTCCACTGGGGAGGACTGCATCTCTGGGCCAGGTACCAGCAGGATGGGCTCCCCTCTGCTCTGGTGTCTGATGCTGTGACCTGCACAGCTCAGTTGTGCCTCCTTCCTGGAGATATATCTCCCAGGCTTGGCTGAGCATCCTCCCCTCTCCCCTCCCTTTGCTGGATCCAGACATACAAACTGGGAACTCTGGAGGAAGATAGCTCGGCTTGTCCCTTAGAGAAATCAAGGGTGAGAAGGTAAAGTCAGGCTGTAGACAAAGTCTGGGGTTGGGGCCCTTTCTAATACCCCTGGCCAGTGGCTCTGGGGACTGAATCAGTCAGGGACTTGGGGGCATCCCTGTCATTTGAGGAGGGTTTAAGGAAGGAACTCTACAAAGGCGTGGCAGGAGTAGGGAAACCTGGAAGGATGGTGCAGCTCCCGGGACAAGTGAAAGCAGGGGGGATTCCTTTCCTGCACCCCTAGTCCTGAAGGAGATGGGAGGACAGGGCGGCTGAACGGGGAGGGCTGTTCAGAGCAGATGATTGATGGGAGCTGTCACCTGTGATCAAAGCATGCAGCCAGCCCAAGGGACCCTGACCCTGAGGGAGGGAGTTGGGAGGCTACATACTCTAACTTCTCTCCCAGTCACTCTATATCTCACCAGAGCTTCTCATTGGCCAAACCTAACATGAAGCCAGAGGGAGAGGGAGCCCATTGGTGCAGCCCCTACCAGCCACCTCCCTGGACACACAGCAGGCAGGATACCAGTGCTGAGCAGATCCTGAGGGGCAAATGGCAGGCATCCAGCACAGTGGCCCTGCCTCCCTGTGTCCTACTCACTCACAGGGTTCACACCCTCAGGCCCCAATCCAGGGCTAACCAGGTCCTGAAAAGTGTCTGAAGGCTCCATTCTACCTCACTATGAGTTGGCACTGGGCACTTGGTGCCGAGCCCTCCTGAGCCCTGCTGTGCTGCTCAGCTGGCCTGAGCCTGAGCTTTTGCTCTGTCCTCTGGCGCCCCGCCCTTGCTACCCTCACCTTAGCACCTGGAGCTTGCTGGGCCCTGATCCTCCCTTCCCCCTCCCTCCATCCTGTTCTCTTCTACTGCACACCCTTCAAATCCCTCCCACTGTTGAGCCAGCCTGTCCCCTTCCCAGAAAAACAGCCCATCCCAGAGTTCACAGAGATCCAGGAGCAGAGTTGCAGGGAACACACAGCCACGAGGCCAACACAGAGCAGTCACGGGGCCAGCTTGGGAGCCCCAGAGCTCCCCGCCCCAAATCTTTTCTGGGAAAAACACAAGCCCAACAAGAGGCAGCCAAATGCAGGGTTTCTTGGAACCTGGAGCTGGAAGTGATCATCAGCTCCAGCACCTGCTTTGTATAGATGGGGAAACTGAGGTCAGGAGAAGGGTGGAGCTTGCAGCGGCCACACAGCCAGGGAGTGGCAGTGCCAGTGTTTTGTTTGCTCACCAGGCTGTCCCTTCCTTCTGGCCTGGGATCCACGAGGCTGCGGCCATGTCAGGAGACGGGGAGTTAGCGCCCTTTGACAATAGCAATCTTACTAATAAGGCCAACCTGGAGGGGTTCCTTTGAGCAGGCGCAAAGCTAAAATCTAAAACACCTGAGCAAGTACTCCTCCTTGCAACTCCATGAGGTGGGCACTGTTATTACTCCCACATTACAGATGAGGAAGTTGAGTCCCAGAGAAGTTACATGGCACGCACAGCACAGAAGCAACCATGTCGACACGACGATAAGAACAACTAGCATCGCTGACCAGGCTGTGCTCCCGGGCTGGCCCTGTGCAGAAGCCCTCACACGCAGTGCCCCATTAAGCTTTATCTGGAGCAGCACTAGCTGCACAATCATTGAGACGCCCTCTGACTGTTTTGCTCCACACATTCATCTGCTGACCCTCTGTGGGCCTCTTCCTGATGTCTCCCTGATGCCCATATGAGGCAGAAAGCTGAAAACTGGCCACCTGTCACGCCCAGCACCTTCCAGCCGTCCTCGAGGGGCCTCCCCAGGCTCCCCTGGGCCCACCTGCTCTCTACCCAAGGCCCTGAACTCCTGTAGACTGTAGTGTCATCCTAGAGCTGTGGGCGGCCAGGTCTGTCTTTATCAGCGGTGCCCCCATCTTCTCCAACAGGGACTGTTGGGATGAAAGATTGATGAGCAATCTGTCCTCACTAGTGAATTTTTAATTATGGAAGAAAGGAGACCCCAGCCCCTGGCCTAAACCAGGAGTGTGAGGAGGATGGTTCTTGGATGTCACCACTGTTAAAATTTTATCTGCATTGACAGCAGCCATGAACCCTGCATCCAGGTTTTTCTGTCCATAAATAAAGGTGAAGGCCTGGGATGGAAAGTAATTGGTGAAATTGGAAAAATCCCCTGACTTCTAACATAGATGGTTCTGGAATGATATGTGAGTAACTGAGCTTAGGACCCCAGAAGGCCAGGGGCACGTCCAAGCAGAGCAGGCAGTGGATGCGGGAGGCTGAAGCCATCCCAGCTGTTGGAATCTATGATTCTCACCCTTCTACATTGCAGGTGACCGCACCTCTCACCCTGGATCCTCTTACAGTCAACCAGCTGGGATGGGGCTGAGCTCAGAGCATGGCCTGGGGGCCTTGCAGAGGCTTTAATCAGGATCAGGGCCCAGGTGAGCCACTGCCCCAGAAGAGCAGGATGCCCGTGGGATTATCCATGACTCAGGTGGGCCTAATTTCACAGGTCAGTCAGCAAAGGGAAACCATCGCCTGGGCTTGAATCTCGGCTCCATAGCTTCCTGGGCCATGTTCTTGAGCAAGTCACTTCAGCCTCCTGAGATTCAGTTTTCTCTTCCATAAAATGGGGGTAAAAACAACTCCTGCAGAGGGCAGTGGTGAAGGTAAAAGGAAAGGATGTATGGAAAACACTGAGCACTCTGCCTGGCCTTGGTCAGTTCTTTTTTTTTTTTTTTTTCTCTGAGTAAGGGGCTCTCTCTGTTGCCCAGGCTGGAGTGCAGTAGTGCAACCATAGCTCACTGTAACCTCAAATTCCTGGCCTCAAGTGATCCTCCCGCCTCAGCCTCCTGAGTAGCTGGGAGTACAGGCACATACCACCACACCCAGCTAATTTTTAAAAAATGTTTTTTGTGGAAATGGGATCTTGCTATGTTGGTCTCGAACTCCTGGCTCAAGCAGTACTCCCAGCTTGGCCTCCCGAAGTGCTGGGAATATAGGCCTGAGCCACTGTGCCTAACTGGTGACTGAGTTCTTGATCAACAACCAAACAAGGAAGAATAAACCACCCATTCTACTTTCAAATGGTTTATAAACTAGTGAGGATCTCACACAGCCCAAAAACAAAACTTGAAAGGAAGAATGGAAGGGAAGAAATCAGGAGTGGAGGCAAGGGATCATTTTAACTTGGGGTGGCAATCAGGGAGGCCTCATTGAAGATGAAAATACACCTCCAAGCACTTTTATCCTTCGAAAGTCCAGGGACTACATCTCCTTGGGTGGAAGGCCTGCCTGCATCCTGAAAGTCTCTCTAGGAAAATTGGGTGGCAATGAGGTTCCAGTGTGTACCTGGTTCTCCGTGATACCACTGTTCAGTCAATAAAGTCATGAGTCATTGGCTCCAGGAGCCCCAGGATTTCCACAGGTTCTGCCTCCTCCAGGAAGCCTCCCAGGATTGCTTCAGCCCACATGAACCTCATTGTTCTCACGTGCCAGTAGCACTCAAGGCCCAAACAACATGCCCTAAACAGCCTGCTTCCAAGGGAGAAGGCTTGGGTTCTAATTCCAACGCCACCCTCTACTCCCTGTGAGATGTTAAGCAAATGCCAGCCACTCTTGGGGCCCGAGGTTCCTTGTCTGTGGAAAAAGGGTTGGACTAGCTTAGGGTCACTCAGAGTGAGCTCTGGGGAGCACTAGTCTTTCAAGAAGCTTCCTGTAGCTCCCATCCCCCTTGTAGATTTCACAAGGCAATGACTAAGTCTCTGATAAGTCCTGCATCATAGAAACCAGCATAGTTTGGTTTGACCCAGTATTTCCCATATTAACTTGACCTTGAAACCTTTTTTGGAATAAACTAGCATTCCTTAGAATATACTTTGGGGAATGGTGGCCTCAAAGATCTCTCAGGTACCTTCCTGCTCTGTCATTCAGAGATTTAGTAAGTCTAAGGTGTGGAATTTCACCCCCTCAGTAACTTTTCCAAAATGTCTTTCCTTTATTTCTGGCCGAGATATGAGGCCCCCCTGCCTCTTCTAGCTCTCAGGGCAGGTGCTATGTCTGGGTCTCCATCACAAGAATCCCTGTGTTGCATTGGTGGGTGTGTCTCTGCCTGTGGTGGCCATACGCTCTTGAAGGAGGGACTGTGCCTGGACACTGGTGTGTCCCAGGGGTTGACAATCTCAGCGCCTGAAATGTCACTGTGTGCTCAATCAATGTTTTTGAACACAGGGGTGAGGTTTTAAGTATTTAGCAAGCAGCATGACCTTGTCATGTGCCAAGGGGGACACTAGCTATAAATAACCAACAGGGCTTTCCTGACCCTGCTTGTCAGTCAAACATCAGCCCTGGTGGAATGAATGAATGCATGAATGAATGAGTTGTAAGACCTGTATAAGAGATTGTAACTACTAACTAAAGAGGAAAAGCACTTTCTAAGGCAAAGCCCAATGTTGTGTTTTTTAAATGTTTTCCCTTTTCTGGACTTTTCTGGCTTGGCTGTTCAGATGTGGGGGTGGGGGCTTGGTGGTGCAAAGATACCCGACCCCCACCATGGCACCAGGCTGGAGCCAAGGCCAGATGGGAAAGCGGGCCTTTCTGTGTCCTTAACAGAGGTGGCGGCAGCTTTGGTATTTCAAATGTCCTTCTGAAATCTGAATCCAAAATGGAACAATTTTTCAAGTAAATAATACCATTGATGTCAGTGTTGCTGCAGGAGGTTCAGCAGGCCCCAGAAACTCAGAGGTGAGGACGTGGTATTCTGGCTACACCAAGTCTCTGGCTCCACGAGGCCACCTGCCTTGCAGGGGAATGAACAGTCTGTGGGTACTTAAGGCATTGGCCTAGCTAAGAGACACATTTTTTTTCCTGATTATAATTGATAGTACCCCAGGGACATTCAAAAATGCCACACCTTGGGACCCTATGCTGTCATGGGCTTCGGGGGCCTGGGTCAAGAGTGAGAGGGTGAGGGGTGGTGGAGCCAGGGGGAGGAGTCTTGCAGCTGCAGGGGAGATAAGAAAGGGTCAGGGCCTTCTCTGAGTGATGGGCTGCCCCTGGCACCCGCTGAGGTACCGATTGGGATGGCTTCAGATTCCCATATTGGTTTCCTACTCGGCCAGGATTTGACGCAGATACTCCCCAGTTTGAGTTACAGAATCCAGATCATGGCTTCCTGAACTTTGGCTTCTTGGGCAGTTTGTGGAGGAGGGGGAGGTATTGAGTTCTCAAGAGGGGCCGGGCCCAGGGTGCGTTCAGAAGGCTTGGAGGAGAGTGGCCAGGATGGAGCCAGGGCTACTCCTCTGTGGCAGGAGTGGTGCCCCCACACTCAGGGACCCTTCAGCAGGGACCCCCTCCCATTGCCACCCAAGGATGGGAGGCACACTCTGGGACACCTCTCCAAGGAGAAAGTCTGAGTTTAGTGTGCGTATCGTATGTTTAACACCTCCCCGACGCTTGCTAAATTCTCTCTTAAACAAGGAGAGCAGACCTCCACTGGTAGGATGCAGTATCCACCCAGGATTTAATAGCATCAGCAGTCTGCCTTCTTTTTCTAAAGTTTTTTTAAATTGTTACTTTCTATTTATGACAGCTGTTACCATTTTTTTCCCATTTATGGTAGCAATAAAGTTTCACTCTAAAATAAGTTTATTTTGGTTGAAAAAAAAGTGAGCTCATTTGAATAAAGATTTTCAGTACTTTTTAGTACAGGTGTTCTGATCTCCAGGTGTGGAGGGAGGGAAAGAAACAACTGGAGTTTGGGAAACTCTCATCTAGTCCAACCTACCCACAGCAGAGATGGGTACACTGAGTCCCAGAAGAGAGAGGCATTGCCCAAGCACACACACCTCGTTATAAAGGACTGAGGCAGGGTAAAGGGCTCAGGGTTGGGGACTCCAGCCTTTTTCCACTTTGTCATCTCTTCTTTGTGAGGCCAGGATGTGAATGTCTCTCTCGGTGTGATCCTCACAAGGGTGGGGAAATGTGGGCTCATAGATCTGCTGCCGCCAGGGTCCTGGGGGCTCTGCAGGGGCTGGAACTGAGTGAGCCTTTTCATCTCTACCCCACAGAGCCGGTCACAGAATTGATGCTTAGTGAGAACCTGGTGAAAGGATAGATGGATGAATGGATGGCCAGAAAGAAAACTGGATATATGGAGATACAGATGGAGAGAGAAGGGGATGGATGGATGGATGGATGGATGGATGGATGGGTTGGTGGATGGATGGATTGGTGGATGGATGTGTTGGTGGATGAATTGGTGGTTGAAGAAGCTGATAAATGAATACATAGAGATATAGATGGGAAGAGAAAAGGATGAGTGAATAAATGGATGGATGGAGATGTCAATGAATAAATAATTTGGCTGATGACTTAGGATTCTCCCTGTCCCATTACCTACCCAAGGTTATTTTCATTCCTTTAGAGAACGAGCAGAAAGTTCTCTATGAGGAAAAGAATTAATGGTGATATTTCAGTTACCTTGATAGACTGGTAGTGACAGACAGACAGACAGACAGACACACAAACACACACATACTTTTCATTTACCAGTGAGACACTGAGGCAAACATAAATGACATTGCCCAGGAGTCCAGGGCCCGGGCTTCTCATTTGTTTTTGAAACTCACTCCCCAGACTTGGATGAGTTGTCTTCCTTCTCTGGGCCTCCATTTCCCCATGTGTAAAACAAGAGTGGGTGAGTCAACTAATTCTCACCCTTCCAGCATCCTGTGGCTCCTTTAAGGCCTGCCAGATGCCAAAGCTTCCCCATGCCCCGCAGTGTGGACGGCAGGTTCTGAATCTGTCAGATTGACTGGGCTTCTCTAAGAGGCGGGTGCTTTCCTGCAAGGAGATGTGCCAGAGCCAGCCAGACAAGCAAGTGGTCCCCGGGGGTAGCATCAGCATGGGCTCCATCTCGCTCTGCCTTTGGGACCAGCTTATGTAAAGGAGAGAGTATTGGAAAGACTGGTGACATGAGGTCAAGGCCTCAGTACCCTAAGGGATGCCTCCCTTCATATATAAAACTGTAATATGGAGGCCTGGACAAACAAAGATGGGAGGACAGGGCAGGGGCAGGAGGGAGAGGCTCCTGGGTTAGCCAGTCCTGGGTTCAGATCCTGCTCCTGCCACTTCTTAGCCTGTGACCCTGGGCCTGTTCTCCCAGCCTCTCTGAGCCTCATCATGCTCCAAAATGTGAGAAAAATGACCTCTCCCCTCGCTGGATCCTTGTGCAAGGTCGGGTGTAATAGATGCTAGCTTACTGTCCTTCCAGTCTGTGAACCACAAGGGAAGAGCCTGGATCTTCTTCATTATGAATTTCCCCACTTACAAAATGTTTATTAAGCACCTACCATGTGCCAGGCCCTCGACCCTGCTCTGGGAATGTGGTGGTGAGCTAAGGCAGACCTAGTGTCTGACCTTGTGGCCTTCACAGTCTGATGGCCATTTATCAAATGGTCACTCATATAAGTAGGAAATGTCACCTGAGATAGGTTCTGTAAAAAAGGGGGGGGGTGGAGGAGGGGCTACATCATGGGGCCCACTTTGTGTGATGATCCTGGGCCAGGGTCATCAGGGAGGTGACTCAAGCTGAGACCTGAAGCTATGCAGGTGGGGAGCAGGTACAGGTTTTGGGGGCAGGGGAGAGGCTGGGCAATGCAAAGGCCTTTTGGAGGAGGGGTGTGGCATGTTCCAGGACCAGTGGGGAAGCCAGTGTGGCTGCAGCAGGGGGTGGGGACCTGCATGGTCTCACACGAAGCTGGAGATGTGGCAGAGGCCTGACCACCCAGGGCCTCAGGGCCCATGGCCAGGGCTTTGGACTTTCTCCTGAGACAAATGGGGAGCCATTAACAGATGTACAGTGGAAGGGTGAGAAGTCTGCCTGCTGCAGGTAGAGAGTGGATGCAGGACTCCCAGAGGGAGGCTGAGAGCAGTGAGGTGGCCATGCCACCATCCAGGCAAGAGGCAATGGTGGCCAGACTGGGTGGTGGACACAGAGTGAACAGCAGCCAGGAGCAGCCCTCCTCCAAGCTCTGGAGAATGACTAATGTGCAGGGAAGAGATGCCTGTGAAGTCCTCTAGGACATCCTCTGCCTCCTTTCACAGCTCTCTCCTAGGGCCCTAAAGCTCAACCACAGCCCTACAACGGGAGGCAGGCCTCAGCGCAGGACAACTTCCCTGTAGTAGGGCATCCATGCATTAGTGAAAGTGATGGCATTCACAATTCCGACCCATGGACTTCACTGTTTACAATCTCCTTTCATAGCCTTTATCATAGTCGCTCCTCACAGCAACTGCCACGGTGGGAGAACCCAAAACCAGCCTCTTTCCTGCAACCCTTTGGAAGCAGAAAGGCAGTCACCATGGTAGGGACTGTGGTTACACAGTTGATGCTCGTTGTTTCTGGTAGTTCTGCTCTATAAAGTCACTGTGGGTGCTGAATTGGCAAGTACCGAACCTTTGCTCCTAGGAAATACAGGGTCAGGTTCCTGGGAACCTCTGGTCACAACATTTCCACCAACTGATCAATATATAACCTTGTTTTAAGTATTTTTTGTTTGTTTGTTTAAAGATACCTTATTTAATATCTATCGTTGGCTCATTAACGTTGGGCTCCCGGCCAAGGGCACCGTAACTCACGCCTGGATGAAGCTGCCTAACACACCGTTTTCTCCGTAGGGCACAGCCCGGCCTTCTTGGCTGAGGAACACAAAACAGCACGGCAGCACCACGCTTCGGGGCCATTTCAAACAGCAAAACCACCAACAGAAAGCACACAGAGGGGGAAATATGCGGTACCACACAGACTGCAGAAGGCACCCCTGCTTATGGGACGAGCTTGAAGCAGGAAGGCAGAACGTCACCTGGCTCGACCACCGCTGGGAACGCGCTGCCATTTTCCACCACTCTGCACATGCCTACAAATCACCGCAAAAGCACTATGAGTATTGATCTGGGTATATACATTATCTGGGTATATACATTTTAAGGAGGAGGCAAACTTGCACATATGGACTCCACAAAGAAGGAGGATGTGTTGATCATTCATTTGTTGATGGGGCACACTTCCCCCTGAGGGCCTTCCGTGTGCCACATGCCTCTCCGGTGCTTGGGAGACCACAGGTGTCATCTCAGCCGATCCTCACCTGCCCTGTGGGTAGAGGCTGTTGTTTTTCAGAGGCAGAGGCATAGAGGTTTGGTTGCAGGTGGAGGGTCCCACAGCTGGGAAGTGGCCGAGTAGGGACGAAACCCAGGGATGCTTCCTCCAGAGTCCAGCTCCACTGCCCAAGCTTCACCTGCATGGTCTCATTCTAAAAGCTGTTTTCACACCAAATCTCTTCAAGCCCTCTTTATTTCCCACTTCCTGCCAAGTAAGCAGTTCAGCTCACACACTATATTAATCCCTGGCATAAATTCATTTAAACAAAATATTGCCAAGCAACGCAAAAGCAGAAATCCTCTTACAACCCACATGGGTATCGATGCTGTGCATGTGGAAGGGCTGAGCCTCTTAGTGTCTGATTGTAAACACACCCAAATCTGTGACAAAGACTGGGCAAAGCCAGTGGAGAAGACACCAGGACAAACCTCTTATCCTCGGGGACAGACTGACCTCTTGCTGCCCGTCCATGGCTGGGAGTGTGGGGCGTTGCTCTTCGCCTGCTGGTTTGGCTGAGTCTGCCCCATCCTCGCAGACAGCAGCAGGCAACACTTAAACACTGGCCACCTTTGAGTGGTAACACAGCTTCATTTTAAAATTTTTTATTTTTAACTTTTAAGTTCAGGAGTACATGTGCATGTTTGTTACATAGGTAGACTTGTGTCATGGAGGTTTGTTGTACAGATTATTTCATCACTTAAGTATTAAGCCCAGTACCCAAAAGTTCTTTTTCCTGATCCTCTCCCTCTTCCCACCGTCCACCCACCAAGAGGTCCCAGTGTCTGTTGCTCCCCTCTACAGGTCCGTGTGTTCTCATCATTTAGCTCCCATTTATAAGTGAGAACATACACATGCAGTATTTGGTTTTCTATTCCTGCATTAGTTTGCTGAGTATAATGGCTTCCAGCTCCATCCATGAACCCTGCAAAGGACATGATTTTGTTCTTTTTTATGGCTGCATAGTATTCCATGGTGTATATGTACCACATTTTCTTTATCCAGTCTACCATTGATGGGCATTTAGGTTGATTCCATGTCTTTGCTATTGGGTAACACAGCTTTATGATCCTGCATATTTAATTTTCCAGAGCCCCAGTTTCCCCATCTGTAAAATGGCTCAGGGGAAGTTATTGTTATTAATACTCTCCATTTATACTGCACTTAAAACTTTATAAAGCACTTTCACACCCAGTGGTTGACTCCTCGTTTCTCCAGATTGAGAGGTAGGTAGTGCTATTAGCCCAATTTGGCAATGAGGAAAGCAAGGCTAAGTTTGTGGCGCGGGGTGGGGGGCAGTGAGCACACAGCCAGTGGGAGGCAGGGCTGTGATTTGAACCCACGTCTTTGGTTTCCCAATGGCACAGTCTTTCAACTACTTCCTCGGGTAGAGAAAGAATGATTTCTTCTTTTGGTGGATCAATTCCACATTGGAAAATGTGTTTCAGAATAGAAGGGAGTAGTTATGAGCACAGACCCCGAGCCACACAACTTGGTTTGCAGCCCTGCTGCGTGTCCTGGAGCAAGTTACTTACTCTATGTGTTTCAGTTTCTTTATCTGTAAATCTGTAAAGTAGCATCTATCTGGGAGGGTGGTAACAAGGGTTAAATGAGTCAGTATTTGTAAAGTGTTTAGTATAGGATCTGGTACTTAGTAAAATGCTACTTAAATACCTAGGCATAAATCAGAAGAAAAAACATTTGCAGAATTTGTTGTTGCTCAACACTTTTTATATCCTAATATGGCTGAACTACATGTTGATTTGTTGCAATTAACATTACTATTAATAGCCAAGTGATAGATCCATCTTTCCTTTAGGATAAACATTATTAACCCATTTTACAGATGAGGAATCCTGAGGCTCAGAGAGGTGACACGACTTGCCCAAGGTCACACAGTTGGCAAGTGGCACAGCAAGGCCTCCAATTGAGCTTATTCAGCCTGTGCTATTAATCAAGCTGCCACCCCTCTAATGAGTGGCATTCAAGCTCCTTGAGGTCCAGGCTTTGGGAAGGGAGATCTTTGCAAGGGGGCTACTGTGGACATGGTGGGACAGACCATATAAAGCGGCCCTCACTCCCAATCCCAGGCTGGCCCTGCAGAAGTCCTGGCAGCCTGGAAGACACCCTTGGGTTCCATACAATGGGCTCCTCCTCCCTTAGAAAGAAGGCCAGCGTCCCCTACATGCTAAGAAAGAAAGGTCAGAAATGTTTCCATATCAAATATAGCATCAGGATTAAAATCAGAGCAATATTTGGAAAGTGCCAGAAGATTTAACATGGCTTGAGGCTAATTTCCCAGTTTTGTTTCTTATAAAAGAGGTTTCAGGAGGGCTATCTTTACCCAAAGTGAGTTGCTACCAAAGATGAACTATTGTTGCACATCCAGAAGAGAGAATGGGCTTTGAACTTAATGTGAAGCAGGTCCCATGAGGTCCTCAGCCTGTACTGGGAGCCTCAGGTTCTAGGCTTGGCTTGACTGCTATCGCTGTGTGACTTTAGAAAAAATTTTCCCTTCTCTGTGCCTGAGGAGCAGTGGGGCAGGAGCCATGGGCTGAATCCAGCCTGCAGATGGTTTTTTGTGGTGGGCTTGGAGAGAGTTTTACATACTAGGAAAATGACATATAAAAGTGCAGATTTCTGGACTTTCGTAAAAAATGGGAATACTCGGTTCCTGGATCTCACACTCCCCACAAGATTAACAACTCTGGTGCTGAGTGTGACTACTCCCATAGAGAGGCCACAGTCTCCATCACTCCCAACTGCTCATCTCCCCGTTTTCACGCAGCTTGACATCAACATGGCCCTGGAGACATTTGAGTTTGCCATCCTGGGGCAGGCCAGTATCCTCTATGGGGCCTTTATGTGTTACGTTTACTGTTTTCAGGAATGTCCCTACACTGTATCTGTCTTTGTTCTAAGGCTCAGTGAAGTCAGGGATCTTACACAGGGATCCTGGCACACAGTAGGCACGTCACAAATTTCTGATGAAACACTCTGAGACAAAGTTAATGACTGTGGCAAGCTGGAGTAAACACTGGATGAGGAGTTGGCAGGGCCTGGCATTGAGCTCTGGCCTTGCCACAAAGGGACACTTGGCATGGGTGGGTCCTTTCCCCTGCCCTGGGTCTTTCTGTTAGCATCTAAAGAGGATGAGACAGCTCTGCCAGGTCCTCTGCAGGTGGCTCTGGGGACACAGCCCTGCACAGGGTCAGCCACTGGGCAAGTCCTGGCTGTGTCCCCGCAATGTTACTGGGCCTCTTTGTGGTGACAGCCCAGGAATAGTGAGGCCCAGTAGACCTGCTGCTTATCCCTGTTCCCCTGGTGGCTGTCCTGCTCTCCTCCTCTCGCCCTGACTGGCCGGAGGGGCACAGCCCTGCCATAAGGGTATCTGAGGACACTCAAATGGAGGTGGCCACGTCTCTGTGTGACTTCTGACCAGGTCCTCAGACAGCCTGGCTGAGCCAGGGCTCCCTCAACATGAAGCTGATGAAAAGTAAGGAGATGCAGGGGCTGGCTGGGAACAGGGGCCCTGAGCCATATGGGCCTGGGAGTGGAATCCTTGCTCTTCCACCTCCCAGCTGTGTGACCTTGGATGAGTGACTTAACCTCTCTGAGTTTCTCTCCCTTCATCAAGAAAATGAGAATTCTAATGGCTGTCTTATAGAATCGCTGTGGGGGTTAAATGAGTTAACACATATGAGTGCTTCCATGAATGCTATTTCTCCCACGCCGCCTCCACTTCCAAAAGTTTTCCCCACCAGGGTTGCCATCCACTGATGCAATAACAGCAGACAGGATGCCCTCCATCCTGGATTTGCCGCTCCTTCCCAGAAACAATCTGTTTCTCTTAGAAGTCTCATTCTACTGGAGACCTGTTAATAATGTTTCATTTTTTTTAAGTTAACAAGCCTTCATTTATTAATCAACAGGGACCAAAAAGGGCATCTATTAGTCACTAACACTTTAGTATGAATTTCTTCACATCAAATGCCTTCTTCTCTGATGGTAATACATGGGGATAGAAATTTTAATGCAGGAAGGCCATGATGTTGAAGCACTAGGCCCTTCACAAGGGCAACCAGTATGCAGGAAAAACTGAAAACCTGCCAGGGGAGGTAGACTAACTTAACTTTTAATATTCCAGCACTTTCTGAAATAATAGCTCTGAGCAACAACGCTTAGGTAAGCCTGCACCCTTGGGCACAAGATCCTCCGTCCAGTTTCCATTCTATAGTTGAGGCAGGGCAGCCTCTATTGGCTGTCCCCCCAACAGTTATTCTCCTCCCCATTCTCCATGCTGCCAAGACATAACAGAGACAAGAAATGCCTGATACTCACTTTCCTAGATTCCTTCCCAGCTAAGGGTGGCCATCTGACCCATTTTAGCCATTAAGACTTCTGCTCAAAGGATCCCAGGTAAGAATGCCCCACCCCCCAACCCGATCAAGAGAGAGAGACGCACAAGGAGAACCCTTCTTCCTTGCCGCCTTTCTGCCTAACTTTGGATGCTTCCCTGTGAGGAGGTGAGGCTTGAACCCATGGCAGCCATTTTGCAACCATGAGGCTGACACAATGAGGTGATGCCTGAGTTCCTTTCTGAATCAACCCAGGAACTTCCCACTACCAGGTACTTATTACTTTATTACTTTCAATCACATGTTCTGTTATTTACAGGCGAAGTGCTCCTAAGTGATGCACCAGGCATCTGAGGCTACATGACTTGTTTACGGCCATCTCACTGTCAGTTGGTGGTAGCTGCATGGTGAGACCCTGGTTTCCATGGTTCCAATATCTGCCAGAGCACCATATCCCAAGGTGACCCCACTGGGGCCGTGTCCAATTCAGCCTTGGAAACATCCCCAGGGGTGGCCCAAACAACTTCTCCACTAGGAAAACACAGCTTCCATGGCCTCTCACAGATGCCCCAAGTCAGTCCCTGACCCCAGCCAACTGAACAATCTCCCTGATTCCAAAAAGAGGCCCAGGATCTTCTCTGTGGCTTTGAGAAAACATAATTTTGGGGTCACTGTGATATACAGAAAATATAAACCACATCTTTGGGAGCCTCCAGTCATAGGCTTTGAGGGCTGAGCCCAGTACAAGTCATTTGAGTCAGTCCCCCGCCTCCAGCACGGTGACCTGTCTTCTCCACAGAAGAGTGCATGAATGCCTTCTGAACCTTGACCCCATGACAAGTCACCAGGAAGGAACTTTACTCCCCTAAAGGAGCTCCCCTGTGAGCCTCCTGGCAGCCAGAACTCCACCATTAGCATGCGTGCTGTCTGCCAAAATACAAATCTCCACTATTCCTAACTATGAGCTTCAGGGAACTTTCTTGAGGGGAAGGTTTGGTGGGGAAGCCCTGTTATGTGGAACCAGGGCTTTTGTTCAGAGGATCAGAGGGTTGCGGTGGGTGTGTCAGGGAGACACAACAGCATATGGGATTGGTTGTTCCTATGTGATAGAAGAAAGGGCCTTCCAACACTCGCAGGAGCCCAAGATAAATGTCCCTGGGAATCGGGATGGCATCACTGGCCTCTCTGTAGGAGACAATATGGAGCAGGGGGTACTGTGAGGATATGGAGAGTGTCACTACTCAGCTCAAGGTTGCCTGAGCTTCCAATTTTCAAGAGAAGTTGGAAATCCAGGTACTTCCATGGCATCTCTCAATTTGCGGATGTTGGCAACTAATTCCAGTTTAAAACCCATAGCATTCAACATAGTCATGGGATTTGCCTGAAGCCCTGAGTTTGGAGTTTGGAGTCTCTGGTTGAGAGTTCCAGTGGTTAGGAATGTTGCACCCCAAGTAATCAGAAAACAGCTCTAAAAGCCTCCTGCATTTCCCTTCCCTCCTCTAGTGACAGACTGAGGACACCAGGCAACATGACTTTCCAGCTCTTAGGTGCCTACAGCGGTGAAGTTTCTCCATCCTGCTTATGTGCCAGAGACTGTAAAGCCCATCTTGTTCCCCTCTCCCTCTCCAGTGTTCTGAGCCCTCCAGATGGCAGGGACAGACAAGAATCAGAAGCAGCTGCCTAGAATGATCTGCCACAATTTGGCCTTGGTGGAAAATTCCACTAGCACCTCCCAGGTAGCATTTTTGCACGCGACAAGGACGCAGAATCCACAGGCCTCCTTCCATACAGCTCTGTGCCTGCCTGACCAGGATTGTGCCCTCTCAGTCATTCTCATCAATCCCTGCCAGCTTTGCTCTGACCAGGTCGGGCTGGAGTCGGCAAATGATCCCCCGGTGGGTATTTCATAAAGCACTCCCTGGCCTTAGCTCAAAGAGATTCCTGCTGGCAAGGGAGGCTACAGTGGCGGCTGCAAGTGTCACTCCCAGGCCTTCCTGCTGAGCCTCTCAGGGATGAGCCTCCAGGCAGAGGGCCCCCTGCACCTACCCAAATGGATGCCCAGGGCCCTAAATTCTGCACAAGTGCTCAGGGATGCAAACTCTGCCATTTAGCAGCCTGGAGACCTCTTACACTTAAACTTCTAAGAGGTGGATGAAAGCCTCTGCCTGCCAACCCCACAGGGGTCAAGATGTGGATAAGACTGGCACGTGATGTGCTATTCCAATGTAAAGGCCAGTCTCTTCCTGCAGCCCATGAGCATTCTCCCAGCATCAACTCCCCCGCTTTTGCCAATAATGACATGCCGCTTCACTCACCCAAGCACTCCTGCCTCAGAGTGCTAGGGACCTGCAGACAGAAATGCAAGGTGACAGTAGGGCAGGCTGTGTCATTTCCCAGGAGATGCACAGCCTCTCCTTTTAGGACTTGTCTTGAAAGGCTGGCTTCATACTCAAACCTCCTTCCTGGGCTGCAGGAGGCTAGGAGATTGGGCTCACTCAGGCCAAGGGGGCTGGATGTCTAAGACCCCAGGGAGATTAGGAAGAACTTCTAGAAAGAGGAATTGTTCTAACGGTCAAACTGTTTCATTGTTTCCCTGACTTAAACTGCTTGGGAACTTCTGTTTCCAGCCAAGAAGGAGCAACAGAGACCAGATTTGCCCTCTCACCTGCAAAAAATGAAAAAATGAGCAAAATATACAAAACAACAGTTTGTTTGCATGATGCTGGACATCAGACAACAATGGTCAATGATAACTGAGAGATGAAAAACAAAATAGGTAAGTCAGTGATTGTCCCAAACACTGCCTTGAGAGGGTTTCAAGGCCATGGTTCAGACTGGGGGGTACCCAGGTGGAGCCTGGTGGACTCTGAGTTGAGGAGATGGAGCTAAGAGTCCAGGACAGAGCATCAGAGAGGAGAGAGCTGCAGAGAGCTACAGAGAGAACCCTGGAGACCTGCAGAGGGTCCCTCTTGAGTATTCAGCTAAGTGCTAATCAGGGCCTGTGTGTGAGAAACCTACCCAAGTCCAGGGAAGGAACCACTGGAAATAATTAGTGGGAGCAAGGCCTGGCAGTCAGACAGGGTTGGAAATAGTGCCTGTTTCCATTAGCCAGACTGGGATACCTCAAGATTCATGGACATTGAGTTGAGTATTCAGAAGGGTCTTGCCTCAGCAGTGGGGAACAATTAACACTAGACTTAGCACTGCTCTATCCCTATCTAACAAATATTAAAAACAAGACCCAATAGGATCAAACTGTCTCCAAGTATCTTAACTATGTCCCAGATGTAGCTCAAGAATATTGGTCAGATTACAAAAATGTCTAGTACCCAACAAGGTAAAATTCACAGTGTCTGGTATCCAATAAAAATTTACGAGGTATGCAAAGAATCAGGACATTACAATCAAAGTGAAAAGATAAATGAATCAATAAAAACTGACTCAGAACTGAATCAGATGTTAGAATTAGCAGCCCAGGGCATTGTAACAGTTATTATAACTATATTCCATATGTTCAAAAAGTTAAGACATAGAAGATATAACAAAACCACAAATCAACCTGCTAGAGATGAAAACTATGATGTGTGAAATGAAAAAGACAATGGATGGGCTCAATAGCAGATTAGACACTGCAGAAGGAAAGATTAATGAACTTGAAGATAGCAATAGAAACTATCCAAAATGAAACCCAGAGAGAAGAGAGAATAAGAAACTGAAAAGAGTATCAGTGAGCTGTGGGGCAGCTTTAAGTGGCCAACCACATATGCAACTGGAGTCCTCAGAGGAGAAGAGAAAGGAGAGGCAGTGCAGAAACAAACATTTGAGAAATAATGCCTGAAAATTTTCCAAATTTGATAAGAACTATAAATACACAAGCCTAAGAAGCTCAAAGAACCCCAAGCACAAGAAACATGAAGAAAGCAACACCAAGGCACATCAAAATTAAATTGCGGAAAACAAGTGGGAGAGAGAAAATCTTAGAAACAGCCAGAGAAAAAATGTGTTGTAACAGAAGAACAAAGATAATGATGACAGATTTTTTTCACTGGAAGCAATGCAAGTGAGAAGACAGTGGGGCAACATCTTCAGATGAAAAGAAAAAAGAAGAAGCACACTGTATACACACCAGTGAAAATATCTCTCAAAATCAAGGTAAAATAAAAACATTTTTAGACATAAAAAGCTGAAAGAATTCATCACCAACAGAACTGTACTATAAGCAATGTTAAAGCAAGACTTTCAGACAAAAGGAAAATAACAGATGGAAATATTGCTCCTCATAAGAAAGGAAGAGTATTTAGCAACTACATAGGCAAATATATAGGATTTAAAAAACATTTAAAATGTTAAAAAAGATAATGCTATCTACACAAAAATGACAACAAAGAAGTGTCGTGTTTAAAATACATGCAAAAGTCAAATGTATGACAATAATAGCATAAAGGTTGAGGAGGAAAAATCGAAGTATACTTTTGTAAGGCATACTGCATGTGAAGCGGTATAATATCACTTGAAGGTAGACTGTGATAAGTTAAATATGTATACTATACATGCTAAAAACACCACTAAAGTAACAAAATACAGAATTAGAGATAATAAGCTAACAAAGGAAATAAAATAATATAAAGATATCCAATTAATCCCAAAGACAACAGGTAATAGGGAAAAAGTGCACAAAAACACGAGACAAATAGCAAGATGGTAGATTTAAAGCTAACCATATCTATGATCTCAATAAATGTAAGTAGTCTAAACTCCCCAATTAAAAGGCAGAGATTGTCAGATTGGATTAAAAAGCAAAGTACAACTCTACGTTGTCTCTAAGAAATGTGCTTCAAATATAAAGACACAAATAAGTTGAAAGTAAAATGATGGGAAAAGATATGCTATGCTAACATAATCAGAAGCTGAAGTGGCTATATTTATATCAAAGTAGATTTCAGAGCAAAGAATATTAGCAGGGATAAAGAAGGTAATTTCATAATGCTAAGGAAGTCCATTCATAAAGTGGAGATAGCAATCTTAAATGATTAAGCATCTAATAAGGCAGCTTAAAATGCATGATGCAAATATTGATGGAAATACAAGAGAAATAGAGAAATTCACAATCATAGTTGGAGATTTCAATACTTCTCCCTCAAAAATTGATAGAACAAGGGACAGAACTATTGGGGTAAACGTTTGCAACTTTAGGCAAAGTTGGGCAAATATTTGTTATGTACATCACCAAAAGCACCATCCACAAAAGAACAAATAGATAAGTTGGGCTTCATCAAAATTTAAAACTTCTGCTCTCAGAAAGACACTATTAAGAAAATGAAAAGTCACCAAAAGCCCAGCAGAATTCACTCCAGATGGCTCCAATGAGGGACTTTAATGCAGGCATGGGGTTATGGGAAGAATATTGTTCATTCTGGCTACTATAACAAAATACAATTAAGTGGGTAGCTTATAGACAATAGAAATGTATTTCTCACAGTTCTTGAGGCTGAGAAGTCCAAGGTCTAGGTGCCAGCAGATCTGGAGTCTGGAGAGGGCCTCAGACAGTGCCTTCTCACTGTATTCTCAAATGGTGGGAGAGACTGGCTGGTTCTCTGGAGTCTCTTTTATAGAATCACTAATACCCGTTATGAGGGCTTCTCCCTCAAGACCTAATCACCTCCCCAAGGCCCCACCTCCTAATACCAGAACCTTGATGGATGGGACTTCAACATGGGCATTTTGAGGGGTCACAAACATTCAGACCCTAGCAGATATCAAGGCACCCAGAGACTAGCGACTGGGTGGGGAGTTGTTGCCACACCTAGGCCTGAAGGGACAAGGAGGAGAAAGAGTGTCGGTGGAGGCCAGTGACTGCTGGAACCATGACAGAGGCCTCAAATCAGAAAGGGGGTGAGGAAGAAATGCCTGACCTTTCTCTCTCCTGCCACCTTCTAGTCTCCTGCTGATACCTCTCATTGCTTAAACTCAAGCTAAGGCTGGAGGGCAGAAGTGCTCAGGGGTGCAGTCCCTAGAGATCAGCCTCCCTGGGCACAGAGCAAGGTGAAGAGGGGAGAATGGCTCTGAGTAGGGACAGAGGGTGCCGCACATCCAGGCTTTCTTGGGGACTATTGGTGTTTTTGCCCTGAAAGTCTAGACTTTTCCCAGGAGACCTTTTAGGCTTAGGCAAATTAGGATGGTTGGCCACCCAGTGCGGTAGTGAATGGGAATCAGCCAGCGCTGGGCGATGTTGTTATTCCCCTTGTACTGACGAAGAGACTGAGGTCTGAGAGGCTGAGCTACTCATCCACAGGGCAAGGAAGCAGGATTTGAACTGATGTCTATCTAAGGTGCTCTTTCACCCTACCGGACTTGCTCTGAAGGTAGGGAATTATTGGGGAACTACGTCAGAGGTCAGGACAGAAAGGACAGGGGTTTCCAGGGGACAGACAGACACAAGTGGTCCAAAGGAAGGTGAAGATAGCACAGCACCTCTCTAAATCGGCCTCTGCCTTCTCTGTCAAGGAGAGTCATTTTCAGGCTGCAAATACTGCGGATGGGGCACTGGAGGCAACAAGGGGAAGGCACTGGCTTGGGAACTCTTGGTTTCTCTAGGGGGCTTGTCATTTTGTGGCCACTGAGATGAATGACATCCTGGAGAAGTGCAGGCATTGTGACATGATCTCAGGGATCTGAGACCTGGGGGAGGCCAGAAGGCAGGAGAGGGCAGAGGCTTCAGGGAGAAGGCAGTTACCTTCACTGGGATTCCCAGAAGGCTTCTGGAGGAGGAGGGCCCTTGTAATAAGGAAAGAGTGTGGGGAAGGCTATGATGTCCTCACCCCAGCCCCCATTCCCCAGCCCATTCCCCATTGCTGCCTCCTGCCTGCTTTCCTAGGGCTCTCCAGGCAGACAAGAGTAACACGGGGGCATGGTGTTTGAACATTCAAGGTCTCTCCTGATGTTTTGGAGGAAATGTTGTAGAAAGGAAGGCCAGATCATAGTACAGAGGGATTCAGATTGGTTGGATCATCAAATGAATTGGAAGTGTTATCCCAGAGGGGCATCTCTGATAGCATGCCACGTGGCTCTGTCCTCAGAGCCCCTTCAACATGGCCATCAGTGATGTGGAGGACAATGTGAATGGATTCCTGACCAACAGTGGGCGTGTGTGACCCAAGGCAGGAAGGATTGGGGTATACCCAGGATGACTAGCAATTGAACTCAGGGAAACTAACAACTTTGGGACCTCAATTGAACTGGAAGGAAACACACAGAGGACCAGAAACGGAACAGGATACACTACAGCAGGGGTGCAGGTAGAAGATGGGGCAGCATAGCTTTTGTAGACAACTATTTGCTCAGAAGAGCCTAAGGTGGGATGCTGTAGCCAAGAAAACTAATCCCACCTGGGACCAGCTGACTAGAGGGGTAGTGTCTAGACTGGGGATTGCAAACTCAGGCTATCCAGGAGACAAGTTGATGACAAGTGAGAGGGCTGAGTGGGGACTGCTGCAAACGGAGAGTCTCAAGTCTCATCTCACATGGACAGCTGACCCTCAGCCCTAGCAAAGGGTGGCCCAGTATATGGGGGCCCAAGTCCCTAAATTTTCCAATTTTTAAAAAAGAAGCTGGAAATCAAAATTCAACTCTCTGATTTTTAAATACTAAATATTTTTTCTAGTTGTTACCATTGTTTTCATCTGCTTTTGGCCAAAGAGAATACATCCAGGGGCCAGATCTCGCCTTTAAGATGCCAGTTGGCAATGTCTGGTCTAGAACAAGAATGGAGAGTATTCTCTTTCTGGTTGCTCTGCTCTAACTTGGATGCAGCTGAGGGTACATCTCTGGGAGGGAGATGTGCTGTGAAAGGAAGGAGTTCTGAGGGACCAGGAAAGGAGGGCATGGAGATGTTTCCAGGGAGAAGCGAAGTCTAAAAGAGTAGGAGAGAAACAGATGAGCCACTGTGTCTGATTGACTCATCTACCCATCTATTCATCCAACCATCCACCTACCCACTCATTTAACTACCCACCCATCCATCCATTCACCCATCCATCCATCATCCACCCATCCAACCATTCATACATACGTAAACCCATTCACTCACTCACCCATCCACCCACCCACCCACCCACTCATCCACCCATCCACCCATCCACCCATTCATCCATCATCCACCCCTCCACCCATTCATCTTTCCATCCCTCATCCACCCCTCCACCCATCCCTTACTATACTGTTGTAGTTAAGAGCATGGACTCTGGAGCAAGACTGCTTAGGAGTGAATCTGGCTCTGTCACTTCCTGGTTGTATAAACTTGGGCAAAGTACTCAACTTCCCTGAGCCTCAATTTCCTCATCTATAAAATAGGGAGGATGAAAGTAGTGTTTCGAGGATTAGAACAGTCTATTCATTTACAGCACTTTGAACAGTACCTGGCATGTTGCAAGTGCATCATATAGGGGAGCTATACTTGGCCATTAGTGTTGACCCAAGAGTCATTTACAGAGTCCCAGCCAGGGGCTAGGCACTGTATTGGGTGCTGGGTGATGGATAAAGCAGGCACAGTCACTGGCCTCAGGAGCCTGTAGTCTCTTGGAAGAAACAGAGCAGCAACCAGATAACTTTACAATCTCACCCTATAGAACAAAAAAGACACTGTGTACATGTACACCCACACACGTACACACAATGTCTGGCCTGTGTAAAACCCAGTGGAGCTCTGTGCTCACATATCATCAAAATAATCCCTTTCTATGTTTAAAAAACACATGATTTTTCATGACCCATTCACCTGGAAATAATCACAGGTATGCATAGAGATTTAGCTAAAAAAAAAAAGGTGCAGCATGAAACAATGCCCGTGGCTGATCTGCTTTGGGTCCCTGCCATGGTGGGCTGGATGTTTCATATGTGTGACCACAGAGGATTCCTAAGCTCCACAATAGGGTAGGGAAGTAGCTCTGGTCCCCCAGCCCTGAGCTCAGCACCTCCTGCCTCCTCCCCATACACTGAGGGAGTCTACCAAAGGGGTGTGCTCGCCTGGTGCCCAGGTCTTGGTCTCTAATTAATCGTTTTCCTCTAACAGGAATCAGAGATCCTGGGAGAAATGGTTGACAGCAGGGCTGGGGCAGGCCAGGTTTAGGATGAGCAAGGAACATCTTGTTATGCCGGAAAGTCAAGGAGATGCTTAAATACGCACTCACACAACAACAACAACAACAGCAAGGCAAAGATGAGGCATGTCACAAGGACACAAACGCCAGCTTGTAAGGACTCCCAGTGGCCAAATCTGGGATGATGTGGCACCAAAATAATTAATACAGTAATTAACTATAAGTCTTTGGGGACCCAAACCAGGAATTCATGAGTTCACATAGAAGAGTGGATGCATCTGTGAATCCACGGGAGAGAACGGAGAGCTCTTGCTTGAAGTAGCATGCCGAGGCCTGTTTGTTTGATAAATGTGGAATGCGGGAGTTGCAAAATCAGCAATCATAGTAAAGATGGATCAAGCAAGAATAATCAATGGAGGCCAAGTCCAGGGGAAACTTTGTGGAAAAGCAGCATTATTTGCCTAGTCTTCAAGCATCTCCCCACAGACTGGGGAGAAAATAATAATGATGCAGTGGAAAAATTAAATGACACCTTGTCTGGATGGTCAAAATTCCCATCTCCATTGTGGGGCACATGGCATCACATGCCTGGGAAAGACAGCACCACTGAGGTGGCATTCCAGCTGAGAATGCATCACCGTAAGTTAATCAAGAGGAAACAGACAAACCCCAAATGAGGAACATTCTATTAAAAAGCACAGGGATTATATTCTTCAAAAAATTTCAGCGTCATAAAAGACAAAGAAAGGCTGGGCAAATGTTCCAAATTAAAGGAGGCTTAAGAGATATGACAACCAAATGCAGTATCTGATCCTAGACTGGATCCTGTGCTGGAGGAAAAAAAAATGGGTCAATTGACAAAGTTGACAAAATAAGGGCATCAGATTAGATCAAAATATACATCAGACACCCAAAGCAAAAGCAACAAAAAGGAAATAGATAAATTGGACTTCATTAAAATAAAGCACTTTCATTCATGAAAGGACATTATCAAGAAAGTGAAAAGACAACCTACAGAATGGGAGAAGAGGCTTGCAGATCATTGATCTAAGAGTCTAATATCCAGAATATAGAAAAAACTAATACAACTCAACAATAAAAAGGCAAACAACCCAATTTAAAAATGGGCAAAGGGCTTGAATAGACATTTCCCCAAAGAAGATGTACAAATAACCAGCAAACACATGAAAATATACTCAACAACTTCACCATCAGGAACATGCAAATCAAAACCACAATGAGATCACACCCACTAGAGTGGCTATAATAAGTTAAGGAGAAAAGTTTTGGCAAGGGTGTGGAGAAATTGGAACCCTTGTACATTGTTGGTGGGAATAGAAAATGGTAGCTGCTAAGGAAAACAGTTTGGCAGTTCCTTAAAAAGTTAAACATAGAATCACCATCTGACTCAGCAATTCCACTGCTAGGTATATGCCAAAAAGAATTGAAAACAGGGACTCAAACAAATATAGATACACATATGTTCACAACAGCACTGTTCACAAAAGTCAAAAGGTGGAAGCAACCCAAATGTTCATCAAATGATGAATGGATAAACAAAATGTAGTGTGTACATACAATGGAATATTATTCAACCATGAAAAGGAATGAAGTACTAATACATACTCCAACTAAATGCTAAATGAAAAAAGACCAGACACAAAAGGCTGCATATTCCATGATTCTATTTATATGCAATGTCTAGAATCAATAAGTCCGTAGAGACAGAATGCAGATCGGTGGTTGCCAGGGGCTGGAGGGAGAAGACACAGGGATAAACTGGTTAATGCAGATGGGTTTTCTTTTGGGGTGATGGAAATGTTTTGGAACTAGATAGAGGTGGTGGCTACACGACAATGTGAATGTACTAAATGCCACTGAATTATTTCCTTTAAAACGGTTAATTTTATGTTATGTGAATTTCCTCTCAACAAAAAAGTATCATATCATATCAAAATGTTAATTTTATAGAATGTATAAATTGCACTACAGTTATATAAGAGAATTCCCTCTTCTTAGGTAATATACCATGAAGGATTTATGGGTTAAGGCATATGTTGAATGCAAGTTATTCTCAAAAGGTTTAGGAAAAAAATACTATGTATGTCGGGGTGGGGCGGGGGGGGGGAAGAGAGAGAGAGAGAGAATGTGTGACTATGGTAAAGCAAGTGGGGTAAAATGTCAACCATAGGTGAATCTAGGTAAAATACATGGTTTTTCTTTGTAGTATTCTGTGAGTTTGAAATTATTGCTAAGTAAAAAGTTAAAAATAAAAATGGAGGGGGGTTGTACTCAAAATAAGCTAGTGGGAGAAAGCTTTGAAGGACTTTACTGGGGCTGTTGATGATATGTGAGTATGAACAGTGGATTAAGCAATAGCAGTGGAATAATGTTAAGTTTGCAAATTTTGATCATTTCACAGGGCTTATCAGAGAGTGTCTTTGTTCTTAGGAAGTGTATACTAAAGCATTTAGAGGTGAGGTGTAAGGAGGTTTGCAACTTATTCAAAAGATGCATCTCTACATGTGTGGACGCACACAGATAAAGCACACGAGGAAAGTAGAAACAATGGTGCTTCTGGTTAAAGGACACAGGAGTTCTTTGTATTGTTCTTGCAATTTGAGATTTCACCCAAAAAAAGTCACAAAAGTAAAAAAGGAGTCAAAGTGGAGGCAGGCCTGAGGGATGAGGTCTGTGAATTGAGTCTGCATCTGTCTCCACTAATCATCCTGTATGATGCCTGGAAAATTTGTAAGCATGTCCCCTAAGGTCCCAATTTCTTCATCTTTTGTTAGTTCCAGCTGGGGTGATAATTGGGTTTCCTTTCATTCTCAAATGTTTCAAAGCCTCTTATGTGACCAGGAAAGCATCAAAGGGTGAGCTGGGAGGCTCCACCCTTCTCCTGTGTGTGACAGAAGACCTGTGGCATTGTGGCATTCACAGGACCTTTGATGTGTTCCCCTCGAACCTGGGAGGACCCACTTGATCCTGGGTGGGACCCCTGTTGCAGACATTGACACATGCAGCCTGGCTAGTTGGCAGCTGCTGTCTATCACAGGCGACCTGAGAGCCCCAGAGAAGACCCCGCCCAGAAACTTCGTCCAAAGCCCACTCCTTCTGCCTATCTGGAGAGAGTTCTGGCCGATATCAATGTTTGTGAGAGCCTGTACAAATTGCCTATTCGGGCATGTCGATGGCCTTCCCTAAATCGCTAAAGACTCCTAGGTTTCTGCAAATCAGAGTGGTTTCTGTCCTTCTCACGTTGTCCTGGGGATACTTGAGAGGTCACAAATGCTGAAATGATGATGCTGGCACCTGCATCGCTTCACTCCCCAAATTCTCCTTGCCTGGAATCCTTTCCTCTCTTCCTGTCCCATCCCAAACCGTCTCATCCTGGAGACCCAGCTCAAGTCCCTCCACCTCCCCAAGTCAGCCTGGATGCTTGGGAGACCATTAAGACACCCCCGATCTTCTGGCTTCCTGTGACGTTTGCGATTCCTGTTTCATGGCTCAATTCCATATATATCTTTTGCTTGTCGTCACTTCCTGAGTGTGTTAGGCTCTGTGAGCTCTTAAGAATGGGGGCCTCTATCAGCTGTTTCTTCATTCACCCCCTCTTTACCCCCAAAGCCCCTCCCTGGCGCCACCCACCCAGCGGACATTCAATAACACTTGCTGACTAAAGCGAGGAAGCAGAGTGCGTTACATAATGGGAATGATCCTTGAGAAAGATTTTTCCGACAGCAGAATAAAGGATGGGCTAGAGAAAAACCAACAACAAGCCCATCAATCATTGTGCGTTTATTGAGCATCTCCCGTTTGAGGCGCTCCACTAAGAGCTTCAGAGGATTCAAAGACAGATAAGGCACCCCTGCCTACTCCCACAACTCCCACCGGAACAGAATTCAGGTTGAGGAGACAACATGTGGGGCGTTACATAATCATACAAGGCAAGAAGCGCCCTGCAAGTGCACAGCATCAGAGGTCGGCACAGCAGGATGTGATTAATTGCCAGGTAAATGATGGACTACAAAGGGAAATTATGTGACACTGTGATTCAGCAAAGCAGTGGGGTTCCAGGGCTTGGTGGGAGCAATGGGGGTGAGGGGGAAGGGGGGCAGTCCCTTCTGCAGTACAACTATTTGGGAAAGGAAAAGATTGTGGAGAACAAGGAATCTGAGCTGTGTCCAGCCCATGGGGAGGGTTTCCATAGGTGAAGACAAGAAGGCATGACTGGCAGGGAAATGGGCCCACTAGAACAATAAGGAAGGAGAGGAGATGGACTCAGAGGACTTGGGCAAAGAGGAAGGCAAGTGGTGGATGTGAGGCAGGGAAGGCAGAGTGGGGTGGATGGGAAAGGGTGCTGACATCTCACCGTGAGATCAAACAGGCCTTAGCTCTCTGCTTTATTTTGTTTGGTTTTTCTTCTCTCACTTCCCGTAATCATCTATGTTCAAAACTTGCCATTGAAGAAGCCAAGGCACAGATTTCATAATAAGAGGATGGCTGGGACTGGTCCCCATCCCATGTATTGCATCAACTGCTGTGGAGAAGTAGGGGGGATGAACATGAGGAGGGTCCCCTGTATCTGTCCCCAGCAAGGAGATGGCCCTGCTAAGGTTTCAGAGAATGAGGCAGGCGGTGAGCAGCCGATGGAGAGCTCTCACTTGGAAACTCAGGCTGGGGAAGCCAAGGAGAGGATAGTAGATGTTCCTAGGACAGTGAAGGCATCAAAGGAAGGAATAGTTTTTCCTCAATAGAGGAAGTCTGAAGAAGTTTGAGAAGAGAGGAAAGGAAGTTGATGGTGATGAATAAAAGAGCAGGCAGGTGAAGAGATAAAACTCCATGGGCAAACTCCAGAGAAGAGCACAAAAGAACTCTTCTCTCACAGGGGAAAGGGAGGCAGACATCCAGAAAAGGTGAAGGGAAGAGGATGAATTCCACACACAATGGTCTTCATCTTCTGATGCCGGGCTGCCCTCTGCTTTCCCACGTAATGCACCTGAAAAGATGTCGGCAAGAGAAAGTGGAGGACTGGCAATAGAGCAGGGAGTGCAACTGGCTGCGGAGATGGGCGCACTTGGGCATATAAGTTGGGAGGAGAAGGTGATTATTGTCAGCAAATCAGCAAGGAGATCAGCCTGACGGTTGCTGGCTGTCCCCAGCTGGTTGCCCTTGAGCTAGATCACCACTGACTTCTGCACCCACACATCCGATGGCAGTGGTTCTGTTCTTAGCTGGATTGACCTCTCACCTGCTCTCAACCTCTTCCCCACCCCTCCACCTGGAGACAATCTCTTCCCTTGGCTGCCCTGACTAACACCTTCCCGGCTTTCCTGACTAACACTTTCCTGGATTTCTTCCAACATCTCTGGCCATGCTTTCTCTGTCACCTTTGTGGAAACACCTTTCTCCTCCCAGCATCAATGTGGGAGGCCCCTGAGGCTTGGGCCTAGGCTTCCTGCTGTTCCCTGACTCTGCTATCAAGGCCCATGGCTTTGACTTCTACATATTCACAAATCCAACTTTCTATCTCCAACCCATACTTCTCGCCAGAGCCCCAGTTTCTTAATTGATATTTCCACCTGGACAACTCAAAAGCCACTCATGCTCACTGTGACCCAAGCCGACCTCAGGACTCCCAAACTCCCCCAAACCTGGTCCTGGGTTCCTTCCCTATCTCAGAGAAAGTACCACTTTCCATCCCACTATGTCATCCAGAGACATAACCTGGGAGAAACTCCAAGAGCTTTGCTTTCAAATCACCAACACTTCTCCCAGCACCAAATCCTACCGGTTTTCCATCTCTGGTCTTTCCCAAATCTCTTCACTTCTCCCTACCTCCATTTCTGCCCCTGGTCCCAGGCCATACTACCAATCTTCTTCTCTGGGCCACAGCAGAAGCTTCCTCATTGAGTCTTCTTGCATCCTCTCATCATCTTTCCAATTCATTTTCCACACAGCAGCCAGAGATGACTATGACCACGTTGATTCACCAGTTGCATAAACCCTTCATTTGGCCTCCAGCCATTTTCAGAGTATAGACCTGCACCTCCGGTGCAGCAGCCACTAGCCGTTTGTGGCCATTTAATTTTTTTATTATTATTATTTATAGAGATGGGGTCTTCCTTTGTTGGCTGGTCTCAAACTCCTGGTTTTAAGCGATCTTCCCACCTTGGCCTCCCAAAGTGCTGAGATCACAGGTGTGAGCCACCACATCTGGCATAAATTTCAATTAATTAAAGTGAGACATCAAAAGTTCTGTCCTTCAGTCATACTCACCATATTTCAAGTGCTCATGTTGGTCAGTGGCTATTATACTGGACAGCACAGTTGCAGAATATTTCATCATCACAGAAAATTATATTGGATACCACTGGTATAGACAGAACTCCCTAAAGGGTCCCATAAGCCCACAGGGTCTGTCCCCTGCTCACCCCCCAAGCCTCATCTTATGTCATCCTTCTGCCAATTTCTCTGATCCAGCTCTACTGGCTGACAAACTCTCTTCCAGCACAGGCCTTTTGCATATGCTGTTCCCTCAGATGGAGCATTCCTCTCTCTTATTAGACTAGTTAACTCCCATTCTCTCTGACCTCAGCTCAGGAAGGGAGGGGATGAGATGGATGGGTGAATGGACAGATGGGTGGATGGATAGGATAAATGGATGGATGGATGGTGATACGGTTTGGTTGTGTTCCCACCCATATCTCATCTGTGGGAGGGACCTGGTGGGAGGTAATTGAATCATGGGGGCAGGTCTTTCCCATGCTGTTCTGTTCTCCTGATAGTGAATAAGTCTCACAAGATCTGATGGTTTTAAAAAGGGGAGTTTCCCTGCACAAGCTCTCTTCTCTTGTGTACCACCATGTGAGACATGCCTTTCACCTTCCACAATGTTTGTGAGGTCTCCCCAGACACGTGGAACTGTAAGTCCAATGAACGTCTTTCTTCTGTGAATTTCCCAGTCTCGGGTATGCCAATAAAGATCGGCAGTGTGAAAACAGACTAACATAGTAAATTGGTACCAGGCATGGGGTGCTACTGAAAAGATACCCGAAACTGTGGAAGCGACTTTGGAATTGGGTAACAGGCAGAAGTTCGAACAGTTTGGAGGGCTCAGAAGAAGACAAGAAAATGTGGGAAAGTTTGGAACTTCCTAGAGACTTGTTGAATGGCTTTGACAAAAATGCTCATAGTGATATAAACAATAACGTCCAGACTGAGGTGGTCTCAGATGGAGTTGAGGAACTTGTTGGGAACTGGAGAAAGGTGACTCTTGTTATGTTTTACCAAAGAGACTGGTGGCATTTTGCCCCTGCCCTAGAGATTTGTGGAAATTTGAACTTTGAACTTTGAACTTGAGAGAGATGATTTAAGGTATATGGCAGAAGAAATTTCTAAGCAGCAAAGCATTCAAGAGGTGACTTGGGTGCTGTTAAGGGCATTCAGTTTTAAAAGGGAAACAGAGGACAAAAGTTTGGAAAATTTTCAAACTGACAATGTGATAGAAATGAAAATCCCATTTTCTGAGGAGAAATTCAAGCCAGTGGCAGAAATTTGCATAAGTAACAAGGAACTGAATGTTAATCTCCAAGAAATGGGGAAAATATCTCCAGGACGTGTTGGAGGTCTTCACAGCAGCCCCTCCTATCACAGGCTTGGAGGCCTAGGCGGAAAAGATGGTTTTGTGGGCTGGTCCCAGGGCCCCCCTGCTCTGTGCAGCTGTCAGAAGAGGGCTACCGTCCTCCAGACCCCATAATGGTAGGTACATTGACAGCTTGCACCGTGTACCTGGAAAAGCCACAGACACTCAATGCCAGCCCCTGAAAGCAACCAGGAGGGGAGCTATGCCCTGCAAAGCCACAGGGTGGAGCTTCCCAAGGCCACGGGAGCCCACCTCTTGTACCCATGTGACCTGGATGTGAGACATAGAGTCAAAGGAGATCATTTTTAAGCTTTAAGGCTTGACTGCCCTGCTGGATTTTGGATGTGAGTGGGGCCTGCAGCCCCTTTGTTTTGGCCAATTTCTCCCATTTGGAATGACTGTAGTTACCCAATGCCTGTACCCCCATTGTATCTAGGAAGTAACTAGCTTGCTTTTGATTTTACAGGCTCATAGGCAGAAGGGACTTGCCTTGTCTTGGATGAGACTTTGGACTGTGGACTTTTGAGTTAATGCTGAAATAAATTAAGACTTTGGGGGACTGTTGAGAAGGCATGATTGGTTTTGAAATGTGAGGACATGAGATTAGAGAGGGGCCAGATGTGGAATGATAGGGTTTGGCTGTGTCCCCACCCAAATTTCAAATAGAATTTCCATGTGTTGTGGGAGGGACCCCGTGAAAGGTAATTGAATCATGGGGGCAGGTCTTTCCCATGCTATTCTGTTCTCATGATAGTGAATAAGTCTCACAAGATCTGATGGTTTTAAAAAGGGGAGGTTCCCTGAATAAGCTCTCTTCTCTTGTCTGCTGCCATGTGAGATGTGCCTTTCACCTTCCACCATGATTGTGAGGCCTCCCCAGCCACATGGAACTGTAAGTCCAATAAATCTCCTCCTTTTGTAAATTGCCCAGTCTTGGATATATCTTTCTCAGCCATGTGAAAATGAAGTAATACAGATGCGTTCGTGGGTGGATGGATGAATGGGTGGGTGGATGGATGGGGGGGATGTGGATGTGTAGGTGGATGGAAGGGTGGGTGGATGGCTGGGTGGTAGATGGGTGGATGGAAGGGTGAATGGATGGAAGAGTGAATGGATGGATGGATGGGTGAATGGATGTATGAATGGATGGATGGATGGATGTATGAATGGATGGATGGACGGATGGATGGATGGATGGATGAAGGTGGTAGTAGATTTAGCTAGTGTCAAGGATTATAACCTTCTGGAAAGCCTTTGTCCATTGAGAGATGCAGTTCTTTAGCTTAATGCCAGTCATGCTCCAGCCATCTTACTCCCCTGTTTGAATTTGGTGCTGTCTTCTGATGCCCATTAACCTTGAGAACTAGGAGAGAATGGACTATGCCAGGTTCAGGTTTCTGTTTGGGGTGATGATGGGTCCCTGGCAAATCAGTACAATAGTCTCCTCTTCTGATTCGGATATGTATGGAGCCTGAGGCTTCAAGGGAAGACTATTCTATTCCAGATAATGGGGCTA
This sequence comes from Pongo pygmaeus, assembly GCF_028885625.2. Classification (NCBI taxonomy): domain Eukaryota; kingdom Metazoa; phylum Chordata; class Mammalia; order Primates; family Hominidae; genus Pongo; species Pongo pygmaeus. Next base: position 67,242,498 of record NC_085930.1, on the reverse strand, counting down.
TTTTTTTGTGGCAAACAAATAAATAGGCCTTCTTCTGACCACCCCAGCCCCAGATGTGGACTGGCTGGTGTAAATAAGCTTCTCTGGGCTGGCGACCCCACCACGTGGCCCAGAGGGAGTCCCTGAGCCCCAGATCAGAGGGGCAGACACCTGGGCCATCCTCAAGCAGAAAGGTTTTCAACATTTTCAAGTGAAGTCCACCACCCTTCCCTAGCTACGTCAGAGAAAATAAAATGATGGGCAGTCCTCTGCAGGAGTCAGAAATGAGGTGAGGCTATAAGGCAAGATCTTTACAACGCACAAAGAAAACTAGACTTTAGCTATGACTTACTCACTTAAGTGTCATTATAACACCATGCATTGATGTTACAGGGTGCCCTGAATCCAGGGAGGTCTTGGTGCATAAGTACTGTATGTAGAGAGACAGAACCAGTATGACAATTCCTTGAAAACTTAAACTTAGAATCACCATGTAATACAGCAATCCCACTCCTGAGTATATACCCAAAAGAATTGAAAGCAGGGACACAAACAGATATTTGCACTCCCATGTTCACAGCAGCATTATTCACAATAGCCAAAATATGGGAACAATGCAAGAGTCCATCAGTGGATGAATGCAGAAACAAAATGCGGTATACACACACAGTTGAATATTATTCGGCCTCAAAAAGAAAGGAAATCCAAAGGATGAATGTTGAGGATGTTATGCTGAGTGAAATAAGCGGGTCACAAGAGGACAAATACTGTGTGGTTCCACTCATGAGGTACGTACAGGAGTCAAGGTCATAGGGACAGAAAGTGAGTGGTGGTTGCTAGGGGCTTGGGGAGAACAGGGAGTTAGTGTTTAACGGGTATAGTGTTTCAGTTAAGGAAGGTAAAAAAGTTCTGGAGATGGATGGTGGTGATAGTTTCACAGCTATATGAATACACTTGAGACCACTGAACTGTACACCTAAAAACGGCTAAGATGGTACATTTTATGTTATGTGTATCCCACCTCAACAAAAAAGTCAAAGCGAAAAAATAAATTTAAAGGGAAGTGTTCTCAGATAGGTATTTCTAAGGTGAGCCCCAGAGCAGCAGGCCAGCATGGCTCCTCCATGGGGTGTGGCATGCTCACCAGGCCAGCCACCACTGACCCCCCTTTGCTTATGTGAAAGCCACGCAGCCACTCTTATCTGCTGCAGCCCATCACCTCATCCTGGAAACATTGTTTCCAAGACTTCAAAGTGCCCAGTCTTCATTGGCTGTGGGTGAATTTGCTTTCTGAAGAGTCCAAAGGACTCAACCACACCTGATGGAGACAGGGCAGGATGGGGAGGGAAGGTACCTGAGTTGAGTGACCCACTTGGGTGGCATCAGAAACCAGGCAGGGCCTCAAGGGGGAATTGATCCACTCACCCACAAGGGAGTTCCCAATGCAGTTTCCAGAATGCTCTGCCAAAGGCAGAATCCCTGGATGTAAACATGTGCACCTTAGTCACTCACCAACAAGTATTTCTTAGCCTCAATAACAGCAGCCCCAGCTAACCCTTACTGAGTGTAGCATACTGAGCTCCTATGATTACTTGATCTAATCTTCTCTCTATCTCTATAAGGCATGTGCCATTATTGCCCTCCCTTTTCAGATGGGGAAACCCAGGCTTAGTTAGAGTCTCCAGCCTACCTCTTACTATAGCCTACGATATCCTCCACCCTCCAGCTTTGCTGAGCAGACCTTACAGCATTTTTTCTCGTGTTCTATACTGTTACTGCTTCCTGGATTGCCCTTCCTCTCCTTTCTCTACTCAACACATTTTTTCTCATACTGTCCCTCCACTTCCAATATCCCCTTCTTCTATGAGGCCTTCTTGATAATTTTAGGCAGATTGAGGAGTCATTCCTTCCTACACAGCATCAACCTCGTTATTGTGCTGAACTCTTACTTGGCTCCTGGAAATGAGTTAGGCATTCTGCACTCATTCTCTTACTTGTCCCTCCCACAAACCCTCTGAGGCAGGCTTTGTTGTTCTCCCTTTTTTAAAGATGAGAAAACTGGAACACAGAGAAGTTAAGATACTTGCCCAAGGTAACACAGATACTGAGGATGGACTCAGAACTTAAACCCTGGCAGCCTGACTCCAGAGTCCTTAGTAGGGTATTTTTATTACTGTATCCGTGCGTCTGTCTGTCCCCCACACTAGACTGTGAGCTTCTCTATGGCAGTGTGGGTTCATCCTGTAACCCAGGGCCTACTTAGAACCGGACACATAAAAGGTCTTGATAAATATTTGCTCAGTTAGTGGCTGGCTGACTCAAGGAGGAGACAACAGAGGTTCAAGGCTGTACAGGCTGAGCATCCGAGTGGATGAGGCGGGAAATGAACATAGACGAGCGAAGTGGAGGAGACATAGGTATGGGTTGGGAGGCTGCCTGGAGGGGGCAGTCCTGAAAGAAAGGGTGGGGACCTCCCAGGAAGATGTGGAAGAGGGGATTCCAAAAAGCTAAGAAAGGAGAACCTATGGATCCCTCTCCCTCCAGCATAGATTTATCCTGTGCAATCTAGTGCAGAAGGTCCCAGGAGGAAAGTGGTAACAGGAGTGCTTGGAACTGTGTGGTGTGCAGTGTTTTGGGAGGCTGTCTCCATAGGGGAGTGGTCCTCAGTGTATTGAAATCTCTTGGGAAGCTGGTAAAAAAAAATGCAGACTCTGGGGCTCCCTGGAGAGTCACAAGGCCTTGGGCCAAGGAAACTGCATTTTCACAATGCCCAAGAGATTCTGCTGAGCTGTCCACAAACCACATTTAGAGAAATACTGTCACAGCTACTGGTGTGTGGCCTCCTCATCTCCACATCACTATTGTAGGGGCTGTCAGCGGGGGCCTCTCAGCCTGGAATGTGCTTGGAAGACCTGCATAGTTTAAAAATGCCAGAAGAGCACAGGATGCTTCCACGTGAGCTTTCCTACAAGCAGGAACTAGTCAATAAAAACACAGATGCCTGGCAAATCACGAATAACCAGCTTGTGCAGAGGTCAAGACATAATATGAAATACTGCTGGTCAAATGGAAATGCCAAGCTATGTGCTGTCTCTCATTCACTTTCAACTACACCAATCCCTCTGTTGCTTAACTCTGCTCTTCCCTTTCTCAACCCCTCTCCACTCTCCTCCCTCTCCTATTGGGATCTGAAACCTGTTAAGACAGCTGTGCCTCTGAGTTTGTCAATGCCCCTGCACCAAGAACAGCAGCCTGGAAGCTTGTTAGAAATGCAAATTCTTGTGCCTCCCTCCAGACCTGCTCAATCAGAATCCCCCAGGTTGGGACCAAGTAAATTCTACTTTGTAAATTCCTTGGGCGCTTCAGAAGAACCCAACCTGGTTGCAAGCCACTGTACTCCAGTCATCCAGACCCTTGCTACTCAAAGTATGGTCCCTGGACCAGCAGCATCAGCATCGCCTGGCAGTTAGTAGAATTGCCAGGTCCCAGAGCCCATCAAATCCGCAGTACAAGAGCCCAGGTGATGACTACACACATCAGTCAAAGAAGAACAGGCCCCATGTCCCCGGACTTACGTGGAGTCGCCTGCCTACACTAATTCCACCTTCCCACTTAACCATTTTAGAAGTGATTCTTTCTCTCTATTTCTTCCTACTAAGAGAAGTTCCTTCCTTCCTTTGAAGCAGGCTGACTCAAAATTTGCTTTCAGGAGTAACAAGAGAAAACCTCCCTCATAATAAACTGTGGAAACCTGATTTTAAAAATCTACCCAATTCAACGTGCCTCCTCCTTCTTCATCAATGCTTTATTTACCATTCCTTAGTATATTTAATAACACTTTACAATCCAGTGCCTTGAGAGGACAAAATGTTTCTTCTCTTGGAGAACATAGCTGAGAGAGGGGGGAAAACAATCCTTGGATTGATGAGTCCAAATAGAATAAGTCTTCAGTGTCCACAAGTGTGGGGAAAGATCTGTCCTGGAGAAACTTGAATAGGTGTCTGACTTATTTCACAGGCAGTGGGGATGGCTGGGAGTGTGGAGGAGGGAAGGTGGGGAGTGAAAAAGATGGTGAGGAAGTTGCTGCGGACTAAAGAGAGGAAGGCCTTGATGTGTGGGAAGGTGTGAAGGACCCAAGAGTGTCAACCACAGGTCCAGGCCCACTTCAGCGCATCATTTCTCTTTTGTACCCCTTAAAACAGGATGGGGTCAGGGACTGAGCATGGGGAGAAGTGAGCAGCCCATTTCAGGATTGAGAGCCAATCTATCCAGCTCTCAACATCCCAGAGCACTCTGCAGATGTTGTATCTTTCCTTACTTTCCCCTCAGGAACTGGCTGAGAATATGACCTTCACTGGGAGCTCCTTCTTACTCAGAGGACGATGTCCAAATGCCTTACCTAGACATTCAAGGCCTTTCACCACCTCACCCTGGCTCCTACCCAACCTCTGGGCCTTCCGCACATACCAGTCAAATGCAGCAATATTTCAGGAGCACCTACTCTGTGTCAGGCACTGCTAAAGGCACTTGGGGTGAGGAGGTGAGAGAGATAAGGTCCCTGACCTCACACAGCTCAAATTCTAGTGGAGAGATGCAAAATGGACAAGAAAACAATGGCACCAGTCTGATGACTAGAGATGTTACAAGTGTTTTGAAGGAACCAACAGGGCAATGTGCTGCAGTGTGACTTCTCTAAGACATGGCATAAACTGAGACCTCAAGGACAAGGAGAAGCCAGCCCTGGGAAGTTCTGGAGGAAGGGAGTTTCTTCCCCCAGAAGAGGACACAGCAAATGCTAAGGCCCTGGAGCAGGAGCAAGCTTTCAGAGGACAGAGTCAGCCAGGGGCTGGAGTGAGTGAAGGGGAGCAGGGCAAGAGATGAGGCCAGCGGCTGGCTGGACATGGAAAGGGGTTTGGGTTTTTTTTCCAAATGGAAGAGGAAGCCACTGAAAGGTTTTCTTGCTTGTTTGTTTTTGTTTTTGGAGAAGATGCTCAGTGAGATGTGATCATATTTACATTCTTAAAAGACATCTTTGGCTGCTTCTGTTTGGAGAATAGGTTGGAGGGACTCAGGTGGAAGCAGGGAAGCAGTCAGGAGAAATATGATGAGGCTGGAAGACGGGGTCACAGAAGTTCCACCAACAAGCAATGCCTTTTACACCCCTGTGCCTTTGCACATGCCGTTCCCTCTTCCTACAATGCCATTCCCACCTTCTCCATCTGAAAATTCCCACTTGAACTTCCCTGGGCTACATAGGGTCACCATCCACCCTCACGTCTAAACATTACAATTTGTTGCCCCTTCCTTCGCCCTCTTTTGGTAATCGATGTCTCCCTCTGCTGTAGTCCTCATCACTTGCTGCAGGGTGGAAAAAAAACTGGCCTTTGGAGTCAAATGACGACAGGTCCAAGGCTTGCCTCAGCTACCACCAGTGGTGGGGCATTCAAGAAAGTGGCTGAACTCCAAGATCGAACTGCAAGGTGGCAGCGAGGCTGGGGGAGGGGTGCCCACCATTGCTGAGGCTTGAGTAGGTAAACAAAGTGGCCTGGAAGCTCGAACTGGGTGGAGCCCACAGCAGCTCAAGGAGGTCTGCCTGCCTCTGTAGACTCCACCTCTGAGGGCAGAGCATAGCCGAACAAAAGGCAGCAGAAACCTCTGCAGACTTAAACGAAGAGAGTAGTGGTTCTCCCAGCATGGAGTTTGAGATCTGAGAACAGACAGACTGCCTCCTCAAGTGGGTCCCTGACCCCTGAGGAGCCTAACTGGGAGGCACCCCCCAGTAGGGGCAGACTGACACCTCACATGGCCGGGTACCCTCCTGAGATGAAACTTCCAGAGGAACTGTCAGGCAGCAACATTTGCTGTTCAGCAATATTCGTTGTTCTGCAGCCTCCGCTGCTGAAAACCAGACAAACAGGGTCTGGAGTGGACCTCCAGCAAACTCCAACAGACCTGCAGCTGAGGGTCCTGAATGTTAGAAGGAAAACTAACAAACAGAAAGGACATCCACACCAAAACCCTATCTGTATGTCACCATCATCAAAGACCAAAGGTAGATAAAACCACAAAGATGTGGAAAAAACAGAGCAGAAAAGCTGAAAATTCTAAAAATCAGAGCGCCTCTTCTCCTCCAAAGGAACACAGCTCTTCACCAGCAATGGAACAAAGCTGGACGGAGAATGACTTTGACAAGTTGAGAGAAGAAGGCTTCAGATGATCAAACTTCTCCGAGCTAAAGGAGAAAGTTCGAACCCATCGCAAAGAAGCTAAAAACCTTGAAAAAAGATTAGACGAATGGCTAACTAGAATGACCAGTGTAGAGAAGTCCTTAAATGACCTGATGGAGCTGAAAACCATGGCAAGAGAACTACGTGACGAATGCACAAGCTTCAGTAGCCAATTCGATCAACTGGGAGGAAGGGTATCAGTGATTGAAGATCAAATGAATGAAATGAAGCAAGAAGAGAAGTTTAGAGAAAAAAAGAGTAAAAACAAAAGAACAAAGCCTCCAAGAAATATGGGACTATATGAAAAGACCAAATCTACATCTGATTGGTGTATCTGAAAGTGACGGGGAGAATGGAACCAAGCTGGAAAACACTCTTCAGGATATTATCCAGGAGAACTTCCCCAACCTAGCAAGGCAGGCCAACATTCAAATTCAGGAAATACAGAGAATGCCACAAAGATACTCCTCGAGAAGAGCAACTCCAAGACACATAATTGTCAGATTCACCAAAGTTGAAATGAAGGAAAAAATGTCAAGGGCAGCCAGAGAGAAAAGTCCAGTTACCCACAAACGGAGGCCCATCAGACTAACAGTGGATCTCTCGGCAGAAACTCTACAAGCCAGAAGAGAGTGGGAGCCAATATTCAACATTCTTAAAGAAAAGAATTTTCAACCCAGAATTTCATATCTAGCCAAACTAAGCTTCATAAGCGAAGGAGAAATAAAATCCTTTACAGACAAGCAAATGCTGAGAGATTTTGTTACCACCAGGCCTGCCCTACAAGAGCTCCTGAAGGAAGCACTAAACATGGAAAGGAACAACTAGTTCCAGCCACTGCAAAAACATGCCAAACTGTAAAGACCATCGATGCTAGGAAGAAACTGCATCAACTAACGAGCAAAATAACCAACTAACATCATAATGACAGGATCAAATTCACACATAACAATATTAACCTTAAATGTAAATGGGATAAATGCTCCAATTAAAAGACATAGACTGGCAAATTGGATAAAGAGTCAAGACCCATCAGTGTGCTGTATTCAGGAAACCCATCTCACGTGCAGAGACACACATAGGCTCAAAATAAAGGGATGGAGGAACATCTACCAAGCAAATGGAAAACAAAAAAAGGCAGGGGTTGCAATCCCTGTCTCTGATAAAACAGACTTTAAACCAACTAAGATCAAAAGAGACAAAGAAGGCCATTACATAATGGTAAAGGGATCAATTCAACAAGAAGAGCTAACTATCCTAAATATATATGCACCCAATACAGGAGCACCCAGATTCAGAAAGCAAGTACTTAGAGACCTACAAAGAGACTTAGACTCCCACACAATAATAATGGGAGACTTTAATACCCCACCGTCAACATTAGACAGATCAACAAAACAGAAAGTTAAAAAGGATATCCAGGAATTGAATTCAGCTCTGCACCAAGTGGACCTAATAGACATCTACAGAACTCTCCACCCCAAATCAACAGAATATACATTCTTCTCAGCACCGCATCGCACTTATTCCAAAATTGATCAAATAGTTGGAAGTAAAGCACTCCTCAGCAAATGTAAAAGAACAGAAATTATAACAAACTGTCTCTCAGACCACAGTGCAATCAAACTAGAACTCAGGATTAAGAAACTCACTCAAAACTGCTCAACTACATGGAAACTGAACAATCTGCTCCTGAATGACTACTGGATATGTAACGAAATGGAGGCAGAAATACAGATGTTCTTTGAAACCAACGAGAACGAAGACACAACATACCAGAATCTCTGGGACACATTTAAAGCAGTGTGTAGACGGAAATTTATAGTACTAAATGCCCACAAGAGAAAGCAGGAAAGATCTAAAATTGACACCCTAACATCACAATTAAAAGAACTAGAAAAGCAAGAGCAAACACATTCAAAAGCTAGCAGAAGGCAAGAAATAACTAAGGTCAGAGCAGAACTGAAGGAGATAGAGACACAAAAAACCCTTCAAAAAATCAATGAATCCAGGAGTTGTTTTTTTTTTGAAAAGATCAAAAAAATTGATAGACCTCTAGCAAGACTAATAAAGAAGAAAAGAGAGAAGAATCAAATAGATGCAATAAAAAATGATAAAGGGGATATCACCACCGATCCCACAGAAATACAAAATACCATCAGAGAATACTATAAACATCTGTACGCAAATAAACTAGAAAATCTAGAAGAAATGGATAAATTCCTGGATACATACACTCTCCCAAGACTAAACCAGGAAGAAGTTGAATCTCTGAATAGACCAATAACAGGCTCTGAAATTGAGGCAATAATTAGTGGCTTACCAATCAAAAAAAGTCCAGGACCAGAAGGATTCACAGCCGAATTCTACCAGAGGTACAAGGAGGAGCTGGTACCATTCCTTCTGAAACTATTCCAATCAATAGAAAAAGGGGGAATCCTCCCTAACTCATTTTATGAGGCCAGCATCATCCTGATACCAAAGCCTGGTAGAGACACAACAAAAAAAGAGAATTTTAGACCAATATCCCTGATGAACATTGATGCAAAAATCCTCAATAAAATACTGGCAAACCGAATCCAGCAGCACATCAAAAAATTTATCCACCATGATCAAGTGGGCTTCATTCCTGGGATGCAAGGCTGGTTCAACATATGCAAATCAATAAACGTAACCCAGCATATAAACAGAACCAAAGACAAAAACCACATGATTATCTCAATAGATGCAGAAAAGGCCTTTGACAAAATTCAACAGCTCTTCATGCTGAAAACTCTCAATAAATTAGGTATTGATGGGATGTATCTCAAAATAATAAGAGCTATTTATGACAAACCCACAGCCAATATCATACTGAATGGGCAAAAACTGGAAGCATTCCTTTTGAAAACTGGCACAAGACAGGGATGCCCTCTCTTACCACTCCTATTCAACCTAGTGTTGGAAATTCTGGCCAGGGCAATCAGGCAGGAGAAAGAAATAAAGGGTATTCAATTAGGAAAAGAGGAAGTCAAATTGTCCCTGTTTGCAGATGACATGATTGTATATCTAGAAAACCCCATCGTCTCAGCCCAAAATCTCCTTAAGCTGATAAGCAACTTCAGCAAAGTCTCAGGATACAAAATCAATGTGCAAAAATCACAAGCATTCTTATACACCAATAACAGACAAACAGAGAGCCAAATCATGAGTGAACTCCCATTCACAGTTGCTTCAAAGAGAATAAAATACCTAGGAATCCAACTTACAAGGGAAGTGAAGGACCTCTTCAAGGAGAATTACAAACCACTGCTCAACGAAATAAAAGAGGACACAAACAAATGGAAGAACATTCCATGCTCATGGATAGGAAGAATCAATATCGTGAAAACGGCCATACTGCCCAAGGTAATTTATAGATTCCATGCCATTCCCATCAAGCTACCAATGACTTTCTTCACAGAATTGGAAAAAACTACTTTAAAGTTCATATGGAACCAAAAAAGAGCTGCTTTGCCAAGTCAATCCTAAGCCAAAAGAAGAAAGCTGGAGGCATCACACTACCTGACTTCAAACTATACTACAAGGCTGCAGTAACCAAAACAGCAGGGTACTGGTACCAAAACAGAGATATAGAGCAATGGAACAGAACAGAGCCCTCAGAAATAATACCACACATCTACAACCATCTGATCTTTGACAAACCTGACAAAAACAAGAAATGGGAAAAGGATTCCCTATTTAATAAATGGTGCTGGGAAAACTGGCTAGCCATATGGAGAAAGCTGAAACTGGATCCCTTCCTTACACCTTATATAAAAATTAAATCAAGATGGAATAAAGACTTAAATGTTAGACCTAAAACCATAAAAACCCTAGAAGAAAATCTAGGCAATACCATTCAGGACATAGGCATAGGCATGTCTAAAACACCAAAAGCAATGGCAACAAAAGCCAAAATTGACAAATGGGATCTAATTAAACTAAAGAGCTTCTGCACAGCAAAAGAAACTACCATCAGAGTGAACAGGCAACCTATAGAATGGGAAAAAATTTTTGCAATCTACTCATCTGACAAAGGGCTAATATCCAGAATCTACAAAGAACTCAAAGAAATTTACGAGAAAAAAACAAACAACCCCATCAAAAAGTGGGCGAAGGATATGAACAGACACTTCTCAAAAGAAGACATTTATGCAGCCGACAGACACATGAAAAAATGCTCATCATCACTGGCCATCAGATAAATGCAAATCAAAACCACAATGTGATACCATCTCACACCAGTTAGAATGGCAATCATTAAAAAGTCAGGAAACAACAGGTGCTGGAGAGGATGTGGAGAAATAGGAACACTTTTACACTGTGGTAGGAGTGTAAACTAGTTCAACCATTGTGGAAGACTGTGTGGCGATTCCTCAAGGATCTGGAACTAGAAATACCATTTGACCCAGCCATTCCATTACTGGGTATATACCCAAAGGATTATAAATCATGCTGCTCTAAAGACACATGCACACGTATGTTTATTGCGGCACTATTCACAATAGCAAAGACTTGGAACCAACCCAAATGTCCATCAATGATAGACTGGATCAAGAAAGTGTGGCACATATATATCATGGAATACTATGCAGCCATAAAAAATGATGAGTTCATGTCCTTTGTAGGGACATGGATGAAGCTGGAAACCATCATTCTCAGGAAACTAGTGCAAGCACAAAAAACCAAACATTGCATGTTCTCACTCATAGGTGGGAATTGAACAATGAGAACACTTGGACACAGGAAGGGGAATATCACACACTGGGGCCTGTTTTGGGGTGGGGGGAGGGGGGAGGGATAGCATTAGGAGATATACCTAATGTAAATGACGAGTCAATGGGTGCAGCACACCAACATGGCACATGTATGTATATGTAACAAACTTGTACATTGTGCACATGTACCCTAGAATTTAAAATATAATAATAATAAAAAAAAGAAAGTGGCTGAAACTTTCCAATCCTCAGTTCTCTCATCTGGAAATGGGAACACAGTTACACTTCCTGCTGACCCTAAGATGGGAGAATTTACAATGGGAGCGCTCCCAGGGGACACCAGTCAGGGACAGGGGAAAATAGGTCCTGGGAGAAGAATGAAGCAAAAAAGGTATGGCCTCAAGCAAGACTCTAGTAGGGCAGCTGCAAGCCTGACGCTGAGGGGGAGCTCTGGGGTAGGACACATTTCAGCAGTGGTCCAGCCCAGGGACCAGCACCCACCAGTCACTTCCCAAGGGGTCCCGCACCAGAGTGACCACACGCTCCCAGGTGGTTTTGGTTCTCTGCAGGTACTGCCAAGGCGACTCCAGTAACCCTCTGGGGGCCTGCTAGAGAAGAGTTTCTGAAGCACGGGCACTAGAAACAAAAGCAGAGCTGCGGGAGGGGAATGCAGACAGCGGCATGGAGGGGGTCTGAGCTGAGCCCACTGAGCCACACACCTTGTTTTTGGGATATGGCAAGGACCACCTCCCTGACACCTTCCTGGCATGGGGCTGCCCCTGGGGAAGCAGGGACTACTAAGACACACCCATCTCTTTCAGAAGACTTTGGACTCTTTGAAGACAGGGTCGAGTCTCCTCTATCTTTATATGTTTCCTGCTCTGTCCTTAGGAGTGAAAGAATACCCTGGGGTCACTGATATTGTTTAACAATGATATCAACTAACCCCGAAGCCTGTGACCCCACAGGACAGCAAGCATCTTACAAGTGGCCTCGTTGACTGCTCACGTCCACCCCAGAATCTCAGTAGTGCCACTACCCCCATCTGACAGGTGGGGAAATGGAGGCTTAGGGAGGGTGAGCAGAGTCTAAGAGCCAGGGAGTGTTTGTGTGGGGATGGCAACCCAGAATCGCTGAGCTCCAGAGCCAGGACCCTGCTCCCTTTTCCTTTTATCACCTGCAGCTGTCACCCCCGCGGCATGTTTCTAATGAGAAGATCATTAGAAGCCACTTCTCGGAAGCCCCCTGGGGTCTCACACTAAAGTGGTCAGCGGCTGAGAGGATTTGGTTTATCCTTAACAACAGAGTAGCTTCTGGGGTCCCCAAGGAGACCCGCACCACGTACCCCCTCTCCCACAAACCAAAGCCCCTCTTGCCTGGCCCCCAACTCCAGGGCAATTAAGCTACTCACAAAGGCTGGAGCTCCTTTTCTGAAAGATTTGTCTGCAGCAACAACAGCGTGTCACTCGAAGGCACCTCTGGAAGGCTCCTTGGTCATGGGATTCAGCTTTTCCGCAGGTTACACAGCTCCCCTCCTCCTGGCATGGCCCCACAAGCTTTGTTGGGACTTACGAACTAATCCTATTGACCAAAACACTTTTGCGAGCCTGGGATCTGGGTCTGTTGGGTGCATTTTTAATATGTGTGTTCTCAGAGGTAAGAGAGATGATAAAAGATTGTTGGAAACACAAGAGCAAGGTATTTGATCTCGCGGGTGCCTTGAAAAGGAAAGGCAATAGAGAGAGCCACCTTTGCCTGATTTGGGAAAGAAGGAAACATTGATCTTTTTTTCTACCAATTCTGGTCTTCCTCCAGTCCCTCCCATCTCAGGAAAAGGCACAAGCAACTGCCCCCATGCCTATCCAGAAACCTGGGAGCCATTTGGACACCTCACCCGACCCACTCCATTACCAACGTCAAAGGTGCTCTCAGACCCAGCTGCTCCTCTTTGTTCCTGCCACTGCTGTCTCCTCCTCTGAGCCGCTAGCATCTCCAGCCTAGGCAATCATGGTGGCTCCCTGTTGGGCTTCCTGTCCACCCCATCCCTTTACCATCTGATCTTTGAGGAATGAAAATTGATCCGTGTCACTGCATACACCTGCTACCCTGCTCTGAGCCCCCTGAAGCTTCCCTTTGCATTGAGGATGAAGAATAAAATCCATACAGCTCCTGCCTGGCCCTCACGCACCTCAGCCTGCACCATGCCCTTCTTGTTTATGGAGCTCTGGCCACAGGCCCTTTGCACAGGCTGAGCTCTTTGTCTCTGTAGTCCTCCCTCAGCCTAGCTAACTCCTCCTCATCCTTCAGACCTCCATTCAGTGTCGCTGTCCCTGCTGTCTCCTACTATCCTCCCACAGCTCCGTGCATGGCATGCTCCTATCTCTCACCAAGCACAACTTGACACATAACTGTGGGGTTCCTGGATTAGGGGCTGCCTCCTGGCTGGGCTGGGAGGGACCCTCATCTGGTTTTGCCCGTTGCATCCCCAGCACATTCACAGTGCCTGGCACCTACCAGGATTCTCCATAACTACTGCCTGAATCAATGAACAAAAGCAAAGATGTGTGGGAATTTACAGCTGAAACTGCATTTGAGGTTGCTTGGAGGGCATGCCAAATCTCAATTTCTTCCTGAAATTTAGGCTCAGCTCCCCTCCTGGCATCTAAGTTCCTGAAGGAGTCACAGGCATGGTGTCACCTCTCATTCTGGGAGTCTTGCCCGCCTCCAGCAGGGGATAAGCTGGTATCAGAGCTGGCAGCAGAGGGAGATCAATCACAGAAGGAAAAAGAGACCAGGGCTGCTCCACCAGACCAGAGAAGAGCTCTGCTTCTGTCCTCATCAGAAAAACCTAGAGAGGGATTCTTCAGGGTGGAAGAGTCTTAGGGATATCCTGAATGCTCCTCACTATGCATTTCATAGGGAAAGAAAGCAAGAGTCAGATACACTTAAGAACTTGCTTTTGGTTTTAAAAAGTCTGTGGCGCCACAGGGACAGAATCGAGTTCACCTGCTTAGAGCTTTCCTGCAGCACGCAGCACCCCTGGCTGCCCTACCTGAGTCCCTTGGGCATGGAGTCCCCAAAGACACTAACTCAGAAGTGCTATCGGGTTTGGTGGGTCAGACATTCCCTCTCCCCTGGCCCTACAGCTCCCTGCTACTACGCTGCTTTTAAAAGCAGAGACTTGGCCACAACTGAGAGAGATGACCAGAGAGGGCGCGGGCAGCAACTGTTCCCTTCGGGGGTAAAAGCATAACCACCCCTGGCCTTGAGCCCAATGCCAGACATGAAACCTTGCTCCTCTGAGCCCAGAGCTCCTTTCTGTCTCTCTCTACAACAGTTTTCCTTCTCCCTGGTACCCCAGGTGCTGATTGGCACTGAGTTGCTCCAGTAAGTCATTGTACTCTCCACACCCCATCAATGCCCGACCAGTCCCTCCTCTTCCAGGATCCCTGCCCAGAGGCTGGTGGTGCCCAGCTCTCACAGGCGCAAGTCCTGCGGCCTCTTGTTCAGTAAGGGATTTCTATGCATACACCAGATAAGGAAACTTTGAGCAGATACCATCTTCTCTGTCAGCTCAGGACCTAGTAAGATGGGTGGAAGCCCAGAGAATGGGCCAATGGATGAATGAAGGAGGCTCAGTCCCTCCAGCTCCAGAGGCCCCTGCATGTGTTTCCCCTTGCTCCACTGGAGGAGTGCCTGGAAGTGGCTGAGAGGCACGAAGCCCCACCCTGAGATCCGCTTTTCTGCAGAGCCTGGGTAGTGACGGCTGGCCAGGGGAGGCTCTCTAGCCCCTTCAGGAACACAGTGTTCTGCCCCCACGACTCTCTGAGTTTTAAAATTCCACCACCTGATGTTTTCCAGGCTTCCCACTTTAGTGGAGTTACCAGGCAACCGGGACTATTTCTTTCACTCCTTTAGATTCCTGTAAGGGTCCAGGCAGAGTTCCCATCCTCACTGGGGCTCAGAGCCTTGGAAACCCAGGAGATCCTGCTTGGCCTCTGGCTGACTGTGTTTCCTCTCTTGCGCCTCAGTTTCTCTGTCTGGAGAATGAAGGGACTGGGCAGGACCACCTCCGAGGTGGTCCCCACCAACACCTACTCCTTGTTGGACATTGTCCAGCAGTCCTCACAATGGCCAGAGGAGTTAGGTATTCTCCCTATTTTATAGATGAGGAAACTGAGGCAGAGAGGTAATGCCACTGGCTCAAAGTCATCCAGCTGGTGAGCAGTGGTGGGGAATTTCAGCCTGGGCCTCTCAGACACCACAATGTTATGTCTTTGGGTGATTCAGAGACATCTCTGGAGGCTGAGGGGGCTGGGCGCGTCCCTGAGACTAAGACTGCCCTTTCTTCATAAAAATCCCCCAGAAGCCAGGTAGCGGGGAACGGCTGGGTGAGAACGCATCCTTCCGGGGATTCCCGCACTCGGCGTGTCAGCCCGGGCTGCAGTCTGCATCAGGAAGTCCCACTGAAGTGCCACGCCATTAGAATGCTCTGCCCATGAGCTACTGACGAGATTTTCACAGGGACCATTTCTGGTCTTTATAAAGAGCCCGAGGGCTCAGCAGGACAAGTGAAGGTAACTCTATTCTACAGAGGTCGAGGGAAAGGGGCTCCTTGCCTAAGTTAACGTGTCCCCCAGTGGCAGCCCAGATCCCTTCAACCCCAGATCCAGCGTGCTCTGAGCAAGAGAGCTGCCGTTAGAAGGAACAAGTTGGAGAGACAGGCAGACACAAGTTGGTGGCCAAAAACCTCCGGCAGTCCAGGACTGTCTCCAGTCTTCTGGGTAAATTTCAAGCTCCTTTCTTACTACGCAAAATAAACAACTGAGACAACCTCATTGGAGGTAGAGAACTCTGATCTATTTTCAAAATCAAGGGCTGTTGTTTCCTTTCTTAAAAGAAATCGCTGAACGAGGACAGATAGTGCAGGGGTGGGCAAGGGTGGGGGCGCTCAGTGGCCGCAGGGTGGCTGCTGGGGCCCCATCCTGGCTTCTGACCTCCTGGTGCTGTGTGACCTTAGGCACATGGCCTGTGGCATTGGGGTGTGGCATTCCAGCCTGTAAGATAGGAGGGCAACGCGGGCGGCTCACAGAGGCTCACCAATGTCCTGCACTTTAGAGTCAGCTCCATGCTTCTGTGCATTTGATCCCCACAATAAACTTGAACTATAGGTCTCATTGTTGTCACCATTGGGTAAAGGTTCAGAGAGCTTAAGTGACTTGATCATGGTCACACAGCTTGAGAATTAGAGTTGGGATTCAAACCCAGATCGATCTAACTCCTGAATCATGCCCTAACTGCCCCATGCTTGAGAAGTGAAATCCTGTGACTCTACCAGGAATGACAACACCAGTAAGGAGAGCCCATCATGAGAATGTTGAGCAGCTTCTCTGCACATCATGCGCCAGGTCACTTTAAACTGACTCTTGCCCCCAGGCGTGCCCCTGCCTCAGGGCCTTTGCAGTAGCCGTTCCCATCCCACAAGATTCTTTCCCAGATATCCTAAGGGCTGCCTCCCTCACCTCCTTCAAGTCTTTGCTCAGCTGTCACCTTCCTTGACCTCCTTTTTAAAATTGTACCCCCCACCACTTCTGCACTTCAAACTCCCAATCCCTGGGTCCTATTTTATTTATTTTTCTCCATGGCACATCCCACCATCTAACAAACTCCTGCATTCCGCTTGCTGTCTGTCACTATGAGGATTTACCCTGCTCAGGGCAGGCTCCTCGCCTGCTTGCTTTCTGCTGTATCCCCAGCCCCTAGCATGGAGCACAGTACAGTAGGCAGCATACAGTAGGCGCTCAGTGGATCATGTACAATCGTGACTGCTCACAGCAACCTGAGGAGAGCCGCACTGTTCTGTCCCCTCCTTACAGATGGAGAGGTTAGAGGAGCTGTCCTGAGTCATGTGGCTTGCAAATGGTAGAGCAACTGCTCTACATTCAGCCTCAGGAAGCAAACATCCAACAACAAAGTGCTCAGAATGTAAGAGGGGAGGGGAATCCTTCTCGGAACTGGGGGCTGGGACCCTCTGGGAAACCACAGTCCTCGAGAAACCAGGGTTTGGGGATATTTGCCAAATGCTTTTCTCTTCCTGTCCCAAAGAGGACTTGTTGGAACCCCAGGCAGGACATGAATGGCGTCTTGAACCCAGGGACACATCTTTGGGGTTACAGCAAGTAAAGGCTGCAAGATTTTCCTGAGCAGGGCATGACTGGGAGGTACAGCCTGGGCCAGACCTCCTCCCAACACAGTTTCCTGGGAGCCTCTTCCTGTCCCCAGATATCCCCAGCCCATACCCCATTCCTATTCTGCAGGTCCAGAGGGCCCCCCTCCACCCTCCTTTCTTCTCACCTCCCAGCTCCTCCCTGAATGCTGTGTTTGGGGCTTACTTCCTCAACCTTATCTCCTTCACCCCTTTAAACTGTGGCTTGTGTCAGAATCACCTGGGGAGTTACAAATACAGGATCTGGGCCCCTCCCGTAGACTCTGGGTCAGTGAGCTGAGTAGGCCCAGGCACTGATAAATATTTTTGACAAGTTCCCAGGCAATTTCAATGTGGGCTATCCACAGCCTCCCTAGACGAGGGCTCCCTCAGGGACTGTGCCCAGAGACCCTGGCCATGGTTTGCATTGCCTCTGAACCCTGGAGGTGAGTCCTCATTTTACAACCAAATTGTCACCCCCACCCCCCAGAGACAGGAACACATGCCACACTCATATCCTCTGACCCTGAACACCTGCATAGCTGCTCTATAGATTTGTGTGGGTCACCCGAGATCAGTCCAGTTGGGAGAGATGATTCATTCACAAGGTAAAAGCCAAAGTTAATCCCAACAGGCGGAAGCAGTGGGCTGGCCATAGAGAAAATGGTAATCAAGGATAGATAAAAGTCAGGCATCTGGACTCAGAAGAAAATTAAGTACAGATCAGCGGGGAACTTGCCTGGTGGTAGTTTATGCAAGAAAGACTTGAGAATTTGAGAGGCACATTTGACAGGGTTAATATGAGTTAAGAGTGTGATGCAGTTGCTTAAAATAAAAAAAGCCAAATTAAAATTAGGTTGCATTAAGAGAGGTCGAGTATGTATTCTAGCATGGTAATGATGCCCTCTTTGCTGGGCTGAACAAGCCTTCGCTGGAGGATGCTGTTTGACTTCCTTTAAAAGGGTCATCGCCAGGCAGCTCTGTCTCTGAAGATAATGACTGAGATGGTAGTTTGGGGTTGCTGGTAGGAGTGACATCTAAATATCATTTTTACCCAAAGAACAACATTTTTTTAAATGGGAAAGATTGGCTTAGAGAAGGTAAGCCCTGGTCCTGATATTAGTTTTTTGTTTTGTTTTGTTTTGTTTTTTGTTGTTGTTGTTGTTATTGCAGACAGAATTTCGCTCTTGTTGCAGTGGTGTGATCTCGGCTTATTGCAGCCTCCGCCTCCCGGGTTCAAGCAATTCTCCTGCCTCTGCCTCAGGAGTAGCTGGGATTACAGGCGCCCGCCACCACACCTGGCTAATTTTTTGTATTTTTAGTAGAGATGGGGTTTCACCATGTTGGCCAGGCTGGTCTCGAACTCCTGACCTCAGGTGATCCGCCTGCCTTGGCCTCCCAAAGTGCTGGGATTATAGGCGTGAGCCACCAGGCCCGGCCCTGATATTAGTTTTTAAATATCTAAAGGATGTTTGTGTGGAAGAAGGCCTGGACTTTCTAAACTACTCCAGAGAGCAGAATCCAGATTGGTACATAGGAGGTGCAGACAGAACAGAAATAAATCTAATATTGGAAAAGAATACAAGAACAATTAGTGTTTTCTAACATCAGAGCTGCTGCCATATGAGGTGGCGACTTCCCCATCACTACAGACATCCAAAGGAGAGCTGGCTTTGGTGCATGGAGGCTGTAAAAGAGTTTTCTGCATTGAGTGGGAGGGTGCATCAGATGACTTCGAAGGTCCTTTGATTCCAAGATCCTAGAACATTTTAGGTCCAAATGTGGTCATGTCTCATCTAAATAGAGTTCTTTTTTGGGGCAGCAGCCATGATCAGCAGGCTGGCCTGAATCACCCTATCCTTGAGATACCCTAAGATATTAGGATCCCTCTTGAATCTCCCGAATCAGGATTTTTCCCTGAAGAAAGCAGAGTTGGAATGCAATGGGAGGTGGTGGTAAAAGGGATGGAGTGGCAGGCAGAAAACCAGGAGTCCAGAGAACTGGTTCCAGTTCAGCTATCGACTGCTCTGTGGTTTGGGGCCCTCTCTGTGCGTTGGTTTCCAAATATACCTTCAGGCAGTATGAGCTAGGCCATTGCTTCTCAAAATTCCACATGCACACAGATCATGTGCGGCCCTTGTTGAAGTACAGATTCCAGCTCAGCTGATCTAGTCTTCAGCCCAGTTTCAGCCCTGAAATCCCACATCCCAGGAAGTCTCTTAGTCCTGGACAAACCAGGATGGTTGGTCACCCTAGGGAGGAGTCTGAGAGTCTTTATTTATGGAAAGTCCCCACGTGATGCCAATACTGCAGGTCAGAGGCCCACACTTTGAGCAGAAAGGATCTAGCAGTCTCAAGGTCTCTTCTTGTTTGGAGTCTGTGATCCTAGAATCCCGTTTGATTCTAGTGCTTGGGGTGGATGCCCTGGTGACTTACTAAATGCCCCTTCTTCAAACTAGGAAACTGGTGGTGAAGCTCAAAAGCCACCTGGTGTGGGGTGAGGTGATGAACATGTTTGTCTGCTTAGTCAAAGAGATACCCAAAGACACTGGTGGCCTCAGAAGGAGTCTGTACCCCGTAGGAAAACACATCTCCTTAAAATCACCATGATGCCATATTTCCATGAATTCTGAATAATCAATAAAGCCAAAGTGACTGAGGCCCCTGCAGTTTGCACTGTGGGCAGAGGGTCCTGAGTTACATGGTAATATTTATGCAAATGTATGTATTTGACTGCTAGAGAGCCTCGGGGAAAAAGCAATATGATTTTATGCAGTGTGACAGCCATGCAAACATTTGATAAGGTGTTTTGGGTCTGCAAACTCTTGGCGATCATTGGAGATAATACGCTTCCACTGGTTAAAATCACAGGCTCAGATTTCTGCTGGGAGAGAACCACAAACAAACAAGATGCCCAAAACACAAGTCACTACAGCTTTCCAACCTCCTGGTGCTCCAGCTTCCAAGCCCATAAGCAAAGTGTGAATACACCTGTGGGTTCAAAAGAGGTCTTTGGATTTTGTCCTCAACAGCTGGGTACGGGGCACCCTTTATTTCTGTCATCCTGCTCTGATGATATGGAGAGACAGAAATGCGCAAAAGGAAAAGATCAGGCAGATGGAGCTAAGTTTGGTTAACAGCTGGTTTAATGGGCTCTCTGGAAAGCCCTGTTATCTTCTAGTTCCTGCTCTTTCTAGGATCCCCAGCCCAGTGGCTTGTGTCAAAAACACAGCTTTGCATTCCACACAAGGCAGTTTGGATTAATTATTACACATGCCATTCTCATCACTTGGAGCAGGACCTCTGGCGTGGGCCCAGGACACTGTCACTACATTTTAAAGGTTTGCAGATTACTGGCCGCTGAGCAGTAATCTGACCAGGGTGTGCTGAACAAGATTATTAGGGTCATAAATTTTTATTAAAGGTCACTAACAGATTTATAGAAAGTGCTGTAAAATGACACTTGTTTTTATTAGCACGAATCCTACCACTTGACTTGACAATGTTCCTGGGCTGAAGGGAAGCCAAAGGGCTTTCTCTAACAACAGAGGAGTCTTTGATTCACATGCTTATAATCCACAGGGGATCCACGCTGACATCCCTAGGGGTCTCAGCCAGTGGGGGAAAAGGATGCCCCTGGAACTATTCAGAGAACACCCGCTGTGACACCCAGAAACGGCACTGGGTATGGCTCAGCTCCTGCCTCTGCCAGATGTTGGCTGGGTGACCTGGGTGCGTTTTCTCCTTGCAGAGCCTCAGTTTCCCCTCTGGAAAATGGGGGTAGTAATGTCCATGCTTAGGAATGTTGTGAGGCTCAAGATGTGAGTGCTGATATGAGAGTATCTGGAACCCAAGGGACTTCCCATCAGTTCTGTCACCACTGCTTTTGTTTCCCACAAATGCATCAGCTGCCTGAATAGACTCAGTTTACCTAGTGGTAAAGGCAGATCTGGAACCTGACATCCAAAAGGATTAATGCCAAATTCAGGCCAGCTCCCAGGACATCTCTGCAACAGCTGACCCTAGGTGCTCCCTAATGGAGTGTGTCTGGGTAGCTCTTCAAGGGTCTTCACATCTAATTTCAATATGTAAAGAAAGGAAGAGACAGAGAGAGAGAGAGAGAGAAGAAGAGAGAGAAAGAAAGAGACAAAGAAAGAAAAAAGAAAGAGAGAGAGAAGGGAAAAAAATGGAGAGACAGGAAGAGAGAGAAAGACAGAGAGAGAGAGAGAGAGAAAGGTCAGGCATGGTGGCGCACACTGTAATCCCAGCACTTTGAGGGGCTGAGGCAAGAGGATTGCTTGAGCCCAGGAGTTTGAGGCAAGCCTGAGCAACATAGCAAGACCTCGTCGCTACCAAAAATAGGAACAAATTAGCCAGGTGTGGTGGCATGTACCTGTAGTCCCAGCTACTTGGGAGGCTGAGGTGGGTTGGGAATATCGCTTGAGCCTGGGAGGGTTAGGCTGCAGTTGGCCGTGATGGCACCACTGCACTCTAGCCTGGGTGACAGGGTGAGACTCTGTTTCAAAAAAAAAAAAAAGAAGAACGAACGAACGAAAGAAAGAAAGAAAGAAAAATAAAGCAAGCAAGCAAGCAAGCCTTTGGATGTGAAAGAACATATGAAAGAGAACATACAAAAATGATGGTATCAGGGTGGAGGTCAGAAGCATTTTTCCTGCTATTTTCTGACACTTTCCATAATAAGAAAAGTGGTTTTATAAAAAAAAAAAAAAAAGCCAATATTAAGCTTTGGGGCAGGCAGATCCAGGGTTCAAATCCCTGCTGTCCTTTCCTTGTGAAACTTTAGAAGAATCACATAAGCTCTCTGAGTTCCTGAAATACACAAGGAGTACAACCATCTGCCTTGTGGATTACATGCCTGTGTGGGAACCATTTGGGGATGGCCTTCCTAGCATCCTTTCCCTTCTCCTTTTGGGAAATTTACTCTCTACCTGGTTGGTCCTCTCAGCCACCTACTGACCTGGAAGAGAGCGTGTGTCTAAAAATGAAACCAAACCAGAAGAGGCAGAGCTGAGAAACAGAGGGAGAGAAAATGGGTCACATATTTTAGGTCCTGGATTAAGCCTGACCTGAAACCTATTGCTCCTGGGTTGTTCAAATATGTGAGCCAATAAATGCTGCAGTTATTTCATTGGATTCTTATTACTTGTAAAAGTCTAGGTGGCTCATGAGAGTATACGCAGTGCAAAGCAAGTGCCTCACAAAGCAAGGGACACACAGCTGCAAAGTGATGAGTGATAGGGGTTTTCCTTTTATTTAAAATAGGAAGTAACATTTTTCTTTCTCTTATTTCCCCAATTTTTATTTTTTAAAATTTTAGTTCTACAGATTTGCAAGAGCAGTGCAATAAGTACTCACATATCCTTCACTTACATTCACCAGTTGTTAATGTTTCCTGTCATTTGTGCCCTCTGTCTCTCTGTATCCTTTGTTCTTGAGCCATTTGAAATACCAATTCATTTCAATTCTGAGTGCTTGAGCATAAGAACAAAGACATTGTCCCACACAACCACAACTCACCCATCCCAGCCAGGAAAGTCAACAGGGACGCACTGTATTATCTAGTCTACAGCCCATATTCAAATTCCCCTAGTTGTGCTGATATCTTTAAAGCTACTTTTGTCTCTCCAGGATCATGTCATGTGTTTAGCTACCATATCTCTTTATTTGGTCTCCTTCAATTTAGAACAGTCCAGGCTTTTTCTTTCTTGCAATATTGATATTTTTGGGAATTCCCTTACTTTGGATTTGTCAAGTTGTTTCCCAATGATTCAATTCCTATTAAACATTTTAGGCAAGAACTCTACATAGGCGACGTGGGAAGTGGGATTTGCTTGTAGTAAACATTTTATTGAAGTAGCCCAGACATTCAGAAAAGTGACTAGATACTGCAGTTTTACAAACTGAGCACACCTATGTGTCAAAACACAGAAATGACCAGCATTCCAGAACGCCCACTTTGTGCCTCTGCTGGGTCCCCTGTGATTTCCGTCATCTCAGATTAGTTTTGCCTGTTGTTGAACTTCATGTGAATGGAATCATTGACCACGTTGCCTTGCGGGTTTGCCTTCTTTCATTCACCATGACTTTTGTGAGCTTCAACTACGTAGCTATGTATATCTGTGGTTCATACAATTTCTGATTATTGGTATATTATTTTCACAGAAATAAAGAATGAATCAGGCCACATATGTTTTCAGCCATAAAAACAAATTTGAGGCTCTGGTGCAGTCCTGGCGCCCCCGTCAACAGACCTCTCTTTGCTCACAAGTGGAGCAGCAACCACCACCAGGAGTTCAGGTGTAGCCAGGGTCCCTGTCCTACTCTCATCCATGCCAACATTGCCCTGCTTACATATTGGCCTTGACCCTGAGCTGGGCCACCCACCGGCCTCTGGATTTGCTGTTCAGAACTGCAAGTCCCTGGTGATTGGCCTGTCTTCCTCCTCCCTGGGCAGGGGACACTCTAGCCACATGCAGGGCCACAGCCTCAGGGCCTTTGCACATGTTGTGCTGTCTGCCTGCAATGCCCTTTCCCCACCCTTTTCTTCATGATCTCCTATTCATTTTCCAGGCCTCAGCACAAGTGCCAGTTCCTCAGAGAGGTCTTCCCTGATGACCAAGCTGAGGGTTCATTCCCCATTGATCTCTCCTATAGCAGTGCAAAGCTTTCCCTTTGTGATTGGATTACAATTTGTGATGCTGTACTTGTGAATGTATGTATTTAATATCTGTCTCTTCCACTGCTTCCATAAAGGCAGAGATTGGATGTGTATTGTTTTTATGGTGCATTGAATACTTAGCACAGGATCTGGCAGTTTCTAAGATCAATGAAGGAGGAAGAAAGGAAGGAGAGAGGTAAAGAAGGAGAGAGAAAAGGGAGGAAGGAGAGCAGGATAAAAGCAGGACCCCAGTCTCTGGAACTTGGTTTGGACCTCAGATCCAAGGTTTTTGCCTTGGACCTCAGCTGGATACCCTTTGTGGGTTCCAGCCATTTCTACTGACAGGGATGGGGTGCCACTGAGCCTTGAGGAACTCTGTGGCCACCCACAGTGGTCTAGCCTCAGACCTTCTATGAGCAAGACATTGGCAGCTGGCTGATGCAAGGAGCTGTCACAACCACAGAACTACCATCAACCTCGCTCATCTGTTGGGCAGGTAAGTTTAAACACTCATCTCCTAGGGATGGGGATGTGGAGGGAGGAGGAACAGAACCACACACACACACTTGATGAGCACTAAACCAGTAGCAAAGCCTTTCTGGGAGAAAATTTGACTTCATATGCCTGGCACCCAGCAGGAACACCGCAAATATTTCTCCAATAAACAGAATGGCTCTTTGGTCCATCGATCCTACTTCTAGAAAGTCCTCCCTAAGGGGAAGAAAATTAACGATTAAGGATATGCACAAAAACCTAGTTATGAGGCAGTTCCCTATGGTGTTGTTTATAATAGTTAAAGAATGAAACTACACCTGAATCCAAAATAAAGGATTGCTTAAATAAATTATGCAGAAGGTGATTCAGCCATTTAAAACTATGTCATGGTACAAACTTATTAGAATGGCCAAAATCCAGAACACTGACAGCACCAAATGCTGGTGAGGATGTAGAGCAACAGGAACTCTCATTCACTGCTTGTGGGGATGCAAAATGATGCAGCCACTTTGAAAGACAGTTGGGCAGTTTCTTACAAAACTAAACACACTCTTACCATGTGGTCCAGCAATCACACTCCCTGGTATTTACCCAAAGTAGTTGAGAACTTATGTCCACACAAAGTTCTGTACACAGATGTTTATAGCAGCTCTATTAATAATTGCCAAAACTTGGAAGCAACCAAGATGTACTCCAGTAGGTGAATGGATAAACCGTGGTACACCCAGACAATGGAATATTATTCAGTGCTAAAAAGAAACAAGCTATGAAGCCATAAAAAGACATGGAGGAGTCTCAAATGCATATTACTAAGTGAAAGAAGCCAACCTGAAAAGGCTACATACTATAAGGTTCCAAGTCTATGACACTCTGGAAAAGGCAAAACTACGGAGACAGGAAAATGATCAGTGGTCAGCGGGGGTTGGGGGAAGGGAGGGATGGATAGGTGGAGCGGGGATGTTTGGAGCAGTGAACCTACTCTGTATGATACTATAATAGTGAATATGTTGTTATACATTTGTCCAAACCCATAGCAAGTACAACACTTGCTATGAACCCTAATGCAATAATGGGCATGATGTGTCAATGTAGGCCCATCCATTGTAATACATATATCACTCTGGTGGGGGATACTGGCAGCGGGGATGTTGTTTGATGGGGAGGGAGTCTATGAGACCTCTCTCCTATGCTTTCCTTTCAATTTTGCTGTGAACCTAAGATTACTCTGAAACAATAGTGGCTAAAAAATTATTTTGTAGATGAATATTTGTTGGCAAAAAATAATGTGACATGAAGAAACATTACAAGGTAATATATGAAATAGGATCCTGTTTTTTATCAAAGCAATATTCATGACTAAGTTGTATGGCATGAGTAAGCTTTCGAGCCATAAAGCTCTCTGTATGCCAGGCCCTGCTCTAAGTACTTCCCATGTGTTATCCTGTTTGCTTCTCCCACAGCCCTAGGAAGCAGGTATTGTGGACATGCCCATTTACAGATGAGAAAACTGAGGCACAGAGAGGATAAAATACTGTCCAAGGTCACACAGCTGGCAACAGAGAAGCCAGAATTAAACCCCAGGAAGTGTGGCTCCAATGTCCATGCTCCCAGTTGCTACACTGCCTGCAGGTAGACACCAATGTGAAAACCATGGTTCTCACATACTGAGATCATAAAAAATATTTTAAATTTATTTTGTTCATTGGTATTTTCTATTCCAAAATGAATATGTATTGCTTTTATAAGGAAAAGATAATAAAATGTTTAATAAAGTCTGGATGGGCATCCCTAGGTTTACTGGAACATCGTGCCCTCATCAAACTGTTTGTGAAATGAGATTCTGTAGCATGAAACTGGTATTCCCTGGACTCCTTTCTTGGCATGAGAGATGTGCCCAGCACTTCCCAGGGGTGGCCAGCTCAGAGGGAGGAAAGGAAAAGACAGGCAAGCTGCCCACAGCAAGCAAGCATCTGCTGAGCACTTATTGTGTGTTTGTTTGTTGGGGGCCAAGATGCTGGCCCTGGCTTCTGGGGGCCCAGGTCTAACCAAGAAAATGGCCCTTCTCCTAGAAGGGGCCTGGGAGCATGGAAGGCTTGTCTGTTTATGAAGCCTGGGGGCCTCTCAGAAAAGTGTTAAGAGCTCCTGGAAGCAGGGAGAGAGCTTGTACTCCCAACTCAGACTTGAATTGGGATCCCAGCCCTACCTACCTGCTTGCTGTGTAACTTGGGTTAACCCATTAACTTCACTGAGTTAAAATGGGGATAATAATAGTACCAATCTGTGGTAGGTAGAATTCTAAATCATCCCCCAGATTCCCAGCCTATGGTGTACATACCCTAAAAATCTCCTTCTCCTGGGTGTGGAGAGGGTCTATGAATATGATGGGATATCATCCCACGGTCATGTGAGGTTATATAGCAAAGATAAATAGATTTTTCAGATGTAATTAAAGTTTCCAATCAGTTGACTTTAAGCCAAATGTAGATTGTTGTAGATGGGCCTGACTTAATCAGGAGATCCTTTAGTATGGGATCTGGAAGTCAGAGACTTCTATCTCTCTCCTGCTGGCCTTAGAGAGAATCGATGCACCACGAGGTCTACAGCTGCAAGGAAATGAATTTTGCCAGCAACGATGTGAGCTTGGTTAAGGACCCTGAGCTGGTAGATGAGAAGCCAGCCACATCCTGGATTGCAGCTTCGTGAGACCCCAAGCAGAGGATACTGCACTCTGGTGTATGGAAACTGTGAGATAATGCATGTATGTTGTTTTAAGCCACTAAGTTTGTGGTAAGTTGTTATGCAGCAATAGACAACCAATACCTTACATCACAGGAATGTTTATGAGAAAATGCATGTGCTGTCTCACATATACACATCTACCCTGTGCTCAACTATTTGATCCTCTTTCCCTTATAAATGGCAGGGACCAAGACCATCTCTAGGGAGGTCTGTTCAGTACGAATGTTCTGATATTACCACGCCCTCCCATCACACCCACCATCCCAGTCTGGGATCCCTGAATAGGCTTGAAGGAGCTTCCAGATCTTGTCCAGTTTGGGGGATAGTCAGGAGGGGCCAACACTGAAGTTAAAGCTGGAGCAGGAGGGAAACTCTTGCCCATTTGCACAGGGAGTTGTGCCCAGGAATGTTCACTGTGGCTTTATCTCCAGCAGGAGAATGGGTGAACACATTGTTGTGTAGTCACACCAGGCAATTCTATACAGCAGCACAAGATGAAGCAGATTCATGTGAATATGCACTCAAACAATAATGAGCTGCAGAAAGATATGTGCAATCTGATGCCATTTATGGAAAGTTTAAAAACATACATCTGGTGCCTGTGAATGGTAAACCCAATGCAGGATTGTGGTATCTCCAGGGTGAGAGAAGAGGGGAAGAAATAAGAGAGCAGGAGGTTTCAATGATATTGATATTTATAATGTTTTCTTTCTTAAGCTGGTGGTCGGTATATGGTTCGAGGATGTTAATAACCTGTCAGTTCCACGAGGGATCTTTATTTTGGTCATTGCTGGAGCCCCAGCACCTAGAAAAGTATCTGGCACATAGTAGGTGCTCAGTAAACATTTGTTGAATGAATGAATGAATGGTGTTGGTTACATTGTTCTCTGTCAGATCCTGACATGCATCTTAAAAAGAATATCTTGAAGATCCCTGGCACCAGAGATGTCCTGTCTCCACCCACCAGTTTGCTCTACGGCCCTAGGGGAGATCACTGGTCTTCTCAGGGTCTCTACTTTGCCATTTGTAAAGTGGGAGGCTGCATGGGCTGGTCTCAGTTTCCTCCTGCTGCAAGAGCCTGTGGTTTCTGAGAGTTCCAGAGGCCCAGGTGAGTGGTAGGTTGGGCTATGGAGGTTGTCACAGACCAGCGCAGCCAATGTCTGTTTCTGTGGGAGTGATCTCTTTATCGAGCTCTTAAAATTTCCCTCATTCCTTACAGGGATCGGGCCAGACTTTGCTGGGATGCATGGTGGTGTGTGTCAGCTCTGGTCCTCACCAGTGGAGTGACCTTGGGCAGGCCATCGTGTCCTGATGCCTTGGCATCTTCATCCAGAGGATGAATAGGGAATCCATGCTCAGCACACAAGTCAGAGGCTAGGACCTGGGGGACATTAGGTCTCCTTTGGTGTTCCCCAAATGTAAGGGCCAGGGTGGTGGTTGCTGATCCTCTCATTGATTAATAGAAACCTTTTACACATTCGTCCTGAGCATAGCTCCCTGGGATGTATGGCTTTCCTGGGAAAACAGAGGCACTCTTAGGATGTGTCTGAGGTGGGCCTCCTGAAGGCTGGATGTCCCAGTCAGCAGATTCCTACACCCCTCCTGATAGAGTATGGATGTTGTCTGCACTGAATCTCATGTTGAAATGGGATTCTCCATGTGGAGGTGGGGCCTGGTGGATGGTGACTGAATGGTAGCGGCAGATTTCTTATGAATGGTTTAGCACCATCCACCTGGTGCTGTCCTCGTATAGTGAGTGTGCTCTTGCGAGATCTGGTGGTTTAAAAGCATGCAGCACCTCCTTCCTCTCCCCTGCTTTCACCATGTGATATGCCTGCTCCCCTTTCACTTTCTGCCATGATTGTCAGCTTCCTGAAGCCTCCCCAGAAGCTGAGCAGACATTGGCATCATGCTTCCTGTATTCTCAGTTTGCAGAACTATGAGGGAATTAAACCTCTTTTCTTTATAAAGTATCCCATCTCGGTTATTCCTTTATAGCAATGCTAGAATGGCCTAACACATTCCCCAACCTTCCCTGTGTGGCCACGTCCCCCAGCAGCTCCATGCTAGCGGGTGGTGGAGGCCTGGCCCCAGGCCCTTGTCACCAGAGGCAAAATGATTGCAATCTCTCTGCTGTGTGCTGGGCACCTCCTCATTTCCAAAGTGCTGTCATGCCCCGTGCACCCCCATTAATCCTCACAAGCTGGAAGGCAGACAAATTTCTCCCCATTTCAAATATGAGGGGCTTCACAGTCAAAGGGGTGAAGTGCCCAACCCACTCACTCACTCACTCACTCACCTGTTCATGCAAACATTCACTGAACGCCCACTGGGTGCAGGCACTGTGGTTGGTCCTCAAGATACAAGCATGAAAAACAGACTTCACAACAGGTAACACCGACTAAGCACTTACTACTTGGCAACAATGATTGGGTATCTACTACATTCAGACTATAATCTTCACACCACACTATAAGATGCAGGTCGTATTATTATTAGGCCCATTTAACAGAGGGGGAAACTGAGGCTTATCAATGTTAAGGAACTTGCCCAAAGTCATGCAGCTAGTAAATGGAGAAACCAGTATTCAAACCTACAGGCTCCAAAGCCTGCAAACTTAACTATTCTGCTGACCCAGTCCCTGTCTTTGAGAATTTGCAATTTGGTATAGAGAATTTATGATGTTCAGGCACACAGTAGATGCTCAGAATGTACTTGTTATATGAATGGATGATTGGCAATGTAGGGTGATCAGAGATACCTGAGGCAGTCAGGGAAGGCTGCCCTAAGGAGGAGGCATTAGAGCTGGGTCATGAGGGATGAGTAGGAGTTCACCAGGCAAACCAGCAAGGGTCTGAGCCAGGACTCCATATTCAAATCCCTTGTTCTTTCAATACTGATTGAAAGTATTGGAGACTGATGGAAAGAAACCTCGAAGTCATGGTGTTTCCATCCATGCCCCATAAATTTTGCCATGGACTTTCCATCTGCCTCCACCACAAAGTCTGAAATCCTCTTTGCCCTGATAGCAAGTTTGGGCCACTGACTCCCATTTAAATGAATGTGTTACCACCAGAGGTAGGGAGGACCCCCAGATTAAAACCTGAGAAAGGAAGCACAAATCACAGCACTGTGGTCTCAGATACTGGCTGAGACCACGGGCTTAGCTTGCGCCCCCAGCTCCTTCATGCACCTGGAGTTTGAATGGCTTAACTTCTCTCTGCCTCAGTTTCTTTACTGTAAAAGAAATGTGACAGTGAGAATGCTTCTCTTGTAGGGCCATTGTGATGGTTAAATAAGTAAGTAGATGTCAGATCTTTACAAACTGCATGGGAAATGCTTAGTGAGTGTAACCTATTAAGAGGAAAGACCTGGGAGATGGGTGGCGTTTAGGGGTACATTTCCTGTGGACTCTGAGTGCAAGAACTTCCCATAGGGCAGGAGCAGGTCCAGTGAGGGCCTAGGTGAATGGATCCAAGGTTAACACAAGAAACTCCCAAATCCTCCATATCTAGTCTGTCCCTACCCAGAGCAGATGCTTGGTGACCATTGGTTAAACAAAGAGCTGAAAGAGAAAGGCCTTACTGGGTCAGGTCATGATCCCACCGGCTTCTGGTGGGACAACCACAGGCACATGGCAGGGGGCCACAGAAGCAGCTTTGTAACCAAAGAACAAAGGTCAGAAGAGGGGGCAAACCCATTCATCGTGTGCACACACTCCTGCAAACGGTAATGTGCTGTGCCCATGTTAGCCCTCTGTATGCAATTTGGTAAAAGATGGGGACACAAAATGAATGTGGATACTAATAATAATCATGCAAATGGCCACTGAGTCTTTGTATGTGTACTTCACCTCCATTATCTCATCTGACCTTTACAACCCCTCTGCCAGGGTTTTTTTTTTTAATTTTTTTTTTTTACTTTTTTTTTAAATTTTACTGATGAGGAAACTTGGGCTCATAGAAGTCAAATCACAAGGGAGAGTTCTGGAATCAGAACCCAGGTTTATGTGGCCACAGGGCCTGCATTTGTAATCACACTCTCCAATCCCTTGGATGAGTCACAGAAAGAGGCACAGAGGGAGGAATGTGAGGGAAGATACCGCTAATTAATTGTGATATTGGAAAACTTCCTCATGGGCTGGGAAGGTGGGAATAGGGTCAGTGTTGCTTGGGTTTTGCTGAATTCATGGTAATACTCATTCTTCATGTGGAACTGGGGAAAGGGGAATGTGGTAATTGAATAATATAAACTCCAACCTTAAGATCCTCTGCCAGACAAAGCAGTCCCCAAGAGAGGCACCAGATCAGTTATTTCTAGGCTGCTAGCAATGAAACTATCACTGCCAGCAACACTTTTAAGACAAGTGGTAAATCATTCAATAACTTGTTATTTTATTTATCTCTTTTTTTTACCCAAAGCCTTATAGCTAGAAATATATATATATACACATATGTATATGTATATATGTATATACGTGTGTGTGTGTGTATATACATATATACATACATACATATATATATATATATATATATATATATAAAGAGACAGGGTCTCGCTCTGTCACCTGGGCTGGAGTGCAGTGGCATGATCATAGCTCACTCACTGCATCCTCAAACTCCTGGGCTCAAGCAACCCTCCTGCCTCAGCCTCCCAAGTAAGTATCTGGGACTTAAATTATAATCTTTATTAGACTACTCTTCTGACACTGTGCTCTTTCCAGAAACCTCATCTACCCTTGTAGTGAGCAGCTCCATTGGAGAATTGTCCAATGGGGCTTGAGTAAAGCTGTCAATCACATGCTTCCCTGCCTTCAAATCTCATGGGTGGGCAAGTGACCCAGGTCTGGCCAATCATGGTAGCTCATCCTGTGGTACTCAATGATTGGTCTAAAGGGATGGCACATGACCTAAGCAGGGCCAGTGCCAGCCCCTTTATGGGATTTGTTTATGGATAAAGGAAGGAGAAGACTAATCTTTGTTTAAGTTTGTGAACTGGATAAAAGAGCCACATCAGCCCTAGAACAACTGGTGACCACCTGGAATGCTGAAAAGCAGAGCTGAGAGGAGAGGAAAACTGAGCCCTAGTAATATGATTTCAGCCTCTGGATTCAGCTGTGCCTGACACCCTCATCCTTGTACTTTGCAGTTATGTGAACCAATCCCTTTCTTGCTTAAACTAGTTTGTGCTGTGATCTGGTCACCAGCAACTGAAAGAGTC
The DNA here is from genome assembly GCF_028885625.2 of Pongo pygmaeus. Taxonomy (NCBI): domain Eukaryota; kingdom Metazoa; phylum Chordata; class Mammalia; order Primates; family Hominidae; genus Pongo; species Pongo pygmaeus. The sequence continues at coordinate 67,210,215 of NC_085930.1, read as the reverse complement.
TTATTAAACATCACCCTCAAAGGATTCACAAATTAATAGGTTCATTCAACAATTATCTATTTAGTAGCCACTCCAGGCCTGCCACTGATACGCTATCTGTCTTAATGAAAATCAGGATGAAGATTTATCATCGTTAGAGTATCTGGGGCAATGGGACCTAAGCTCTGAAAGCAATTTCTAAAAAGAAGCATCCAATATGTCTGGATCAAGGTCCAGCTCTTAGGAGCAGATTTGTAGCAAATGATGACCACGGCAATGGCCGCAAAGGGGTCACACTAGCAACAAAGTCTAATTAAGTCTATGGCAACAAGTTCCAAGGGTGATCCTGGCCAATTGGATGGCTATTTTACTCGGGACAATGACAAAATCAAGACAGTGCTTAAGTCTCTGCTGTCGTTAAGTTCATTATGGAAGATAGTTGGTCAGGATGGAGGTTCAGGTCAGAGGGGACAGGGGACAAACTAAGCCTGGGAGAAGATGAATGTTCACAGTTTTGAGGGAATTTAGCAAAAGCCAAACTGAGATCACTCAAGACCAGGTGATGGTAGACAGACTCTCTAAATCCAGGCCACCCATGATGTTCTCCTTCTCTGAGGTTCTTCTCAGAGAACGTTTCCTCATCTGTGAAATGGGTGTGCTAAGTCCCCACTGTTTAATCCCTGGGGTTGCTGTGAGGATCAAATGAGGCACTCGGTAAACGGCAAAGGCCTGTGGCTTGTTTTCCAGCAAAAGCAGGTATCTAACGGCAGGAATAAAATTGTATCTGAAGTCAAGCCAATAAGTGTGCTCGCTGGGACCAGATAGGTCCTGAAGAGGCACAGAACAAAACAGATTATCTTCAAGAAGGCAGCTGAGCAAGCAGTGTGAAGCTGTGGGTTTTGTGGAAATGACTCTTGGAAGGCAAGTACTGCTGGGTGTTCCATGAGGACTCCGGCTGAGGTGTCTCCAATTCACTGTGAGATTACCAGACCTTGGCTAAAGGTCTCCTCACTTGCCTGAGAGAGACTCTGTGTGTGTGTATGTGTGCACGCACGCATGTGTACCCCCATGCAGGGCCACACACTACTGGGCAGAGAAGAAGAGGGGGCTTCTATCCAGCCCACGGTCCACTGGCCAAGCAATGTGCCATGTGGCTGCTTCCACCCAGAGGGGGATGCCTTTTCCTAATGTGCCCCAAAGCACCCTATGGTCTAGTGGTGGGCATGTGTGCACATGCAGGAACACACGTGATCCCATACATATGTGACAGCAGGGACTTATGCCTGAACTTGTATGATGAACACATCTTTGGCAACCAGAATTCTAGTTCCATTCCTCCCTGATTTCTTCTTTAAGCCCCTATGGGAAGGCTTCCCATTTCTAAAACTAAATTTCTTTTTACGTGACATCTGTGACCACCTTCAATCAAATGAATCCATTTGCAGCAGGGGTGACTGTTTTAATGCGTCTCTCATTCTCCTCTTGGGGCTAAGCTGCAAAATGCTTATTCCATCTCATCTTTCTTCCTGCTTCCCTGTCTTCCTTTCCTCCTTTCTTGATTCCCACTGGCCTAATGCCTTGTGGTTGCCCCCATCTGAAGCATATAGGGTGGAAAGTTTAATTTCTTTAAACACAGACAGGTCAATGCCTCTCTGACAAAAGACAGCCTGGGTCACACTGTTCCCCACAGAAAAGCACCAAGAGATCACTCAGACTCTAGACAGTTTCCTCAAACTGATGTTGTCTTGTGGAGGACAGAGATTATGACTTGGGACACCCATGAGTATCTGTGACAAGTGTCTCAATAGAATAGTATCACTACTGTTTTTAAAAGCATGCAATCGGCTGGGCATGGTGGCTCACGTCTGTAATCCCAGCACTTTGGGAGGCCAAGGTGGGCAGATCACGAGGTCAGGAGATCAAGACCATCCTGGCTAACATGGTGAAACCCCGTCTCTACTAAAAATACAAAAAATTAGCCGTGTGTGGTGGCGGGCACCTGTAGTCCCAGCTACTCGGGAGGCTGAGGCAGGAGAATGGGGTGAACACAGGAGGTGGAGCTTGCAGTGAGCCAAGATCATGCCACTGCACTCCAGCCTGGGCGACAGTGTGAGACTCTGTCTCAAAAAAAAAAAAAAAAAAAAAAAAAAAAAAGGCACGCAATCATTCAGCATTTTTTGTGTTCCAGGCACTGTGCTAGGTGCTTGTTGCCTTCCCACTAAATCCTCAGAATCACCCTATTTCACAGATGAGCAAATTGAGAACACTTTCTCACCAGTACACCCTATACCTTTTAACAAATAAAACCAAGAGCAAATGAAGTGAGCCTTGATTCCTGAAAGCCACTAAGCCACTAGTTCTGAATCACTGGGGTGGGAGTGGCGTGCAGTACAGATGCCACCTAATATGTCCATTTTACAAATGGAGAGACTGAGGCCCAAAGAGGAGTCTGGGATATTAGAGAGGCACAGTTGAGGGGCTAGAGCCCTGCCTTCTGAAAGCCCACAGGCTACTGAGAATACACAGCTGCAGCTGATAGGGGCCATGATATGGGTCATGCAAGGCCCAAATAAGCAGTACAGAAAAGTTGCAACTACATGGAAGGCCTCATAATACCTATACATCTTAGGGATTAAAGAGCAGGAGTTTGGGGATCACTTCTGACTTTTACTTGCTGCCTTGGGTAGCCACTTAACCCTTCTGCACCCCAGTTTCCTCATACTTAAAATGGGAAAAACACAAGTACCTTTCCCCAAAGTGTTGCTGTGAGGATTAAGCAACATAATCCTCATAAAATGCTCAGTACAGTGCCTGGTGCAGACGGAGTGCCCAGGCATTGTTAACTTATATTATCTTGGTGGGCTAAGGAATGTTTCTGATGCTTGATTTTCAAAATGAATCAAATGTAAGCTGCCTTTCCAGTAGTATTTCAGGTCAACATAGTTTTCTTCAGTTTAGAATCTTCTGGGAACAACTTTGGAGAAAGCTTGCTCTAAGCAGACTTTCGAATTTTAGTGGGAAAACAAAGAATTAGGTGATTTAAAGATGGAAATAAAAAAAGCCATTGGACCCAGATGAGGTGGCTCACGCCTGTAATCTCAGCACTTTGAGAGACTGAGAAGGGCCAATCATTCGAGGGCAGGAGCTCAGGACCAGCCTGGCCAAGAAGGTGAAACCCTGTCTCTACTAAAAATACAAAAATTAGCCAGGCATGGTGGTGCACACCTGTAATCCCAGCTACTTGGGAGGCTGAGGCCTGAGAATTGCTTGAACCTGGGACGTGGAGGTTGCAGTGAGCCGAGATCACGCCATTGCACTCCAGCCTGGGTGACACAGCGAGACTCTGACTCAAAAAAACAACAATAAAAAAGAACCATTGGGCTGCAAAACATCTGCCAGTTACTAGCTGGGTGACCTTAGAAATAATAAAAATAACAGCCAAAGCCAATATTTATTCAAAATTCCTATGTGACAAGCACTGGTTTTGATATTATATATATAAAATACAGACATTATCTTTATTCATATTATATATTCATTAAATTCTCACCATGACCCCTATGAGGAAGTTATTAGATGTTGTTTCCATTTTCCAGACGAGAAAACCAAGGTTTATCACTTTCCTGCCTCTAGCCTCAGTTTCCCCAATTGTGAGAGAGGCCAGTCCACACCTGTCTGCCTCATGGGGTTCCCAAGGATGCCCAGAAGACAAAACACATGAGGTTTGCCTTTGCTCCTCAAATGCAAAGACCCAGAAAACAACCAAGGTTGGCTGCTGTTCTCCACCTAGCTTCAGCCTGGCAGAGGGCCCCAGTGGTGGGTCAGAAGGGCACATCAATTCCAAGGGGAGACACTGGCCCCTAAGGAGCTTGTCATCAACTGCACATTGACTCTCCAGAGTGAAGACCTAGAATGGGGGCTTGTCTTACTTCATTCAACACGTTTCTTCAGGGCTTTTGCCTCTAATTCCTGCTGTTCAAGATCAGCAGGGAAATCAGTTACTCAAAAATTAGTCCAACTCCATTTTAGTTATAGATTTGTCCCTGATGGCTTGTGCCAAATGACCCAGGTCCCCCAAGAAAGCCACTGGAGAAAGAAAATTTGCTTTCAGACAGGGACAACGTTAAGGTGAGCAGCCCTCCACAGTGGTGTGATGTCTCCTGAGCCAGGCCTCCTATGGCCAGCGGATGCAGCCAAACCAGCAAAGTCCTTTACAAAACCCTCAAAGTGCTGACTCACCAAAATGCAAGCCGTTAACTACCCCTGTACATTGGACCAGTGAGATGGAATTCCTGGCTTGACTGAGGATGGAAATGCAGTGAAGACATCTTGGGATGCAGCCCACAAAGGTATTAGGGTGGCCTTCGGTTGAAAAAGGCAAAGTGAAGCAATCACCAGACTCTTTCCCTCCATGGTGCAGATGTGGAAACCACCTGGCCGATGTCCAGCCTGTCATTACCTGGTGTGGGGGTGGGGAGGAGGGCAGGTCCATGACTAGTAGAGATCCTCTTTGGATTGCATGTGAGGGTTTGACCAACACAAAGGATATCAGATTTGAAGAGCCAAAGCTGTCGGCCCACGTGTTAGCACCATTCAGCTAACGGGGACACCTGAGCCTTCCTGTGATCTAGATAAGGAGCAAATCCTTGCGTTACGTGGTGCAGATCTCCATATATTCTATGAGCTCTACCACCGTTAGCCATTCTGAGCCTCTTTTAGAGCAGCCTGGAGCTTGTGGGTGGCGGGGCACATGAGGGTTTTGGTAGGAGTCAGAACCAGGTATGAAGCTTGCCTTTGCCGCTCTGGGGAAGCTGCCTCTCCACACCTTAGTTTTCTCAACTTGTGGTGGGAAAGGTATTTCACAGAATTGGCAGTAAAATTAAATAAAATAACACCTCCTGTCCAAATAGAATAATTCAGTGTTTCCCAGACTTAAGGATGTCTCAGGCCAGTAAAATTAACACAAAACAAAGAAAACATGAACTAAGTCAATCTAGCATTGCCAGATACCAACATAAAAAAAAATAAGACCTCCTTGGTCATCAACATTATAGAAGAAAGGCCATTTTAACACTGAAAGAGTAGAAAGGCCACAACCTCAGAATAAAAGGGCCTCCTTTCTCTTAGCTTTCTAGAAAGCTCTCACCATCCTCCTCATCCTGCCGAGGACGGGGAACCCTGTCATGGACCTGCATTGCACTGGCCTCGCTTGGTTGCCGGGAAACCACTCAGATGCTGTACTCCAGCACGTGGAGGGAGGCTGGTGGATGTGAGTCTCCGGCCTGGTTTATCACATTCTGATGTGCAATCCAAGCATTGCTGCGCACCCTCCACCCCGAAGTGGGCTTGGGTAGGCAGGTCCACAAAGTAGGTCCTCCGTGAGGGTGGGGTGAACAGAGGAATGGGGAACACCCAAAAGGGAGCAGCGGGCAGCCACAGAAGCTCTACAGAGAGTCCAGGACCAAAGGGAGGGTGCCAGTGCCTGCCAATCCACTGCCAGTCCACCGCTTACCCCTGTCCCCCACATGCAGAGGATTCTGTCCTCCAGCTGCAGAGCAGACACAAAGGCTCTGGGGGCAGTCAAACAGCAACAATAATGTTCATGTCAAAAGCATACAATTCTTTGTTTTGAAAGGGCAAAGCAGAAAGGCACAGCTACAACTTTGTTCTCCGTCCAGGCTTGACATAGGTGGGGACAAATTGCTGATTCTCGAAGGAGGCCCCTTTAAGATCAGTAAGAGACACGACATCCAATCCACTGCACGGGCAGCCATTGCTGCAAAACGGCACCCCGTCATCCTCCTAACAGCTGGCACCTCCTGAGCATTTGCACATGCTGGCATAGACAGAGCAATCAGACAGAGATAGAGAGATGGATAGAGAGACAACATATAGAAAAAAACAGAATATATATATATATATCTCCCTCACCCCTTAACAAAAGTTACTATTCTCTCCATTTTACAGACGAGGAAACTGAGGTTTCTAAAGGTTGCCACCTACTCCAGCTCTTAAGCTACTTTAAACTTTCCTTTTGGTGATAAAACGGCATGAGGCAGATGCATAACACTTTTCTCAGAACCACCCCCAGAGACAGAAGAGTGGCTGAGCCATGCAGGGTTTGTCCGAGCGCACCAGGGCTGTGTGGAGAAGAAAACAAGGGCAGCAAAATCAGATCCTAGAGGAAAATCATTCACTTATTGACGGGCAATGTCAATTGCCCTGGTTATGAATTATATGAATTATATGAATTCTCACCTGGTTATGAATTATAAGAGGCCCACACCCATTTTAGGAGAGTCTTAGAATCAAATTCTTCCAACTCAAATCCATAACCACCTATTAAGTAACCACTTTATTCGTCGATGAATCTCAAATGCCTAAGACAGTGCCTGGCACATAGTAGATGCTGAACAAGTATTTGCTGTTCCTTTATTGAATTGCTTCTCTCTGTGGAAGGCACTTTCTGAAAGCCTACTCAGAGTGTCCAGTTCTTTCTAACCAGATGCTTTCAAATCAAATATGAATGTTTCTTTTAAAACAGGAATGGAAACAGCACAAGCCTTGCAGGGAAATTCTGACTTGGCCACTTGCAGGCTATGTGACTTCTAGAAGGTTCCTTAGTTTCTTGGAGCCTCGGGGGTCTTGACTGCAATATGGGGATAGGAAAAACTCTACATCTCTTGTTTATACAGTGGCGATCATAAAATAACCATACAATGGATCATCCCATGAAGAAAGGTATCCTGTGCCATGAGTACCATGAGGTGGGTCCCCAGGGCCACTACTTTAAGCCTCTTCCCTCTCTGGTTTCCAGACCCCACGTACCTCAGTAGTTATGGGAGGATCAAGACTAGTTGTCCCTTCTGTCCTGGAGGGGCCTGAGGTCCTGGGCTGTTCCAGCTGTGGTTCTCTGCACCGAGCATCCAGACAGCTCCTCTGTGGGGCCCTAGGGCTTCACTCAGCAGTCTGCTCCATCACCACCCAGCTCACATTCACGTCTTCTGTTTCTCCACGTCAGCTCCCCAACTCTGGGCCTGACAAAGCCAGAAACCAGGAGGAGAAATGTTCTGGCTTATCCATGGAAACAAACTGCTGCTTTTCAGAGACAAGACATCACCCAAACACAGGTCTATTTCCACAACACTTGAGCCCAGCGCTGAATGCCAACTCCAGAGGTCACCATGGGTTCTCCAGGGTTTCTACATGCCTGCATTTAGGAGGTGCTCAGGGAAAAGTAGATGATCCATGAACACCATATTTCCATAGTTGCAGAAAGGGGTGATGGTTTCCTTTATGTCTAAGGAGTCACATATCCAAGGAATGACAGGTGCTAGGAGCTTTCCCACATATCTTGCTTCATCTTCCAACACTGCGATGGTCTGATCCCCACTTTACAACTGAGAAAACTAAAGCCCAGAGAGACCTAGTTACAGTTAGAAAGTAAGTCAGAATTTGAACTCATGTCATTCCAACTTTATTTTACTGGGTTTGAGAAAGTTTTTATGAGTTATATTAAATCAGAGAGAGAGATAGAATTGATTTTCAAAGTAGCTCTATTTTTTATTAGTTCAAAATCTGCATATTTTTATAAGACATACAAGCCTGGAGTTGGCAAGCAAACAAAATCCAAGCCAATGTGATTTCGATTTCTGTTCAAAGGGTGGACAGAGTTAACACATAGATGCAGGCATTAGGATCTGCTTTGGCAAAGTGAGCCTAAAATAGCTGCTGTCCTATTCCCTGCCTCTCTCCCCAACCGTCATTCATTAATTTCTGCTTTGTGGGCGCCGAGGCTTGCCAGCTGCAGACAAGTCATCTGGCCTCGCAGGCTTTTTCTGCAGCAGGGTAATAAATGTTCACAGGGACCCGACAGGAGATGGATGAGGGGACAGATCGAGGTCACGATCACAGCTACTGGATGCGTACGTTCTGGGGGGATCCCTGGGTCTGAAATGATTCTCTTGGTGACCTCAAGAGCATCTTCATGTTTCATCATCTTGGCTGGCACTTGAAAGGATGGTTTATGATCCTCTGATGGGAACAGCGAGGAGAGGCAGCACCTTGTGGGTTATGAACCTCCAGGATGCAGGTTCCCGGGCTCCCCAGGGCAACACTGGGTAGACCTTGTGCCTGCTTCCCTGACCTCCCGACTAGCCTGCAAGTTTATGAGGACAGCACTGGGCCTGGTTCACAGCAATATGCCCAGGAGCAGTCACTGACCCCAGGACATGTGATGGGGGACAGAATGAGCCAGGAGCAGAGGAAAATGGGAGCCCACACCCGCCAGACACTGTGCACTCACTGGGGGATTCCTATGTGGGTGGGTGGGTGGGTGACTGGGCCTTACTCACTGGCGGCCCTGGATCCTGCAACAGGCTCTTTTGCTTCCAGTCGCCTGTCATTGTGTGCTACAAACTTACATCAGGGGCTGGGGCCTGGGGGCAGATAGAAGATGTATGAATGTCCATTTTCTTCCAGACAGGATTGATAGGCACATTAAATGAGATAATGTAGGAAGGCCTGCCTGACACACCGTATTGCAAAACAAAAAAGTGTGAAGTCATTCCACAACCAACAACCTGTGGATCTAAGGCTTGACAGTCACACTTTTTGGGGGCTGGGGAAATGTGTTTCTGATGACACAGTTGAAAGAAACGGTATCTGGTATTTTTAAAGTCATGGATATTCAATGCACATTTCATAACTCTCATAGTGGAGAATCCAATATGCCATAGCTAAGGGCCTCCTGCTTCCATTGGCCAACCTGTGAAATGGGTACAATCTACTCTTTTCCCTAGCAGATATGTGAGTGCCTCCTATGTGACAGGCCTGCTCTGGTGTGGGAGCACTGCAAGGAACAAAAAAAAACCCCTGCCCTCACAGGCTTCCATTCCAGTTAGGTGGACAGGATTAACTCCCAGTAAAGTACACAGCAAAGCTTGATGCTTCCTTCACTTGACTGTGGTTCCTTTGCTATTTTTAAAACAAGTGGTGTAACAAATGCCTGATTCTGCTTCTTGCTGTTTCTTTGCAGTGATATGTTCCAGAGACAGAACCATTCTAGCAATAGAGATATGAGCCTACTTCATTTCTTTGTTTCTGTTATGTGGAATCAGCTCCCTCTTGTGGGGCAATCACTAGAATGCAAACTCCACGAGGACAGGAACTTGGTCTATTTTGATTATGGTTGTATCCCTGGAGCCTGGCACACTGCCTGGCACATAGTAGGAAGCCAATAGATGATTATTAGGTGAACAAATACATCTAGGTCGTTCCAATGCTTTGATATCAAATGATGTTCAGTGATCATCTCTGCATAAGCCTCTCTGGGCATGGGACCATGTCTCCGTTGCAGGCACCATGCAGTGGACTTACCAGGCCAGAGCACCTGTGTCTTTATTTATAACTTTTCATTTGGAAGGAAAGGTTCACAGGAAGTTGCAAGGAAATGTACAGGGAAGACACATGCACTCCTTCCCCCAGGCTCCCCCAAAGTTAACATTCGCATAAATAAAGTATAATACCAAAACCAAGAAATGGGCATTGTTACAATCCACAGAGCATCTTCAGATTTCACCAGTTATACAGGCACCCATCTTTGTATGTGTCTGTGTGTGTGCACAAGTGCATATGTAGCTCTATGCAATTTTATCACATTACCTTTGCATAACCACCACCACTATCAAGGTACTCAACTGGACCATCACCACAAGACTCCCTCGTACTACCCCTTTACAGCCGAAGGGCTCTCTCCCCCATCCCTAACCTTTGACAACCAGCAGACTGTTCTCATCTCAGTAATTAGGTCATTTCACTAATGTTACATAAATGACATCATGCAGTATGTAACCTTTTAGGACTGGCATTTTGCGCTCCTCGAGGTTCATTCAGGTTGTTGCGTGTATCAATAGTTTGTTCCTTCTTATTGCTGAGTACTGTTCCATGGGGTGGATGGACCACAGCTGTTTAACATATGAGTGTATTTTTAATTCAAGTAGGTGCTGCTGAATTGCCCTCAATGGGCTGTGGCATGGAAACTCTGACCAGCAGAGTATATGGCACCTATTTCCTCTCCATTCTCACCAATACTTGATAGCATCACATTTTTCAATTTCTGTCAGTCTGATGAGTGAAAATTGATCACTCATTGTTTAGGGACATACATTTTCCTGATTCTACCAATAAAACACTTTGCACATTAAGGGGATCTTGGGCATTACAAAGACGTAAGTAGGGATGTCTGCCTGCCCCCTTCCCCCCTCCCTCTCTGCGGACAGCCCTAGAGGTCAATGCTGATTTTGGCAGCTGTGCAAACTGAAGTTATCTACGGCCCCAATTAATGGCTGCCCTGTATCCAAGCCATTTCCAGTGTGATGTTGTGGCTCCTTGTGATTAAAAGGGGAAGTCTATCTCCCCACTCTTTGAATTTTGGGTGACCCCGTGACTTGCTTTGGCCAACAGTGTCACTAGAAGTGACACTGCTGTATGAGTCCGTTTTCACGCTGCCGATAAACATATACCCAAGACTGGGCAATTTACTGAAGAAAGTGGTTTAATGGACTTACAGTTCCATGTGGCTGGGGAAACCTCACAATCATGGTGGAAAGCAAGGAGGAGTAAGCCACATCTTACATGGATGGCAGCAGGCAAAGGAGGGAGAGAGAGAGAGAGAGAGAGACAGAGAGAGAGAGAGAGCCAGCTTGTGCAGGGGAATTCCTCTTTTTAAAACCATCAGATCTTGTGAGACTTATTCACTACCATGAGAACAGCACATGAAAGACCTGCTCCCATGATTCAATTACCTCCCACCAGGTCCCTCCCACAACACATGGGAATTCAAAATGAGATTTGGATGGGGACACAGCCAAACCATATCAACTCACAATTCTGAGCCTAGGTCTCAAGAGTCCTTGCATGCTGCTTGCTCTCTCTCTCTCATAACTCTACCACTCTCAAGTGAACAAACACAGGCTAGTGCAGACACTACATGCAGTAAAGGAGAGTTGTCACAACTGAGGTCATCCCAGACCAGCCTAGAGCCAGCCAACCACCAACCAAGTGAGAGAGCCCACCAGGATCCACAGAGCTACCTACCTGACCTACAGCAGACTACAGACAAGTGAGAGAACCAGCCAGGACCAGAAGCATCATTTAGCTGACCTGTAGATTTTTCAGCAACAAGATATGCTTACTACTTTAAGATGCTGACTCTGGAGCAGTTTGTCACATAGCAATTGCTAATAGTGATACAGCAGTGCAGGAGGCAATCTTTGGCTAGACAAAGCTCCCTGCACATGGTGACATCCCCACAAGACAGATCTGAAAAAGTCTCTGGCAAAGTCAGTCTCAGATGTCTTGGTTGCAACATACAAAAGTCCCACATAAGTTCCCCGCCTCAATCCCCAGCCCCCAGCCACCCACTCTGAATAAGGAACTTGAACAACTTCTGTCAAAGATAGTTCTCGTCTTAACATAACAGTGGGTGAGAAACCCAAAGTGGTGAAACTGCCTCCTCCCCAGCCTCACCCTATGAAACACGGTGTTTGCAGATAAAAATACTCTTTCCCCTCCTCTCCAACATGGAAACTGTCCAGGGTCAGCCTCCCACACACTTCCACTCAATTTCTGACTCTGGTTATAAAACCTTGTGCCCAAAAATAGATTCCAAGGGGATTTCATAGACATGTTCTCCGGCATAATTGCAGTGTTCCTGCAAACTTTGGGGAAATTCAATTTCAGTTTTTGAACACACCGTCTTCAAAGCCCTGCCTCCCAGGTATTAAACATCAGGATGAGCTGTGATTGATTCCTCTCTCTCTCTCTTTCTCTGGTTCTCCCACAGCGAGGGCAGGTGTCAGATGCAGATGTTCTCCATGCTCTTCTGCCTCCTTTGGTTTCGGCCGTTCCTCTCTGTGCCCACCTCCAAATGGCCCGGCGCGGGGTTTCCACAGTCGCCTGGACTTGCTGACTCTGTAGCCTCTTCTGGCTCCTGGTTGCTCTTCCTTCCATCCCCTGCCCTGCCTTCCCTCTGCTTCACAGCAACAAAGGAAGCCCTGACACCCCCTCACTCCGTTCTGATCCCTTTAATCATTGCAGCTTCCCCTTTCCACCTCACACAAGTGCAGAGTTTGGGCAAGAGAGAATGCTAGAAACCAACCATCCCAATCCCTTTACTTTTCGGGTGAAGAATGGAAAGCCAGACTGGCAGGAAAGCCAATGAAGTCAAGGTGAAATGTGGAGGTGGTAACCAAATAGAATGGGAGCCCAGGGTCCCCGCACCAAGGAGTCGCCATTAGGTCTGGTTACCTACCAAGTTCCAAACCAATAACAACACTATTGATAGTAAGAATAGCTCCATTATTAAATTTTTATGATATGCTTGGTACTGGAAACATTGAACTATTATCATCATTTTATGGATGGAAAATTGAGGTACAGGGAAGGGAGTGTTTTCCCTAAGGTCACATAGCTGTTCACTGGCAGGGCAGGGATTTGAAGTCAGATTCGATGCCAAAGACCATGGCTCCTCAAGCCCACCCTGAATCCTATTACAAACACCTCTCCCATTGTGCTTTTTTCCCTCTGCATTTTCACTGCACCAAGCCTTTCCTAGGCCTTCTTGTCAGTTTCCAGGCTTCCCTTTCAGTCACTCCACCACCTGCTGGTCTCAAGTGGGCCCTGAATAGTCATCACAGCCCCTTTGCAGAAGGGAGCCAGCTTTTCAGAACAGATCTGTGCTGTAAGTCAGATCCTGTGACCTCCTGGCTGTGTGACTTTGGGCAAGCAACCTCACCCTCTGAACCTCAGCATCTATAAAATGGGGATAGAAGGATCTACTCCATAGAGACACAGGAAAGATGAGATAAAATAAGTATAAGGACAATACCCAACATACAGTAGGCCCTCCAGAAAGAGTCCCCTTTAGGCTCTATCGCACTCTCCTCCACTGTTTGAGGACAGAGATGTTTTTCTCCACCACATACCTCTGCCCATCTCTGGGGCCTCTTCCTATGGATGTATTCCCTGCCCCCCACCCCATGGCACATACAGTCTGCCTTAGAGGCCAGGCCTCAAGTCCAAATTTTTCTTAGGTTCCAGCATTTTCTCCACAACTAAATTGCAACATCTTTGAGGACAAAGCCATTCCTATACTCTCTGAAGTACCTAAACCATCCCCTCAAATTGACAGGCGTGCAGCAAATCCTAAATCTCAGGGTTTGATGGAGAAACATCCACTGATTTCACTCACTCATTCGTTCATTCATTCAGCCAATACTTTTCTCAATACCTACCATGTGCCTTGCCCTGTGCTAGCCTTCAAGGGACTTGGGAAGGAGTAAGTCTCAATCCTTGTTCTCACACAGCTCCTTGCCTAGATGGGAGGCAGGAGAGTCAGCGCACAGTTGGGGCAGATGGTAGGGGCTGCTCCCCAGTGGACACTCCCTCCTACTTCCCGGCTGGCAGAGCCCTGACTGTGTCAGTTTCTACCTGTGCTCTCAACTGACTCAGAGATAAGTCCTGGTCCATTTAATCCCTGCTGGGTTCATTCCTCGGCCATGATTGGTTTAGGCATGGCACGTCACCCAATTCCAGCCAATAAGACACAAGAGGAGGTTGGTGGGGATGTCTGGAAAAGAATTCCTCCCTGATAAAAGAAACGCAGAGATACCTCCTGCCTTTTGTCCCTAGGGTGCTGTGAGATCTTCAGGGGATGCTCTGGACAGGGGTAATGCCTTCTGGTTGATGACAGCAGAAAGAACGACCATGGGTTTTGATGGCATGGATGAGCCACTGGGCTAACCAACTCCAGAGCTAATCCACCTTTGATTATGTGAGGTAAGAAAGGGCCATATGTTTAAGTCAGCTGAGTCAGGAAATCCAATTCACTGAAGTCAAAAGCAGGCTCCCTGGCTCAACAGTTAGTACACAATGGTTAACACTCTGACAATGACCTGCAGAACATCCCTCCTGGACCCTGACCAGCTCTGCCTTGCTTTGGGTGGTGGGGATAGGGAGTCTGAGGAACAGTTTCACAAAAAAGTCTCATGGGACCAGTCTTCCTTTGCAAGGGTGAGCAGGAGCTGGCTTCCCACAAGATGGCATCTGCAAAGACTGGAGGCACGAGCCAGCCTGGGGTATGTGCAAAGGATAGGTTTGGAATTGTGAAGGAGCCCACATATTATAATTGAGGACAACGGCTCCTTTTGCCACATCCTCTCCAGGCCTCACTTTGCTCCTCTGTAAAATGGGGATGCAGACATTCTTTCCAAGGTGGTGGTGAGGCTCCAAAGGGACTGTGCACATGAAAGCACTTGTAATTGCCTGACTCTACATAAATCATAACTGTCATCCACTCTTACCCTTCACCTGTGGGATGGTCTTCTAAAGCCCTACAGGCCTTGAAAACCAGCTCCTACTTCCTCCTCCCTCTCTTCTACTTCCTATATCCTGGTTCCCTCAAGCCTTTCAGCCTAGCCACAATCACCTATTCATCTTTCTTCTGTCAGACCCTTTGCAAGCTGCCCCTAAGCCAGGAAGGATTTCTTTACCTGATCATATCATAGCTCTCTTCTCTTCTTTCACCCTAAACAGTTCTCTTTGATTCAGTGACTCCACTTCTAGGAATTCATCCTCAGAAGATGCCTGGACATGTGCCCAGGGGTCCCATACAAGAATGTTCATTACAATGTTGTCTTTAATAGCAAAATTCTGGACACAACATAGGTGCCCATGAGAAAGGAATATGTTAAATAAATCATGGCAAAGCCACTTACAAAATATAAGGTAGAAGTATATTTATTGATATTTAAGATGACCATTATTACTGAGTGAAAGAAAAGGATAGAAAAACAGAATATCTATTTATTTATCAATCATAGAGAAATGTCTGGAAGAACATTTGACAAAATATTAATGGAGATTAGCTTTGTTTTGTGGTGTTTAATTAGAGTTTTACTTTCTTCTTTGTATTTTTCAATACCCCTTGAATTTTCTATAATCATTATGTAACATCTCTATAATTGGGGGATGTGACAGTTTAAGTGTGTTCCCCAAAGTTCATGCATTGGAAACTTAATCCCCAATGCAACAGTGTTGAAAGGTGGGGCGTTTAAGAGGTGATTAGATCATGGGGCCTCTGACCTCATGAATGAATTAATGTTTTTATCCCCAGATTGGGTTCGTTACGGTGAGATTGGGTTTGTTTTAAAAGTGAGTTCAGCCCCCTTTTGCTGTCCTTCACTCTTGCCTTTCCACCTTCCACCGTGGGATGATGCAGTAAATAGACCCTCGAAAGATGCCAGTGCCATGTTCTTAGACTTCTCAGTCTCCAGAACTGTGAACCCATACATTTCTCTTCTTTATAAATTACCCAGTTTCAGGTGGTCTCTTACAATAGCACAAACAGACTAAGACAATGTGAAAAAAGCTACTTTTATTTTGAAAAGAGAAAAAATACATATAGAGTTCCAGCTAAAATCAACCTACTTTGGGCAATCTTCCTGAAAGTCATGTGAGACAGGATTGGAGAGTGTGCTATACTTCTGATGACCTGGATCCCCCTCCATGACACCTGCCTCTGCTTGGAAACTTTCTAGTGTGGTGAACTCATTCCTGTGCCAGACCAAGCTCTATTGGTAGCAAACTCGTTCACATTGCACAGGAATCTCACTCTCTGTCCTAAGTGTTCTGCCTTCTGTGCCTTACAGAAAAAGCCCAATGCTCCCCTCTCCCCCACACGCTTGTCTCCACCCAAGCCACTCAACAATTTCCTGCGATATGTCCCATTCTAGGCAGAGCATGAGTGAAGGCCTGGAGATGTGCAAACTAGTGTCCCATTTCAAAGATGTTGTGGACTTGTCAGGCATAGCATGGAGAGATGAGGACAGGGTGAAACTGGAGAAGTCAACAAATGCCATGCACGCTAGGGAGACTAGCCATTACCTTGCAGAGCCGTGTCTCTCCCCCATTTTGTGTTCGTAATACCTCAAACACTAACATTTTTGGCATCATTCTTGAAGGAATGAAAAGACTCAAAAACATCTCCAAACAAGTTGTGATTATTTCAGTCCATGCCCTACTGGCATCTGTTAGAATGGACTGAGTTACGCTCAGTAACAAACATGACCAGTGTGCCATAGCTTAAAACAAAGGCTTACTTCTCACTGATGCTACATGTCCATCATGGGTTGGCTGTGAGCTCTGCCCTGTGTCATTCTCACTCAGAGAACCAGATCGAGGGAGGTTCCATCTCCGTGCTGCCTTGATTGCCAAGAGAAGAAATGGGGAAAAGTAGCAAACAGCATGGTGGTTATTAAAGCTTCCATCCAGAAATGACACATGTCACTTTTCAAAGCTCATTGGCCAAAGTAAGGCATGTGGCTATGACTAATGTCAAAAGAGGTAAACAAATTCAATTTATCACGTGGCTAGAGAGTAAGGAACCGGAGATATTTCTATAGCACGAATGACTAACCAAACCAAATTAGTATACTAAAAAGAAGAGAGAGAAGAGGAAGAGGGGGAGGAGGAAGAGGACAAGAAAGGCACCGATTTGGTGAGAGAGTAGAACTTTCATGGCCTCATGCTCTTATCTACTCCTGATGGCAACGTTGGAGAAATTCCATTCAATGTGGCATCTGTCTCTATACCAGTCTCATATACGAAGCCTCTTATATCCCACCTATATGTGGCACCCTCCTTATACCCTCACCCTTCATGGCTCTCCCAGTTCTATATTATGACTGCTAGATGTTCACTTCAACAGTTCATTTCTCCAAATAGCGCCAGAAGCAGATTTTTCAAGTTAATCACGAGTTGACAGCCTACCATGAGTTTCTGAGAAACACTGAACAGCAATCACTTAGGCAAGGTGGCCTCATCCTAGAGAGTTGTTTTCATTGTGGTTGTACCCATCATTGTTGTTGAGGAGTGACAGTTTGTATTTCATAAGAAATGCATTCATCCAACGTACATTTATTAAGCACCTACTATGTGCCCAGGTCTGAGGATGCAATTTTTTTTTTTTTTTTTTAAAGAAAAGACCCATCATTTCTTTTGTTTGCAACTTAGGTCTGCTTCCTATTTCTCGGGTTGCAGAGCCCTCTGGAAGCCTGAGGGAAGCTATGCCGACCCTCTCCTTATGCCCCTGCGAAATGCCCAGCCTTACAGACTGTTATGTGTGATGGAAGAAAGGTGGTCACAGGTTTTAGCACAAACATCTCCAGTCCTCCATCACTCTTCACACACATCTACTATGTGCCTATGTCTGAGGATGCAAATTTTTTTTTTGAAAAAGAAAAGAGCCAGTCAGTCTCACCTTCTGAGAAATGTAGTGACAACTGGACAACAGATACTGAGGCCCAGTTTTACTTTTTTGGGTACTCCTTGTTCTTCTCACAACCTCCCCCTATCAGGGCCTAACATTTCACTGTTTTCCAATCTCCCAACCTCATGAAGCCAGGAAGTAGCTGATAGCAACATCTTCATACCAGTGGGCTTCCAGCTACCCAGAGTGGCTACCACAGCAGTGACACCAGCTTGGAACTCAAAACCCAAGGAATGGATTTGAGATCTGGCTTCATTAATGAGTAGCCATCTTGTGGGGGAAAGGAAGTGGTATTTAGCCACATCACAGGCTTGCTGTGAGGATTAGAAGGTAAAAATTATATGTGAAAAGTGCTCTGTAAATTACAAGGTGATGACGATAGTAACACTAATAGCTGACATTCAGAAAGTGCTTACCGCCTGTGCCAGGCACTATTCTGAGACTTTGACTTGTCTTAGTCCTTGTCATTCTCCCAAAAGTACTCATGAGGCAGGCATTCTTAGGATCGCTTTTATAGATGAGGAAACTGAGACAGACAGAGCTGAAGCCACTTACCCAAGATCACAGCGACACAATTAGAAAGCACTGACTCATTCCCAGGCAGAATGGTATAGAGAGGATGGAGCATCGCACAGGCTCAGCTCGGTGCTGATGTTTGTCTTTGCACACGGACACACTAAACGGACCTGTTTGGCCTTTCCAGGTTCATCTGCTTGCACGGCCATTCACTTGGGCTCAGCCCAGCACAAGCTTTGGTCATTTTCCTAAGTCCCACTTTTTATTTTTAAATAAGGAATCGGGTCATTACATCTCCCCAGAATCCTGCCTAGATGTTATGTTACAATGTCACAGTATTTATAGCACCTGAGCTTCTGCTGGAAAAAACAGGGAGGCATTTTCTGTCCCTGTCATATTCATTCTCCTAAGACCAATGGATATTCCCTTTACTCTGTAATGAGATTAGCGGAGGCTTGTCCATTCCCCCACTCCCATCATTCCTTTTCTCTGTAATTTAGGTCTGCTTCCTATTTCTCGGGTCACAGAGCCCTCTGGAAGCCTGATGGAAGCTATGCAGCCCCTCTCCTTATGGCCCTGTGAAATGCCCAGCCTTACAGACAGTTATATATGAGGGAAGAAAGGCGGTCACAGGCTTTAGCACGAACATCCCCAGTCCTCCATCATTCCTCAAAGGTCTCTCCCCTGGAGAGAATCCTCAGTGGCTCATTCCAGCCTTTGCCCGCCCCTTTCCTGGCTCCACCCTCAGGAGGCGGGGTGTCTTCTCTTATTGGTCAACTTGGGAAGAGGGATGGGCTACGATCAGCGTCTCTGCCCTTTCTCCTCCTGGGAGGGAGTCCTGACCGCAGAAAGCTTGTCCTGGCTGTGCCCTACGTACCCGGGTGAAGCCTACCTGGGCAGGACCTCCACATGGTCTTCCTTCCAGGGAATCAGTTAGTAGGCCCCCATTTGACCCTCACCCTCACATGAAGCCAGGACCTCCAACTTTGCTTCTGTTCTATTAGGGAGAAAATTTATATTCGGCTTCTCTACTTGCCACTCATTTGTTCCTCAAATTGTTGGAGGAGTGTGGAGGAGAGATGCTATTTATGGGGCCCACTCACACACCATCCCAACATCTGCCATTTCCTAGAACTCCGGATCAGCACACACCTTTCAGCCCGCACAGCCATTCTACTTGAGTGATTCTGGCTGGGCAGTTTATGGAAATCTCTTCGAGTCTCAGTTTCCTCATCTGTCAAATGGGGATTGTAATAACCATGTTTTCTAGCTTCTGCATTTGATGCTTTGACATGTGGGGCCTTGCTAACCCTGGAGGGGCTGTCCCTCCCAGAGACAGCCAATTACTTGACACAGTGAAGGACTGGCCCATGAGGGCCCCTTTCATAAATGCTCAGCCCATCTTCCCAACCGCTTCCTTTATGGAGCCCCTGCCCACGGGGCCACACTGCCCTGCCCTAATCAGCCGGGGGCAGGTACCATACTACTAGGAACAGCCACTGTGTCCCAGAGCCTGCTGAAACTATTCAAAGTAGCCAACCCCGAGCCTGCTTACCCTGCCTTACCCATCCCTCCCTGTGGGGGCCACAGTAAAGCCTCTTACCCCATCTTCCCCTCACTCCCTCTGCCTCCTGACTGACCCTAGGGTTTCCCCATGTGGCCCTGCATGGCATAGCATGTCCTCACCTCTTAGGAATCTCAAGCAACAATCTTTTTAGAGGCCATCGTTTCCTGAGTGGTTGGCCTTGCCATAACTGAATAATAATAAAACCTATATTTAAAAATGATGATAATATCACCTACGTCTTAGGATTGCCATGAAAATAGATACACATGGAAAAGCGTCTCACATAGCAAGTGGCATATGGCAGGGGCTTAAAACCATGCTAGTTTCTCTTCTCTCTGCCCTATCCATAGCTCTTCTCTTCTTTCTACCTTTTTCTTCACCCACCTCTTCCCTGCTGTCGCCTTCCAAGTATCAGCTACATAATTTGTGGGACCCAGTACAAAATGAAAACGTGTAGCCCCCTGTTCAAAAACTGCTAAGAATTGCAATATGGTGACTGCAGAGCATTAAATCCAGTGGGAAGCCCTTCTTAGCACAGGCCACACATCCACAAAGCCGGCCCTGCTCCCTCCTCCTTCCCATCCAATTCTCTTCCGCTTCCCAAATATTTCTAGCCTGATTTTTCAATCCCAAGGCCCCAATAGTTAGCTCCCTTTTTTGGGTTCAGTTAGCAGATTCTAATTTTTAGATACCATAAAGCTTCAATAATTCCACTTAATTGGAGAGGGTGGAAAGGAGGCCAGTTTGAATTAATGAAAAGTCTGAGAAATAAGACATTACTAAAGAAATGCAGTTTTATTACTCTGCAACAGATTTATATGACAACAGGGGAGATACAAAGAAGAGGGAAGGGAGGAGGAAGTTAGAGTTTCTTGTATGCAATTTAACACAAAGAAAATATTTAATTTATAATAAGCATATTCTCTTATTTGCAAATTATGCTACTAAAAATCCTCTCCCTTAAGTAGGTTAATATTTCTCTTGCTGGCAATCAGTTTGCTTAGTGAAACTGTTCTGCTGTTACAAATGCTAGCAAAATTCTTCTGCAGTGATTCCATATAACAAAATGATTTCCATGACCTTTCTGGCAGTCCATAGTATGGATTGGGTTATAGCAAATTCTTGTCAAGAGAAATCCTGCACAACAAATTCTCTCTTTGCTCTCTACCTACAGAACAGTCAAATCTTCAGAACATCCTTCTAAAATTCAGAACTTACCATGTCCCATAGCACCAGGCTTAGACTTAATCTCTGCTGACTCCTGCTGTTTCAGACCTAACTCTTGTCCTGTTGCCATTGGATCTGGACCTATCGTGGGGGTGGTATTCCTAAATAGATGGTATACCCCTACACCTCCAAGCCCTAGCAACCTGGGCCTGTAATGTCCTCCCCACAGTCTGTCAAAGTCATAACTCATGTTTCAAGGTCCCGGTTAGAGGTTTCCTGCTCCAGAAAGCTGCCTTTGATTTTTCCAGGCAGACTCTGTCTGCTCCCACTGCACATCTATTACATCATTTGTGCTACTGCCTACAAGTCCTCTTTGAGACAGTGCAAGCACTGGGACTCTGGGTCTCACCCATTTCTAGGGAAGCATGGTAGCCCAGCAGGTCAGTAGCAGAGGTGGTCCCAGCTCTACTACTAACCAGCTGCATGTAGATGGTAACACCGGCTTCATAGCATTGTGAGGATTAAATCAGATGAAACCCCAAAGCGCTTTGTACACAGCCTGGCAAAAAATAATTGCTCAAAAAATATTAACCTTTCTCCCCAAACGTTGGTATATAAACTCCACAAGGTTGCAGAGTGGTCCTGCAGCCCAGTGTGGTTGGACCTTCCTGGTTTATGCTCTGTGGTCCTGGTATTTTTATTAATCGTGCCCTCTCTCACTCTCAAGGTATCTCAGTTTGGATGACAAACTATATAGCTAGCCTACATAGCTGGGACCAGGTCTGTTTTATTTAGTAATATGCCTCTGGCACATCAAACAGTGCTGAGCACATATTAGGTTCTTAATACAAATTTATCAAATGAACAAATGAGTGTGTCTCTGAGAGTGCTTAGTAAGTGCTTGCACCTGGTAGGAGCTTGATTTCCGCTAGCTGTGGTTGATCTCTCTGTATTTCTAAGTGCCTCCTGACTCAGAGAAGGCAAGAATCAAGGCTTAGGGAGTGAGTGAATGAATGAATGAATGAATGAATGAGCCCCACCCCTCTGCCATCTCCTCTGTTGCCAATAGTACCCCTGGGGGAAGGAATGACCTCGCACGGAGGTGGGGAGAAGAGTGGTACAGATGGAGGAGGACTGAAGACGATGCTGTTCCCACCAGACTGTATGCAGAGGGGGCCTCTTCCTGGCGCCATGGCCGGGTTTTGGCGTCATTTCCGTTAGACATCAGGTATTGGTTTCTGCCATGGCAGCAGCAGGAAATCACAGCCCAGAGTTAGCCCACCCAGTGGCTCCAATGGGCTTCTGAGGGCATTGGGACAGCTTGTCTTTACCTAACATTCTATAGACAGGCACAGATGCTCAAGAGCCCAGCAGGTGCTGCCCCCTACCAGCCCACACAGAGAAGAGGAAGGGCACGGGAATGATTAACCCTCTCTGGCTTCCCTTTCACGGCTCAGAAAGGAAATTACACCAGCTGGTAGCCAAAATGTTTTGGATACAGACCATACACTAGGCATGGGCATAACGGTGAGAACTTTAAGAATATTAACTCATTCAGCCATTAGAGTAGCCCTAGAAGGTGGGGAAACTGAGTCAGAGAGGGGCAGCGACTTGCCAGAGGTCACACAGCTAGTAAGAGACAGTGTCCCAGAGCCCAAATCCCTCAGATGTAGGAACCAAACAGCAGTCCTCTCCATCCACTCTAACCCGTTATAAGAAAGCCCAGTTTTCACTCCTGCCCCCTGCTGTGTGACCTTGAGGCCAACTCACCCTCTCTGGGCCTCATGTCCCTTTCCCAAGGCTAATGTTCTAGGAAGCAGTGCTTCTACAGCTAGGACATCACCAAAGGCCAGAGTATCCCGTCCTCCTGAGGCCTCAGGGCAAGGAGGGGTGGCCAGGCCCTGGGTGAGTCCCGGTGTCCCGAAACATGCTATACTGGCCCGTCCTGAGGGCCTGAGGCACCTGCCCAAGTCCACCTTCCGAAGGAGGCTTAGGTACTGGGCTGAAAAATCACGCTGTGGATCTGAGGACCCACTGAATGTGGGACTTCCGAGCTCTTGTGTCACCAGGTGAGGGACCCGTGCGTGCTTGGGGTTAGGGCTGTGGCCAGAGGGGCCAGGAGGAGGGGAGCTAGGAAAAGGTGAGGCCGGAGATGCGGAGAGCACTTGGCAGAGGTGCTCTCCTAGCTCTCGTGCTCTTAGCAGCTGCAAATCACCTTCGGGGAAGGGAGAAGCCCCCAGCCTAGGGTGAGTTCTCTGCAGCTCTCAACCTGTCCCGAGCCTGCAGGAGCCAGAGCCAGGAGAAAGGGGGCCCCCACACTGAGGAGAAGCCAGGTGGGGAAGTCGGAGCCATCTGGGAAGAAGAAATAGGGGGTTCCAGCGTCCCGGACGCCCCCCAGCTCCGGGGCTGCTCCGAGCCCGGAAAGTTTTCGCGCAGCAGGCGCAAGGCGCGCCCCCTTCCCTCACCCGCAGGCGCCGGGTCCGCGGACGCCCACCCCGGCCGCCCCGCCCGCCGCCTGGTGCCCGCTCAAGGTCACTGCTGACAAGGCGCCTGCCTCCGCGGGGCGAAGGGACCAGGACACGCTCCGGCTCACGCTCCCGCCCTGGCCCGGCGGGGGTCTCCGGGGCCGAGCGCCCGCGGAAGGGAAGCCAGCAGGGAAAGTGACAAGAGACCGAGCGAGAGGGGAAGAGGCCCAGAGCCCGGGCCCGGCCGCCCCTGCCTCACCTGCGCCGGCTCCGAGAGCGAGATGCTGCCGCCGCCGCTGCCGCCGCCGCTGCAGCTGGTGCGCGCCCGGCCCGGCCCGGCCCCGCTGCGGCTGCGGCTCCTCTGCCGCGGCTGCCCCGCGCTCGCCTGCCCCGCGGCCCCGCCGCCGCCCGCCCGCCTGCCTCCCTCCGCCGCCGCCTCTGCCACCGCTGCACTGCGCTCTGCCCGCCTCCCCCTCCCGCCCTCCCTGCTCCCTCCTCCCCGCGCGTTCCCCCTCGGCCCTCCCCAAACTCCTCACGGAGAGCGCCCCGCGGGACCGGAGCGCGCGGTCCCGCCCGCGCCCTCCTCCGCGCGCACCAGTGGGGCTGCGGGAAAGGGTATCCAGTCTTGCCCCGGGGTGTGTCTCCAGGTACCTCCATCAGCACAGGCCCCTGTCCCCGCCGCACCCCCACAGCCAGCCTGGCCCTGGGAGGCATCCTCCCCATTCTTCCCCAGGGGTCAGGGCGCCCCAAGCCTCCCCAGCACACCCGAGCCTGTGAACTGGCCACACGGGGTGGAGCGAATTGGGTGTGGAGTAGGCAGATGGGGAGACCCGCTTTGGAGGAGGGGACCGCTGGTCCAATCCCAGGGAGCTTAGCCTGAGGGCCCTCAGAGGCGAGAAAGGTTAGGGCAGCGAGCAAGGGCACACTTAGCCCCCCAGCCTCCAGTCTGGCCCTGCTTAGGGCCTGGAGGAGTCCAGGACAGTGGCCCTGCCTGAGGAGAAAGTTGAAAACCCCAGACATGCACCGAAAGCACCTCCCCAAAGCAGGCTTCGCCTCCTTGGCTCAGGCCCCAGGTCCTTGAAAAGCCGAGCTCCACCAGGAAGCCAGGCCACCTGACTCCCAGAGCCTGGGTCTGTTCCATACCATCAATTAATCATGCCCGCTTGTTTATTTATTTATTGGCTTTATATAAAGCCAAATGCACTGCTCGCAGGAAGTGAGGAGATGGGGAGGGGAGGGCCTGACCATAGTAACTCCCCTTCCCAGGCCTTGCTCTGACGAGTTGAAGAGCTTGGGGGGACCCTGGGGTCTCAGCGTCTGGAACATCTGCTTCCTGGGAGTGGCAGGGATGCCCATTCATAGGGCCAAAATTCAACATGGCCTGCTGTCTGCAGCCCTGGGATGGGGCAGAGGACATTCACGCCTGGAGGCTTAGGCATAGGAGGGAGAGAGGGGGCCAGGGAGGCCAGTGGAGAAGGCGATCCAGCAGGTGTGACAGGGGTGTCTCCAGGCCCTTCTTGGCCGAGAGCACTCCCTTCTCGCTGCTTGGCGCTCAGCTTGGCAGGCAGCACTTACATCTCCTGCCGCAGCCCCGTCCTCTCCCTGGGCACCCAGAGGACATCACCCCAGGGATGCCCCCAATCCATATCTCCTCCCACCATCCTCGTCCCAGCTAATGGCACTGCAGTGCCTCCAGATGGCCAGCTCCAGGCACTGTCCCTCAGCCCACCCCAGCACCACGTCCTCCCTGACAGGGCCTGGAATCTGCTCTTCTCTCTGTTGAAAGGCTCTTCTTCAGGTCCCCGACACCTCTCCTCTGGACTCTCACAGCACCATCCTCTCTGCCTCCATTCTGCTGCCGCACTAGCCTTCGTCATGCCCAGTCCTGCTCTAAAACCCTTCATAACTCCCCAGTGTTCTCAGAAGTCTCACAGCCCCAGTATGCCATGCAGGGCCTTTCACACTCTGCCCTTTCCACTCCTTCCCCACCTGGGTTGCCAGTGCCCCTCCTAGCACACCCTTAGCACTGTACCATGTCTTCCTCTCTGTTCTTTTCCTCCTGTGAAATGCCTTTCTCCTCTCTCAGTCTCTGCCCAGCCACAATGCTGAGGCTTGGCCTTAATTACTATCTTTTATGAAACCTTCTGAAACCAGCAAACAAATAGAGAAGGCAAAAAGAACAAGCATGAAAAGCCACACCATGAGAGGTAGCTCAGTGCAAAAGTGAGTGACACCACAAAAGTCCTAGTGACAAAACTCATCTTGGGCATAGCTTCAGCTCTGAGCCTGTTGGTTCATCTGTTAAAAGGTGATAGGTTCCACAGCCTCACCCAGGATAAGCACTCAGTAAATGGGGGCTACAGTTCTTTTTCAGCATCTACTGTATGCCAAGGCTCTGAGATTTACAGATTATTGGGTAGGGACTTGAGGGATGGCAGGGATTTCAAACTCAAATGTGTAGAAGGACCAGGCATTACCTAGGGAGGTGGGCTGGTTCTGGCTTATGGCTTTCTCCTCTGGAATCTACCAATAAGAAAAAGCAACAGTGTATGTGAGGTGGCAAACAACAGCAGGCACTCACTGGCTCTGTATGGGGAGGTAATAGGGAGTAGTGCGGACTGTGGCATCTGTGGTGTCAAATGGGTACAGCCACTGCCCAACTCCACTGGATGGTGGCTAAGCAGGGATGTGGGCCTGGATTGCCAGTTTTCCATTTTTTTTCCAGAGAAGGTGGACATCTGGATTTCTATGTGAATACTCTTGGTTTTTAAATGTCACCAACTGATAAAAAAAATTTTAAACTTTGAGAAGGTCAAACAGAGTTATAGCTGCCATAAGGTTTTGGCTAGCAGGCTGGCAGCTGCTGGGCTCTGGGTGAATAGGTGGAAGATCAATGTTGTTCATGACACACACAGACATACACACACAGCCCTCTCCTCACTCTGGCGGGATGTCGGGGGTCATGCCCACCTCAGATATGCAGAAGTCATGGGAATGGAGTGGGAGCAGCACCTCACTGCAGCTGACAGGAGTGGAAAGGGTGGGAGGTGAGGGATCAAATCCCAGTCCTGGTTCTGGTTCTGTCCCTACAGTGTGTGGGAGCTTAGACAGGTCAGCTGTCCTCGCTGAGCCTCAGTTTCCTTCTCTGAGAATGGGCAGGCAATGTGTGTGTGCGTGTGTGTGTGTGTGTGTGTGCGTGCACTCATGCACGCAGAATTACCCGGATGGAGCAAAGGTTATGCGAGGTGACCAGCATGTGCAGACTGAGGCCACAGGAGGCTCCACTGCCAACATAGACACACATCTGGTCATGAGGAAGCTGCAACAATCTGGCCACCCAGGAGAAGTCTCAGTCCACTAAAAATAGGGCCCCGACAGACTCTTAAAACCTGAGGCCTTCTTGAGAGATGGTGAGGGCAGCAGGCGATGGGGGAAATGGCCACTTTCCTCTGCAGGATGAGGAAGAGACGGGGAAGCGGCTGGTGCTTGGTGAGCAGGTGCACCTGTCATCCCCAAGTTCATAAAGAGAAGAGAAAGGAGCCCTGGTTCCCGTCAGTCTGTAGCAGAAGCAGGGGATGGAAATATCCGAGAGCAAAACTGGGAGTGGCGGGGTGGTTCCAGGGCCAGACTTGGAAAATATGTATGGGGCCTGTGAATGCCCCTTAAAGATGGTTTTCATTTGCTGGGGTTAAAGGTGACTTTAAGAATATTCTAGTTCCCACAATGACCATGTGCTACTATTGTAGCCACAGTAAAAGTGTGTGCCCATACCCAAAATATCATTCTATGAAGCAAAAGGGAGGCATCTAAACCAATTGATAAGCAAGATGTTTATATGATGGAAGCCACCTTTAACACAACGTTCTCCAAGATGGATTTTCACCTAACTTACCGGGAGAACTTGTTACCAGAATCTGGAAAGAGATTCCTGGCCCGGTGCAGGTCTCCTGAGTGGGAATCTCCAGGGCACGGAGGCTGGAAATGTGTTTCTGACACCCCACCCCACCATGATCAAGAAAGTTTGGCTCAACTCTAAGCAGGCATTTCTTGAGCAGGGGTTAAAGGAATTACAAGCCAGGTCTTTCCCATTAAAAGACTCTAAATGTGGCCAGGAAACTTAAATTCCTCCTAAACAAGGCAGGATGATATACTCAAGTTACAAATTGCCACCAACAAAGATTTAACAGGGTTTTCCTCCCAGGGAGAATGTGGGTTAGAGAGGAGGACATTCTACTCTATTTCAGATCCTGTTACAACAATATTTCTGTGTTTTACTGGTGCAATTTAAAAATTTAAATAAAAAGGACAAATACACCAAGTGCTGACATAGCCTGGGAGAGGAGTAATTAATTCTCTAAATGGCCAGTGAGGAAGACTTCAGAGGTGGAGTTTTAGCTGGGTTTTAAAGAAAGAGTAACAAAATGACAGAAACAATCATTAAACTCTGTTAAATGTCAATTTCTCTTCTTAGTATTTGAAATATACTGATTTCATCCCCCCAGCAATGCTATAGAGCAGGTGTTTGTGAGCGAGGCTATTGATACCCCAGCCTCCCCAGCCCCTAGCTCTGTGGAGGTGCCGGCTTCTCACACTTGCTCCCTTCTCCTGGGGATGTTGTCCTTGGCTTACGGGAACCACTAGGTGGCAACAGCCTCCGCACCTCTGTGGTGCAATTCACACACCTGTCATCCCCATGGGATCAGGCTGAGAGTGGACTTCTCTGGGAACCTCATCTTCGCTGGCCCCCATCCTGCCTGTCTTCTTCTACTATAGATTTCTCCTGTGAGCATACCCTCAATAAACCCCACACATAAACATCTCCATCTCAGGCTCTGCTTCTGGGGAACCTGACTTCAGATTATTTTCTCATCCCCATTTTGCAGTTGAGGAAACAAAGTCACAGATCAGCAAAGGCACTGATCTAGAAAGGGGACGAGCCAGGCCAGCTGACTCCTATCCGTCCTAGAAGGATGTTTCTAAGAGTACAAGGAAACAGGAGCAAGGCATGTCAGGCAGACAGAGCACATGATCGGGGCACGGAAACGCATGGAAGGGAAGGGGTGTGAGGGGTGTGGGGCAAAGTGAGGCACAGGAGAGAGGCAGGAGGGAAGGTGAGCTCTCAGCCATAGGTCCTGGGAGCCGAGCTGAGGATTCATCCATCCACTGATCCAACACATGTGTTCCTGGGCTCATGGGAAGCCCAGGAAAGAAGATGGACCCACTCAAGCTCAGGTTTGCACAAACCCAAATGTTCAAGAAAGCAAACCTGGGCCATTTTAGCTGGGTTCTGTAGTAAGGGAAGGTAGGCACAGATAGAGATGGTGGTGGTGGTTGAGGGGTGGGGCTAGAAATAAGGGAAATGCATTTGACTGCACTTCTCCAAGAAAGAGTATGACCATTGGGCTGAACCTAGGCCAGTGTGGCATGGAAGGCCAGCTCTGGCTCATGGATATCTTAAAGGACTGATAGCACCATGGGACTGTGTTTATTAAGATGGAATTAAATGAGGACAAAGAGCCTGTCCTGATTTGTGGTACTAAGGATGCAATCCCTCAAGTTCAGATGGAAATCTCCATCTAACTTGAAAGCCATGTATTTGATGGAGAACACTGGGGACTCAAATTGACCATAGATTTAATATTTTCCAGGGTAGCTGCTGGAACAGTGAGTGCAGTTGTAAGCAGGAAACCTTGTCATGTCAGAAAACTGCAGACAACACTGGGGATGGAGAGGAGTCTTCAGGCTGTGTGTGTGTGGATTGTGATGTCCCAGACAGGCCAGATGCATTCTGTGGGTAGAAAGGGTTGAACACGGCTACCCAGAGATCAGACTGCTGCCTCCAAAGGGCAGGACATTTCTGAGGGCTTAGGTTGATCCCCTTTACTGGGTGAGACCTCAAGAAGTAAAAGGAAGAAGGTGGAGGTGAGGAGGGCTGCTGAGTCCAGGGGAGGAAGAAGGGCTTTTTTCCGATAAATATTTGGTCTTTAGACATCATCTTTAGAGAAGATCTAGCATCCTTTTGATGGGGTGACTTTGCATGGCATCCAACAAAGGTGCTGGCATTGCCTCATTCCAATCTTCTGGGAAAACCGGTGTAACTCTTTGCCTGATAACCCTTGTCTGACAGCAGACACACCATCAGCCCACATACTGGGCAAGCCAGACCTGGTGGAGAGTTAGTACCTGCTGTGAGCAGCCCTCAACAAGTAACTAATGGGAGTTGGTGTGTACATTCCCCAGCTCACTTGCCCTCAGGGAGGATGGCTCTGAGGTCCCAAGGACCCTGGTGGGACTGAGCTCCGGTGGCCCCCAGTGGTGGGTTGCTTAATGATGCATCCTTTGTTGGCCTTTCCCTCCCTGCCACTCCTCTCCCCTCACTGGTATTTTCTGGAATCAATTTGCAATGAAACTGCTTGTACTTGAATACTTGTCTTGGGGTTCGTTTATGGGGAAACAAAATCCAGGAGAGCATCATAGTTAAACTTTGAGGTGTTTAAGGATATCTTAGAAAGCTTCACAGAGGAGTTGGATTAAATTTTGTTTTATACCCTAAGACTGCAATAATTATACCAGTGTGGTATTGGCACATGAAGAGATAGACATACAAGTAGAACAGAAAAGAAAATCCAGAAATAGGCTCCAGTTCACCCAGGACGTTAGTATATGATAAAGGCAACATCTCGAATCAGTGGGGTATAAATACTTAATATATGATGTTGAGACAAACAGGTGGTCATGTGGAAAAGGATGATTCTATCCATACACCATACACCAATGCACACCCCTTGAAATGCCATGTGGACCAAATGTCAAGTGGATCACAATTTTAATTTAATTTTAATTTAATTGCAAAAGCATGGAGCCAGGAAGTGTCAAAGTTTGGGCAAACTCCTTTAAAAATTTGGAGTGGGTAAGGCCTTTCTGACACTCAAAAATCCAAAAGCCAGAAAAGATAAGACTGATGAATTTAACAAGATTTTTAAAATCTTCTAAAATTCTATGTGGCAAATAAAACAAAAGACAAAAAATAAACTGGAAAAAATGTATTGCAAAGGTTTAATAACCACAATGTATAAAGAGCGTCTAGAAATCAAGATGGAAAAGATCAGCAATCTAATAAAAAATGGGCAAAGGACGTGAACAGGCAGTTCCCCCCAAAATAAATCCAAAAGCCTTTTAAATATCTGTAAAGCTGCTCAAGCTCCCTCATAAGAGTAATGTGTTTAAAAGCGCACTGATAGACCATATGAGTCTGATGCAAGCTATCGGTGAGGCTTGGGGAAACGTGTGCTCTCATCCTTTGCAGGTGGGAATGTGTAAATCTGTTCAGCTCCATGGAGGAAGCTGTGCAACATCTGTCAAAATGACAACTGCAGCTACTCTGCAATCCAGCAACCCCACTTGGAGAAATTTGTTCCATGGATACACCAGTGCACACTTGGAACA
Source organism: Pongo pygmaeus (assembly GCF_028885625.2). Classification (NCBI taxonomy): domain Eukaryota; kingdom Metazoa; phylum Chordata; class Mammalia; order Primates; family Hominidae; genus Pongo; species Pongo pygmaeus. The sequence continues at coordinate 67,179,746 of NC_085930.1, read as the reverse complement.
TGCTATTCCTGCAGCATGGTCCAGAATAGTAAAGGGCTGGAAACACCCCCAAGAGGCCATCAGCTGGAGACACAGTAGATAAATGATGGAACATTTACACAGTGAAATACTCTGCAGCTGTATAAAGAATGAGGAAGCTCTGTATTCAGTGATGGGGAAAGAGTGCCAGGCTCTCTTGAACAAACAAGATGCAAACCAGTATATATCAGTATATGTAACATTCTTTTTAAAAATGGCTTTATTGAAATATAATTTATATATCATAAAGTTCACTCACTTAAAGTAACAATTCAATGACTTTTACTATATTTATGGAGTTGTGCAACCATCACCATAATCTAATTTCATAACATTTTTGTCATCCCCCAAAGAAACCTTAGTGTAAGAAAGGGAGGAAAATGAGAAAATACACACATACACACTAACACACACACACACTCACACATACATATACACACAGGTCCATACACACTCCATACATCTCTGCACAAGTAAACTCAACACAAAGTTTACTTGTGTTGCACAAGTAAACTCCAGAAAGGTACAGAGGACACTACCACAGGTAGGGTTGGGAATTGTAGGTTCATGTGACATGCTGGAGCTGAGTGTGATGGGAAGGGCTGGCGGGAAATGAGCCAGGACGAGCCAGCTGGGGCCATATTGTTTAAAGCCTTAAATACCAGGCCAAAGAATTTGGATTTTGTTTCCCATACAGTCCATGCTGTCCAAAAGAACTTTCTGGGATGAAGTATTCTGTATCTATCCTGTCCAATATGGTAGCCATTAGCCACATGAGCCTATTGAGCCCTTTGGATGTGGCCCATGTAACTGAGGAACTGCATTTTACATTTTATTTAACCTTAATTAATTTACCTTTAAATAGCCATCTGTGGCTTGCAGCTATGGAATTGGACAGCACAGCATAGACCATGGGGAGCCATCGAAGGTTTTGCAGGTGGGGAGTGACACAGCCAGATATTAGTTTCAGAAAGCTGGGAAAGGATAGATTCCAGGAGAGCAGATGGAGGCTGCAGACAGTTGGAGAGGTGGCCATGGCAACATCACACAGAGAAGGGGAACACTGACCCAAAGTAAGCACCCAGGGCTGGATAAGAAGGGATGGGTTTGGGAAACTTTTAGAAGGGAATGTAGATAAGTTGATGGATGTGAGAGTGAAGAGAGAGTTGAGGATAACTCTGCTGTTCTTGTCTTAGTAGCTAAGGGGATCTTCTCCCTCTTCCCCAGCTCCAGCCACGCTGGTCTCCTCGCTGTTCCCCCAACACCAAATGCACTTATTCAGATCTCAGCTTTCATCTTGTCTTCTAAGGACAGAAGACATGCTCTATCTTTCTGTGGCCTGTGTCTTTCCCTGAGGGCCCTGCTGTCAGGCCTGTCTTTTTCCTCCTCCTGTTGGGAGGGGACTGCATCTTTTGGTCCTCTTCCTCTTCCTGTTGGGAGGGGGCTGTGTCTTTTTTGTCCTCTTCCTCCTCCTGTTGGGAGGGGACTGAGTCTTTCTGGAGCTCTTCCTCCTGTTGGGAGGGGGCTGTGTCTTTTTGATCCTCTTGCTCCTCCTGTTGGGAGGAGACTGTATCTTTTTGGCTCACTTCTGTATCCTTACTGCTCATCACAGGGCCTGGCATGGAGCAGGCCTCTAAACGTAAGTGGAGATGAGTGAATAAGGTGATAGGAAGGAAGGGCTGAGAAAACCTTTTTACCCCAGCTTTCCCAAGAGAACTGTCCAGAGACCTGGGAAGAGGTGCTATGGCTCCCATGGTAACCAGCACCTGTGCTGAGGTTACAGGCTCTGGGACGGGCCCAGAGGACAGGGTCCTGGTCTTTTCGGCCTCTCTAGGCCAACAGCCGGGATGATTTAGAAAATCAAATCCACTCACTCTACCCCAAGCCACTGCTCCTTGCTGAAAGGGTGCCACACCATCCAAGTAAGAATAGAACACTCATCAGAATCCTCAAGGAGGAGGGCCCAGTGGGCCCTGTGGCTCTGTGCACTGAGCACCATATCGTCCAGTGAAGCTAGGAAGGTGAATGGGACAGCCGGGGTCCTGCTGCCCCATTGAGCCGAATGCGATTTCTGGCCCTGCCTCTGGCCCACCATGGAACCCTGAACCTCCATCTTCTCGTCTAAACACTGGTGGTAGTGATTCCTATTTTGCAGTGTTGTTGTCAGGAGTAGAGATAATGGACATTAAAAATGGAATTAAGAGAAATACCTATTGTAAATGACGAATTAATGGGTGCAGCACACCAACATGGCACATGTATACATATGTAACAAACCTGCACGTTGTGCACATGTACCCTAGAACTTATAGTATAATTTTAAAAAAAGAAAAGAAAAGAAAAAAAAACTTGGCACCTAGTGTGGCTGCAATCATCATTATCTATCAAGAAACCCCATGACTCGTGAGGCTTCAACCCCCTAATTAAAAATAGTAGAGAGTCCAGAAGACTAGGGGTGAGCATATTCAGCCTAGAAATGAGGTACCACAGTCAGAGATGATGACAATAATCACAATATTGGCAATTATATAGAGCTTGCTATGTGCCAGGCACTGTTTGGATGCTTTGCTTTTACCAGCTCATTTAATCTCACAAAATCCCTCAGGTAGATGCCACTTCACAGATGAGGAAGTTGAGACAGAGGCGAAGGAACTTTCCCGAGATCACACTGTCCTGACTGTCCGGTGCCTCTGTGCTTTCAGCCAAGCCTTTCCCTTGCTCTCAGAAAGGACACACTTCACGGTTAGAGCCCAACTCTACCCCTGACCTGGAGAACTGGCCCCTAACAGGAGTGTGCATGGCCATCTGGCAGCCCTGTGTTTGTTAGGTGCCTGGGGTACCAGGTGGGTGACTTGAGATCAGCTGATTCAGGAACAGTCAAGGTCCCAGGCCTCAGGGTTGGAGGGTTGGATTGGTGGAGAAGCTGCCTCACTTCTGAGCCTCAGTTTCCACATATGTAGGGCAAGGGACATAGTACTTGCCTTGCAGGGCTGTTGCAGGCATTAACTGGGCTGCTCTATGGAAAGCACTAAGCATGTCATAGGGGCTCCATGAATGCCAAGTCCCTCCCACTAAGGAACAAAGGCACCTATGTGGAGTGATACTTGGGGGTACTGGAGGTGGAGAGAGGAGGAAGGATTTGGGGTGGCGCCTGGAATGGAACTGGAGCCCAAGCTCCTGGCAGGGAGGGTTTTAGGAAAAGGGCTGCCACTGGCTCCAGCTCAGGGTAGAAGCTTCCTGTGCCTACCCAGGACTGAGCCCAAGAATGGAACCAGGAGAAATAAATGTTCTCATTAGCAGGGGAAATGCCAAGTTTGTCAGCACTGATTACAACTATTAAGTTGTATATAAATGTGGACAAGGAGGGCCGGGCACAGTGGCTCAGGCCTGTAATCCCAACACTTCAGGAGGCCAAGGTGGGCGGATCACCTGAGGTCAGGAGTTTGAGACCAGCCTGGCCAACTTGGTGGAACCCCGTCTCTACTAAAAATAGAAAAATTAGCCAGGTGTGGTGGCAGGCGCCTGTAATCCCAGCTACTCAGGAGGCTGAGACACAGTAATGCCAGCTACTTGGGAGGCTGAGACAGGAGAATCGCTTGAACCCAGGAGGCAGAGATTGCAGTGAGCCAAGTTTGTGCCACTGCACTCCAGCCTTGGTGACAAAGCGAGACTCTGTCTCAAAAAAAAAAAAAAAAAAAAATGTGGACAAGGAGAAGAAAAAATAGAGAATGAAAACAGTTCTGTGTTGTGTCTCTTTTTTTCTTTTTCTTTAATGCTGCTATACTTTTCAAGAAAAATAAATCAGAAAAGAATGAATCATGATGGCCCTTGTCCTTTTTCTTATATTTTCTGCCCAAGACTTTCTGTTGGCTAAATGTAGAATGTAGCAAAGTCTCCTTTGGAAGGAGACACAGATGAATGAGACACCCCCTGCCACTCTCCATCCAAGCTCACTGGCCTGTATGAGGGGGAAACAAGGCAGGACTGACAAAGTTCCCTTTTCTTAGCCCAAGGTCAGCCAGAGAGGCCTCTGGGATGAGGCAATCCGGAGTTTAATCTTAGGCAGTGAGTAGAAGTGGTCCTAGAGGACAGTGTGTGTGAGCATGTGCTTGTGTAGTGTGTCTTGGTCTGTCCAGGCAGCTACAACAAAATACCATAGACTGGGTGGCTTATAAACCACAGAAATGTGGTTCTCACTGTTCCAGAGACTGGGAAGCCCAAGAGCAAGGCGCTGGTAGAATTGGTATCTGTTGAGGCCCACTTCCTGGTTTGTAGAGGACCTTCTTTTCACCGTGTCCTCACATGATGGAAGGGGTAAGGAAACTCTGGTGTTGCTTTTTTAGGTTACCAATCCCATTCATGAGGGCTCCATCCTCATGACCTAATCACCTTCCAAAATCCTCACATCCTAGTACCATCGCCTTGGGGTTGAGGATTCCAACATAGAAATTTGAGAGGGATATAAGCATTCAATCTATAGCAATGCACATGCGTGCATGTGTGTATGTGTATACGTGTGTGTGCATGTGTCTATGTGTGCATATGTGCATATGTGTGTGTGCACATATGTGTGCATGAATGGGAGAGAGAGGAAGGGCATGCCTGAAAGTGGGCACAGCAGGAGCAAAGGCAAACAGGTGACAGCAGCATGGGACATGGAAGAAACTGGAAGTGACTCAGCTCCTGGAGTGTGATGCGGGACACTGAAATCACGGGATGCAGGCCGGAATGATGAGTAGACGCTGGAACACTATAGTCCTCAGAAGACGCATGATGGGGATTTGTTGGATTTCATCCTAATGGACACAGGGAGCCATGGGTGGGCTCAAGCAGCGTGTGACATGATCAGAGCAGCAGGGATGCTTTTCTGGGAGAGCTTCTGCGACTCCACGCACCTTCCCCAAACAACACTTGTGGCCCCTGAACCAAAGTCTTGTCCTGGTTTCCACACTTCCCAGCTATGGCAGCCACCTACAACCTGTAACACAACCTGAAATGTCTTGATGGTCAAGGCTTCAGGTTCTGTGAAACAAATCAGTGGTCTACTTTTTATGTGCTGAGTGAGCAATTTGATAAAACAGGTGCCCCTATAGGAAACACAAGTGGGGCAGAACTAGGGCATGTAAGTTCTAGGGCTAGAAAGGCAGATGTGGAGGTGGTAGAAAGGCAAACTTTCTCAAGATAAGCACTGCCCCGTGCCCAAGTGGTCTTCCATGGGTCACTCTGGAGAGCTGCCCAACAGAGCCAGCTCCCCTGACTCGAACAGGCCTGGGCTGGGTAGTTGTCTGTGGAGGCTAGCACCTTAGCAGAGGACCTCTCCAAATTGCAGTAATTGTATTCAGAACAGAGCTTCTTAAGGGTTTGCTAAGAGCAGTTGAAGACCTGTTAGCAACCCTGAACCCAATTGTTAGAAGTAGTTTGTTGAAAACGGAGTTTGTTTTTATGTCTTTCCTTTTATTTGGTTTCCATATATTTATTATCCTCTCTGGGATTCAACTAGACTTAAAAAAAAAAAAAAGAAGTTGATGGGGAAAAAAAGGTACTCTGAATAACAGGTTCTCTGTGGGGAGAAAGTGTTCATTTCAAAAATAACCTGAGAGCAGGGAGTGACGGTCCCCATTTCTCAAAGATGAGACAAAATCTAAATGACTCTCTTGAGCATCCAAAGGACTTTTGTGCGAGGCAGCCAATAAATAAAGCCCTGTTTAGAAGGCATCTTCTTTCTTCATCTCTGGTCAATAAAAGTAGCTATTTCTCCCAGTCCAGTGCTTCTTTCCTGAACAACACCATGGGAAGATGACAGATACGTTTTCTCCAGCCGCTGCCAGGCTGTGTCTGATCCTTTCCGCTCTTCTCTCCTTACCACGTTCCCTTGTGTTCTCTGGTCCCATCCCTTCCTTGTCTCGAAGGCCCCTTTGACTGTCTATACCCAGAATGTCTCTGGGCCATGATGGGGAAAGCCCTGGGGTTGGAGTTAAATAGCAAACCAACCTGTGTTCGAGTCTTGGCTTTGCTCCTTGGTGGCCGTGTGAACTTGGGCAAGTGGTTGACCACCATGAGCCTCTGCATCCTCCTCTGCTAATTGCAGTTAGTAATTTCTACTTCCCTGGAGTGTTGGGAGGGGATCACGAGGGAAATGTTGCAAAAGCCCCCGGGCAGGATCTGGCACACACAGCTGCTCTGTGAGCCTGAGTTGAATGCTCAAGGGCCGTACCCTGGTGGGGCCTTAGCTCAAAGTGTGGGGCAGCAGTGAGGGCACTTCAAATAGCCCAGGAACTTCCCTGCATTCCCCAACCCCCTGTGCTATTAACTTGGGACCACCTGACTTGCTCTGGCTGATAGGCCATGAGCCAAGGGGACGCATATCATTTCTAGGCTGACACAGATAAGAGCTGATGTTCCTCCTTCGTCTCTCCCCTCCTTGCCATGGAGACTTGCAGGGCCCTACCTAAGTTGAGATGACAGAACCAGGAGCTCCCTGAGTCACCACATGCAGAAGAGACTCTGCATGAGCAAGAAATAAACCTTTTATACACTAAGCCACTGAAATTTCAGAGGTTTGTCTGCTCCATTAATTAACTCACCAAGCCAACAAAGCAACAAATACTTATTGAGCTTATACACATGTGCCAAGCATTGCACTAGGTGCGAAGAATGCAGCAGTGATCAAGGCAGGTGTATAGCAGAATTACATGTGCTATGGTGCTATGGTGGTAAGGGAGATGGGGGTCTAACATGGGCACAGGTGGCGAAAACGAGGCAGTCAAGCTTTCCCGTGAAGATCCTATCTGCTGCAAAGTTTTCAGGAGCAGACTTCTGTGTCGGTTACTCTTAGGTTCAGTAAAATTTGAGAACCAGTGAGACAGACTAGAAACAAAAGGCAAGTCTGTGTGCCGGGATGTGGCTGTTCCCAGTCTTTGGGTTGACAATTGTACCCCTAAAAGTGGAGAAAGTTCTTGTGCATTTGCTTGTCTCCATAGTGGACTCTGTTCTAATGTGAAGACATTACAGCCTCGGCTCCCTCTAACAGATGTCTATGCAGGTGAAGCTAGGGTGAGGTGGGTTCAAAGGGCGGCAACAAATTAAATTTAAAAAATGTAACTCCATGCCATTGTTCCTGCTCTCCCAGGGATCCCACTGTACTGGTCACCTACAGGCAAGATGGGGGTTTATTTGGGATATTTCCCTCTAGTGATTTTTCCTTGTGGGATTGGCTGGATGGGCTGATCTTTGTCACTGTAATGGTGCCCTTATGCACCCAATGACTATTTTTCTGAGAGTCTGCTATATGCTGGATCTGTCCTAAGTGCCAAGGGACAAAAGAGAGCAAAGGAGCATCTCTGAGACCCAGGTGCCCAAATTTAGCTGCCCTGGGATGAAGTCAGGGCCAATGGACATCTCCTCATGCCCCATCTGTGAGCCTAAAGATTGCATGTGGTCCCATACAGATGGCCCCATGCAACCTTTACTGGATGTGTAGAGTCCAACAAACCTAGAAGCTTCATTACAGCCTGGCATTTGCTTTTGAGATTGATGTCTCTGTCTTACAAGCAGGAAGCCAAAACTTGGAGAAGTCACACAGCCAGTTGAAGAGAATGTCAAAACCCAAATGCACACCTCTTCATTCCTATCCCAGGTTTCTTTCCAGTTTATCAAGAAGGAAACAAAACTCCAACTGCATATGAATAAAGAAGGAGACAAGCCCTGTCCCCCCAAATCTGCAGCATCCTGTTTACGCACAGGAACAGCCAACCCTAAATTTAGCAAACAGGACCACATCTCAGCCTCGGCATCAAGTTCCAAAGTGCTGAGGAGGCTATATGCTTTCCCAAGCAAACTGGAGGCACCAGAACGAAAGGTACTATTTGCAGCCTGACACATGAATCATTTAGAGCCTGAGATCCAGTTTGGAGAGTGGCTGGGTGTCCACTCATCCATCCTCGCAAAGCACACCCCAGATCGATACTTGCCTCAGAGCCAAAATCAGAAAAGCAGCCAGCCTCATCGGGCAGGCTATTACTGGAAGCTGCTGAAAGTGGAAGGATACAGGGATGGCAGATTTTGGATGGCGGCCAGCCCTCCTGGGTAATGCCCAATAACAGCACCAAGCACACACAAAGCACTCCTGAGGTTACAATGCTTTTTCTGTCCATAATCCATGGAATCCTACCCAAGAGGGGTGAATCATGCCAGCCCCTTTTGCAAATGAGGAAGCTGAGGTTCAGAGAGGCTGAGGGCTCATTCTGGCTCACAACTGGTCAGTGGCACGGCCACAACAAACAGGGATTTAGCTTCCTAATGGTTGCTCTTCCTGCTGATCTAGGCTGCTGCTGTCTTCGGGTTGGCCACAAAATGGGGAGCAAAGACCTTCCCTGCACCTGTCCCCCACTGCCCTCCCCTCGAGTCAGTTACGGCACTGTGATATTTCCTGCACCCAGGGTGGGGCTGCTGATGTGCACAACATGTGTGTGGGCCCAGTGCATCCTCCTTTCTCCACACTGCTGAGAGCTGAGCTGGCTGAGAAAGGGGCCCACAGGTGGACTGGCCTCACCCTGCCCTGCTCCTCCTAACTTAACCCTCAGGGCCAGGCTTTGGAGAGAATGATGGGAAAGCACTGGGAAGGTGGTTTAGGCCAAATGCAAGAGTGTGGGGGAGAGGTTTGCGGGGAGGAACGTAGTTTTAGTTATGTCTTGGGAAGCCCCCTCTGGCTGTACTGCAGGGGCTGGATTGAAGGAGACAAGACTGTAGGTGTTGGGAAGGAGGGTGGGGGAGGGGGAGACTGGGACAGTCAGCCAGGTGGTATACCTGGAAGGTGGAGGCTGCTGACAGGAGCTAGAGAAAGAGCCTGATCGGAGTTGGGGGTATGATAGTTGGTTGGAATGGAATGGAAAGAAGGAGCTGAACATTGCACCAACCTCAGTTCCAGCAAAGGAAGAGGAGAAACCTTGTGTAAAAGCAAACGTATTTCTTCACGGCATATTTATTAAGCACCTACCCTATGTCAGGTCTGGAGGTTAAGACTTTAAAGTCTAGAACTAGAAGACCCTTAGTAAGCAACCAGTTCCAATCCAACATCACACAGGTAACACTGAGGCTCAGAGAGGGCTGGGGGTTGACGAACGCTCACACAGCAAAGGGGCCTAACTGGGAGTCCCACTCAGATCTCTGAACTTATCCCCCAAACCTCAGTGCCACCCTGAGGCTCTCCTTCTCAACACATGTTTCAGGGCAACCAGACACTGATTTCTGGGTGCATCTCCAGGTCTTAGACTCAGCCCAGCAGGCACATTCTTAGCCACTAAGCAAAGATCCCGCATTTACAGACAAGCGCCTACGTGCAAGATGGCTTTGTCTGGACCTCTCAGAGGCTCAATCCCCCTCACACTGGACACCAGCCCTGATAGGTCCCTGTCTGAGCTCCTCGCCACGCCTTTCTGGCTTCTGTGCTCTCTGATTCTTCTCATCTTTCCTTTGGAGCTGGAAGCACATTGTGTCTCTCCCAGTGCATTCCAATAACCTCAGTGGGCTTTTCTGTTGAATCAATGACTCAGGAAAGAACGAGAGAAAGAAAATAGGAAAGAGAGAGAGAGGGAGGGAGGGAGGAAGGAAGGAAAGAAAGGGGAGGGGAGAAGAGGGGAGGGGAGGGAAAGGAAGGGAAGGGAATGGGATGGGAGGGGAGGGGAGGGGGAGACGAGAGGAAGGGAAAAAGAAGAAAAGAAAGGAGGGGAGGGAAGAGGAGAGGGGAGAGGAGAGGAGAGGAGAGGGGAGGGGAGAGGGGAGGAGGAGAGAGGAGAGGGGAGGGGAGGGGAGAGGAGAGGAGAGGAGAGGAGGAGAGGAGAGGAGGGGAGGAGGAGAGGGGAGAGGGGAGGGGAGAGGGGAGGGGAGGGGAGGGGGAGGGGAGGCGAGGAGAGAGGGGAGGGGAGGGGAGGAGAGGGGAGGGGAGGAGAGGGGAGGAGAGGAGAGGAGAGGAGAGGAGAGGAGAGGAGAGGAGAGGAGAGGAGAGGAGAGGAGACGAGACGAGACGAGACGAGACGAGACGAGAGGAGAGGGAAAAAGAAGGAAGGGCAGGGCAGGGCAGGCTGGGCTCTTTCACCATCCAGCAATATGAGCTCAACCAGATTACCCCTTTCAGGCCATGGTTTCGAGCACCTGTCTTTAATGAGGCTGTATTTTCTGAACCACAGATTGGGCCACTTGGATGGAGGAAAGCTGTCAGGGAGGCAGGGTAATATGGTGTTCCAGCTTTTTAGCTAGGTACTTCAGTGCTCTGGGCCTCTGGTCCCTCATCTGTAAAATGGAGAGAGTGACACCAGCGTGTCATACAGATCCCTGAGCAAGCCATGCAAGGAAGGGTTGGCCTGGAGCTTGCCTGCAGTCCAGGCCTCACACTTCAGCAAATGTAGCTGGCACTACGATGGCTGGGACCCCTGTGGGATGCTCAGGTTGCACGTTGAAGTGCTGGCTGTTTTGCTGATTCATGGCACCCTTTCTTACACTTTAGCCTGCCTGGAAGTTACCCAAGGAAATTGTTACAATCTACAGTCTCCAGATGGTTAACTCTTCCTGGGCTCAGGCCCAGAGTGACTCAGGCAGTCTGGAATGGGGCCTACGATGGGGCCTGGGAATCTGCACTGTTACAAACTCTGCCTGGGTTGCCGTGGATCCCAATGCCTGTACTGTGAGAAGGTACAAGGTCAGTCACCAGATCCATCCTCAGGTGATCCCATTGGTGTTGGGATCAATGTGGCCAACTCCACATCTTTCCATGCAGAGGTGATAGGACAGGGAACCAGGATGCAGGCAGCGTCTGGAAAGAGTGTTGTGGGTACAGGCTGTCCATCAAAGGGACAGAGAGGAACAATGGACATGGTTAGGTCACACCTGGGTGCCCTGCACACTTCCTCACCCTGGTCAAATGGTGGATAAGGTCCTGCCTCAATTGTGAAGGCCCTAGAGACAGTCACTTGCTTTAGCCCAGCTCCACCTTAGGATGCCCAGCTTTGTGCTTGGTTTAGTCATTCTTCATTTGCTCACTCAGTCAGTCAACAAATACAACCTGAGCTCCTCCTCGGTGCCTGGACTAACATGCGTTTGGTGCCTTCCATGTGCCAGGCTCTGCATCAGCAAAAGGATCATGACCTTCAACTTGCCACTTCTCGGAACCATCTATATAAAGGACAAAATAACAATACATATTATAGAGTGTTATGGTGAGCATGCAATGAGATAATGCATTTTAAGGGCTCAGGCCCAGCCTACTGAATGTCAGGAGCGGCCACTATTCCCTATAGCATGTGCCCCCACATTCAATTTCACCTGTCACCCTGCCCCCAACGCTCTGTATCCCAGAAGCAATAAACTTACCTTAGGTCCTCAGGGGCCCTGCTGACTCTCTTGTTTCCAGGTCTTTGCAATGCTGTCGCCTTTGCCAGGAACACTCTGTCTCCCTTCAACCTCTCTTCCACCTGCACACACACTGCCTAATTCGTCCCTGAGGTCTCCACTGTCACTTCTTTAGGGTTGACTCCCCAACACCACCTCCTAACTAGTAGAACCCCCTGCCACGCATTCTACAGAACAGAACTTCTCAACTTTGGCACTTCTGACATTTTGGGCTGGATAATTCTTAGCTGTGGGGCTGCCCTGTGCATTACAGGGTGTTTAGCAATATCACTGGCCTCTACTCACTAGATGCCAGTAGTTCTCCCAAAGTTATACAGCCCAAAATGTCTTCAGACATGAACAAATGTCCTCTGGGTAGGGCAGAATTGCCCCCCTGTTGAGAACTGAGTTAGCACCTTGCCCCTCTACCTGTGTTCAACACCTGTCTTCCCTAAGAGACTCTAAGCTCTATGAGGACAGGTGCTAGGACTGCCTCGTTCACTAACAAATCTCCGGCATGGAATCACTTCCAGGTGGAGAAAGCACTCAACAAATTGTTGCTGAATAGACAGATGGGTGAATGACTGGATGAATTGATTTGTCCAAAGTCACACTGCTAGCAAATGGCGTGGCTGGACCTGGAACCTGGATCTTTGACTGCAGAGCCTGTGCTGTTTCTACCCTACCATACAGGGCTTTTGATCCTGCACCAGATGACCCTCTCCAGGCCTTAGTAATGACAGCAGCTCAAGCTCACTGAGAGGCCACTGGAGGCTGGGCTCTGGGGTAAGCCCATCTCATGGCTTATTGGTATAAATCCTCAACAGAACTCTATGGGGTAGGTGCTGCTTTAATCTCCATTACAGGGAGATGAAGTAATTCTATCAAGTCTTGCAGCTAGGGAGAGTCAGTGCTGGGGGCTCCCTGCAGGAGGCTTCTCAGAGTCTGCATCAGACCAGGTATACAGAGGTCAGGGCCAGCGTCCACCTAGCCCTGTCCATGGCCAGGCAAGGGGTCCTGGAGTGCACTCATCAAAATTGCAGGTGTTGAGTGGAAAATCAAAGCCCACCGCAGTACACAGAAACAACACTCACCTGCCTTGACCCTGCTGCTAGATGACAAGAACATGAAATATCCCTTAAGAATTTATGTTACTTACATGGTCCAAAAGCCTTAAGTGGAAAATTAAATGTAACATCATCCAGGTTTGGTACCACTCCCAGCAGACAGCAGAAGCAAAAAGAAATTTGCTCTGGAAAAGTTCAACTTAAATCCAGACTTCAAAGAATTAGCAAAAATAAATGTTCTAAAGAAAATAAAAATCTCAGAGTTAAAAATTAAAAATATATCAGAAACAAAGCACTATAAATAAGAACCAGGAAAACTAACAGGCTACAGAAACAGAACACGAAACGAGATCAAATATTAGAATTATCAGGTACAGAATAGACAATCTTATATTTATGGAAATAAAAGAAGCAGAGTGAAAGCAGAGATTAAAACAGCCAACTAGAACTTTTAGAAGAAAAAATATAATATGAATTTTGAAAATGTTTTATTTAAAATAATTATAGATCACAGGAAGTTGCAAAGCTAGGATAAAGAGGTTCTGTGCACCCTTCACCCAGTTCCATCCAATGTTACATCCTACAGAACTAAAAAAATTGCAGATGATGCTGCATTAACAATTGCTAATACTCTGGGAGAAAAAAAGAGAACTATCAGTGTGCCCCTGACTAATGGAAAATCACAATCCTGCAAAAACAAAACAAAACAAAACTTCACAAAATTCTTGGAGGTGGAAAAGCAATAACTGTAATATTGGTAGGTAGAAAAGTAATGCCAATGTGTGTTTGAACTCCAGCACAGAAGAAGAAGACCCTGGGGGGTCCCAGAGGCACACGGGTTGAGACAGCCATACAGTATTGTTGCCATCCCTAAGTAGTTCTCCTTTCTTTATCCTTTCCCAGAGCAGGACTAAATTTTACCTCCCTCCAAGCCATGCAAAGCTCCTGATTTTACAGACCTTCTTTGCTCCCCTATGCCTCCAGGCCAAGTCTAAACACATCCTTTCAAACAAGCTCACTGCTAGCTCCCAACCTCCACAAGCTTAATTCCTCAGACTACCACATAGACTGTCTTGGTACAGCCAAAATTGTTTCCTGCAGGTCCCTTAGACTTGCTGTGATAAGACTGTATTTTCCAAAGAGGAATGCAATAATATCTCCCATTCCACATGCTCTGCTTATAATGTGACTTTGACTTTCCTTTCATTGAAAGGTGGAGTTTACGTCCCCTCCCCTTCAAACTAGATAGGCTTTTCTGACTATTTTGACCAACAGAGTTCAGTAGACATGACATTACAGTTGACTCTTCAACAATACAGGTTTGAATTGCAACGGGTCCCCTTATACCCAGATTTTCTTCTGCTTCTGTCATCCCTGGGACAGCAAGACCAATCCTTCCTCTTCCTCCTCTTCCTCACGCTACTCAGTGTGCAGATGATGACAATGAATCATCACCTTTATGATGACCCACTTCCACTTAATGAATAGTAAATATATCTTTTCTTCCTGAATTTTTTTTTTTTTTTGAGACAGAGTCTCACTCTGTTGCCCAGGCTGGAGTGCAAGTGGCACAGTCTCGGCTCACTGCAACCTCCACCTCCTGGGTTCAAGCAATTCTCCTGTCTCAGCCTCCCAAGTAGCTGGGATTACAGACACCTGCCACCACTCCTGGCTAATCCTGATGGTTTTCTTAATAACGTTTTTTCTCTAGCTTACTTTATTGTAAGAATACGGTATGTAATACATATAAAATATGTAATACACATAAAAAAATCATTAATCAACTGTTTATGTTATCAATAAGGCTTCCAGTCAACAGTAGGCTATCTGTAGTTAAGTTTTGGAGGAGTCAAAAGTTATGCATGGATTTTTGACTGTGCAAGGGGCTGGTGCCGATGTTGTTTAAGGGTCAACTGTATTTGACTTCTAAGGCTACATCATAAAAGGCGATGCAGCTTCCACCTGAGTCTTTTTGGACGTTTGCATTTGGAGCTCTAAGCCACTATGTAAGGCAGCTGACTGCTCTGAGGCCACCATGCTGTGAGGAAGCCCAAACTAGCCCACACAGAGATCACATGGGGAGGTCCTGAGACTGCATGAAGACAGAGATGCTCAGCCACTGACTCACTGCAACCTAGGGAAGACGCCAAACAAAAACCATCTAGCTGAGCCCTCTTTGATTTCCTGACCCACAGAAACCACGAGAGAGAATAACATAGTTGTTATTTTAAGCCACTAAATTTTAGGGTGATTTATTTTGCAGTAATAGGTAAGCAGAACACTTGTCATGCCTGTTTTCACATCCACACCTTTTCTCACCCAATCCTTCCTGCCTGAGGAAAGGAAAGAGGATTCTTTCCTTCCTTTCCTCCTTTTGGTAACCTCCTCTTCACTGGGATGGGGGTGTGGGCAAGGGAGACCTCAGTGGAGCTGGCATTTGTCTCCAACCCTGAAACTTGCCTGGAGCTGGGCCCACTAACAACACGTGGGAGAATACAGGGGCTGAGTCTCTGGAGCCAAGGGCTGAGCTAGCAGCGTGTGGGAAGACAGAAAGAGAGGTCTTGGCTCAAGAAAAAAGCTGAAGCCCAGTTCTCAGAAGGGACCCCATGATCAGTGTGAATGCAGCAAGATGGTCAACTTGAGGGTCTGTCCTCTCCCGGTGACAGGAACTATGGGGCGGTGATGATCATGGTGATGCTGATCTGTCCATTGCTGCGTTGTGTTTAGCATTTTATATAGTCTCATTTAAGCCTCACCTTTTGGTACTTTTATGGTACTATGGTAGTACCATAGTACCACCTTTTGAGTTAGGTACTATGACTATTCCCATGTTATAAAGGAGGAAACAGAGGACCAGAAAGAGGAACAACTTGCCCAAATTCTCAGTTAGGGGCAGACACGAGATTCGAACTCAGGCTTGTCAGAATCCAGACTCTCAGTCCCAGAAACAAAAGCAGGTGGGAGAAGGTGGGTTAAGAGATTCCAGGCATGAGCCTCGGGAGCGTTCTGCAGCAGAGAATTCCAAGTGTGCCTTGATTTGCATTACCACTGTTTTGGTTTGCAAGAAGGAGAAGCTGATCTCCTCCTTGATAAAAATGGAAGAGAACAAGGTAAGAATATGTGCACTCCTAAATATCAAGATATAAACTTGCAGTAACTAAGACAGTGTGATTATCTTAGTCCATTTAGGCTGTTATAACAAAAATACCATGGACTGGGCAGCTTAAACAACAAACATTTATTTTTCACAATTCTGGAGGCTGGGGAGTCCAAAATAAGTCACCAGCAGATTCAGTGTCTGGTGGAGGCCAACATTCAGATTAATAGACAATGTCTTCTCACTGTCAGGCCTCTGAGCCCAAGCTAAGCCATCGTATCCCCTGTGATCTGCACGTACACATCCAGATGGCCGGTTCCTGCCTTAACTGATGACATTCCACCACAAAAGAAGTGAAAATGTTCCTGCCTTAACTTAAATGTTCCTTAAACTTAAAATGTTGCTTAACTTAAAATGTTCCTGTTCCTGCCTTAACTGATGACATTACCTTGTGAATCCTTCTCCTGGCTCATCCTGGCTCAAAAGCTACCCTGCTGAGCACATTGTGACCGCCCCCCCGACCCCTGCCCACCAGAGAAAAATCCCCCTTTGACTGTAATTTTCCTTTACCTACCCAAATCTTATAAAACGGCCCCACCCCATCTCCCTTCGCTGACTCTTTTCGGACTCAGCCCGCCTGCACCCAGGTGAAATAAACAGCCTTGTTGCTCACACAAAGCCTGTTTGGTGGTCTCTTCAGACAGATGTGAGTGAAACTCGCTGTGTACTCCCACAGCAGAAAGTGTGAGAAAGCTCTCTGGGGCCTCTCTTATAAGGGTACCATTCAGGAGGGCACCACCCTCATGACCTAATAACCCCCCAAAGTCTACACATCCTAATATCATCACACTGGGGGATGGGATTTAAATGTGTAAATTTTGGCGGGACACAAGCATTCAGCCCACAATAGTGATATTAAAACAAAGATGGGCAAAAATGCCAGTGGAATGAAACAGAGCTCAATAAATAGAGGTGGATCAACTGAATAATTGCACAGTGAAAAAATGAGTCCAGCCAGACCCCTACATCACTCCACATGCAAAAAATTATGGTAGGTGGACTTTAGATCTAAATGTGAAAAATAAGAGAAAGCAGTTGTTACTCAAAATAGCCCCAAACTGGTAACAACCTAAATTTTCATCAACAGTAGAACAGATCAATAAATTGTATACTCACACAGCAATAACAAAGGGCAGATTATTACTGCATGCAACAACATGAATGTATTTCACAATTATAATGTTGAATGAAAGAGATCAGATACAAAAAGACATACTGTATGATTCTATTTCTATAAAGTTCAAACAGGCAAACCTAACTGATGTTGTTAGATGTTAGGATATGGTTATTTTTGGGGAAGAAAGTAGTGGTAATGAATAGCAGGGGCACAAAGGGAGGTTTCTAGGTTGCTGGCAAGGCTCTAATTATTGAACTTGGTGGTAGTCATAGAGGTATGTTCACTGTGATAATTCATCAAGTAATTCACTTATCATTTGTGCACTTTTCTATATGTGTATTGTAATAAAATAATTTATTTTAAAGAGTAACAGATGACAAATTGTCCACAACAAATTGATAAAGGATAATAGCTTTAAAGAGAAGATAAAAATAAGTAAGAAACACTAAGACATCCTCACTAGAAAAATGAGCAAAGGCTATGTGAACAAAAGAGGCATTATAAATGGCTTGTATATACTTGAAAAAATATTTTAAAACTTGATAGTAATGAAACATGTTAGAAATTTAAAGCAATGAGAAACCAGTTTTACCAAGCAAATTGATAAAGATTTAATAACAAATAATAGGGACTTTTTCTTTTGGCCACAGTGGAGTGACAGTGACCAGCTTCTTTCTCTCTCTCTCTCTCTCTCTCTCTCTGTCTCTCTCTCTCTTACACACACACACACACACACACACACACATCACCTTAAAAAAGAAGAAAAACAGACAAAATTATATAAAACACTGGTTTCCAGTTATTGGACAACAGGAGCAAAGTACAGTGATCCCTGAGTGGAGAGAAACCAAGGAAGACAGCTCTGTGGTCACCCATCTTACTTTGTTTGTGTTGAGAGTTCTTTTCAGGCCACAGAACAGGGAGAGGGAGCTCAAAGAGAGACTGGTAGTCTTTTTGAGTTGAGGAGGGAGAGTTAAGAATTCATGGAGGCTAGACTTATCAGGCCAAAGTACCAGAGAGTAGAATGCTACAGAGTGCTGAAGAGCTATCAAAAGTTGCCTTCAAATCTTAAGCTGAGTACTAATCAGCACACACATGTACAGAAACTACCCAAGGCTTTGGAAGGAACCACTGAAAAGGAGTGGAGAGAACAATTACCATAACCCACACAGAGCCTATAATGGTTTTTATTCACACCAGCCAGAGTGGGAAGACCTTCTAACACACACAGCATTAATTAGACTGCTCAGAAGGCTTTTTCCTCATTAGTGGGGCCAAATTAGGTCTAGACTAAAAGATATTCTGTTCCCACATAACAAAGCTTAAAAGCAAGCCTCAAAAAGTATCAAACTGTTCTCTAGTAATTTAATTGCAGTTCAGAACAAAGTTCAAAAATATTTAAAGAACATCAACAAAATCTATCACCCAATATATAAAATTGACAATACTTTTTAAAAAAATTACCAGGTATGCAAAGAAATAGGAAAATGTGACCCATAATGAGCACAAAACTCATTCAATTGAAATGGTTCCAGAAATGACACAGATGATAACACTGATAGAATAACATTAAACAGCTATTAAACAAATACTCCATGCATTCAAGAAGACAAAGAAAAGCATAGGTATGTAAAGGAGAGATATATAATATATAAACAAGCCACAAATCAAACATCTAGAGATTAAAAGTAGAATGGCTGGGATATTAATAAGATTAACAGTAAATTAGATCCAGCAGAAGAACATCCTAGTGAATTTTATGGAGAGCAATTGAAACTATCCAAAATAAAATACAGGGAGAAAAAGGAAGAGGGGGAGGAGAAATCATCCATCAGCTATGGAACAAGGCACTTAATACTTATATGGAGCCCCCAAAGGAGAGGAAAAAAGACGGGTTGGGACGGACTGAAAATCTATCCAAAGAAATAATGACCAAACATTTAATGAAAACTATTAATCCACAGACCCAAAAAACCTCAACCAAGCCCTAGCATAAAGAAACATTAGAAAATCACACTAAAATCAAACTGCTTAAAATTACTAATAAAGAGAAAATCTTAAAAGCACTCAGAGAAAAAGCATAGGTTATGTACAGAGAATCAAGGAAAAGGAAAGAATAACAGAAGACTTTTCACTGTGAACAATGAATGCCAGAAGAAAGTGGAACATTTTTAAAGGACTGGAAGAAAAAACTGTCAACCTAGAATTCTATATATAGTAAAAACATCTTTCAAAGCTTAAAGTGAACAAACAAGTGCTGGTGAAGATATGGAGAAATTGGAACCCTAATATATTGCTAGGGAGCTTGTAAGATAGTGCCATTGGTATGGAAAACAATCTGGCCATTCCTCAAAAGGGTGAACATAGTTACCATATGATTTAGAAACTCCATCCCTAGGTGGAAGAGAACCCAAGAGAATTGAAAATATGTTTTCACACAAACACTTGTATATGAATGTTCATAATAGCATTATTTACAATAGCCAAAGAGTGAAAACAACCCAAACCTTTGTTAACTGATGAATGTATAAACAAAATGTGGTATATCCATTGCTGTGGTTTGAATGTGTCTCCCAAAGTTCATATGCTGGAAACTTAATCCCTAACACAGCAGTGTTAAGGGGTGGAGCCTAATAAGAAGTGATTAGATCCTGAGGGCTCATGAATAGATTAATGTCAGTATCATGGGAGTGGGTTAGTTATCTTGAGAATGGGTTTCTTATAAAAGTGAGTCTGGCCCCGCTGTGTGCTTGCTCTCTGGCTCTCTTGCCCTTCTGCCTTCTCCCATGGAATGCTGCAGCATGAAGGTGCTCACCAGATGCTGGTGCCATGCTCCTGGACTTCCCAGCCTCCAGAAACATGAGCCAAATAAACTTCTATTGTTTATAAATTACCCAGTCTCAGGTATTTTGTTATAGAAACATGAAATGGACTAAGACATCTGTACAATAGAATATTATTCAGCCTGAAAAAGGAATTAAATACTAATATAAGCTACAACATGGTTGAGCTTCAAAAACATGCTAAATGAAAAAAGTCACATGCAAAAGGTCACACACCACATGATTCTAATTATAGGAAATGTCAAGAATAGCCAAATCTATGGAGACAGAAAGTAGATCAGTGGTTGCCTGAGGCTATGGGGAGGAATGGAATGAGAAGTGACTACAAATGGGTACAGGACTTCTTTTGGGGGTGATAAAGCTGTTCTAAACTTAGATAGTGGTGATGGTTGAATTGTTCACTGAATTATACAATTTAAAAGGGTGAATTTTATAATATGCAAATTATATCCCAATTAAGCTGGTTTTTTAAAATGAAGGTGAAATAAAGACTTTTTCAGGCATATAAAAGTTGAAAGTCTTCACCACAAATAGACAAACACTTCAAAAAATATTGAAGAAATTCCTTTAGGCAGAAGAAAAATTATAATTACATGGAAAATATGGATATATACAACAGAATGAGGAGTACTGGAAATGATCAACATATGAGTTAATAAAAATATACTTTATTTAAAATATGTAATTAACTATTTAAAGCAATGATAATGATAAATTACATGGTTTATATACAAGTAGAAGTAAAATGCATGGCAGTGATAGGACGAAAGCCAAGCAAGGTAAAATGAAGTATTCTGTTGTAGGATCCTTATATTCCATAATATAATTATTATATTTTCAGAATCGTACTTGGATATAGACTGTGGTCAAAGTTGTAAGTTGTATGCTCTAAAGCAATCATTAGGAAATTGAGCATGTAAGAAGCTAACAAGGGAGATAAAAACAAGGGAGATAAAAAGAAGCATAAAAACATTCCCAAAAAGGCAGAAAAAAGAGAGGGAAAATGAACAAAGACTAGATAGGACAAATAGAAAGCAAATGGTGAGATGGTAGATTCACACTAAATTATATTAATATTCACATTAAATTTAAATGATGCTTATACTCTAGTTAAAACACAAGTGCTGTCAGACTCAATAAAAAAGCAAGACCCAACTACATGCTGTCTACAATAAACCCACTTTGAATATAAAGATACAAATTAGGCTTCAAGGGAAAGGATAGAAAAGAATACACTACCAAATATTAATCTAAAGAAACCAGGGGTGGTTTTATTAATATATCCTGCAGTGAAGCAGGATTCCTTGGTACAAGCTGGCTTAAACATGGACTCCGGGTTCTACCTGGGGATGGGACTAGCCCACAGGATGGAGAGTTGTGAGTCTTGAATGCCAGACTAAGGAGCTGGCATGGATGTGGATAGACAATAGGTTCACTGAAGGGCTTGGGGTGTAGCCTGTGGAATGCCTGGAGTGGGCTGCAGACTGGAGACAGATACCGAGGGAGGGTTTCAGGTATGGGGTGATGGAGGCTGGGACCACTGCAGAGCAGTTAGAGACACAGTGATGGCTTTGAGAGGCTACAGATATGGGACTGAAAGGCAGAACATCAAGGACAGAGGGAAAGGAGGAGAGAATTTTAGCCAGAGTTTCCAACACCCCATACCTGAAACCCTCCCTGGGTCTCTGTCTCCAGTCTGCAGCCCACTCCAGGGATTCCACAGGCTACACCCCAAGCCCTTCAGTGAACCTATTATTGGTCTGTTTAGCATTTACTGCCTATTATGTGACAAGCTCTGAGCTGCTGGCACTGTGGAGAGTTCAGAGATAAGGAAGGCACAGACCCCACCTTCCAGAAGCAAACTATGAGTCTGTACTAGTAGGGTTTGTATTGTCCTAACTTGGATTACGATAGATCTCCAATAATGCTCTGGAATGGAGCATTTCCCAACTCATTTGACCATTTGAAGAGCAGAGGCATAGCAGGGGTTATCAATTATTGAGCCTTACTGCAGGCCAGATATTTTTTCTCAGCTGAGTTTTAGGGGCAGCACATTGCAGTGCAGCGCTAAGATGTAAGGGGTGCCTCTCATAAAACTCCAAATTTATCTCATTCTTTTTTTTTTTTAAACTTTAAGTTCTAGGGTACACGTGCACAATGTGCAGGTTTGTTACATATGTATACATGTGCCATGTTGGTGTGCTGCACCCATTAACTCATCATTTAACATTAGGTATAGCTCCTAATGCTATCCCTCCCTGCTCCCGCCACCTCACAACAGGCCCTGGTGTGTGATGTTCCCCTTCCTGTGTCCAAGTGTTCTCATTGTTCAATTCCCACCTATGAGTGAGAACATGCGGTGTTTGGTTTTTTGTCCTTGCAACAGTCTGCTGAGAATGATGGTTTCCAGCTTCATCCATGTCCCTACAAAGGACATGAACTCAACCTTTTTTATGGCTGCATAGTATTCCATGGTGTATATGTGCCACATTTTCTTAATCCAGACTGCTGCGGCACTATTCACAATAGCAAGGACTTGGAACCAACCCAAATTTATCTCATTCTTATGAACATCTGTCATTCCCACTGATAACATGCTGGAAGACAGGGAATAAATGTGAGTCCTGTAGGAAGGCATGAGGTGGGAATGCAGACAGGTAATGTTGTACCACAGGTGAGCTCAATCAAGTTAGAGGATCTCACTCATTTCCCTACCTTCTGAGGCAGATCAAGGAATCCCGTCCAGCAATTTCCCAGACCATTGGCTACATGGTGGTCCTGGGGGAATATTAAAGGAGCAGCAGCATTTTACAAATGCCTGGTTTACAGGTGAGGAGAGGCTTTCAGACTTGCCCAAGGAAACACTGCTGATAAGACGTGGGATTTGAACCCAGATCAGTCTCACTACAAAGCCCAATCTCCTGTGTAGTGTGGTTTCCTAGGGCTGGGGGGGTTAAAGGAAAAGAGTTTCCAAAATATTCCTTTGCAGGATAATAAACCCATGATTCCTTTAAACACAGAAAGCAGGGGCAAGAATACTAAATAAGCCTAGAATATCTTGTACCAGAAAATAAGGAAGTGTTCAAAGAAGGACATGGGCATGTTAAAGTAACAGAGGGGCCAACTTGAAGGGGCTCCCACTGGCCAAAGCCGGGACAATTTGAATGTTAAAAGAAATAGTCACAGTAATAGGTTATAACCCATTAAATAAAACAAGAATCCATGAATCCTCACTGAGCACATATATGAATGAATGAATGAATGAATGAATGAATGAATGAATGAGTGGGGAGAGATCTTTTCCTTACAGTTAGATCGCCAACTGATATATTTAGAAGGAATGACAGAGGCTGGGCACAGTGGCTCATGCCTGTTATCCCGGCACTTTGGGAGGCTGAGGTAGGAAGACTGCTTGAGGACAGGAGTTCAAGACCAGTCTGGGCAACAAAGTGAAATCCTGTCTCTACAAAAAAATAAAATTTAAAAAGTTAGCCAATTGTGGTGGGATGTGCCTGTAGTCCTAGCTATTTGGGAAGGCTGAGGCAAGAGGATTACTTGCCCAGGAGTTAGAGGCTGCAGTAGCTATGATTGTGCCACTGCACTCCAGCCTGGGGCAACACAGCGAGACCCTGACTCTAAACAAAAGAACGCGGAGGAGGAGAAGGAGGAATGATGGAATCAGGAAATCACCATTTGGCAACTGTGTTAGTAATAACTTCATCCAGGTAAAAATCCCCAAAGAATGCTACAACTAAAGTTTGGTGATGAATGACATCATTCCGAAGTACCTCCCCAAGAAAATACTTATTGCTGACAAAGAGGAAAAGAAGAACTAAGGAAAAACTGGCGGATACCACCTTAATAAGGCGATTGATGTTCCTGCACCAGTAATGCAGCAAAGAGAAATTGTATGCTACCTGCTAGGATGCAATGAGAACACAGCATCATTTCTGTGATATTCCTACTGAAAACAGGCAACCTGAACCCAATAAGAAAGAAACAGCAGCCAAACTGGAGCTGTGGGACCTCCTGCAACATACGTAGCCTAAAATCTTCAAAAGCATCAAGGTTGTGCAAGTCTATGGAAGACTGAGGAGCTGTTCCAGAATGAGGGAGGCTAGGGAGAAATGACAACTAAATGCAGTGCAGGATTCGGGACTGAATCCCTTGCTCTAAAAGGCATTAACGGGATAGCTGGTGAAACTTGCATGGAGACTGAGGATTAAGTGGTTACAATGCATTGATGTAAATTTCCTGATTTTGGTGCTTGTGGTTAGGTAGAGAGTGTCCTCATTTGTAAGAAATATCCACAAAATATTTGGGGGGTGGTGGAGTATCACGTTAGTAACTTACTTTTTTCCCGCTAAAATGGCTTGGGGGAAATAGCTCTTTTTACTACTGCTGCAACTTTCTGTAAATTTGAAATTATTATACAAACCCGAAGCTGCTTTTGGGCAGTTTTCTCGCCGTTGTTACCTGATGAAGGTGTTACTCGTGGAAAGGAGAGGACTTTCTGAAGAGTCGAAGGCCCCCTTTTCCCTCTCAGACCGGTGAAACCCCTGGGGACTCCTCGCACAACAGAGAGAGGACAGCACCAGCGCCCCCAAAGGTGGTCGGGAAAGGGCCTGGGGTGGACTCCAGAGACCTGCAGCCACGCGCAGCTCGCCGCCGCTGTTGTAAGCTGATTGTCATTGTCAGCAAGTTCTTCCTTCTGGAATCCACCACTTGGGCCTAAGGGGAGGCCGGTTTGTGTCCTAGAAGAACCGGGTCCCTCCGCCCTAACCATCAGGTCGGCGTTACTTGAAGAGTCCCTTCAGCCTTCCGATCCCTTCAGCCTTCCCGTGCCAGCTCTGCAGTGATGGCGCCCCCTGGTGTCCAAGGAAAGAGGCGCAACTACTTTTAAGTGCAGATCTTCCAGAGGAGAGAGAAGCATTTCTTCCCGCCTGATTCCCAAATTTACTCCTCCTTGGACCAGCCAGTCCACCTACCTCCATTCGTTTGGGCATTTGTTCTTCATTTTATTCATTCATCTGTTTGTTCATTCAAGCACCCACTGCGTTCCGGGTACCGAGTTTGACCCTGGAAGTACACAGATAGATCATGACCAGGCTTTAGCATCAAGGAGCCCACAGGCTGACGGAGGCACAGGCTCTCACACCACAGCAGGATCTCTGCCTCCTGAAGGTAAGTGCAAGGGGCTCTAGGAGCACCCAAAGTGATCTAGGAAGTCTTCCAGGAGCAAGTGACCACAATTCAGCTCCTTTTTATTCCCACTGCCACTGCCCTGTTCTCTAAAGCCCTGCCCTCCTCTGTCCTCACAGCTGGAGCATCACTACCCTGTCTTCCAGTGCTTCCGCTCAGTCTAGACCTGGTGGACAGAGGGCTATCCTCCCAGGGCCCTATACTTGGCCACAGAGGCAGGCATAGGCACAAGCAGCCCCGAGGCACAGCTTCCCCTGCGGGTAATAGCGTTGATGACAAGGATATGGATATGGATACGGATATGAATATGAATATTAATAATAGAAGCTGCCATTTAGTGAGGGCTTAGTTTGTTCTAGGCACTGTGCTAAGAATTGTACAACATGGCAACATCTAATCCCCACTGCTGCCCATAGACATTGGATACTGGGATCATACCCATTTTACAGTGGAGGAAACTAAGGCTCAGTGAAGTTAAGGAGGGAAACTCACCAGTCATCTTCCAGTCAGGGAGTCTGCAGCTTCTCATAATCCATACCTACCATGCTCCCTACTTTCCCTGCTGTTCACTGCAGAAGGTCCCCACTTCTGTCAAAGGTCAGCTCTGGACCCATCACTGCATGTTCTAGAGAGCTTGACTGCGTAAATACTTTATAATGCTAAAGTATTGTTGGAAACCTCTCCTCCCTTCAGAGGAGACTGCTGCCCTTGGGGGGCTGGGTCTTCCCCAAACCACAAAGCTACTACATGGCAGGGCCTGGACATGAATAGGGGTCAGGGACATTTCCACTTCTCTATCCCCAAGGGCATCATCCTCAGTGGATGCTCAATGAATATCTGTTGCTTGCAGAAAACTGCCTCCTATTTAACACCTGATATTGGCCTAAAACTATCAGAACTTTTATTTCCAATTCTCAAACTGGTTTTGTTTGTGATAGCTAGAATCATCATGCAATGACATGAGGGAAATTGAACTGGCCCTCGCGGGGCCATGGTGTACATTTTCCTAGTGCCCACTATGTGCCAGACGTGGTTATACTCATCACATCATCAGTTCCTCATGACAGCTCTTCAGTGGAGTCCATTTGACAGATGAAGTGGAGTCCCAGAAAGCTGAGAACTTTCAATACCCTGGACATGCTCAGAGCTACGCTTCAGGCCCCTGCACCCTTTTCTGTCCCACTAACACACCAAGCCCATTCCCTTCTCCAGGCCTTTGCACTGGCTGTTACCTCTATGCCTGCATGCTCTTTCCCCAGGGTCTTCTCCTGGCTGGCTCTTCCTCATCATTCAACTCTCTGCTCAATGTCACCTCCTCTAGCCACCCTACTGACCCCTGTCACTTGTTACCTCACTACCCTGTCCAGCAGTGGCTGTGCTCTGAGACCCTCATTCATCTATGAGCTTGCTTGTTCATTGAATTTATTTCCTGCATGCATGAGAGCTCCCTGAGGGCAGGGACTCTGTCATCTGTGTCCCAGCATCCAGAACAGTGCCTGACACATCAGAAGTGCTCAGTGAATATTTGTTGAATGAACGGAATCATTTGCCAGTCTTGTCCATTGGATTTCTGACGGCCTTCTGATGCAGTAGGAAGATGGCCTTTCCTACTGCTGCTGCTCAGCTGTGACCCCAGTCACTGGGGACCCTGCCAGGTGTCTAAGCCAATGGATAGAGCTGTCTTTCTAACCCACACTTCTGTCCATGTCACTCTCCTCCTCAAAAAACATCATCATCATCATCATCATCATTATCATCATCATCATCATCAATCTGTCACTTGATGGGGACTGTGAAGCTGTCATCATTGCTATATTAAAAGTCCCCCGTATTTCAAGGTTTTATCTCTAATTTAGAGATAGGGGAATAGAAGCTTAGACAGGCTGAGGAACTCGCACAGGCCCACACAGCTACTGAGTGGCCAAACTGAGATTTGAACTCAGGTCAGTGTGATCCCAGGTCCCTACTCTTAGCCGCTGTCTCCTACCATAGAGCATAGCTTTCATGTGCATCAAACTTGAGCGTGTGTCAGAATCATCTGGAGAGCTTGTTAATACGCAGGTTACTGGGCTGCACTCCCAGAGTTTCTGACTCCACTTGTCTAGGGTATGGCCTGAGAACATGCATTTCTAACAGGCTCCCAGGTGAGGTGACCACTGGCCTCACACTGAGAGAACCACTGGCCTAGAAAAAATCCACATCAGCCCAAACAAATAGAACTTTGTCTGCAGTTTCAGGAGGTTCATGGATCCCCTGAAGCCTCTCCATGTGCTTTGGGAATAGGGAAGAATCTATGGACCTCACCTTCAGAACCACTGTTCAAACAAACAACGTAAGTCAGATCCGTGACATCCTGAGGCCCTTAGTTCTGTTCAGCAAGTTTCCATTAAGCAAGGGCCACCCGAGTCTCGGTCTTAGTCCCTTTGCAAATCTGACTCTTTCTTAATAAAGTTAATTATCTGACCTTGAAACGTACCCTAGCTGACACACCACAGAAAGGCCTCCACTTGTCTCACCAATGCAAATGATAAATAGAGGGCCCAGAGCAATTTCTCTCAGAGATTTCATGTCAGTATTTTAATAATCATTGAGCAGGGCCCTGGGAGCCAATTACAAAACTAGGACAGATTTTTTTCTAAAACTACTTGGTTTCCAACTCCTAAAACTTGTAGGCGTCTAAAACTGATGGATCTGAAGGGTTCTGACATAGTTTCCCCTAAGCATGAGTCGTGCATAGAATTTGAAATTTAGTTCCAGGAAAGCTGAAGCCGTGATGTTTCCCTCCTCTTCCCCTTCCTCCTCCTCCTCCCGCTGCTCCTCTTCCTCCTTCTCCTTCTTCTCACTCTCCTCCTCCCATTTTTCTCCTCCTCTTCCCTCCCCCTTCACCAGTCTCCTTACTAAAACTGAGTTGCCCTGAGACTGGAGCCTGGAGGTGGGAAGCCTGCCTGATCGTCAGCTGTGGGCGCTGGGAGCCTTCAGCCTTCATCCTTTCTCTCACCGCTCAGCCAGTGGTTGGGGAACCTACACCAACTGCCTGGGCCACAAGCGGACTTGGGGGCCTGGGGCCAGGGTTCAGGGAAGCTCTGGGGCTGGGAAGTGGCCAGCCACACCTCCCAGGACAGTCTCAGGGTCTAGGACCCTTGGGAACCTTGACTGGTTTCCCCTCCTGCCTTGGTGAGTTCCCGATTCTAGGCCCACACATGGCAAAGGCCTGAGTCCTGTTAAAATCAGATCATCCTCCCACAGCCCCCATGGTGACTCCAGCACAGGCTAGTAGCAGGTACTCAGCCGTCAATACAAGCCTTCAAAAATGTAAATCCGATCATCTTGCAACCGCTCTCCAATCACTGGCTGCCTTCACACCTGGACTAAAACCAAGCCTCCTTTGCAGGGCAGCCCCAGTCAACCCTGCTGACCCCATCTCTCTCCATTCTCTCCCTTGCTCCACCTGCTTGGCCACGCTGGCCTCCTTGCTGTCTGGTCCTCAGGCACTCCAGGCATGGTCCTGTCTTAGGGCCTTTGCACTGCAGTGCCCTCCTCTCTAGACAGCTGCATGGCTGTCCCCCACCTGATTCAGGCCTCTGCTCAAACATCGCCTTCCTAGACACCCCCCAGCTAAAACAGCACTTCCTACCCACACTGCATGTGCTGCTTTCTTTCTTCAAAGCACCAGTCATTCCCCTTATATTCTGTGCTAACTGTGCATCTATTTATTATGTCTGTCTCAAAAGAAGGTCAAGATCATGAAGTCAGGGGCCAGGTCTGGTCTTCATCTACCATTGTATCCACAGGGCTGCGCTCAGAGGAAATAATAAATATTGAATGAATGAATGAATGAATGAGCGAATGAATGCTCCCACTGATGGAGGAGTTGATGTGAGCTAGCAGGGTGCTTTTTGCATTGATTCTCTCACCCATCCTGCAAGATGGAGATTTTCAGTTCTCCTTGGGACACGATTATGGCTCAGCTGAGAAAGAAGGCTGACATACCCAAGGTCACCCAGTGGTGAGGGGGGCCTGGGCAAACGACCCAAGTCTGTGTCACTGCATGCCTATGGATGAGTGGTTACCTGCTGACAGCACAGGCCAGGCTCACTGCAGGTGAGGTGGCTCTCGGGAAGGACCAGTCCCATGGTGATGGAGTACAGGTGGAAGGTGAGAGCTTGGGGGTCAGGCAGCAACATGGTTGGCTGTTGCAAGGAGCCTGGGAGTGCCCCTAGAGGGAGACTGAGGCTGGGCAGGGCCCTAGGCAGACCTCAGAGCAGTCCCCAGAGTGGAGACTGTCTGAAGGCTAGGGCTGGTCAAGGTGGGCTGCTCCCAAATCTTTTCAAGCCCTCTGCCCGCTCCCCCACTGACTTCTGGAGCTGCCATGGCCCGGCCCTGCCAGGATGGGCTTGTTGGACAGGGCTGGTGCAAGAGGTGGGATAGAGACAGAGGCCAGGGCTGGGGGTCGTGGACTCCACTAGTGGACTGTAAGCTTCTGGCTGGGGCAACAGAGGAGGTGGCAGAACTATCGGGAGAGAAAGGAACTGGCTCTCTGCTCAGAGCACCCTGGAGCAACACACAGGCAATGGGAAGTCCTGGGCATCTTGACCGTCAGCGCGGTCCAGGGCCCAGCATATTTCCAAGAGGAAGGCAAGAGAGTACCTGGGGCTTCTCCACTCCAAGAAAGTGGGCCTCCACCCAGAAGGACAGAGTGCCTGGGAAGAGGAGCTGCGGTGCTCAAGCAGCAGAACTTCCTCCAGGCTCACTCCAGGATGCACTGCAGGGGACACTTTGTCCTCAAAAGCAGGACAAGCCTGCCACCCAGTGCTGCCGGGAGCCACCACAGCAGCCAGGCAGGGCGGCTGCCTGTTCCAGCCCCACTGGGGTGTTTCCCAACCTGTGTCTGGCCTCTGGGAATCGCAGCGGGCTTTAGGGCTCTGTGATGACTCAGGCTGCTCCCTCCTCACCTAAGAACACCGCCTTGCACCCGATTCTTCACACCTGATTCTTCAATCCTCATCAACTTGCAAGTTTAAGAGCATTTAAAATTCCAGGAGAGAAGCACTGTGGGTCCGGAAGGTCATGGCCTGAGTAAATTAAAGCAGCAAAATGACTGAGCGGCCAGAGGGCAGGGAATGCAATGGAATATCAAATCTCAGGCACCCACTGCAAATGATCATTGTGAGGAGGGGGCGGCCAAAGGGCGGAGGCAACGCTCTCGTAAAATGAAGTCAGCCTGAAAACAACACTCTGCTGGGCCCCCCTTACCAGTCAGGTCTGTTCAGAGGGCTTTCGACTAGGTGGAGGGATTGTACCCAACTGGTCTTTTAATATTTTTATTATTATATATTACATAATGTTATGTAACATATTTTATTTCCATATTATATCATATATTTATATAATATGGTATATGTTATATATATAATATGATATAATATATTTATATAAGATATAATTACGTATATAATAATATATAATTATACATAATATATAATTACATATATAATATTTATTATACATAATGTATATTATCACTATATGTTATATTATATAAATATATAATACTATTATATAATATAGAAATAAAATATATTAATAATATGTGTTATTATTAATATATAATATAATATGTAATTATTATATTTATAGTAATAGTTATTAATATATCAATATAATAATATAAGAATATTATATTAACATGTTAATATAATATATTAATATTAATTAATTTAATATATTAATCAATCTATTATGTATTAATGTTTAATTAATATATTCATAATATCAATATGTTTATATATTATATTAATTATGATATTATAATATGATAAAATATGACATTCATAGATCATATATTAATATATTATATTAACATATTCATATATGAATATATATGACATATAATTCATATGTCATATATTAACATATAACATATTAATATATCATATATTCATTTATGTCATACATTAATATATAATATATAAACATATAACATACATAATATATAATATATTAATACATCATATATTAATATATAATATATTAATATATAAATATATAATATAATATATGACATATGAATATATTAATATATGTCATATAGAATATGTCATATATGAATATATCAATATAATATATTAATATATATCAATATAATATATTAATAGATTAATGACTATTAAATATATATTTATGTATATTCATATTAATAGTTATTAACAATCAAGATATACTTGTCATAAAATCATTAAAATAAAATTAATAATAATTAAGCTTCACACTTCCCTATGACCTAGGAACCCCCATTCCCTCACTTTACAGATGAGGAATCTGAGGTACAGGGAGGTAAAGTAACTGATCCAGGGTCAGAGCTAGAACAAGCCTGAGCCAGGATTTGAACTCAAGTCTCCTGGCCCCAGAGCCCAAGATCCCAAGCCACAATGCCATAGAGGCTTCCTGGTCTTACAAGTTTTTGGGGGTTATCAATACAAATCTTGAGAAAAAGATGCTTCCTTGAGAAAAATTCGTTTGAAAACTTCTACTAAGAAACAGCTTTATGCATACTTCTCTTTAGTTGTACTTTTTAAATGGTTTTATGTTTGGAGAGGAGAAAGAAAACGAGAGAAAACACCAGCACCAACAGGGCCAGTCTAAGGCGAATTTGTGGAGGACTTTGGTCTTCTGAAACCTCCACTCTCGCCCTTTCTCTCCCTTCAGAAGGTCCTATCCTCACCGCCGGTCACTCTTCTTTGTGTTTAAAGACTTGCTCTTGTGAAAACTCCTAATCAATGGATCAAAAAGGAGTTATAGGAAATAAGGTTTTAGGGAATGGCAAGAAAGAGGAAGTGAGGGTGGAAAGAAGAGACGAGGAAAGGGGAGCACTGATGCTTACTAAGCCCCAATAAAGGACAGACGAGTTTCCAGGGTCACCCTCATGTTTTTTATTTGAACCTTACCTCCACCCTGTGGGATGGGCATTATTTCCCCCACTTAAAAGGTGAGGAGACTGAGGCTGAGGGGTTTGGCGGGCTTGTTTGAGGCTGCCCAGCTAGGAAGTGGCAGAACCAAGACTCACACCTAGTCTACTCGACTTCATCCATGTTCTCACCCATCCTGTGGAGTCCACTGAGTCCCTGGAGGTGTCCAGCACCCCCTGGGAGCTGGGAGTGCTGAGATGAATGCGACCCAGCTCCTAATGTCCACTAGTTCAGACCATCATTGGATGTCATTGGCCTGACATGAGGGACATTGGACCTGCATGTCAGGTGGGGCTCATGACACTGAAGTGGTAACCAGACTCCTAGTTCAGGCTGGGCCAATCCTGGCTTTTGCACTGTTGGAATATTACATACGCAGCAAAAGAACCATGCAGGAGACAGCACTCTCCACTTGGTCACTGTAGAAAAGCTAACAAAGAAAGGACAGCATGTACCATAAGAAAAGATGAGATTTGGTGTTTTAGTTAATCTCATCTCAAAAGATGAGATTTGGGACTCTGCCCCTGGTTAGCTGTGTGACCTCAGGCAAGTCACTTCACCTCTCTGTGTTTCAGTTTCCTTATCTGTAAAATGGGGTTGATGCTTTGGCTTAGCCTACCCACAGGGCTTCAGGGGGCTGTGAAATAACATAATGGTTGTGCAGGCAATCTGTAAACTGGAAAAGCATTTTGCTATACAGGTGATCTTATTATGATCATCACACATTATTATCAATTACTTTCTGAATCACTCCTGTGAAGTAAACTACTGCCGAGATCTCAGGCATCAGACTTCCAGAATTCAAGAGTGGCTTTTATCATGGGTGGCTGACTCTCCACCTGCCCCCAGCCCTCATCATTAGCACACGGATGTCTCTCATTGATGAGTTACTCTGTCAATGGGCATCTCCCCCCATTTGATAGATGAGAAAAACTAAAGTCAACTTGCCCAACATCTTTCAGCTTACAAGTAACAGAATCCAGATCACCAGATTCACTACCCCTTCCTACACCTGTTACCCTTCCCTGTGCCCTCACACCACCACCAACACCCATACAAAGGATTAGGACAAGAGAGGGAGCTGATGGGGGCTCCAGACTGGGCTGGCATGAAAAGGCAGCCAAGTGGCCTAGGATCAAGATCCTGAGGACCAAAGACCTCATTTATAAAAACCAAAGAGAGTCTTGAGGAAAGTTAATTGAAGTGAACGAAATCCCGAAGAATTTAGCACTCAATTTGAGATACTATTTTTGGCTGAACCAAGAATGAAAAGACAAAGGAAAGTGCACCGAAATGGAAGAGAAACTAATTTGGAAGACATAATAGGGAGCAAACTTCTCAAATTTCCTCTGAGCCCAGGAGACGTGATAATTCAAGAAATAATTAGATGCTATCCTGGGGGTAATAAAAGCTAAAAATGAAGAGGAAAGAAATTGAAAGCTGCCAGAAAGGTCACAGGCTGCTCTCAATATTGTTTTCCTTTATAGATTTGAAGATGCAAGAATTAATTTGAAAAATAACAATAAGGCAGTACAAACTAATCAGAGGGGAAATTGAGCTGGGAGAATCTCAACATCTTACGCATCTGTATCACTCTACTGGGAAATGCAGAGCCAGGAGGATTGTGGACCTAGAGAGGGTAGGCAGTCCCTTCCTAAAATGGCTGGAGGAAGGCAAAAGGCAAAAAGGCTGGAAGAAGGCAAAAGCATGTCTCCAGTGTCTCCTGCCCCAAAGCTGAACTGTCCTCTGACCTTTGGGGTCAGCAAACCTTTTTCTGTAAAGAGCCAGATGGTGAACATTTTTAGCTTTGAGGGCCATATACTCTCGTTGCAACTACTGCTGCTGTAGTGTGAAAGTGATACCAGTATGTAATTGAATGGGTGTGGCTATGTTCTAATAAATCTTTATTTACAAAAACAGGCAGTGGGCCAGATTTGGCCCATAGGACATAGCTTACTGCCTGAATTACCGCAGTAACTCGCACCTGGGCTTCTTACTGGCAGTCTGACTCTGCTTCCATCCACTAAAAAACACTGGCTACTAAGAAGAGTCTTTAAAAAATGGAACTAACGGTAATAATGATGATGATGACAACAGTAACAACATGACAACTGCTAGTACAGGAACACAGAGTACTTAGTAGGCACCAGGCATGATTCTTAGCACTTATGTAGCATCTACTATCTTTGCAAAAACCTTTATGAAGACAGTATCATTTACAGATGGGGAACTGAGGCCCAGAGAGGTGAAGTAACTGACCCAAGATCACACAGCTAATGGGCGTCAGAGGAAAGATTTGAGCAACCCAGACAGTCTGGCTCCAGAGTCCATGCTCTTGGCTTATATTTTACCTTTTTTCTTATACTTTACTTCCTAAAGTATGATTGGCTCCAAATTCTTCAGGGACTTTCCACTGCTTATAGGATCAAGTCCAAATTCCTTAGCTCAATATACCAGGTCATCTGTGACCTGGTTTACCTCACCTCTCCACCCTTTTTCCAAGTCTCATCCCTATGTATCTAGAACTGCTTGAAGAGCCCCAAATTTTCATGCCTGCATTCATGCTACTCCCTCTGCCTGGATTACCCTCTCCTTCATTCATTAACACCTACTCTCCCTCCCAGACTCAGCCCAAGTGTCTTCACCTCTAAACAGCTTTCTATGACCCTGTTGCCCATTCCAATTTGATAAGTCACTTCCTCTCTTTGGGTCTTAGTTTCCATGCTTATAAATTGGTGGAGGGTATTGAAAGGGAGAGAAAGAGTGTGTGCTGTATGACTCCATTTCTGTTGAAAACATTTAGTCTACCTAAGTGTGAAGCACAGCTCAGCATGGCTGGATGCCTGACAATCTGTCTTTTCAGTCTGTTTCCCCAGGGACTAAGCTCTTCCCTCTGGACCTGCAGAGGAAGAAAAACTGCTTCGTGTGAGCCCAGACTCCCTAACTCCAAGAACAGTGCAATTTTCTCAACCCCATATTGAATCAAGAACTGCATTTGCCAGGATGGGCAGCTCAATTAAGACATCCCTTAAGAATACCAACTCCTTCTGCTCTCATTCTGATCCTCCAAGGAACCTCTGACCTGTCAATTATCCCCCAAAAATCTGTTATCCCCTAATGCACTATTCAAAACACTTTCACTATTTTCTCACTCCTTCATTTAAAAGTAACTTTGATTTCTCTCACTTAGTCTGGCAGAAAAACAAATACTGCATGCTCTCATTTATATGTGGAATCTGACATAGTCAAACTCACAGAAGCAGAGATTAGAACAGTGGTTCCTGGCAGTAGGGGGAGGGGAAAAGGGGGGAGATGTCAGTCAAAGGGCACAAAGTTTCAGTTATGCAGGACGATTAAGTTCTGGAGATCTAATGTACAGTAACAATGTGACTACAGCTAACAATACTGGATTGTATACTTGAAACGTGCAAACATTAGCTTCACAATATATACATATATCAAATCATCACATTGTACCCCTTAAATATATACAATTTTAATTGTCAATTATATGTCAGTAAAGCTGGGTGGGGGAAACTTTGAATTACAGCTCAGGAGTTGCAACAGACTGCTCTTCTAGGCTATGACCTTCCATCCTTCTATGCATCTACTTTCCCTTCCATCCATCCATTCTTCCTTTCATCCGTCTTTCCACCTATCCAACTATGCATCCGTTCTCTTATTCATGTCATCCATTCACTAATTATAGCATTGACTGAGTGCCCACTGTAAGCCAGGGCCTGCACTAGGGTCTAGTAGACAGAGGTGACCCCGGCAGACAAGGACTCACCCTCGTGGAGCTCGCCATGTAGTAGGGAGGACAGAAAGTGCTCATTCTCCTTCCACCTACGGATCTCTCCTCCCCTGCCATTATGCACAGGATACCCTGGGTCCTGGTTCCCAGGGGTGCCCAAAGTCCTGCCTCACCATCCTCATGTTCCCTCACTTCCTCCTCCTTGTGTCTCTGTTCCTCAGTGGTCTGCCTTTCCTTCCTCCCCAGGGGGATAACACTCTACCTCCCTGTTCAGGCTAACACCCCTCTTCCTCACCTCTGTCCTCTTGATCTTATTCGCTCCCACCTTCTGCAGCTTCTTGATTCTCCATTAATTACCATCTCCTTTATTATTTATTTAATGTTTGTATTCAGCAACTACCACCTTTGTCTGAGCCACTGGGATCCGCAGTCAAGACTATCGCAATTGCCTCCTCACTGGTCTCTCTTGCCCTCCTGGTGTCTCTTCTCAACACAAGGATCTGCATAGAATGCCAGTCAGATATCGACACATGTCTGTTCCAAACCCTCTGGGGGATCTCCATTTCACTCAGAAAAAAGCCAGAGTCCTTACTCTGTCCTATGAGGACCCACGTGATCCTGACCTGCTACCTCTCTGATTCTTCCCCTACTGTTCCCCCCCACTCACCCAACTCAATCACACTAGGCTGTTTCTCAAGCATGCCTGCCTCAGGGCCTTTGCACACAGTGCTCCCTCCACCTGGGGTGCTTTTCCTCCAGATCTCCCATGGCTCACTCTCTCCATTCATTCGGGACTTCCTCAAACACTCCTCATCAGCCAGGCTTTCTCTGACCACTGCCAAAGAATAGCATCCCACTCCTCCTCTGGACTTATTCTCATGATGTGCTCAGTCACTGGACATAGAAGACATTTGTTGATTTATTTTGCCCCATTAGAATGCAAACCCCATGAAACCAGGCGTGTCGTCTGTTTTGGCTCACTGCTGTATGTCCAGCACCTGTCACAGTTCCTGGCACAAGGTATATGATAAACACATATTATAGAATGACTGAATGAATGCATTAATGAATAAATGTCCACCTTGCTACCAAATCTTCCCCTCATCCTTCCATCATGTTCAAAGTCTCCATTGTTTAAAACAAACAAAACAAAACAAAAACCTTTCTTTGCCTATTGAACTTATCATCTTTGTTTTTCTCTCATCACCAAATCACTTTTTGCAGAATTACCACAAACAACCTCATGAAGTCGTGCAAAAATGAAAAGCCTTATGTGATCCCATCAGCATCCATAATAACTACACATGGCTCTTTTTGTTTTTTACATAAACGCCATCAATGTGCACATAAATTTTGAGGTCCTCTCCCTCGCCTAATCATTCCCTGTACATGGTGACGTTAGTTCTAGATGCAAGGTGGCTCAAGGCAGTATTTTGGAATTTTGGAATTTCCTTCATTCCGGTTCCACTTCCCGACTTTTGCCACCCCTGCCACCCTCTTTACACTCTTCAACTCAGTATTCTTTCTTTAAAATAACTGACTTTTTAATTTATATACAACTATTATTATTATTGTTATTATTGACAGGATCTCACTCTGTTGCCCAGGCTGGAGTGTGGTGGTGCAATCACAGCTCACTGCAGCCTCGATCTCCTGGGCTTAAGCAATCCTCCTGCTCCTGAGTAGCTGGGACTACAGGTGTGCGCCACCACTCCTGGCTAATTTTTTTTTTGTAGAGATGGGGTTTTGCCATGTTGCCCAGGCTGTTCTTGAACTCCTAGGCTCAAATGATCTTCCCAAAGTGCTGAGATTACAGGCATGAGCCATGGAGCCCAGCCAGATACATATATTTTTTAACTTTAAAACTTATAATACTACCAGAAGTGGGAAATCTGTGTGACTAGCCAAAATTCGAGTGTAACTATAAAAATAAAACAAAAACAATGTGATTAAATGCTAGACGGAGACTGGCTGTTACCTGCTGAAGGCTCTGGTCTGAACCTCCGCATGCCTGTGGCTCTTCGTGAAGATCAGTCAGCTCAGTGAGTGGCTGAGTGCCTTGAGGACTCGGGAGCCCCAGACCACTGAGACTCTCCCATGGGAGCCATCGGGACAGAAAGACCTTGGCGATGCACTTCCATTCCCACAAGGTCCTTCCAAGGCACTGAATGCCCCTGAATTCATGGCACTTGATGTCCCACTTGTGTTCCCCCAAAACACACACTCACTTTCCAAGTGATGCATGAGCTGCCACCTTTGGAAGGTCCTGGAATGTTGGGAAGAGCTAGACTTCAAGGCAGCCTTCAGGGCCAGTTCTTGCCCAGTCAGTTCTTGCCTAGTTCCTGGCTTGCTCAAAATCTCAGATAAGTCACTTCTCCTCCCTGGAAGTCAGTTTCCTCATTTCTAAGAGAAGCAGCTGATTTCTGGGATTTCTGACATTTATAATCCACT
Organism: Pongo pygmaeus; assembly: GCF_028885625.2. Taxonomy (NCBI): domain Eukaryota; kingdom Metazoa; phylum Chordata; class Mammalia; order Primates; family Hominidae; genus Pongo; species Pongo pygmaeus. Next base: position 67,141,790 of record NC_085930.1, on the reverse strand, counting down.
GGGCATTATGCTTATTATTTTAATGATACACTTAATATTCCACAAAATTAATATGCCATAACCCACTTAACCCTACTATTTGGCATTTATATTATTTCTGGTCTTTTACAGTTCTAATGTGCTTCCCCCTCTCCATAAAAGCAGATTTTTTCTATTTTAAATTATTTCAGGATAAATGCCCAGAATTGGGATTTCTGGTTTAAAATATGTAGGTCTCAACCTCTATTGGCTGACAGCCCTCCCAGAGGCTTGTACCGTCTCACAGCTGCACATGCAGGGCCTGGGAGAGTGCTCAGGGGACAGCCTTGAGTGTGAACATGAGGAAACTCAGAAACTCTTTTTAGACACATTAAGCAGTTGGAGGCTTTGGGCAGATTGTGAATTGGAGAGGAAGAGCTGGTGCCCCTTCAGGCAAAGCTAGGCTCAAAGTTCACCCCTTGAAAGCTCCACTGGCCACAAACATTCTCCCTATTTGCGCTTCCTCCTCTCTCCCCAGTGCTCTGACATCTGGAACAAGTAAAAGGTTTCAGAGGAGGGAACCTTTCCCCCTTGTTTTCTCCTGTGGCCTGTCACTTCCCCTGACTTCCTCCAATGAGGAGGCTCCCAGCCTTGGTCCCACCCACCGGGATGGAAATAAATCCAAAACTGCAGCCAACACCGGCACACTTTGAGATCGGTTTGGATGTTTGGGAATATTTTATTCTTGGGTTCTGAGGAAAGATGTGTGCTTTTTCTAGAGCTCTCTCTCATTCATTTCTTAGATAAACAATTTCTCTACTTCATCCCACAGTGGGAAGGCTTCCCTCTGTATCACAGCACACGCTCCCATCTCCTGCACGAGCGTGGCTGCTCCCCAAGGGCGGGGATTTGTGTCTGTGTTGTTCACGGCTGCATTTCTTGTGTGGAGAGCAGTGCCCGGCACATAGAAGAGGCTCCATGCATATTTGTTGAATGAGTGGATGTTGCACCCAAGATCCTCCATTTTGCCTAGGATGGGCTATGGGGTCAATTGTAGGAAATGGGGTCAATCCATTTCAGTCAAGCTTTCATCCCCAAAAGGCAAGACAGTTTTCTAACAACATGGCAGCTTATGGAGAAATAACGTTTTTCTAGAATGGAGAACTTCAGGATTATTCAAGTTCAAATTCAGAATGTGAATACAGTGAGGTCTATGAGAATCATTTTTGCAGAAGATAATTAGAACGTGTTTCTTTCTACCCCTGGAAGAAGGAGACACTCAATCTGAGAAAAGAAGAAAAAGGTTAAAAAGAGAGAGAGAGGCAAGAGGGAGAAGAGAAGGAGAAGAGGAGAAGAGGAGAAGGTGTTACTCGGAGGACAAATGCAATCAAAGAATAAAAAGCCAAAAATTCCAGACCTGGCTGGAAAATATTTGTTGAATAAGTCATAAAAGCATTGGGGGCAGGGAGTAACTAGGTTTAAACTGATTAAACATAGGTTTATAGAGGTTTTCCAGGGTGACATGGCAAGGTTGCCCCAGTCCTGGATTCTGCCCTCCAGAACCTGCAACTGAGGAGTCACCTTCAGGGGAAGAGGTGGGCCAGGGAGGAGGAGCCAGCCTTGGGCACAGAGAACCCAAGCCAGGACCCGTCAGGACCCTGGAGAGCTCCGAGCCAGCTGGACGTTCAGCGTTCTGCACCACACAGCAAATCTGGCCAAGTCGGGAGAAGTCTCCTTTCTCAAACCCCCTTCTGACTTTTAAAGGAAGGGAGGCCTTCCGGTCTGTTGAGAACTTGTGTTATCCAAGGACGCAGAGGCTAAAAAATAGAATCTTGGAGTGTTGGGGCGGAAAGTGGCTGTCACTGACTTCCCTCTGAGATTCCAACCTCAAATCTGACTACATCACATGATTACCACCTGCAGTGGTCAAGTTCTGGTTCCAAAGCTGGTCTCTAACCTCGGGGAGGAAATTTAACACCAGAAAGCCTACAATGAAAGAGCTACTTAAAAAAACAATAAATAGCTCACATTCTGTGAGTAGCATGTGTATTTGGTTCTAGAGCCCTAGAGAAGTGAAATGAACTAGACAAAGTTACCCCTAAAATGTTCCATATGATTTGGATGTGTGTTCCCTCCAAATCTCAGGTTGAAATGTGATCTCCAATGTTGGAAGTGGGGCCTGGCGGGAGGTGATCGGATCACGGGGGTGGATATCTCATAAATGGTTTAGCACCATCCCCCTGGTGATGAGTGAGTTCTCGCTCTGGTAGTTAATGAGAGATCTGATTGTTTAAAAGAGCATGGCACCTCCCCCCACCACTTCTTGTGCCCACTGTCACCATGTCACATGCTGGCGCCCTGCTGCCTTCCGCCATGATTTTAAGCTTCCTGAGGCCTCACTAGAAGCCAAGCAGATGTTGGTACCATGTTTCTCATACAGCCTCCAGAAACAGGAGTCAATTAAACCTGTTTTCTTTGTAAATTACCCAGTCTCAGGTATTATTTTATAGTGACACAAAATGGCCTACCACAACGATGCCTCACATTCTCAAAAGAAACCAGATGTGCAAAGGGTTTAGGAGCCTGTTTGACTCTAACTCCTCCTCAGAGAGCAGCAATGGATCTTTTGGGGTTCCCGCAAGGTATTCCCATCTAATGGCACCAGAAGAGTGGTCCACAAAGACTCTAGGCTTTGCAGTTCTTTGTACTCTACGCTATCTTCCTTTTCCTCTTTCCCCAGCAGAAAGCCTGCAATGTGAAAGAGCTACGTAAAAACCAATAAATGGCTCACTGTCTGAGTAACGGTCATTGTGCTTATCGTAGCTCACTGGACAACGATTGACTCCTTGCAGGTTGGAGAAAGTATGAGCCCCTACTTGTTCCAAAATTTGCTTTGCTTCTTGCCTGGCTACAGCTTAGTTCCTTCTGGGGCTCATCACTGCATGCTAGTTGACTGTGGCTACAGAGGTTGTGAGGCCCTGATGCCATAGCAATTCAAGACAGCCGTATTGTGATGCCAATACAGCTTAGAGAGAAAATGGCTTGCTCAAGGTCAATAGCAAATATGCAAAACCCAGAGCTGTGATGGGCATGAGAAGCTTCGAAATTTGGAAGAGAGACTCAAGTCTCAAAGTAAAGCTCTCATTAATCCCAGGTGGTACATCTCTTAAGGCCTGCAGGATTCTCTTAAATGTGTCTGGCATTGAGTTTTATCCCCAGTGTGTGTCATGAGAAGCATAAAAATGTGATCTCTTGTTTCCAAGTGTCCCCTCACCCAGGCGTGATGAGGTAAGAAATTCCACCCTTGCAGACAGCAGGGGTTTTTTGGGTTGAGCATTGACTGTCTTCCTGGACCCTCATTTGGAAGGCAACCAGTGCCTCAAAGATGAAAGACTTCCACAGCTGACCTCTAGCCTTGGGTAGGAAATTTAACACCAATAACTGTACCCTTGGGACAGGACTTCGCAAAGGTCCAGACAGTGGTGGCTTAGTTCCATTCTCAACCCGGCCTTCTAAGACTATTGCTGCTTTGTATTCATTATCTATGAGTGGTTTGCACCTTTGGTTGCATGTTAGAACCACTTGGGGAGCTTTTAAAAACCTCAAGACCAATATTCCATTGGTAGTTTCTGGGGATGGAGCTCAGGCCTTAGTAGCTTTTAAAGCTCCCCAGGCGACACCAGCGTAGCCAAGGCTGTGAATTGCAGCTCTCCTGGGAGAGCAGAGAATGGAATTGTAACCACTTCTAAGTCCACTGAGCTGAGAACAGTGTCCTGCCCACAGGAAGCAGTTTTTTAATCCACATTGCACTAACGGTGGCAGTTAGATTGAGTTCCAGTACAAGTAAAACTCACAGGACCTTACATGGCTATGCTGACCAAGCTAAGATTTATTTCAGGAAAAAAATACAAGATATTAAGACCATTAAAATGAGGATATGCATCAGGGCCAAAGGCTGCCTCATAGTGAGGGGTTCTGAGAGTCAGGGGAGAGCTCCAGTTGTTACACTGATGTGGGACAACCATGTGCTTTTTCTTTCAGATCAGGATCTACTGATGCACCTGAGATATTAGAATCAGGAAGCACACAATGGAGGGCTCATCGTGTAGGCACACATGCTGCGTTACCAGCCCCGGCACTGCACAGGGTTCCCTGAGGGAGCCCCTGAGGCCAGTTGCAGGTCGTCAGTCTCATTGTGACCCTCAAACAATGCTGACAAGCTGATATCAGACACCCTGAAACTTGTCTCCACCCATGGTCACCAGTCAGTACCCTTCATGCCTTGCCCGGGGGTCCATGCTGTGCAGGCACATCTCTTACTTCAGCAAAACAGCCCAGGCTGATTCCAGACCTGCTGCAATGAGCCCTCAGTGCACCTGGGAGGTAAATTCAACCTGCTTTTCTTGAAACCTTGATACTCAAAGTGAGGTCTTGAATGAACAGCATCAGGGTGACCTGGGAGCTTTAGAAACGCTGGATGGCAAGTCCCAGCCGAGAACTACTGAGTCAGAACCTGCATTTTCACAATGCACTTCCCCCTGGGAAGTCCTGTGCACATTGACATCTGAGACTCACTGCCTTGAAGGCCACCACACTCATGCTGTTTCTCTTCCCACTGTTCAGGCTGGCCCTCATGCCAGCCAGGCCAGTGTGTTAAGACCAGTGTGAGCATCCCAAGAAGAGGAAAGCCCCTGCATCACGGCCCAGACCCTAAGCCCATCATGTAAACTCAGGGGGTGCAGAGTGCATCTATAGCCTGGTCCCCTTCACTGGGAACCATCATGACTGAGGGCTGGGTGACCTTGTGCTGGTGGTGCAGGGTGATTTGTGTCCAGGGAACAGGAGGGCACTTCTATCATTGCCACTTGTCTCTCACCCAACGCATATATTCAGATGAAGTCAGGGCAGAGCTGCAGCCAGTGCAGCCTTGAAGGGGAAATTCGCATGACTAATTTACTATTACCATGGCCACTCGCAACAATAGCTAACGTTGAATACCCATCTTTGGGTCACCTTACTATCAGCTAGCATTTATTTGGGCATCTGGTATGTGCCAGGCACCATGCTCTTTATTCACACTAACCTATTCATCAGCACAACTGTCACTACATTGATATATTGTTCAAGATCACCCAGACTGAAGAGGCAGTGCCAGGATTTGGATCCAGGTATCTGATTCCAAAGACTTCACTCTTAACTCTTACCCTGCTCGTCTTTGAGAACTGGCCCATCCAAACATGTTGCAGGAGTGAACACAATAGATACAATGTCTGCCTTGTGGTCTAAAAGGAGTAATTCCTGAGCATGTGTGGTGTGCACTGTATCATTTATTTACACAGCAACCTTAAAAGGTGAGGGTATTATGATCCATATTTGACACATTGAGGTAGGGCTCAGAGAGGCTGAGTAACTTTCCCCAGGGTCACACAGCTGGGTCTGGCAAGAGTGGAAGGGGTGGATGACAGCTCCAACTTGCCTCTGTGAGAGCTAAAGGGCTCAGGGTGTGTACGTGAGTACTGGGGCTTTTCCAAACTTCCCTGGCTCCTTGCCAGCTTTCCTCAGCCAGAATTTGGGAGTCCTCAAAACCCCACAGAGGGAAGCTAGCATCTTCTTTGTTACACTCTGGACTTCCCGGAGGCAGTTTCCCTGTCCCCAATGTGCTGCATGTGACTTAATCCCTCTGAGCCCCTGCTTTCCGGTCCGTAAATGAGATCTTGAGTGGTCTCATGCATGGTCATTGGCAGGGTCAGTGGGATGCTCCAATAAAACAGCCCATGGAGGAGTAGCAGCAGCAGTGGGTGCTGACACATGGCGGCTCCTTCTCTCAAATCTCAGGACGGCTGTGAGGTCTGGGAAACCCACACCCCCATTGGGAGAACATTAGCTAATAGGAAGCATGAGGAAGTTTTCTTCTTTTTAGAGACAGGGTCTCACTCTGTTGCTCAGGTTGGAGTACAGCAGCACAATCATAGCTCACTGCAGCTTCGACCTCCTGGGCTCAAGCCATCCTCGCACCTCAGCCTCCTGAGCAACTGGGACTACAGATGTGCCATCCTGCGCAGAGGAAGTTTTAAACTTGACCAATATCTCCTAGCTAAGAGAGGGGCATGAAGCCCAGGCCCCAGAGACACGATTCCTCTGGCCGCAACCTTTGCTTCCAAGCATCTGAGTCTAACTGCCCATCAGGGATCAGGGGAAAGAGGCCCTTCCAACACCAGTGCAATATTCTTCTGCTTGGCCACATGAGGGCAGCACATGCCCGTATAAAGCCCAGCTCTGACTACAGCTATGCCTGGGGATGAGGACGTCACTCAGCTTCCAGAAGTAAGAAGCAGCTGAGTTCATGCTTGCAAAGCCACCAGAGCTCTGTGCCCTACTGTGCCCACTCACCCTACTCTGCCCAGTGTTCACACCACCCTTGTTCACAAATATCATACAATCCTCTCTCCAAGGTGTTTACTTTAAGCGTTAAAGCCATAGGCTAAACACCCTCCCATCATTTGCCATTCAGCAAATATTTACTATGCACCTGCTTCATGCCAGGCACTATTCTTTGTGCTGGAGACTCAGTCACAAAACAGGCAGAGATCTCTGTCGTCACTGAACTCAGTCTCATGAAATGTGTGGGCTGCTGTCCCCCATGCAACACTTTATTATGTAAAATGTTCAAACATGCAGAAAAGTTGAAAGAATAGCACCCACGTAGTGAACCCCATAGAACCACCATCTTTATCACATAACTGCCCACTTATTTATCTCCTTATTCATTCACTCTACTTTTAAATGCATTTCCAAATAAGAAGGAGACTTCACAATATCTCTGCTTGATATTGTTACCCAGAGGTCAGTTTATTTGTGCCTTTTAAAGGTAAAATCAACATGTAGTGTGATGTACAGATCTTAAGTGACCCATCAAATGACTATTGACAAATGCACACACTTGTCCACCCAAATAGAATCAAGATAGAAAACATTGTTAGCTGCCTTTTATTAGCTCTGCAATTTTGGGCTGGTTATTTAACTTTTCTGGATTAGTTTTCAGAGTTAAAAAAAATAAAGTTGTTGAGAGAATTAAATAATATGTGACAGTGCCTGGGGCATAATAGACACATGGGTTAAGCAGTCAGCCTGCCTCAGTGGAGTTCCCACTCCACTATGTTCTGGCTGTGTGACTTTGGACAATTTGCTTAACCACTCTGAACCTCTGTTTCCTTCTCTGAAATCAGCCATAAAACTTACTTTTTAGCAACATTCTTAACCATGGCTGAAAACTAGAATCATCTGAGGAGCTTCTAAATATTACTAACAGTTCCTAATTATTTGAAAATCTGTAAATATACTTTTGGATTAGAGAATGGTTAGAGTTAAGAGAACTGGGTTCCACTAACTTCTGCTAACATGGGTATCAGCTAACATGGGTGTCAGCTCTCTGGGCCTCAGTTTTTCATCTCTAAAATGGATGCATCATGGGCTTGTTATGATATATGAATGAGCTGATGGGTCTGAGAGAAGGTTGAGAGCTGTGAAATGTTCCACCCTTATTAGATATCTTCATTTAGAAACATTGGCATCAGAAAGGGCCTTCTAGATCTTAGTTGGACAGAATTAGCCATTTTAGAGAAGAGGAACCAAGGCACGTGGAAGAACCAAACTTTTTATCATACCTTAGAAAATTCATTCTGGCCTTGATGATGCCTCATGCCCCAGGGGTACAGTGATCCCAAACAGGTCATATCTTACCTTCCTCAGGCAGCCTCTCCCAATCACACAGTTATCTTTCTCTTTCCTCTCTTGTCTGCTTTATATAGTTAGGAATTTGTTAGAAACTCTCATGTTTTCTACTATATAGAAGCAAAGAAATGAAATTGGTGGCACATCTACCTCCACTACCCATGCCTGTGCCCCAAACAGACATTAATAATGGATTGCTGAACTTTTTCCCACTGGGTCCATGACTGCCTTAGCTGTCTATCCTACAGAATACTCAAGCAGACATAATCAGGTAATCACTGTTGAAAGGTTAAATAAAATCTCTTTTGCTATTTTTCTGAGATGAAATTTAAATAAATATTGGCTGGCAATGTGAGTTGCTTTGTTTCCCCAAATAGATCAATTCTTCAAGGACAGGACCATATATTATCTTCTTCCATATTCTAACAAATGTCCAAGCATTTTGGAAAGCAGATATCTTTAAGCTACCTTTCTTTGACTGGAGAAGCAGTGTGCCATGGTGGGCAGCACAGGGTCTCTGGAATAGACAATCCTGACTTTTAAACATAGTTCTGCCACTCACTGGTTGGGTGCCCTGGGGCAAAATGACTTCATTTTCTGAGCCCAGTTTTCTCATCTACAAAATAGAGGAACATACTTGCCTCTTTCAAGAATATTGCAAAGATTTTGTGAGCCCATGCAGGTAAATCGCCTGGCACAGTGATTGGTACATGGCAAGCGCTCAGTAAATGACAACTTTGTCATTAGCACGATTGTCAAGGTGGAGGAAGGAGGATGTGAGCTAAGTCTATACAATCATAAGTCAGACTCACTCACTGGAACCTGACACAAAATAAAAAAGACAGCCATCGGTGCCTGGAACAGGCGAGCACATAAGTATGTGTCACTTGCACGGCAGTTAATACAGGTATTTGCCATTGCAAAGGTAACGCTTTCTGGGACAGAGCTAGATCAAGAAATGTCTGGGTGAATTTGTGCCTGGAGAGCACATGGGACCCTGGAGAGAAGGGAGTGAGGGCCTCACCATGCCAACTAGTCGGAATAGGGCAGGTATGTCGGAGTAGGGCAGGTGTGACCTGTCTGCAGGTGACGGGGAAGAAGGCGAGCCTGGCAGGTAAGACTGGGTGTGGAGAGGATGGGGGCTGGTGAGCCAGTTGGTGTCCCAGCAGGTGAGTGGAAGAACACAGCCACTTGTGAGAAGCTGAAGGGCAGAGACCCAGGCAGGTAGGTGGGAGACAGTTGGCACCCACTGCATGTGGAGGTGCAGAGGAGGGTTCCAGGTTTGGGGGCAGGGATGGCAAAGAACAAAAGAGAGAGACACTCAGTAGGGGGTTGGGTCTAAGAAGGAGGCTTCATTCAGTTTAGCAGCCAAAGGGAAGTGCAAGGTCAGAAAGCTCTGTCATGCATCCCCCAGAATCAGCAGTGATCTAGGGGTGGATGTGCTGTGAAGCCCCCCCCAAGGCTGCCCTCAGTGCTATTGAGATGCCCCAGCCCCTGGCTTCCCCAAGCAGCTCCCTCGTGCTCAGCAGGATGGCACAAACATCACTCGCTCTCCTTGTCAGCGGCTGTCACAGCAAATTTGTGGCAGCAGCGTTCATCCATGCTTCAGGAAGTTGGTGAGGCTGGGTGCTTCAGGGAATGGCCAGATTTAGCGATGCCTCATATCCTCGGATGACATCAGGGGACTCACTCCCTGACCAAAGCAGTGGAAAATGGGACTGGAAAACAAAAAAGAAGGAAGAATAAATCTATTCAAATGCTACCTCATTCATTGCATGGGGCCTTTTAAACATGTCCTGAGCAGGGACAGAGAGAGAGGCCTCAGTTCTCATCCTTAGTTCTGTCATGAAGTAGCTGTGTGTTGCAGAAAATATCACTCTGGGCTTCAGTCGCTTCACCTGTAAAATGAAGATAATTACAGCTGCCTGGAAAAATGGGGCAAAAGTGAGGCTTGGATGGAGAGCACAGACTCACAGGCAGGGGTGACAAGTGCAGGTTCTCTCGGGTGTCGACTCTGCCTGGTGGTGGCTGCCTGATCCCTGCGTTGAGAAGAATGCTGAAGCCGAGGCCAAGCTGAGCCAGAGAGAGTGCTATGATCGATTAGCTATGCCTCCCTCAGGTGCCAGATTGGAGGGCGCTCCTGCTATGCTATGTTTGCCATTTCTGTCCTAAATGGTTTTTAGGTATCATTATTATCATTTCTTCTTTACCCAAAGCCAAAAACACCCTGAGAAGAGGCCAATGGGCAGGTCTGCACTCAGGAGGCTTTGGTGCTAATCCCACAGCCCTCTTCTTCTTCCTTTTTCTTGGTTTTGTTTATTATTATTTTTTCCTTTTTCTTCCTTTTTTAATTTTATTTTTATTTTTTCTGGGTAGCACAACCAGGTGAAGGAGACTCAGGTGAGACTTCAGGATGAGCATCAACAATGTCAAGCTCTGAAAGGCAGAAGGAACTGGAAGCCAATGTCAAGTTGGCAGAAGTCAGAGGCAGCAGAAAGAAAGCAGACAGCCAAGCCCAGCAGCAGAGGCAAGGCGCCTTTTGGTGGGCAGAGGTCAGACACACCTGAGGGCTGGAGGTGGAAGTGAGCATGAGGAAACTCGGCAAGAGGAGCAAACCCTTCCTCTGCACACTTGCAAAGAGTCCCAGCTCTGCTGTCGGCGCAGCACTTTCCAGCTGCACGGCTCAGGGGAGCTAGTGCTCTCAGAGCTTCAGTTTCCTCGCCTGCAAAACAGAGGTTGTTGTGAAGGCTAAATGACACTACATCATAGCAATGTCTCATGGCACCCCCCCTCCCACCAGCCTTTGGATCCCAAGGTCACCCTTGCAGGCCCAGCCCGTCAGCTCCATCTGGGAGACCCAGGGCCTGAGAAGTAGAGTGGGCCCGTGAAAGACAGGAAGCATGGTCTGGGCCATCAGACACTGAGAGCCTCTCTTGTACCTGCTCCCAGGCTCTGACCCATTCACCATATCCCAGATTCTAAGTTGCCTGGGATTTAGACCTGTTTCTGCTCTGGGATCTCCAGTCCCTCTAGAAGCAGCTTGGAGTGGTCTGGGAGGGAAGACACTGGTGGCTGCTTCTTTGTAGCAGTTCTGGAACTTGCAAGCACAGGACAAAGATGATCATGATCATTTTGCTCATCCCTCGGGGCTCCAGCCCCTTCCCAGAGAGTGCCGTCAGGCTCAGGGCCCTGCATGCCAGTCCCGACAGGCCACTTCCTGGCTCAGAGACCACCGGCACCACTCTGGGCCTCAGTTTCCTCATCTGTCAGCTCCCTCCCAGCTGGGTGGCCATAGGCCTAAATAAGATCACGTGAATATATGAAAGGTCTCTGTAAACTGCAAAGTATTAGCTGTACGTTAACGTCTGTCCTCCCTGAAATTCACAACTCACGGAATTACTGGGGGTCTTTTCTAACAGGACAGTGACAGGGGAGCAGATGGCCCCGGTTCTCTGAGTCACACTGCATGGTCATCCCACCCCCACAACTGCCTCATTTTCAGCTGCGTCCTCTTCCCTCCACTCCAGTTCAAAGAGCCTTTCTGTTACCCTAATCACTCTACACATTACTTGCAGGCCTCAGGGCCTGTGCTCAAGACATTCCTTCTGCCTGGAATGCCCTTTGCCTCCCTGCTTGGCAAACTCCTATGCATCCTTCAAGACACAATGCCGATGACAGTTCCTGCCTGATACCTTCCCAAGGCAAAGGGTGTTCCTCCCTCAATGGGCTCCCCAGCCTCTATTTTCGAACCAGAGGAGTGAGAACAAACCGAGTTGGCTTGACGGAGGCACCCCAGCCCCGCACACAGTAGGTGCTTAGCTGGTGTGTGGATTTGAACCTGTTGCCTTCGCCTCACTCACCCAGGACTGGTCTTGACATTCAGAGCTCAACTCACACCCTGGGCTGTGTCCAAGCCCTCTATTCTGTTTGGCTCAGATGGCCCCACGCTCCCTGGGGCAGAGCCGTCCCGAGGCAGCCTCTGCCTTCATGATGCTGTGTCTCTGTGTGTTGGGGTGTGTGGCCGTGGAGGGGCTGTGGTCACAGAGGAGCCAACCAGGAGCGCTGAAGGCCGCCCGTAGCCATGGAGACAGGGCCCCTGGGCCAGCCAGGCCCGGGCTGGTCAGTGAATGAATAAACGTGGCCCATTTTTCTGCCTTTGTCCGGAGCCTCCCTGGGGCTTCCTGCTGTCAGCCCCAGCTGTGGGGAAGGCGGAATTTGCCTGATATCGCGGAGCCGCCGCCTGGCAGCGCCGAGCCTGGCCCGGGCCGCCTCACGCCAAGATTCATGCCCGGCTAACAAGCCCCACTTTGTTCCTGTGGGAAAGTCCAGCCTCTCAGGAAAGAGCCCTCTCTCCGGCCGGCCCCTGGTCTGGGGACTCAGCGAGGCAAACAAAGCCTCCATCCGCTGGCAACGATTCTCAGGCCCTGTAGTCCACCTCCGTTCCCCGGCCAGGGGAGGAGCTGCTCTGGGAGGCGGAACTCAAGCGCATCCCTTTGTCCCACTCATCCCGGAGGCCTGAGATGCCACCTGTCTGGCAAGTCTCCCCCACTGCCCCTGCCTTGCCTCTGGCTACAAAGTGTGGGCTCTGTCAGAGCAGCTGGCCTGGGCTGGGGTACCCAAGGCCTTGGGGAGCTCGGCCTGGCCCCTGCTCCCTGATGTTGAGGCCCAATGGACCTGCAGATACGCCCCAGGGACTGGGTGGAGTCCTGATGGCACAGCTGTCCAGACGGTGACCTTGGCCTCATCATAGCACCTCAGCAGGCTCAGGACAAGGACACTAAGCCCGGCTGCCCCCTCGGGTGTTGGAGTTATCTTCTCTAACCACAATGACAAGGAGTGGCCTTATTTAGCACTGGGCCTGTGCTGGGCTCTCCACCGAGGGCATTGCTTGGGTGAGCCATTGGAGAGGTTCTCCCATTTGTGAGCTCGGCTCAGACGTCTATAGAGGAGGACAGAAAGGTCATGGGGAGGACAGAAAGGTCACGGGAAGGACGGATGCTGCTCTGGGGATGGAGCAGCAGGCACTCCGCCCCGCCTAGCAGGTCCCCAGTGACGCAGCTCTGGCAGCTGTTAACCCGTAGAAACATGGGTCCAGCCTTGTCCGATCTTCTGATTATCTTTCAAGGGAGTTGAACATTTCTATTTTGATGTGAAACTTCCCAATTTGTAAAAACGTAAAACGAAGCAATATATCATGGCTGAAAGCCCTCAGAGTCCAAGTTTTCTTATCTGTAAGGGAGGTGTCAGAAACAGGTGGCATAGGGACTAGATGCGACCAGCAAATAGGGTTTATCTGGTCCCCAGATAATTTTACAATAATTTATTATGGAGTCTATGTCATGCATTCCAAAGAGGAATATATAATGTACATGTAAGGCATAAAGAATCATGAAATACATATCCCTGAACCCACCTCCCAGCTGAGAAAATAGACCAACCCCAAGACTGCCCCTGCCAGCCCCTCCCCCCGCACCCCAGAGAGGTAACCACTGTGCTGAATTTTGTGTCTACTATCCCCATGCTTTACATGTAGTTTTATATGTAGTTTTGTATCAGTTAGTGTATTCAAGGCCACACAACACAGCTTTTGCTGACTCCCATCTTTTGGGTCCTTCCAGAAGCAGAGCCTGAGACAAGGGTATGAGGGCAGGAGATTCCAGAAAACACCAGCAGGGCAGTGTGAAGTGAGACAAGGATAGGAAGGAGGCCCATGAAAGGTGTATTATCAAGTGGCCCCAGTGTGGCAACTGGAGCTCAATCCTACTGGGGTCATCTGGGAGACTGGGTAGAGCATACATCTCCAAGCTATCCTACCTAATGGACCAGGGAGCTGGGGTATTTATACCCCACTCCCATCAGTCACTGGTTCAGGGCTGCTCCCAGGAAGAGCTAATTCTCCAGCAGTTCTGGCCTGTTATTTGGAAGGGCAGAGTGGCTCTAGGGCCAGAGAGAGACCTCAGGAAAGGGATGCAGGGCGGGCAGTGGAAATCAGGCAGATGTGCACTGAAGGGGTCAGGCGAGGGGCTAGACCAGGACACCCACAGTGTCTGCTACACTACTTGAGCTGGCTTTGAATCCAGCAGCTGGGCTTCCTACACTACGGTTATTTGCCTGCTCAAATTCACCCACCAGAGGTGCTTTCTATCCCACACCTACTGAACAAAAATTGCGTATGGGGGAACATCTAGGCAGTCATGTTTTCAACACAGTCTCACAGCATCTGGATACTCACTGAGGTCACGAGCCACTGGCCCAGGAAATAAAGTGCATATGCTCAGCCTGTTATTCAAATCTGCTACCACACTCTGCTCCCACCCTTCCCTTCCCGTCCCTGTCCTGCTCCCTAGGCCACAGCCCTCTCAACCTGCTGGATTGTCTCTCAGAGGAACAGCCAGCCTCAGGAAATGCAACACTTTCAGGGAAGTTCATGTGCACCAATTGCAGACTGGTGGGATTTAAGAAATGACCCAAATTGAGGGTTTCTGAATTACTCCACTTATCTCTTCTTGGCCTTAAGATTGCTTTTTATAAATTGAGATGATGGAAATGTTTCTCTCTTCCCCTGAGAGGCATAAAGGGAACCAATTCCATTTCATAATCCCAAACATAAGCCTTGATTTTCCATTTCCTCTGCAGCCACAGTAAAGCTGCTAATCCTTAAACCTGTGCTGATAGTCCTCATGTTGGACATCAAAGGAATCTATAAGCTTACCCTGCTTCCCTGTGGTTTATCTGAATTGAACCCTGTACAACAGACGTGGGAAGCAAAAGTCTTGAGATTGTTAGGGGGTCCTTTAAGACAAGGGATGTATTTGCACTCTGTTGTGCAACGTTTAGTGAGCAACTACTATGTGCCTGGCACTGCACTGGATCAGGGAGACACAGAGGTGAGTAAGTCCCAACCCCTACCTACAGATGGAGCAGCTGATTACTTTCTTACTATACGGTGAGTGGGGAGGTACAAGATGCAGGAGTATGACCCTGATGGTGGTGCTCTGGCCCCATGAATTACCAAGTGATGCAGCAGTCAAGACTTCTCTTTGTCCTACCCAGGGATGACTCAAGATTGAACCTATGTGGAATACAGCTGAGGCAGTTTCTACATTAGCCTTTTTCTCACTCTTTGCAGGTTCAGTTCTAAAGACCACTGGCCCATCTGGACTGTCCTGGACATTCTGGCTGCAGCCTGTCTATTCAGCAGGTGCAAGAAACTGCTACCAATCCACCCCAGCCTCTTCTTGAATGTTGACTGCTAGATCAACCCTGTGGACCGCCAGTTCCCAGATGGATCATCCCCATAGAAGTGGTTCCCAAACCTGGCTGCCCATTGGAATCATGAGGGGGATATGGAGAGCTTTTAGAAAATGCCCATGCTTGTTCTGCCCACAGAGATGGTAAGGATATTGGTCTGGGGTGCAGCTTGGCCATCAGGATGGCCTTAAAAGTTCCACAGCTGATTCTAATATGCAGCTAAAATGACGAACACTGACCTAGAAGGACAAGGCAGTGGCCCCGTGGACTATCTCCTTCTTTAAAATGGACAATTCACTTGGTATTAAAGGCTCTGAGACCCTGCAGTAAAGACTCCTGTTTAACTCAGTGCTTCCCAAACTTATTTAATCATGGAACCCTTTCCTCTCTGAACAGCTATTGACATTGGAAAAATAGCATTCTGCAGAACACACGCTAGGGCATGCTGGGGACGGAGCACCCACGGAGTCAGGGGTATGTGGAATAAAGAGGTTTCAGACAAGTCATCCTTTAGGGTGAGAAGGTCCTGGGAGTACTAAAAATGAAACTCTATAGAGGCAGAACTCATTCTGACCTTTGCCCATCACGAAGATTGTATTGTTGATCAAAAGATGCTCTCTCCATATGCTGGCAACTGGCTTGGCCATGTGACTTGCTCTGGCCAATGACATACAATAATAATGACATTTATCCCTTCTGGGTTGACGCTTTAAAAGCTGTTGCCTGGCACCATTGAGTTCTCTGGTTTCCTTTCATCATGAGACCTCAACATCCCTGATAGGGGCTGCTCCCTTAACTAAGGTCCCAGGGTAAAGGAGACACAGAACAGAGTACAGCCAATCCCCCATGGAAAAGTAACTTCAGCAAGAAAGAAATCTTTGTAGTTGCAAGCCACTGATATTTGGGGGCTCACTTGTTACCACAGCATAGCATAGCTTTCACTGACCGATGCACTCATGGAAATGGTGCTGGTAACATGCTTGTTCTTGCCATAAAGCACTGAACATTTAGGCTGAGCATTCAGACCATCTCTATCATTTGAATCTTTCCTCTTGAGCATGTATTCCATTAAAAAAGGAAAATGTGTTTCAAGTTTTACCCTCATGGTGACCATTGTAGATGAAATCTCTCTTCTGCTCAGGCTGGCAGGTCAATTGGAAGCTCTAAGTGCATTCTTTGCTCAAATAAGACAACAAAATGCCTTTCCTGGAGGAGATGCCTAACCTTTAAAAAGCATTCTTTCAGAACTTAGATGTGCAGAAGGGAACGCTTTGGGGGACATGACTTTAAGACCAGTGAATGTTATTTTTGGTCTCTGCCCAATACACACAGGCTCTGGGTCACCCACCTGGAGGGGAAATGGCTCAGTCAAAATGTCAAGGCAATAACTTCCACAAGACCTTTTGGTTTCCTGCTCTGGGGACAATTAGGCAACAGAGAGTAATGTATATCCAGCTCTAGAAGAGATGTCCAGGAACAGCATGGAGCTCGGCCTCCCGCTGGTTCACCGAAGTCAGCTGGATTCCCTAAATCTGACCCCTGCTGAAAAACATTTCCCTCACTCAGCCTATCTACTGTGGTGCCTGTGATCCCGCATTGCTGCCTTATTCCTTGAAGTTTCCCGTACAGCTCTGTGATGGCGTTTTGCCCAATGGAGGCCAAAAGTGAGCTGCTGACTTATGAACAGGAATGTGTGATTGGTGTAAGGTTTGAGGATCAAAAGCATGGTGTTATGGGATGCAAGTGAGCCAGAGGCAGCAGCACATGCTGTTCCTTCTGGGCCCAGGCAGGGATGAGGCTAAGATGAAAATCAGCCCAACACCACAGACCTGGTCAGGGCTCAGCAACAGGCAAACTGGGATTCAGCTGGTACACACTGGGGCACCTGAGCCTGCAGCTGAAATATGGAAATACTTCCCCCATGTTGTAAATAGCTGCTCTCATTGAGGATTAAAGCTTTAGTGGGGGAGTCCCAGGTGCAGTGACAGGCAATAGGAGGGTGCCAGCTACTCCTTGAGGTCCCACTCCCACCCTCCTTACACTCCCATCCATGCAGAAACCAAAAGACATGGAGCTACCTGGTCGCCATACACCTTAAAAGTGATTTGTTTTTTTGCCAGCTGAGACCAAGGCCCATGGAAACAGAACCTAGCTGGTAGGTTACCAAAAAGTGAAAAAGAGGCACAGGGGGAGGTAGAGGCAAGAAGAGCCCAGAGACAAAATTCTCCAGCTTCTTTATGTGCAGCAGAGCCACAGTGCACTCTGAAGAAGAAGGCAGCATCAAGCTGCTATTCAGAGCTAGGGAGGAGTCTCTTGAATGATTGTATTCAATGGTTTTCCATTGGGACCAGAACTCCTGAAGTCCTCAGGATGAAATGTCTGAGTAAGAGGTAGGGAGTCTTCATAAAGGACCTAAATACCTAAACAGTGTCCATCATAAATAAAGAGCTCCTGCAAGTCAATAAAAAGGCACATATCCCAATAGACATCTAGGTAAAAGATTCGAACAGGTACTTCACAAAATAGCCAATAAGTATATGTAAGGAGGTTCAACCTCATTACCAATCAGGGAAAGGCAAATTAAAACCACCAACGTAACATCAAAGTAAAGAAGCCAGACAGCAAACAAACACTACATACTGTAGGACTTATTCATATACAGTTAAAAAGCAGACTGGTAGAACTCAGGATAGTGGTTATGGTTGCTGTGGGCGGGGGCTCATGACTGGAGGGGGACTTTGGGTCAACAGAGACTCTAAGATGCTGGTGCTAGAAGCTTTTTGACCTGGGCGCAAGTTTCATGGATGTCTAACGATTAGTTTGTGAAACCCACTGAGTTATCACTTAGGATTGTGCATTTTCCTATATGTCTGTTAAATTTCAGTAAAGATCGATGGGGAGAATCTCCCAAGAAGATAATTCTATATTCATTCTCTCAATTTTCACACATCTGGGGACAGAAAAAGTACTGAGAGAAAGATCTTTCCTGAAAAATATTTACCTGACTACATTTCCACCCCTTTCCTCAACAGTGAGAGAACAGCTATGTCTGCTAGCTAACACGTGCTGTTTATAAAATGTGTTTGGTGTGCAGAATCTCCACATGGACAAGCCAGAGGGCTCCCTCTGAGAATTGTTTGTTTGTCCCCTTCTAGGGGACAATTGTCTATCCAGCAGCTATGCATGCTGGGAACTTCCGCCTGCGTCATCCCAAATCAGGCTCCCAGGGAGCTGTGACAGAGACTCGGTGAAGGAGAGTTGGCAGCCTGCACTTTACAGCTAAGGAAGCGGAGACTCAGAGAGGGATGGCAGCACTCACAAGACACCCAGCCATGTGCCAGGCTGGGAGGCGAGCCCCTGGGCATCTGGCTCCATGTCCAGCCTTCCTCTGTCGGGTCACAGCTGTCTATTCTCATGGGAGCAATGTTCTGAAACTTGAAAGCAATGCAAAATCCAAACCAAGAACCATCGTTTACTAATTGTACACAATTTCCCTTCCATCCATATATTTCCTTTTAATTCAGGCAAACACACATCCACATGCTGCCCAAGCAGCCTGCGCCCAGGCCTGGGGACTGGGTGCCCTGGGGGCCCCAGGGTTCTGGGGGTGGGTCATGGGGAAAGGCTGACTGGGTCCATGTTTGGGCAGTTCGAGGATGGCTGTGACTTTTTCCTGGAGAGCAGGGACCTGATATCTGTCTAGGGGCCTGACACGGCCTTCAAGACAAACTTACAGATGCCAAGCCCTGATATTAACTACAGGGAGGAACTTCTGTCCCACTGCAGAAAGTGGGGAGGGGTTTTCTGACCCTGAGTGATGGAGGGACAGATGCCTGGGATTGGGCGTCAACTCCAGCCTCCTGGAGGTAGGGATGTTCAAGCCTATCTGCATTCATGTTGGTGAAGCTCTTCCTTTCTCCCTCTCACCTCCTCCAGGTTCCTGGAGAGCCCACACCTCTCTCTTCTCCTGTCCTCAAGGAAAGGCCCAACCACCCTGATGTGTGACCTTGGCCAAGACCTCCTCTCGCTCCCAGCTTCGGTCTTCTCATCCAGAAAACAGGAAATCTGGACTCTGTAATGTCACAGTCCTTTTCGGCTTTCATATTCGGAAGTTTTCAGGCTTTGTTAAAAGCAAAATGCCCAGGCCCATGCCCTATAGATTCAGGATGTCGTGCAGGCTCAGGCCAGGGTTGGGACTTCTGCAGGTTTCAACATCATCCCTGAGGAGTTGTCTGATGTCTATTAAAGTGCACCCTCTATGACAGTGTGTCCGGAACATGGCTGAGTCAGTCTCTTGAGAGTTCTTGCTGGAAATCAGCATTTTTTTTTTATTATTATACTTTAAGTTTTAGGGTACATGTGCACAATGTGCAGGTTAGTTACATATGTATACATGTGCCATGCTGGTGTGCTGCACCCATTAACTCGCCATTTAGCATCAGGTATATCTCCTAATGCTATCCCTCCCCCCTCCCCCCACCCCACAACAGTCCCCAGAGTGTGATGTTCCCTTTCCTGTGTCCATGTGTTCTCATTGTTCAATTCCCATCTATGAGTGAGAATATGCGGTGTTTGGTTTTTTGTCCTTGCAATAGTTTACTGAGAATGATGATTTCCAATTTCATCCATGTCCCTACAAAGGACACGAACTCATCATTTTTTATGGCTGCATAGTATTCCATGGTGTATATGTGCCATATTTTCTTAATCCAGTCTATCATTGTTGGACATTTGGGTTGGTTCCAAGTCTTTGCTATTATGAATAGTGCCGCAATAAACATACGTGTGCATGTGTCTTTATAGCAGCATGATTTATAGTCCTTTGGGTATATACCCAGTAATGGGATGGCTGGGTCAAATGGTATTTCTAGTTCTAGATCCCTGAGGAATCGCCACACTGACTTCCACAATGGTTGAACTAGTTTACAGTCCCACCAACAGTGTAAAAGTGTTCCTATTTCTCCACATCCTCTCCAGCACCTGTTGTTTCCTGACTTTTTAATGATTGCCATTCTAACTGGTGTGAGATGGTATCTCATTGTGGTTTTGATTTGCATTTCTCTGATGGCCAGTGACGATGAGCATTTTTTCATGTGTCTTTTGGCTGCATAAATGTCTTCTTTTGAGAAGTGTCTGTTCATATCCTTCGCCCACTTTTTGATGGGTTGTTTGTTTTTTTCCTGTAAATTTGTTGGAGTTCATTGTAGATTCTGGATATTAGCCCTTTGTCAGATGAGTAGGTTGCAAAAATTTTCTCCTATTTTGTAGGTTGCCTGTTCACTCTGATGGTAGTTTCTTTTGCTGTGCAGAAGCTCTTTAGTTTAATTAGATCCCATTTGTCAATTTTGGCTTTTGTTGCCATTGCTTTTGGTGTTTTAGACATGAAGTCCTTGCCCATGCCTATGTCCTGAATGGTAATGCCTAGGTTTTCTTCTAGGGTTTTTATGGTTTTAGGTCTAACGTTTAAGTCTTTAATCCATCTTGAATTGATTTTTATATAAGGTGTAAGGAAGGGATCCAGTTTCAGCTTTCTACATATGGCTAGCCAGTTTTCCCAGCACCATTTATTAAACAGGGAATCCTTTTCCCATTGCTTGTTTTTCTCAGGTTTGTCAAAGATCAGATAGTTGTAGATATGCGGAGTTATTTCTGAGGGCTCTGTTCTGTTCCATTGATCTATATCTCTGTTTTGGTACCAGCAGCATGCTGTTTTGGATACTATAGCCTTGTAGTGTAGTTTGAAGTCAGGTAGCATGATGCCTCCAGCTTTGTTCTTTTGGCTTAGGATTGGCTTGGCGATGCAGGCTCTTTTTTGGTTCCATATGAACTTTAAAGTAGTTTTTTCCAATTCTGTGAAGAAAGTCATTGGTAGCGTGATGGGGATGGCATTGAATCTATAAATTACCTTGGGCAGTATGGCCATTTTCACGATATTGATTCTTCCTACCCATGAGCATGGAATATTCTTCCATTTGTTTGTATCCTCTTTTATTTCATTGAGCAGTGGTTTATAGTTCTCCTTGAAGAGGTCCCTCACCACTCCTATTCAACATAGTGTTGGAAGTTCTGGCCAGGGCAATCAGGCAGGAGAAGGAAATAAAGGGTATTCAATTAGGAAAAGAGGAAATCAAATTGTCCCTGTTTGCAGACGACAGGATTGTATATCTAGAAAACCCCATTGTCTCAGCCCAAAATCTCCTTAAGCTGATAAGCAACTTCAGCAAAGTCTCAGGATACAAAATCAATATACAAAAATCACAAGCATTCTTATACACCAATAACAGACAAACAGAGAGCCAAATCATGAGTGAACTCCCATTCACAATTGCTTCAAAGAGAATAAAATACTTAGGAATCCAACTTACAAGGAAATCAGCATTTTTAAACACCTCCCAGAAGATTCCAATGAGTACACGTATGAAAAATGCTGGCCTCCAGAGAAGGCAATTTCTGCTGGCCCAAGCTCCCCTAGTTGGGACCCAAGTCTAGCTGCCTAACTGTGCCTCAGTTTCCTTATGTATAATGTGGAAATCATGGCTTCCTTTAGCCTCTAACAGGCAGGCAGGAGACACAGCAGATTCCTGGAGCAGTGTGGCAGGGTGCCCGATCCTGGACCCC
The DNA here is from genome assembly GCF_028885625.2 of Pongo pygmaeus. Lineage (NCBI taxonomy): Eukaryota > Metazoa > Chordata > Mammalia > Primates > Hominidae > Pongo > Pongo pygmaeus. The sequence continues at coordinate 67,120,232 of NC_085930.1, read as the reverse complement.
CACTGGGGAGAATTCCAGCCTCTGTATCTCCCGGACTGGGCAGGGTTGGGCTGGGGAGGGAGGGAAGCAAGCCCAGCCCCACCTCATAAATCACAGGCCAGGAAATGCAGGGCAGGCGCCCCTGCCTCCATATATCGCACACATTAGATGCTTCACTGGTGTCCCACAAGCGAGCTTTGTGAAGCCAGGCTCAGGGAAGAGGGGTGGGCAGTTACCAGAAATGAAACCTCAGTCAGCTCTCTCCGGGGTCGTCTGGCCCCACAAGTCTCCTAGTGCAGTGGCTGGAAGCACGGCTGTTATTATTTTTTTTCTTTTGGAGGGGGAGCATTTGGCCCCAGGTTTGAGGGCACACAAAAGGCCCTCAAAAAGGAGACAGAAATCTATTACCCGCCTGGCCAGAAATAGCCCTGGGGGAGGCTGGGCTGAAGCCAAGGCCAGAAGCTGTCCAGGGGACCTCGCAGAGGCCTCTGCCAGGGGAGCAGGGGACAGCTCGCTGGCTCCCCCGTGGGGCTGTCGACTGCAGGGAAGAGCTGTGAGGGATGTTTTAGCCTCAGGAAATATTGGGTTTCATTTCAGGCTCCCTGACAGGAGGGGTTCCTGTTGAGGAGTGACTCAGGGCATCTGGAAGCCGTGACTGGTCAGGGTTCAGGTGGGCGGGCTGTGTCCTGAACTGAGGGCACTCAGGTGAGGCTGGAACCCCAGGGTTGCACCCACCAGAGAGGGCGCCCTAGTGTCATTCATCTGCCCAGAGTGACAGCCTCAGCCCCATTTAGACAAAGACTCCAACAGGCATCAGGAGACCCTGAACAGACTTCCCCACTTTGCCTGGCCCAGGGGAACGTCAAGGAAAGGGATATGCCTGTGCACTGTGGCTGAGCAGGGGTCTGCAGACCAGTAAGGGCACTGGGATAGAGATGGAGGGGAGCTGATGTTAGGCACCAGCAGATGGGGCAGTGGAGCATCAGGCAACAGGATAAGCTGCAAGGACACCCATGTCAGCGCCTCGAGGAGGAGACGCTCCTGGGGTGTGCATTTGCTCAGCCTAATTAACAGTGACTGTGCCCATTTGTGGAACACTCACTCTGTGCCGGACACTGTATTAAATGCTATTTAACATTGCATTTGGGAAACAGTTCAACTTAATGGTTAAGAACACAGATTTATTGTCAGATCTAGTACTTCCTAGCTGTGTGATCTTGGGTATATAATTTCACCTCTCTGTGCTTGAGTTTCCCCAGCTATAAAATATGGAAAATGTCGTTGCTTTGAGGATTAAGTGAGACAGACCATGCACGTGAAGAACAGAGTCTGGCACACAGTAAGTGCTCATTACTTGTAGCTGCTATCTGTATGATCCCTTTAGCTCTTCACAACATGGAGAAATGATTACATATTGGCTAGGCTAATGCCAGCTGCTATAACAAATAAACCTCCACAATTCAGTAGCTTAATGAATATTTTTTGCTCAAATAGTACAATGCTGGTGCTTCCGGTTAACAGGCAGCTCTCCTCCATGTGGTGATTCAGGGACCCAGGCTTAGAACTCTGGAGTCCCCTGCATCTGGGAGGAAGCTCAGAGAGATGGTGAAGAAGATAAGTTGGCATCTCAACCACACTGGCCTGGAAGTGATAGGCCTCCCTTCCACTCATTTTGTGGGTGACAACTAAATGATAAATAGCAGTCGGTTCAGTGTAAGGAATGCCCAGAAATGTAGTCCCTGCCCAGGCAGCCCCCATCTCATTTTGTGCTATGGAAGAGGGGGGACAAACCATGGGGGACAGTTAGCCATCTCCGCCACATATCATTTAAGTGTTAAGATGCTGAATCTCAGAGAAATTAACTCACCCAAGGCAGAGCAGCTTGCAAATGGCAGTGCTGAGATAGGAGCACATAGCCGTCTGCCTCCTACTCTTGATATCTTTCCACCAAACACAACTGCCTCAGCCCAGGGCATTTCATCTCTTTCTGCCTGTCTGAGGTCAGGTTCTTCAACTGATGGGAGGGGAAGAGTGAGGACCTGACTCTCAGGTTGCAGCTATACCAGTCTCATGGCCTGAACAGATTCAAGGGCCTTAGTTGATGCTGGGAATGGCTGCCACTGGGACAGATGGAGAGAAGAGTGGGATGGGCCACTCTTAAATACGGCCCAGATGATGGGCCGTATTTAAGACCTCAGTGGGCAAGACTCCAGCTGGGAGTCAGGCCTCAGTCCTGAAGGTGGCCTGAGATGCAAGTTGGAAAGGAAGTGTAGGGAGAGAGGGAGGCCCAGCTCCTAGGCTGAACCATGTGGCTGATCAGCAAGGGAGAGTCCTTGGGGGCGCTTGTCCCTGAGCTGGGGGCAGCTAGGGGATTCTGGGAATGATGTGTGCAGCTGTCCTGGTTTGGTGCTCTCTGAAATACACTTGAGCCAAGCGGTCAAGCATGAACAGTTTATTTAGCAGGCGACCCTAGGAAATACCAGTTGACTGGGGCTGGGGAGAAGGAGGCATGGGCAAGAAGGCTGTTATGGAGCACGTGACCCTGTGGGTAGGCAGAGCTTAGTCTTGTTGTGGACCTCTGAAAGACACTGTAGAACATCCCTCAAAGCCGTCCCAGCAAGGGCTTTACCCACCAGTTCTCCATAGTAAACCCGCCAGCACGTAGAGGGAAAGTGGGGGGTCAGCAGCACCTGCCCACCGGGTGTTATTTTCCTGAGGCTCAGAATTGCCAGATGTGGCTGGATATTGATGCCAAGGCTGCTGGCATATTTCCTGGGTTGGCTTAGAGATTGGGGTGCATGTTCAGGCAATGAATGGCCAGATATGACCCATGAATGGGAAAGAAGGGAAGTAAGTGTATCCTCCTGAGGCAGGAACAAAGGCAGGGGGAGGATGACCCAGGAGCCACAGCCATGCTTCCAGGGACTCCCCACCAGCAGAACGTGCCCATTCTCTCTCCCTCCCCTCTCTGTACTTACTAAGTCTACATCCAGGCTGCCTCACTCGAGAGCACACAGCAATTCTCCATGCTGCACATCAGGGCGGTCGAGCAGGTACCCATGCGAGCAGGGAAGCCGGGTGGCTGGGGGCTCCTTCTGAAGTAAGCAGGGCCCCCCATGTGGCCAGCCTGGCTCCATAGAGAAGGTCTTTTAAATCATACCTTTGAGGTATTTTCTCTCCTGTTTCAAAAGTTTCCGTGGAAGATTCAGGAATGAATGCTCCATTAAATACATTTTAAGGTAATGAAGTATAATTTCCCTGCCAGAAATACGAAGGTGGCAGGTGGCTGGTGGGAACAGCAGCACCTTTCAGCCAATTCTTGGGCTCCCAGATTTGTGTCCAGGGAGAGATGGAGAGTTTGGAGGGGTGAGGAAGGATGCTGGGTATGGGTCGGTGACTTTGTCCTACTAGAACAACACAAGGACACTCAGAAGTGCCTGGTGAGAGTAGGGTAAGTGTTCCGTGGAAAGGAGATGTGGCTCACACCAGCAGTCAGTGCTGAAGCCCCTCGGCCTGGCTGTAGAGGGCTGAGTGGGGAAGACTGCCCCTATTGGGGTTGAAGTTTCAATGTTCAAGTTGGAGAGAGCCTGAGCTTTGCACCAGACACGATTGGGGTTGAATCCCTGGTTCATTACTCACATGTTCCCTGACCTTGACCAGGGAATCTCACTTCTTGAGCAGCAACTTCCTTATCTGTAAAATAGGAACTATGGTTGTTGAATCTACCTTCAAGGGTGGAGGGGGATTATGTGGGAGAAGCCATAGAAAGCACCTGACGCACAGCAGGCACTTGAATGTCGTTGATTAAGGAAGACAGACGGTTGTGGTATAATAAAACGGATAGAAACTCACAAGGTACCTACTATGTGCAGACACTCCCGAATGTGCTACAGGCATTTGCTCATTTACTTAAGCAAGAAGCTGGGATCAGACAGAAGTGGAGAATGCACAAGACTAAGCTGGCAATAGGCAGGGTCCCATGGATGGTCAGCCGGGGACAGTGGGAACACTGCTCCTGGGGTTGGTTGCAGCAGGCATCCATAGAGAGTGCGCCTGATGTTCTGGGTGTGGCAGGAGAATGCAGGCTGCAATGACACTTGAAGTCTAGCAAGCAGCGGATGTGACCTAATTGGGATGCCAAGTCTGTGGCCTGCCTGCCACCACTCTGCAGCCTATATCTCTGGCTGACATAACAAACCCATTGCAGAATGTTCCCCCTGGGAATCTCTCTGTCCCTCTCAATGAGAGTTGCCAAGTGAAGTTATATCAACTTGCCGCCTTTGTGCTTACAGATGAACCCACAGAAAAGAGGGTGGGTGTGAGAAACAGAGGCCTTCACGTGATATTAGGGTGCTGCTCTTCGACCCTAGCCTTAAAACAACTTCCTCCTCTCCCCATAACATACACAACCCTGTGGGATAGGATTGACTCAGGAAAGGATCGGGAGCTGAGTCTCCAAGTTCGGGAGCTCCAGGACTGCAGCTGAGCAAAGGCTGGGGCTGGCAGAGGCCACTGACAGCCCCTGGCTCAGCCAGTGCCTCAGTTCCCCATCTGGAAAATGCAGGGCATGTGTAGGCTCTCCAATGGCCTCCACTTTCCTAAAACCCAGCCAGCTAAGAATGTCTCCAGAGAAGATATTTGTGGCAAGGAGCCCACACTTGGGTCTTGCCCCCAGGAACTCCCCCTGGGAAAAGTTGAGGGTGCAGAACCAAGATTGGAAACCTCCACAAGTCTGACAGGAACCCAGCTCCATCAGGCATATTGTGGCATTTCTCAGAGTCTCTCCTGTTCTCCAGCTTCCTCCAAGTGTGAATTGTTCATTTTATGTTTTCCCTGATTCCATCACTCAATTAACCCCACAGCAGGTGCCACCTCCTCCATGCCACCTTTAGCACAGCACAGGAATTACTAGAAACTTCTGCCCTGCGAGGACTGGCATTCCTTCTATTTCATGTTCTGCTCCATCCGGGACACTACCCTCCTCTGCCAGTTTCTCCTGCTCACCACTCATTTCCATATGTGTCTCTTGTATTTCTTTGCTGTCACTCATCTGAGCTTTCTCAGCTCAGAGTTGTAAATTGTGACTTAAAATTCTTCTTCACCCTGTTTCATATGCATTTTGACTGATGACATATATGTTGATGCCTTTTTTTTTTTTTTTTTTTTCCTGAGACAGAGTCTTGCTCTTTTGCCCAGGCTGGAGTGCAGTGGCGCGATCTTGGCTCACTGCAAGCTCCGCCTCCCGGGTTCACGCCATTCTCCTGCCTCAGCCTCCCGAGTAGCTGGCACTACAGGCACCCGCCACCGTGCCCGGCTAATTTTTTGTATTTTTAGTAGAGATGGGGTTTCACCGTGTTAGCCAGGATGGTCTCGATCTCCTGACCTCGTGATCCGTCCGCCTTGGCCTCCCGAAGTGCTGGGATTACAGGCGTGAGCCATCGCGCCCGCCCTGTTGATGCCTTCTTAGAGACTGATCATGAGTCAGACTGAGCAGGTGCATGGATTTTAGGAAAGGATAAAGGAATTGTGTAGATCACAATGTGGAAGCCATTACTGAGATTGTTTTCAGTGTCTAAAACCCTTTTCAACGCCTCTGGCTTTCTCTTCCCCACAGGTGCTCCTTTCCCCTTATTCTTGTTCATTACCTGCCCAGAATGATTTCCACTTCTTCCTACCACCTGTAATCAGATCCAGGAGCTGGTGAGTGAGCTCAGGCATAGTCGGAGGCCCCAGAGCCACAGGGGTGTGAAAGGCAGGTTGCAGCCAGGACAGATGGGGAGATTATAGGCCAAGGTCAAAGAACCAGGAACGTTAGCTGAGGTTGCAGGGTGATGGCGACAGGTAATCAGTTGCTAAGGCAAAGCTGGGCTGGGCATTGAGATACAAGAAAACTACATCTTGGGGTAAGGTCTGAAAGCAAAGTCTCCAGGGCCAAAGTCCTCACTGTGCATCTCTCTATACAGCCCAGTGTCACCAGGCAACTTCCCCGGGTGTTTTTGAGAGCACACTCCATTCCCAATAACACCATTCACACAGCAAGTAGGTGTATCACCCTGCATTGCTCATCACTGTTGCATTTGTGGACACCTCATCTTGTGAGTGAGACTGTAATACTTGGTGAGGGGACACAGGATCTCTGTCTTCTTTTTAAGGCCCCAGGCACTCAGCACAGAGGATAGTGGAAGTAGCAGTGATGTAATTCTGGCTGGCCTGGGTTTGGAAAACAGGTCTGCTGCTTATGGCTGTGACTTGGGGCAATTCACCAAACCTCTCTGTATTATTCAGCTCAGGGATGAATAAGGTACACTGGAAAAGGCTGTTTTGAGGATTGAATGAGATTATATAGAAATCACAGGGTCCCTGGTTGCACACAGTAACTGTCCATTGTCCGTTCTTCTTTATCAATCAGTATATGTCTACTGATTGCTTTTCTTGGATGAATGATTTATTTATTTGCAAATGTCAGGGCACTAAGGCATAGGAAATGTTCTCATCCTTCAAGCCCCTTCTGCTATTTTGGGGTGAAAAGGAGATTCAGGAAGCAGGAGTTGAACGGCTGCAGCAAGTGTAGTGAATGAGAGATGCCATGACTTCCTAATTCCCATGATCATCTTGCCTTCTGTGTTAGTTTGCTGAGGCTGCCATAACAAAACACCATCAATCGGGGGTGGGCATAAGCAATAGACATTCATTTCCTCAGAGTTCTGGAGGCTGGAGGTCCAAGGTCAAGGTGCTGGCAGGGCTGGTTTCCTCTGAGGCTTCTGTCCTGGGCTCCTTCTATACATGGCCATTCCCCAGTATGGGCACCCCTGGTATCTCCTTCTGTTCCAGAGGGACACCAGTCAGATTGGATTAGGACCCATTGTAATGGCCTCCTTTTAACATGATAACCTCTTTGAAGACCCTCTCTCCAAATCCAGTCCTATTCTGAGGTACTGGTGGTTAGGGCTTCAACATGGAATTTGCAGGGGATGCAATTCAGCCCACAGCACCTTCCCCGCTTGCTAACTACGCCACTGCACAGGGCTTCGTGCCCTCCTGTGAGCTCAGTTCCTCGAGAGTCCCAGCACCCCTGAGCTCCAGCCACAGGGATCACCTTTTCCGGGCTCTGCTGACCTGGGCTGGCAGCAGACCTATCTCATGTACATACAGCTCACTTATGCAAGCTCTGTTCTCTCTCCTGGGGGGTCTCCTGGCCACGCACTCCCCAACCCAGAGGGCCTCCCAGGAACTGCAGCCACCTTCTCAGCAACATGGGAGGCAGGCATCAGGAAATTGCCTGGCTTGGAGCTCTCCTCCGCTCTCGAACCCTTGCATTCCCCAGTCCAAGGTCCTGCTCCTGGGAGTGGAAGGAGGCAAATCTCAGCCCCTCCTTCCCACTCCCCATGGCTAGGGTGGGGTATGGCTCATGGATCCCAAACTCCTCCTGCAGGGGCACCTGAACTGGAGTCCGAGCTCAACCTCTGGTGCCTCCTGCCGGGGAGGTGCTAGATACAAGACAGTCTTTCTAAAGCACAAAGGAGGTGGTGACACTCCCCCATGCAGCCTTCAGTGACTGTGGCCCAAGGACCCACCTGAGGTGACACGTGAGGCTCTGCACCCTGGGGCCCACCTTCTTGCAGGCACATCTGCTGCCACACCCCAGCAAGCAAGCTGTCCGTGTGTCCCTTTCTGCTGTTTGCTCAAGCAGTCACCTCTCCCTGGATGCCCATGGCCCTTTTTCCACCTGGCCGGCCCCTACCAGCCCTGCCTTGTTCTCTGCTCCCCTAGTATGGGGGGCAGGGCTTTGGGAACTGACCTCCGTTTCCACCCCAGTACCATCATGCTGCAGCTGGCTGGTCTCAGCCACACCAGCAAACATACCAGGCCCGCTAATTTTTTTAAAAAAATCCCATTTTCAGAATACTGGGGTTAATCAGACTCACATTCAATGTCCTCCCTGTTTCTTACCCATCTTCACAGCCAGCAGAATGAAGTGCCTGGGATACCTGGCAAACCTTATCATCAAAGACAGATTCAGTGATATCCCCTGGACACATGGGTGGCCTAAGGCCCTGACTGCCACCCTGTGGCTGGAAAAAGGGGACACCCTGGGTATGGGGAGCCTGAGGCCCTTGAGGCATTGGTGAGTGCTCTGTATGACCCAGCACGTGAGGTCACCCTCTCTCTCTCTCCCCATCCTCCTTTCTCTCTCACTTGAAAGCACTCTTTGGTGCTCACTCAACACTCTTCGGTGTCCTTGTTGGTCATCTCACCCACTTCCTTCGCCTCACTATGCATGCACCCAGGCCCCAATGACTCCCAGGTATATTTCCCTCTCTGGCCTCTCCCACACACTCCAACCCACACAGCCAAGAGCTGCCTGTACACACCCACCTGGATGCCCTCTGGGCAATACCACTTCATGTGTTCAACATAAAAGTCATCATTTCCTCTGATGGCCAGTCAGCTCTTTCTCCTGGGCTCCACAGCTCAGGAATGCAGCCTGTATCCAGTCAACCAGGCCAGGGCTTGAGCACCTCGTGAAGCTCTTCCTTCACTCACTGTGTCTGGCCAAACCTACCTGGCTTGCCGAGTGGTTCTGTCATCCAGCCCTCCTCGTCCTCCAAGGTCCCTCTCTGATGTAGGCCACCTGCATCTGTCTTGAGGATGAAAGCAACAGCCCTTTTCCTCATCACGTCACAGTCTTCCACTTCACTGTCATCCAGTGATTCTTCCAGAACATAAACATCTGCTCCGGTCATTCTCCTGCTTATGCGAGTGCAAGCTGCGCTTCATGAGAGCTGGGACCTCGTTTATTATTTTGGGGAGTCATGGTCCTGGGGAGAGACAATGGCACACACACCAAGCTGAGGAACTGAGGAAAGTTTGGTAAAGGGACCACTTACAAGGATGTGGGCAGAGTTTAAAGAGAACAGCAAAGATGGTGCGACACCCAGGATGAGTAATGGTGGGGATCCATTGCCAACCTAGCCTGGAGGGTCCCAAGAGGCAGCAGTTTCCTTGACCCAGAGAGAGTTGTCTGGAGAGGGCAGCCTGCCAGCAGCAGTGGCCAGGGGATTCAGTCACCGCTGGCCCACAGGGGAGGGGAATGGGGTGATAAATAGCCCATCACTCTCTCCCTTTGCCCTCTGGTCTCTTGCTAGTGCATCTAATTTGCCACCTCTAACCAGCAGCCAGAGGGCGGGGGGCCTGCTGATGTGGTCAGCCTCTCAGGTCAGAGGAGGGTGCCCAGAGGACCTGAGGAACCAGTGGAAGATTCCAGCTCACCACTATCTCTCTGGCATCCAGGGACCAACCAAGCAATGAATCAATAAAGGTTTCCAAATGCATGTGAGGATGATGCCAGACTTCTTGGCCTGGCATTTAAAGTCCTTCATGAATCTTACCCTTTCACATGTCCTATACCCAACTTCCTGCTAGGTAGGTACTACTCCTTCTCTAAGGCACAGCTCAAGTGGCATCTCTTCTGGGAAGCCCTCCCTCACTCCCCTGAAAAGTCAGCCATTCTGCTCCTACAGACCTAACTCACCCCTCACCTTTCCAATAATATGTATTGCTTTCTATTCAGATCTCTTCACAGGTCTCTCTTTCCCAGCCATGATGAGCACCATCATATTTATCTCTCTGTCTCCAGCATCTGGCACAGAGTAGGTGCTTAATAAAACATTAGTAAGTTAATTTAAAATGTCAGGATATAATTGAGATATGATCATTCCTAATGCCTACAATGGAGGCAGTGATTTTTCTATGCATTGTCAAAGACGCTTCAGGGTTTTTTTTTTCACCTTATGATTTAAAAAAAATGATTGTGATATCTTACAGATCTGAGACAGAAAGTTGATTTAATTTTTTTAATGTATAATAAAAGGCCCAAAATATAAGATCAAAAGGTGCTTACATTCAGACCCAAGCAAAGCCAAAACCAATGAAGCTGGCACAGAGGGAAAGCTCCCCCATTGACCCTGAGGTGTGCCAGCTTGCAATTCCTGCTTAGCCTCTCAAGCATCATAAACTAATGGAATTGAAAGCCACTATTTGGAAGCAGAGTTTACAGTCCACTTACTGATGAAGAGGCATTTTGTGGACATAGGCTATGAAGCCTGTTTTCATTTTGATGTTTTTAAAATCTAATTTCCATGCAAATAGGAAAGGATGTGTTTAAGAGTGTCGACTTTGGGATTTGTTTGAGTGTCAAATGGCATGACTAATATTTGGTGATTGAAAAGTGTCCAAGGACACTTAAGGAATTCCAGTATTACAAAGGGAGCCAAATATGTTGTGATTAGAGCATTCACTGTCCCAAGAAAATAAATGAGCTGGCTCAGAAGACAAGCCACTTTGCACTGCCCATTGGCTTCTGAGCAATTCTGTTCCCAAGAATCTGCGATCATGGAAGTAGACCCATTGTTGCAACACTGGTTAAAAACTCATTTATTCAAGTGTTTTTAAAATGAAATTTTAAATATCCAGAGGGGAAAAAAGTTGCCGACGTTTAGGCCTGAGGGGAAGCGCTGTACTAGTAGAGTTTTAACAGGTAGTTTGTTTTTGCATTGTTTGCAGTGAATAACATTGATAGCCTGAAATTTAAAACAGTAGTAAGAAGGGAAGTAAGAGTTTAGTTGTCTGGGGTCACTGTCCTGATTAAAAAGGAAAAGAGTCATGCAAAACTAGTATGAGGAAATCGGGTATGTTTTAAGAATATTTTAAGAAATCTTTTTAGGAGTCAGGCATGGTGGCTTATGCCTGTGAGCCCAACACTTTGGGAGGCCAAGGTGGGAGAATCGTTGAGCCCAGAAGTTCAAGACCAGCCTGGTCAACATGGTGAGACCACATCTCTACAATAAATTAAAACACAAAAAATTTAGCCAGGCGTGGTGGTTCACACCTGCAGCAAAAGGATCACTTAAGCCTAGGAGTAGGAGGCTATAGTGAGCTATGATCACAACAGCTATGATCATGCCACTGTACTCCAGCCTGGGTGACAGAGTGAGACCCTGTCTCAAAAGAAAGTCTTAGAGTACAGCATGCAAGAATTCAGCTTTGCCCTTCAGGTAGAAAAAAAATTCTTATATTTGAATAGTACAGAGTAGAGGTGGGGGGTGCAGTGGGCAGAAATGAGGCAAGAGAGGTAGTTAGCATAGAAAATTCTCAAGTTGAAATCGTTTGAAAAGGGTAATTACCTCCTTCTATCTGAAAAGAGCAAATGAATAGTTAAAGGCTTTTTAAAGAAATAACTTGAAATCCTCACAGAGAGAAATAAGAAGTTGAGCGGGGGACCCAGGAGGCCCAGAAAGCCACTGTTTCTTCCTAATGTCACACCAAGGACCAACTCTACATATGCAACATTAGAAACCAGTTGAAGTTTAATACAAGAGGCTATCCAAATTGGATTTGTAATTTCCCTATTTTATTCTAAATCTGATATTAAGACTTTATAGTTTTAGAGTAGTTGAATAGTATTTGCCATTGTTCTGATAAAGAGTTGGACCTTTCTAAGAAAAAACAGACACACACACATGCACACACATACCATTTGATCTTAGTTACACACACTGGGTCTATTGCCCCAGATCTTCACGAATCACTGCCTCCCCTAGTGGTCATTTACATAATTGCAGGCTTGTGTCGTTTGCCCATTGGCAAAGGCCCCCGGGGAAATTTACTCTCAGTGAATTTGATTTTACAAAGATGTCTGGTTTCTTCTTTGTTCCAGGGCACCACTGACACAGAGGCATGAGTACCAGGGGCTCTGAAGGTTCAAACTGTGATTCCTTATCACATGCCTGGAAACTTCCATTTTGAAGTGGAGCCTCTGGTTCTGGAAAGACATTTGCCTCTTTCTTTCTTTATCTAGATTTAAATTTAATTTGCAATTTCTTTCTTCTTTCTTGATTTCTTGGTGCATAGCACGAGAAGTACAGATATGTAGCCCTTCTCTGTCCCAAGCATAAGTCCCCTTAAAGGGCCAAAGAGCTATTGGTCCTTCCTTCCCAGACAGGAAAGGCTGGTTGAACCCAAAAGGTCTGTGGCTTGACATCTATTGTTGTGAATATTGGTTTAATTCTTACTCCTGCTCACAAATCTCCCAGAGTGCATGTCTGTCCCCATTTCAGTCTGGTGTCCTGGCAACCACCTCCAGGGTTCTACTCTCTGACAGGAAATGCAGTAGGGATGGAGGGTGGCAGAAATGTTTCTTAATCACTTCCTCCAGTGTTGGGGAACTCAGTTTTCTGACTCATGCTCTATTTTAACAGCTTCCAGGAAATCCTTAGCCTGAGTATTTGGGGTGATTGGAGGAAGTGATTTCTAGAAACATTGGAGGAAACACTGAGGAAAGAAGAGGGGATGTGAGGGAGGGGAATGTGGAGAGAGTGGGGAGAAGGAGGAAAGGAGAGAGGAAGGGAGAGAAGGAAGGGATGATGGGGAGGGAGAGAAAACATGGAGAGAGAAAGGAAAACAAGGAGAAACCACAGCAGGGAAACGGAGGATTGTGGCCACCAGGCGAGAAGTCACCTACAGGCCCTAATACCTCAGTAGTGACCCAGGACCAATGAGTGGGTAAAATTGCTGCCCTGACATTTGCCCTGTTCCAGCCAAAGATGGCTCACTCAGTGACCCTGAGAACTTAGGATGGTCCCTGCTTCCTAAATGAGAGGGTTGTGCAGGCTGCTGGGCAGAGTGCCCTCTGTTAGGAGGTGAGTTTAGCTGAGGGACTCATGGCTTGGCCTGTACTTGTTTCTGAACCTGACCTTGCTAGCATCACCCTCAGATCCTAGAGAATTATTTTCTGACATGCACTATTTTAACAGCACCCAGGAAATTCTCGGCCTGAGTATTTGGGGTGATTGGAGGAAGTGATTTCTAGACTGGTTCTTTACCAACCAAAAGAAGGTCAACTCTCCTGAGCACTCCTGGTAGTAAGAACATGTACAACAGTTTTCCTTGGAAGTTGAGAGACTCCTAGCAAGCTATATTTTCCATTCTATCTTAGCACAGAAGATAGGCTTAGCAAAAGAATGCCTCAGGCACTCTAAAATATACCCCCACCCTGCTGGAAACCAACAATAACCTTTAAGCATATGCTTAACAACAAGTGAAATGTTGTCACACACTCCTGTAATATTTTCCCCCAAAATGTTGAGATGACTTTTCTGGACTTGCCCATTGGCCACAGTCGTGTGTTAATAAGCTAGAGCAAGCTCTCTGGTTCAGGAAACTTAACAGGGAGCTGATGTTCATGCTATCATGCTGAAAGAGGAATGTTATGCCATCATCCCTTGAAAAACACAACTTGCTGAAACAAAAACAGAAAAAAATAGTGAACCTGAGAAGTACTATATTCTTTTTTTTTTCTTTAAAAAGACAACTCTTCCTACACTTTAAAAAATGCCAATCTTACGTTGTCTTTTCCAGAAAACAAAGAGGGAACATTTCCTGCCTTTTTATTTTGAGACAAGCATACACCTGATGCCCAAAACTGACAAAGATATTACCAGCAAAGACCATCATAGGCCAATATTTATCTTGAATATAGATGCAAAATCAGAAACAAAGTATTAGCAAATTTATATACAGTGATATATATAAAAGGATAACAGCATAACTGAGTGAGGTTTAATTTAAAAATGCAAGAGCGATTTAACATTCAAATATCAATATATTTTACCATACTAACAGAAAAAAATCTCAAGAGATTTAGAAAAAAAAGCCTTTGAGAAAATTAACACCTATTCATGATAAAAATCTCTCAGCATTAGGAATAGAAAGGAACTTCTTTAAACAGATAATGCATATGTACAAGATATCCACGCCTAACATGATGAAATGTTGCATTTAATAATGAAATATTGCACTCTTTGCCCTGTGGTTGGGAATAATGTAAGGATGTTCATAACCTTGCTCCCAACCTCAGGGCCAAAGCAAATAATTAGAATAAATAAGTGAAATGTTCAAGGTCACTAGATACAAAATAAATACAAAAAATTAATAAATGTAAAATAATTTAAATTATGTAAATAATGTTCTTAAATCACAATGGAATTAAATTATAAATCAATATGGAAAGAATATGGAAAATTCTAAAATATTAAAATACTAAGCAACAAAGTTCTAATTAAGCTATGGGTCAAAGGAGAAATTACAAGGAAAATTAGAAAATATTTTGAACTGAATGAAAATAAAAACACAACATATCAAAATGTGTGAGTTGCAGCTAAAACAGTGCTTAAATAAAATTTTATGCTAATAAATTTATACTAATGTGCTAATTTTATAATAAGTATAGCATTTATATTTAAAAAAGAAGACAGGTTCTATGACCTAGCTTCTAGCTTAATAATCTAGAAAAAGAACATAAATGTAAATAAAAAATAAACAGAAAAAAAGATAAAGTTAAAAAGATCAATGAAATAGAAAACAGAAAAATAATAAATAATAAAGGCAATCAAAATCCCTTTTTAAGATCAACAAAAGTGATGAACCTCAAGCCAGATTAATCAAAAAATTTAAAAAGAGAAGAGATAAATACAGAAATGAGAGATGGGACATCACTACAGATCCTATTGATGGTAAAGTTACTAGAGGAATATTATATACAATCATATACCAATACATTTAACAACTTAGATCAAGTGGAAAATTTCTTGAAAGACACAAATTACCAAAGCTTACTGAAGAATAAATTTATATCCTAAATAGCCCTATGCCTATTAAATAACTTGAATTTGTAGTTAAAATCCTTCCCACAAAGAAAACTCCAGACCCAGATGGCTTTACTGGTAAATTCTACGAGGCATTTAAGAAAGATAATACCAATTCTACACAAACTCTTCCAGAAAATTGCATAGAAAGGATCACTTCCCAAAAAATTACATAAGGTCAGCATTAACTCAATAGCAAAATTGAAGACATTACAAGAAGAAAAAGAAGGAGGAGGAAGAGGAGAAAAACTACAGATTAGTATCTTTCATAAACATCCTTATAAAAGTATAAAATTTTAATAAATCATAACTATAATATATAAAAAGATTATGACCAAGTAAAGTTTATTCCAAGAATGTAAGGTTGGTTTTACAACTAAAAATAAATTAATTCATCATACTTAAAGACTAAAAGAGACCAAAAAAGAGTGCAAGCATATAATCATCTCAATAGATACAAAAAATAAGAAATTTAAAAATTGACATAATTCAACAACCATTTATGACAGAAACTATGAATAGAAAGAAACTTCTTCAACTTGATAAAGATGATCTATAAAAACCTAGCTAACATCATCTTACTTAGTGGTGAAAGACTAATTTCCCCACTAAGATCAGAACAGGGGCAAGGATGTGCAGTCCCTCTATTTCTATTCCACATTATACTGGAAGTTCTAGCCAGTACAAAAAGGCAATAAAAAGAAACGTACAGTTTGAAAAGGAAGACGTACAACTCTACTTATTTGCACGCCAACATTCTATTTTTGTAGAAAATTATTAGGACTATACAAAAAAATACTAGAACTAATAAATGAGTTTAAAAAGATTATAGGTTACAAAGCTAACATACAACAATTAATTATACTTTTATATACCAGCAAGAAACAATTTAGAATTGAAATTTTTTTAAAAAAAACTTAACAATACATCAAAAAATATGAAACACTTTGTGATAGATTTGAAAAAACTGATACACAAGTCTTGTACATCAAAAACTACAAAACACTGCTGAGACAAATTAAGTAGATGGAGAAATACATGATATTCATGAATTGGAAAACGAAATATTGTTAAGATGCCAATTCTTCCCAAATTGTTCTAAAGATGTAATCAATCCCAGTCAAAATCTAAGAAGGATTTTTTTGGAGAAATTTGACAAATTTATTATAAAAGTCATATGGAAATCAAAGGACCTAGAATACCCAAAGTAATTTTGAAAAAGAATAAAGTTGGATGACTTAGCCTATCTGATTTCAAGACTTATTATGACTCACACTGTAATCGAGGCAGTGTGGTATTGGCAAAAGATACAACTTCAATGGAACAGAAGAGAAAAATCCAAAAATAGACCCTCAGATATATGGTCAATTGATTCTCAATGAAGGTGCTAAGGAAGTTCAATGGGGGAAAGGATATCTTTTCAACATATAGTCCTTGAACAATTGAATATTCAAAAGCAAAAATTGAACCCAGGTTCTTACCATATTACTCTATGTATAGGCATTAACTCAAAATGGATAATAGACTTATATGTAAAAGCTAAAACTATAAATCACTAGAAGAAACAGTGAAAGAAAACCTTAGTGACCTTGGATTTGGCAAAGATTTATTTAAAAGGACATAGAAGAGACACACTGTAAAGGGGAAAAAATAGGCTAATTGGACTCTTTCAAAATTTAAAACCGTTGCTCCTCAATGGATACTGTTAGAAAAATGAAAAGGCATGCTACAGACTGGGAGAAAATATTAGCAAAATATACATCCAACAAAGGACTTGCATCTACAACCCAATTAGAGATAGCCAAGAGGTTTGAACTGACACTTCACCAAAGATATTCTGGTGGCAAATAAGTGTATGAAAAGGTGCTCAACATCATTAGTCATTGGGGAAATGCAATTTCACACCACCATGAGATAGATATCACTATGCAGCCAATAGAATGACTAAAATTAAGACTGACACTCCAAATGTTAGCAAGGATATGAGGCAACTGGAAATTTCACTCTGCTAGTGAGAGTGCAAAATGACATAGTCACTCTGGAAAACAGATTGCAGTTTCTCAAACTGTTAAACATACCTCTATGACCCTAGTCATCTCATTCCTAGGTATTTTTACACAAGACAAGAGAAATGAAAGTAAATATCCACTGGAAGTCTTATGCGTGAATGTTCATAGCTGCTTTATTTTTTAACAGCCCCAGTGTGGAAATAGTTAAAATGTTCATCAGCACATGAATGGATAAGTGAACCGTGTTATATCTGAACACTCAGCAACAACTGTTGATACATGAAGCAACATAAGGGATAGGAGTGTGGATAGCAAAGTGGCACAAGGAAACCTCTGGGGATGACGCACGTCTGCATTATCTTGATTGTGTGATGTTTCACAGTGTGTTATGTGCCTCGAAATTCCCCAGCTGTATACTTCAGTCATGTGCAGTTCTTTTGTACCTTAATTATACATTAATTAAGCTGTAAAAATTAATTGTATTCTATCTTACAGCTTAATTATACCTTAAGCTGTAAAAATTAATTGTATTCAACTATATTTTTATATATTAAGCAACAAGCACTGGGAAGATGAAATTTTTAAAATGCCATTTATAAGAGCATCACAAATGTCAAATACCTGAAAATAAATCTAATAAAAGATGTGCAATCCCTCTGCATTGAAAGTTAGAAAACATGACTGAGAGAAATTAAAGAGAACATACAAAAATGGAAAGATATTCCGTGTTAATGATAGGAAGACTCAATATTTTCAAGATGTCAATTATCCTCTGAGTGATCTATAGATTCAGCACAATTGCAATCAAAACCCCCAATGGGTTGGAGGGGTGGAAATTGAGAAATTATTTTTTAAATGTATATGGAAATGCAAAATATCTAGGATAGTTAGGATAATGTTAAAGAATAAGACAAAGTTTGGTGGACTTATGTTACTAGATTTTAAGACCTAGTAAAAAAACTACAGTAGTTAAGAAAGTGTGCTATTGGCACAAGAATGAACAAATAGACTGATGGAACAGAGGGTCTTGAAGAGATCCACATGTATATGGTTACACAAGTGTCACTGCAATTAAGTCAAGAAAGGATGTTTTTTCAATAAAGGCTGCTAGCGTAATTAGATATCCACATAGAAAAAATAATCTTGCCTTCTAGCTCATAACATACACAAAAGTCAATTCCAGATGGTTCGTAATCTAAATATGAAAGGCAAAACAATATAACTTTTAGAGGAAAACATAAGAGAAAATATATACACTCCTGAGTATGCAAAGATTTCTTAAACTGAAAAAAAGCACAAAACTTGAAAAAAATTATGAATTGCATTTCATTATAAGTAATTAAAATATTGGAAAGGAAAGCCACACAGTGGGAGAAGATATTTGTTACATATAGTTACATATATCTGATGAGACTCACACTCAGAATTTAATAAGAATTCCTATAAAAAGTAAATTTATTTATTTATTTATTTTTAATATATATTTTTTTGAGACAGAGTCTCACTCTGTCGCCCAGGCTGGAGTGCAGTGGCGCTATCTCGGCTCACTGCAAGCTCTGCCTCCCGGGTTCACGCCATTCTCCTGCCTCAGTCTCCCAAGCAGCTGGGACTACAGGCACCCGCCACCATGCTGGGCTAATTTTTTGTATTTTTAGTAGAGACGGGGTTTCACCGTGTTAGCCAGGATGGTCTTGATCTCCTGACCTTGTGATCCGCCTGCCTCGGCCTCCCAAAGTGCTGGGATTACAGGCGTGAGCCGCTGCGCCCAGCCAAAAAGTAAATTTAAAAGGCAAACATCGAGACCATCCTGGCTAACACGGTGAAACCCCGTCTCTACTAAAAATGCAAAAAATTAGCCGGGCGTCGTGGCGGGCGCCTGTAGTCCCAGCTGCTCGGGAGGCTGAGGCAGGAGAATGGCGTGAACCTGGGAGGCGGAGCATGCAGTGAGCCGAGATCACGCCACTGCCCTCCAGCCTGGGGGACAGAGCGAGACTCCGTCTCAAAAAAAAAAAAAAAAAAAAAAAAGGCAAACAGCCCAATGGAAAAATGGACAGGCAACCCAAACAAGCATTCCACAAAGGGTAATATCTAAATGGTCAATAGACATATGAAATGTTTTAAATGTCATTATCCTCAGATAAATATAAAAAGGTAAATTAAAAACCCAAAACAATACTGTTACACACCCAGGAGAATGACTAAAATGGAAAAGGCAGACAATACCAAGTGTTGACAACAAGGAGCAAATGGAACTCTCCTACATTACTGTTAGGTGTTGACTACATAGCCATTGTGAAAACTCTAGCAGAATCGACTAAACAGAGCATACATATACTCCATGATTTAACATTTCTGCTTCTTGGGTATATACCCAACAGAAATGTGCACATGTGTTCACTGAAAGACACATGGAAATATTCACAGTAGCACTTGCACTATCAGCCAAAACCAGAAACGATTCAAATGGCCATCAAACTACAGAATAAATAAATGGCAGTATCTTCACATCATGGAAACAAACAAAACTATAACTACATGGAGGAAGCTCAACCATGTGGTTATAATGTTGAGAAAAAGAGCCAGATACCAAAGAGTACATATGGTAGGATTCCATTTGCATAAAGCTCATACCCAGGGAAGAGTAATCTACAATGTTGGAACACAAGGTAGTAGCCATTCTCAGGAGCAGTAGTGACTGACAGGATATGTGAAGGGGGCTCCGGGTGCTGGCCCTGCTCCATGACTTAATCTGGGTTCTGGTTATGAAGGTGTGTTCACCCTGTGAAAATTCACCCAGCTGTACCATTGTGATATCTACACTTTTCTTATATATGTATGTCACACTTAAAAAACAAAGATTGGCTTTGCTTACTGTGGAAAGTGCTGTGATGGAAAACAACAGAGTGCTGGAGAGAGAATCTGGCTGGGGTGGTCAGTCAGGGAGGGCTCCTTGGAGGAAAGGATGTTTGGCTGAGAGCTGGAGAGTGAGGAGGAGCCTGCTACAAGAAAAGCAGCGGGGAAGAGCTTCCAAGGCAGGGGGGAACAGATGGACAAAGGCAGGAAGGCTGGGATGTGAGTGAAGCAGTGATGTGCAGGAAGCTGACTTGTGCCATCAACAAGAGCCAGTTCTGAGCATCTGGCCCCAACTGTGTTTAGTGAAGTCACCATGGTGGCTTGGAATATGCAAATGATGTGGGAAATCAGCAAATTCTATCAATCTGGATTTTTTTTTTTCTCAGAAAACCGCCAGCTGTACAGCAATGACCATAGCTTGGCAGACCTGTCGTGATTGGTCATTTAACTGTCTTTAAAATTCACTCTGTTACATCCTTGGCTTCTTCTCTCTCCTGCTAGAAAAAAAAAAAAAAAAAGTTTCTTTGGATGCAACCAAAGAGAACCTCTGGCTTCAGCCTGTCTGTTACTTACTGTTAGCTGTTAATTCTTTTTCTTTCGTGTAAAATAAGAGTCGGCGAACTGCAGCCCTTGTGTCAAATTTGGTCCACGGCCTGCTTTTGTAAAGAGTTTTATTTGTTTTTCATATTGTCTATGGTTGCTTTTGCATTACAAGAGCGGAGCTGAGTTGCTTCCACAGAAATCTTATGGATGGCAAAGCCTAAAATATTTGCTATTGGCCCTTTAAGGAAACCGTTTGCCGACCCCTGTAGCCTGGCAATAGTCATCCAATCCCATGCATCCTTGTGGCCAGTATTTTCTGCACCCACGTCAAATACCCAGCGCAGCATGCTGCTAGTGCATTCCCTTCCACAGGTACACCCTACCAATCCCCTGCTGGTTAAATGTTTAACTTTTGGGCTGTCTCTGCTCAACAGCCACCAGTGATGGGGACCTTCTCCCCAGCCAGAGGTGAGGGATCTATTTCCCAGAGCCCACCTCCTCACCTGCTCTCTCTAGACCAGTCCCGGTGCCAACTGTTGAAGGTTGGTTTCCCGAAAAGTAAAGGCTGAGGAAGATTTTGAGTGCAAGATGCTTATTAGGGGGTCAATACCTGTGGAAGGAAGAGGGAAAAGTCTTGAGGGTGTGATTTTTTAGGGGGAAAGGGGAGCTCTGGTCCAGTCCTGACTACCAGGGTATCCAGCACCAGCTGAAATGGCTGGAGATCTATACACCCAACTGGGAAGGGCACAACCTCAGTGAGGGGTTCTCGACAGCTGAAGCTGACCCCGAAGGAGCCAGTGCTAGAGGCTGCTTGCAGATAGCACTCTGCCATTGGCAGCAATGTGTCCCTAAAGGAGGGGCTGGGCAGCATGCACCAAGGTCTGCCATAATCCGCACCATGGCGTCCCTGATGTCCCCACTTTTTCCCCACCGTGGCAGCCTTTTATCATTTCTTCCCACTTCCTAAAGCACTACTTCTGAGAAACTAACCACACTGATGAAAAGGGAAAGAACTTCTGTCTGTCAGCAGGCTACTGTGTGCCAGCTGCCCTAAAGAGGTGACCTCGTGAGGGAACCCCGTTGATGCTCCACTCTGCAGATACAGAGACTGAGTTTCCCCAAGGGGAACTGAACTGCCCAGGGTTACACAGCTGGGGAGTGCAGGGCTGGTATTCAGATATAGTTTGCCTGGCATTTTAATTAATCTACTGTTTTTTTCTGCCCTAGCCCACCACCTCTTATAAAGGAATTATTGTGTATCATAACACTTTATCAATCAAAGACAAATAATGGGCCATCAGATCTTCTGGCCTGTGTGAGCTGGTCAGAGTAACTCTTGCAGAGACATAGGGACATGTTGAATTGCACGCTCACCAGGTGTCAGGTGCCACACTAAGCAGTCAATGTGGATAATCCCCACGGCAGCCCCTGAGGTAGGTGCTGCTATTATCCCACTTTACAGATGGGAAATGGAGGCTTAGGAGAGGTTGAGCAATCTGTTGAAAGCAAGACATAGGTCTGTTTAATGACTGGACACAACTTCCTCCTTTCCTGGGTGGAAGAAAGTCTACCGCCAACAAAAGCAATTACTGTGTTTTTTCCCTTGTGTCCTCAAGTGGGGATCTGCATAATCTTAAACTCTTTGAAATATTTAAAGTACCCCAAGCAGTCTCCATTGCCTTCACAGGCCTGCAGGACCCTGGGCACACAGGATGAGACCTACTTGCCTATGGTAATGACAGGGCCTGGGAACGGAGTGCTGGAGTGGTGTCCAGGTGTAAGGAGAGGTATAGGGATGAAAGCCAAGTGATCTTGGGATTCTTTTCTCTCCACTGTTTTTGTTGTTTCATTTCTCCCTTAGAGATCCAGAATTACACAAGGAAGCATTTACTTCACTTTGTTTTGTTTTGCATATATATATATGATATTGGTAAACAGCATGGGCTCTGGAATCAGGCAGACCAGCATTCAAATCCCGATTCTGCTTCTTACTACCTGTGTGGCATCCACCAAATGGCTTCACCTCTCTGAGCCTCACTTTCCTCATCTGTCAGGTCTGACTTAGAACATCCCTATCTCCTGGGCTGTTGTGAGGGAATGTTGATAAATCTAAACACATAGCACAGCCTGCAGGAACCTCAACAAATGGCAGTTGAGCTCTGGTCTCTATGGGACCCCAGCTCTTTGGCCACTCAGGTTGATGCTTCTTGTTTTCAGCCCAAGATCATCCTCTCAGCACAGAAGCGTCAGTTCATATGTGGCATCTCTTCTTCCCTCCTCAATTGCCAGAGAATACTATCTCCCTGACCAAGGATGGATTCTTCCTGTCACTTCTGAAGAACCACATAGTGAAGAAGTGAGGAGGAGTTGGCCCTTGGAGCCAGGCTGGTTTGAGTTTCATCTAAGTCATTTCTTAGCTGTGTCACCCTGGACAAGTTTCTTAACCTCTCTGAGCTTCCAACGTCTCATCTGCACAATAGGTTCAACTGTACTCACTTTGTGAGATCATGGTGAGGGATCAATGGGCATCACATGGGAAAGCTCCTTACATACTGACTGGTACACAGAAGGTGCTCAATAGATGCCTGTTCTCATCTCCTTCTGCTATTTCCACTTATTCTAAGCCAACACTTTCACAAGAGACTCCTAAGAAGTTGTATCCTAGCCCAGGCCTTTCTACAATCTTGGTATAGCTATTTAAAACGACAAAAATCAGTAATAACTTTGTTCTTTATAATGACAACAATAATAAAATGGCTACAGTATTGCGTATAAAATCAGTTCCAGTTCATGCCCATATGATGCTTACAGTCCAATGGGGAGAGTGGACATTCATCCACAAACCACAATCTCTGGGAATGAGAGGTACATGTGACAGTGCACTTACTTCTCAGAAGGATCCTATAAGTTGGAGACTATAATTATACTCACATTTCAAATAAGGAAACTGAGACTTGGAGAAGT
Organism: Pongo pygmaeus; assembly: GCF_028885625.2. Classification (NCBI taxonomy): domain Eukaryota; kingdom Metazoa; phylum Chordata; class Mammalia; order Primates; family Hominidae; genus Pongo; species Pongo pygmaeus. The sequence goes on along the minus strand of NC_085930.1, from coordinate 67,097,182 downwards.
TATGCCTTTTTTCTCTGGGCCACCCAATTGGTAAGAGGCAGAACTAGGATTTGAGCCCATGTTCTTCTTCTCATATTCTAGCTGTGAAACAAATATGGGGGCAATAGATAGACCTCTCTGTTATGCAGAGGCTAGCCATTCAAAATTTTCAAGTAGGAGTCAGCTTCAGTTATTAAAATTGTTATTTGAAGTGTATCCGAGAAGGAGAGAGGGAGGACAGACCCCTTAAAAAGCCAGTGCTTTGATGTCTTGATTTATTCACAGTCACAGAGAAATCACTAGCAACAGATCACTCTTTGTGGCTATATAGCAAACCCAAGAAAAGACTTTGATTGGTTCTCATGGGTCACTTGCTCATTCTTGCACCAATCATTGTGGCCAGAGAGCAGCTATAGCAATGAAAAGGAGGGTAGAGCAGGCACCCCAAGTGACAGCTCCATCAAAACCAACCATTCCTCCTTGAGATGCCACAGTACTGGATGCTGTTCAGGGCATGGGTATGAATGTTACCTCCTCAGGAGGCTGCCCCCAACCACTTTACCAAAAGTAGACCCCACCCCTGACCCTGTTTGCCTGTTTAATGTTCTCGATAAAACTCACTACTCTGTTATTGTCTTCCTTATTTCTCTTTCCTTGCTGGGATATAAATAAACTCCTTGAAAAGAGGGGACTTGTCTGATTTCTTGATTACTCTGTTCCTGGTGTCTAGAACAGGACTTGGCTTATAAAGTTGCTCGACAAATATTTTTGAAAGAAGAAATAAGAGCCTTTATTCTTTAATCAGACAAGTCCCCTCTTTTCAAGGAGTTTATTTATATCCCAGCAAGGAAAGAGAAATAAAGAAGACAATAACAGAGTAGTGAGTTTTATCGAGAACATTAAACAGGCAAACAGGGTCAGGGGTGGGGTCTACTTTTGGTAAAGTGGTTGGGGGCAGCCTCCTGAGGAGGTAACATTCATACCCATGGTGCTGGGGAGGAGCCAAGATGGCCGAATAGGAACAGCTCCGGTCTACAGCTCCCAGCGTGAGCGATGCAGAAGACAGGTGATTTCTGCATTTCCATCTGAGGTACCGTGTTCATCTCACTAGAGAGTGCCAGACAGTGGGCGCAGGTCAGTGGGTGAGTGCACCGTGCACCAGCCGAAGCAGGGGCGAGGCATTGCCTCACTCGGGAAGCGCAAGGGGTCAGGGAGTTCCCTTTCCAGGGGTGACAGACGGCACCTGGAAAATCGGGCCACTCCCACCCGAATACTGTGCTTTTCCGACGGGCTTAGGAAACGGTGCCCCAGGAGATTATAGCCTGCACCTGGCTCAGAGGGTCCTACACCCACGGAGTCTCACTGATTGCTAGCACAGCAGTCTGAGATCAAACAGCAAGTCGGCAGCGAGGCTGGGGGAGGGGCGCCCGCCATTGCCCAGGCTCGCTTAGGTAAACAAAGCAGCCTGGAAGCTTGAACTGGGTGGAGCCCACCACAGCTCAAGGAGGCCTGCCTGCCTCTGTAGGCTCCACCTCTGGGGGCAGGGCACAGACAAACAAAAAGACAGCAGTAACCTCTGCAGACTTAAATGTCCCTGTCTGACAGCTTTGAGGAGAGCAGAGGTTCTCCCAGCACGCAGCTGGAGATCTGAGAACGGGCAGACTGCCTCCTCAAGTGGGTCCCTGACCCCTGACCCCCAAGCAGCCTAACTGGGAGGCACCCCCCAGCAGGGGCAGACTGACACCTCACACGGCCGGCCAGGTACTCCAACAGACCTGCAGCTGAGGGTCCTGTCTGTTAGAAGGAAAACTAACAGAAAGGACATCCACACCAAAAACCCATCTGTACATCACCATCATCAAAGACCAAAAGTAGATAAAACCACAAAGATGGGGAAAAAACAGAGCAGAAAAACTGGAAACTCTAAAAAGCAGAGTACCTCTCCTCCTCCAAAGGAATGCAGTTCCTCACCAGCAACGGAACAAAGCTGGATGGAGAATGACTTTGACGAGCTGAGAGAAGAAGGCTTCAGACGATCAAATTACTCTGAGCTACGGGAGGATATTCAAACCAAAGGCAAAGAAGTGAAAAACTTTGAAAAAAATTTAGAAGAATGTATAACTAGAATAACCAATACAGAGAAGTGCTTAAAGGAGCTGATGGAGCTGAAAACCAAGGCTCGAGAACTATGTGAAGAATGCAGAAGCCTCAGGAGCCGATGCGATCAAATGGAAGAAAGGGTATCAGCCCTGGAAGATGAAATGAATGAAATGAAGAGAGAAGGGAAGTTTAGAGAAAAAAGAATAAAAAGAAACGAGCAAAGCCTCCAAGAAATGTGGGACTATGTGAAAAGACCAAATCTACGTCTGATTGGTGTACCTGAAAGTGACAGGGAGAATGGAAACAAGTTGGAAAACACTCTGCAGGATATTATCCAGGAGAACTTCCCCAATCTAGCAAGGCAGGCCAACATTCAGATTCAGGAAATACAGAGAATGCCACAAAGATACTCCTCGAGAAGAGCAACTCCAAGACACATAATTGTCAGATTCACCAAAGTTGAAATGAAGGAAAAAATGTTAAGGGCAGCCAGAGAGAAAGGTCGGGTTACCATCAAAGGGAAGCCCATCAGACTAACAGCGGATCTCTTGGCAGAAACCCTACAAGCCAGAAGAGAGTGGGGGCCAATATTCAACATTCTTAAAGAAAAGAATTTTCAACCCAGAATTTCATATCCAGCCAAACTAAGCTTCATAAGTGAAGGAGAAATAAAATCCTTTACAGACAAGCAAATGCTGAGAGATTTTGTCACCACCAGGCCTGCCCTAAAAGAGCTCCTGAAGGAAGCGCTAAACATGGAAAGGCACAACCGGTACCAGCCACTGCAAAATCATGCCAAAATGTAAAGACCATCGAGACTAGGAAGAGACTGCATCAACTAACGAGCAAAATAACCAGCTAACATCATAATGACAGGATCAAATTCACACATAACAATATTAACTTTAAATGTAAATGGACTAAATGCTCCAATTAAAAGACACAGACTGGCAAATTGGATAAAGACTCAAGACCCATCAGTGTGCTGTATTCAGGAAACCCATCTCACATGCAGAGACACACATAGGCTCAAAATAAAAGGATGGAGGAAGATCTACCAAGCAAATGGAAAACAAAAAAAGGCAGGGGTTGCAATCCTAGTCTCTGATAAAACAGACTTTAAACGAACAAAGATCAAAAGAGACAAAGAAGGCCATTACATAATGGTAAAGGGATTAATTCAACAAGAAGAGCTAACTATCCTAAATATATATGCACCCAATACAGGAGCACCCAGATTCATAAAGCAAGTCCTGAGTGACCTACAAAGAGACTTAGACTCCCACACATTAATAATGGGAGACTTTAACACCCCACTGTCAACATTAGACAGATCAACAAGACAGAAAGTCAACAAGGATACCCGGGAATTGAACTCAGCTCTGCACCAAGCGGACCTAATAGACATCTACAGAACTCTCCACCCCAAATCAACAGAATATACATTTTTTTCAGCACCACACCATACCTATTCCAAAATTGACCACATACTTGGAAGTAAAGCTCTCCTCAATAAATGTAAAAGAACAGAAATTATAACAAACTATCTCTCAGATCACAGTGCAATCAAGCTAGAACTCAGGATTAAGAATCTCACTCAAAACCGCTCAACTACATGGAAACTGAACAACCTGCTCCTGAATGACTACTGGGTACATAACGAAATGAAGGCAGAAATAAAGATGTTCTTTGAAACCAACGAGAACCAAGACACAACATACCAGAATCTCTGGGATGCACTCAAAGCAGTGTGTAGAGGGAAATTTATAGCACTAAATGCCCACAAGAGAAAGCAGGAAAGATCCAAAATTGACACCCTAACATCACAATTAAAAGAACTAGAAAAGCAAGAGCAAACACATTCAAAAGCTAGCAGAAGGCAAGAAATAACTAAAATCAGAGCAGAACTGAAGGAAATAGAGACACAAAAAACCCTTCAAAACATTAATGAATCCAGGAGCTGGTTTTTTGAAAGGATCAACAAAATTGATAGACCACTAGCAAGATTAATAAAGAAAAAAAGAGAGAAGAATCAAATAGATGCAATAAAAAATGATAAAGGGGATATCACCACCGATCCCATAGAAATACAAACTACCATCAGAGAATACTACAAACACCTCTACGCAAGTAAACTAGAAAATCTAGAAGAAATGGATACATTCCTCAACACATGCACCCTCCCAAGACTAAACCAGGAAGAAGTTGAATCTCTGAATAGACCAATAACAGGAGCTGAAATTGTGGCAATAATCAATAGCTTACCAACCAAAAAAAGTCCAGGACCAGATGGGTTCACAGCCGAATTCTACCAGAGGTACAAGGAGGAACTGGTACCATTCCTTCTGAAACTATTCCAATCAATAGAAAAACAGGGAATCCTCCCTAACTCACTTTATGAGGCCAGCATCATCCTGACACCAAAGCCTGGCAGAGACACAACAAAAAAAGAGAATTTTAGACCAATATCCTTGATGAACATTGATGCAAAAATCCTCAATAAAATACTGGCAAAGAGAATCCAGCAGCACATCAAAAAGCTTATCCACCATGATCAAGTGGGCTTCATCCCTGGGATGCAAGGCTGGTTCAATATACATAAATCAATAAATGTAATCCAGCATATAAACAGAACCAAAGACAAAAACCACATGATTATCTCAATAGATGCAGAAAAGGCCTTTGACAAAATTCAACAACCCTTCATGCTAAAAACTCTCAGTAAATTAGGTATTGATGGGACATATCTCAAAATAATAAGAGCTATCTATGACAAACCCACAGCCAATATCATACTGAATGGGCAAAAACTGGAAGCGTTCCCTTTGAAAACTGGCACAAGACAGGGATGCCTTCTCTCACCACTTCTATTCAACACAGTGTTGGAAGTTCTGGCCAGGGCAATTAGGCAGGAGAAGGAAATAAAGGGTATTCAATTAGGAAAAGAGGAAGTCAAATTGTCCCTGTTTGCAGATGACATGATTGTATATCTAGAAAACCCCATTGTCTCAGCCCAAAATCTCCTTAAGCTGATAAGCAACTTCAGCAAAGTCTCAGGATACAAAATCAATGTACAAAAATCACAAGCATTCTTATACACCAATAACAGACAAACAGAGAGCCAAATCAAGAGTGAACTCCCATTCACAATTGCTTCAAAGAGAATAAAATACCTAGGAATCCAACTTACAAGGGACATGAAGGACCTCTTCAAGGAGAACTACAAACCACTGCTCAAGGAAATAAAAGAGGATACAAACAAATGGAAGAACATTCCATGCTCATGGGTAGGAAGAATCAATATCATGAAAATGGCCATCCTTCCCAAGGTAATTTACAGATTCAATGCCATCCCCATCAAGCTACCAATGACTTTCTTCACAGAATTGGAAAAAACTACTTTAAAGTTCATATGGAACCAAAAAAGAGCCCGCATCACCAAGTCAATCCTAAGCCAAAAGAACAAAGCTGGAGGCATCACACTACCTGACTTCAAACTATACTACAAGTCTACAGTAACCAAAACAGCATGGTACTGGTACCAAAACAGAGATATAGATCAATGGAACAGAACAGAGCCGTCAGAAATAATGCCACCTATCTACAACTATCTGATCTTTGACAAACCTGAGAAAAACAAGAAATGGGGAAAGGATTCCCTATTTAATAAATGGTGCTGGGAAAACTGGCTAGCCATATGGCGAAAGCTGAAACTGGATCCCTTCCTTACACCTTATACAAAAATGAATTCAAGATGGATTAAAGACTTAAATGTTAGACCTAAAACCATAAAAACCCTAGAAGAAAACCTAGACATTACCATTCAGGACATAGGCATGGGCAAGAACTTCATGTCTAAAACACCAAAAGCAATGGCAACAAAAGCCAAAATTGACAAATAGGATCTAATTAAACTAAAGAGCTTCTGCACAGCAAAAGAAACTACCATCAGAGTGAACAGGCAACCTACAAAATGGGAGAAAATTTTCGCAACCTACTCATCTGACAAAGGGCTAATATCCAGAATCTACAATGAACTCCAACAAATTTACAAGAAAAAAACAAACAACCCCATCAAAAAGTGGGCGAAGGACATGAACAGACACTTCTCAAAAGAAGACATTTATGCAGCCAAAAAACACATGAAAAAATGCTCACCATCACTGGCCATCAGAGAAATGCAAATCAAAACCACAATGAGATACCATCTCACACCAGTTAGAATGGCAATCATTAAAAAGTCAGGAAACAACAGGTGCTGGAGAGGATGTGGAGAAATAGGAACACTTTTACACTGTTGGTGGGACTGTAAACTAGTTCAACCCTTGTGGAAGTCAGTGTGGCGATTCCTCAGGGACCTAGAACTAGAAATTCCATTTGACCCAGCCATCCCATTACTGGGTATATACCCAAAGGACTATAAATCATGCTGCTATAAAGACACATGCACATGTATGTTTATTACGGCATTATTCACAATAGCAAAGACTTGGAACCAACCCAAATGTCCAACAACGATAGACTGGATTAAGAAAATGTGGCACGTATACACCATGGAATACTATGCAGCCATAAAAAATGATGAGTTCATGTCCTTTGTAGGGACATGGATGAAATTGGAAATCATCATTCTCAGTAAACTATCGCAAGAACAAAAAACCAAACACCGCATATTCTCACTCATAGGTGGGAATTGAACAATGAGAACACATGGACACAGGAAGGGGAACTTCACACTTTGCGGACTGTTGTGGGGTGGGGGGAGGGGGGAGGGATAGCATTGGGAGATACACCTAATGCTAGATGACGAGTTAGTGGGTGCAGCGCACCAGCATGGCACATGTATGCATATGTAACTTACCTGCACATTGCGCACATGTACCATAAAACCTAAAGTATAATAATAATTTTAAAAAAAAAAGAAATAAGTAGGTGCCAAGAAGACACCACAGGGAAAGGATAATCTTTTCAACAAATGGTGCTGGGAAAATTGAACATCCATGTGTAGAAGAATGAAATTGGATTCTTACACCATACACAAAAATTAAAATGAATTAAAGACTTAAACATAAGACTTGAAACACTACATTCTGAAAAGAGAACACAGAGAAAAACCATGTTGACATTGGTCTTGGCAATGATTTCTTGCATAGCCACCAAAATCACAGAAAACAAAAGTAAAAATAACAAGTAGGACTATATCAAACTAAAAATCTTCTGCACAGAAAGGGAAACTATCAACTAAATAAAAAGGCAACGTATGGAATGGGAGAGAATATTTATAAGCCATGTATCTGATACAGGATTACTATCCAAAATATATAGGGAACTCCTACAATGTAGTTGTAAAAACCTCTCAAATAATCTGATTTTACAATGGGCAATGAAACTGAATAGACATTTCTCCAAAGAAGACATACAAATTGCCTATAGATATATGAAAAAGTGCTCAATATCACTAATCATCAAGGAAATGCAAATCAAAATCATGATGAGATATCACCTCACATCTATTAAGATGGCTATTATTTTAAAAATAGCAGAAGATAACAAGTGTTGTCAAAGATGTGGAGAAAAGGGAACCTTTATACACTGTTGGTGAGAATGTAAATTGGTGTAGCCTCTATGGAAAAGAGTGTGGGGATTCCTCAAAAAATTAAAAATAGTACTACTATATGATCCAGCAATCCCACTTTTGGGTATATACCCAAAGAAACTGAAATCAGGACCTAGAGAGGTATCTGGATTACATGTTGACTGCAGCATTATTCTTGATAGCTAAGAAATGGAAGCAACCTCAATGTCCATTGACAGATGAATGGATAAAGAAATGTGATATATACATACAACAGAATGTTTTTCAACTTTTTTTAGAGAAAAAAATCTTGTCATTCAAGAAAACATTGATGAACCTGAAGGACATTATGCTAAGTGGAATAAGCCAGACACTAAGCACAAATATTACACAATACCACTTACAGGAGAAATCTAAAATAGTCTCATAGAAACCCAGAGTAGAATGGTGGTTCCCTGAGGCTGGGGGGAAGGGGAAACCAGAAGATATCAGTCAAAGGGTACAATGTTTTAATTATACAACATGAGTAAGTTCTAGAGATTTGTAGAGCATAGCACCTATAGTTAACAATATTGTAATCTATGCTTGAAATTTGCTAAGAGAGTAGATCTTAGTCTAAGTGTTCTTATAATCATCATCACAATAACAACAACAATCATAAAGAGGGCCCCAGGTAGAAGGAAATCTAGGAAATACCATTTGGGACATAGGCCCTGGCAAAGATTTCATGATGAAGACTCCAAGAGCAATTGCAACAAAAACAAATTGACAAGTAGGACCTACTTAAAGAGCTTCTGCACAGCAAAAAAACAAACAAACAAAAAAAAAAACTGTCAACACGGTGAACAGACAACCTACAGAATGTAAGAAAACATTTGCAAACTATGCACCTGACAAAGGTCTAATATCCATAATCTATAACGAACTTAAGCAAATTAACAAGCAAAAAACAAAGAACCCCCTTAAAAATAGGCAAAGGACATGAACAGACACTTCTCAAAAGGAGACATATACATGGCTAAAAAGCATATGAAAAAATGCTCAACATCACTAATCATTAGAGAAATGCAAATAAAAACCAATATGAGATACCATCTCACACCTGTCAGAATGTCTATTATTAAAAAGTCAAAAAACAACAGATTCTGGTGAGGTTGTGGAGAAAAGGGAACACTTACACACCGCAGATGGGAATGTAAATTAGCTCAGCCACTGTGGAAAGCAGTGTGAAGATTTTGCAAGTAACTTAAAGCAGAACTACCATTCAACCCAGCTATCCCATTATTGGGTATACAGCCAAAGTAACATAAATTGTTCTACCAAAAAGACATGTGCACTCATTTATCCACCATAGCACTATTCATACTAGCAAAGACAGAATCAACCTAGATGCCCATCAACAGTGGACTGGATTAGGAAAATGCAGTACAAATACACCATGGAATACTCCACAGCTATAAAAAAGAACAAAATAATGTCCTTTGCAGCATGAAGGATGCAGCTAGAGGTCATTATCCTAAGTGAATTAATACAGGAAGAGAAAACCACTTACCACACGTTCTCACTTATAAGGAGGAGCTAAACACGGAGCACACATGGACACAAAGAAAGGAACAACAGACACTGGGGCCCACCTGAGGGTGGAGGGTGAGAGGAGGGAGAGGATAAAAAAACTACCTAACAAGTGCTATGCTCATTACCTGGGTGATGAAATTATTTGTACACCAAACCCCAGTGACATGCAATTTACCCATGTAACAAAACTGCACATGTACCCCCGAACCTAAAATAGAAGTTGGAAGAAAAAGAAGGGCAGGAGGAAACTTTAGGAAGTGGTGGGTGGGCTTATGGCATAGATTGTGGTGATGGTTTCACAAGTATATACTTCTCTCCAAACTCATCAAGGTGTATACATTAAATATGCACAGCTTTTTGTATGTCAGTCATACCTCAATAAAACAGTTTTAAAAAAATGAGTGGGGTATAATTTTCCAAAGGATCTGGAGGAAGGTAAAAGGTAAAGAAACAAAGCTTCTGAGTAGACATATACTACTGCCCACAGCAGCTTACTATGGAGTTCTTGGCAATTCATTTTTTTAAGGAAAATCAATAAAACAATTATTTTTTTCAATCACAGAAAAAAGAACGTCGGTGGGAGGTCTGGGATCTTTGGCTTCTCATCTATCTCCTGGACTAGACAGAGACCTTCTTGATGGCAGAAATGGGGAAATTATTCTTCTCTGTATGTTTAGCACTTATCAGAGCCTGGCACATAGTAAGTGCTGAAATCAGCGTTCTGGATGAATAAGCCCAGCTGTAATAACTTAGTCTGGGTTTCTGAAATGTTACTGTGTATTTGAATCACCTGAACATCTTGTTAAACTGCAGACTCTGACTCAGTAGGTCTGAGGTGGGACCAGAGATCCTGCATTTCTGACAAGCTCCCAGGTGATGCCAGTGCTGCTGGTATGGACCACCCTTTGAGCAGCACATCTCAGTCTTCTGACAAGGAATCTGTGGGCGTCCCATTATGCAAAGAGGTGACATAGAGGTCCAAGAAGGGGCTCTAGGAACAAAAAGTGATAGGAGGGTCAGGAGACCTGGATTCTAGTTCCAGATCTCCCGCCTAGGAGGTGGGGAACTGGGGCAAATTTCCACACTCCTCTGAACAACAATCCCAGCAGCCAAGTCAGGATTCCCTGCCCTGCCCTGCCCTGTCCTGCCCCGCCCTGCCCTTCTCACCAGTGTCTGAGCTGCTGTAGTGAAGGCTGGGCTGAAAGGGCGGCATTTAAGGCTGAACCAGACTCATCACTGCCCTGGATAAGCTCTGAGATCACATACATTAATATGTTTTGCAAGGATGTGAGGAAAAGTTAAGATCAATCAACATACCTTGCAGAAAAGAATGCCTGAACTCTCGCAGCTGCCTCAGATTTTATATTTAGCCCTACTTCATAAATTCTCTGCCATCCATATTCTGGTAGTCGTCATTTTTTCTAAGCCAGCTCTTTCTAACCAGATGGACCCCCTCTTTACTAAGGACCTTCTGATCTCTGACTCCCACCCCACCCTCTTCCTGAAGAAAACAAAATCAAAGCCCCTTTTATACCTTTGCAATGCCTCACAAACAATACTAAAATCATAGCTCAACATTTATTAAGTACTAACACTATGCCAGTTCTACTGATAAGATCCTTACCTAGATTATATTAGGGTTTCCCAAAATGTGGGGAACATCGATTATAGCACGTGATACAGACACGTGTTGTTTTGATCATTATATTATTTATAAGTTACCTTGTATTTACGGTAACTAGTACTGTCTTTCCACTTAGGGTAGCACTGTAAAGTCTAGTTTAAAATAAATATAAATAAAATGAGTCAACATAAGAGAAAAGCAAGTCAAAACCACAATGAGATACCACTTCATGCCAACTAGAATGGCTGCAAGAAAACATATAAACAAACAAGGAAAAACCCAGATACTAACAAATGTTGGCAAGGATGTGGAGAGGTTGGAATTCTCATCCACAGCTGGTGGGAATATAAAATGGTTCAGCTACTTTGGAAAACAGACTGGCAGTTTCTCAAAAGGTTAAATAGAAAATTACTATGTAATCCAGCAATCCCACTTCTAACTATATACCCACAAAGAAAACATATGCCCACGTAAAAATTTATACAGGGATCTTCCTAGAATTATTCATAATAGCCCCAAACTGAAAACAACCCAAATGTCCATTAACTGATGAATGGATTAATAAAACGCTATGGAACATTATTCAGCATTGAAAGGAATGCAGTAGTCATCAATGCTGCAACATGACTGAATCTTGAAAATATTTTGCTAAGTAAAAGAAGCCAGCCACAAAAGGTCACATATTTTATAATTCTATTCATATGAAGTGTCCTGAATAGGCAAACCTGTGGAGACAGAAAGTAGATTAGTGGTTGTCTAGGGGTGACAGGAGGAGTTTTAGGTGGGGAGAATAAGGAGTGACTGCTAAAGGGTTCAGGGTTTCTTTTGAGGGGGTAACAAAAATTAGGGTGTTTGAAAATTTCGTGTGGTGATGGTTTGCACAACCCTGTGAATATACTAACACCACTGAGTTGCATACTTTCAATGGGTAAATTGTATGACATGTGAAGTGTGTATCAATAAAACCATTATAAAATATGTAAAGAATGTATTAGATAATACTATAGTCAGAAAGCTGATCACAGTCTCAAAAGACACAATCTCCAGTGCCATAATCCCAAATGTTGAAATCCAGAAAGATCACCTGAAAATATAATTCTGGAAAAAGAATTTTACTAAGTACTTTAAAGGTATTTATTTACATTTTTAAAAGGAGGTTTGGGGCTGGTCATGATGGCTCACGCCTGTAATCCCAGCACTTTGGGAGATCGAGGCGGGTGGATCACAAGTTCAGGAGATTGAGACCATCCTGGCTAACATGGTGAAACCCCGTCTCTACTGAAAATACAAAAAAATTAGCTGGGTGTGGTGGCACACGCCTGTAGTCCCAGCTACTCGGGAGGCTGAGGCAGGAGAATGGCATGAACCCGGGAGGCAGAGGTTGCAGTGAGCCAAGATCACACCACTGCACTCCAGCGTGGGAAGCAGAGTGAGACTCCATCTCAAAAAAAAAAAAAAAAAAAAAAGGAGGTTTATTTGAAAAACACATAAAACCACAACAGAACTCCTCATAGGACACTTTATATAATAAAAGAGGCAATAATAGGTATATATTTTTGCAAAAACGGGTGTAACAGTTAAGAACAAACGAATCTTATTCATAAAAAATAGGTCAAAAAACAAAATGTATAAATGCATATCACTATGGTTGGTAATTGTATGCACTCAGCTCTCTAATTGCAGTTATCTGAAATACGGTGATGGACAACTTAAGCCTTTTGACAAGATTGGTCAAAAACATGGATGGGTCTGCATTGCATTATCATAGCACCAATCGCCCAATAGTCAAGATCTTGACAAATTTTAACTTTCACGAATGTAGATGTACAAAAAGGACATCCTTTCATTTATTGAGGGAGTTTTAATGTTTTTATGTACATGCACAATGCTTACACACGAAATCAATGTTGTGACAATGCACTTTCATGGAGTCACATTTGCAAAAAATGCATGGAGAGAATGAGGACTCTCTAAAAGCCTTTACATAATTTACACCTTCAGGATTGGAGATGATGGGAAGAAATACATAGCATAGTGATTGTAAAAAACAATGCTGACAATTTAAAACAGTAAAAAAAAAAAACTAAAGAAAAAACAAAAAAGAAAAAGAAAATTTGACATACGAAAATGTATATTACAGGGGTGGGTAGATTATGAGCAATCGCACAGAGTTAATCCGTAAGAGCTGGCCAGCTCTCACGATCGTTAACTCTGTTTTGAAGTCATGTATCACAATGAATAGCTGCTTTTTTTTTTTTCTTTTAGGACATCGCTTTCCTTGGAGAACATATTAATATTCAATTTCTACCTGGCACTTTTCTTTTTAAAATTCTTCTATGATTCGATATACATGGACGTGAGCATTCCCTATTAAGTTTTCCCCTCTTCTGTGCCATGATTCTAATCCCGTTTTGGGTACCCAGAAATCCATTTCATGAGTACTTATACAGACCACAAATTTGGTGGAAAGAATATTGGTGATCAAACAGCAGCACCACTGCATAAGTGTCTTCTTATCCTATCATTTACCTAATTATTTTTGAACCAGTCAGTAACCGCTTAATTTCTTCAGACAAATGTAGCTTTAATTCATTAAAAGCTCCTGGAACGTCATCAGCTGGAAAGGAATGCCAACGCAGGAAAATAACACATTTTTAACCCAAAGTCTCCCTCGTATGGCATGGCCGGCCAAGCTATTCGTCTGAATTTTCTGCCAAATGCATTGGGCTGAATGGAAAAAACAAACTTTATTGGTAACACCTTGAAATGCACTTCTAGAAAGCTTAATCACACCTCATTCCAAATCTGTTTCTATGTTTGGAGATTTAAATTCGTTTTCTTCTCCATAAAGGAAATAACAAGGTAATAATTCTTCTTGACATGATGCAACTATTCTGTGATTGAGATTTTCAGAATTTTAGATGATAGGGATTTTAGACTTTAGGGATTTAGACTTTAGGAAGTTTGATATTTAGGGATTTCAACATATGGGATTATAGCTTCTGAGACTGTGTTTTCAGGATTATGGTCCAAATCCCTACAGATGGCACATGAATATTAAAAAAAAAATTGGAGAGGCTGGGCGCGGTGCTCACACCTATAATCCCAACACTGCGGGCGGTTCACAAGGTCAGGAGATGGAGAGCATCCTGGCTAACATGGTGAAACCACGTCTCTACTAAAAAAAAAAAAAAAAAAAAAAAAAAAAAAAAAAAAAAAAAAGCTGGGCGTGCTGGTGAGCACCTGTAGTCCCAGCTATTCGGGAGGCTGAGACAGGAGAATCGCTTGAACATGGGAGGCGGAGGTTGCGGTGAGCCGAGAACACACCACTGCACTCCAGCCTGGGCAACAGAACGAGACTCCATCTCACAAAAAAAAAAAAAAAAAAAAAAAAAAAGAAATTGAAGAGATAGTTATGGTAAAGTTTAGGAAACACTAGATATAGATCAGCAGTCCTTCCAATAACCCTTTGAGATAAATGCTACTTTCTTTTCCTGTTATATAGGAAACTGGCTCCCAAGAGTTAGATTACTCATCCAAGGATATAGACTTCAAGTGAGTTTTGAACCCAGACAGCTGACTCCAGAACCAGTGCTCCTACCTGACATGCTACACTGCTTCCAGGGTCCCCAACCCCCAAGTTCAGCCCTAGTCAAACTTTGTATAATGATGCCCCTTGCCAATCTCTCTGATTTGGATCTGACCTATACCAGTAAGCATCACCTACTGCTTGACATAGGCTGTAAGATGACACAGAAAATACTAGTGGTAGTTCCAGGCAGTGGGAAAGAACAAACTCATTGTACAGAGGGGGAAACTGAGGACTAGCTCATATAGATAGTCAGAGACACCACCAGGACTCCTTGGGAGAGCTCTAGGGCCAAGATGGCCAATTGTTCACCAAATATCATCCCTTCCAAAGGAAAGGCTATCGCTGGGAAAGGCCTGCTCAGCCAGGGACTTCATTTTCCAGATGCCCTTACAACTACATGTGACCTCAGTGGTAGCCAGTCTTCAAGATGGTCCTCAATGACCCCTGCCCCCTGTGTAGCCTCCTCCCACAGTGAATATGACTGGCCTGTGTAACTAATAGATATTACTACAGAAATGATGGTATATAATTTCCAAGGGTAAATCATAAAAGATACTGCAGCTTCTACCTTGCTCTCCTAGATCACTTACTTTGGGGAAAACCAGCTGCCACGTTCTGAGGATACTCATGCAGCCCTATGGAGTAGTCTATAAGACAAAGAATTGAGGCCTTTTGCCAAGTCATGTGAGTCAGCCACCTGGGAAGCAGGTCATCTGGCTCCAGTCAAGCCTTCTGAGCACTGCAACCTCATGAGAAGCCTTGAGCCAAAACTACTCAGCTAAGCGTCTCCTTAACTCTTGACCCACAGAAGGTAATAATACTTATGGCTTTAACCACTAAGTTTTGGGATAATTTGTCATGTTGCAAGAGATAACTAGTATACCCTATGACTAATTCTTGCCAATGGAATGTGACCTGACAGGTTATGTGCCACTGCCAAGCACATATGGTTAAGATACAGTTTCTTCCCCCTCCCAGAGAGATTTTTTTTTGAACAGATATCTATACACCCAGGTTCATAGCAGCATTATTCGTAGTAGCCAAGAGGTGGAAGCAACCCAAGTGTCCATCAATGGATGAATGCAAAAACAAAGTGTGGTCTACACATACAATGGAATATTATTCAGCCTTAAGAAGGAGGGAAGTTCTGACACACGCTATGTACAGTATGGAAGAACATTGAAGACATTATGCTAAGTGAAATAAACCAGTCGCAAAAGGACAAATACTATATGATTCCACTTAAGTGAAGTACTTAGAATAGCCAAATTCATAGACATAAATTAGGATGGTGGTTGCCAGGGGCTCAGGGAGAGGGAATGCAGAGTTAGTGTTTGATTGGTATGAAGTTTCAGCTTGGGATGATGAAAACATTCTGATGATGAATAGTGGTGATGGTTGCATGACAATGTGAATGTACTTAATGCTACTGAACTGTACACTCGAACATAGTTAAAATGCCAGATTCTATGTTATGTATATTTTACCACAATAAAAAAGGCATTGTGTGCCCAAAAGGAGTTATTTCTTCTGCCGTCCCCTACACACTCAACTAAATTTCTGCGAGAGCTGGGGCTTGTGGGTTGAGTAACATCTTTTTCTAGCCACTATTTGCTGGGCAGGGTCCTGCTGTGAACAAAAAGGGCAGGATCCCTGTATTTAGGATCTAGGTTAAGCAGCATGTGACAGGTATCCAAAGCAATAGTGGCTTAAGCCAGACAGAAATTCATTTCTCCTGCATAGAGTCTGGAGGTGGCAGTGTCAGGCTGGCTCCTGACTCCATTCCATGAGGTTATTCAGGGAACCAGGCTCCTCTCTTGTACTCTGCCATCCCTAGGATGTTTCTCTCACCTATGTGGCTCAAGATAGTTTACTACCAAATCCACTTTAAGCAGCAAAGAGAAGAAAGAAGAGAAGAGGCATGTTTTCTGCCTTCAAGAAACCGTCATTTTTGGTCTCTGTACTAGAAGTGGAATGCAACTACCACTCGCTGTACTGTCTGTCCCTCACATCCTCCAATGGGAAGTCCCCCACAGAGATCTTGGGAGCCCCATGTTGAATATGATAGAGCCCCAGCATGGGTAGAATCTGGATCCCTGCATCACTGCATGGAAGGCTGTCTGCCAAACACCTGCATAGGACTTTGCATAAGTAAGAATAAACCTCAAAGGTGTTAAAGTACTGAGATTTCAGAGTTTATCTGGTATAGCCACCAGCATTATCTTTACTAATACAGTCTTATGATTGAAGCTTGGGAAGCCGGATGACACTATAAGACTGAGGCCAGGTTGGGCAATGAAAAGATGGTTCTAGAGTCAGGAGACCCACATGCAAGTCCCTTTGACCCCACTTACAAACTATGTGGTTTATTCAAACTCTTCCAGTCTTGGTTTGCTCAAATGTAAATTGGAGATAATGAAAATACAAACCACACTATTTGTTGTGTGGACTGAATGAGAGAATGTGCAAAAGAGACAGCTGAGAAAGATCTGCTTGGGGCAGTGACAGACACCTGTACCCTTGCCATTCTCCAAAGAGGAGAACAGATGGGCAGTTAGACTTGGGCACAGCACATCATAACTCACAGCTTGATGTGAAGTAAATGGCCCACTGGGGGTGCCTAATCTCTAAGTCACGGCTGAATACCCATACTCAGGCAGGAAACCATCTGACTTGGATTTGGCGATATCTCCAATTTGAGACCTAAAATAGCCCAGCCAAGAACTTACTTGGTTGGCTTCTGGGTACTTAAATTGGGTTTGCAGCATGGGCCAATTTTTTTTTCCCAGGTAGCCCAGGAATGAGAGTCAAGTCCTCCTCTCTTTATAGCTCAACTGGACAGTGCTGGCTTAGAAAAGCAGGCATGCTCACTGCTCGGGCTGCCACTCTGGGGAGTATGACAACCACATAGGTGTCAGGGTCAAAGCCACAGATGCTTCAGAGACTGCACAGGGAATGTAAGAGTGTGAAGATGCCAGGGCTCACATAGCAGCAAGGGGTAGGTTTTGTGAGTCATATGGCACACCAGGCAGGTCCACAGGCTCATTTCATCCCATAGCTGAACGAAAGGCTCAAATCTGAATTTACTGCCTTCTAGTGCCCCAACTTTTCCAGATTAATCCCCATTAATTGAAATATAACATGAGTCACATAAGTAGTCTTCTTAGCTTGTAGGGTTACTATAACAAAAATGCTACAGACTAGATGACTTAAACAACAGAAGTTTATTTTCCCACAGTTCTGGAGGATGGATGTCCAAGATCAAGGTGTCAGAAGGGTTGGCTTCTTCAGATGCCTCTCTCTCTGTGGCTTGTGGGTGGCCACCTTCCCCTGTGTCCCCATGTGGCATTTCCCTTGGGCATGCACATCACTGTCTCTTCCTCTTCTCATAAGGACACTAGTCCTATTGGATGGAGTCCTCCATTAACCCTAATCACCTCTTTAAAGGTCCTGTCTCCAAGCACAGTCACACTCTCAGGTACTAGGAGTTAGGGCTTCAACATATGAATTTTAGGGGAATGCAATTCAGTCCCTAGTAGTAATTTAAAGTATTCTAGGAGCCATACTTTTAAAAATATGAAGAAAATAATGAGATTAATTTACTTAATTATTTAACCCAATATATCCAAAATATCATTTCAATATGTACTCATTATTAAAATATTAATGAGATATTTTACATTCTTTTAAAAAATACCAAGTCTTCAAAATCTAGACTGTGTTTTATACAGCTCCATTAGGACCAGCCACATTTAAAGCACCTAGTAACCACATGTTCTAGGTACTTGATGCCCTCAAGCCCACCAGGCACTTTCCATGTCTGGGACTTTGCCTACACTGTTCCCTCTGCCTGGAATAGCCTTCTCTCGTTTCCCCACTCATACTTCAAGGGTTTAGTATTACATGTTACCTTGCCCCCAAAGTCTTATGCAATCCCCCAGAAGGAGGGTTTCCCTTTTTCCCTGTGTCCTCACAGGACCCCGTACCCATCTCTGTTTGAGTGCCTGCCATACCAGCTTATTATCTTTTTAATGTCACTGAAAGGCCAAAACCATTTCTGAGCCACCAGGACATAGCACATTGCTTGGCACATGGTAGACACACAATAGTCATTGCTGGTTTTAGCGGCAATTGGGGGCTTGCTCTGAGATGAAGGTATTAGATTACCAGGAAAATTTCTTTTAAAGTTCCCCCATTATTGTGTGTGTGTGTGTGTGTGATGGGTCACAATAAAGAAAGTGGTAGAAAATATTGCTTAGGGTATTATTGTTTCCAGAGAGACTCTGAACCAAGGAGTTATGATTTGGGGCTGTATGTAGCTTTAATAGTTGTTCGGTTCTTAGTTTACGATCCTCTCTAAGAAATGTTTGGGCCTTGATATACAGCTACAAGACACTGTACATCTGAAGCTGATGGGCTTATAATCATCAAGAAATACATGATTAATTACACAAGGGTGGCAGGGCAGTTTACCAGCTGAGTGACTTAAGGGCAGTTTTGACCTATAATATGGGGCTCAGGGCCCCCCTGTTGCACAACTCCAGGGGGCACTGCAGAGTGACCATGTGAATGGTGTCCCTGGAGCTGAGCATGCACAGCCTGTGTGGCTGGATGCAATCGTCCTGAAAGCCTACCTGTAGGTGAACATCTATGACAGACCACTGACTTTAGACATCTGAGCCAGGATATCAAGGAGATTAAACACAGGGAAACTCAGAACATAAGGAACTGTGTGCGTTCACACACACAGATGCTGCCCACATCCAGAAGAACTGTAGCACAAAGGCCAAGTATAAACTCAGTGTTTGGAACTTGGAAAGCATTCTCTCATAGAAACAGGGCCCACATAGGGGCTTTTCTTCCCAGGTTAGCATCCAGGACACAAAGATTATTTTTAAAAACAAAATAAAAATATTTCACAATATTGCCCAGGCTTGTCTCTAACTCCTGGGCTCAAGCAATCCTCCCACCTTAGCCTCCCAAAGTGCTGGAATTACAGGCATGAGCCACCACCGTGCCCAGCCCAATGATTAAGTTTTAAGCTAACATTCTTGGGCTTTTCCCCTCAGATGAAAAAAAGGACATGAACTTCCCCTTTGTCCCATCTATTTTCTACTTAAATCAATTAGAGAAGACAAACCTCATGTGGGTAAAACCTCTTCTGGCTAGAAGAGGACTGAAGTGGGACCCTCTAGGATGTAGAGTATAAGTCAGAGAACTGGGTTTGAATTCTGGCTCCACCGTGTGATTTTGGACAAGTTGCTCAACCTGAGCTTCAGTTTCTTTATCTGTAAAGATATTACCATCCCTACCCCATAATGCTGTGCAGCATAATAGTGACAGGGTACATGAGGGCCTAAGCACAGGCTGTGCAAAGTGTATCAGTCAGCTGTACTGCGTAACAATCTCAAAATCTCAGTGGCAAATAACAATGAGCATTTATCTCTCGCTCCTGTGATTGTAGGTGGGCTGGGGCAGCTCTACTTCAGGCTATGGATCTGAAGTTTTGGCTAAGTTATCTCTGCTCCATTATCTCCTTTTGGGGCCCAGTCCGGAGAGGCAGCAGCTAAGTGAAGTGTGTTCTTTCCACAGTAATGAGGCAGATAAGGGGGCAAGCCCAACTATGCAAGCACATTTCAAACCTCTGCTTGGCCAAAGTGAATCATATGGCTGAGCCCAAAGTCAAGGTCTGGAGAAGCAAAATCTGTCAACCATGGGCCACAGCAGGAGTGAGGATGTAGAATATGATTATGAGGGAGTGAGAAGTTGGGACCAATAATTCGCTACTACAAATAGAAATAGTATACAAATAGAATTATCATCTATCTGTTCATGTTCACTCATCCAAATATTTCAGTGGAACAAAATGGGTAGTTCTTATAGTATTTTCTTCTTTCAAAGAAATGTCTTAGGCATTGTGGCAGAAGATGAGTATATGGTATAAAAATTCAGGAGATTGCCAATGGGTAAGGGGAAGGACATGTTACCAGGAGAGGTCGCCCCATCCTTCCATCTTGATTCTGGCCCTAACAGTAAAAAGATCATGCCCCAAACCAGCACTGAGGGCATCAAAGGAAGAAATGTTTCTACAGTTACCTGGCCAGGGTAGCCCCTAAATCTGGTATGTAAAGGTTGCAAATTGATGCTTCATCTTGGGTGTTACTGTCATCAAGGAGCCCTGAGAGTTGAGAGGGTAGAGAAATCATTTTAGAATTCATCCAGAAGGTAAGGATTAACCCGGGCTTAAGAGGATGGGTTATATCTGATAAGCAGAGGGGAGCTTTCAGAAAGGGGAAGGGCATGAGCAGAAGCCAATACTGGGTGGCTCAAAGCAGCAGACATTTATTATTGTAGCTTGTAAGTCATGAGGCTGGAGGTTGGCTGATGTGGGTTGGGTTTGCTCATACGTCTTTGAGTCTGATGAGGCCTTTGCATTAGTCTGGGATTTCCTGGGGGCATCTCAGCTGGGGCCATTCTACTCTGTGTGTATCTAGTTTTCCTCTTGGACCCGCAGACTGACCTGGGGACATCCTTCTGTGGTCATGGCAGAAGTCGAAGAACGCAAGGCTTGGGATTGACACGTATCAGTGTATCAATTCTGCCTCATTCTAGTGGTCAAAGCAAATCATATGGCTGAACTTGTGTATTGCAGGGGGCGCTGCAAAGTTACATGGCAGATGGCATGCATACCAGGGAAGGGTGAAGAATTGGGATCATACGTGCAAACCTACTAGAAAAAGCCTGGTGGTAGTAACAAGATAAGGGTTTTACAGAACATTACAATTTCAGACTCTCATGATTCAGAAATCCCATCTCAGACTCCAGTGACTTGGAAGTCCCCTCATGGTATCCCTGCCTTAGGCTATGACAGCCCAGCTTCTAAGTCTACCTCTCCCGTGTGGCTCACCATGCCTGGGGCAGATTATTCTGTCACTGAATGACTTGTATGAAGTTCTTCCTGGCATCTAACTCCTTCCTGCTTCCTCTCCAATTCTGGTTCGCCATGTAGGCTTTTGGTTTAGCAGCCATCTACACATCTGAAGACAATCGACTGACCCAGTGGTTCTGGTTTATCACACCCTAAGTGAGACAACTGTGGGTGCATTGGCACAAAGTGGAGGGAGACTTTTTCCCTCTCGATGGGCTGCTGTAGCTCTACTAACCCAGGAGATGTTCTTGACATCTCTCCCCTCACCTTCATATCCAGACCTAGTCAAGTCCTGTGAGTTTAGCTTTCAATATCACTCTCCCTTCTCCAGTCTAAGCTGCCATCACCTCTTGCTTGGACCAGTGCAGTAGCTTCTTCACCGCCCCCCGACAACCACTCTACCCTGTAATCTACTATTCACACTGCGGCAGAAGTCATCTTTCTACAATGTGAATGTGCTCTCATGGCACCCACTGCTAAAAATGCTTCACCTTCAAGCACATCTTGTTCCACACCATGCTCTCCAGCCTCGACCCTGGCGAGCATCCTCCAGAACCCCAGACCCTCCTTGTCCAGTTCACTGTTCTTCCTTCAGGCTCCCGCTCATCTGTCACTTGCTCAGGGAGCTCTCCTTTTTCTCCTTGCCAAGGCCAGATTGCTGGGTTACAAGCTCTGTAGCAACGCAGCCCTTTCCCTTGTACATCGCCCAGCACCTCTAACTTTCATTTCTGTGATGGCTTGGTTAACATCTACCTCCGCCGCCATCCTGTAATGGGGCTTGCACACTGGCTGGGGAGGATAGGGCTGATCTGTGGCACTTGCAAATTCCCATGGTGTAAATACAACCACCGTGGAAGATGTCAAGACACCAACAATGGCGCCTTGCAAAATGCCTGAAAATGCAATAATCAGCTGTCATGAGCTAGTGTGAGCCAGCTCTAGCATACCATTGAGGTGGGCCTTATACCTGGTATTGCTCCCTAGTGACCGAAATTGCATCTGGAAAATAATTAAAGAGCCAAAGCAAGGCCAGGCATGGTGGATCACGCCTGTAATTCCGGCACTTTGGGAGGCCGAGGCAGGCAGATCACTTGAGGTCAGGAGTTTGAGACCAGCCTGGCCAACATGGTAAAACACCATCTCTACTGAAAATACAAAAGAAAAAAAAAAAAAAAAAGAACCAAACCATTTGGTGAATGAATGAATGAACAAGCAATGCTGAAGTTTAAATGAGCCTCAGGACAGCAACTGCTATTTCCAGAAGATGGAAGACATTGAGTACTTGCCCCAAGAAAGGAATAAGGGAGTCATGACATTTCTGTCCTCCGAAGACTGCTTATAACAAACATGTCTATATCAGGCACAAATCCAAGTGCTTTACAAATACTAACACACTTAATCCTCATGACAACTAAAAGGTAGATATTATTACTACCCTGATTTTACAGATAAGGAAACAGAAACTCAGAGACATGAAGTCATTTTCCAAGGTCATTTGGAGTTGGCTTTGAAACCAGGCAGTGTGACTGCAGAACCAACATTGTTACCCACTGTGCTCTGTTGCATTACGGCCAGCCCTGGGGATGAGATGTGTGTCCCATTTGTGTCCCAATGCCTGTATATCGACCCCACAGATAGTGTGTGCTTTTCAGCCCACTGTCCCTCAACAAAGAAATGATGAAGTGGCAAAGGTCTAGAGATGAGGTCCTGCAATGATGAAGCGGATGTGGGCTCTTCTGGTTAAGGACAGAGTAAAAAGATCAAGGCATTTCAAGGGCCATAAAATAACCAAGGAGATGGACTTTAAATATTTACTTACTAAATTCAAATAGGAAATTGACCTGGCTAACTTTTACAAAGGGAACAATTCAAACCTGAGAGGTGAGTTTGCAACATCAGTATTTGCACAATGTTCTTCCTTGCGTGTGATCTCATTTTGCCTTGATGACCACCCTGGGACATGGGAATAATTGTGCTCATTTGAATGAAATGAGGACACCAGAGCTCAGAGAGATTGGGTGATGTACCCAACACCACAGAACCATCCATCAGCAGAACTGGGCCTGGGTCCCAGACCAGATGATGGCCAGCTCCAGCCCTCTCATGCTGGTTCAGTGTTACTTCCCAAGCAGGTCTGGTAGAATCACAGCTGCTCAGAGGAAGTCAATTCCTGGAGCTAATTATGCTGAGTGCAAGCACAAAGTGAAAATGTAATTAGTTTCAAAGGAGCTTTGCACAGATTCTGGAGTGACAGCCTAATATTGCAATAGTAAGATTCAGAAATATGTCTAACTTTTTTTTTTTTTTTTTTTTTTTGAGACGGAGTCTCGCTCTGTAGCCCAGGCTGGAGTGCAGTGGCACGATCTCGGCTCACTGCAAGCTCCGTCTCCTGGGTTCACGCCATTCTCCTGCCTCAGCCTCCCGAGTAGCTGGGACTACAGGTGCCCACCACCACACCCGGCTAATTTTTTATATTTTTAGTAGAGATGGGGTTTCACTGTGTTAGCCAGGATGGTCTCAATCTCCTGACCTCGTGATCCGCCTGTCTTGGCCTCCCAAAGTGCTGGGATTTACAGGCGTGAGCCACCACGCCCGGTCAGGAATATGTCTAACTTTTGATGTACTTGTTCGTTTAACAAATTGACTCCTAGCTACTATGTGCCTACTCTGTGTAAGATCATTGAGGTTGAACATAAATTCCTTCCTTCATTCCCCATTCTATATACAGCATGGAGGATCATCAAAAAGAAAATAAAAATAATGATGTCTTAGTGTGGGAGAAAAATGGCATTCAAAAATGGTAGAAGGAAAGGTTGGGACAATTTGATTGAGGGGGAATTGTGAATATTAGGGCCAGGAATTTGGTTTTATCCTGTAAGAAAAGGAAGTCCAATGAAGGTTTGTTTGTTTTTGCAGTCAGGGTCTTGTGCTGTAGTCCAGATTGGAATGCAGTGACATGATCATGGCTCACTGCAGCTTAGAACTCCTGGGGGAGTTCAAGCTTATACCATCCTCCTATCTCAACCTCCTGAGTAGTTGGGACTATAGGTGTGCACTACCACGTCTGGCTAAGTATTTTATTTTTTTTTTAATTTTAAAGATAGGGTCTTGCTATATTGGCCTCCCATTATGGCTTTTAAGCAAGGGAATGAACTAACCATCCTCCTCCTCCTCACAATAAAAACAATAGCTACTGGCCAGGTGTGGTGGCTCACACCTGTAATCCTAACACTTTGGGAGGCTGAGGCGGGCAGATCACCTGAGGTCAGGAGTTCAAGACCAGCCTGGCCAACATGGCGAAACCCCGTCTCTACTAAAAATACAAAAATTAGCTGGGTGTGGTGGTGGGCACCTGTAATCCCAGCTACTCGGGAGGCTGAGGCTGGAGAATCGCTTGAACCTGGGAGGTGGAGTTTCCCACCTCCATTGCACTCCAGCCTGGGTGACAGAGTGAGACTCCATCTTTTAAAAAATAATAATAAACAACAATAATAGCTACTGTTCACAGAGCTCCTACTGAGGCTTTTAACCCACACACCCACCCTATGAGGTCAGAACTCATGTGAAGCCCACTTAACAGGTGAGAAGCATAAGGCAAAGATAACAGAGCACCTAAGGAGCAGAGCTTGGATGCGAAGCCACATCCATCTGAATTCAGTATACTCTCACCCTGAACACCGCAGGATCTTTGCTTTTAAACATAACCTGGGCAGCACATGGGGACAGAGGTTTGGGAGGCACCCACATTTAGTTCAGTGGTTCAAGATATGAGAAAGGCTGAATTTAAGGAGAGAGAAAGGAGAACCAGAGAAGCAGGGAGAGAAATGGTAGCTGCAACAGGCAATGCCAAGAAAATCACACCAGTGGGAATTTTAAGAAGCAAAGGAGGGAGCAACGGTGCAGAAAGTTACCTAGAGGCCAGGCAGGATAGGGATGGAAAAGGAACCGTAGAATTTGCCAAATTGAGAGGGCGTCCGGGACTTCACAGCATTTTCAGAGGAGAGGTGGGGGTGGGTGCCAGATTGCTGTGGGCCAAGGAAGTTGTGGGAGGTGAAGACAGGGCTGGCAGCCTGTCAAGTTACTCTTTCAAGAAATATGATAGTGGGGGGGAGGGGAAATGGGAAGATGGTGGAAGGAAGGGCTTTCTGGGGAGATGGAAGTTGGGAGAGACTTGAGCAGTTGTGAGCCAGAATGAAAGGAGAAGCGGAAGGCAGGAGTTTGAAGGCTACAAAGCAAGGAGCCTGTCCCTAAGAGAGCTCCAGAGGGAGCTCCGAGGGACAGATGGAGAGTAGGGTTGGTGGGGGCTCATGTGGCTGGACTTCTCCAGGCCTGTGCAATGGAAGAGGTGGAAGTGTTCATCTCTGTGGCCCCCAGCAGCTTAACAGTCTTTCCTTCTTCCCCTTTTCCTCTTCCTTCCTTCCTCCCTTCCTCTCTGGCCACAAATATTTATTGAGCACATACTATGCACCAAGTCTTGTGCTAGGTTATATGGCTATTATAATGAACAGGGCAGTGTATATCATCCTTACAACTAAGTGAGGAGACAAAAATTATACAAGAAGATGGACAAATGTATGTCTACACATTGTATAATACTAACAATGGGTAATGTTCATTGGGCACTTACAAGGTATCAAGACCTTTATAAGCATTTCTTAATAACCTTTTACCTAAAAATCCATCCCCTACATTAAAACCTACAAGATACTACTGATATTACCTTTTGGAGATCAGGAAACTGAGGCACAGAGGGATCAGATGACTGGCCAAAATCACACAACTTAGATTCACCTGTTTCCAGACGCAAGCACTTAACTGCCACACGGTCCTGACTATGTTGAGAGCTGCGGACACCAGTATGAACAAGACCTGCAGGGTGTCTAGGGCTGGGAAGAAGCCACGAATTCATTTACTCCCTTTTCCTCAAGGTGTGGTCCCTGGACCAGACATATCAGCGTCACTGGGGAGCTAGTCAGACACGCAGGCTCTTCAGCCTACTGCAACCTACTAGACCGTGATGTGTAGCTTAAACAAGACCCGCAGGTGTCTCGTGTGTAAGTTCAAGTTGGCGAAGTCTGGTCTAGAGCCCATTCCTCTTATTAGAGACAGGAGACCGAGGCCCAAGCGTTTGAAGGTTATGGACAGTGGTAGAACTTTGGGGTTTGGTGAGTGGAGCCAGCCTAGGCCTGAATGGGCGCTTCCACTCTTGTCCCAGCAGGCCAGTGGGTAGGGCTGCGGGAAGGACGGGCTCTGCAGGGGCTCGGCGCGCCCAAGGTGCTCGCGGGCTCCCGGGCCCAGCCGGGCTGGGGTGGCGTGGGCGCCCTGCGGGCCGGGCCTCCGCGCCGCGTCCCAGTCCCAGTCTCCGCGCTGGCCTGGCCCGGTCCCTCAGCTCCACCCCCTGCCTCCCCCTCCCGCCCGCTCGCGCCTCCTGAAAAGCCAGCCCGCCCGGGGCGGCGGCGCAGAGCCGGGCCGGCGCACGAGGCAGCCAGCGCGGCCATGACGGCGGAGAAGGCGCTACCCCTGGGCAATGGGAAGGCTGCTGAGGAGGCGCGGGAGTCCGAGGCGCCAGGTGGCGGCTGCAGCAGCGGGGGCACGGCGCCCGCGCGCGACCCGCGCGACAAGCGCGACAAGGCGGTCCACGAACGCGGCCACTGGAACAACAAGGTGGAGTTCGTGCTGAGCGTGGCCGGGGAGATCATTGGGCTGGGCAACGTGTGGCGCTTCCCCTACCTGTGCTACAAGAACGGAGGAGGTGAGGTGATAGTGAGGAGAAGGGGAGGGGGCGCCACCCGCTCGGTGGGGGCGGGGAGCCAGGGGCGAGCGCGAGACCCCCTCCCGCGCCTGCGTGGAGCGGAACCCGAGCGGAGAACCTCGACTCCAGGCACCTGGCGTGTGAGCTCGCCCCGGAGTGCGGCCCACCTGTGCCAGTGCGCACGCGCACGTGCCAATTCGCACCTGAGGGTTCCACCTGCCAGCGCGGGGACTTGCCCGCGTTCTGTCCCCAGCATGAGATGCAGACCGAGGCCAAGGAGCACTTGCTTTGGGTAGGCGCCCTGGTGTTTCAGGCACTTGGCCCCTTGGAGCCTCAGCTTTCCTAACTGGGAAAACGGCCTGTAGGGAAGGGACTCCTGATGATCAAAGTGGTCTCAGTTTTTGCGCGCTTACTGAAGTGCCGAGCACCTTTGACCATATCATCTCATCTCATCCTCTCAGTCACTTTCGTAGGCAGGGGTCTACCCATTTTGCAGGTGAGGACACTGAGGGTCAAAGAAGTATCACTCGACCAAAAATAAAGATGAGATTCCGATGTCAAAGGCCTTGTTTTAAACTGGGACTGGACTCACAGCAGGGAGAACTTTTAGGCGAGGCATTGCTCTATGGTTTCCTGCCTAGTCTTTCGTCTGCTCTTAAGCCTATTTCTAGGGCCAATATTTGGAGCCCCTCTGGTGGAAGAATTGACAACGAACAGTTTATTTTACGGGTCTGAGAGTCACCCACGACAAACAGCAACACTGGTTTAATGTTGATGCTCTGCATAGAGATGTAGAAGGGGCGAGGGAAAGGACAGTGATGAGAGAGTCCTTTCTAGTGACAGCCTCTCAAAGTCAGTTTGGCAAAAGATGCAGCAGCGAATCCGTAACTCTCCCAGCTCAGGGAAGGGGCTCCAGCCTTCAGGACCCCCTCCTGTCATATCAGCAGGTCAGCTGGGCTGATCCATGGCAAGGGATCTTATAAAACCTCCTTCGGTGGCACAGTTTCTCGAAGGAAGAGCCTGTATCTGTATATTCTCTCTTCTCTTTGCTGTGCTCCTGCCCCTCCAGCAAATTCCCAAACCCCAGCGAAGGTGGCTCAGAAGCTGGCTGGCAGGGACCGGGCTGTGAGTCTGTGCAGAGCAGGACTTCCTGTGCGAGCAGCTGCCGGGAGAGGGAGAAGGGTACTGCTTGGCCCAGGCCCTTTCTTTGGGGACATTCATCCTGAAGGCACAGGCTGCTCCAAGCCTGCTCTGCACTGGTAATGAAGTGGCCGCCGGTGTTGGTGGCTTGGCAAGGGAGAGAGAGGGAGTGGACTTGGAGACTCCCAACGTGCCCTGTGCTCTTGGCTGTGAATCCCGCCTCTCTTTGCAGATACAGCGTTTGTAAGCTGCGTCCACTTGGAAACCTGTGCACACCTAGGGTAGTCCCCAGGCACAAATTGTTTTAACATCTTTTTTTTCCATACAGGAAATTGTTGTGCCTAAACAAAAAGCATTCCTAAAAGCAGAAAACACAGTAAATTGGGTTAATTACAAATTCTGTCACAGATTTTTTTTTTTAAAAAAAAGGTTGTAGTGAGTAAAGTTTTTAAAATAAGTCATTGTTGTTTTATGTTTTTTTTTTCTGACTTGCCAAGAATTTCCTTGAGATTCATAGATCTCCTGGTTTGACTGAGTTTATTATCCTAAGGATTAGTAGCTTTGTGAATACACAGGTCAAAAGGCTTTCTGAAAGTGTCATACATTAAATTCTAGAGGTTTCATAGGTAAATAACAGCATGTTAGGGGACCTGCTGCAGCTAATTTTAATCACTTAGATTTCGATTCAGTAAACAGATCCTCTTATCTCCTTTTCCACACTTTTTGCTTTCTAATGTAGTTGGGATATCTGCTTCTCAACTGTTTACCTTTTTAAAAACATCCTTACTGCCCTCCTTATAGATCCCAACAATAGTTTAAAGTATTTCTTTCCCAATATGAAACTTTAAATTAGCTGCTTGCCCAGAAAAGCTAAGACCCTTTCAAACCCTGATAGATAAGGTCCTGCTATTAACCCTTGCAGTTAAGGAGACTTCATTTGGCAAAAAGCACTTTCAGTTAAAACCTTCATTTGTGAGATCAGATGGTGGCAAATAGCATGTGTTTTCATGCTTTGTTATTAGACAGGAGGGACAGAATGAGGGATTTGGAAAAATCCCCATTTTGGGTGTAATAGTTCATGCTCACCTCAGTTATTTAATTTTTTTCACAGAAAGGCCCAGGCAATGGGTATTGTGTTTCAAGATAGGAACACTAATGCTTAGGGTGGTCTTTTCCTGGACCAATTCAAAGCCAGCCTTTGCTAGATAGATTCTTGTTGCAAACTCCTTGCAAGTTGACACCACACCTGGGCCTCATGTGTAGGGGTACTTAATTCTTTAAGGCTTAAAATTGTTCCTTGTATAATTCCCTGAGAATGCTCTTCTTTATGACAAAGATTGTTTGCAAATCACTTCCAAAGTAAGAGGAAGGGGTGCCCCTCACCTGGTCTGTTGAGGTCACTTTAAAATGAAAAAGGGTGCAACATTCAGGGAGGGAATGAATTTGACCCATGCTGGAGGATGAAATGTAACAAATTTTTTTAAATGAGCCAGTGAAACAATTTCTTTTACATTATCATCTTAGCTGCATTACAATTCTGTGAGGGAAGCAGTGCAGATATTAAAAACTAAAGCTCCATTTTACAGATGGAGAAGTTGAGGCTTGGAGATGTGAGGTAGACTTACACAAACCTAGCACTGTTTTCTGACTCTGGTCTTCATAATGAGAACTTGAACTCAAGTTCAAAGAACATCATGTCTGGCCTGTAGTAGGTGTTTATTGAAGAGTTCTTGAGCCAAGTATGAAACGGCAGGGACAGTTTTCATTTCATTCCTTTGCATCCTTACAGGGGCATTCCTGATTCCCTACGTGGTGTTTTTTATTTGCTGTGGAATTCCTGTTTTTTTCCTGGAGACAGCTCTGGGGCAGTTCACAAGTGAAGGTGGCATTACATGTTGGAGGAAAGTTTGCCCTTTATTTGAAGGTATGTGTTGAGTTAATGAGAAAATAAAATTGTGCCCAGGGAATGTCAACTGCAAAGGCAGATTGTTTTGAAAAGATAGACTCAAATTCCTTCCTTTCTTTTGTCCTTTCAGGCATTGGCTATGCAACGCAGGTGATTGAGGCCCATCTGAATGTGTACTACATCATCATCCTGGCATGGGCCATTTTTTACCTGAGCAACTGCTTCACTACTGAGCTACCCTGGGCTACCTGTGGGCATGAGTGGAACACAGGTATGGCCCTACGGAGGTCTCTCTGCTGGTCCTGCTGGGTGATCTGGGATTGGGGTTTGTTCATGCCCTTCAGGCCAGTCCTGGTCCCTGGCCTCTCGTCATGAGTCCAGTTTTCTAGGGTAGTCTTGCTGAAACTGGGGTCAGCTCTGTACCTGTTCTGGTACGTTCTGTGAGTTGCAGCCCTAAAGCCTGAGCTGAGCATTGGCCCAGAGACTGGCATGGTTAGGAGAATGGAGATGTTCTGTCCTCTGTTTGTCAAATGCAGAGACTGAGCCCTTTGGGGGCAGGATGGGGAAGAGCACTAGACTTAGACTCAGGGGACTAGGGCTCCAATACTAGTCTTGACTCTAGTGTCAAATTTTCCCCTGTAAAACAGGTTAGACCAGATCAAGGGCTGCAGACAGAGGACCTACAGGCCAACCAGGCTTTAGATCAGTGAATGGCAGACTTAAAAAATAGATTTGGTTGCCAAAATTAAAAAATTGGAAGACTTCACGTGAAAAATTCTGGTTTCCAGCCTATCTTAAAAACTTTAACGATCTGGTGACACCAGACCCATCTTCCTGCTTGACAGCAGTGGCTGCAGCCAAGAGGTGGCTTTTGCCTTCAATGACTCATCCGTCCTTGAGTTAGCACAAACCCCACCCAGCTCACTTTATTCATTTACTTTATCAATCCAACCCAGCTGACATTTGAATTTAGCCCCAACCCCACTCCTGCTGGAATGGATAATCTTTTAGATTATTTTTGATTCTGATGTATTGTTTGTTTTTCCATATATCCTCCTATTAGCACTGAGTTTTATAATCCAAGGAAGGCATATCCCTGCCCAATCCCTGTCTAAGCTGGCCATGCTCACAGAAGACATCACTAATCAATTGTAGCACTCTTTCCTTCTCGGTCTAGTCTTGGCCTTAGAACCCTTCTCCAATAGTGCTCCAGAGAGCTGCTGCCTTTTGACTGGAACTGGCGCATACACTTTGACCTATTCACCATCTATATGGTAACCTGTGGTTAGATTGTGTCTGGAAGTGGCCTGCCATCATGAGGGCTGAGATCCAGTAAGATTGGGTAGGATGTTGGTGACCAGTAGAAGGAACAGCAGGTGGTAGACCTAGGAGATGCTGCAGTCTGGCTTCTAGCCCTATGTGATGCCTGACTCTGCCCTACTCCCCCACTCCACCAACCCCTGGCTGTTGCATTTTGTGGAGCTTTTGCTGTTTCTCTCTTTAGGGCCCTAGTTTTTAACCTCCCTTTGGCCAGGGAACTCATAGAAATGCTTATCAAACTAAAATTCAAGGACATTTTCTTGGAGGCCTGTGAGTCCTCTAGGATAATTTAATTGTGTGTACTTATTTTGAGGATACTCTAAAAATATGCGCATGTTCTGGATGGTCTGAGCAAACACCTTATAACTGAGGACAGTCAGGAGATTCCAGTGGCTGACTTTACGCATGTTTATAATTTAAGATGCATTCATGGCAAATAGAATGATAATGGCCAAGGGAAAAAAACCAGAAAGATTTGATTCGTAAATAGAGCATTAGTACTCAGTGAAGTCCAGTGGAGAATGCAACACACCATAGGAATGAAGGTTTTGCAGAAGTGTAACCAGAGGAAAATGGTGTAATCAAATCTCAAATAGTGCACGGAGGAATAAACCACCTAAACTCAACAGATTCTGCTTCTTACATGTCAGTTTCATTTTTCTGTTGGGAAAGCAATATAATTTTACCAAATAGCATTATCCTATGCATCCATTTTCTGTTATCACTTTAAATTGTGTTGGTTCTGTAGTATAGTTGGTATTTAATTTATAAATTTAATTTGACTTTTATAATTGTATGAATACTATAATCACAAAAACTTTATAACTCATTGTTTATTTGTACATGGTTAAATATTTTAATAAAAATAACTGTTCAACTTGGGTGTCCAAGAAATTTTTTTTTTAACTCTAGGATGAAAAAATAATTGAGAAATCCTATTTTAGGGAATCCGATAAAAGTCAAGGTCTCCTCTCTCCAGAAAAAGGCACAGGACACATTCAGAAATCTTGCTGACAATTTCAGGTTTCCAGGCTCCTCTCAAGCCTGACTGGGGACCCCTAGACCACCTCCTTTCAGAACATACTTAGCACTTGCCAAGAGGAGCAAGAAGCAGGCAGACAATCTGGATTTTCCCCAGTGGACTGCAAACCTCTTTCTTCAACTGGTTTGCAATCCCCTTTCTCTAAAGGTGTGTGAACACTTGCAATGTGTGAAACATCACACGTAGGAGGTGATTCCTGCCTGCAGAGATTACAGATGGGTTTGGAGCATTCATACATATGTGAGATGGAAGACAGGCAAGAGTGAAGCCAGCCAGGCTCCTGCTCCATGTTGGCCATGGTGCGGGGTGCAGGGGCCTCTGAGGTGAATGGATACAGGAGGCCTTGCCCTCGGGGAGCTCATGGTCTGGTGCCCCAGGTGTCTCTAAACAGAGGGACATGGGTCCCATGGTGGTGGACTTTTCTGGGCAATACCCGTGGCAAAGTAGATGGAGCCCTGGCTGGAGTTTATTACAGTTCTATCCACGCTGGCCAGTGACTTTATAGAGGAGGAAGAGGGTATAGGTGGGGGTCCCTTGACTGTTTCTGAACCTTAGATTCTTATTCCTCAAAATAAAAGGAGTTGGAGAAGGTGACTGCTTGGAGGGCCTTTGAATTCTTGCTTTCTTAGATTTCAGGGGAGGGAGGTTGGGGAAGGCCCCCTGGAGATGGGGTTAAGGCCCAGGGGCACTGGGCCTTGAAGGATGAACACTAGGTTGCTTTTACTTGAGATTAAATCTCCCTGGGACATCATATTTTGTGAAATGAGGAGGCATTCCGTAAGTCCTTTCTGATTGACTGGATCGAGTGAGGGAATGATGAAGAAACCAAGGATTCTTGACATATGTTGGCTCACACCATTTCCTCCAATCATCACGTCTTGATGAGACAGCTGTGGCATTAGCCCCTTTTCACATAAAGTAAAACTGAGTCTCAGCTGCATTACTGCCCCAAGGTCACCATGGACGATCCATTCCTTTAGTCCCTCTATTCCACT
This sequence comes from Pongo pygmaeus, assembly GCF_028885625.2. Lineage (NCBI taxonomy): Eukaryota > Metazoa > Chordata > Mammalia > Primates > Hominidae > Pongo > Pongo pygmaeus. The sequence continues at coordinate 67,063,654 of NC_085930.1, read as the reverse complement.
ACAGCCCTTCAGCCAGACAGATAAATACTACTGATGGGCCTTAGGCAGGGAAGCGGAAAAAATAAAAGAAGATTTTGGAACAAGGGTATAGGAGACAGTTTGATAGGGAGTGTTGGTTAGGAATGGGAGAGAGAAGGCTCCCTGCCCCATAAACCTTTCCTCCTGTTCTAATCAGTGCAAGCCTCTTAACTGTAAAGTATTGATTTTCCCCAATGCCCCTTGACGCATGTTTACTTGGAGTGGCTAGATGAAAATGCCTAGTTGCACATCAGCTCTGAATGTTTTTCAGGATTCAGCTTTCATGGAGGTTAATTTTCTTCTATTTCTTGTCTTGTTTCCACTGTAGAGAATTGTGTGGAGTTCCAGAAACTGAATGTGAGCAACTACAGCCATGTGTCTCTGCAGAATGCCACCTCCCCTGTCATGGAGTTTTGGGAGTAAGTGGAGAAGAACTTGTCTCCCTTGGCCTGTGGGGGCTCTGTCCTGGTTCTGCTCAGTTGGTCTTACCCCTATTCCTGGAAAAAGCCTGATCCTTCTTCCAGCCTGGCACTTCCTGGCTTCTGTGAGCATTCAACGGCTTCGGAAGCAAGAGTGCAGATCTTCAGAGGTTTCCCAAAGGGGCAGCTGAGAGAAATGTTTTCTTGTTCTTTGATAACATGTCAGCATGCATAGTGGGTTATTAGGGCAGGAAGTGCTTGGTGAAAGGATAGACAGTTTAAAAATTCATTTTGAGCAAAAGAGGAGATGCAGCCTGTTTGCAATAAGCTAAGTCAAGAGTGTATTTAGCCTGGAAAGCATAAGTCTCTAGGGGGGATGGGTTTGCTTTCTTTCAGTAGCTAAAGTGTCATATGGAAAAGAAGGAGATCAACTTTAATGGATAGAGATTATAAAGAGGCAGGTTTCAAATGTGTGTAGGGAAGAACTTGGTCTCACAGCATAGCATTGTCTGGAAGTACTTCAGAAGGTTGCGAGCACCCATCCCTGGAAGATGACCAGTATAGGGTTGCCAATCATTGTTGGGGGTGTGTCTGAATCCACTGAAATTGTAAGTAGTACTTGTGTGGATGGGCATTTTCCCAGAAATTGGCATAGTTTTATCAGAGTTCCAAAGGATCTGTGACCCTTACAGGGCTGCTAAGTGTGGTTGTGTACATTGCACACTGAACAACCCAAGGGGCCATAATTTACCTTATGAAATATACATTCCAGAATTGTGTGGTGCACGACTTGTATAACCATACACAGTGGCCCTGACTTGCAAGTTTGTTATAAAGGTAGAAGGATCCCTTGCCCCAGGTATTGGAGAGAAGTTTCCTGTATGGGTCAAAGGCTGGACTAAATGCTTTCTGAAGCTTTGCAATCTAAAAAGGCCTGGCTTCACTGAAGAAGCCTCCCTTACTCTGATGGTGATTAATAGTAGTATATGTGTGTGTGGTGGGGCAGTGGTTTATGAGTGATTTTTATTCTTTTCCCAGATACCATTCGTCTCCTGCCTTCTCTAGAGGTCATTATGCTGAATTTAGATTTACCACTCTCATATAAATCTTTATACTTTTCATATATATATGCCCCAAATAGCACCTAGGTCTTTCTTGCATATTTTTCAAATTTGTGTTACTAGCATCCATTATTTACATTTTTTATAACAACTTTATTTCTTTGCTCAATATTGGTTCTTAGATGTATCCATATTGGTACATGTAGCTTTGGTTCTTTCATTTTTCTACCAGAGTATTTCATTGTATGAATGGCCTATGTTGTATTTATCCAGGTCCTCTTGATGGGCATTTAGACTGTTGCCCATTTCTCACTATTATTAAGCACACTGAGTGAATGTCTAGTCTGTGCTTCCTCGAGTGGAATTGCTGGGTTGTAGCATACATGCATTGTCAGTGTTATCATATAACATAAAATTGCTTTAGAAAGAAATTAATCTAGGCCAGGCATGGTGGCTCACACCTGTAATCCCAGCACTTTGGGAGGCTGAGGTGGGTGGATCACCTGAGGTCAGGAGTTTGAGACCAGCCTGGCCAACATGGTGAAACCCTGTCTTTACTAAAAATACAAAAATTAGCTGGGTGGTGGTTCATGCCTGTAATCTCATCTACTCAGGAGGTTGAAGCAGGAGAATCACTTGAACCTGGAAGGCGAAAGTTGCAGTGAGCCGAGATTGCACCACTGCACTCCAGCCCGGGTGACGGAGTGAGACTCTGTCTCAAAAAAAAAAAAAAAAAAAAAAAAAATTAATCTAATTTACACTCCAAACAAGAGTTTGTGAGAATTTCTGCAGCTTCACATTTTGGACAGCACTTGGTCTGTTCAGTTTTTGTTTTGCCAGTGTAATGGGCATTAAATGATATCTTACTATTTTAAATTCACATTTCTCTAATTACTTGTGAGGTTAAGCACCTTCTCATGTTTTGTTTTGTCTGTTTTTTGCGATTTGATTTCTGTACCTGTGAACTTAAGGTTTACATTCTTTTCTATTTGGATTGTTTGTCTTTTCTTACAGATAGAAATTGTTGATACATTCTAGATATTATCTTTTCCCAGTGTGTGGCTTTTCTTTCTTATTTATGGTGTACAGAAGTTTCCATTTTATTGAAGTCGAATTTGTCGATTTTTCTTTTGGGTTTGCACAGTTTGTGTCTTATTTAAGATATATTTCCCTACCCCAAAGTTGAAAAAATTTTCCATATTTTCTTCTAAGAGATTTACAGGTTTTTTTTTTCACATTTAGGAATATAATCCATCTGGAATTTTATGTTTTTAATGTTGTATTAGGTAAAAATCCAGGTTTTAATATATAAATAACCTATTTTCCCAGCAGGACTTACTGATCATTCATTCTTTTCTGATTTGTAATGCCATCTTCTATACATAATTTCCTTTAAGCACAAGTCTGTGTTTGGGCTCTCTGTTCTGTTCCATTGGTCTCTTTGTCTATCTCTGTGCCCATACCACACCTATAGTTTTATTGTAAGCCTTGAGCCTGTAAGGCAAGTCTCTCACTTTGTTCTTTTCCAAAATTGTTTTAGTCTTCTAAATGAATTTCAGAATCAATTTGTTGAATTAAACAAGAATAGCAATAAAAAAATAACTCTGGGAATTTTGATTAAAAGTCTATTGAATTCATAGGTTAGTTTGAGAAAATTTGACATCTTTATGATTGAACCTCTCTGTCTATGGACATGGTATAGCTAGTTCTCCATTTGTTTATGTCTTTCAAAGTGCCTTTTAGAGTAGTGGTACTTAAATGTGGTCTACAGAGTAGCAACATTTTAATCACCTGGTTACCTACCCCAGGCCTACTGAATCTTAGTCTCAAATAGAGCATCCGTTAGATATGTGCTTGAAAGGAGACTTCTGTGCTGGGTGGGCCTGTGTGGTCTTTCCCAATCTCATTGGGCTGAGGTTTCCTGGAAGAATGTCAGAGACTTGTATTGGACCTGCACATTTAGGGGTCTGCAGAACAGTTTCTGTGCTCCTTTAGAGAATTCACTCTGAAACTCCAGAATGGACAAGGTCTCTGTGTTAGTTACTGTTGTTTTTGTACCATTCATTTCCTTTGTAACATATATGGAAAACTTTAATTAAATCATCATTTGTATAATGTATTTGTTCATTGTCTGTATTCCCCAATAGGCAGTCATGAAGCAGAAACTTGTCTGGTTTTACTCATCATTGCCAGGCTATGGAAGGCCCTCAGTTAATATTTATAAACTAGATGGATGGATGAAGAAGGCAGACAGGCAGGCAATATGTCCTAGGAAATACTATATGAGAAGAGTCAAAGTGGGCTCTGGCAAGAACACCTGCTGTCATTAAGCCTTTCACCCAACAGCATTGATTAATTCCAGGATCCCTTTGCAATATCCATATTATCCATTCATTTGGACACCAAGGGCAGGCAAGGGCAGTTTGTGTGCATCCTCATCAGTATAGACCATCTTGCCAGCTACTTGGTTACTCAAGATGAAAGTTCCTGGGCAAATGAACCCATGGTTCTAGTTTTCTATTCAGATTGCATCTCTGTCTGTATCATCCATGTGGTGTTGAATCCTGTATCCTAAAAGTACTCAAATACTAGTGGGACACACACCCCTTCATACAATTATGCTTTTGTCAGACACCTGTAATTCCTCTTTGCCCCTGAGCTGAGATTGGAATATAGAGATTGTGTGAGATGTTCATATTATCCTATGAAAAGCTTGTGAGCCACATAAGTTTGAGAATGGATGAAAGCTATGTCCTTCAGTAAGAATATCCATTTACCTTTGCTGAACCCAAATTTCCAAACTTATTTTCCCATGGAATAAATTAGAATCCCTTCCCTCTCTCTGCCCCTGCCCCAGTGTACTTCACCCCCTGAATGCTAGCATTCCACTAAATGCAGTCTGGGAAACATTTTGCTAGGAATAAGTTCTTCCTTAAATTCAGCCAAAAGTTGATTTCTGGGGCTTTGGTAGAGCATACCTAATTCCTTTTCTGTGTGACAGCACTCTTCGAGTATTGGATCAAGCTTCCTCAAACACATTTCTTCACCTCTCTTTGTTGTTTCCTTGTGTGGCTGGTTTGATGGGCTCCTGTTGTCCTTTTCACACTGCCTCCAACTCCAGGGATTTCAGTCAGGGCCACATTGCTCAGTCAAAGTAGACTGCCTAGGCTGTCTGCTATTATAGCTCATTCATTTGACAAACATCTGAGCTCCTGGTACACATAAGAAAAACATGGTATCTTATTTAGGGGAAGCAAAGATGGAAGATGAGGTTCCGGTCTCTAGAAGCAGAGGTGTGACAAGCCCACAGATTACCTTAAAATCATCTACAAGGCACTACTTCTCTGCCTGCATCTGGCCATGGCTTTGCCTTGGTCATGGGTACCTGGCCTGCCCACTCCCCATCTTGAAGTGTCAATTCCCTTTTCAGATGTAATTAAAATTGCTGGCTTAGCCCACGAGAGAAGTTCAGGCCCTACATCAGTCCTGGATTCTGACTCTTATGGGGGTCCTACAGGGCCAGGGCTGCTTGTCTTCCTAATGTCAGACTTCGAAATTAGGCCATCCTCGTTTCCCTTAGTAACCCATTATGCATCTGGCATCCATGCAGTTATCTAAATATGTCTGCAGTTCTAAATTTTGAGCCTGTACCCTCTGGTGGGATTGAATGCTATTAAGTGCATAACCAATATTGTGGCATCAGATGGACATTGATTCATCTTCACTTCCCTTTCTCAAGCCCACAAGTCCCATTAGTCCAGGGTTTGGGGAGCAACTCCATTCTTGCTATGTATACAATCAAAATTGTTTTTGCGCGGCGTCCCTTCAACAAGCACATGTTGAGCACATATTGTGTGCTGGGCCCAAATTAAGCTCTAAGGGTATTCAGTTCTATTTATTCGGAAGGATGAGGCCTTGTTTTTCTGATTTATCTTCACTGGAGGAGTTTCGTTTTTAGTGTTTATTTTTGAGTCACGTGAATGTTTTAATTAATTTTCTTTGGACAGGAGATTTGGGATCAGAGGAACTAGAGTGAAGGTTGGTTCTTTCTGTGGGACTGGGGTGACTCCTTGCCTCTTTCCCAGGCCTATCTTCCCCTCTGCACATTACCCTCCTCCACACTGGCCTTCTTTCTGTCCTTCAGATGTACGGGCCTTGTCCCAGGGTCAGTCTCTTGGCTTTTGCTTTTGCCAGAAGATTTCTCACCAGATCCTGTGTGTCTGGCTCCTTCTTATCATTGAGTCTTAATTCAAATGTCAATGTCATATGGGGAGCCCTCCTTGACCATGCCCATGGAACCCATACCCCAGTCCCTCTCAACCCCATCACTCTTTCTTAATGCCCCATCACTCTTTCTTAATAGTTCTTATCTGAAATCCTTGTATATTTATTTGATTATTCTCTCTTTCTCCATCAGAATTTAAGTTCCATGCTGGCAAGGACGATGTCTGTTCTGTTCATTATTGTCTTGCCAGCACATTCTAGGTGCTCAATAAATATTTGTTGAAATGAATGAATGGAAGAGTGAATGAATGAATGAATATTTCTTACCCCTTGGAGCTCAGTGTCCACATCTGTAAATTGGAAATGATAACACCCACCTGAACACCCACCTGCACGGCTGAGATGAGAATTGAATAAGACTTCTCCTGTAGGAAGCCCAGCCCATCTTAAGCTCTTTGGAAAGGTTTTAATGTGTAAGAAGATTTTTTGCCATTGGTTCTCCCATATGTGAAATGGGGTTAACCCTGTTCCTTGCCTTACCAACCTCTCCAGGCTGCTGTGAGGATTAAATGAGATAACACATTCTGAAAACTTTGATGGGTCATAAGTGGGGTGCCTGTGTTAGTTCTGGCTACTGGAGGCACAGGGTCCCTTCCAGCCTCATCTCTACAGGTACAGAGTCATGGTTGGGCCCAAGCTGCCAAGGTCTGTGCACAGTTGGTCTGTTTGCCTACAGTAGCCTTCATGCCTCCTGATTCAGCATCGGAAGTGCCCTTTGGACCCTTTCCTAGGTCAGCACTGCATGCTGTGTAGCAACATCTAGTTCTGGTACTTTGGATTACCTGGCCTCACCGTACCTCCAACCCATCACCCCATGGCTAAAGTGTAGATTTTAGCAGCAAGTTCTAGAGCCCAGTTTAAGCAGCTGCCCCTTCCTCCTGTCAAGTGTGTGTGACCCTGGGCACCCTATAGAGCCTCTATCTGCTCCTCTGAAAATAGGATGATGTATGGTAAACATACCCACCCCTTAGGCTTGTCAAGAGCATGGAATGAGATGATGCTTACCAAGCTCCTAGCATGTGATAAGTGCTGATAAATAGTAGCTGTTTTTACACAGGAGACTTTATCCAGATCTCTGCAGGTCTATGTGGATTCTTTTTAAGATTCTTTAGAGAAGGCTTATCAAGCAAGGCCTTGTTTTCCCCTCACAGTAGGCATGGTGAGCTTTCTTAGTGCATTTTTTCTTCACTTAATTGTTCTTTTGACATTTTTCTTAGTAAATACTGGGTGCTCTGCATCTTATAAGTAGCCAGAAAGATGAGGAGGACACTGGCTCTCCCTGAAGAAGCACACAGCCCAGGAGGGGAAGCTGGGAAGTAGAAAAAAAAAAAAGAGTTTTTGAATTACGAGGTAACAGATATATCTGTAGGATGCTTGCAGAGTGAGGCTGGGGAACCCTGGATACCTGGACTTTGGGGAAGGCTACATGGAGTTGGTGATACTTTAGCTGGGTTTTGAAGGATGAATAGAAGTTCATGCAGTTGGCCATGGAGTGAGTAAATGACATACCAGGTGGAGAGAATAAAAAAAGCAAGAGCACAGATACCTGAACTTGTGTGTTGCATTTACCCACAATGCTACTGCATTTAGATCCTAGGGGCTAAGGGGAGACTTTACTTACTTTACTTTAAGAGCAGGCAGGGGCCAGAGCATCTATGCACTTACAGGTCTTTATTGAGCACCTACTATATGGCAGGTCTCATTGTAGTTTCTGGAATGCAACATGAATAAAACAAAGACTCATCCTTATGGAGCTGAGAGCACCAACAACCAAATAAGCAGAAAATATTGGATTAAGTTGAGATCAGTTTCCTGAAGAAAAAGTCAGCAGGGTTAGGGGGCAGAAAGTGTCCAAGGGTCAGGGAGGGCCTCTCTGAGGAGGTAGCATGTCAGCCAGGGAACTGAGAGAAGTGAGGGAGCAAGCCATGTGGAGGTCCCAGGAGCTACAGGGCCGAGGGAGCAGCGGGGGTGGTGACTCCATAGTGAGAGGCTGTTTGGGGAATGGCAAGGCAGTCAAAGAGCCTGGAGAAGAGCATGAAGGGCCTCTGTGCCCTTCTAAAGGGTTTGCAGTGATTCTTTGGGATGCCTCCAAATGTTCTATCCCTAGAGTTGTGCGATCAGGCCTGGGGATAAGGCAGCCTCCCCAGGCTGCGGGTGGAGGCCCTGGATGTGGTCCAGGTGCAGCAACCTAAGGCTCCTTCCTCCGGAGGTGGAAGCTGGGTGGTGGTGCCCTGCACTGTTGGGAAAGAGGGTGGAAGCACTCTTGCCATGCTTGGCCATAGAATACACTAAAGGGAGTAAAAGAATGGTCTCTCTGATGTATTAATTCCTCCACAGCCTCCCACTTGCTGCGAGGTCTTCTAACCTCACACGTCCTCAGTGAACTTGTTCTGAGGCAGGCAGATGGGCAGCTCTTAATCTGCCTGAACTCTCAAGTCCCCGTTTTTTTTTTTTCTAAACAACAGCAACAGAAGCCAATTTAGCAATAACCCGCAGCACTGGGGCTGCACATAAGTTTTGTCCCCAAATCCTACTTCTGAAAGTTTCTTCTGCGATACGACCTCACTAGTTACACAGAACCTGAGCATGTCCTCAGCAGCACTGTATGTGATAGTTAAAAAGGACATATAAAATGTTCTTAAATATGATACTGATTAAATTATACAACTGCTAAAAAAGAATGAGGCAGAAAATGTGTTGACACAGAAAAGCTAACAGTAAGTGAAAAAGGTGAGGTGTAGAATGTTGTATATGATATCGTATATAATATATGTGTTGTATATGCCTTTATAACCATAAACCATATCTGGAAGTATACACAAGAAACTATTAACAGATTACCCAGGAGTGGGACTCGGGGGTAAGTGAGGTTATAGGGAGAGAGGCTTACTTTTTGCTTTGTACTTTTTTGTATTATTTAAATTAGAAACAATTAAAACTAAGAACATGATTATTTCATAATTTAAAAAATAGGAGCCACAGGGTTAGTGAATAAGCTGTTATGTGTCATAATGAACCCTCCTATTTGTGTAACAAATCCCATTTACAGTAGTCTGTAGGCAGACATTGTGAAGAAACTAGTAGTTCTTTCTTTCTCCTATATGCGCCTGTAGGCCCATAGAGATACCTAGCCCTGAAAAGTGAAATGAAGCTTGCTTTCTGAATGGTTCATCATTTACTGTTTCCTTCCAGTGAATGGAAGATTTTAACACAAAGGAGAGTTTGCAGGCAGATGTTGAGAAGAAGCTAGTAGAAGCTTCCACCTTGTTAATCTTTATGTATTTATTTAGTTATCAAGTCATTTGTCTTGATATTAGTTCATTTAATTTTTTAAATGAACTAATGCCTGTAATGCAGGCAGATGAAAAGAATTCAATTTTACCATTAACTAAACATAATTTTGGAAACGCTGAGGGATTTCCCAGAACCCAAAGCCAGCCTCTTGGCTCCTAGTGGCCCCGAGCAGCCCTGGTGCCCCGCAAACCCACCCACCAGCTGCCCCACAGAGGATCTCTTCTCTCAAGGAGAGGGCTGTTGTTACCCCTCCCCACCACCACGGAGGCACTGGGGATCCTTGATTAGGGTTCGGGGGAACAGGAGGAGGTCCCGTTGAGGACACATACCAGACTTGTGCTGAGTAGGGGCTTGGGACACATGCGGCACTCGGGCCACATGCGGCACTCTCATGAGATTCGCCAATTCACTAAAGCAAACCCAGATCAACACTTTGTTGCTCTCATAGGGTGTTGTGACTTTCTTATTCTAATTGTTAATATTTAACTGATGTTAAAAATGGTGATTATTGTTGTAAGCAATGAAAACACAATAGACATATAAATGGGATATGTTTGTATGTCAGATTAAATATAACCTATAAATATGTCTCCCCAGCCCTGCTCTCTAAGAGAGAACTCTGTTCACAATTGAGTCTCCTCCTGCCAGTATTTCCCTGTACTCTTAGTACCACTCCTGTTACTCTCCTTTTTGTCCTGTCTGTCAAAGCATACAAGTTCCCAGGTTCAGAAATTTAATTCTCCTCTTCCGTCAGTTCCCTTTCATAGAAGCGGGTTTTCCAGTGAACACTTGATTTCTTTAGTGCAAAAGTGATGTGTGTCCTTTTTTGTAGAAAATGTAGGAAGTAGGTTTAAGTAAAACAAGAAAATACAGCACACAACAGGATTTGGATTTCCAAGCTGCTGAAGTAGGGAGGGGCATGCCAAAGTCTGCAGTTCCACTCCCTTGTCCCCAGCCAGACCCACCCTGGCAGCCATCCCTGAAGCAAGAGCCAGGATCCCCATCTGCCAGGCACCAAGAAGCATTTCTCCATTGCCAATTATTATTATTATTATTTTTTTGAGACAGAGTTTTGCTCTTGTCACCCAGGCTGGAGTGCGATGGTGCAATCTCAGCTCACTGCAACCTCCACCTCCTGGGTTCAACCAATTCTCCCACCTCAACCTCCCAAGTAGCCAGGATTACAGGTGCTCGCCACCACACCCAGCTAATTTTCGTATTTTTAGTAGAGACAGGGTTTCACCATGTTGGCCAGGCTGGTCTCAAACTCCTGACCTCAGGTAATCCACCCACTTTGGCCTCCCAAAGTGCTGGGATTACAGGCATGAGCCACCATCCCTGGCCCACTGCCAATTAAGTGTAAGGGGTGGAGGCCTAAGGGAGAACCCAAGGTCTATTTGCCCTAAGCCGTCAATGCCAGGGATGGCTCCTTGCCCGGAACACCTTCCCAGAAGGACCAGTTAATGCTTCTGGTGATGACGCCATCCGAATACTATACTGAAAGCCCTTTAGCCGAGGATCAAGCTTCTGCTTGTATGCACGGTTGTTGAAATGCTATTTAAAAGTGCCGTGCTGTGGTGTGGTATGGGGACCTAGAGACCTGGGCTTTGGGGCCAACAGTAAGAATTTGAATCCTGCTGCTTCCACTTGTTAGTCTTGGGCTTGTTGCTTAAATCTCTCCACAATTCACTGTCTTTGTCTGCAAAATGGGAATAATTGTTGTTATAGCACTACTAGTAGTAACTGGGCTTAATAAATACTGAATAGCTGTGGTCTCCTGTTATTATGAGTTCTTGATCATTACAGTAAACATATTTGTGTATAAAATTAGCCAGACAGGTATTTGTATTTTTCACATTGGATGTCTTACAGTATAGAACAGGAAGCAGTAACTTACTGAACTGCAAGAGTTTTGTCTGAGGTTCTTTCTACATCCTGATGAGTGCAGTAGAGAAAAGGAAGTCACATTTGGTTACTAAGCACCTACTGTATACCCTGGCCCTGCACAGGGCCCTCTAAGCACATGACCTCATTTAACCCATCCACCCAGGGGATAAATGATGTGGTATCAGTATATGAGTTCTCATCTCACACGGGGGATTCTGAGGGCATGAGAGATTAAGGGACCTGACGGAAGTGCCTCTCATGGTGGGCCAGAGCCTGAGCTGGTCTGAAACCCAGCCATCTGCATCTCTCTGCCATTCCAGGCTTCTTCCTGTGTGTGAAATGTGGTCAGCTGCCTGCTTTATCCCAGGTGCAGAGTTGGACTGCTGTGTGCCGCCTCTCTGCAGCCCCGTGGACTCAGGCTCTGGAAGTAAGTTCCTTTTTTTTTTTTCAGCAGATGGGGAATATATTTGATAGGAAAAGGGAGGAAGGGATGAAGGAACTCATGAGAAATGGCTTCACAGAAGCCTTCAGCATCCAGCAACAACAATGTAAGCCCCGTGGGTTGGGTCCTTCCTGAGTTTCAGAAGGTTTCTTTAGGAAGTGGCTTTAGAGTCAGGACCCATAAGGAGCAGAATAACTCGACCAGGTTGTTTTTAACAAAACAATGAGGAAGTATATAAAACTCTCCAGGGTCGCACATGCACACCCAAACACACACATCCCTTGCTTGTGCTTTGCACTCTTCTCACTAAGGGGCAGACGGAAGACATGCAGGATGGGGGAGAAGCGCCAGAGCTAGGGCAACCTGACCTTTTCACTTAGGAATTGGGACCCTGAGCAGGTAATGCCGAAGCTCAAGTTTCCTCCTCTGTAGAATGGGTGTAAATACACTTAAAGGTGTAGTTGGCATGAAGTGAGCTGTGGACAGCGTGACGTTGCTGGTCAGCGGTAGCTCCTCACAATCCATTCCCCTTCCACAGACCCCCCCATCCTCACTTCCATTTTAGAGCTGAGGTGGATGAAGTGACATTCCAAAAACAGGTGACCACCTGTGGTCTCCCAGTGGGATGCACCCAGGCTGGGACCAGACCCCCCACTCCCCACTCCGACCTCCTTGTGCAGGGCTGCTCCTGATGCTCTCGTGCCTATCCTGGCCACCACCCGTCCACGACACACAGTGGCTTCTTGCAATCCTTAATGCAGACCACCTCAGAGGGGCCAGGGCACAGGTGGGCCAGCTTTGCCTGAGCTTCCGGCTGCTCCTTAATGCAGATTTGCTTCCCCTCGGACACACGTGGAGAACCTGTAGGGCAGCCGTGACCTGGGCAGCATTTTTAAGCTGCTTGAGTCCTGGGAGGAGGAGTAAGGGGCAGGAATCTGAGGGCATGGACCCCAGCCGTGGGGTGGGGGAGGCCCTTCCCACCACGTGGGATCCACGTTCTGCGAGAGCGAATGGCTGCGTTATGAACCCTTGATGGATTCCTCACAGCTGCGGCAGTTCCTCCGTCTCTCACCTTCCCCTTATGCACTTTGCCTCCTGACCTGCAGGACCTCTGTTCACTTCTCCCTGTGAGGCCTAAGTTTTGAGGCATTTCCATGAGTTCCTGCTCCTCTGTAAAGTCCCCACTTTTAGATTCACTCTCCTCCCCACACTCCCTCCTGCTGCCCTCAGTCTCACCCTCCAGCCACAGAGGGGCAGCGCAGGCATTAAACTTGGGATCAAGAGACAGGTTCAAGACCAGGCTCTGCTACCTACCGGTTTTGTGATCTTGGACAAGGTAGCTATTTCTGTGGAGCCTGAGTTTCCTCTGAACAATGATGTACAAGATAACATACACAAAAGCACCTGACACATCTTCCCAAGTGTGTGTTCTGCAGGATGTTAGGAAGTACTGCTTTGGAAAAGCAGAAACAGGGTTGGGAGGGGGAGCCCTTCCTTCTTAACTTTTTAGAAAGTTTATTGTAGTTTACATGCCATAAAATGCACCCCTTTTAAGTGTACAGTTTTGAGTAAATTTACCAAGTGTGAAGCCATCACCACAATACAAGTTTAGAACGTTTATGTCCTCCAAATAAGAGCTCTCTGCCCATTCACCATTAATCTCCATTCCCATCTCCAAGCAACACTCAGTGATTTTTTTTTTATCTCTGTGAATTTGCCTTGTTTAGACATTGCATATAAATGGAACCATACAACTTATGGTCTTTCGTGATTGGCTTCTTTCATGTAGCATAACACTTTCAAGGTTTATATATGTTGTAGCATGAATCAGTACTTCATTGCTTTTGTAGCTACATAAAATACTGTTGCATGGGTAGACCATATTTTGTGTATCCGTTCATCAGTTGATGGACATTTGGGTTGTTTCTACCTTGGGCTATTACGAATAATGCTGCCATGAACATTTGTGCACACATTTTTGTTTGAACATATGTTTATTCTCTTGGGCTTATATTCAAGAGAGAAATTGCTGGGTTTTGTGTTTAACTTTTTAAGAAAGTGCCAAACTGCTTTCCAAAGTAGCTGAACTATTTTGCATTCCCACCAGTAATATATGAGGGTTCCATTTCTCCACATCTTCACCAACATTTGTTATTGTCTGACTTTTTGATTATAGCTATCCTAGTAGGTGTGAAGTGGTATTTCTTGTGGTTTTAATTTCCATTTCAATGAGGAACACTTCTCAATAAATTTGAGAAACATTGAGTTAGATAAAGCTGTACAAATGTATTTGTTTCAGAACTTCTCAGAGCCTTTCGTATTCTACTAAGCATTGAACATCTCTAAGGAAGTCTAGTGTTCAGTATTTTCTCAGATGAGAGCCCAGTGTGACCTGGGAACTCAGGACATTGGAGGATTAGTGTTCTTTGGGAAGCATTAGCCTAGGACAGGGGTCAGCAAACTACTGGCCAAATCCCAGCTGCTGCCTGTTTTTGTAAATAAAGTTTTATTGGAAGAAAGCCACACCCGTTCATTTACAAATGACCTGTGGTTGCTTTCACCCTGCAGGAATAGAGAATAGTTGGGACAGAGACAGTATGCCTTGCGAGACTGAAGAAATTTACTCCCTTGCCCTTTACAGAAAAAGCTTGCTGAGCTTTGGCCTGGGAGTCCCTGGTACACAGTGAGGTGCTCACTTGCTTAGCCTGGGTGGCAGGAGGGGCTGGCCCTGGGGTTGGGGTGGGGACCAAGGAAGCACTTGTGAGGCTTAGTGTTATTTGAGCTGGTGCTTGAAGGATGGTTAGAATATAGATAACTGGGGAGAATTGGGAAGGATGTTCCCAGCCGAGGGAATCACAGGAGTGAATTCTGCAATGTGAGGAAGTGCAGGATGTTTGGGGACTGATGGAGACTGGTGTGTGGCCAAAGAGTAGGATTTTGCAGGGACAGAGGGAATTGGAGAGGTAGCTCCAGACCCCTTAGGCCTATGTCGGTCCCTGATTGCACTCCCTGGCTCCCCAGGGTACTGGCTCCACTGACACTCATAATCACACAATTCCCCATCTTTCCCAAGACAGGGCAGTGGTTTTGAGCTCTGCCTCTGGCATTGAACAGATATGGCTTCAAGATCTGTCCCCACTTTCTGGGCATGTCACCTGCCTAAGCCACAGTTTCCTTATCTGTAGAGTGGGAATAATAGCTGTCCTCACCTGAGAAGATGCAGAGAAGGTCAGATCAGATTTTACATGTGGCGTGGTGAGCAGGTGAGAAATGCAAGCTGTAACTGTCCTTGTTGATACCATTATACCCCTAGACCGTAAGTTCCCTGAGGGTGGAACAGCCTGCTTATTCATCACTGTAGCGTGAACTGAATGAGTGTGTGATGTAGAGGCCCGAAATTCCTGCAGAGGAGGCCTGGCTGAGTCCCTGGCTTGGTTTAGGGGACCCTGCCGTGGACTCTGTCGGAGTCCCCCATAAATGTGGAGAGTGCAGGGGACTGTACTTCTTTCTTCCTGGAGAAGTGAGAGCAGACTCCCCAAGGCAGCGGCCAGCTCCCCTGGCGGGGGCCAGGAAAGCACATTTGTTTTGGTGATGGGCCTTTTTTGGTTTGTGTGCTTGTTGCTTTGGGAGACCAGCAGGGCTATTTATAGCTCAGCCCCTCAGCGCCAGCTTTTAGGGCGGTCTTCAGGGCCCTGGCAGCACTTTCCTCAGTGGCAGGTTAAAGAAAGGTGATCTGTTTGCCGGCTCCGTGCACGACATGAAGATGAGGCCACCCCAGGCTGGGCTGGGACCTGTTCCCACATGGCCCTCCTGGGTGCCAGGCTGGAGGGAGTTCTGCTCCAGCTCTGCTCTCTTGGCAAACCAGCCCTTGTGCTGGGAGCCGGAAGCTTCAGGTGGGAGACTGTTTCCTTCTCTCCAGACTCAGCAGCTGTGTGTGAGCTGCCCAGAGGGAACATATGTGGGATTCCAGCCACTGTCCTTCGACCATCAGGCACAGGAGAAGGCCTGAGTGAGAGACACCCTCCCAACCTTGGGCTCACTTTCTGGTGTAGCAGTGAGGAGTGTCGGCATCAGAAGAACTTGGTTTCAACTCTCAATTTGGGGGCAGGGCATGGTTGGCTCACACTTGTAATCTCAGCACTTTGGGAAGCCAGGATATGAGGATCACTTGGGGTCAGGAGTTCAAGACCAGCCTGGCCAATATGGTGAAACCCTGTCTTTATTAAAAATACAAAAATTAGCCAGGCTTGGTGGCAGGCACCTGTAGTCCTAGCTACTCAGGAGGCTGAGGCAGGAGAATCACTTGAACCCGAGAGGTGGAGGTTGCAGTGAGCTGAGATTGTACCACTGCACTCCAGCCTGGGCTATAGAGTGAGACTCTGTCTCAATATATATATATACATACACACACACACACACACACACACACACACACATATATATCAGTTTGGGCAAGTTGCTTCACCTCCCTGAGCTTCCTCATCCATAAAATGGATATAATCATGCCCTGGCAGTGGTGTTGCCATGAGGACTGAATGAAGTGAGATGGGGGAGGGTGTCAGGTGGTGCCGAGCACAGTTCTCACCACTGCCATCTCCTCCCAGTTCTGCTCCTTCCTCCAAGTCTCTTAATAAGGAAGGATGTAGTTTGCTTTTGAGCTACCCTCTTGGTTTCCCCCACTCCTTCCCTCCTGTCAAGTAGAAAGGACGTCTCCATGCCTGGATGGCCTAACACCTCCACCTGTGGATTCTGTCCCTGCCACCATCGTAAGGGTCTTCACTTCTTTTCCTCCTCTCTTATCCCCCATTCCCTCCTGTTTCTGAAATTTCTCCCTCCTTCCATCTCTTTTGGGTGAACTAGCCCAGTTACACCAACCTGAAAACAAAACAAATGTGGATCAAACAACCCTTGTACCCTGTGGCCCCTTTAGTTGCCACCACCTCTCCATAACTCATCGGAGCCAAACTTCCTGAAGGAGCCACGTGGCTCAGGGTCTCACCTCTCATCTGCCCCCGACCCAGTCTACCCTAAGACCAAACAGTGGCTCCTGACCTCCCCACTCCTGGTCCCAAGTCCTGCAGGCATTGCCCTGTCTCACCAGGCTGGCCTGCAGCGTTTGCAGGTCGGCTACTTGCCTGCTGGAGATGCCCCTCCCTCTGCCTTGAGGATACCCCTCCTTGGGTTGCTCCCCTGACTTCCTGCCCACTTCTTCCCTGCTTCTCCAAGGGCTACTCCCTTCCTTTTGCTGCCTTGAGATGTTGGGGTTGTGGGGGCTTGGTCTCAGGCCCCATCTTTCCCCCTTCTTCAGGTCTCCCAGGATACTCCAAAGGCTGAGGGCTCAAGAATGAATCCCCTGTCTGCATGTCTTTTCTGGGTGGCATTCGGAGACCCAGTAGCCTCTGGGCATTGCAGCAACCTGAATGTCTTGCCAACACCTCCAAATCATCTTATCTAAAAGAATGATTGGCCATGATCTCTTCCTCTATTCCAAGCACCGCTTCACTCCTGCTCAGCTAAAGACCCACCCTACCCATCCAAGGATCTATGCCGTGAGCCTGGTGTCAGCCTAGCCCTGGCTCTTCCTACTGCTGGCTGCCCCAGGCAGTCACCTTGTGCCTCTGCTGTTCTCCAGTCACCCATTCCTCTCCAGGACTATTCCCTTCCCTATTGCTTGCTCAAATGGAGGCAGACTCCTCTGCCCTACCCTGACAGTTCATTCTTCCCATGGCAGCTAGAGTGTTCTAAAACACACATCTGATGGGGGCTCACCACTGTTGACCACTTCCCTAGGCTTCTGTCACCCACAGAAAGCAGCCATGGCCCCTCAGCAAGGCTCACAGTCTAGTCCCTGCTCCCCATGTGGCCGCCTCCTCACCCTACTTCTCACCCAGCCCTAGCTGCACTCACCTAGCCCACCGTACCCTTCTTTGGCCTCGTGGTGTTCTCCCCAGCCTCCTGGCTTTTGCCTTTGGGGGCCTTTCTCCTGCATATGCCCCCCCCGCTTCTTTGCTAACTTTCCTCCTACCCTTCAGGACCCCCAACCCCACACTCTGATACTGATCCGCACAAGGGTCTCCTGCTATGCCTGGGAGCTTCCCCCACCTTTCTCTGTGCCTACCCTCTCCACATGCTGCTGTCTCCTTATCTGCCTTCTCCACTAGACCATGGGCTCTTTAAAGACCCCCAGGCTTAGCTCTGTGTCTGGCACACTGATGACGCTTTCGTAAGTATTGTTTAAACAAATTACTAAATGCGTGAATGCCATGTTCCATACAATCCTCCCTCCTAGTACACAAAGACATGTAAGGCAGCTTTGGGGTATGCATTTACCGTAGCTTTAATTTGTTAAGAAGGGAAAGTGGCAGGTGATGTTAGGGTTATGAGGAATCAAGGCTGAAAGTGTGGGTTCTGGAGCCAGGATCCCTGGGCTCAAATCCAAGCTCTGTTTCTTGCTAAGGATGTGCATTTGGGCAAGTTACTTCGCCTCTCTGCACCTCAGGTTCACTGTCATTGAAATGGTGATGATAATTGTGCTCATCTCAAGGACTGTGGGGAGGGTTAGATGCATTCATACTTGAAAAGCCATTGAAGGTAGGTATCATTATTCCCATTTTACAGATGAGGAAGCTGAGACTCAGAGAGGTGATGCCGCTTCCCCGAGGTGGAGCAGCTGGTAAGGAGCAGGGCTGGGATTTGAGCAGCTTCTGGGTGGAAAGCTCCAGAAATACTCTACTATGGCCCAAAAAGGGTGCTTCATGAAGAATCTGCTTTAGGGTCTGGCACATAGTAGGTACACACTAAATATTACTTATGTAAATGGATCCCTCTGCAGAGCCCCATCTAGGCTTCAGCATTTCCCGCTCCCTGAACAGTGTCGGGGGAGGTCTGTCTCTGGGTCCTTTTTGGCCAGGGTGTTGGCAGCAAACTCTTCCTTATTCAGACCTTTCTTCTGTCCCAGCGTTTCATGGGGGAGGCTCATTAAGAAAGCTTTTTCCCAGGAAGAGCTGTGCCTTCTCCAAGTCTCCGGAGTTGAGTGCCCCAGCCCCCAGCCTCTCAAAGGCTGCCCTTGTGGGTTTCAAAACAACCCCACTGCCCTGCAGGCTGAGAATCTGGCCCCTGGGCCCCCTTTCCTTTGGAAACCAAAGGTCTGTTCGTAGTTAAAGTCAGCATTGGTAAAACCTAAGGAAAATAGTTTGAGGATGTTTTCAAATAGTGTCTGGTGGAACAAAAGAGCAATTCATCCTCCGTAGCTTTTAGTAATCTGCTTCCCATTCTGGGAATTAGATTGTTCAATTAAGCGAGAGGGTGCTGGAGCAGGCTGCATGACTCAAAAGTTTGCAGCATCCACATTGTAGAAGAGAGGGAATCTGAGCCAGTTTGCGCCTGGCGGGCCTGTCCCTCTTTCTCCCTCTGTCCCCACGCGGGTTCCAGTTTTCAGGTCCCAGATTCAGAAAACAACTACTTCAACAAGAAGACGTGTGTGTGTGTGTGTGTGTGTGTGTGTGTGTGTGTGTGTGTGTGTGTGTGTGTGTGTGTGTGTGTGTGTGTGTGTGTGTGTGTGTGTGTGTGTGTGTGTGTGTGTGTGTGTGTGTGTGTGTGTGTGTGTGTGTGTGTGTGTGTGTGTGTGTGTGTGTGTGTGTGTCCAGTGACAAGCTAAGCATCTGGAGTGGGCTGGTGCAGAGTACACCTGGGCTGTTTCTGTCAGCAGCAGCCCTGATTCCTTCCAGCTCTGGGTTGTCCCTTATAATTCACCAGCTGATGGGCATTGGGGATGCTTTGGGTGGCCGTGTGTAAGGCAGGGTAAGCCCACAGGGCTCTTAATCTGGGCAAAGGAGAGCCAGTAGGTACCCTAAAATTCCTGCAGCATTTTGGGAGCTGGTGTTTCTCTGGGGAGAAAGTCCATCCCTTCGGTAACTTCTCAAGGGATCCATGACTTCCTCCCTCAAACCCCTCTCCTCCCTCCCTCCAAAAAACAAGTTTAAAAATGATTCGGGTGGCATTTGTAGATCACTCCTTCATTACCAAGAAACTCTACTTCTGTGGTGCTCAAGCCTTACTGTGTATGAGAACTCCTTGGGGAAATCACAAAGTGCAGCTCCCTGGGAGCCACTTTGCAAAGCTTGGGACCCAGTGGGTCTGGTGGGGGTGCAGAAAGGTTTGTATTTCTGGCAGGTGCCCAAGGATCATGCTCTGGGACATGCTATTCTGTTATACTCATAGATTCTCTTAAAGGCCTCATTTAATAAGGCCTGTAGTTTTAAAATGAATTAAAGCCAGAGACTGCTAAGACATAAGAAGCAAATAAAATGACAGTTGTTATTATAATTAAATGGCTGCCTCCTTTCTTTCATAAATAACTTGGACCTTTTTTTGGTCCACCTTATCCTAGTAGAGAGCAAGGGCCATATGATGCTTACCTTTTTTATCCTAGGGTCTAACATAGTGCCTGGTGCCTAGTAAGTGCTCAGTAAATGTGTATTGTATTTAAGTGGATGTTCCCACTTCTCCTGGCTATGGGTATGAGAGCTGATTTCCTTTTGAGTAAATCTATGGCTGCACACAGTCTGATTTTGTTTGGGGGCCTGCCTGATTTCTCTGGCGGGGCTGGGGCTGGAGGGAGCCTGTAGACCAGTGCTAATTGGTGTCATTGAGTAATTAATGCAGAATCAGGCCCCAAGCGGATTCCCAGGGAGACAGACACTGAGGGTGGCTTTCAGGCTTGGTGGGATGGGAGCTCCTTTCTCAAAGGACGTTCCCAGAGTGCCGAAGCGACTGGCATGGTCTGATGGGGGTTGGTTTGGCAGCCGGAATGGGGTTCGTGGAGCAAGCTTGGAGAGGGGGTTTGTGTTGGTGCCATAGTTCTGCACAATATGGAGCGTGGCGAGTTTGACTTTAAAGGAACACAAACCCCAGGCGTGGGTTGTGCGAGCCAGGCCTGTGTCAACTCTGAAGAATTGATGGGTTCTGAGGGAAGTGAGCCTGGTGGCATTAGCTTAGCTCACCCGGAGTCCTCCCTGTCCTGTGGCCTGGGCCCTCTGGGAAGCCTCTACACTTTGGCATGATAGTCAAGGCTCCCCGTGGTACTGCCTCTGCTTACCTTTCCTGCTTTTTCTTTCTGATCCCTGCACCCCAGCTTGCTATTCCCAAAGCACACCATCCTCTACTTCTGGCCATGCCGTTCCTTCCACCTAAAACCATCTCCACTTCCTTCTTCTTCTAACCAAATTCCACTTATCTTTCACAATTTGACTCACATATCACTTCTTCCAGGAAGCTCTCCCTGACCCCCTGTAGCAGTCAGGATAGGTTGGGTTATGCTGCAGTAATAAATGTCCCCAAAGAGCTCAGCAGCTTCAAGCAACAAAGTTTATTTCCTGCTCAGACTATGTCTCTGACACAGTGGCAGGTGGTCACTCAGGAACTCAGGCTTTTCAAGGCTTTATCTTGACACAGGCTTCCATAATGACAGCAGAGTTAGGGAGAAGAGACGATGGAGAACCATGCCACCAGTTTCTGGAAGCTTCTATCTAAAATGACACCTGTTGGCCAAACACTGGTCAAAGCAAGTCCAATGGCAGGGCAGGATGTATGGGCTCCCTTCAGGGAGGAACATAGGATGTTTATGACTGGTAATATGATCTCCTGGGAACCCCAAGGTAGGCTGGGTGCATCCCCCATCGGAGCCCTTTCCACACTGTTCTTGTACTACATCTGCAGGCTTGCCTATCTTTTCCCCCAGAGAGTGAATTCATGATCCAAGGTCCAAAGGGCTGGGTCTTGTTCCTCTTGGAGGCCCCAAGTCCTCCCCAGAGGAGACATTTGGCCCATGGTGGACGTGGGTGAATGAGCACATGGGCCCATCCCTGCTCCTCTGCAGTACTAGCTTTGCTGAAGATGGGCCAGCCCCAGCCCCAGTGACTCTCCACCCTCCCTTCTGCAGGCACCGGGTCCTGGCCATCTCCGACGGGATCGAGCACATCGGGAACCTTCGCTGGGAGCTGGCCTTGTGTCTCTTGGCAGCCTGGACCATCTGTTACTTCTGTATCTGGAAGGGGACCAAGTCTACAGGAAAGGTAAGAGGTCGATCTTCAAGCAGCTAACCGTGGCAGGGGAAGGCACAAGCTCACAGATGACCCAGAGAGTAACAGGGAGTTCATGTTGCAGAGGCCAGCACTTAAGTTGGGAGAGGGGAGGAACACTGGACCAGAGTGAGCTCTACCCACCCTCACCACATATTGGCTGCCCACCTTAGGACAGTTCAGTTTTATCTTCTGAGCCTCAGTGTACGCGACTATGAGATAATAAAGCCTTGCCCTGTCTGTCTTATTGAGTTGAGAGTTATACAAGGTAAGGGGGTTAAAGTGCTTTGAAAACTGGGAAATGCTGAACTACTACAAGGGTTCTTTGGTAATGAAGACAGGGTTCTAGGTGTGTGTGAGGGCAGGTGATGCTGGCTGCCTCCACTGACAGACCCCAAGATCTCAGGGGTATATTTCTCCCTCGCCTAGAGTCTGGAGGGAAGAGCAGCTGCTTCATCTTGCAGCCTTGCTGTGCCACCTGTACCATGCAGCCTCCAGGGTTGCTGCCTCACCAGGGAAGAGAAACTGGAGGAGGCTAGCTTTTAACTGCCATGGCCTGGGAGTTACACGTGGCTCTTCCACTCACAGGCTGTTGGCCAGAACCTGAGACACGGTGTCACCTACTGCACAGGGGCTGGGAAGTAGAGGGGACCATGGGGACATCTGGGGAGTGAGCATGCTATGCACTGCAAGGGTCAGTACAGAGGTTAGAAACATGCGGCTGGTGGCCAAGTCCAACTCACTTCTGTGTTTACTTTAAAAAGGCGGGGAGGGGAAGAATTCATTGACAACATTTAGAAATCAGGAGATTTCGTGTGGAAAAAAGAAATCTGATCTGGCATCCCTTGGAAAGTAAGATTTGGCAACCCTGGACTTGCCTGCCCACACAGTGGCATGTGTTTGAACTGAGCAGCTGCCATCTCCTTCCAGGGGGCTCTGGTTGGCCACAGTCCCCACCATTCCATATCACCCCCAATCCTGTGGCTAAGTGTCAATGCCAATGGTTTCCTCATTTTGCTATTCATCTTTTTCTTACGAAAAAGAGGGAAATGAAGCGTCTCTTATGCCTGGATTGCGCTGACCACATCCCTCCTTGCCGGCCTCCTTCCCATAGGCAGTTGCTCATAAACTCTAAGTTCTTGGCTGGGGCAGCTGCTGGAGAGAAAACCTCCAAGGAAACAGGAACTTAACAACTCCGGGCCCTTTTCCAAAAGATGTTCCCCTCAGCTCCCACAATGGTGGGTAGGATGAAGAAGAAACTGCTAGAAAGTTTGAGGTGGGCGGATCTGCAGGAAGGAAGCCAAGGTGCTCCATGCTATGGGCTATCTGGAAGCTGAGGGTGCACTTAAAACAGCCACACAGATGCACTGGGACTGCAGAAAGTAGAGCAGAGACTCTCATGTCCCTGCAGCCAAGGTGATTTTGCTTATATTTGCTTTTTGTAGTTTGTATCATGAAGACAATAGGATTTTTCTTTTTCCAACTATGAAATTGTGTCATTACTGATCTACTTCTTCAGACTCCACTCACAGTCTCCCATTCTCCTCCTTGCTGCCTCTTCCAGGAAAAAAGCTGGAGGTAATAAGAGCAAAGATTCAAACCCCAGGTCTGTCACTCTCTAGTCATGACCTTGGGCATGTTGCTCAACTTCTCTGAGCCTCACTTTCCTCTTCTGTAAGACAGGATTGATAAGTGAGCTTACCGCCACATGGGGTGGTTGTGAGGATGAAATGCAAGGAGAGTTGATTATGGTCCGTGCTCAACAGAGTGAGTAATAGTGAATGCTAAGTAAGTGGCAATTTTTTAAAATCTCATTATAAAGATAATTCAAGTCGTTGTTTCTGAATATTTACTATATACTTAGCATTATTCAACGGGTTTCTAAAGATGAGTAAAACACAGCCTCTTCCCTACCCAGACAATATATGAAAGTGCTTCATGAACCGTGAAGAGAAGGGAGGAGGTATCATGGTTGGTATTATTACTACTTTTGCTGTGGTTACCACCTCATGGGAGTTGACACAGAGGCCTGTGGGGTTTGGCGGGGTGGTGGCTGTGCATGGGTGCAGGAAAGGTTGCCTGCACAAGGTTTGTGTATGGACATGCTTGGGCTGTTCCAGGACCTCATATGGCCTTGAGCAGCAGTGCGGTTTCGCTTTAGCCATAAGGAGAAGACTCAGTCCCGTAGTGAGGCCCTTCGCTGCTGACTAGGGATTAAGTCTGAGCGTTGGAGAATTCTAATGCAGGAACTGAGTTTGAGGAAGGGCAGACAGCTATGATCTTGGAGATTTCACAAGAGGCTTATGGGGAAGGCAAGGGAATAAACACTTATCCACTGCCTTCCACTCCCTGGCACCTTGCAAGTGCTGCAGATCCTCACAGTCTGGGGAGCTGCTGCCTCTACCTTACCAGTGGAGAACCTGGGGCTAAGGGAGGGTGGGCAGCCTGGCCATAGTTGCACAGTGACCCTGCCTCAACACTGACCCCAGGCTACTCCCTCCTTGCCTCTCCTTGGACTCTCGATTAAGATGTAGAACACTGTGTTGTTTTGAGTGGTGTCCTTTCACACATCTTCCCTGAACCTCCTTTTTCTCATCTCTGGTAGAAGTGGTAGTGATGGCAGTATGATAATCATCAGTAGTAATGGTTAATATTTATGAGTGCTTCCTTTGTGCTTCACCTGCCTGCTCCATTTAGGCTTTGAACAGCCGCATGAGATGGGGGCTATCATGATCTCCATTTTAGAGATGAGGAAACTGAGGCATGGAGGGATTCAATAATTTGCTCAAGGACCCTCCGCTGGGAAGCAGAAGATTGGGATTAACTTCCAGCATTGGGGACCATGCAGTCCATGTCCTGGATAGGCTACTGTCATACCTGTCATCTGCAATGTGGGGACTATGGCGATTTTCTTATGGACCGGTTATAAAGAGGTATTTAATGAGATAGCACATAGTAGGTGCTCAATGATTATTGGTTGCAGCTCTTTCTAAGTGGTACTTTTAAGGGAAATGCTGAAACCAGATGAGCCAATTAAGTATTTTCCTGAAGACTGGGTTTCTCCTCCATGTGTCCTGTGCCCAAGGCCAGCATTAGTATCTTGGATGAGATGCGGTTTGCTGGAGCTGTAAGAATGCTTAGAAATGGTTTGGTCTACCTCTGCCCTTATTTTATGGATGAAGAAACTGAGGCTCAGAGAGTGGAAGGGCCTTGCCCGAGGTCACATAGTGAATAAATGTTAGGCCAGGAGTGAGAGCCTGGTCCCCAGTTTCCCAGCTCATTATGAATGATGAGGTTCTTTGGGGTAACATCTGGCAGTTTAGAGAAACCCGAAGCCCGTGGATTGATAGGTAAGCTTTTCAGGGGAGGATCTGGCACTTTTGTTCCTGTTTATGACTTGCTTCACTTTGGAGATGAGCCCAGCATCCAAAGATTTTTTGGGGTTCTGTACAAAAACAGCAAAAAATAAAACATCAGGTCATTTGAAACTTCCCATGTGGGCAGACGTCACCCCTGCCCCTGGCCTGTGGGACCCTAGCCAGATCCTTTTTCACAAGGCTGTTCGAGTAGGAAGAAACCCATCTCCCAGCTATTGTCCAGCTGCAACTGGCTTTGTGTTCCCTCTTCATCTCTTCCCTGAAGTTCCAGCTTGCTGTCCATACTCAAGCCTCAGCACAAATTTCCATTTATAATAAATGTTCGTTAATTCAAGAAAAAGTCCCCAGACCCTTCCTATCTCCAAGGAATATTAAAACAATATCCCCAACTTTAAGTCAATTTAGTGAGCATTTCACCTGTTCAGGGAGGCAGACACTGTAGACCTGGCCTTTCAGCAGTAGACCTGGCCTGCATCTGTGATGTGGGGACTATGGCGATTTTCTAAGTGAGGATTTGGGATCAGGTCACAAATAAGTTGATCCCAAATGGGGCTATAACAACACCAGAGGTGAAGTCCCAGAAGCGCTGGCATTAGCATCTCCTTGCCGGGACAACATCCATACATGTTCTTCTCCACAAACCCCCTTGGGCACCTCCCAGTATGCCTCACAATCTTTTGATGTTAGGCATGTGGGATTTTCCCCGACCCCAGGGTCTGATGAGCAATCTGTATGCTCAGAAGCAGCTATTCTGAGCTGGAGGGAGATTCCCTACACCCCAGCTTCAGTAGGTAGCAAGATGCCTGCCACTAACTGTTGCTTAATAGACATTTGTGGAATCAGTGAATTCCCCCTGTGCTTTGGGCTCCTTGGGAGGTGCCGGGGATACACCAGAGAGACACTGGACAGCCTTGTCCCCGCAGAGCATGCGACCTGCTAAGGTGAGGTTCAGACAAGTAAACAGTTTAACTCTGAGTATTAGCTCTGGCATTAAACAATACAACTTGGGGATTCTCATGGCTGAGAATTGGCTCTAGAATATTAGAATGTAGCCTGTCAGAGTTGGGAGGCATCTTGGTTTTGAAGACCAAATTTATTTCACAAATAAGGCCCAGAGAGGTTGCAAGATTTGTCCAAGGCTACCTACTTGGAAGGAGCCAAGCTGGAATTCAGACCCAGGCTGCCTTCCTTAAGTCCAGTCTTCATCTGTATCTCCAACTTGGAGTTACTGTGCAGATTGAACACAAATGCATTGATCATAGTTCTGAGCTCACAGTAGGTGCTCATTAAGCAGTTTAGCTCCCCATTCCAGTAAAATAGCTGCAGTTTTAGTTCTTCATAGATATTTTCCCTCACTCTAGACACTATTGGAAATTTCAGAAATCTCCTATGGAAAAAAAGGCCTTTCTCAATTGTATATTAAGTCCTGAGAAAACATAGGATTCTAAAGTGCTTGCTTTCTTCAGGAGGAAACTTCCAGACAGTATCTTCTGGATGATACAAAGTTTCACTTTGGATAATTGGAATGGGGATAATTGAAATTAAGTGACCAGAAAGTAGAGACGTCTTTGTGATTTTCCTATGTCTTTGTTTTTTTTCATCAACTGAATCCATCTTGCCCATCCCTGCCACCAGCTCCTTCTCCTGGTCTCCTGGGTCTGAAACCACTCAGCCATGTTGGATACCTCTCATCCAATTATTGACCAAGTCTATTTTTGTTTAAGAAGAAAAACACCAAAAACATCCTGTCCTCTCCATTTTTGTTTCCCACGCACATATTCAAGAAACATTGAACCTTCAGTAGCTCGCTAGTACCTCCAGAATGAAAATTGCCCTTAGAATTTCCCATTTGTACAAACATTGCAGACATGCAGAATGATACAACTGAAATGCTTTATATTCTATGAAACAATAATTTCACATAAATTCAAAATTGTAAATTCTATCTTAGGCCAAAGCATGTACAACAATGTTAGGGTTTTGTGATATTTTTCTAGTATCTCTGTGCATACTTGTTGAAGCCAAAAAACAAAAAACAAAAAAAAACCCTTTTCATTACTGTGTGTCCTTCTCTTGTGGTTTTGGTAAGCCTTAATCCAATCCAGGGATTGGCCAACTGTGGTTTTAGGGCCAAATCCAGTCTGCTGCCTGCTTTTGTAAATAAAGTTTTAATGGAACACAGCCACATCCATTCACCCATATATTATCCCTGGATGTTTTTGTGCTTCTATGGAAGCAATGTGGAGTCACTGCAATAGAGACTATATGACCCATAAAACCTAATATATCCATGACCTGGCCCTTTATAGAAAAAATTTGTGGACTGATGGTCTAATTTATTAAAATAATTTATGCAAACAAATTCCCACTTAACAAGAAGCTAATATGTAAATTGCTATCACCCGAAGTAAGAGCTATTTCAAATATTAAAAAGCAACATGATGGTTTTCAGTAGAGAGCTTTTCTAAAGGATCCTTAAAAATTTCACTCCAGCCTTCCAGCTCCAAATAGGATATTTCCCACGTCCACATGTTCACTTGCTAGAGAGGTTGCTCATTCACTCGCTCATTCATTCACTCACCCAGCAAGTGTTTACTGTGTACCTGCTACGCCAGGCACCAGGCTGGGGATTCTTTTCAATGGCAAGTGAACCAGACCATGGGGCTTACCATGGGGTAGAAAGATGGAAAATAAACAAGCAACATAAGTATAGTGAGGGGGAGCACAGGGCTGGGAGAGGGAAGCATGAAGGCAGGTGACCTCCTCAGAGAGGTCAGGGATGGCCTCTGTGATGGGAAGGATGGGATGGGGCCAGCGAGTGGCACATGTGAAGTCTCAAGTGGAAAGGACTTGGTGAACTTGTGTGGCAAAGTAAAGGCAGTGATTGAGAAAGATGGTGGCATGAGATCAGAAGGGAAGCGGCGGGAGTCAGGCATCATAGAATTTTTTCTAAGTGTGTTGGAGAACCACTACAGGTTTTCTAGCAGGGATAGCATGGTCTGTTTTCATCCCTGCAAGCTGGCTGTGGCTGCTTGGTGTGAATGGACTGGTGGGGAGTGGGGGGGCTGTGGCAGGGAGCCCTGTTAGCATAGGACCAGGGAGGAGGTGGCAGGAGAATGGAGAGAGGTGGTCAGATCAGAGATACCTCTCGGGGTTTCATCCTTGTTCTGCAGGGCCTGGTTCCATATAAGATTTTGAGACCTTGCTGTCCTTTGCCTTTTGAACAGGGGTGGTTGACCCGGCCTTTGGCCTGGACACTGCCCTCTGCAGACAGCCACCCCTGCCCAGCGGACAGTCAGAGTGTCCCCCCACGCTGCCCCTACACCCTCCCCAGCTGGCTTCTGTTCCTTGCTCTCCCTACTGCCTGGTTCCTTCTTCTGTCCTTCTCTTGGTGGATGATTTATGGATTTTTCCCCCTCATTTCCTGGTCTCCAAGAGCAGTGGCTGGGAGGGGAGGGTGCTGCAGAAACAATTCTGGTCCCTTCCCCGCCTCCTCCTATTGCCACTTTAAAGGAAGCTGCAGGATTAGCTGGGATTTTAAGAAGAATCATGCCTTTTCACTGCTTTGGGGCTCTGTTTTTATTCTTTTCAAAGCTCTAGGACACTGAGGCAAGGAAAAAAAAAAACCACACACACAGACAGACAGACACACTCACACAGAAACAGCTGCAAAGAGCCTTGAATTGATTTTTTTCTTTCCCTTCCTTCATTCACCCACAAGTAGAGGAATTGGAGATGGCACAGGACTCTTAAGCAGATCGTGTTTTCTGGAGGATGGTCATTGCAAGGCCAAGGCCTGAGTGGCACCTTCTTCCCTCCAGGCCCTGCTCCAAGGCCTTAACTCATTCAGTGCTCACAACAACCCTATGCGGAAGGTGCGAGGATCGTCCCCATTTCACAGATGAGAAAACAAATGTGCATGGTGCGTAAGCCTTAAGATCATGGGGGGATGCTGTCAGAGCCCATCAGGGTCGGGGAGGAGCTGGGAGGGGCCCTTGGCCACTGGGCAGGAGGCAGTTTTTGCAGGTGAGGGCACCTGCTGCTTACCATAGGGTAAGCCAGCAGGTCTTGGATCTGCAGATGGAGGCATTTCTCAGAGGGGCTGCAGGAGGCTCCTCCCCTCCCCCACTGCCACCAAGGTGGGCTGGAGCACCAGCAGGGAGAGCCATCAGGAGCCCCACATAGAAAACTTATTCTACAGGAGCACCCTATAAAGTGTCTAATGGCTCAATGAGGCATAAAGCAGGAGTAGAGGGGGGCTGGGGAAATAAAAGGAAGGGATGTGTGAAAGAGCAGAGGACAGGCCCAGGAAAGGAACTGGGCAGCACTGTCTCTGGGCCCTCAAGTGGCCTTTGTTGCAGTTTCAAGCAAGAGGAGAGCTGCCTTGGTGGCAGGACTCTCCCAGCGGCCGGGGTCGATGTCTGCATTCAGAGAGGAAACTAGAACGTTCATGAGATGCATGCAGAACGCCTGGGCGGCCAAACAGGAGAGCCCCTGCCCCAGGGCCCTGAACCTGAGGACACCGAAGCCACCATGCCTTTGGGAGCACTTCTCACACCACTGTGGCTTGGGGAGAGCAGTAGATTGTGACTTTAAGTCAAAAGAGTTCAGCATCTTGATTCAGCCCTTTCTCTGGCCTTGAATGACAGGGCTTCACCTTTAGCGGGAACCCTGGCAGCAAGGAAGCTTGGAAAGGAGGGAAGTTTTGCGACTTGGTAATACCGTCTTTATTAAAGCACAAAGGCCCCCCAAAGTCCCAGTGATTGCTGGGTGGGAGGGGGTTCTGTGGCTGGTGGCCTGGAGAAGGCCAGGAGTCCCAGTGGCGGGGGCTGGCAGTGGTGCTGCAGTTAACCCTTACCAAGCCCCTCCTGGCACTTGGCGCCTGTGCAGCACTGTCCCCGTGCACATGGGTCTCCCTGGGAAACGGGAAGCCACCCTCCTGTTTGGCAGGCACCAAATAATCAAAGTGGCTTTGCTCTCAGTGCAGGATGAGGCACAGTGCTTTGGAGAACTAAGCCAGAAATGAGTGGGGAATTTATTTTGTATCTACTGAATATTAGCTCTGTGCTAGGTGCTATGGGGAATGGTAAAAGAATGATTAGCTCTCAAGAATTGGGGAAATAAGATAAGATGAGGCACGGATGGTGGCCAAGGGGAGTGGAATGACCAGGAGCTGGGAGTCAGGAGCCCTGCCCCGCCACTTGCCAACTGTGTGAGTTAGCGTGGGCCATCCAGGGCTGCTTCACCTCTCTGGGCCTCAGTTTTCCCTTCTGTCAGGGTTAAAGCATGACACATGCAGTGACAGTGGAGTGTTGTTACTTGTGAAAGAACGAGCCCAGGCTGGGATGATTGAGTCGGGTGAGCCTGGCAGCCAGGGTGGGCTGCAGTGGAGAAAGGTGCCCCGGGGCCAGCATGTCTGGGCAGCTCCAGGCAGGGGGACCTGTGAGCTGCCTTGGACAGATGTGGCAGGAACAGTGATGAGCAAAAGCTCAAAGGGCCATTTGAGGTAGCAGAGAGAGATGACATGAGCCTGGGACTGGATGGCTAAGCCTCAGCTGGCATGCTGCAGGGGCACCCCGCTTGCTGTCGCCTGCGGGCAATGGCCCACTCACCCCAGTGCAGTCGGGATTGATGTGGAGCTGGGTTCCCCTCCAGAGAACCTGCCAAGGCCGCCCCTCCCCTCCATCCCTGTTGCTACCTATGTCAGTTGGCATCCAACCAGAGAAGCAAAACCAGTAGGAGATATAGAGGAAGAGCTCGAGTGGAGGAATTGGTGACTGTGGGGGCAGGCCATCGGAAGGGGCAGGCTGGGACTCTCTACACAGCTGAAGCTGCTATTCACAGGCAGAACTTCTTCCTCATTGGGGGAGTCTCAGCTCTGCTCTGTAGACCTTTCATCTGAGTGACTGAGGCCCATCCCAGTTATTCCACATAATCTCCTGAACATAAAGTCACCTGACCATGGATGTGAATCACATCTATGAAATACCTTCACAGCAACACCTTGATTCATGTTTGATGGATGACTGGGGACCATAGCCTTAGCCACCTTGCACGTGATAGAGCCAGCACAGCACCTTCATGCAGGCATGCCCTGCCTCACACCTGGATGGTAGCACCAGTGGTCCACCCTACTGTGCACCCTGCCAGGGCCCTGGCTTTCTTGTGTACCATGGCCAGACTCAGCTTCCTTCTGTACGACTTTCATTGTGTAGCTCTCTCCTCAGAACCCGACAGTAACTCCCCATCACCTGTGGCACTGACACTGATTTTTAAAAATTGTCCAAACAATATTTTTAACAAGCTATTTCTAAGCAAAAGAATAGTCTCACGTTTGTAATCCCAACACTTTGGGAGACTGAGGCAGGCGAATCACCTAAGGTTAGGAGTTCAAGACCAGCCTGGCCAACATGGTGAAGCCCCGTCTCTACTAAAAATACAAAAAATTAGCCAGGCATGGTGGTGCATGCCTGTAATCCCAGCTACTTGGGAGGCTGAGGCAGGAGAACCGCTTGAACCTAGGAGGCGGAGGTTGCAGTGAGCCGAGATCGCGCCACTGCACTCCAGCCTGGGCAACAAGAGTGAAACTCCATCTCAAAACACAACAAAACAAAAAGAATAGTCTCCTCCAATACCACCAGCATACATTCTCTAGTTGTTTATGTGTTGCCCTCTAATCCTTAACATGTGTAATCAGAGCTAACACTGCTAGAGGCTTGGCCACAGGCAGGTGTTGTGCTAAGCACGATGCAGCATCCTCTCTGTTAATTTTCCTAGCAGCCTTCCAGGGTCTCATGCTGTTATCCCCCTCCCGCCTTTTATAAGGCAGAGAGAGACTAAGGAAGCCATTCGAGGTCTCAGAGACAGTAAGTAATAGAGCCAAGATGCGGATGCAGATCTGTCTGGTTCCAGAGTCCTTGCCTTAAT
Source organism: Pongo pygmaeus (assembly GCF_028885625.2). Classification (NCBI taxonomy): domain Eukaryota; kingdom Metazoa; phylum Chordata; class Mammalia; order Primates; family Hominidae; genus Pongo; species Pongo pygmaeus. The sequence continues at coordinate 67,031,866 of NC_085930.1, read as the reverse complement.
ATCACTCCTGAGCCCAGCATTCAAGGTCCTTCTCTGTGTCAGTCCAGTCTTCCTACCTCTTGTAACGTAGACTTAGTATATTTATAACTTTACTGTATGTTTATACACGTTTGTCCCGTTGTAAAATAAGCTCCCGAAGGACAGACTGCCTGGTGCTGAATCAGGTGCCTAACTAAAAAATGGTGAATAGGTGAATAGATGGATGGGTGCGTAGATGGATGGGTGAATGGGTGGGTAAGTAGATGGATGGATGGGTGGGCGAGTAGGCGGGTAGGTAGATAGGTAGGGAATGGGGAGATGGGTAGGGGGCCAGTGAATAGCTATGTGGTTGGATAGACAGAGGGCTAATCAGCAAATTCAGTCCTCTAACTTTACTGATGAGGCTGTGATATACTTGAGAACACACAGGTGACAATTAGCTAAGTAAAATATCTCCTGTTGACACAAGCACCCTGTGGAGTAGATACTAATCACCGCATTTTGCAGATATGAAAAACTGAGGCTCTAAAGGTTTAAGTAATGGGCTTGAGATCAATTTTTAGTGGCAGAACTATGACAATGAATCCAGAGCAACTTTCTGCCTCTAGAATACTGTACAGACCTAGATTCTTCATCCCTTACTTCTTCATCCCTTTTGTTTCTGCCACACCCTGCTGTCTTCTACTCCTGCAGGAAGCCTTCCCTGACTTCTCCCACCCTCATCCTTCTTGGCCATCTCCTCACTCCTGCCATAGCTCTTAGCAGCAGCAGCATCCAGCTAAGCATCCCTGTTTGCCTCTTGTGTCTCTGTCAAGCTTGTGGGTCCAGAGAGATTTCTTACTCCGTGAGACAAATATTAAGCCTGTCCTGTGTACCATGTCCTGTGCCAGGCACTGCAGATATCAACTCTAAACAAGATTACAGGCTGGAGTGCAAGTCAGACTAGTAAACAGACAGTTACAAAATCTCCCTGTGGTAAAGATAAACGTACCCTGGGGAGCCAGTGGCATTAAGCTGAGGGGTGAAATGTGGATAGTTGTTAATTTCCCAGAAGCAGGAGAAATAGGGGATTCCAAGGTAAAGAAACCGTGTATACAATAACCAGAAAGCTAACCTCCTTCCCTTTTCCTTCTTTCCTCTCTTCGGTTTTCCTTCCTCTTTGCCTATGTTGATTGGGAACCCATTGCATGCCAGGGACTCTTAGAGCATGTATTTTTTTATTCCTAGTGTGAGCCACATGGGGTGTGCTATGAGTGGTCACTTGTTGATTGATTCCATCAGCCAGCAAGTCTGTGATGCCTGTCATGTGCTAGGACCCATTTGATTGATTGGGGTGAAAATGCTAGCATTTCGTGGCAGTCACTCAACCAGTTGCTCTTCTCCCCCACCCCTGGCGGTGGCTAAGGAAAGAGCAGAGGGAAAACTTCTCTTGGGGAAGAGGAGTGACAATCGGGAAAGGATTGATAGAAATTGTGTGTGATTCTGAGTGTGCAGCTCTAGGTGCGAGACCCTTGTCTGATAACCAGGAGCAAATGGAGGGAGACTGCAGGTTGAGAGGGAAGCAGGGAAATGATGGGAAGAGCGAGTCCCAAAAGCAGTGGAGTCAGACAGACCCAGGTCCTTCCTGCTGAGCTGAGGCACATCGTTTGCAGAGCACCTACCACATGCTGGACTTTGGCCTGGGCCCTCCACTTTCATGATTTAACTTAACCTTCACAACAGACTGTCAGGCGAGTGTTGGCAAATCCACTTTACAAATGAAGATATTGAGGTCCAAAGAGGTAAGTGATGTGCACAGGGTCACACAGCTGGTGGAGGAGTCAGGATTTAAACCCAGGTCTACCAAGGTGGAACCCAAAACCGGTGCTTTTCCCCCTGGTACCCACAGAGTCTTCAACAAGCATTGGCCCTCCCTCCTTGCCTTGGCAAACATTCACCCACCCACCAGACCAAGCGCTTATGATGTGCCGGGTACCCGTGGTGGGCTGGGTCATTTGAAAATGGGTGGGTGGAAGAGAGCAGAGCCCATGGGCTCCACCACCTCTGGAACCAGGCAGGCCCCGGTCTGAATGGTTGCTGTGTCTCCACGGTGACCTTAGGCACAGGCCTTCTTTTCCTCTGAGCTGTTTCCTCAGCTTTACCTGGGGACACTGAGAAACCCCCCCCTCACGGGTTGTTATAAGGCTCAAGTGAGGCAATGTGTGGAAATACTCCCCCATGCTTGCATTGCAGGGAACACCCCAATGTTAGTCTCATCATTATTGCTTGTAGTTTTTACAAATCCATGCTCCAACTTCAAAGTGCTCTCTATTTAGTGGGGAAGTAAGATTGGATTCATTCACCTGAAGATAATCAACATGATTCTGGAGTAAGTGTTGTCAAATCCTGGCACAGTCTGTGTAGGTACCGAGTTTGGATAAGGAGGTTATAGTGGCCCGGGGTGGTCTGGAAAGGCCTCCTGGAAGAGGTGTGATTTCAGCATCACTTTGAGCAAGGGGAGGGGCTAGAACTGGACCTCACATTGGAGGAGGGGTGTGGAAAGGGAGAGCCAAGGATGGCTATAGGGGTTGGGAAGCCATAGGCTGGGCCAGACTTCAGAGTAGGGGAAGCACAATTATCAGAGGAAGGTCCCATGGGCAGTGGGGAGCCATTGATGTTCCTGAGTAGGGGGTGTATTTTGGGAAAGTGGAGGTGGCACCAACAAGCCTCACATTGTGCTCTATGCTGGGTAGCAGCTGTCTTCTTTCCTGTTTGACAACCCCTGATGTGTAATGAACTAGAACCCCCAGTGAGAACATTGGAGCAGACGATAATTCACTCGGCTGAAGCCAGAGAAGAGCCTTATCCTGAATCACAATTAAGTTGTGTCATAATTGTGATTGGCTCAGTATATTGATAATAGTACCAACACCCAGGAAACAAATGCTTACTCTATGCCATCCTTGGTGCCAGGGCTTTTACAAGCCACTCACAGACCCTGCACCCCTTGTTTGTGACAAGGATTTTGTAACATGGCTTTTGTCACCCTGAAATGCAACTCATAAATAATCTGCCTGCACAGATAAGTTCAAGAAAATTGATATGATGCCCTAGCTATATTATAAAGGAAAACCAAAAAGAGAGCAAATTATAAATAAAACAGCATGTATTTCAATATGTAAATGCTCGAGCACACAAGAAAACATAATGAAGTAGTCAGGTGCTGGCACCAGCTTGTAAGAAATACATATGGATGTGAGACAAGAGAGCCGATGCACCACTGAATATTGTCCATACTTTTTCTCCATGTTTTACATCTTTAAATAAGAACTAGCCACATATGTTATTATAGAATCACCACAAATGCAATAGCTGGAATAGTGACTAATACAAGGGTGGTTGTGTCAATCACTCACATTCTATGGACAGTACAGCCATTAGTGACATGATTTTCTGAAATGATGAACAATGCTTGGTAAAGTACTGAATTAAAGAGACAGCCTTTCCTCAATTTACATGGTAATTGCATTTCTGGAAAATTCAGTCTATATTAAAATGAGGTTAAAAAAATCTTCGAGGATATATGTAAAACAGAGTTAGCTTCTCACTCAAATAATTATAAACAGCTCCCCCCCATCCCACAGGAAGTGGAACATGCAGAAATCTTGAGAAGTAGGAGAGTTTTTTGCTGTGTGAGGATGGTCCCACACACTGTAGGATTCCTAGCATCTCTAGTTATTGGCCATCAAATGCATCACCTCCATCTTTATGATGACTCGAAATGCCTCTACATGTCTCCAGGTTGCCCCTTAGAGGATGTACTGCTCTTGTTGCAATCAGTAACTTATGTTATGTCATTTAATCTTCACAATAATTCTTTGAAGTAGGTATTTTTGTTTCCAGTTTATAGGTGGGCACACTGAGAATTAGCGAGGTACAGTAACCTGCTCAAGGTCACAGAGCTGGGACTGGAAGCCCCTCTGTTTTTCTGTCTCACTATGGCATTTAATACTGAGTTATTGTTTTACGGAGCTATGTGCCTTCAAATTAATTCAACATGCATTTATTAAACACCTACTGGGTTTTAGGTATTCTGGTAAGTCAAGGAGACATAAAGGCAAATATCTAAGACTTGGTCCTGTGCAGCATGTGGGATTGTCCAGAGAGAGAGAGAGAACATGGCTCTGGAAAGGAATGGAACATGTTCTTTATGCCCAGAATGGGCAGCCCTCGAGGGTGTATGAAGAGAAACAGGCTGGATTGGTAGGTAGAGATCAGTTTATGAAGGGCTTGTAGACAAGCCTAGTAAGAAATTGAGAGCAATGGAGAGGCACCAAAAGGCTTAAAGCCAGGGGATTCTATGACCAAGCTTTATAAAAAGGCCACCATAAAATGTGGCATGTGGAATGAATAGGAGGGGGCTGAGACCAGGACACATGCCATTAAGTAGTTTAGGTAGGAGATAGTGACAACTTTGAGGTAGAGAGAGAGGAAGAATTTGTGAAATAAGCAAGAGTATGAGTCAGCCCTCTGTGACCCAATGTAGAGGGTAAAGGAGACACAGCAGCCCAAGATGAAGCCCAGCTTTCTGGCTTGAGTGCCCAGTGCTCAGTGGTGCTGGTAGGCGAAATGGAGAAATATGGTAGGAGGCAGTGTTTTGGCTGGAGTTGAGGGAGACCATTCTTTGGGGACCCATTAAGTCTGCAATGTCTGTGACTCTGCAAGTAGAGATGTTTGGGTAGCAGACAAGTATGTCTGAGCTCAGGTGAGAGATGTGTGCAGTGGAATCGTTAGCATATATGTTAGGATTTCTTTACCTGGAGCCTGTGGATGTTTCAAGGTATCCATGAACCCCTTGGAATTGTATAAAAATTCTGAGATTGTGTGATATGTAGTTTTTTCTGTACATATTTTTTCTGTATTTTTTCTGTACTTTTTTTCACTGTAGATATCGTCTTATTTTTAAGGGACCTGTGTCTTCCCAAAATGAGAAACCTCTAATATGCCATATTTTGTCTAATCTAAGTTACATCATTATTTTATGTACCAGAAGGTACATAATGCTTTCAATTAAGAACATTTACCAGAAGTAAAAACACTTCCAATTAATCTACTATCCACTGCTTTAACATTATTCCTGTGTGACACATGGAATAGTCACACCAGACTCCATTGTTGCTTTGAAGTTTCTTCCAAAGGAATTGGCAGATTCTTCTGATCTCAGGTGTGTTTTCTGGGGTATTTTTTGGCAATCAGTTTGTGTGTATTGTGGTAACAGAATGTAACATAGCTTCATTTACTTGGGGATATCTTCTTTTCTTGGATCCATAAAGTAATTGGCTGTTTCTTTGCAAGAAAATATGGAAGCATAATCATCTCACCAATGATTTCTATTTTCTTTACAGTATCAAAATTTATCCCTATTTCTGTGCCTTTCTGCAGAGACATAGTGTAATCTTTTTTTTTTTTTTTTTTTTTTTTTAATTTCTGAAGTATTTATTGATCATTCTTGGGTGTTTCTCGGAGAGGGGGATATGGCAGGGTCATAGGATAATAGTGGAGAGAAGGTCAGGAGATAAACACATGAACAAAGGTCTCTGGTTTTCCTAGGCAGAGGACCCTGCGGCCTTCTGCAGTGTTTGTGCCCCTGAGTACTTGAGATTAGGGAGTGGTGATGACTCTTAAAGAGCATGCTGCCTTCAAGCATCTGTTTAACAAAGCACATCTTGCACCACCCTTAATCCATTTAACCCTGAGTTGACACAGCACATGTTTCAGAGAGCAGGGGGCTGGGGGAAAGGCCATAGATCAACAGCATCCCAAGGCAGAAGAATTTCTCCTAGTCAGAACAAAATGGAGTCTCCTATGCCCACCCCTTTCTACACAGACACAGCAACAATCTGATCTCTCCTTCCTTTCCCCACACTTCCTCCCCTTCTCTCCAACAAAACCGCCATCGTCCTCATGGCCCGCTCCCGATGGCCGCCGTCTCTTCGGAGCTGTTGGGTACACCTCCCAGACAGGGCAGCCGGGCAGAGGCGCTCCTCACCTCCCAGACAGAGCGGCTGGGCAGAGGCGCCCCTCGCTTCCCAGACGGGGCCGCCCGGGCAGAGGCGCTCCTCTCCTCCCAGACGGGGCGGCCGGGCAGAGGCGCTCCTCACTTCCCCGACGGGGCGGCCGAGCAGAGGCGCTCCTCACTTCCCAGAGGGGGCGGCCGAGCAGAGGCGCTCCTCACTTCCCAGAGGGGGCGGCCGGGCAGAGGCGCTCCTCACTTCCCAGACGGGGCGGCCGGGCAGAGACGCTCCTCACTTCCTCCCAGATGGGGTGGCGGCCAGGCAGAGGCGCTCCTCACCTCCTAGACGGGGCGACCAGGCAGAGGCGCTCCTCACTTCCCAGATGGTGTGGCGGCTGGGCAGAGGTGCTCCTCCCTTCCCAGATGGGGCAGCCAGGCAGAGGCGCTCCTCACTTCCCAGACGGTGTGGCGGCCGGGCAGAGGTGCTCCTCCCTTCCCAGATGGGGCAGCCAGGCAGAGGCGCTCCTCACTTCCCAGACGGTGTGGCGGCCGGGCAGAGGTGCTCCTCCCTTCCCAGATGGGGCAGCCAGGCAGAGGCGCTCCTCACTTCCTCCCAGACGGGGTGGCGGCCAGGCAGAGGCGCTCCTCACTTCCCAGAGGGGGCGGCCGGGCAGAGGTGCTCCTCACTTCCTCCCAGACGGGGTGGCAGCCGGGCAGAGGCACTCCTCACCTCCCAGACGGGGCGGCCGGGCAGAGGTGCTCCTCATCTCCCAGACGGGGCGGCCGGGCAGAGGTGCTCCTCATCTCCCAGACGGGGCAGCCGGGCAGAGGTGCTCCTCACTTCCTCCCAGACGGGGTGACGGCCGGGCAGAGGCACTCCTCACCTCCCAGACGGGGCGGCCGGGCAGAGGCGCTCCTCACCTCCCAGACGGAGTGGTCAGGCAGAGGCGCTCCTCACTTCCCATATGGGGTGGCGGCCGGGCAGAGGCGCTCCTCACTTCCCAGATGGGGCAGCCGGGCAGAGGTGCTCCTCACTTCCTCCCAGACGGGGTGGCAGCCGGGCAGAGGCGCTCCTCACCTCCCAGACGGGGTGGCCGGGCAGAGGCGCTCCTCCCTTCCCAGACGGAGTGGCCAGGCAGAGGCGCTCCTCACCTCCCAGACGGGGCGGCCGGGCAGAGGCACTCCTCACCTCCCAGAGTGGGCGGCCGGGCAGAGGCGCTCCTCACTTCCCAGAGTGGGCGGCCGGGCAGAGGCGCTCCTCACTTCCCAGAGTGGGCGGCCGGGCAGAGGCGCTCCTCACTTCCCATAGGGGGTGGCAGCCGGGCAGAGGCGCTCCTCACTTCCCAGATGGGGCAGCTGGGCAGAGGTGCTCCTCACTTCCTCCCAGACGGGGTGGCGGCCAGGCAGAGGCGCTCCTCACTTCCTCCCAGACGGGGTGGCGGCCAGGCAGAGGCGCTCCTCACCTCCCCGACGGGGCGGCCGGGCAGAGGCACTCCTCACCTCCCAGAGTGGGCGGCCGGGCAGAGGCGCTCCTCACTTCCCAGAGTGGGCGGCCGGGCAGAGGCGCTCCTCACTTCCCAGAGTGGGCGGCCGGGCAGAGGCGCTCCTCACTTCCCATAGGGGGTGGCAGCCGGGCAGAGGCGCTCCTCACTTCCCAGATGGGGCAGCTGGGCAGAGGTGCTCCTCACTTCCTCCCAGACGGGGTGGCGGCCAGGCAGAGGCGCTCCTCACCTCCCAGACGGGGCGGCCGGGCAGAGGCACTCCTCACCTCCCAGACGGGGCGGCTGGGCAGAGGCGCTCCTCACCTCCCAGAAGGGGCGGCTGGGCAGAGGCGCTCCTCACTTCCCATATGGGGTGGCAGCCGGGCAGAGGCGCTCCTCACTTCCCAGACGGGGTGGCGGCCAGGCAGAGGCGCTCCTCACTTCCCAGATAGGGCAACAGGGCAGAGGCGCTCCTCACTTCCTCCCAGACGGGGCGGCCGGGCAGAGGTGCTCCTCATCTCCCAGACGGGGCAGCCGGGCAGAGGCGCTCCTCACTTCCTCCCAGACGGGGTGGCAGCCGGGCAGAGGCGCTCCTCACATCCCAGATGATGGGCGGCCGGGCAGAGGCGCTCCTCACTTCCCAGATAGGGCGGCCGGGCAGAGGGGCTCCTCACATCCCAGACGATGGGCGGCCAGGCAGAGACGCTCCTCACTTCCCAGACGGGGTGGCGGTGGGGCAGAGGCTGCAATCTTAGCACTTCAAGAGGCCAAGGCAGGAGGCTGGTAGGTGGAGGTTGCAGAGAGCCGAGATCACACCACTGCACTCCAGCCTGAGCACCATTGAGCACTGAGTTAGCGAGACTCCGTCTGCAATCCCAGCACCTCGGGAGGCCGCGGCAGGCAGATCACTCGAGGCCAGGAGCTGGAGACCAGCCCGGTCAACACGGCGAAACCCCGTCTCCACCAAAAACACAAAAACCATTCAGGCGTGGCGGCGCGCGCCCGCAATCCCAGGCACTCGGCAGGCCAAGGCAGGAGAGTCACAGGAGCCCGAGGCAGGGAGGTTGCAGCAAGCCGAGATCCCGGCAGCACAGTCCAGCTTCGGCAACAGAGGGAGACCGAAAAAAGAAGGAGAGGGAGACCGAAAAAAGAGGGAGAGGGAGAGGGAGAGGGAGAGGGAGAGGGAGAGGGAGAGGGAGAGGGAGAGGGAGAGGGAGAGGGAGAGGGAGAGGGAGAGGGAGAGGGAGAGGGAGAGGGAGAGGGAGAGGGAGAGGGAGAGGGAGAGGGAGAGGGAGAGGGAGAGGGAGAGGGAGAGGGAGAGGGAGAGGGAGAGGGAGAGGGAGAGGGAGAGGGAGAGGGAGAGGGAGAGGGAGAGGGAGAGGGAGAGGGAGCTGTAATCTTTTTAAAAGACATTCTAAATCTCACACAGCAATTGACTAAATTAATTTAAAATATTTTATCCAACAAAACCCTTAGCTCAGCTATAGTGATGAAATAGGAACAGCTATGTCCTTGGTCCCTTCCATTCTGGCAGTGGAAACTACATTGCAGCTGCCATGTGGGAGCCATCCTGATTTCAGAGATAAGGTGAACCATTTTTAAAACATGTATCTTAGAATTGATGGAATTGAAGCTCTGGGAACAAGTGGGACAGCCAGGAAGAGAATGCAAGAGAGAAGAGCACAAGAGTGAAGATGGGACTTGGGGAACACCAACATGTAAGGGGCTGAGAGGAAGAGGAAGCTGAAGGGTTCCCTGAGAAGAAGGGAAAATCCAGACTAATGAGGCTTCAAGGCGGGAGAAGGAGGGCGAGGGTTGTAAGATGTGTGCTGGGCTGGGCATGTCCATTGGAACTGGCCATACTGGGTAACAGCAGCTTCCATGGAGTGCTGGAACTTCCAGGAAGTGGAGCCAGATTATGCATTCCTCCCTGTCAAAAGGTTTATCCTTGAAGAGGGGGAAGCAGGGAGGCTGAAATCAAAGAAGACACATGGAGGTTGTAGCTTGGATGACATCATTATCTAAAAGGGGGACACAGAAGGAGGAACAGATTTGGAGGAGACAGTAATAATTTTGGTGTTGAGTATGTAGAATTGTAGGTCTTCATAGGAAATCCAGGTAGATATATACACAAGAGAGTTGAAAATATGGGTCTTAAATTCAAGAGATACTACTGCGTGAGGAGGATTAAAGAGCATCAGTACATTGGTGGCTCCTAAACCCATAGAAATAGGAAAGAAAACCCAGGAGAGTGTTTAGAGAATAGGATCCAGGTGAGGCCCCACTTCTGGGAAGCAGTTTGGAAATCTGTAGAGAGCAGCTTCCTTTGAGAGCTACCTGTGAGGCAGGACTTGTTCCTATGCCTAACACAGTAGCTGGCAGATAACAGATGCTAATTGAAGTTGATTGATTGATTGGCTATTTGATTAATTGATTGAAAGAATGCATGGAGAGGCCGGGCATGGTGGCTTAAGCCTGTAATCTCAACATTTTGGGAGGCTTGCTTGAGCCCAAGAGTTCAAGACCAGTCTGGGCAACATAGCAAGACCCCATGTCTACAAATAATTTAAAAAATTAGCTGGGCATGGTGGTGAACACCTGTAGTCCTAGCTACTTTGGAGGCTGAGGTGGGAGGATCACTTGAGCCCAGGAAGTCAAGACTGCAGCAAGCCGTGATTACACCATTGCACTCTAGCCTGGGCAATAGAGTGAGACCCTGTCTCAAAAACAAAAACAAACAAACAAACAAAAAGCAGGAAGTAATGAATCTGTGAAAGAGACTTAAAAAAATCATGGAGAAAGGAAGCAGAATACTAGAAAAGTCCAATGAAGGAAAATTTTAAAGCTGCAAAGATAGGAGATGAGCAAGCATGAAGAAGCCATTAGGTTGGACTATTTTAATAGTCCCTGGGGGACCCTGGTGTCCTGTGGGATGGCTGCCAAGTAGAGAAATGAAAGAAAGAGGATAGACAGCTTTCAAGTGAGGCGAGAACAAGAGGTGAGCATTGATTCTTCTTCCAAGAAATGAAGCAGTTTTGAAAGGAGCATGTTGCAACCATCATGGGTGAGCTGGGAGGGATCCATGTTGCTCAGGATCCCTGAGGAAGGGCCCAGGAGAGCCCAGAGTCCTTGGCCAATTGGATGGATGGGAGGAGAGTCTGCCTTTCAGAACAGGGGATGCTTGCAGGAACAAGGCAGCACCTTGCTCTTTCTGGCACCAAATGCAGCCCCTGAGTATCGGATCCCTCCTCTCCACAACTCCATCCCAAGTGTGTTTAAGGGAGTAAGAGGACATGGGGTGGTGCTTCTCATCTGGCAGTGTCCCCCCACTGGCACATCCTTGCCTGGGGAACGTGTGGTTTAATGGTGCCCTTGGTCGCCATGGTGACACCAGCCTTCTAGTCTAAGAGATGGATGGGGTTTAAATCATTATTAGCCAAGGTTCCGAGTATGTTTTCCAGGCAGTAAATAATAACTCCTAATACCAGTGTAAGCTTGGCTGGGCACTGTGTGGAATGTTTTTGTTGCTTGGGCTTGTTTTCATTTTGGGTTTGTTTTCTTTTCATGGTCTTTATGGTAGAGCTATGTAAAAATCAGTAGCATTGACTCCCTAGCTAACCTTAATTCACCATGAAATAGGCTTAAACACTAGACTCCCTCATCCAGTGAATTTTAGATAGCCTGTGGACAGGGATTTAAATTGGGCTCAACCTTCTTAATGAGCATGGTTACTATTTAAGTATCTTGTCACTGTTGCATACAGTGCTTGTGTCTTTCCTTGGAGGTGATTTTTCCCAGCCTGGAGAACTCTGCCTGCTTTGTGTCCTGGGTTCTTCTTGCTTTAAGGACTTTCTTCATGTAGCACATTCTAGATCCGGACTCTGGAGCAATGGGAACATGCTGTGCCTCCTTCAAAGTTCAGCTCCAGGAGGAGCTCTCTGGCACACCACTGCCAGCCAAGCTGCTCACATCACTGTGCATGTGCCTGAGGCCCTCTGCTGCCATTCTATGAACTGTCAGTCATATACATCTGTTCTAGGGTTAGCTCACACACCCTTGAGGGCAGGGACCCAGGTCATTCATCAGCATGCTCTCAGAATCCAGCACAGGGCCTGGCACACTGTGGGCTCAGTGGATGGATATGAATGGAATTCAACTGCGAGTGTTTTACTCTCAGATGGAAAGGCTGAAATGAGAACAGGGACTGTTCACACCAGAGCCTATTGCAGACATATGGGGTTATGTCCTGTTATGTTCTGTTTGTTCTTACCGTGTTATTGAGGTCTGAATTTATTCATTCATCAACTATTTGCAGTCTATGTAGGTCTTCCCAGGAAGTGTTTCAGAGCCTGTAGAGATGAATAAAGCCCTTGCCTTTGAGTAGATAACAAGTAAAGAGAAAGCCAGGTCTGTGAACAGCTGACCGTATTACAAGGCAGAATGAAATAAGGGCTAAGTAGAAGGAGGAAGGGAAGCTACTGTCTCCTGAGGGCTGATTTGTCAGGTCACTGTACCTGGTGCTGTGTAGACATGGGCTCATTTAATCCTTACATCTACCAAGAGAGGTGGGAACTATGGTCTATGATTCACAGATTAAGAGCCTGAGGCTTAAAGGGATTGAGTTCATCTGCTGCATTGCTATCCCCATTTTACGGAAGAGAATATCAAGACCTAGAAAGATAATAGCTTGCCAAAGGTCAGCCACATGCATACAGAGTGCCAGAGGCTGGATGTGAACTTACATTTTCTGAAGCCAAGGTGGCTCCCCGTATCTGTATGCCACATTGCTCAGTGTGTTGCAGGCTGTGACAGGAGTGTTTTGTTCTGCCTGGATGGCCTCCTACTGAGTCCTAGAAGACATGGTCATTGAACTGGTCTTGAAGGTCAGCAAGATTTTCATAGGTAGAGAAGAGGAAAGGACCTTCCTTTGCTCACCTCCACTGTCCCACTCAGGTGAAGGGTGACATGAAAGCAAAGGTTTGTAGGCAGGGAAGTGCCCGGTTTGTTCAGGGGACACAGGAGGACATGGTGTGAGATGAATGTAGTTGGCTCATAGGGGAACTTGAACTCCCGAGGGGTCCGTTCGCGGCTTCGGAGTTGAATGGCTCTGAGCTTGAATCCTGCCTTTATCTAGCTTTGGAATCATAGGTCAAATGCGCAACTTCTGGGTGCTTCAGTGTCCATCTCTGTGAAATGGGAATAATATTTTCTGTCTTCTAGAATTGGATAATGTAAGAATAAGGCACATCAAGGAAATGGTAAATGTCAGTCCTATTATTATTAGCTATCTTCTGATCTTCCATTTCTCCCAAGTGAAGCATTTTTCCCTCTTGAGCCCTCTGTGTCCAACTAGGATGTCTCTCATTACCAAATAATAGAGTCTTGGACTCTCAGGGCTGGAATGAGCCATGGGTGTAGGTGATCTTTATGTTCTCAGCCATCAGTGAGAAGAAAGAGTGACACTATTCCCTAAGCTCTTAGATGTTTGATTTCTTATCCCAGCCCCGATGATGCCTGACAGGAAAACACCCCTCCCTTGTGACCTCTCAGGGTTGGGAGGGGCATTTTCCTGTCAGTATCTGAGAAGTCTCAGCAACTTTCCCCCCATAACTGCGCGTGAGCCCCTAGCAACCATGTACCCCTCACTGGAGAGCCCCCAAGCTCCTTCCTCACCAGGTTCCTGGCATATCCCAAAGGTTGGAGATATTCGTTGACCTTGGCTACTCCTGAAAGCCTGGCATCCCTCTTTACAGGGCAGGCTTCCTCCCTGTTGCGTGTGTCTGTGATGGTGCAGTTGGGTCCCCTGCTTCCCTTCAACTCAGCTTTGATTTCCTTCTATCCTTTTAAATTGGAGTATGATCTTATTTGGTTTCATCCAGATATAATTTTTTCCCTTCCTTCTAGGCACTGTCTGCACCCTGGCCCATCAGCCACCACAGTTAGGACTTCAGAGAGGATCCTCATCCATAGTGGCCGCTCTGGCTGATTCCCTCTGTCCTTCATTTGAGTCTGGCTGCTGCAGCTCCTCCAAACAGCTGTGTATGCTTCTCCTCTGTCCAGAGGTCTTTCTTATCTCTGGGTTCTATTCACTCAGATTTTCCCAGCCAATGGATTATCACCTCTTAACACCAGCCTTCCACTGCTGCCCCTATCTATCAGGGAGAAGATCCATAAGGACTGTCAAGAGCCATTTCCCAGTGCCCCTCACAGCTGAGACAGAGCTGATTCCTGCCTCTTTGTCTGTAGTCTTGAACCCCCAGATATGTTGTTCTCTGCCAGCCAAGGCCACTCGCTCACTGGGTTGGAGAGGCATTGCTTATTGCACAGTGATGGTGAGTAAAGGCAGTCACAATCTTTCTAATTATTGAGCAGTCTTCATGTCAGACGCTTTGCAGAGTGATCTCTAACCAATCCTCATGACATCATTTGAAATAGGCATTATCCTCATTTCACACAGAAGATGGAAGCTTAGGAAGGTCTCATGAACCGCCAAACCTTGTGCTTGATGATGGGGCCCATGCCAAATTTGGCCATCCCATCAGGCCCATTTTAAACTGGCAGAGAAGGCTAAAACTGTGGTGGCCAGGCACGGTGGCTCACACCTGTAATCCCAGCACTTTGGGAGGTCAAGGTGGGCAGATCACAAGGTCAGGAGATCAAGACCATCCCGGCGAACATGGTGAAACCCTGTCTCTACTAAAAATACAAAAAATTAGCTGGGTGTGGTAGCATGCACCTGTAGTCCCAGCTACTTGGGAGGCTGAGGCAGGAGAATCGCTTGAATCCAGGAGGTGGAGGCTGCAGTGAGCTGAGATCACACCACTGCACTCCAGCCTGGCGACAGAGTGAGATTCTATCTCAAAAACAAAAACAAAAACAAAAAACCTTGTGGCTTCCCAAGACATGGTGATATCTTTGGTAAAGCTGTTCTAACTGCTCTTTACACAGACAAAACTTTCTGAAGACTTCCTGATTCCATTTATTGCTGTTCCAGGTTGACTCCAGGTATAGAAGGATGGTCACTCTTAAGGGTCCACCTTCAGCCCCTGGGTTGTCCTCAGAATCTTCTCTTCCTGTCTGAGTAGAAGGAAACAATGTGGATCATTTGGGCTAGTGCCTCCATTTGGTGAAAAACAACAAACTCAGGGCAGCAACAGGACCCACCCAAGATCACAGAGGCAATTGGTGGTTAGATATTTAGCTTCCATGTTTGACTCCTTATAATGGAGACCTCAGAGAACAGAAGCATAAACAAGATAGTTTATTTCTCTCTCCCATAACAGCGTGGGTGTGAGCTGCCTGGTTTCAGGGACCCAGACTCCTTCTGTTCTGTTGCTTTGCTTTCCTTAGGGTGTTGCCCTCATTTACATGGCCTAAGATGGCCCAAGACTGTTTTCATTTCAGCCCATGGGAAAGGCAAGAAAGGAAGGATGGGATACAGCCCTTCCCTTTAAGGACATGACCTGGAAGCTGTACATGGCACCTTCATTTCTATCTTGTTGGCCAGAACATAGATGGCCACGCCCACCTACAAAGGAAGCTGGGAAATGTCTTTATTTGGGGCAGCCATGGGTCCTTTTGAAAATAAGGGGTTTTGTTACTGCAGAAGAGGGAGAATAGAGTCATGGTCTCTGTGCTGTGGTGGGATGAGGACCACCTGCTGGGCTGTTCCCAGCTCCAGTCCTGCCCCTCAACACCTTTCTTCTCTTCCTCCTCAACCCAGCCCAGGGATAGTGCCCTGAAATGTGGATCCCACATGGGTCAGTGTTTAGTTAGATTATTTTAGGCCCCACACATGGGCTAATTTCACAGCTAATGATACACCACTTGCACTTGTACAAAAATTATAACTTTAGCTCTTCATGGAAATACCACTGCATTGTTAAAATACCATTACCCCCTTGAAGAAATGCCACTGTTTTCTTGTGAAAACATGACTCTACCTATTTAGAATTTGGTTGCTTAAAACAGAAAGTTTTCCCCTACATTTACTATTTCTGTTAGAATGTTCTAGAACAACACCTCCAACAGTGGTAAAAATTGTGAGGAGGCCAGAAGTGTCCAGGGTGGCCTTCCTTCTTTAGATATGCATTCTCTTGCATTTTATTCCCAAAGATAAATAGTATCTTTGTGGGAGTTATGCCAGACTGTTAGTTGACTGCTCAAGTGTTCTTTCCTGGGAATGCAGGTAGTGGTCTCTAAAAAACCAAAGGGGAGAAAAATCAGTTAATATTTAAAAGAGTGATTGTCCAGGGATTGGATGTTCAGTGCCATGCTTTCTGGCCATATGGGATGGGCAGATGCACCTGAGAGATAGAGGCGAGACTGGCTGGAAGGGGATGCAGGGGAGAGGCGAGACTGCACAGTGTCCCCCTGGCTGGGAGAGTGGGCGATGGATTATGAGTTGCTGCCAAATGTCAGGCAAGCTGAACACTTGAGGTTAAAAACAGCCAGAGGAGACGACAAGATGGCAGCACCTGGCCACATGTGTGGCAGAGTGCAGCATGTGTGCTGGAGAGAGCAGACTTCTGAGCACTTCCAGCTCTGTGACCTAGAATTCCCTAGGCTTGGAGAGATTTTTGTCTGCCTAGGCTCGGAGGAATTTTTGTCTGCAAAGTGGGGAAAGAACCTACTCAAGTGGTGTGAAAATTAGTTAGAGATACTGTATGAGATATTTCTGGCACCCAGTAGGTGTTCAGTTAATAGCAGCATTTTCCAAGGCTCTGGGTAGCAGGTTCACAGAAGGTTCAACCCAAATCCGTGTCAGGACCCTGGATAGCTCCAAGGAGTCCTGGTCCTTTGTGGCTGAGAGAGCAGGGAAGGATCTCAGAAACCATCCATCTGGTTCTTTCCCACAAATCCAGAAAGAGTTCTTTCCACTGGTGGTCCACGGGATGATTTCGGTGATAATCCATGAACCCAGACTGCAGAGCATCCAATTACGAAGTGAGACAGCTCTTCCCTTTTCATGTCCCTTAAGGTGAAAGGTATGCTGAGGTGCTGGTTTATCTTTAGCACCTCTCTATAACTTGCTTCTTCTGCTTTTGAACAAAGACAGAACACAGCTCAGACTCAGAGCCTTTGGCTAGAATTTAATCACATTTTATTTTCGTCACATTTATTTTTGTAGTTACTTTCCATTTGCAGTAAGAGATCATAGTTTTCTGTTTATGGTGGTAATTCACAGTTTTCTCATTACGTATATTTGTTTAACATAAAAGAGTGTACTAATATATAGAAAATATTAAGTTAATAATACAAAGGTGATATGTGTATATGGCAAAAAAAAAAAAATACTGGGAAGATGCTATGAATGATTGAAGTTTGGATTAGTCTATCCTTGCCTCTTTGTAGATGGTAAATGCCAGCCCAGAGAGGGTGTGGAACTGGCCCCAGCTGCCCAGCACATTGGATCTTCTGATTTTGTGGTCCTAGGTTCTTGCCCCACGCTGCCCTGCTTTTTTGGATGCCTTTTGAACAAGACTTGACTTTCCAATTGACTCCATTATCCTGGAAAACTTAGGATGGGGTGGCCCTTCTACAACGTTTGTGGCATTCCAAATGATCAGACAATCTCCTTGCTCTGAAATAAATGGCCGTGTCCTGGATGTAGAGGGAAAACCACCCCACAATCCCAGTATTGGGATGTAAATGAGCAATTAGCGTCAATTAAAACAGGATACAGTATAATTACCACCAATTGTGCTAACCTTTGTATTCAGAAAGCCTTGACCTGTGAAAAGGGAATTAAACAATAGTGAAAACTCTTTCTTAACCAAGGGGTGTGTTTTGGGCAGTGATGCCTCCTTTCATGGACTGAGGGTTCTGACAGATTAGACCTTCCTTTCTCCACGCCCACCCTTCTGGGTCTGGGCCACTACTGGCAGTGGCCAGGAACAGCCAGGCTTGATGGTACCTTGTCAGAGACCTTATTAGGCCCATCACCAAATGCTGCATAATTCAGCATAATGCCTGAACCCTGCTGTGGCCTCTTGCCTCTTCCAGACAAATTCTAGGGCCTCAGACATCTTGAAAGGGACACTTTGCCAGGAAGCACCTTGCACCTGAGCTGTCCTGCCCTCTGTATATGACCTGGTCTGTCTTTTAAAGCCAAATCCTTTGTGATGTCCTTGTTTATAAATATGCCTCTGAAAATCCGATTCAATTTTCTGAATTCCGTTTTATGTGGACCCAGCATCACATATGGATACAGCACAAAGCAGTGTTCCTAATGACCTGCATTGTAACCTCAGAGTTCCAGATCTCAGCCTGCTTCTTTGTTCCTCTGTCCAACAAATATGTATTGAGCACACCTTATGTGCTATATACACTGTTCTGGGTGCTGTGGATACAGCAGGGAAAATAAAAGACCAAACCCTTATATTGTAAAAATCTTAAACTTACAAGGCAGGAAAATTGCTGATGGAGAGCAGCTTTAGGTGCTGGGAGGATGCGGGAATGACAGGGGTGATGAGTGTGGGATGGGGCTCAGGGAGGACAGGGCGATTCATCCTCTCAGCTACATCTGGGCAGACAGTGTGGTTTATGAGGCTAAGAGGGTGGCTTCTGTAGCCAGACAGACATTTTAAATGGACCACTCTGAGCCTCGGCTTCCAGACCTTTAAGATAGAAAGGACAATGAGTTCTCAACTGGAGGGCAGGGCCCTGACTTGGAGGAATCCTCCGCCTGTGGGGACTCAGACACACACAGGACGAACGTCTTGGGTGGCCGAGGAGCTGGGGATGGACTCTGTGGACAAAGAGAGACTGAGAAAAGGCAAGGAGGCCTAAGAGGCCTGGCACGTTCCCCAACAGCAGGGAACCTGGTAGTCTGGGGAAGGGTGGAGACTAGCCAAGTCACACGGCAAGCCCGGGCAGAGCCAGGACTGAACCAGCGTTATCCAGCTCTAAGCCCAACCCTTTCATCATATCCCACAACCTTGAATGCGAGGCTGAGGAGGTTAGACTCAGGAACAGGGAAGAGACATGCAGGATTATTATTTTTGTAACTGCAGCTGCATTATGGACAGTATAGGCTGTCAGTGACCAAGAAGAAAGGTGATGAATGGCACCAGCAATGGGGGTGAAAAGAGGGTGTAACTTCAGAAGGTAGTTGGAGATCTAGTTGGCAAGACTTGATCACTGATTGAATGTGGGAGAAGCTGAGAAGAGAGGTGAACCTAACTCTGAGCACACCTGAGTGACAACCTGGAGGTTCCTGGATATACGAGGGGGCAGACAATACCCTCTGCCTATTTCTATGTCCTTAGCTAGTTCCACATCTTCCCTGCCTGACCCAACTTCTCCCATTCCTGCTTATCTTTGAGGACCAAGCTCCAGCCCATGTTCACAGACAGGAGAAGGCTGGATCCCTTCCCAGAGACTCTGGAAGCACCTTCCCAACCTGTCTCCATAGCCTCCTTTTCTTGTATGACCCTCGTTGTGTGGTGTCATGATCCCAGGAGTTTCATTCCTAGATGCTCATGTGCATAAATTCCTTCCTCAAGGACTAGACCTGGGTCTTACCATTCTGTTGACCTGCAGGAGAGTCTGAGAAAGCATAAATGAAACATGGACTAGACCAAGGGTAGCAGATAGATGGGTTTCATCCCAGCTGTTTATGGCAGGTTGCCTGGGGTGCTGTGCGGAGGGTTCTGAGGCTGCATCCAAGCTTAGCTGCAAAGAATGCTGTGAGCTATTAGTGATGTCTGGCAAGGCACAAGAGGGAAGAGTGGCAGTATGTGTGTCACTTATGTGCAGTCTCTTGATGACAAGAATCTGTATGGTTTTGACAATGCACAGCTGTTCTCAGGAAAAGTGAAAGATGATGTCCAAGTGTCTGGCATGGCCAAGGGTAGAAACAGATTAGAAGTAGCTTTTACAGAGCCACTTTTTAAAGCGGCTTTAAAAGAGCTATAGACACAGGCTATCCTCAGCATTGAATTTCAACCTTCATACCACTCTCTGCTTGTGTGCCTTACATAACGATGCCTCTAAACCACCTTTTGTACCCTGACTCAAGGCTCTCAAACCTCAGCTTACAAATGATTTTTTCTGAGCTAATGCCTGCCAGCCAGTGGTTTCATTTTGGCAGCCTATCTCTTTGTCTGCCCTGTGATCTTTGGGCAATTCATTTGAATATTTTATTTCCCTTGGTTTCATTTCCCTTGGTTTATGATTTTATAAAAGAAGTGTAAAATGAAGGTGTGAATAGCAGTGGAGGGAATGTAGTTCTCCTAAATATAATGTAGAAGCAGAGCATCGATTCAGAACTCTAAACAATGGAATTGCTTCAAAATTATCATCAGCCACTTAATAAACTATGTCACTGTAGTAATTGAGGAGCAGTCTTCTGTACATGGTGCCTGGGAACAGTGAGGGTACATTTGGCCAGGTTATAAGTGACCCTCTTAATGACACCCCACTGGCTCAGTCTACCCAATATAGACTGGACATAGCATAACCAGCAAGCATAGTCACATCAAAGTGGTCCCACAGGTGAAGGACACATTTTTATGATTTTTGAGTTGTTCTTATGTTTTACATGGTAATGTTCTTTTCCTTAAATTTTGCGAGCATTGGGAATTAAGATAGCTGAGTTCCAAATATTATGTATCTGGAACAGGTCAGCTCCTGGACATTCTGGATAATTAATCTTCTGCCACACAACAGAGACAAAAGTGGAAATTACTAAATGAAAGCAATGGGTTATTAGCCTCAACCTGATGTTTTATAGACTTAAGCTGATTGGCTTTGGTGGGGGAGGGGGGGGTAATTTTGAAGGAAATGAATCAAGAATGTATATGAAATGCTGAAGATCTATCCTAGATGCTGCTAAGTGAAACTGGAGATTTTATAGCACTTTTAGCTCTCTGCAGAAACCATCAAGCCTTGTTGATTACTGGCCTCTTATTTTTATTAATATTAATATTGATTTCTGCTCTTTTATAATGTATTTGATCTGCGCCTTTTCTGGATTACATTGCATATGATAACAAGAGATTGTGTTGGTTATGTGACATGTCAATTGAGCCGATGGTTGATTTGGAAACAGGGATGCAGAAATTGGTGGTGCAGGGGCCATGAGTGGGCTGGGGAGGTTGCCATCATTGCAGAATAGAGACATTGTCTGAATAAAATAATCCAGCCTTTCAGGATGTGTCCACAGGACCCACTATCACCAACCTTTGCTGGTTCTAATTTCCTATTTTTGAGGACTGGGTTTAAAATCTCTTCTTTGTCATTTACAAATGGAATGACTTGACTTTTCTGAAAATCTCATCTCTAAAATGGGAAAATAACACAGGGTTTGCATGGCTGTCGTGAGGGTTGCAGATTGCGTACATAGGTAGCCTGGTGGTTGAATGTGTGACCTTGGAGTCAGGCAGGACTTGCCATGACCCCCATATCTGGTTGTCGTTCATTCACTGGGCAATCCTGGGCAAGTTATGAGTAACTTCTCTGACCTTTGTCATGTGTAAAAAGAAGATAATCATGCCTACTCATTCTTGTTGAATGCTTCATGTGTGGAAGTGCTAAGTAAATGCAGCCATTGTTATTATCATGTGTAAAGGGCTGGGCATGGAGTGAGGATGTCTTGTTCCCTTCTTCCTTCCATCCCCATTTTCCAAGTAATGAATTCCTTATCATCCTTTATGGGCTGACACTTCTTTGGAGAAGCCCTTCTGGACTGCTCTTGCAGTGAGGGACTCACTCTGTCTGTGCTCTTCCATTCTTTTTGCTCCCCTGATGACATGAGGCATGACCTCCTGTCTGTAAGTCTTTCTTTACTACTAACTGGAAGTTGCTTGAAGCAGAAATTCCCCTCCTGTGATTCGGTCTTATTTTAACCTTCCAGGACCTAGCTCAGTTCTTGGTGCCTGAGAGTGTTTGAGTGAGTGAGTGAGTAGGTGGATGAACTGAGTCAATAAAGGAATACATGAATGAACAAATGGGTGGAGGACTGAAGCACTGGTCAAAGAAACCCTGGGTTAAACAGGAGCGAGAGGCTAACTTAGAAAGCTGGAAGTCTCAGGGCATAGATTCTTTATCTGGGAAATTGGAGTCTCTGAACCAAAGCTTGCATGCGTATCTGCATCTGAGCACATTTGGAGGGAAGGTCTTCAGATTCTCAGAAGTGTCCCTGGACCCCAAATGTTGACAAGTTGCTGATCTGAACAGACGGAGGAGGCAGGCCCCACTGAGAGGACAGAACCAAGTGATTGGAGGAGTGAATGTGACAAAAGAGAAAAGTCAGAACTGGCAGGACACTGAGTCCTGCAGGGACCTCAGTTAAGGGGTGTGGCCAGCATCACAAGCAGCCCCTGGGACGGGAACTCCTACAGTCCCTGCGGGCCTTGATGCCTCCTTCTAGGCTGCTCTTGTGCGAGGAAGCTCAGAGGAGGTTTGTGTCTTTCACTGTCTTGATTCTTATCCAGAATCCGCTAGCTAAAAGGATCTCTCGGGTTCATTGGGTCCAATCACCTGCCTCCAAATGGACCAAGCCCAAATGGTTCCAGGCAGGCACTGAGTTTTTTCTACCCCCAAAGTTTTCTGCCCTTTTCTTCCTTTCCCTCCCCTCTTCTCATCTTCATTATTTTATTCTATCCTATCCTATCCTATGCTATCCTATCCTCCCCTACCCTACCCTACCCTATGCTATCCTATCCTATGCCATGCCATGCCATGCCATCCCATCCCATCCCATCCCATCCCATCCCATCCCATCCCATCCCATCCTATCCTATCCTATCCTATCCTATCCTATCCTATCCTATCCTATCCTATCCTATGCTATCCTATCCTATGCCATGCTATCCTATCCTATCCTATCCTATCCTATCCTATCCTATCCTATCCTATGCTATCCTATCCTATCCTATGCCACGCTATCCTATCCTATCCTATCCTATCCTATCCTATCCTATCCTATCCTATGCCATGCTATGCTATCCTATAGTATGCTCTGCTCTGCTATGCTATGCTACCCTATCCTATGCTATGTTATCCTATGCTACTCTATGCTATCCTATGCTATGCTATCCTACACTATCCTATGTTATGCTATGCTGTGCTATCCTATGCTATGCTATGCTATGCTATGCTATGCTATGCTATGCTATGCTATGCTATACCATCCTATCCTATCCTACGTTAGTCTAGCCTATACTATCCTGTGCTATCCTAGTCTCTCTTTAACTATGAATACTTAACTTTCAGTAAGAACTGTGGCTTTAAAAATGTGGGTATTGACTCAACAGTGAATTCTAAAGTGGATTTAGAAGATCATGACCAGCTTATTTTAAAAAAGAATATAATAGAAAATATTAGCACGTATCACACATGTGTTATTTTGTGAAACTTCCTTTTCAGCTCTATATGTGCTGGATTGTGATATATATTTCTTTCTGTGTTGTGGTCAAAAAAATTCAACAAGCACCACTCTCAAGCACATCACAGGCACTCAGTAGATAACACTGAAAGACCTAGCGTTTGGTGAGGTATGAGGCAGGAGGACAGGCCATGTTAGGGGTTAGTTCTTGTTGCTGCACCAGGAAGCCCTTCTTTCCTTTACCCCCTCTGTGGCCCCCTCCTATCACCCCTGCTTCCTTTTCCTTTTTAATTTTATTTATTGTGGTAGAACACTAAACATGAGATCTGCCCTCTTAACGTATTTGTAAGTATCCAATGCATTGTTGTTGACTGTAGGTGCAATGCTGTCCAACAGGTCTCTAGAGCTGATGCATCTCACTACTGAAACTTTATACCTCTTGATTAGTGATGCGCCATTTCCCCCCTCCCAGTTCCCCACAACTGCCATCCCACTCTTTCATTCTATGAATTTGACTCTTTTAGGTACCTCACGTGAGTGAAGTCATGCAGTATTTGTCCTTCTGTGACTGGCTTGTACAGATGAATGGATCAAGCAAATGTGGTCTATACATGCGGGGGAATGCTTGTCAGCCTTGGGAGAGAGGGTCCTGGTGCAACATGCGACAACACAGATGCACCCAGAGGATGTTGTGCTGAGTGAAGTAACTCCATTGCTCTCACCCCCTTCTTGATTCTCTCCTCTCCTCTTGTGCACAGGTTGTATACGTGACCGCGACATTCCCCTACATCATGCTGCTGATCCTCCTGATACGAGGCGTCACGTTGCCCGGGGCCTCAGAGGGCATCAAGTTCTACTTGTACCCTGACCTCTCCCGGCTCTCTGACCCACAGGTAAGAGTCGCTTGCTCAATGTGCAGCATCACCCACCACCACTGAGAAGCCTTCTGCAGAGCCCCTGCCACCGGCCACTGAGATTCAACAGCTGGTTGAACAGTGGAAAGCCTGTGGACTCTTTCCCAGAATAATTTTAAATGCATAAATTAAATACATAGGAAATCAAATATCTTGAAATACCGTTACCAAAACATTTTAAAAAGGCAAATTTCTGACATGGTAATAGATGCACATTTTAAAACAAGGACATTACATAGCCAGATCCAGCAGCGAGTCTGATGACTACTGTGATTTTAAAGCAGCAATGAGCATAAGTGACATTTCAAGATAGCTCCACCATGATATGAAAATATCTTCTATTGCTAACAGGACTGCAGTTCGTTGCCTGCATCTAAAATTGAAACAAATACTAAATTTCAGTTAGAAGTTAATTAAAAATTTTAAAAAAATTTCTACCCCAAATCACAGATCTCTGCAGTAGTGCATCTCGGTGAGAGAAACTGGGTCTTTGTTTGTGATTGATTTTCTTTGTGGGAGTAGCTCGTAGTAAAAAAAGAGTTGGAGAAACTGGCTAAGCTATCAGTTGTCTTTGGTAAGGCATTGGTTGTTCTGAATGGTGAGTAGTAACTGTGCATAAGGTTCTCTAAGTGGGTACATGGTGGTGTGCCTTGGACTACATTAAACAGATAAAAACAGAACATCTCACAATGCCTGGTGGTTCTCAACCTCAACTACATGTCAGAAGCTCTTGGGGAGTTTTTGAAAACCCTAATTCCCAGAGCACAACCCAGACCAATTAAAATGAACTCTCTGGGTGTGGGTTGCAGGTGTAAGTATCTTTTAAAGGCCTCTAGGTCATTCTAGTATGTGAAGTAACTTAATCAAAGACATTTGAGCAGGCGAGCAGGCACTCATTTTTCTGTTAAAACACAGAACACATGGAATCAGTACAGTTTCCAAATAGGAAATGAGGCTTGCAAGAAGTTTCAAGTCTGCGATCTGTGGCTTCCAGCCACCTCCTGTTAGGGGAGCTTGTGGGGGAAGCGTTTGTTGAGGGATGGTTAGTGCAGCTCAGAGGCCCCTCATCACAGTGGGCAGAGTGGGAAGTTAGCTCATTTTTGTCTCAGTTTGCCATGCCTTGCAGGGCCTTGAGGCTGAGGATACCACTAGGCACCTGCATGGCATTCTGAATTGCAGGCAGAATCCCTGGGAAGAAGGAAATTAGCTTCACCTGTTGGCTTTGCCAGTTCCTGATCTCTGATGGCAAAGGCTCAGTTGAAGGAGCAGTTTTGGAGAACATATTCTACAAACCACTGGTCGGTGTGTTTTTATGAGGTCCATGCATTCTGCCTTGATCCAAGACAGATTTCCCCTTCTCTCCTCTGCTTATGGGCTTCTTTCTTCCTGGTAGTCATTCAAGAGCCACTGAGTGTCACCCAGAGTTTCCAAATCTGGCTGATCATCCGAATACCTTGGAACTGGTTAAAAATGCTGATTCTAGGCCCTACTCCTGGAGATCCAGTTGCAGTGGGTCTGTGATGGCACCTGGGCATCCATATTATTAAGAACCCTCAGAGGTGATTCTTATAATCAAAAAAGTTTGGGAAAATCCAGGTGGCACCTACAACTTCAGAGCCCCCCCCCCCCCCACCTCCCACAGAGAGAGAGAGAGGAAGAGAGAGAAACGAATGAGAATGAACACAGAGGTGAGGCAGGCCAGGCTGTTTTCTACCATCTGCTTCCTTTTAGACCCTGGCCACCAGCCAGTATTAAGTAGCGGAGAGCACATTGGTCTGAGAGTTGGGACTTGGGTTCTCCTGGTTCTGCCATGGAACCTGAGTGCCTGTGGACAAGCTCCTTCGCCCTTCCCTCGTTCTGGGCCTCAGTTTCTTCACTGGTGACATGAAAGCGTTTTCAAAGTGGATTTGGAGAGCCCCCACTTTTCCATGAGCATAGGCTGGCAAACTATGGCCTTCAGGCCACATCCAGCCCTCTGCCCATTTTTATAAATAATGTTTTATTGGAACACAGCCTGTTATTTGTTTACATATTGTTATCCATGGCTGTTCTAGCACTCAAAGGCAGAGTTGAGTAGTTGAGACAGAAACCCTGTGGACCCCTGTGTCGGGGGGTGGTCCCAAGATTACCTACATATTTGGTAATTTAGGATTCACAGGACACAGAAGCAGTTATACTCATGGATGTGGTTTGTTTCCATCATCAGCAAGACAAAGACACTCACCAGGCAGAATGTGGAGGAATCCATGCACAGGCTTCTCACTTTCCCTCCCTCCTGCCTGGAGTGGGTATGCAGACTGTGTTCCTTCCTCCAGCAAGGAAATGCAGCAGCATGTGTGCAGGGTTTCTGCCCAGAGAAGCCTTCCTACGATGCAGAGTCCAGGTTTTTAGTGAGGGTGTTTTATTGACTGCACAGGTACTCCCTGCCTCCATGATCAGCCACAACCCTCTGACTTCCAGACTCTCAGAAGAAACACAGGTGTTCACCAGAAATCACATTGCTATACAAATGGTCTAGGCAGGCAGACTTTATGGGATTCAGTGTTCCAGGCATACAAAAACAACTGTGTCAATTTGTACCACAGGGAGCATCCTAAAAGCCCAATTCCCAGACACCAGGCAAGAGCCAACACTACAAATGGGCCGGACTTTGGAGCAACATTGGGCCTGCTCTGTTGACTCTTTCCTACAGGCCTGCAAAATCTCAAGTGTTTACCACTTGGCTCTTTCTAGAAAAAGTTTGCTGACAGTGCACTGGGGTACCCTCAGGGGCGTGTGAGCAGGGGCTGATGGGCCCCACTCCACCTGACCCCTGACTCCATCCTTGTTGCTCTCCACCCCTGCTGCCACCAGCCTAGTCCAGGCCACCACCATCTCCCACTTGAAAACTGTAGTAGCCCCCTAACTGGTCATCCAGAAACAGCTGCTTGACCATCTAGGCCACTCCCCACCCAGCAACAGAGGGATCTTTTTGAAATGTAAATCCGATGGGCACCTCTTTTGCTTAAATCCTCCTGGGATTCCCTGTGGTCTTTGGAATAAGATCCAAATGGTGGAGTCCCCACTGTCCTCTGTGAGCTGCCTCCTGGCTGCATCCCCTACCACTCTCCCCCTCTTTCAGCTCATTCCAGGTATTGACCTCCTCTCTGGGCATCCAATAGATGTGGCCTTTCTACCCCAGGGCCTTCACACATGCTGTTTCTCTGCTGGAAACACTCCTTCTTTCTTCCCCAGACACTCCTTCCCCAACTTGACTGACCAACCATCCACTCATCCACTCATCCTTTTTTTTTTTTTTTTTTTGAGACGGGGTCTTGTTCTGTCATCCAGGCTGGAGTGCAGTGGTGCGATCTCAGCTCACTGCAACCTCCTCCTCCCAGGTTCAAGCAATTCTCCTGCCTCAGCCTCCCGAGTAGCTGGGATTGCAGGAGTGCGCCACCACACCCGGCTAATTTTTGTATTTTTTTTTTTTAGTAGAGATGGGGTTTTGCCATGTTGGCGAGGCTGGTCTCAAACTCCTGACCTCGTGATCCACCCACCTTGGCCTCCCAAAGTGCTGGGATTACAGGCATGATCCACCGTGCCCGGCCCACTCATCCTTTAGGACTCAGTTTAAACATCACTTTCTCAGGCAAGTCTTTTCTGACTGCCCACCATGCACTACCCCCAGCACCCCATACTTATTTTCCAAAGCACCTACATATCCTATATATTTACAGTAAGATATTTATGTGTGTATATAATTGTGTGTGATCTTTATTTGTTCAATGTCCATTTACTTGTTGAACAGGTATTTTCTGAGTGCCTACTCTGTGTCAGAGATTATTGTAGGCATTGACAATTTTCCACAGGGTGGCCACTGGCTGAGAAGGCAGCTTGGGAGCAAGGTCTGTATCTGCCTTTCCTACCATTGTATCCTCAGTCCCTGATGAGCTCAATGCCTGGTACACAGTAGGTGTTCCTTAAATGTTTGTTGAATGATAGGAGTAAGGGCTATTTTCATTTTTCACGAGAAGGTTCTCTTTAACAAAAAGTCTAATAACCTCCAGATCACCAAATCCATGAGCTGTAATATTTTTTGATTCTCTGTTAGTGATGGCTAGGAAGCGTGTATGTGTGTTTGTGTGTGTCCCAAAAGCAACTATGTCCCCAGAAAGCAACTGCTGATTTTCTGTGGCATAAATAAGGATAGCGACCCCAAGAGGGAAAGGAAAACAAAACCCCATATATGTTGGTGTGTTTTGGCAGCTGGGGTATGCTGCAGGAAGAAGCCCAGTGTGGCCTAATTCCAGCTGTCCCCATTTGTGAATACCCAGCCCATGAAGAAGCAAGAAGTACTGGTTTCCATTCCTGCTCTCTGCCAGTGGTGATATGACCTTGAGTAAGGCTCCTAGCCTCTAGGGGGCCATGTCCCCTCCTCCCTCAATCACAGGTTGCACCTGCCTGCACCAGCCAATGGCCTTGAAGGTCAAGTTTGATGGCCCGGTCACGGAGGAATATTTTTTCTTTTGAATTATGTATGTATGTTAATAGGCATTAGGAATAAAACCGGGACATAAACCATATCAAAATCATGGCTTTATTGCTATTATTGCTAGAATGAGACTATATATATGATATGTATGATCTCATACACACACATATATACATACATACATATATATACAGGTTGAGTATCCCTAAACACTCCAAAGTTTGAAACTTTCTGTGTGCCAACATGGCTCTCAAAGGAAATGCTTCAATGAGCATTGGAGCTCATTGGAGCATTTCAGATTTTCAGATTAGACATACTCAACCTGTACATACATACTTACACATATATGTCATATATATGATTAAAAGTGAGGCTAATTTAAAGGCAAATGTTCAAAAAATATTAAGACAAACATGGACATGACAAATGTAGTGCAGGTGGAAGGTGGCTGGCCAACATCTGAGGCACAGTGCTGTGGGGGTAGAGAAACATCCTAAGCTAGTCTTAGGACTTCCATAGCCACATGGTCACCCTACAGACAACTGAGGCACAGCTCCCAAAGTTAGGAAGAGTAGATTAGGAAGAGGGGTCGACTGGAAGTATTTTGTCAGGAAGTCAGTGAAAGTTTCCATCTTGTGTCTCTTTGTAGTGTTGTCCTCTTAGCAAGTCCAGATTGTTTGTTTGTTTTCTGAAAATGATCCTTAGTTTCCTGTACTTCTAGAAATGATCCTGCACTTCAAATTGCACCACGAAGAAAAGTTCCCAGATAGTGTCCCTAGGCCTGGCTGTTGGGCTAGTCTGGGAGCATGGGCACCTTTGTGTCTTTGGGATAATCCAGCAGTTGCAGTATTCAGGCCTCTTGCAGCTATGAGAAATTTAAATGGGTGACTCTATAGCCAGTAAAATCTCTCCCACAAGTGGAGAAATAGGAAATAGGAAGGAGAGGTGATTAGGGGAGGAAGAGAAGCCTGTGGGGAGTCAGAGGGCTGGGCCTCAGGCTGAGCTCCAGGACGCATTCAGGTCTCCAGCCTCTGAGCCCCGTTGGTCCCCAGGGCTGCTCCATCTAGTCCCTTGGAGGATGAGGGTGAGCTCAGGTGGACTGAGGGCCAGGAGGGGGTGAAATGAGCACTTGGTGGGGAGTCCTTCCTAGTCTGTGGACTCCAGGATGGCAGGGATTACAACAAACATGTGTCCCATTCATCTATCACCAGAGCCCAGCAACCCTTCCTTAATTTGTTCCACTGGTAGTTATTGCAGCCCTGCCTGTGCCAGCTACTCAGCATGTAGAATGAGTAAGAGCCTCCTTGTCCCCAGGGAGCACGCAGTCTGATGGGAAAGGGTGGAGTCTCACCTCTTCTGGGGTTCCCTCCCTAGAAGAAGGAAGTGGGGTTGGATGAGACCAGAAGTTCTCCTCCATTCTTACAGTCTGTTGAGAAGGAGTAGCAAATTGTTGTTGGTAATCATCTGAGTACCAGAGCCTGTGAACGACTTGTGCCTTTTATACATTAAAGTGGGCTTAAAGTGACTGCATTTAGGCTGGACACAGTGGCTCACCCCTGTAATCCCAGCACTTTGGGAGGCTGAGGCAGGCGGATCACTTGAAGTCAGGAGTTTGAGACCAGCCTGGCCAACATGGTGAAACTCCATCTCTACTAAAAATATAAAAATTAGCCAGGTGTGGTGGCACACACCTGTAATCCCAGCTACTCTGGAGGCTGAGGCAGGAGGATTGCTTGAACCTGGGAGGTGGAGGTTGCAGGGAGCCAAGATAACGCCACTACACTCCAGCCTGAGGGACAGAGCGAGACTCCATCTCAAAAATAAATAAGTAAATAAAATAGAGTAGCTGCATTTATACCATCACTTTCCCTCTCTTGCCTTTCTAGGAACTTCCTGGAAAGGTCCACTGGGAAAGTCAGGAGGGCTGTTAGCTGGTGCACCTTGCATTAGAACCCCAAAATTGCCTTGTCTCTTGTGGTTCCGTGAAGGGCCAGCCTGCCATCATGCTCCAGTAATAACCGTGGGGATGGCATTTTATCAGCAGAGTTTACTTCTCTGCAAACATGTGTGGGGTTCATGAAGCCTGGGCCTGGGCCAGGACAGGTGGGCATGTGCAGGTCAGCAGGGAGAGGAGAGTCCCCTGGCACCTTCCCAGAGGATACTCTTCTGCCCACATCCCCACCAGAGCGATGAGGAGCCCCAGTTTAGCCCTGTGGCCCCTCCATGATCCAGGATCTCCATTAATTCCAGACTGATCCCCAGCTCCCCTTCCCTCAGGATTACAAGGGGCTCAGACATGCCTATTTGCTGTGTCATTTACATTTCTAAAGGGGAAACAGGGCGTCTGACTGGTGCAAAGCCCTGGACTCCAGCTTCCAGCCTTATACAAGGACGTTCCCTGGGAGGGTTCTCCTGCCCCTCCACATGTGGGCAGCAGGGATTCTGCATGAAGGCTGATAAAGTGTTGAGCTGGGTGGCTATGGCTGCCTTCATGGTGGCCCCATTCGTCCTCCCTCCCGGCCAGTAAAGCCAGAAAGGGTGAAAAGAGCTCAGCTGGGAAACCTGAGGGCTGAGACGGCACAGCAAGTCATTTCTACTCCTTCTTTGGAGCCTTGGGAGCCATTTTACTTTCCTGCTTTTTATGCAGAAGTGGGGAGAACACGTTCTTCACTGATCAAGAGAGAGAACTGTGAAAATTGTTTGAAAGTCTAACAGGGTGCACACCCGACCAGTGCAGTCACAATGAAGGTCCCAACCACCTTATTTAAAATCGCGCCACCACCCCCCGTGCTCCTGGTGCATCTCATCTGTCCTCCCAGCTTGCACTCATCACCATCGCAGATACCATTCATTTTGCATCACCGTTCTCCACCCACTAGGATATATGCCCCATGCAGGTGGAGAATTTATCTGTTACCTGCCCTGTTCAATCTCCAGACCTGGAACAGTCCCTGCAACACAGGAAGTGCTCAGGAGATATTTTTTGAATGAGTCGAAGGAAGGACCAAACAAATGAACAAAGTAAGGAAGGAAAGACAGAAGGAAGAACAATTTCTAGTACAACCAGTGTTATTTTGCGTTATGGTTGCAGTTGTGGGTGTGCTCTTCAGAAAGAGGTATTCTTGGTGTAGTGGGATCTGGTGTGGAGGCGAGGAAATGGGAGTAACTCTGCTGCCACTGGCCGGATGGTGACCAACAGCCTGCCCCTTGACCTCTCTGGGCTCCAGGTTCTCACCTGTGCATTGTGGGTAAGAATATCGGCCGCACAGGGAGGCAGTGGGGCAAGTGTACACATGAGGCCCAGAGCACCTCCACTTTTCCCTTCTGGCACCCAGCCTAGGGCCTGGGAGCCAGAAGAGCTCTGGAACACCAGCGGCGGTCCTCATTTTTGCCTCCACCTTGCTAGCTCTGGGCAGGACGAGTCAGGGCCCCACAGCCCAAGGGGGCAGTAGGGGGAGGTGGGGGGGCGCTTTGAACTTGGAACCAAGGACCTTTATTGTGGATCCACTAAATTAAGTTTCTCGTCAAGAACTTGAAACAACATAGCATCTTGCTGCTTTTGTCCCTCAGCAATTTGCATTCCGTGGTCTATTATAACTTTCTAAACATTTGTTTGTCTTCACTGTCAGCCCCATGTTCTCTCTGAAGTGTGAAGTACTTCCACTCTATTTTTCCCCTCAAATTTTTACTTTCTGTCTTTTCAGTCTTTGGGGAGCTGAGGGGATCTTGCAAGAAATCACGTTGTTCCTGCCCCAGATTCCCGCTCCTCTCACTCTTCATTGTGTTTCAAGTGTGTGTTTTCAGGGCAAGAACAGAAAGGCCTGTCACAGATCCAAATGGTGGGGTCTGCTTTCTCTGGGTACTGGTGCACCAGTTCCCCAGATCCACCTCCTCTGTGCAGGGAACTGGAGCCTGAGGCTAAGGTGTCCAAACGCTGGAGCTGGGATGAAAGATGCCCACACTATGAGAGCACCTCAGAACACCAAATCTTCCCTGCCTCCCCACCCCACAAAAAGAGAATCAGGGAAAACAAGACCCCAGTTCAAGACCCTACCTGCTGAACCTCACAGATGTTACCATGGAATTGCTGCCACCTGGTGGCAGTGTACTCTGATTCTAACCAGGGACCCAAAGAAAATTGGGCCTTCTGGCTGTTGGACTTTCAAACCAAAATGTCCATATTGACATCAACATAGAGACATTATATATGGTTTTGAAAATATTGCAAGCCTCACTGAGGTGGGGGCCACTACTTGAGACTGAAAATCCCCCAAGGTTTCCTTTCAATGTATTTGTTTCTGAGTTAGGTTCATTGTTCCTAATACCAAGCACTGAAATGTAAAATCAGATCATCACACATGACTCTTATCTTCAAGGAAATGACAGTCTCTTGACACAGACACATGATTAAGACAATGACAACAGTGGTGCCAGGCGGTGCTGGGGTTGGAACTGACCTGACAGGTGTACTCCTAGTCAGAGGGTAAATTCCTCCGTAATTAGAGACGCATCACTGATCTAACATCATGCACGCTTAAAGGTAGTGGATATTTATTCTTTTCTTGTTTCATTCCTGGCTGTTTCAGCAGTGTCTTATGATCCACAGTCCTGGAGGTTGAAACGCTGCTTGGGTACTCATAAAACTACTGATGCTAGTTATCATTGATTGATTGCTGACTTTATGCCAGGTACTGTGCTTTAGAAACTTGTCTTTTAATTTATCCAATCAGCAAATAGTTGAAAATTATTATATTTTAGACATAGGAGCTAAATGTTATATATAGGTAAAAATTCTCATGACCCATAAGATAGGACCTGAGGTCTTTATACATCATCTTATAAGTCATGAGAATTTTAAAGCCTATGTCTTAAACGTTTTAACAATGCGGGGACTGAGGCTCTGAGGGGCTGAAGCTTGCACAGCCAGCAGCTGAACCCAGGTGAGTCTGACTTGGCTGTGTGAGGGATACAGTGCTGAAACTGTGTTGTGTCTGATTTTCCTGACCTCTCTCTATCCCTGCCCAGTCCTGGGCTGGCAATCTGGCTCTGGAGTCTCTGAGCATCCCAAACCTATGTGACAACTTTGCAAGAATCCTAGAATCTTAGCCTTGGGCAGCTTTAATCTCCATTCAGTGCAGGAGTCTTCTCTGTGGTAACCTGGTCAGCCTCCGGTTGGCCCCTCTGAGAGGGAGGCCTGTCACCTCTACTTTGGGACAACGTTCCACTCACCTGGTTCCCAATGTTGAGACATTCATTAATTCTATAATTTGATTATTCTTTCTTCACTTACCTGCTTTAGTTTGTCAGTCCCCCACTTTGAGGGTATCTACCAAGGTTGAGCATACTAAGTTAAGTGCAGCCTGAACAACTGAGGCACAAGTCGGACTCCTCTGAGTGAATAGAATAGAATCAAATCACCTCCAAGGTGGGCTTCTATCTCCTCTTGATCACCGCTGCTTCCTTTCTCACATGGCAGACCAAGCAAGCTTGTTAAAAGGGATCCTGGATCGTACAACCTTCTGACATTGTTCTTTGAATGTATTTTCCTTTAATTATTTGAATGCATTTATATTATATATTTATAGTAGCTTCTTTAAAATCTTTTATACTATGTAGTTTGATTACTAGATGACCACCTTAACCTTGTGTAGGCTCAACTTTGTTTTCTTAGTGCAGGTCTGTAGAAATCTGGACTGTTCCCAAGCCCCTCTAACTCAATAGGACTTGATAGGATTCCAAGCTCTGCCTCCCCTATAAATCTCATCAGGGTTTGGCTTTAGACTTAATTAGGATGGGTGTAAAGTCATTCTGACTCTAGAGCATGGGTCTCAACTGAGGAAGCTTTACCTCCCAGGAGACATTTGGTAATGTCTAGAAACATTTTTTGATGGTTACAATTGGGGGATGTTACCAGCATGTAGTGAGTAGAGCCCGGGGTGCTGCTAAACATCTTACAATGCACAGGACAGCCCCCATGACAAAAAAAAAATCAGGTCCCAGATGTCTGTAGTGCTGAGGTTGAGATACCCTGCCCTAGGACATGGTTCTTGCTCCTATGGTGAGGTCTTTCTGTGTCTCAGCTGGGTGCCAAGCATGAAAACTTGGGGTTGACCAGATCTCTCCATTGTGGCAGGGTGGGAGCCCCCATCCCCTTGCCTCCCTCCCCCTGCCGTCAGCATCCAGACTCCAGGGTCTCTATTCCACTCATCTCTGTAGCAATGCTCTCTGGTGAGCCTTGAGCGGTCCCACCTAGCCAGCCCTCAGCCCAGCCTCATGGAGAGCCTCCACATGGGCTTCTGGGTCCCCTCTGTGCACAGCTCCCTTTCCAGCACTCCCACTGTGGATTCCAGCTATTCCCACTGTCCTCACTCTGGCACTGCCTCCTCTGCCCAGGGAGACTGCATGCTATGCTCAGACTCAGCTCTCTGCATGGTGGTCAGGAAGTTGTGACCAAGCAGCAGGCTGGGCAAACCCTCTCAGGGGTTCCCATCTCTCAGGATTGCAGTCTAGCCCTGCACGTTGTCTACTACCTGAAAATAGTGGTTTCCTATATTTTGTCTGCTTTAATAGTTGCTATGGCAGGAGGGCTGGGCTGATCCCTGTTACTCTGGTGTGACCAGAGGCAGAGATCGACTCCCTTGCTCACCACTCCATGGCTGCATCCTCTTGCTTCAGGATTCAAATCAAGACTGCTCCCCGTGGCCATGGTCAAGGAGCCCTCTGTGGCCTGGTCCCTGTCCCATACAGCCTTGGGCATTCCAGGATCGATTCTATTGCAGGGCTCTGACTTCTGCCTGGATCACTGTCCCCTCAGATATTCCTGTGGCTGGCTCCCTGTCATCCTGCAGATCTCAGCTCCAAAGTCAGGTCACCTCTGACCAGATGAGCTCAAACATCCCTCACTAGGCTGGACGTGGTGGCTCACGCCTGTAATTCCAGCACTTTGGGAGGCCAAGGCAGATGGATCACTGAGGTCAGGAATTCGGGACCAGCCTGACCAATATGGTGAAGCCCCATCTCTGCTAAAAATACAAAAATTAGCCAGGCATGATGGCATGTGCCTGTAGTCCTAGCTACGGGGGAGGATGAAACCAGAGAATTGCTTAAACCAGGGAGGTGGAGGTTGCAGTGAGCCAAGATCATGCCACTGCATTCCAGCCTGGGCAACAAGAGTGAGACTCCATCTCAAAAAAAAAAAAAAAAAAAATTCCCTCCCTAGACCCTATGACATAACAAAGCCCTTGTTTTATTTTATTCACAGGGCTGATGGCTGTCTGAAGTAATCTCATGCTTATTTGTTTATGTGTTCATTGTTAGTATCCCCATTAAGAAAGTGACTTCCATGTGAGCAAAGAATTTGTCTTATCCGCTGTGAACTTCTCAGCACCTGACACAGAGCCTGGTGTATGAGAGGCTCCCAGTCAGCACTGGATGAATGTATGGACAGATGGATGGATGGATGGGCGGACAGACGGATGGACGGATGGATGGATGGAAGGAAGGAAGGATGCACAGATAGATGATAGATGGACTCATGAATGTGTAGATGGATGATAGATGGACAGATGGATAGATGAATGATAAATGGATAATGAATGGGCAGATGGATAGATAGATGCATGGATGGATGATGAATGGATGGATGGATGGATGGATGGATGGATGGATGGATGGATGGATGGATAGATGGATGGATGGGTGGTGGATGTCATATAGTGATGCCAGATAAAGGAACATAGACAATCAGAGAAGAACAACATTATTTTCAGTCACATGTCCTGGAAAAGACTTTATGACACACACAGTCTTTTCTTTTTTTTCTTTTTTGAGATGGAGTCTCACTCTGTCACCCAGGCTGGAGTACAGTGGCGTGATCTCAGCTCACTGCAACCTCTGTCTCCCGGGTTCAAGTGATTCTCCTGCCTCAGCCTCCTGAGCAACTGGGATTACAGCTGTGCGCCACCACATCTGGCTAATTTTTGTATTTTTAGTACAGACAGGGTTTCACCATGTTGGCCAGGCTTGTCTCAAACTCCTGACCTCAAGTGATCTGCCCGTCTCAGCCTCCCAAAGTGCTGGGATTACAGGTGTGAGCTACCGTGCCCTGCTGAAACAGTCTTTGATTTGATCTCTGCAGGATTAGGAAGAAAAGTCTTTTCAGAAAGAAGCAAAGATCAGAGGTGGAAAGTCTGCATATATGCAGGAAATGGTCTGTAGTTCAGTGTAGCTACAGGATAGACTTTGTGATAGGGAATCATAAGAAATAAGATGAAGTCAGTAGACTGCCCCTTCATTAAGAACCTTGACTGCCAAACCAAAGAGTTCAGATTTCATTTATTGGTCTGGAGAGAGCTGTTGAATGTTTTTGAGCAAGAGATGACGGGCATGAAGACAGCTGTAACTTCAGAAGATTACTCAGATAAGAGAGAGGCTCAGCAAAGCTCATCAATGAAGAGTATGAGTTTTCAGAGCAGCATGTGAATGCCTGCTCTTCATTCTCCACTGTGTGACATTAGGCAGGAGGCTCACCCTCTCTGAGCCTCAGTTTCATCTCTCGTAAGCCTCTAGAGGAGAAAGCCTTATCCTTTACACATCTGCTTCCTCCAGGCAGATTTGGTAACGTTAGGTGAAAAAGCACATATTAGCTGTTTAGAAAGGGCAAGCGAATAGAATGAATTTGGAGAATACAACCAGTTAGGAGGAAAAGGAGGCTGCTATCAAATAACCTTGAGTTTTGAGGAGTATGGCAAGGAAGAATCTGACTGAGGATGGAGAAGGCTTTGCAATGTCATGGGGGTCTGGCAGCTGTGATGTTACAGCCTATGGACAGTTGTGGCTGGAGCTAGTACCATCGTGTGAGTTTGTCTGGCTACCTCCAGAAGTTCAAGAGGATCAACACAGGAAGGAGACAGTGGAGTCACTTCAAAGAGATGTCAGCAAACATTCAAGGTGCACGTACTGTGTGCAAGGCCCAGCCAAGCAGTGAGAGTACAGGGATGAAATGATGGTGTTTTCACCCTTGAGAATTTTGCTGTCTCATAGAGGAGAGATGTTGCCATGGCAGGGGATGGTGAGAACCTTGGAGAGTCATGAGCTGAGCTGTGCCAGCACAAAAGAGGAACAACTGAGTGCCTGTCTTCAGGTATCCTCGGGCTGTTTTGTTAGAATTCCCACCTCATGTTTATTCATCCACCAAATATTTGTTGAGTACCTACTCTATGCCAGGCATGATGCCAGGCTTTGCTTTTTAAATTAATCAGGAGAAATTTACCAAGTATCCATTCTTGCTAGATATTTCCTGGGCACTGTGGGAGTGGGGTGGAGGTTGGGTGGGGAGGATGAGTAGGACATTTTCTGTTTTCTCAGACAGGAGTTTTTAAGTGGGGGAGGATCTTTAACCTCCCTCCCCAAAATTGCACATTAAATTTTGCAGATTAAGTATAGTTTTTTTAGATTAATAGATTTTTATTAATTTTAGCTGTTTTAAGTTTACAGAAGAATGGAGCAGAAAGTAGAGAAAGCTCCCATATACACCCCACACCTCCTCCCAACGCCCATTTCCCGTATTAGGAACATCTTGCATTTGGGTGGTACATTTGCTACAATCAAGGGGCCAATATTGATATATTATTATTAGTTAAATCCATGGTTGACATTGGAGTTCTCTCTTGGTGTTGTACCTCCAAATGTGCAATGTTGTAGCTCCAGTGAATGTGTAATGACACGCACCCACCATTGCAGTATCACACAGAGTAGTTTTCCTGCCCTAGAAGTCCCCTGTGCTCTGCCTGTTCAGCCCTTCCTTCCCCTGAACTGATCTTTTCCCTGCCTCCATAGTGTTGACTTTTCCAGATTGTCACATAGTTGGAATCATACAGTTTGTAGCCTTTTCAGAGGAGCTTCTGTCTCTAAAACCTTATTACTACTCAAAGTGTCTCCAGGCCTAGCACCAGCCTTATTTGGGAGCTTGTCAAACATGCTGACTCCCTCAGGCCCCATCATATAGTGATTCTCAAGCCTGCTCAATCAGCCTGCTCAATCAGAATCTGCATTTTAGCAACACCCCTGGTGGTTTTTATACACATGAAAATTTGAGGAGCGCTGGTCTAAGAGAGCACTGAAGGCAGGCTGAGGCCTGTCAGACAAACCAGTTAGGGCTTGTGGTCAGGGGAAGCAGAAGTTCTGGGGCCAAGTAGTCTAGGCAAGAAGGAATTCCTGGGTGTTGGGGCCACCCACCTGCCCTCGCTCCCACTCCAGCAAGGAGAGAGAGAGAGAGGATCACCTCAGAGCTTCCTGCAAAGGGAATGGAATGGATCCCTTCAGCAATTTCTACTTTCTAGAACTACATTGTCCCATACAGTACCCATAAACCACATCTGTCTATTTAAATTGAAATTAAATAAAATTTACAACTCAGTTCCTCTGTTTCATTAGTCAAATTTCCCATGCTCAATGCCCATCTGTGGCTAGTGGCCACCATAGCAGAGAGCACATATATAGAACATGTCTATCTTCATAGAACATTCTATTGGACAGTAGTGCTTTATAGGAAAAAAGTCCCAAGAAGCAGGAGGGTGTGTAGAAACTGGAGCTCCAATTGTGCCAGGTGCTGGAAATGGAGCAGTCACTCCTGGTGCCCTGAAGGCACGCTGACAGCCCTTGTGGGTTTCCTTCCTAAGAATGAAACAGCAGAGTTCTAAGAATGCCCACTGAAGAGTCAGGACCAGAACCATGGCCACAGTTGTCTTTGGAAGAAAGGACTGCAACTAAAGTCCATCTGTGAAGTGCTGTGGGAGGCTGTGATAGCTGTACATGCAGCACCACTGGGTTGGGAGGAAAGGGTCTATCCCTGAGTGCAGTGCAGAGATAGGATTTGTGGTGCTGACTCAGTCAGTGTGGCTGTCAACTATCTTTTTCCTCCTTCTGAATAAGAAAAAATACTCTAGCACACAAATTCTGCTCCAAATCCCATGCTCTCATCATCCCTGTGATATTTACTTTTTGATACTGCCTTATTACTTCTTACGAGTTGATACTTGTATTTCACAACATGCTTTACTGATTTCTTTGCTCCCCATTGTTTTCATTCCTTTCTACACGATTACATTTTCTTCTTGTTGGAGTTAATCCTTTAGTAGTTCTTTGAGCAAGGGCCTGGAGTAACTAAGCTCTCTTAGTCTGTGTATTACTGGAAACACATTTATTTCACTTGAGTGGTAGTTTAGCTGGGTATGGAATTGTAGGATGGTAATTTTTAAGTTACATTTTGAACTTGGATGCCCATATTGCAAGAGCAGTGTGTAATCATACCCATATCTGGCGCTTTCATGGTGAGCTGAGGGGTAGAGTTTCTAACTTCTGGCTCACTATGGGACAATCCTTTCTAACTCCCAGCTCTTTTCAGTAAGCCTAATTAGCTTTTGGTCATACCCACAGCATGCAATCTTAACTCTACCATTGGGCAGGACTGAAACCTCAGCCTCTCAGACTTCTATTTGCTCAGATGTCCCTATGGGTTGCTAGGTCTGTTCCTCCTCCTCCTCAACTTCAGTTTTGACTTCTCATTTCTAGCATCTGGGAGAATTTTTTATCTTCCTTAAAATGGATTTAAAATGTTACAGATTTAAAAGGCTGTGATTTAAAATATTTCATAATTATCTGTTTTCTGTCACTGTCATAAAAATATTAACCCTCAGCATTTACTTTTCTTTATCTGCTAGTCTTGAACATGATATATTGAATGTTCAAGTAGCCAATTAATATTAAGGGAGATACCCTTATTCATGCTTAATTCAACAGCTCAATTTTATTCACAAAGTCATATGTCAGTGGTGGTGATTTCATATTTCATAATTTCCATGGTTTTATATTCTGACACTAAA
Source organism: Pongo pygmaeus (assembly GCF_028885625.2). NCBI lineage: Eukaryota > Metazoa > Chordata > Mammalia > Primates > Hominidae > Pongo > Pongo pygmaeus. Next base: position 66,991,813 of record NC_085930.1, on the reverse strand, counting down.
TTTGTTTCTTACACATAGAGTAAAATTATACTCATGAAGGTATTTGGCAAAGAACTCCATAAAGCTCATTTATTTGCTATTTTAATAAGTTTAAGAGCCAGTATGTAGGTCCAACTTCTTCTTTTGTTGATGAGTACCTGAGTGCCAGAGAGAGGATATGGCTCACCCAAGGCCACAGCTGGTGGAGAACTGGACCAGGACTGAGAACCTCCAGTTGAAACATTTGCCACTTTTCCACCCCTTTGAGTCTATTTGCTCATCTATGAAATGAAGAGGTTAGACCAGACATGGAATCAGGTCCTGTCTCACTAATTTTGTGTCATTGGGCAGGTCACGTAACCTCTCTGGGCTTCCATGTTAGTAAACCCTACTCTGCCCACCTCAAATGGCTGTGGAAAGCATCAAATAGGCAGATGTGTGTGAAAGAGCTCTGAGCAACACAAGGGCTACAGAGCAGCTCTTGTTATTAAGTTGCTATAACTGGTTCCTGCAGCTCCTCCATAGTTGGGAAGACGTGTGCTTTGCAGATGCAGTGTGTTCTGATGATTTCTGATCTAGCACAGCTTTGTAAGAGAGCAGGAACTTCTTCTGTGAGCAGCAAGATGACGGGTCTTTGATACCTCTTAGTTGGCTGGGATTGTGACACTTGATGTCCTTCTCTAAAAACTCATTGGTGTGTGAATCTCATGTTCCATTTCTCTCACTTCTCATATACAAGCCAAGCACTGGAAAGCCCTACAGGGCGAGTGTGGAGTCCTGCATAATGTTCACACAGAGGCCAAACATAGCTCTGCCTCCTTGCTTAGGGTCTCAGTGACGTTCCAAACAGTAGAGGCAAGTGGGTGCTGCTCAGCCTCCTATGCTGTACCCATCTCAGTCCTTCATGTCCCACTGCTTATCCCAGGAGGCATTGTTGCATGGTACAAAACTCCCAGCTTAGGCTGGGAATCAGGAAACCCAGCTCCACACCGACCTTGAACTGTCACTGTTCACCTCCTTGTGCCAGAGTTCCATCAGCTGTAAAATGAGAGTGTCTAGTAAAATCACTGTCTTCCTTTTTTTTTTTTTTTTTTTTGCTATCAATAATCCCTTTTATTTTCCCCCTTATGATCCACCAACATGGGCCATGTTGTGCTGACAGGAAGTTCCTATTAGCAGTTGTGTATGTCTGATTAATAAAAGCTGGCAAAGCCCAGGAATTAGTCTTTAAAATGTCCTTTGGAGGAGACAAAGCTCAGAGAGAAGAGATGATTTACCTGTGGTCATGAGAAGATTTTTATATCATAAATCACCTGGAAGGGAGAAACTGCACATCTCCAAGGTTATAGATGACAGTGCATTAGGATTTCCCAAAGCTGTGGAAGTGCGTGGGGGAAACGGGTTGGGTGAATGTCATTCAAAGCAAGCGTATGATTAACGTTCCTGGGGGTTAATCCAAGCTACACTTGACCAACCCTTCCAGAACGTGAACATTTTATTCAACTCTACCTCTCCTATGATGGCTTGCAAACTGCCTAGCACATAGTAGGTGCTCATTAAGTGCATATTGTAGCATGTGGTTGTCATCTCAGAGTTAAGCTCCTGCCTGGGATGGTGAGCACCATAATTGTCCTTCTTCTTCAGCCCTGTCACCTGATTGGAGCTTTAAAGGAAATATTCTCTAAGAAAGACAGATGAGGAAAATAAATAACAGATACAGACCTCTTTAGTGAATACCTCAGAGACAGAATATAAAATTAATCCATAGGTTTGTGCAAGGTAAGGTTGGAGGAATGCAAACTTCTATCTTCTCATACTTGCTCCCCTTTCTCTCTCGACTCATGGAAGACTTCTACCTCGCCCAGAAGGGAAACAGCTGAAAATGAGGCTTAACAACTGCTCAGATGAATCTCTGAATCACAGAGGGATAATATCAGGAGTTCAGAGGTGTTTTTAATCTTTGAGGGGATGTCAAGGAGGAGACAACTGATCCCAGAAAACTCAGTTTTTCTGATCTGAGACTGAACATTGGTTTTGGTTTCTGACATCACCTGGCAGGGTAGGAGTTTCCTGTTTCCCCCCACTGATTGCAAGCATGAGTTACTGGGCACAAAGCATAGTCTTCTTACCAAAGGATTCCTGAGAAGTGTCGTGAACACGTCTCTTCCAGTGAGGCCTCCAGTTCCCACTGTGGGACGAGAGTATTCCTTCTGCTGTCTTGTGGGTTGGTTCTGCCTGCACAGAGAACCCCCACATGCCCACCCCCGGTCTCTACTATGGGTGTTTCACTATGTCAGCTTTACCACAAACCTTTCTAGCCCCCATCCATGTATTCTATTTTATTTTTTGATACACTCCAAAGTAAGTTGTAGACATCAGTACACTTCAGCCTTAAGCACGTTGGCATTGATGTCTGTAACTTACTTTATTTTTACCTGATCATTCTTAGTTTTACGGCTCAACCCAAAGCCCTGAAAAATCGCTGAGGGAAGCATGAGAAATGAAGGCAGCCCCTCCCTCACAGTGGCTTTGCCCCAAAGCCAAGGCCACTGTGTCCCACACATTATCCAGGAGGGCGTGTTGTGGTGGCCTGCCATCTCCCGTTAGTCCACCGAGGTTAGCCGCCCCTCCTGGTTTCCTGCCTGACACAGCCCTGCATGTTTACCCATTCCCCCAGGCCCCTGGGTCCTGCTGCTCCCACTGGCCTATGTGAACCAGGATGCTCCGTTAGTCAGATTCCCAAGGAACTGGCGCCATTTAAAGCTGTCACTGCTTCCATTCAGATGAGCATAAGAGAGGCCATGTGAGCAGGTGGCAATGTGACCCTGAAGGCTGGCAGGACCTGAGAGGTGGAAGGAGAATGGTATGTAAGCAGGGCAGGGAGGTCAGTGAGTGTCAAGCAGTGAAATCCGTTTGGACATTGGGCCTGCAGAGAGCAGAGAGACAGGTAAGATAAGAGCGTTTGGCTCCAGGCTCATTTACACCACCTCTCCTCTTGGTGAAGATGATGGCAGTCTACTGGGAAGACGAAGGTAAGTAGCAGCCAGGCAATGCACAGAAAGACAAATATCATGTGATCTCACTTATCGTGTATGTAGAATCTAGAAAAGCCAAACTCACAGAAGCAGAGAGTAGAATGGTTGTTCCCAGGGGTTGGGTGGGCAGGGTTGGAGAGACTGGGTCAAAGGATATAAGATGTCAATGCCATAAGTGGAATGAGTTCAGGAGATCTATCGTACAGCGTGGTGACATAGGCAATAACATGCAATACAATCAATCGTGTACTTGAAAATCGCTAAGAGAATAATTTTAAGTGTTCTCGCCACAAAAAAAGTAAGCAAGGCAATGCATATGTTATTTAGCCTGATTTAGCCATTCCATAGTGTTTATGGATTTCAAAACATCATGTCTAAACCACAAATATATAGAATTTTTGTCAATTAAAGTTAAAAAATAATTTGGAGCATATTTTTTAAAAAGTGAGGGCTTTGGGATCATACAGATCTAGGATTGAGTCTTCCAGGTATCAGCTGAGTGATCCCCCAGGGCCTCGTCTTCTTCCTCTGTGAAGTGGAGATGATAATAGTACCAGCCTATGGTGTTGTTGTGAGAACTCAGGGAGATAAACAGCCTGGAAGTGCCTAGTAAAGAGAGGGAGGCCCATGAGGATTCCAAGGGCTGGTTTTCTGCTGCTGAGATAATGCAAGAGAATCCACTCACCTTTTTTAAAACTTAATTTTTTTAATTTGAGAGAATGCATTTTATTGATTAAAAAAGAGAGTTGGTAATACTACCTACTTTTTGTAGAAATGTGAAGACAACATGAAGTTTGGACTAATGACTCTTGGGAACTTGGTACTTTTTTTTCTAATCTTATTTAAGTTCCAGGATATATGTGCAGGACATATGCACCATGGAATACTATGCAACCATAAGAAGGACTGAGATCATGTCCTTTGCAGGGACATGGATGGAGCTGGAAGCCATTATCCTCAGCAAACTAACACAGGGACAGAAAACCAAACACCTCATGTTCTTGCTTATAAGTGGGAGCTGAGCAATGAGAACACATAGACACAGGGAGGAAAACAACACACACCGGGGCCTGTTGGGGGGATAGCAGGAGGGAGAGCGTCAGGATAAATAGCTAATGCATGTGGGGCTTACTACCTAGGTGATGGGTTCGTAGGTGCAGCAAACCGCCATGGCACACATTTATCTATGTAAACTTTTTTAGGAGCAAGGGTTGTCTTTGCATGTGCAGGTAATGCTCATATGGGTAGCTTGCATGGCTTCTCAAAGGTCGGGAACGCATCAGGATAAATAGCTAATGCATGTGGGGCTTACTGCCTAGGTGATGGGTTAGTAGGTGCAGCAAACCGCCACGGCACACATTTATCTATGTAAACTTTTTTTAGGAGCAAAGGTCGTCTTTGCATGTGCAGGTGATGCTCATGTGGGCAGCTTTTGTGGCTTCTCAAAGGCCCATGATGAGAGGATGTCTCCTCCTTTCTCCTAATGCTGCCCAAGGTGAATGCCTGCAGAGAGACTGAGAGGCCCCAAGGCCCGGTTCCTTAAGGTCTGTCCACTGGGCCTGGAAAGGAGGCATTGACCCTGCAGTGAAGGCTGGGCAGGGCCAGCTGTTGTAGCATTTCTGGGACAGAGCAAGTGGGCCTGGCCTCCTGCCCTTTGTAGAACATCCACACCAGGGTGGGGAGGAGACAGTCAGGGCCTCTGAGGCCAGCTCCTCCCAGGGCTAGAAAAGCTGGCTTTTCTTCTGTTACCCCAAGTGGGACCTGCCTAGTCAGCCCCACACACCCTTCAAAGATGCTTTTTCAGGCCCAAAGGAATGACCCCTCTCTAGCCACTTAGCATTTACTGTGAGCCAGGTGCTCTGTGCACACTCTACAAACCTAGTCTCATTTTGTCTTCAGAACAACTCTGGCAGCTTGGAATGATGATTTTCCCCATTGTACCCACAAAGAAACTGAGGCTCAAAGAGATGACCTCCTCAAGGTGGCCCAGCAGAGCTGGAACTCAACCAGATCTGTCTGATTTTGTGAGATTTTATACTTGCTCCCCTTTCTCTCTTGATCTGTGGAAAACTTCTACCTTACCCAGAAGGGAAACGGCTGAAAATGAGATTTAAGAACTGCTCAGATGAATCTGTCAGTCACAGATGGATGATATCAGGGGCTTGCTTGACTTTCTTTTTCCTCATATGCTTTCTAGATTGCAAGGCCCTGAGCACAGGATGGGGAGCTTCATTCTTTCTATAGTCTCCATGTGCTATACAGGGTGCTCAGGAAATGTTGAGGAGCATAGACCCACTAACATTAAGCTTCTTAGCAGCAGAAAGCCCCAAACACCTTTTGCCCTAACTTCCAATGAAATACATGTATTAGTCCATATTCACGTTGCTGATAAACACATACCCGAGACTGGACAATTTACAAAAGAAAGAGGTTTATCGGTCTTACAGTTCCACGTGGCTGGGGAGGCTTCACAATCATAGCAGAAGGTGAAAGGCACATCTCACATGGTGGTGGTAAGAGAGAGACTGAGAGCCAAGTGAAAGGGATTTCCCCTTATCAAACCATCAGATTTTGTGAGACTTATTTACTACCATGAGAACAGTATGGGGGAACTGCCCCCATGATTCAATTATCTCCCACCAGATCCCTCCTATAACATGTAGAAATTATGGGAATACAATTCAAGATGAGAGTTGAGTGGGGACACAGAGCCAAACCATATCATTCTGCCCCTGGCCCCTCCTAAACCTCTTGTCTTCACATTTCAAAACCAATCATGCCTTCCCAACAGTCCCCCAAAGTCTTACTTCAGCATTAACTCAAAAGTCCACAGTCCAAAGTCTCATCTGAAACAAGGCAAGTCCCTTCTGCCTATGAGTCTGTAAAATCAAAAGCAAGTTAGTTAGCTCCTAGACACAATGGAGGTACAGGCATTGGGTAAATACAACCCTTCCAAATGAAAGGAATTGGCCAAAACAAAGGGGCTACAGGCCCCATGCAAGTCTGAAATCCAGCAGGGCAGTCAAATCTTAAAGCTCCAAAATGATCTCCTTTGAGTCCATGTCTCATATCCAGGTCACGCTAATCCAAGAGGTGAATTCCCATGGTCGTGGGCAGCTCCACCCCTGTGGCTTTGCAGGGTACAGCCTCCCTCCTGGCTGATTTCATGCGCTGGTGTTGAGTGTCAGTGACTTTTCCATGCACACGGTGCAAACTGTCAGTGTATCTACCATTCTGGGGTCTGGAGGACAGTGACCCTCTTCTCACAGCTCCACTAGGCGGTGTCCCAGTAGGGACTCTGTGTAGGGGTTCTGACCCCACATTTCCCATCCGCACTGCCTTAGCAGAGGTTCTCCATGAGCACCCTGCCCCTGTAGCAAACTTCTCTCTGGACATCCAGGCATTTCCATACATCTTCTGAAATCTAGGCAGAGGTTCCCAAACCCCAATTCTTGATTTATGTGCACTCCCAGGCTCAACACCATGTGGAAGCTGCCAAGGCTTGGGGCTCACACCCTCTGAAGCCATGGCCAGAGCTCTACATTGGCCCTTTTAGCCATGAATGGAGTGGCTGGGACGCAGGGCACCATGTCCCCAGGCTGCAGAGAGAATGGAACAGGAACTCTGGGACCAGCCCAGGACACCATTTTCTCCTAGGCCTCTGGGCCTGTGATGGGAGGGGCTGCTGTGAAGACTTCTGACATGCCCTTGAGACATTTTCCCTAACATTTGGCTCCTGGTTACTTATGCAAATTTCTGCAGTCGGCTTGAATTTCTCCTCAGAAAATGGGGTTTTTCTTTTCTATCACATTGCTACAAATTTATCACATATCACAGGCTACAAATTTTCCAAACTTTTATGTCCTGCTTCCCTTATAAAACTGAATGCCTTTAATAGCACCCAAGTCACCTCTTGAATGCTTTGCTGCTTAGAAATTTCTTCCACCAGATACCCTAAATCATCTCTCTTAAGTTCAAAGTTCCACAAATATCTAGGACAGTGGCAAAATGCCACCAGTCTCTTTGCTAAAACACAACAAGAGTCACATTTGCTCCAGTTTCCAACAAGTTCCTCATCTCCATCTGAGACCACCTCAGCCTGGATTTCATTGTCAATGTCATTATCAGCATTTTTGTCAAAGCCATTCAACAAATCTTGAGGGAGTTCCACACTTTCCCACACTTTTCTATCTGAGCCCTTTAAACTATTCCAGCCTCTGCCTGTTACCTATTTCCAAAGTCACTTCCACATTTCTGGGTATCTTTTCAGCAGCACCCCACTCCCAATACCAATTTACTGTATTAGTCCATTTTCATGTTGCTGATAAAGACATACCTGAGACTGGGCAATTTACAAAAGAAAGAGGTTTATTGGACTTACAGTTCCATGTAGCTGGGGAAGCCTCACAATCATGGCAGAAAATGAAAGGCATGTCTCACATGGTGGCGGCAAGAGAGAGAATGAGAGCCAAGCAAAACAGGTTTCCCCTTATCAAACCATCAAATCTCATGAGACTTATTCACTACCATGAGAACAGTATGGGGGAAACTGCCCCCATGATTCAATTATCTCCCACTGGTCCCTCCCACAACATGTAGGAATTGTGGGAGTACAATTCAAGATGAGATTTGGGTGGGGACACAGAGCCAAACCATATCAGTGCAGAAATTTCCTCTCTGCATCTCCGACTGTGCTTGGTTCCTTCTAGCCACATGAGCTCATCCCAGGACTGGAGCTCTCAGCCAGGGAGGAGACTCTTCCACTGTTGACTGTGCCTGTTCCCACCCCCCAGCCACCACAGATATCCCCTGGGAGCCTCCTTGGGGCATAAATTTGAGTATGTTCCCATTCACTGTCAGAATTCTGTTTCACATGGAATTGAGTAGTATCTTCCTGCATCCTTGGTATGGCTACCATAAGCATTTTCCTACTTGGGAACTTTGAGTGGTTTCTGCCCAAAGATATAGTGATGAATGAAACACCAGCTCTGAATTCCATGAGATTCTGGAAGATCTATTCCATTTCCCCTCTCAGCCTCTTGCTTAGAAGCATTTCTGCTGGGCAGCTTCTGACAGATTTCTCCTTTCCTGCCCTCTAGGCCTTTGCTGGTAGCATTTGTTCCACTGGAATAGCCTGCCACTTTCTGCCAGCCTTCCAGGCCAGCATAAGTGCCAGAAATCCACTAAAAACACATATCTCCATCAGTATGGTGTCATTTTCCTCCTTCCTTTCTGTGTCCCTTGTGTTTGATGTGAAGTTTGTCCCTAGTATGGAGCAGGAGCTTAAATACAGGTGTTCCAGTGTCTTCCTGGGCTTTTAAAACTGCAAGGTTGAAATGCCCCATGGAAAATGGGCTCAGCTGACCCAAAACCATAACCCTGTTATAAAGCCTGGGATGGCTGGGCTGGATGATTCTCTCTTGCAGGTTTCTGCTCACTCACTCTCTCTGACAGGTGGTGGATGTCTTTCCCCATAGCTACACTGAAGGCAGAAGAGTGCTGTGATTGATTAGTAATATCTGCCCTGGGCAGAAATGGGGGTGGGATGTGCATGTCATGTACTTGCCATCTCCATTGCAATGTAGATCCCTTATTTTACAAGTTGGAAAACTGGGGCTAGGAGAAAATAATGAACTTTAGGGAGAACACACAGGAACTTTAAGGGCAAGCTGCAATCGGAGCCAGGTGTCCTGTCCCTCTCAGTCCAGTATGTTCTCCACTTGGCCTGGTAGTTAGGACTTGGTGTGAGCTTTGAGTACCCCTTTCCTGTGTGCTGGAGACCCTAAGCAGCTGTGGGCACCCTACAGACATTTCTTGAGTGCTTATCATGTGTCAGCAATGTGCAAAGGGTTGGGGATTCAAAAGTGAGAAAGCAGAGCACCCTGCTCTCAGAAAGCTTCCATTCTAGTTGGCGGAGACAGACAATAAACAATGAATGCCACGATATGATCTTAGATATTTATTTCTCTATCTGCAGCCAGACACAGAAGTGGCTACCTTCACCATTGTGGCTGTTTTCTTTTCCGTTCTCCTCCCAAGGATGTCTTTTCTATTGCTTGAAGTTTAGCTCCCATTCGGCTCCTCCAGGGCATGGAGCACCCCGGCTTGCCGTTTCATTTCCTGGCTTTGAACAAGTTCCATGGTTATTAGCAAAGAAATGTGGTTCTAGGGGGAGATGATGAGGCTTCATCCTAACTGTCTGCTCGGCTGACACAAAAGAACCTGCCTGATCAGGCTGGGATTGGAAACAGAAGTCTGGCTTGATCTGGGAGCGCCTAGCCCAGTGCTGCCTATGGGATGTGGGTTCTGCAGCCCCACCATCATTGCCCGCTCTGACTCCCCCTGCCTCAGTGGCTCCTAGCCAGGACTAGGCAGGACTGCTGGCCCAGGGTCATTTAGAAACAAGCGGGGGCATAGTTTTGGCTGCTAGAATGAATGGGAGACTTCTAGCATTTAGAGAGTGGGGGCTGGTGGGTAGACATCCTACAGGGAGCAGGACAGTCCTGCACAATGAATTATCTTATCCAAAATGTCAAGAGCCTCCCCCTTAAGGAACACTCCTCAGGGGAGAGCTTGGCCTAAACTGTCTTTCCCTGAGTCTGTGTGGACATCCTGAGTCTGCGTGGACATCCTGAGTCTGCGTGGAAGAGCTTGGGGCTAGGAATTGCCGTCTTCAGGCCTTGCTCAGGCTCATCCTTCTCTGAGCCTCCCGCATTTAGTACTTTGGTAAAATGGGGCTTAAGCAACTGATGTGATGGATTAAGGGGAGGCCAACTGCCCATCTGCCCTATGCACTCTCCATGCCTGGACATGGCTGTCCAGCCTCCTGGGCAAAAGCTCAGCCACAGTGACCCTCGTTCCCTGCTCCACACAAAGAGGCCACCGGGGTCAGCCTACACACCCAAACTCCCCCTGCACAGGATTGAACAGCTCCTCACCGCCCGCAGCGCAACCCTTTAGCCCAGTGACACTTTACTGGCAGGGCCCTGGTTGGCCCCAGGGCCGGCTGCCCAGGGAAGGGCTTGGCACCAGAGCGAGAGGCTGCAGAACATATTTCCAGTTGGGCTTACAGGCCAAGAGCCTCAGCCCCTTCCCACCACTGTTCCCACTGGCCCTGCCCGCCTGCCCAGCACATTAGCATTTAAATATCTCCAAAGTCGTCTCCACCGAAGCCCTCTCCCCCCATGGAATCCACCAGGGAGGGAGCATTTGAATCCCTCTCCCAGACTCCCCTTTCCTCATAATGGCCATACTGTATTCATCAGCTTCTGTATGTGGCATTAGCCGAAAGAAGGAGCAAGGGCGCCTAGCAACCCAGAGGAGGCTGAGAAAGAGGTGGAAAGGAAGTGATTTTCATGTAATCATTCACTTCTACAAAAGCCGTTGTCAGGTACACACTGGAAACACAGCTGTTTTATTATTCTCCTAACCTACTTTTAATCTTTTGAGAATCCTTACCAATATAAAAGGCAAAAAGAAAGAGCTTAATTCAGCCATTTTCTGCCAGGCCATATAAGTTATATTTTTGCCTCAAACCAAGGCTCTGCTTACAAAAGTTGTATGTGCATGTGTCTATGTGTGTGTGGGTCTGTGTGTGTGTGTGTGTGTGTGGGTGTGGTAGCTGTCTGTTTGAAAGAAAATGTTGAAGAAAGAAAAGGCTGTGGGTTGGAAGCCCCAGGAGGGCCCCAAGCTCTGTTCTGGCTTCTTGGATCCAAAAGCCCCCCATGTGCTGTTGGGTCTGACGGTTTTCACACATCTTGGCCAGGCACTGGAACAGCAAGGAGCCTAGGAGGGATGAAGTATTGGTTCTTCCCATCCATCCCTGTTGGACCCAAGCTGGTAGCCCTAAGAGGCATGTGTATCTGCTTTAATGATGGGCAATTCAGCATTTGGTGCTTCTCAGAAGTCTGATTAGTTCACCTGATGGGAAGGGAAGCTGGGATGTTGGAAAGGACGTGGGCGCTTATTTGCATAGTATAGTTGAGAATCGTCAGCCACCAAAAGAAACCAGATTAAAGGGATGGTACCAGGTACTCCACTACACACTTTACATTCATTATGTCTTTCTTTCACAGGCAAAGAAGTTGAGGTTCAAAGAGGTGAAGTAATTTGCCCAGGGTTGCATAGCAGTAAGCAGAAGAGCAGAGCTCCAAGCTGGGTCTGCTGACCCCAAAGTTTTTGCCCTTTTCATTAAGCTCCTGCAAGGCTCAAAGCATGGAGCCTGGCTAGAGCTATCTTGTTTAACTTAGGCCCCTTTTGCTTGGTGTTTCAGTGCCTTCTTCCAAGGTGGGCCAGATTCCTGGGGCAATTAGGAGATTCATTTGTTCGTAAGCCCAAAGTGACTCCTCACACTGGCCAGTGTGTACATTTCTCTAAAGTAAATGGACAAGTGACTTCCTCTCCCTGGGTGTTAGTTTATTCATCTATAAAAGGGAGATAATAAATAACAATGGCACCCACCTTAACGGTGTGGACGAGGTGAGTTTAATACCTGTAAAGCACTTTCCATCTGGTATGTCATAGGTGCTAATAAAAGTTAGTTGGTGTCATTGTGATCATCAGCATGACTATCATCATACACCCTCTTACTGGTGCTTTCATGGCAGGATGGGTTAATGCTGCATTTGTCAAAGACCTAAGGCATTACCACAGCAAACACCAGCCAATTCCAGGACATAGAGATGGATTTAGTTGGTTGGTCGGCTGATGCTGGCTTTGGTGACAAGCAGAGGCATGCCCTTCTGCTCTGATTGACAGCTCTCTTTGCAGATTTGAAAGCACATTTCTAGGGTAGCTTTTTTTCTGTAAGCTGTTTTGCCATAGATGCTGTATAAAATCCCAGAGCAGCATCTGTACCTTCATGGGTAGGCGGGACCCTGGCCCCTACTGCCACTGAACTCACTACTACACTGAACTCATCTCCCATACCCCTCCCCCACAAGTTGTTCCTCTCTGCCAGATGTTGTATGAGAGCTTATCTGCCTTTGCTTGCTGTCTGTCTCTCCCACTAAAGTGTAAGCTCCTTAAGGGTAGGAGCTCTGTAACATTTAGTGACAGCTTCAGCCTCCATTCCTGGGACTTGTGCCTGGCACATGGTAGACACTAAATGCATGCTTATGGTGGGGGGAAGAGGGAATAGGCTTTTTTGTTTCCTTCAGGTTTTTGAGTACTGGAATATCCTGGGAGGGAATGAATGTTGACTAAGCACCTGCTGCTCATGAGGGCTCCTGGCTGGGTTTCTCAATACTCTCCAGAGTATTTCTCAATGCTCTCCAAGAGCCAGGACGGTACTGAAGGTTTGTTTCACAAATGTTATTTCAACTTCTGTGTGTGAGACAGACATGCTGCCCACATATGCACGATGACCATCTCCCCAGTCTCCCCAATTGGATAAGTCACTCCAAGAGGTAGGAAAAAGAAGTAAAGCTTCCTCCCCCAAACATCTAAGAAATTAGACATTCTACTTGCATGATCAATGTAGGAATGTGGAGAAAAGGTGAGCGTGTTTCCAGCAACCCACCTGTGTCTAACCTGGGGATGATGATGCTCACCTCAGGGCAGTGTGTGGGACACACAGATCATAGGACATACAGTATTGTAAACTGTAAAGTGCTGTCCATGTGGACTGGGACAGCGTGTGCTGAGTATCCATCATGATGACTGTAGCTAAAGTGTGGGTGGGGAAAATTTGTCCTTTTCCATCCATCCTTTCTTGCTTCTCCCAGCAAATGTCATCAAGGAGCTACTCTGTGCAGCCCTGTGGCCCTAGCTGGGAAGGTGGGCTACGCCATTATTCATTGCTCTCTGTACCTACTGTGCACCAGGGCTCATTGGAACCAGTTGCCTTGAAAGAGGTGAGGTTGCCCCAGAGCTGGAGGCGGGACCACCTCTCTTCTAAAGGGGCCCCACTCCCCTGTTCCCATGCAAATCTGTCCTCCAAACCTCTGAATGTGGACCGCCCACAGCTGCACTGCCAGAACGCCCCCCATTCATTGCTGCAGAACATGGAGAGTGATCCCTTTCTCAGCTACTGACCCAACTTCCTTAGGGTTTGTTTTGTTGAGACTGTTTTCCCTTCAAATTGTGTTGAGAAATAGGAAGCCCTTTCTCCGCTGAGCTGCTCCCTTTGTAGCATCCTGGGAGATGCTGGTCAGTAGGGCTCAGTTGCCTGGTCTTCCTTTCATTGAGGTGGGGTTGCCTTTGTTCTGTTTGACTTGACAGCTGCAGAGCTGTTTAAATCCCAGCTGAGACTACAGGCCTACTCAGCAGACCAGGAGGTCCTAGCTTTTCTCTGTAAAGTGTAGAGCCAGAACGCTCTGGGTTCAAACCTGACTCTCTCCCTTATAAGCTGTTTGACTTTTCAGGAGCCTATTTCCACTTCTGAAAAAATGGAGACAATAATACTTACCTAGTAAGATCATTATGCAAATTATGAGATTGTGTACATGAGCCTGTAGTACGCACTAGGTTTCAGCAAACATTAACTCAAGGTTTTCACTTCTTAAGGCATTACCAAACCTATGGAAGGGCTGGTTCATGAATGTTCTGTTAGCTTATTTTACTAGACTTTCTTTCTCCTTTTGTCAAATCATTCTAATGCCCACCATGATTTTGTTTGTCTGTGCTTGTGGAATTTTTAGTTGAAGAAAGTAGCTGTAGGTGAAATAGATTTGGGATAATGCTTTGGCAGAGATAATGCTGTGTTCATCAGTCATTTATTTTTCTCTTCTTGAGTAAATGGGAAGACTACATTCCCCAGAGTTCCTTGTATTTAGTTTGCAACCAAGTCACTTGGGTGTGGCCAATGATACGTATTTGGGAATGAAGACAACCCTCAGGCCTAATCCTTAAAACCTTCCCAAGCAAACCTCCAGTTTCTCTGCCTCAGAGGCTGTGCTGGAAGCTTGTGTTGAGGGACGGTGGTGTCATAAAGGAAAAACACTTAATATCACAAATCATTGGGTGCAAGAGAGCCCCTTCACAGGGGCTATGCTTTAATCTTTGTGTGGGTGAGAAATAAACTTTTATTGTGCTAAAATACTGAAATCTGTGGGTTTATTGTTTAATACAGCGTAATCTAGCAGTAATTATCTTAACAAGTACACCACCTCACTGATGAGTTCATTAGTTCCTTTCTAGACTGAGAGGCAAGGATGACATTTGGAGCCGTGTTGCATTTTCACAACCACAGGCATCTGTTTAAGAAACAAACATATATCAGTTATGCTTTCTGTAAAGAGCCTAATGATGCAGACTCCATGTAAAGACATCCCATGGTTCTTCATGGGATGTTTTCAAGAAATCTAATCCTGTACATTCTCAGGCTCTGCTATGCCCAAATGAGTATGTGTCTCAGCAGAAAAGCTGATCTCAACATTGGTTTTTCAAATGTGAAAAATAGAAGAGGCAAGGGAAGAAAATTTTAGATCTGGAATCAGAGAGATGTTAAGTTACTACTAAAATCCTGGTGATGATCAAATATATGTCTCTAGCCCAGACATCGATATGTAGCCCTAGACTTTCCATGTATCTCTTGAACATCTCACTTGATGTCTCAAACTTCCCTTCTCCAAATTAATACCCATTTCCCCACTTTATACCTTCAACCACCCTTAAAAACACCTGGATCATCTAGTGTTGCACCCCCACCCACCATATTGCTCAGATCTGGGTATTCGTCTCTCACCTCCAGCCAAGATCAATCTTGTATAACTTGCCCTCTAAAGATTTCTTGAGAATCAAGAAGATAAGGTGGCAACAGAAAAAAAAAATTATTTTAACTTCCTGGAATCTTCTCACCCAAACAGAGAAACAAGGGTAGTAAAACAAAAACCCTATGGACAGCACCTTCAGCACAGTTAGGTGACACCATGAACCACAAAATGTGAATAGATGGGGCCAGATGCCAACAGCAATGATATCTGCATGATGTCAGTTCTGTAGGATAAGATGAAGATGAACATAAAGGCAAAGAGAATTCTGAAGATCCAGCACCAGGAAACCCAGAAAGCTCTAACATGTACTGGGAGAGGACTCTCTTTGGGGGTAGAAGCTTAGTGGACCTATCTGAGAACATCACCTTGAATGAGGAGGGGGTCTATGCAGTCTCTAACCCCTAGGTAAGTGGGGGAGGACTGCAGCAAATTTGGGCAGAGGTCTGGGCCCTGTGAACACTACGCACTAACCAGTTGAGTCTTCATGGTCATTAAGGAGAAATTATGGGAAGCAGAATCCAAATTGAGCAGGACAGAGACACTAGAGGAAATGAAAGGAGAAATTTTGGATAGGAGTGGGAGAAAAGAATAGAGAACAATAATTTCAGAAAGTACTATCTGTATGGCCATAGTTTTAAAGAGTTTTTGGCAATAAAAGAAGAAGGAAAGTTCAGACTGCAAGTCTAGAAAAATCTATCCTGGACCACTCTCATTCCTCTATGCAAGGAAATCCTCTCCTAAGAGTACAGGAAAATCTATCTCACCTAAACGTGAGCAACAGAAGAGGACTGTGATAAAAACTTATGCAAAGCTATGATAAGGAAAATAATTATGGGGAGAATATTGTCCCAAGGCATTGCACAAAGACAGAACCACAAAACAGTGTAACACTGAAACTTAATATTTCAAAACAAGCTAAAGGAAAATAATAAACCAAAGATACTATGAGACAAATAGCGTAAATGAAATTGTTAGACAAAAAGACTATTTAAAAAGAGAGCTGACAGGAAGGACAACTTACAAAAGAAAAACTATTTCAGAAAAAATAACTAAAATGAAGGAATAACAGTGAATACAGACCATGGATGATATGACAAAGTAAACAGAAGATGGAAAGGAGGAAAAATGTAAAAATAAAGTCAGAAATGAACAAAGACTTTTTAAAGAATGAAAGAAACAGTGATAGGTATAGAAGGTGAGCAAAGAAGGTCCAACATACATACAAGTCCCCAAAGAAGAGACCCACAGCAATGGAAGAGAATAAATACAGCAGTAATTTTGGGATCTTTTTTCTCCTGAAAGAGAAGAATTGAACTTGCATCCTGAAAAAATATACCATGAGCCTGAGAAAATCAACACAGATTAGTCACTGTTGGACTTTAATAAAGTGTAGAACAAAACCTGTTGGACATCCAAACCAAAAGAATAAGTGCTTTATAAGGGGAAGCAAGTTATATTGGCACCAGACCTTTCTACCGCAGCACTTTGTGCCAGAAAGCAACTAAGCAATATATTCCAGATACTCGAGAAAAAAAAAAGAGAGCCAAGGATTTTATATACAGCCAAATTGCCTTTCAAGTATGAAAGTCACAGATCAACTATTCTAAACATGCAAGAACTCAGCTAACATTATTTCCTATGAGCCTTTCCAGAAGAATTTACTGGAAAACAAGCTACAGATAACAAAATTGACTGGAAAGGTATTAACATAAGGGCTGGGGGTGATCGTTAAATTCATAGTTTCCTATCAAATTCACATTAAGTAATGACTATAAGGAGCCTGGCATGTTGGTGCATGCCTGTAGTCACAGCTACTCAGGAGGCTGAGGCAGAAGGATCATTTGAACCCAAGAGTTCAAGGCTGCAGTGAGCCATGATCACACCACTGCACTCCAGCCTTGGCAACATAGGAAGATCCCATCTCATTCAATCAATCAGTAAAGGCTATTATGTGATGGTTGTATGTTCTGATAATCTAGACAGTATATTAAAAATTTGAAGATAATAACATATATATGAAAAGTAGAAAAAGTTTACAGATTGACTTGTAAGTATTAACTGGAAGCAAATGGATATTTCTTCAAATTGGATGCTAGTGGGTAGGGAGGGAAGACAAATGGAGGCTGTAGCTAATTTCAGTATTCCTCACAGCAGAGAACCAACAGACTGTCAAAAAAGGGGAGGATTAAGGATATTGTGTAAAGGTGCTGGTTTAATGGTGAACATCAGAATAAAAATGACAGACTTTTCCCCATAGAGGTAGGAGAGCAAGATGGAAAAATCATTTGAGAACATACCCTTAAAGATTCATGTGAATCTTTAAGCCCAACATGCTCTCTTTCATCTCTTCTCCAATCTCAAAAGGTATGCCTCCTCCAGGCAGCCTTCTCTGATTGCCTTAGCACAAGTTTCTCTTTCCCCCCCATCTGTCTCTCCCAGCTACTGGGCACCTTGTTTTGTGAATGTTTTATCTCACCTGAGGACAGAGATGGAGTGCTATGTAAAATTGAGTGGTATCTCTTTCAGAGTGTGACACAGGGTTCTGCACAGTACACAGGTGAATGCACTCAGTGAATGCTGGTCCATCAGTAATTTGGGATTGATTAGAGGATTTGGGCTCATACCTTCTTGGTTTTTCTAAGAGCTAAATGTTGCTATTAGCTTGAGTTTGAAGTGAGAACAATTCAATCCAACTTGACTTAAATAAAAGAGGAATTTATAGGCCTCTGAAATGAAATGTTCTAGGATAGGTCTGATTTCAGGTCTGATCCAGGGAGTCATGTGCTAATATTGGTCTGCCTTTGCTCTAGACTCTGCTTTCCTGTGTATTGGCCTTAATTCTCAGGTAGACTCTTCCTTCATGGTCAGTGATGCCCCCAGCAGTTACAAGCTTAACATCCCCAGCAAAAAAAAAAAAAAAAAAAGTGTCCCATTGACTTGCCTTGTATCATATGCTCATCCATAAACTAGTCACTGTAGCCAAGAGAAATCCTTGGATTGGCCAGGCCTGGGTCATGTGGCCAGCCCTGAATCTACTTCTGAGTAGAGAAGAGGTAGCTTTCCAAAGTAAAATTGAGGTGCCGTTACTGAAAAGGGAAAGATGGATGCTAAGTAGGCAAAAACAGCAGATGTCCATTTCAGTGTTGATGTGCCCAAAGGGCAAATTAAAAAAAAAAAAAATACCTGCAAGTGAAAATTGTTGGTTTGGGGGACATATCTTTGGGGCTTGTGGGTCGAAAGCTTTCTTTGGTGTTTTTCTAACTCACAGAGCATTTATTTACCATGTCACGGGGAGGGCCTGCTCCAATGAGTGATGGGATTCAGTCAGGATTGGGGAGCCAGCTCTCCCACAAGTCTGAGGGCTTTGCTCACTCTGGCCTGCACACTCTGGCCCAGGACATTGAAGGAGGGACACCTGGTTTGTGGCTGCATTAACAAGTGTGACTGGAGGCCCAGTGTCTGGTCAGGCACTGAGTAGCTCTGAGTTGCCACTGGGATTTGGCCTCCCATTTCCTGGGTCTGCTGACCTACTGCACTGCTTTTTGCTTCCCCATGTGGCTCACTGGGCTTACTAAGCAGAACAGGCAATCCACTGAGGTAGCAAATGGGGAAATTGAGACAAAGCAGGAGGAATTAAAAATACAACTACTTCTTCTCAAGTCTTTAACACTTTTTTCTCCACTGGACCCTTCCTACCAACATTTAAGCATCCTTAAGCTTCTATCATTTCCAAAAACCTTCCCCAAATTGTATTTGCCCTTTTACTACCAGCCTATCTCATTCCCCCCACACATTGAAATGTCTGGAGTTTGTTCTTGTCTTTCCTCTTTCCAGTTTCTCCTACCCCATCTCAGTGCACTCTGGTCTGCCGGCACTACCTGCCTCCCCCTGCCCCTGCACTTCATGAAAGAGCTCTCCCTAAGTTCCTCACAGAGCTCCAAGACCCTAAACCCAGTGATATTATTGTTAGAGGAGAAAAAAATACACTTATTTCTCAGGTTCAGAGGCAGCATTATGATTTTCCATTTTAATAGGCAATTTGTTGAATGACTTAACACAGTTGAGCAGACCCACAATAGAAAGACTTGTACCATGTAATCCAGTTCTGAAGAAGGAGGAGATACAGATACTTTGCCTGGAAAGGAAAGAGTTCTGGGGTCCAGTGGGCATGAGTATTTTCTTTGAATCTAAAATGCTACCACATGGAGGAGAGGGATGTGGCCTGGGTGCCCCCAGAACGAGGAAAACAGAAAGAGAGAGTTCATCTCATCTTAAAAAATGTTCTAATAGTCAGAGCTCTCTGAAGAAGAAAGGGTCTGGGTCAGGAGATAGTGAGCTCCTGGTCGCTGGTGGTAAGCAAAGAGAGACTATTCTGTCAGAAGTACTCAGAAGAGAGTCCTGTGTTGAGTGAGAGGTTACACCACAGGCCTTCTGAGGCTGATTCCACATTGGAAATTCTGGGACTGCCTGAGCATACATCTCTAGAGGCAGACCTCCATGGACTTGCATCTGCCACTTCCCAGCTGTGTGGTTTGGGCACATTACTCAACCTCTCTGTTCCTCAGTCTCCTCAGCTGTAAAAGGGGGCCAATAATAGCACCTACCACATAGGGTTGCTGTGAATTTTTTTTTTTTTTTTTGAGACAGAGTCTTGCTCCGTCACAAAGGCTAGAGTGCAGTGGTGTGATCTGGGCTCACTGTAACCTTCGCCTCCCAGTTCAAGCAATTCTCGTGCCTCAGTCTCCCACGTAGCTGGGATCACAGGCCCCCGCCACCACACCCAGCTAATTTTTGTATTTTTAGCAGAGACAGGGTTTCGCCATGTTGGCCAGGCTGCTCTCAAACTCCTGACCTCAGGTGATCCACCCACCTCAGCCTCCCAAAGTGCTGGGATTACAGGCATGAGCCACCCACCGTGCCCGGCCGGGTTGCCGTGAATATTCAGTAATGCATGAAGGGCAGTAATGCGTGGTGCCTGTACATTGAGAGGTCAGTGTTTCCTGTTTTTTATATTTAGTGCCAGCCCTGTTCTGTAGATGGCATTTGATACCTAAGCATGAGTCTCATCAGCTGCATTTTGATTTGAGCTCTGGATTTTCCTTGGCAACTTCTAGGGGCTGGGATCAAAGGGAGCCTGGAGAAAGTGTTCGAGAAGCCACTGTCATTTCTGTTGTGCATGTCATGCTGTCCACAGCAGTTTTTATCAAAAGGGAGCTTGGGTACTAGGAAAGTAATTATCTTGTGTACCACATAGGAAGCCTAGAGTGGGGGAATCTGTTCTGAAAGTGAGAAGGACATGGTGGGCCTCCCTCACTCCTCCCCTCCCTGCCACCTTTTATGCTGAGGTCAGCTATGCAAATGTATCACCCTGGACAGAATCTTATGACACTTTTCTCATGGTGGCCTTAATCACAAGGAAAAGGAAGCATTCATTTTACCTTAAACATGACTTTCCTTGCAAGCAGGCACTAGATCCCAGGGGCTCATGGTCCTTCTTGCATGAATCCTTGCAACAGTCCTGGTAGGGAAGTTTCTTCCCTACTTTGCGGATAAGGAAACAGCCTCAGAGAGGTTAAGTAACTTGTCCAGGGTCACACAGCTGAGGCTGGGGTCCTAAGCATTCAAATTCTTGCTATTCACTGAGCTATTATTCATAACCTCTGGCAAATTCTGGAATTAATTGAGGACATTTACACTTGATCATATGGTCCCCAAGAATAGAACTCTTTTAAAGGGAGTCCTGGGTAGGTTAGGAAGTTTAATTATCCCTTATGGAGTTTTTCTGAAGGGTAGAGTGTGGGTGGGGGATTTCAGAGACCAGGGCCACCCTCTCACCACACATCTGACTTCTGTTTATGCCAACATCTTTGTGCCTTCCTACAGGTCTGGGTAGATGCTGGAACGCAGATCTTTTTCTCCTATGCCATTTGCCTGGGCTGTCTGACCGCTCTGGGAAGTTATAACAATTATAACAACAACTGCTACAGGTGAGCATTTCCCTGGGCCCTGCCAGCTCTCCACCAAACCCTGAGAGCCCTCTAACCTGCCAGGCTAGTTTATGTTTGTCTGCCCACCTTGCAGGGCCCCAGGAGGAGATAGATAGGCTGTTGGCCTCCCGCTACCGAAGGAAGGGTCAAAGAGGGGCCACCAAGGAGCTAGGAGAATAACAAATGTAGTCAGAGTCTCTCTCAGGCTGCAAAGCCAATCCCCCACCACTACTGGCATCTCATTCAGGTCTCAGTGCCACCTCGTATGGTAAAGACGTATTCCAGGGTGGATAAGTGACTTTCCCGAGTCACAGAGCTAGTGCATACACCAAGGGCCTTGTTCTCTCGGCTACTATTTAGAAACCTGCTTCCTTCCCTTCGTACTTGACTGTAGGGTCATCTTCTGCCCCACCTGGGGCCAGTGCCCCACTTTGCCCCTCAGCCTAACACGTCTCTCTGGCCTCCTGTAGCTGGCTGCACCAGGGCTGGGAGGGGATTCAGGTGAGGAGGTGAGCCCCAGTGTCTGACCCTTGGCTGCCTGGCCTCTCACGCCTGCAGATTGAGTTCTACAGCAAGGCTGAGACCCGTGGAGGGCGGGGGACCTGCCCAAGGTCACCCAGCTGTGTGTGGTGGAAGTGCTGATCTAGGATGATGGTCAGTCTATTGAGGTTTCGGTCTATTGGGGTCTCTGCACCCCTGAACTCAGTGCCTGGTACACAATAGGTTAATATTTCATGGTAGATGGACAGTGCATCTCTTCCTTAGAGTCTAAGAGCTCCTTAAGCAGGGATAAGACCATGGAATCATGACGGTGCAACGATCCCTTATCACAGAGTAGTGGAGAAAGGAAGGAAGGTTGCTTTTTTTTTTTTTTTTTTAACAAATGGTTCTGAGATAGGATAAGTATTTTGGGGAAATCATCAAATTAGATTCTCATATATCATCCCATCTTTCCACCGTAATAAGTGTCAGATTGATTAAAGAGTTAAATATTTTTTAAAAGAAAACCACCCTATAAGTAGGAATGAAATACTGATTTCAGAATGGGAAAAGATGTAGAAAACATCAAAAATAATTAAAGAAATCACAAAAGAACTAAGTGGCAGATTGGTCCACATAAATATGGAGAACATCTAAATTTCTGGAAAGAAACACAGAAACTGTTCAAAGTAGCCACCTCCATAAAGTGAGACTGGGAAGTCAGAGGTTGGGAGGTGGGCTTTTCCCACTTCTACCTTCTATACAGCTTAAATGGGTGCATTTATTTAGTTTCTTTTGTTTAACTTTGAGTACGTATTGCTTTTATAATTTTTAAAAAATTGTTAATACAAATACAAATATCATCTACATTATTTTATTTCCAAATATGAGAATTTTCTATAAGACTAACGAGCATCCCAACAACATACGATACTCAAGGGGTTTATATCCACAATATATAAAGAATACAAACAAGTCTATGGGAAAAACACTAAAACACCAGTAAAAAAACAAGCAACACACTCTTTTTTTTCTTTTTCTTTGAGACGGAGTCTCGCTCAGTCACCCAGGCTGGACTGCAGTGGCATGATCTCAGCTCACTGCAAGCTCTGCCTCCCGGGTTCACGCCATTCTCCTGCCTTAGCCTCCCAAGTAGCTGGGACTACAGGCGCCCGCCACCAGGCCTGGCTAATTTTTTGTATTTTTAGTAGAGACGGGGTTTCACCGTGTTAGCCAGGATGGTCTTGATCTCCTGACCTCATGATCCGCCTGCCTCAGCCTCCCAAAGTGCTGGGATTACAGGCGTGAGCCACAGCGCCCGGCCCACACACTCTTAAAATATTGAGAGTGTTTTTCCCAAGTCCTGTTAAACATAGGTGAGGGTAGGTGAGCAGGTCATGCCATACCCCTGCTGGTGGGACAGGAACTTGGAATTAACCACCACATCACTGGGTCATCATGTGGCTCAAGTGGCACCGTGCATTTGAAAGAACTTTTACCAGTGATAGCATCCCTCCCACATTACCCCATCTTTGAGACAGGGAATGTGAAGCTGGTGGAGGCGGTACCTTGCTAGACGTGGCAGGGCCTGGACTCTGACTGGGGTCTCTCGGTGTCCATCCTGGCCTCCCCACTACATCCTTTCTGAGAGCTAGCTTAGCGGTCACATTATGAACTCACCTGTTAAGTCGGCAGTGTTTACTGTGTGTCTACTAAGTGCGAGGCCCTGGAATCGGTGCCATGGGAGCTGCAGACAGCAGTGGTGCAGCCTATAGAATTTGTAACTTGGGGAAATCAAGACAATGGGGAAGTTAATGTGGGCAGGTCCAACATGCTGAAAAGAGAAGCTGTTGTAGAATCCAGTGTGCCATCAGGCCGCCGTGAGTTCTGCTTCTAGGGTTCTTTGGGTGAGAGGTATTTGGGTGACCGGATGACAATGAGATGCTAAAGACAGACAGTCAGAGCAGGCTGTCCAGAAGAAGGCGTCTAGTTTTGTGGAGGATGTGGGCATGGGGGATGAGAAGTAAAGCTCTTTGTCAGCCATAATGAAAATGTTAACCATGGACAGGAAGAGAGAGGCACCCAGATGGGAAGAACAGCACGTGCAGGCTTCCGAGCTGGGCCAAGTCTGACCCCCTTGGGAGTTCTTTCAAATGTACACTGTCTGTGTACAGTATCACCCCATCGGTGGCTTACGGTCAGCATGGGGACCTCTGTGCTGGGCCCTTCAGAGATCACTTGGTCACTGTCCCCTGCAGCTAGGCTGTCAGCACCATGAGGACATGGGCCAGATGTTCTTGTTGTCTGCTGCATCCCTTGTACTTAGTTTAATGCTGGCTTCCATGCAGGGAAGTCAGAACGAAACCACCCCATTACACAAGCAAGGAGACAAGACGGCGGCCCGTGGAGCTCGAGTCCCTTACTCCTGTTTGCATTGCCAGGGATGGAGTGTGGCTTTTCACCTGAGTCTTCCTGGCTCTTGCACCCCTATTCCTCACTACCAGGGGTGGCCAGCTCTTTCCCAGCTACTGGAGTTGAAGAGGGTTTGGCCAAAACTGCCTTGTCTCCAGCCTGTGTCTTGGGGCAGTGGCAGCTTCATTCCCCACTGAGTGCATGGAGGATGTATGCTGTCAGCCATGGGTCCCTTCTGCTTCCCCCTCCAGCAGGCAGGTTTTATTCCATCTCTCCCATCAGCAGAAGAAAGCAAATTCCCTGGGTGGCAATGCAAAAATTAGAAGATTCATTTTATTTCCTTTTCCAAATTGTTCTGCAAGTGGGTCTTCTCAACTCCAGTGGAGTAAATTAGTACCCTCTCTCCTGACAGCATAATAGCTTCTGGAGGTCTTAAAAGCCCAGCTCAGCGCCTGCCGACTTCAAAGCACTGTTACATAAGCGTTTTACCTAGACGTGGGAGCTGGGGAAGGAATTAGAGGGATGGAAATGGAGCGAGCCAAGCAGGGAAAATCCTTACTTCCGAAGACACCACTAAGCTCTGTCTGCTTGAAGGGGTGGGTGTTCTGAGGACTGGAGGGGAGAAGGGACAGGTCATGCATGGGGCTGGAGGGACCTCAGGTCCCTAAAGAGCTTCTCTGTCTCTCCTTCTGTCTCTCCATAATGTGAGGAAGTCACTCAACAGACCTGTGCAGGGAGATGGGAATTTTTTAACAAGGGACATTTGTTTTTCAACACCTGTGTGGATGCCCAGAGACAATTTTTTAAAGTCAGGATTTGTTCATCTTAATTTTTAGGGTGCATCATTTTTGTTTAGCTCCTAACAAAAACATGGGCTTTGATCTATGTGACTCATCTCCCTCAGCCTCAGGATTCAGTGAAACCTAGTCCAGGGCTGGCATACTGCAGGTCCTGAAAGCATCATGTGGGAGAATTCCAGAATGGAGAGGCTGTAGACCAACGCTTTCCTCCCTGGTATCATCCAATATCCACTGTTTGATATAAGTCAGGGCCATTTTGCCTCAGACTTCAGGAAACAGGCACAAGGAGCAGATGTATCCCAACCTTAGGAATAACTCTGCCCTTACCTGGGCATAGCTGAATTTCTTTTTGAGCCGAGGTAAATCAGACTTGCAGATAAAGTCCCCACTTATACCAGCCCAGCCAGCATTCACAATACCAGAAGAGTTATTTGAAGGGACCTGTATCAGTCATCCATGGCCACAATACTGCTATGTAACAAACAACCCCAGCACACAGGGGCTGACCACAGCGAGTGATTGCTTGTATTGCTCACAAGTCTGCTGGTCAGCTGGGGAGACTCTCCTGCAGGCTGTAGACTGAAAGACCCTGGGTTTGGCTCCAAGGTCCAAGCCAGGGTCAAGTCAACTCCACGTGTGTACATTCTGGGGTCCAGGCCGAACGGATAGCAGCTCCCCTGGGGAAGTTCTCATGGAAAATCACAGAAATGATATAGGACAAATCCAATCATGCAAGCCCATCTCAAGCCTCTGTTTATGTCACATCTGCTAACATCCTGTTGTCCAAAGCAAGTCATGTGGCTAAGCCCAAAGTCGGTGAGGGCAGGGAAATATACTTCACTCCAAGGAAGAAGGTTGTGAGAGTGACTCCTTGCTGAAAAAATGATTTGATCTAGCACAAGGCCAAGAAATTCTGTTATCCAAGCACCTTGTATAGCCAGTGAGATCAGGTTCAAAGAAAAAATATTGCAGGGAGAATTGGAATCCAAGGCTCTCAACCACCAGTTCAGTGCTCTCTCTACTTTACCCTTGATTCCTAGGGTCATTGCAAGGCAACAGGATGTTACAACCACCAACAACATTAATGTAACCTTTGGTTGCTTTATAAAAAGTATGACGTCAGAAGAAGAGGAGGTGAGAGTCCTGCTGTATTATTGAGAATAGTTCTGGATGTGACAATTGAGGAGGGACCGGATAAGCTGGAGTGTATTACAGATTTCAAGCAAACTAAGGAATTTGTAAGGGAACTGGAATGTGTAACGGAGAATAGAAAACTGAAGGGGCTATAGGGCCATTATCTTCAGATCTCCCAAGCCTGAAGGAACTCCAGGCTGTTTTGGAGGGTAAGGCTAACTTTATCAGAGAGAACAAGCATGGGTGAATACAATATGAGAAAGTTCTTAGCACTCTAAGCAGTAAGAGCTGTCCAACAAGGGGAAAGTACTACTGGAAAAAATGGCCAGCTCCTCATGCCTGGGTGTGCAAGCAGAGGTCAGCCGGCCACCCGCAGGGATGCCATGGAGGCTAGTCATGCCTCTGGCAGGAGGTTGAACAAGGTCACCTGGCAGCTCCTCCCCTATAAAATGTGGTATTAACATGGATTGTATGCCTGAGTCTCAGTCCAGGCACTGCAGTGGTTGAGATTCTAAGAGGCCAACTTCCTGACTTGGTGATTTTAGGATGCCGGGCCTGAGGCAGGACAGGCCGGGACTCGAGGGTACCGTCTTCATCTTGACAAAGTTCCATTGTTTCTAGTCTGATTTCTCCTGGGCCATGGCTTTATGCTGGTGCTTCTTAGCTGGTGAGTCCCCCCCGCCCAAGAGCAGGGGACAGTCACTGCTCTGATAAAACTCTCCATGCAAGGGTTCAACCTGGAAGGGGCTGCTCCCTCGCAGCAGCAGAGCAGAGACAGACTCAGGTCTGGCAGATGCTGCTCCAGTAAACAGCTTGGCCAGGATGAATGTCACCATAAAGCCTCTCCCCCAGAGGCTGCCAGAGCTTCAGGTGCAAGGCCTTTCATTGCTCCCCTGGCTGAGAAGCCCCCATTTCTCCCATGGAGGCTTCTCCTGCCCTCCTTGCTTTGAGCTCGCAGAAATACTTTCCCAGGCTTTCTCTCCTACCAGGGACTTGGAGGAGTGTCGGTGTGTTTTGGAGTATTTTCTCATTAGTTCTGCACTTTCCCATATGCCAGCCTCTCTTTCCATGCTGGCTCCATGCTTCTGATTCGTGACCTACCTTACCTTCTAGAAATTCAGGAGAAGCTGTGTGACCATGGGCCGGCCACCTAACCTCTCTGAACCATGAGTGCTCCATCAGAAAAACAGAGCTGCCTGTGCCCGCACTTCCCTGCCTGTCCCACAGGACAGCCATGGTGCTCGGGTGGAGAACGTTCGAGCCGTGCACCGGTTCTGCCCGCTCTGACCCTAGTGCCTCTCGCTGCTTCCCCACAGGGACTGCATCATGCTCTGTTGCCTGAACAGTGGCACCAGCTTCGTGGCTGGGTTTGCCATCTTCTCAGTCCTGGGTTTTATGGCGTACGAGCAGGGGGTACCCATTGCTGAGGTGGCAGAGTCAGGTAAGTTCGCCAAAGGTGGGGATGGAAAAGGCGGCGAGGGAGGCCGGGAGTGATGGTCATCATGGAAATGCTATCTTCCTCCTCGGCTCACACATCTCCTGGATTCAGGCCTCAGAAAGGGGCCCCACCGTTCATCCACAATCCAGGATCCTGGGAATTACCTAGGAAGAAAGTCTCGACACCTCCTCCCTCCCAAATCCAAGGCATCCCTAAGTTTTGTAGATGCTGTCGCCCACTTCATTCATTTCTCCCAAGCTTCACTGTCTCCCCACTAGCCCAGGCCACCATCACTGCTCACCTGGATGGCTCAGAAACCTTTCACTGGACTCTCTGCCTCTGCTATTGTCACTTCCACTCCATGCTCTACCGTGCAGAGGGATTTTTTTTTTTCAAAATGCAAATCTGAACATGTCTTCTCTGATGAAAAGCCTTTCTTGGCTTCTCATAGTGCTGGACTCAGCATGGCCACAAGGCCCTGTATTGCCCGGCTCCTGTGGCCCCACCAGCCTCACCACCCATGATTCCCCCACATTCACTCGGCCCCACCACAGCAGTCTGCTTCACTTCTGCAAGTTAACTCTCTCCTCCTCCCTTAGGGCCTTTGCACATGCTTTCCCTTTGCTTGGAGAGCACCTCCCCCTCCCTCCCTCCCTTTCCCTGTTCTAGACATAGAATCACCATGAGTGTGACAGCCTTAAGTATAGATTGACATGTGTTTGTAGCAAACCCACCACGAGCAGGGTTATCATTGTTTGAGTGATTGTGCAAAATGGTGAAAAACTCTTTCCTTGATTTACATGGTATTTGAATTTCCAGAAAATTAAGTGCATATGAAAAAGTACATAGTTTGTGTTTACATGACAAATGGAGTCTAACCTCAGATAAGTATAAATAGGTTTTTCACCTACAAGCATGTCCAGTGGGACATTTTTTTAAAGAGCAGCACAGGGCATCTGGCCTCCCTGGCCTCCATCTACTCAAGGCCAATCCTGCCCCCACTCATTGTGACAACTGACCCGCCTCCCTCTCAAGCCCCAGTCCAGGGTGTAGCTATTTAGGTTTGGCGTGTGCAGTCAGGGAAGCACCCCTCTGAGCCACCAAGATCGGCAGGCCAAGGGGTGTGGATGTCAAAGGAGGCAGCTGATCAGCAAGCTCTGCTCCATGACTGCTAAGAGTCCACCTTGCTCTTGGTCATGTTTATCAGAGATGCAGGGGCCCCTGCTGAAATCAGGGGTACAAGCTAGACCAGAGGATACGAGTATGATCAAAGCTCTCAATTGCTGGGCACCTACTCATTGGACAGGAACTGTTACACACATCATCTTACATGATGCTCAGCTCAGCCCTCTGAAGTGGCATTTTTGCTACTCCCATTTTACAGATGGGAAAACTGAGGCTCAGGGACGTGAGGTCACTTAACTAAGGACACACGGGCTGGAAGCAAGAGAGCTGGAACTTAATCCAGGCCATCTGGCTATCAAACTCATGTACTTCCCACTGCATCCCACTGTGGCCGGGACACCTAGCCCTTCACAAAACACCCCTGCATCTTCCTCATGTTCAACCACAGGCAGCTCTGCGAGGAGGGATCATTGCCTTCTCAATAGTAGCGTTGCTTTCTGTGAGAATCCATGTCCTCCTCTGTAAAGTGTGCACCCTGAAACTCCCTCGCAGTGTTGCGTGAGACAGAGCATCCACAGCACTGTTGTTGCTCATTTTATCATTGCTCCCGTTTTGGAGGGGAGTCCCAGAGAGGAGTAATAGGAAGAAAAAAATCCAACTAAAATTAAATGTTGGACTTTTTCTTATTCAAATTGAAAGAATACTCATTGTGGAAAAAACAGAGAAACATTAACAGAAGAAAAAAAATTCAAATCCAACGCAACACCTTGGGGTTATCCCGCTAGGATTTTTCATACATATATAGCTATAAGCGTGGTGATCAAAACTGGATCATATTATCCTTGGCGTTATGTAGGCTGAGTTCTTCCATTTATAATAAAGCATGAGGAGCTTACCCCTCAGTAAAAATAGATTGCTATCGTTGAGTTGTGTGGTATTCCATTGAATTGATACACTGGAATTGACTTTCTCTGTCCCACTTCTCAGGCCGTAAGATAGTTGTTTTTTCATATACTACCTCATGAAATGCTCCTGGCACCTCTGCAACATAGGTTTTACCAGGGCCTCCATCGTGGCTGTGCAGACTATGCCCTGCACAACTCCAGCAGGCACTATTCACGCAGCAGTCCTAGCTTTTACAGTGCCTATTACAGACGAGGACCTTGTAGCTGAGAAAGATGAAGTGGTTCATCCAAGAGCATATAGTCCATAAGCAGTGCAGCCTGGATCTGGTCTCTTCTGCCTTGCTTTTTTGTGTTGCTGTTGGCATCAAGCAGGAAAGCCTGCTCTGTGCCCCTGGTTGGGGGTGTGGATCACACAAGACCCTCTTTAGGAGTCTGCCAATTGGTGAAAATGCAAGTTACAGCTGAATATGTAGTCAGCTCACCTTTCTCAGAAGGACCTGGGCTCACTTTCTGAGGCATGATTTTTGGAAAATACTTAATTAGATGCCAGAACACTCAGTGGGATGTCCCAGAACACCTTGGAGACTGAGCCAGGGAGACGGAATGTACTTTTTGCAGGGTTCAGATTTTGTTCTGTTCTAAGCCTAGTGCCTGAGATTTGCTGACCTTCCCTGCATGCCCTGCATGTGTCTCTCTGATGCTGTTACACTCAGGATGCTCTCTCCTAGGGAATGATTTTACACAGCTTATAGTTGGGTCTTGCCTCTTTATCCAGCCTAATAATCTCTTAACTGGAGTATGTGGTCCATTTGTATTTTGTAATGATTGATGTGGTTAGGTCCTGAGGTCTGTTTTAGGGCAGAAAATGTCCAAATAATAATCAGAAGTGGGAAGTGTCAGATGTGTGGTAAAGTGCAAAGTGATATGTTATTAACTCGAATAAGTTATGACGTATAGTCTTGGTCCAATTGCTTACAGAAAAATAATAAGAGGTAGAGCTAAAAAGCTAGTAGATGAAACAAAACTGAAAATTAAAAATATTTATTAACCCAAAAGAATGCAAGAAAGTGCCACAGAGTAAAACTAAACAAAATAAGCAAACAAAAACAGAAAACCAAAAAGAAAACAAATACAAAATAGTAGACTTAAATCCAACCATATTAATACTTATATTAAATTTAAATGGACCAGATACACTAATTAAAAGGCAGAGAATATCAGACCAGATTTTTTTTAAAAAAAGACCCAACTATAAAATGTCTAAAAGAGACACACTTTAAAGACACAGATAAAGTATAAAAGAATGGGAAAAGATATACCATTCAAACAATAAACATAACAAAACTGGCTTGACTATTAGTGTTGGACAAAGTAAACTTCAAGTCAAAAAATATTAGCAGAGATAAAGAGGAACACCTCATATTGATAAAAGGGGCAATTCATTGAGAAGACATAACAATCCTAATGAGTTTGTACCTGAAAGCAGAGATTTGTTATATAGGGAGCTAAAACTGATAGAACTAGAGGGGAAAACAGACAAATCCACAAGCATAGTTGGAGATTTTAACACCCCTCTCTAACTAATGATATGAAATGTCATTAGTTATATGAAATGTCAATAAAGACATAGAGATCTGAACAATACTATCAACCACAGTGACTTCATTGATATTTATCAAACAGTGCACTCAGTACCTGCAGAGCAGAATTCTTTTCCAGTGGACATGGAACATTCACCAAGATAGACCACATACTGTGCCATAAAACAAGCATCAGTGTATTTCAAGAAATTGAAACCCATTAATATAATGTACCATGTTAATAGATCTAACAAAAAAACATAAGATTAGCTTCATCGATGCTTAAAAAGCCTTTAACAAGATTTAACACCCATTTACAATATAAAATAATCAAGAAAATAGAAGTTGAGGAGTACTTTTTGAAATGATGTGTGTGTGTAAAAGTTTTTAAAAACCAGATGTCTATAGTATCCTACCCATTATGTGAAAAAAGAAGGGGAGAAGAGAAAATATGTCTACTCATTTGTGCAAAAGAAATACAGAAAGGATTAACTAGAAACCAACAAGGATGGTTATCTTCGGGGTGGTTGGAAAAGGGGTGGAAAGAAGGGAGGAATGGGAATGAGGGAGGAAGAATGAGAAGGAAGCAGTGCTTCTCTGAATATATCATTTTTTTATTCGCTCTGAGTCTTGGTAATATTTCACATACCACTCAAAATAAACAATGATTTTTTTGTGGTGGAACCCTAAATGGAATACAAACAGTAACAAATGAACCTAACTGTACTACAAATGAAAAATGTCACCATGCTGAAGGGAATAGGGAAGGAAAAACTAACCTATGTAACTTTGAGAAACAGCATCTTGACTGGATATTTTAAGGCTAAAGACAAAAATAACGGTACTGTGCTCCTGTTAGTACGGGGTAGCAGTTCCACAACTGTTGTAAGTGTGTATATTAGGATTGAACAAATAGGTAAATATTTTATAGATAATTAGTCAGATTTCTCACTGAGAAAGAAGTTATAAATAAGGAAAGGAGAGATGCTAGAATGTCTTTTATTGGAATTGGAAGTATCAGTATATTAAAATTCATGGTTTTCATCTATGTACAGATAGATATAGAAATATTCATGTGTATATGCATGGATAAATATACATATATTTCCTATCTTTGTGTGCTGAGAGGGCCTAAAAGCAATAATACTCCACAGTTATGAGCACACCTAGGGCTCAGATCTTGGTTTCTAAACACTATTTTTCAATTAAAAAAAAAAAAAACAGGGCTCCTTGGCAAAGCAGTTGATTTCAGGGCTAGGGCAAGACAAGGTGAAGCTAGAACATTTTTGTGATGCCAAAAAATAAGGACGTGCTCAGAAAAAAAGGTTGGAGGCATGTCAAAAAGCCATGGAAATCAACCTGAAGGAACTCCCAATGGTCAAAACTGAAATAACTTGAACAGCAAAATAAATAATGATAGTATTGGATTGTAACCCATAGAATAAACTACCCAGGAGTCCATACTCACATACATAAATAATTGAATAAATAAATGGTGTGAAAGGACAGCTATTCCTTGGAGAAGAATTATAATTAATAAATATAGAAGGAATGAGGGAAATATCAAATCACCATTAGGCAAACACCATTGTAATCATGGTTGCAGGCAAGACCCACCAATGGATACTAAAATCAGTAGGTAAAAGTTGGAGTAGAAACAGGATGTTTTCATAATCTCAAAATATTTCCTCCTGCAGGAGCGTTAACAATTACAAAGAGAAAAAGAGTAATGTTATAGTGGAGAAACCTAGCAGACGACAGTTTAACCTTAACCTTAAGTGATCAAGGTAAACATCACCAGTAATAATATTGATTGACATGTACCCCCTGATACAATACACCAGAAAGGATATAACATCACTGCTGTGGTTTTCTAGCCAAAAGATGTACAACCTCAGCATAAGTCTTGAGGAAACATCAGACCAACCCACATCAAGAGACATTCTGCAAAACAACAACCAGAACTCATCAAAAATGTTGAGTTTAGGAAAGACCAAAAAAAGGCTAAGGGACTGCCACAAACTGGAGAAGACTAAAGAGATACAACCAATAAACAATGTGGAGTTCTGAATTAAATGTTGGAACAGAAAAAAAGGGGGCAAAAGGAGAAAAACTGGCAGAATATGAATAAGCTCTGTGGCTTAATTAATGGTATTATACCAATATTAATTTACCAGTTATTAAATATTGAAAGTGTTCCCCTAAAATCAGAAACAAAGCAAGGATGTATGCTGTCTCTGCCTCTATACATATGGCAATGAAGTTCCTAGAGAGTGCAATAAGGCAAGAACAAGAAAAATAATTAGAGGGAAGAATAAAAATTTTCTTGATAAACATACTGAGTGAGTCAAAAATCCTAAGGAACCTACAAAAAAAGTAATAAGTGAACTTAGAGAGGTCAAAGGACAAAATAGATAAAATCTATTATACTTCTTTACATGCTAGCAGGAAACAAGTGGAAAGTTTTTAACTTCTGCTCTTCACAAGACACCATTAAGAAAATGAAAAGGCAAGCCATAGACTGGGAGAAAATATTTGTAATAACTCCTCTGATAAAGGATTTACATCCTAAACATATAAAGAACTCTCACAATCAAATAAAAAGAAAACAACCTAATGAAAAAAAATGGACCAAAAAATCAAGCCATCACTTCACAAAAGAAGACATATGAACAGACGATAGACATGTGAAGATACTCAATGTCATTAGCTATCAGGCAAATGCAAATGAAAACTATGATATAACATCTCACTCCCAGTGTAATGACACATCTTAAAAGACTGGCAATATCAAGTGTTGGCAAGGATGGGGAGCCACTGGAAATTGGAAACATTGCTGGTAGGACTGTAAAATGGCATAGCTACTTTGAAAATCAGTTTGGAATTTCTTAGAACGTTAAACATATGATTGCCATATGACCCAGCAATTCCACTCCTAGGTAGAATAGGCAAAACTAATCCGAGGACGAAAAAAAATTGAACTGATGGTTGCCCAAAGTGAAGATGAGGAACGGAGGCGAAGAGACAGCAGAGGGGCCCAAGGGGCCAATGGCAGTGTTCTATAGCTTGATTGCCATGGCTTGATTGTCGTGGTGGTTATCTGGGTGTATACACTTTTTAAAACTTCATTAAACTATTGTATGTAAATTATACCTTAATGAAGCTGCTCTTTAAAGTAAAAAATCGTCAGATTTCATGTCTATTAAGCATTTACCTGCTTCAGTGCTTTCCATTTATTGTGTCATCTCACTGAATTCTCAAAACCACTTTTTTTAGGTAGGACTTTATTATCCCCATATTTCAGCTAAGAAAACAGATTTGAGCCCAGGCCACCTGGCTACAGAGCCTGTCCTCTTGACCACTGTGCCACAGGGCTAAACTCTCAGGTATCTGTCTGCTGACATTGATAAAGTTCATCCAGAGGACACGCTAACCCAGCCCTCTATGTGAAGCAACTAAAACAAGGGAGTGCAGACCTGGAAATGAGAGTGGAAACCAAAGGAAGAGGCTGCCAGGGTGGAAGAGCATTTCTCCAGCCTGGACCCGACCTACCTACACCACAACCACTGGGTACCTGGTCCTTGCCTCCCCCTGGGCAGACAGAGTCAGAATCGCTGGGTAGGCCTGAGAATCTGCATTTTAACAAGAAACTGCACCTTGCCCCTTGATAACAGTAGAGAAATGTCCAGAGGAAGGTCCATGGATCAGCCCAACCTAGGCTTGAATCCTGACCCTTCCAAGGCCCTTGTTTACCTCTTTCTGCCTCAACTTGCTTATCTGCAAAATGGGCATCAGAATAGCACCAACCACATGGGGTGGCTGGGAAACAGAAGTGATTTGAGTGAGAGGCAGGCACAGTGCCTGGCGCCGAGGAGGCACTCAGTAAACACTGGATTAAAATAGCAATTGTATGAGGGATGGGACTCCACCCAGTGGCTTTCTCTCTCTCCCTCGCTCCAGGCCCTGGCCTGGCCTTTATTGCGTACCCCAAGGCGGTCACCATGATGCCTCTCTCCCCACTGTGGGCCACCTTGTTCTTCATGATGCTCATCTTCCTGGGCCTGGACAGCCAGGTAAGGGGCCATGGGGAGAGGGAGCCCAGGAGGGATGGGAGCCTGGGCCAGGAGGCCAGACGCCACCCTTAGGAGTGGCTCCCCAGGCCCAGCCACTCCTACCTGGCCCTGGCATCAGGGCCCTGCCCACTGTCCCCCATTCCACCCTCCACTTCCCTCCCAGCAACCCTTGCACCCCCCCATCCACCAGGTGGGCTCCATGCTTACCCACAAATGTCTGTTCCGGCCCCTCTAAGCCTTCCCAAACACTGTTTTCCTTACCGTAATTCCCAACTCTCAATTCAGGTTTAGAAAAATTTGCTAAATACTTCCCTTCTGCTCAACCAGTCCTGCCAACAGCACTGCCTGGCACAGCAGAAGAGAGTCTCAGAGAGTGAGTCCCACAGCATGCATGTCCCCATCCCAACCCAATCATTGAGGACACGGACACAGAGAAAAGCACCTCCTCTTCCTCCATCTCTGTCCTGGATGCTACCACCAGCTCTGCCCTGCCACTGCTTGCCTGCCTCTGTGCTCGGCCCTCCCTAGAGGCCCCTTGCCAACCTCCCCCTGCTTGGCAGCCTCCTTCCCTGATGAAGGGGGTAGACCTGGAGCTAGTAACTCACCCATGCACTCGGTTTCCCTTTGTTGCCACACAGCGCGCAGGCGCTCGCTTCCCGCACTGAGCACACTCCAGACTCCCATCCCAGGTGCCCGGCCTCTTTCCCAGACCATTCCCCCAACAGTCCCTGAAACCCACCCTTTGCCTGCTGGTCCTCACAGCTGTTTTCCCTAGGAGCCCTGGAGAACTTCCCCCAGCCACAGCCTCCCTGCCTCAGAGACGGGTCTCTCGGCCAACCAGTGCTGTGCTGTGCAGGGGGCTCTGCAGGCAAAGCAGTCAGACCCCCAGGGAGACACACCCAGCCCAGCCTGTGGGAGTGCTGCCCTCACCCATGACCTTGTGCCAGTTGAGTCACTTGGCACCCAAGCCCCACAGCCAGTATGTCTGTCAAGCCATCAGAGTCCAATTCAATTTCTTCGCCTGATCGGTTTCCCAGAAGCTGCTAAGCCAAATCACCGGGTGTTTCTGCTGATAATCTTCCCTTATTGTTGCTGTTGCGGGCAGAGGCCTCGGAGGGATTGGCAGCTTATGCGTGACAGGCCAGGCCTGCCTGGCAGAGGGAGGCAGGGGCTGGGGCCTCGGCTTGGCGAGTCCCTGGGCTGAGCTAAACCAGCACTTGGGCCTGGGGGCCCGAGGTCTGGCACAAAAAGTGGCGGCCACTCTGCCTACCCCCATGCATGCTGCCCTTGCTGTGTGCCTTGGATACATTCTCAGTTCATTGTCACAATACCACATGGGCTGGGGGCTCTTTTTTCATTGCCTCCATTTTATAGAAAAAGAAACTGAGGTTCAGAGATACTGAGTGACTTGCTCGGTCGTGCACCCGGGCCCGTCTGCCTCTTGGCCTACACACTGCGGTGTCTCGTCAGTTTCGATCCTGGATAAACAACCTCCTTTGCATCCCATCCTCTTCCCTAGGACCTGGAGAAAGGATAGACAGAGCCAGCCCTTGCTGCTGAGGCAGAGCAGCTGCGAGGCCACAGCCTGGGCTTGAGTCCCAGCCCCATGACTTGCCAGCTGTGTGCCTTGGGCTAGTCACCTCGCCTCTCTGTGCCTCATTCCCTTTGTCTGCACAAGGATTATTGAAACACCTTTTCTGGGGAGGCAGAGGTGAATCAGAAAGGATTTGGAGCCGACAAATGGCTCCAGGGAAGGGGCGCGTCCCAACAAGGTGGCTGGCAAAAGAACCCTTGACTCCTCCTCCCTCCCTCAAGGCAGGGCAGTGGGGTGGGTAAAGCCCAGCTCTGGAGTAAGATCACCTCGTTCAAATCCAGGCTTTGCCACTTATCGCCTGTGTGACCTTGGGTAAATTGCGTACTTCCTCCTCTGTGCTTCTGTGTCTTCATTTACAAAATGGGAATAATAATAGTACAGACCATGCAGAGACTACATAAATTAATGTACGCTAACTGCCTAAAACAGCCTGGCACATCGCAGGTATGATGTGTTTGCTGTTATTCCTGTAATTATTATTAATTTAGCAAACATTTCCTGAGCCTCTCCCTCCTCTGTGCCAGGGGCCCTGAGCTAGACACAGGAAATAGACAGATGACAATGATGTGGTCCCTTCCCTCCAGGATCCCACCTGCTTGTAAGGAGACAGATATAAGCAGGCAAGGACCCCCAGAGTGAGGGGTGTGCTCAGGGCACAGAGGAGAGGGATGGGCTGTCCTGAGTGGGGGACAAGAGTGATCAGGAAAAGGTTCATGCAGATCTGCCCCCAGTGCCATGAGAACCAGGTGAGGGGGTGGTTGGTATCCTAGGGTATTCAGGCTGGCTGTTAATGTGTGGGTAGGAACTGGGCAGATACTGTGTACCTGGCCCTGTACTCAGCACACAGGATACAGATGCTTAGTGGCTCAAACTCAGCCATTGATGCCTGCGTCGTTTGGCTGGGGCCCAAAGACACCCAGCAGAGACAAAGAGCTGGAAGTTGGCTCACCTCTGATTGCCCTCCACCCAGCAGAGGGGCCTCATCTGCCAGAAACAAAGGGCAGGGAAGCATCCCAACCCCAGAGACCACAGAGACAGACCAGAGCCTGCCATCAGCAGAGCACGTAACTCCCACTATGGGCACAGAAATCCCAGCCTTGCCTCAAGGGCAGGGGCTGGTCTCATTTAAGTTGTCGACCCCAGCACAGAGCCCAGCACACAGGCATGTGACAGGCAGCATGTGGGAGAAGGAGTAGTACTAGATTTGGAGTCTGAAGACCCCAGCTCAAGTCCTGACTGCCACGTCTTTGCTGAATAATCTTGGGCAGGTCACTCTCCACCTCTGAGCCTCAGCATCCTCATCTGTTAAATGGGCATGACTAGAGCTCCCCTAGTGCTGGGATGACTGTTATCCTCAGGCCCCTCGTCTGCATCAATGGGTGTGGGAATGAAGGAAGCCCAGGGTTCAGGCCTGCTGCGCTTGCCCAGAGCCTGGGCCACCAGGAGCAGCCTTGTCCTTGAGTTTCACACCATCGTATCTCCCCGTCCAGTTTGTGTGTGTGGAAAGCCTGGTGACCGCCGTGGTGGACATGTACCCCAAGGTCTTCCGGAGGGGTTACCGGCGGGAGCTGCTCATCCTAGCCTTGTCTGTTATCTCCTATTTTCTGGGCCTCGTGATGTTGACAGAGGTGAGTGGCATGGTTCGGGCTGCACGGGGTGAAGTGGGTGTGTGACATCAACTCCCAACTCTAAAAGTGACCAGCTGTGTGACCCGGGTCAGGTCTAGTGCCCTCTGCCACTCGGTTTATGCTTCCTCCTAGCGGGTCATGGTGAGGATCTAATGGAAGTTCTCATCAAGCCCTCAGCACAGTGTCTTCATGTGCAAGTGCTCAGCTAAAGGCCGCGGCTGTTATTCACAGAGGGGAGTCACACTCACCAGGGGAACGCTGGGTTGATCTGTCATGGTGAGCACATGGACGCCTGGGCCATCCCTAAGAATAACTTCTGGGTGAAGTAACAACGTCAGCTACTGGCCTCTACAGCAGTTACCTATGACTGGTCTCACGTTCAAAGCAGGCTTTTCTGGGCATCTCTGAGAATAGGCTCCCATGATGATATTGGCACCTTCGGGCACCGTGTGCACCAGCCTGGGACTTCTATGTGGGCCCCTCTTCTCATTGTCTCTGCTGGGCCCTCAGGTTAGGAGAGGCTCTCCATGACCTCCAAATTAAGACCATCTGATAAAACCATATTTTTCTCCCCCACCTCCCATAGCCATCCTGTCAAATAAATACCTTCTTATGTATCTTGGGAAGGTAACATTAGGTATTTTTCTCCCCATATGCACACAATTAATTAATTTAAAAAGAAAAAAAAGAACTGTTGCCTAGAAACAAGAATCGGCTTTGTAAGAAACATGGAAAGAAATGAGGGAACTCAGAATCACTAAAAGCAGCTGATGTAATATTGAGGTCAGGCTAGAAAGCATTTGGGTTCATGCCACCTTGTTGTGTCTACTCATCCCCCCACTTTCCAACTCATATGCTACCTCCTCCTGGAAGCCTTCTTAGCTTGCCTTCCCTCATTCATGCCCTCAGCTCCTAGCACTTTGTTTGCAGCTCAGTTCAGTCTCTTCCCCATTACCGTGATCTACGGTCCACCTGTTCACCTGTCTCCCCCACCAGACCTCAGGGGCCGTGAGAACAGGAACCAGCCCTCATTTGGCTTCATGCCCTCAGAGCCAATTCAGCACCTGGCACGGGGTGGGTGCTCAGTGCACAGTGGCTGGCATCATTACCTCGCCCAGTCATTGTCACATTAATGAGAGTGATAATCAGTGTTGGAGCAAGTAAATGTTACGGCGCTTCCCAGTTTCCACCTCACTTCTCCCCACTCGGAGAAACCGGGCACTGCAGTAAGCAGGGCCTCATTAAGCACTGATTAATTAGAGTCTCTCATCACAGTCTTGTCACATACAAATCGGGGGGTTAGCCTGATGCGTTAAAGAGGCTAACGGACAGAATTCCAAGAGGAGCAGATGTTGGCACGGGCATCAGCTGCTTGGAGAAGGCAGGTGGTGGAGGGTGCTTCTTGAACCGCCTGCCCCAGGTGCCCCCAGCTCACCGAGTCTCTGATACCCAACCTCTGACTGAAGCCTCACATCTGCCCAAGGGGTGTTTCATGGCCCCCAGAGGCCATCAGGGAGCCAGCAGCACAGTCACCCAAGACTGTTAATCAGCAGGCGCTTGGGCTTCACATGCCAACCTTCCGCCTTCTTGGAGGAATATCTGTGATCAATTGCAGTGGAGAAGTTCAAATTGCCAAATGGGCCGTGCCGCCTTGGCCTTCATGGTAATTGCTGGAAGGAACTTTCCCTCACTTATACACATTTAAAGCTCAGCTCTAAGAAAAATAGGCCACAAACTTCTTTTCTTCCACCAAGGCACTGTGATGAGTGGTTGAGAGTATGGGCTTTGCAGACAGATGCCCTGGGTTCAATCCTTAGCCCTTGACTAGCTGGCTGGATGACCTGCAGCAGGTGTTGTCGCTGCTCTGTGCCTCAGTTTCCCCATGTGAACAGTGGAGATAACACTAGTGGCTGCCTTGTAATT
Organism: Pongo pygmaeus; assembly: GCF_028885625.2. NCBI lineage: Eukaryota > Metazoa > Chordata > Mammalia > Primates > Hominidae > Pongo > Pongo pygmaeus. Next base: position 66,952,006 of record NC_085930.1, on the reverse strand, counting down.
GCACCATGAAGGACCAACTGGATTAAGACACAGGAAGCAGTTTAATACAGCCTGCTACTTGCTGAATGCTGCATTAAGGTTTCTTTGTTCCTTTGTAAAGTATGATGTTCATGGGAGGAGAGCAACTGGAGGTGGGGGTGGTCTTAGGTATTAACTCAGAAAGCCAAGCCCCGTACTCCACAGAAAGGTGCCTCAGACCTGCTCCTGACCCCCACAGACCTGAATATTCACTGTAGTTGTCACAGATGGGAGAACCCAGGCCAGGCATGGCCCGCTGAGAGATCCATTTTGTTTCACCTTCTCTGTGTTTTTTAAAAACACGAAGTTGCCAACAATTATAACAGAAAAATTTCCCATACAAATCTGCATTTCTGGTGTCTTCCAGAAAATCTGCAGATCTGGCCTCACAGCTGCATTCCCCAGCAACTGCCCTCCAGAGGTGTGTAGCTAGATGGGGCTCATACTCTCCAGTTAGCCATGGTCCCCACCACTCCCTGGTACCACACCCACCCCCCTTTTCTCATTTGTATCATCTGTCTGGCGTTGTGGGCATTGAGATGTTTCTCCCTGTCTAGATGAAGACATGAACGAGTCCCATGGTGTGTGGTCTGTGAGTGACAGGAGGAGGCCCAGGGCACCCTGGGAGCACAGAGGGGAAGCAGAACTCCAAGGAAGTCCCCATGGCAGACGCACAGGAGGTTCTCCAGGTTTCATTCCAGCCCCCTAATGCACTGTCCTGGTATTCAGACTACCCCACCCCACCTGATCCTTCCTAGCTCTTTGACACTTTTATTTCCCCTGCGTTTGATTGCATCCCCTAAGGACCCTCACTGTATTGTAAAGATTTTCTTTAGAGACCCCCGCTGTCCCTATATCTGCGGCTGGTGTCCTCTCCCCTTCCCTCCCTCCTAGAAAACCTTTCCAGATTACCTTGGTCAGCTGAGCTCACACATTCTAGGACATCACTAAACTCAATCATCACGGATTTGTATGCTACAGAACTGGCCTGTGGTCATTTCTTCATCCCATGAAGATGGACCACATACCTCCTGCGTGCCAAGCCCTGGGCCAGAAACTGGGACCCAGCACTGGGCAAAGCCAGTTGGACTCCCTCCCCATGGAGATCACACTCCACAGGATTTAACTTACATTTATCACCCCCTACTGTGCGCCAGCCCCACTCCCCTCTTTTTTTAATTGTGAGTCCACAAAACATGCTATGAAGGCCCAAAGAAAGAATGAGGCCATCAGAAAGGGCTTCCTGAAGGAGGTGGCATTTGATCTGAGCTTTGAAGGAACTTACCAGGTGAAAGGGAATAGCATGTGTAGAGGCACAGAGGTGAGGCTGTCCCTTGGTCTGTCCAGGAGGGGCTGTGGGAAGGGAGATGAGGCCGATGAGGAGGGCAGCAGCCATGACTGGCAGGCTGAAAGGAGCCAAAAGGTCACTTTAAACTACCATGTGTTTGGTTGGATTTGCACGTTTCAGAGAAAGGTTCCTCTGAAAGCTGGCGTGCAGACAGATTGGAGAGGGTGAGGCTGGAGGCAGGGAGGCCAGTCAGGAGGCTGTTATAGCCATCCAGGGATGGGTGCTGAGCCTCCCCCATCTCGATTTTCTGTGTAGTCTCTGGCCCTTGGGGAGCTGGAAAGTGAGGGGCTGAGACAAGACAAACCATCTGCAGTCCCAGCAGCCCCCAAAGGACAGGGAATTAGGGGGCACCCAGCTGGGAGGGTGCAATTTTCAAACTGGGAAAACTAGGGAGAAACAGATTCCTGGCAGTGGTAGCCACAGAGCAGAGAGAGGGACCTTCCTGAGGCCAGATGGCTGATCCTGCTCTCCCGTGTGTCCGTTCACCTACCATCGGTCTGTGTGTCTGTTCCCCAACCTGCAGGGTGGCATGTACATCTTCCAGCTCTTTGACTCCTATGCTGCCAGTGGGATGTGCCTTCTCTTCGTGGCCATCTTTGAGTGCATCTGCATTGGCTGGGTGTATGGTGAGTAGCAGCCAAGCCTGTCCACACCCCAGCTGCCCACCAGGTGCCCAGGATCCTGGTGCTTGGACTCTGGTTGGCTCTGGTTCTCTGTGGCTTATCTTGGTCTATACTGGCCTCTTCTTACTCTTCAGGGATTCCTTGGCCTTTTCCCACTGTTGGTAGACCTTCTGCTTTCATGCCATGCAGCAGAAGAAGGAGTTCAGGGCTCAGGCACTATGATCTTGGGCCAGTTCTGCCCCTGAGGCTCAGTTTTCCCCTTTGTAAAATAACAGTAGTCATCAACATGTCTCCAAGTGGGAGAAAGTGTAGTTGAGCAGCAGCCTGCATGGTGCCTGGCCTTCCATAGACAACCACCTCAGGTCCTCCTGCTCCCCAAGCCCAACAAGTGGGTGAGGGTTGCTGGGCTCAGTGATGGTCACTCCTGCAATGAGTGTGGCTTGGGAATGGATGCCTCTGCAGGCCCCCGCTCTGTAGCAGCCCTGCCAGGCCCCTGCCTTCGAAATCCTCATCCCCACCCCTGATTGCCTTGCCTCCAAAGGGATCACCTTCTGCCTTTCTCCCAGAAATTCATCATTTCCTGGGCCTGAGGCCAGGAGAGCTCTCTCCAGTAGGGGGCCAGCATCCCTCCTGCTGCTCTTTATTCTGAAACCTCATACATGTAACAAGATGGTCATTATTTAAGCAGTACAAAGGTTCCTGCAGCAGTTTTTCTGTCTCAGGCTGGAGAAAGCAAAGACTCCTAGCCATTCCTCTGACTCATGTACAAAACTTCTCTGGGGTGTGTATGTTCCCCTCTGATTTATTCCGGACAGGAAGCAACCGGTTCTATGATAACATTGAAGACATGATTGGCTACCGGCCACCGTCGCTTATTAAGTGGTGCTGGAAGATCATGACCCCTGGGATCTGCGCGGTAAGGGCCCCACCAGGAGCCACCTCCAGCCATCTACCCACCCATCTACCCGCCAACCCATGTTTCCACTCCGTAGCCCCCAGCCTGGCCGAGGCTGGACCTGAGGAGGCTGATGTCCCCTGGTTCAGGCCACCTTACAAAGCTGCACCCATGGGCACAGGCTCTGGGCTTGGCCAAGGAGTGGCCTCATTGGGATCCCAGTGTTGCTGTGTGACCAGGAGCACAGCGCCTCCCTTCTCAGGACCTCAGGTTCTGCATACACAAATCGGGTGCTGGATCCGCCTCAGAGGGCTGAGGACTATGTGGGGAACAAAGACCTGTCCCCATCTTATTGTTAACCATGAAGGCAGCAGAGCCGAGGGTGACACTGGGGTTCATGCTCTGCCTGAGACCAGACCACAGCGGGGCCTTTGTGAGCAGACATTTAATTTAAAAACACCCAATCACTCCTTATCCATTTCTTGGCACTGGAAGTAACTCAGCATCTTCACAGACTGTGGTAGTTGTGAGAAGCAACTTTGAAACCAGTCCCGAGAAGTAACTAGAAAAAATAAAAATTCCTAACTGGGCAGAGGCCGGGGAAGAGGCTCCTGGGGGTGGGGAGAGGTCCTCACAGCCCAGCGAGGTCCCAGAACCCAGGGCCACATTCCCTGAGCATCTGTTGCCTGTGGAATGGGGCTCCAGCCTGCTGTGCCTCAAGCTCACTGTGGTCCTGGCAGGGCCTCACTTTTCACGGCTATGAAACAGGGCCAGCTTCCTCCCCTGCCAGCCTCCAGCTAGTCTGTGCCTGGGCCTCAGACCCCTCATGGCCTAGCAGGGCTGAGGGCCCATCCCCCAGGCACCTGCCCCCATCTCTCTGCAGGGGATCTTCATCTTCTTCTTGATCAAGTACAAGCCGCTCAAGTACAACAACATCTACACCTACCCAGCCTGGGGCTACGGCATTGGCTGGCTCATGGCCCTGTCCTCCATGCTCTGCATCCCGCTCTGGATCTGCATCACAGTGTGGAAGACGGAGGGGACGCTGCCCGAGGTGAGACCGCCCCAGGAGGGCTGGTGCGTGTGGGCAGGGTTCGCGCCTTGGGTCCCAGTTTCCTCATCTGCATGGTGCGTGATGATGGCCTGCGCCCACCTGCCTCAAGGGGACGCTGTGGCAAACTCCTCTCTGGCCAATGCGCATTATCATGGTTGTGCCCAAGGTGTCTCTGTGAGGTCTTTTGGCTGAGCCAGTTTCTAGGAGTCCAGCCTCTGTCTTCCTGTCTGTAAAATGGGATAACCACAGTACCTAACTTATAGAGGCTGTGAGAACTCAGTGAGTTCATATAGGAAAAGCCCTGGGACCTGGACCTGGACCAGAGGGTAACAAGTGTTAGCGCTGACTGTTTTGTGAATCCCAATCATTCTGACGTGTCACTGTGCCAGGCTGTCTACCTGCTGTATCTCCTGCCATCCTCAGAGCAAACTGGGGCGATAGGCATCATTTTCTGCAGTTAGCAGGTAGAGGAAACAGGTTCAGAGAAATCAGGTCACTTGCCTGAGGTCACACAGCCAACAGTTAGCAGATCACATTGTTAAAGACAATTTCATCAAAGTAGATTTTAGATATCCTAAAATTAACCCATTTCAGCTATACAATTACACAATTTTTAGTAATGTTCCACATTGTGCAGTCATTGTCGTGAATCCGTTTTAGAATACTTTCATCATCCTAATAAGAGTCCTCATGCCCATTCACTGTTAACCCCTGTTCCACCCCCAGACAACCACAGATCTACTCTGTCTCTGTGGATTTGCCTGCCCTGGATGTTTCCTGTCACTGGAGTCCTACAGTGTGTGGTCCTTTGTCAGCAACTGAATCGTTACCGAGCCCATCTTACTCCAGAGCGGCACTCCCTATTCACTCTCCTTCCCTACCGCTGGCAGCCCGATGGTTTGAGTGGGTTTCTGCTTATTTAGTAAACAGCACAGGGTGTTTGTTGTGTGCCAGACGCTGTTCTAAGCAGTTTACAAATACTAAGTCATTTAATCCGCATAGCAATCCTGGCAGGGGGTGGAGATTGTTTTTGTCTCCATGGATGAGGAAACTGAAGTACTGAGAAGTGAAGCAACTTGCCCAGGGGCACACAGCTTCTGAAGGATACAGCAGAGACTCCGGCATGTGTGGTCCTGTCCCCTGAATTTCGCTGCCTCACCTTCCTCTGCTGAACCAGTTGCACTCCACTGTGCGGCCCTGACTCTGCCCCAGGGCCACACCCCAGGGACTGCAGGAGTTGAACTTGGCCACCCAGGAGGCGATGGGGAGTGGGGGTATGCAGAGCCGGAAAGCAAGCTCCAGCTCAGAGTCAGCTGCACCCAGCCCACCTGCCTGCCCACCGAGGGGCCTGGGCTCCAGAAATAGCCATGCATCCAGCCAGAAGGAGCCAGCCACAAAGGAAGGTCTCTTTCTCAAGCCTGCTCATGCCCCAGAGCAAGTCAGGCTCCTCAGCGCCTGCAGGGAATGTAGGTCAACGGCAGTTGGTTAATTCTGATCTCAGGCCAAACACGTCCAGAGGGAAGTTGACCTGGGGCTTTAAAACCTTGACCACTGGAAGACCCCTTTCCAAACTTCCAGATGGCCTTTTGGTGTTCAGAAATGCCTGGTGTTGCCTGCTAAATCCTCCAGAGATCATCTCCGGCCTGGTGTGGTCGGGAAAGCAGGGGAGGGAGCCTTCTTTCCTAAGCCCCCTCCATCTCCCTGAGCTCACACATCTGCCGACGTGGACAGCAGGGTTTATAGGACTTCTTTGGAGGTGTCAGACCCAGTTTCCAGGCCCTCCTTACCGAGAGTCCTTGTGCCAGGTAGTCCACAACCCAAGCCTCAGTTCCCACAAAGCTGCTGCTGGGACACGGGAAGGATCTAGAGGGAAAAATGAGGACAGAGGTGCCTCAATGATGTGCTCTGAGGATGCATCCTACTGATAGAAGGTAACATGGTGGCCGCTCAACTAATCTGATCCTTATACTAACCCCGGAAGGCAGGTACCATTATTATCCCCCTTTACAGATGAGGAAACTGAGGCACAGGGGGTTAAGCTTCTTGCCCTTGTTAAATGGTAGAGCCTGGACACAAACCCAGGCACCTGGCTTTGGAACGCGTGCTCTAGCCCCAGATCTGTGCCAGAGCCTGGCACAGTGCCTGGCACAGAGGAGGCACCTATTAATCGCACAGGTGAGTCTGCCTGTTAATCCTACCTGGACAGTGTGCTACAGCAGGCACAGCAAGATCTGAAAGAGAACACAGAACCTCGATCCTGAGAAACCAGCCACCCAAAAGACTTTGCAACCTTCCTTGGGAAATGGTTTATGCCCAGAAAGGGCCCCCCAAATCCTAGCCTGGAGTCTTCTCCCAGGAAACTTGGGGAGTGCAGATGAAGCCAAGGGATAGGGGCCTGAGGCAGGGCCACATCTGGCCTGAGGGGCAGGGCTGTGGGGCAGAAGTCTGCATCCATCAGAGCCAGCCAGCTGGTGCGGACTGCTTTGCAAGGCAGCCTGAGGCTGTGAGCCTTGGGCTTTATGATAATGCTTCTACCTTTGAGCACAGCTGGAGGAACACCCAACACACACTACACCTTGCCCCACATGATGGCACCCCTTCCAAGGGGAATGCACCCAGGTATCCAGCAACTGTCCTGTAAACAGCTCTGGAGATGCATTACCACCCAGCAATTCACACCCCAGCTTCTCAGTGTCCCCCGAGGGCAGGCACCAGGCAGTGGACCCTGATGACAGCTCTGAGTCCCAGCCACCTTTCCTAGCCAGGTGCGAGGCTAAGCACTTTCCATAGCCTCTCCTTACTCTTGACCTAATGCCAGGAGTAGGGACCTCTATGGTCCCCATTTTTCATAGGAGGAAACTGAGACCCAGGGAGGTTGTTCATCATCCAGGACAGAGCTGTAAGAGGCCAAGCTGGGGCCCGGACCTTGGTCTGAGAATTCTCCAGCACCCAGGTGTCCGCCGTGTGCTTGGGAGAGGCCAAGGCAGACCCTGGACCCTGGCAGCTAATCACTCAGATCTTCCCCTCCTCTCCAACCATCCAGAAACTCCAGAAGTTGACGACCCCCAGCACAGATCTGAAAATGCGGGGCAAGCTTGGGGTGAGCCCACGGATGGTGACAGTTAATGACTGTGACGCCAAACTCAAGAGTGACGGGACCATCGCAGCCATCACAGAGAAGGAGACGCACTTCTGAGCGGCCACCAGCCACCTGGGGCTCTTCTTCCTTTCTTCCCCCCGTGTATGTAAATGAATTCCTGAACCCCATACTTCACCTAATGGTAGGGGCTTGCTTGTTTTGCACAGGATTTATTAACAAGTTAATTTTAAGGTGGCCACTGTACACTGCTCTAAAGTCATATCCCCTCCCCGCCCCCAGTCGTCATGGAAGTAACCACTACAAAGAGATAACACTGTACAGGGACTGCCAGATCTTCTGTCCTAGGGCAGTTTTAATCAATGTTTTCTAGGGATTAGGAAGAAGTGTATAATATTGTAAAACTTTTTTTACTGGGGTTGTGGGCCAGGTGGGGTGGGGAGTGATGGCTGTCCTCCTCTGTCAGCCTTTTAATGACTGTTCTGTGTCCCATGTTTGTCTCTGACCATCCACAGCTGCCCCTCCTCCATACCCCAGGGATAATTTTTCCTTCAAACCTTCCCTTTCCAAGGGACACTGGGTTTGCAGACAGCAAGGCTATGTGGCAGAGAAGAAAAAGTCCAGCAGACTCAGGACTACTGGGCTGCAGACCCCCCTCTGCCCTGATCCCATGAAGTGACCTTGGGCACTCCCTTTCCCTCCCTGGGCTTCAGTTTCCCCATCTCCCAAATGGGAGGAGAGCCGGATTGGGTTATTTCTTAGGGATTCTCTTTGTGTACCTTGCTGGCTTCCAGACCTGCCGTGGACCTTGGCTTCCTCTGAAGACTTGCAGGCAATAATCTCCGCCCTCCCAGTTGTGCCTCCTCCCCGCCTGCTTATTTAAAATCAAGTTTATCGTAGAAATGGTGTGGTGTTGATGTGTGTTTTCCCTAAAACTCTAATTTCATCTCATCTATGGGTAGCTCTGCTCTCTGGACACCAGTGGGTCCTCAGCCCCCATGGCAGGGGCTCCTCTGTCTGGCCTGCCTTTTTTTCCTGGTCAGCTGCTCTTAGCCCCAGCTCTGCCTCTCCACCCTTGGCAGGACTGGCTGGAGTTGCTGTGGGGACTGATTTTCTGGGTGGGGAAGCAGCCATCTATTCTTGCAGCCACCCCAGCCAGGATCTATGTCTTAGGACCTTCCTCCGGCCTTCCATGAGAAGCAGCCACAGGGGGCCTGGTTTCCTCCTAAGGCCCTTCTCTGTCCCAGGCCACCTCTTCTCCCTCCTCCTGTCCCCTAACCTCCACCTACCACCATCCTCTCAGTTCTCTCCCATCCTTGCCCCTGGTTCAGGAGCCATTCTACCTGCCTCTGTGGCCAGGCGCAAGGCTACAGGTGCAATCACCTGTTCCCTGCCACCTTCCCTCCCTTCTTTGGCAGAGAGAAGTCTCAGCTCTCACTAGAGGGAAGACCTGGACATCCTGCTGGCTCCTGTCTCCGTGGGGCCTGGAGTCTGGTGCTGTTCCCCAGCCAGACTGGCTGCAGACCTCTCTGGCTGATACCGCTCTTCTTCTTTAATTGGACTTCATATCAAGCCTCTGCCTTGGTTTCTGAGCTATATGAGGGTGGGGAAGGCACACTCTTTTTTCCGTTTTCCTTAGGTTCCCAATATTATTTGGTGGAAACGTGGGCTTTCTCTAAACCAAGGCTTTAGTTTCCTGTAAGGTCCTCTGTGTTTGATTCACCCAAAAGTCTGCAAACCCTCAGCATCTCTGCTCTGGCCAGCCCTGATCTGAAGCCTGTGTCTACTAAGAGGGATGCCCAGTGCCCCACTGGGCAGGACGGGAAGCCTAGCCTGGGCCCCCTCTGTGCACGCAGCTCAGGCCTGCCCAGCTTCTTATGGGCAAGCCACTATCTGACTCTCGTCTCCCTGAGCTGTCTGGTTCTGCGGATCCAGGAAGGGGCAGGCTGGGGCCCGCTTGTGTTTATCCTTGGCTGCTGTCTTCCCAGCAAGCCCCGGGCAAGAAAGCTTCCCACTGCTGCTGCTACCGGTTCTCCACACCAACTCTCATGGACACACAGATCCCTGTGGTCCGCCATCGCCAACACACACACACATCGTACATGTGGCTGTTAACACTTGACTCACTTAACACTACTCATGGGGCAGGGCGGAGGGTGGATTGTTGTTTTTTGTTTTTGTAATTTCCTACTAGTACTTGGGTAACTTTTGGGGCGGGGAGGGCAATGTGGGGGCAGGGGAACATGTCATTGTGATGACTTTTTTGATATTCATTAGAAACAATATATCCTTTCTGAGATATTTACAGTATTATTAAAAAATGAAAAAGGTTGTACTGTTTTGCATAATGAACATTTTTATTGGGCATTCAAAGGGTACAAGATTGTCTGCTTACTCATTTTTAAAAATTAAAGAAATGAACAGTCAGTGTGGCTATTCCTAGCAAGGTGGTATTCGTTGGGTTTTTTGTCCTGTTTTTATTCCCTCCATGATATGCCTGCAAAACCATCCTGGTTCCCTGTGTGGAAGCTGCAGTCTCAACTCAGCACTACAAATTAGAAACAAAAGCAGTGGTGTTTTAGGAGCCCAGACTTCTTTATGTTCATGTATTTACCATTTGCCTACTATGTGCTAGATGCTTTACAGAAGTTGTCTTTTTAATCCTTACAACAACTCTGTAAAGTAGGTACTTCTCCACTTGATTTATGTATTGCTTCATTTCTTTATTACTTCCCCTATTTTACAGATAATTCTTGCAGCCACCCCAGCCAGGATCTATGTTTTAAGACCTTCCTCCAGCCTCCCATGAGAAGGAGCCACAGTGGGGCCTGGTTTTCTTCTAAGGCCTCTGTCCCCAGCCACCTCTTCTCCCTCCTCCCTCCTCCTTACAGATGGGGGATTTTGAGGCACAGAAAAGTCAAGCAATTTGCCTACAGTCACACAGCTAGTAAACATCAGGACCAGAAAGAGAACTCAGGTGTGTCTGACCCAAAAGCCCTGTCTCCTGACCACAATGCCTTATTGTTTCTCATGCTGTGAGGCCTATTTTCACCCCTCACAGTGGTGAAAATAGCTGCCACAAAACTTATGCTTGTGTCCTAGTAGGCAGACACTCATGTTTGAGGCAGGCAAGGCAGATCACAGAGAGATGAGGATTTGGAGTATGCAGCCCTGGGTTAGGCTCCAGGATCTGCCCTTGCCAGCCTCAGTTTTCTCATCTCTAAAATGGGGATAATAGCTCCTGTTTCAAATACAGAGTCTACCTCTGATGAGGTAATGCAGGCATCACGGGATCATGAAGATTCCGTGAGCTCTGTGTGTGAATGGTAAGGTTCTGAATTCACACTAGTTATTATCCTGAATAAATAATGTCTAAGCTCAAAAAGTGTTTGTAGCATTGCCTAGAACTTAGACTAAAGCCTCTAAATTTGTGTCTGAGATTTCTAAATGGCCACTCGAGACCAGAGGCATGTTTTGTCCTGCCAGCTCATGACAGTAAGATCATCTCATGCAGTGTCTACTCATTCCTGTCTGGTCAACCTTTTTGCTTGAAATCCCTGATCTCAAGTCTACCTGACCCTGTCTTGGCCTTTGATCCTCTCTGAGGTGGTAATATCTGCTCATAGGAAAGCATCCCACAGACTTCTGGAATTCAGAAAGTCTCTGTGATCCACAGCCAGGGTCCCTGAGTAATTCCTACCCTCACAGAGCTACAGGGATTGCTGCATCTGTTCCCTGCCATCTTTCCTCCTCATGTCTGAAAGTGTCTTGCATTAAGCAGCTGTCATATGCAAGAGGAGGCTGGGTCACAGAAATATGAGTTTCACTCATTCCCAGGAAACTTCATTTGCAGACTCTTGAGCCTATAGAATTAATAGCATGAGGAATTAATTGACGCACTAGACCCCTCCAGGCTGCAGTGTGTGCTAGTGGCCCCTGCTGGCCAAGTGGGACACTGCAGGCTGCCTCTACTAGACACTGCCAATAACCAGAGAAGGGGAAAGGAGCTTTGGAAGTGAAGTCAAGGCTACCTCAGGCCTAACAGCATTTCCCATGGGGGAGGGGATCAGGCACCAAAGAGCAGGCATATTCTGCTGAAAGTGGCCAACTTTGGAAAATTGAGTCCTTTCATGCATTCAGCAGCCCTTTACTGAGCAGCCACCATATTCTTTGTGTGGACTTAGGACTAACAGCCCCTTCCCTTGAGTGTTCCTACTCTTAGGAGGAGAGGTATCCATATGCTTCTGGACAGGAGTAAGTTCACAGGGAGATGCTGTTCTAATTCTGACCTCCTGTTCCTAGCCGTCTTCCAGCCAGTTAGAGTTCTTCAGTGTGGCACCGAGCAAGTCTGCCCACTCCTTGGGCCTCAGTTAGCCACTGGTAGAATGGCAAAGAAATGAGACCCAGAGAGGGAATGTGATTTGTCCAAGATTCCCCTAGAACTCTGTATTCCCATCTCATAATCAGTCCCCTGCACCATCTCAAGCTGTTAAAAAGCAAATGAGCTTGGGCCCCTCATTACCCATTAGGGAGAAAAGTCAGCCTTTGTTGCCAACTCTGGCCACTTCTCTCTCATTTTTAAATAATGCCCACTTTGTGAGGGATACTGGAAAGAGTAACACATGCAGCACTCTCTGAACATCCAGCGTGGCTCAAGTGTCAGAGCCACTTCACAGGAAACCATATGGCAGGATGTGCCATGGACTGAGTGCTGGGGAAGTACTGCAGGCAAGAATAAGAACTGTTTATGGAGCACCTGCTGTGTTCCAGGGTCGTGCCTGCATTACCTCATCAGAGCCTCACAACAAATCTAAGAGGTAAGTGTCATTAATCCCATTTTTCATAGGAGGAAACTAGAGTTCAGAACTGTAAATAATTTGCTCTAAGAGATACAAATTACACCTCCTGGCAAGTGGAGGAGCTGGGCTTGGATCCAGGTTTGCTGCATCTAAATAAGGCCCATGCACCCAGCCACTTAACCAAGGATGTGGGACTTGAGTTGCACCTTGGGGGATGGGAAGATTTAGGCAGAGAAGGACATTTGAGACGAGGGAACATCCCGAGTGATGACAGAGGCTTTGGGAGAGCAGGGAACAAGGGTACTCCATTCACTGCAGCCTCCACTTTCTGGGCTCAGGTGATCCTCCCACCTCAGCCTCCTGAGTAGCTGGGACAACAGGTGTGTGCCACCATGCCCAGTTAATTTTTTTTTTTTTGTAGAGACAGGGTTTCACCCCAGTCTACTTTCTATAACCCCTCATGTATCTTCACCAATCTCTCTGGCAGAGCAAGATCAAGTAACACCATGCTTATCATGGAATGGCATCTGATGCAGGTCCCTCCACAGGACAGGAGCTTGGATGAACAAGTGCCCAGCTTGCCCCAGAGTGGGGAGCCATGGGAAAAGGAATACATAGGCATTGAAGGCCTACTCAGTGCTGGAGACCACACCAGACACTCTCCTATGCATTACCTTGCCCTCAACCACCTTGTAAGTTGGCATGGTGTTCACATTCTACCAGGAATGAGGAAACAGGCTCAGAGAGGTAGATTCAGCTACCCAAGGTCACAGAGCTGGAAAGTGGTAGAGCTGGGGTAACAGCCCAGGTGTGTCTGGCGCCAAGGCCTGTGCACTTTCCACTGACCACCTGTAGTAGTCAGGCTTCTCTAGAGAAACTTCTGTAAAAACTGGATATAAATATATAGAAAGAAACTTATTATAAAGGATTGGCTCATGCGATTATGAAGGCGGAGAAGTCCCATGATCTGCTATCAGCAACATGGAGACCCGGGAAAGTCACAGTGTAGTTCCAGTCCAAACCCAAAGGTTTGAGAGCCAAGAGCACTGACGTGCAATGGCAGGAGAAGATGGATGTCCCAGTTCAAGCAGAGAAAAATTTTCCCTTCACCTTTTTGTTGTACTTGGGTCCTCAAAGGATTGGATGACGCCTGTCTGCCTTGGTGAGGGCAGGTCTTGTTTACTAGGTCTACTGACTCAACTGCTAATTTCTTCCGGAAACACCTTCACAGAGACGTGAGGAACAATGTGTACCAGCTATCTGGACATTTCTTAGCTCAGTCAGGGTGACACATGAAATTGACCATCACAGCACTGTTGGGGGCCACTGAGTGTCACCACAGCCATCAGCATTGAGAGGTTAATTAAGGCCATGGAGAAGCTACGGATGGTGGTGGAGGCCATGTGGGGAAGGTCTGAGGGTCTTCAGGGGCTTTGGAATGCCTTTGGTGACACTAGGGACCTCTGGAAACCTTCACAGTTTCCCAGAAATGATAGAAGGCCATGAGAGTTCACTGATAAAGACAAGGGGATGTTAAAGCCAGTGAGAGGCATTGGAAGTACCTGGGAACGCCCAGAGACCTGAAAGAGATGTTGCAAGGGGAGGGGGCCTGGAGACCCAGTAGAATTATGTGGAGCCATTTGGGAGTTATGAGAGACTGGGAGTGACAGGAGTATATGAGAGTCATAACGGCTACTGAAAAAAAAAAAAAAGAGGCTCATTGAGAGGTGCTGAGAGCCATCAAGAGTTATAAAAAATATCTGGGCCCTTGGTCATGACTGGGGGTTATTTTAGTCATCCAGAGTCCTAGGGAGTACTTGGGGTCACCTTGGGGGGCCCTGCCTGGAGGAGCAATATGCAGGATGTAGCCTTGAGGAAAGGGGAGGAGGGTAGCTCGGAAATGCTCTTACAGGGGGACGCAGAGACGGGGGAGCTGGAGCCAACATGAATAAAGGGGCCAGATGCCCAACTGGCAGAGATGGAAAAGCCAGGCCAGAACTCTGCAGACCACGAGAAGCGGCCAGCAGGTACATGATGGGACAAGGACTTTTTGACCTTGATCTTCCTAGGCTTGTACAGGCCTGAGTTTTCTTGAGATTCCCAACCTGGATGTGCCAGATCCCCCATCTGGGTCTAGCCAACACTTGGCTTTTCTTATTCTCCTGGGAATTTTCTCTGCCGTTCTTTTCAAAGCCAACCATTCCTGAAGTGAGGAGGCTCTTGTAGCCCAGGCTGAGCCAGGAGCTCAGCCCCCCACCAGAGGCAAAGGGTTTAGGGGAAACCTAACCGAGGAATCTGGGCCTGAGCTCTGGGAGCCCCTGGTCAGATGATGGAGAGAGGGGCAGAGGACAGTGTAGACTGAAGGCAAGTGTTATTTATTGAGCACCTACCATGCACCTAGGATGAGGTGAATGTTTTCCATAACCCTCAAACCAACCACTGGAACTGTGATTTATTCTCATTTTACAGATATGCACACAGGCTCGGAGAGCTAAATGGAGGAACTTGCCCAACATCACACAGGCTGTGCCAGAATTCAAAGCCAGGTGGATCAAACCCAGAATTCTTGGCTTTTTTCCTCTATACCAGGCAACTATTGGCTTGGCCCAGGTCTCTAGCAGGGAAGAATGAGCCCTGAGCCTTCCTGCCCTTATCCACTCTCCCCCACCCCCACCCCTCCATCCCAGTCCTGGGCTCAGAGGGGCCTGTGGCTGGCAGATCCAGGCTCTGTTAGTAGCAAGTCAGCCACCAGGTGGCACTGCTGCTAAACCCAAGCCCCCTCCCTGTGGTCCAGGCTCAGGCCAGTGAGGTCAGGACTGGAGCTGGGACCCCACAGTTGAGACTAGAGAATCCAGAGGTCTCACTCTGGGTGCCCAGATAGGGAACAGAAAGCCTGCCCTTGTCAAACGCGCACAATTCATCCTTCTCACCCTGCCCCCTCCCTAGCTCACGTTTGCAGCACTACCCCAACAGCCAGAAGTGAAAGTTCTTCACTCTCTCACTCCTTCGCTGTGTGACCTTGGGCAAGTGACTTTCCCTCTCTGACTTCAACGTCCTCTTCTGTACAAGTGGACAGAATAAGCCACTCAGGGGTTCCAAGGGGATGAGATGAGATGATGGTGTATGCCAAGCGTCTGGCACACAGGGAGAACGTGGCTCTCCCAGTGAGCCTCCTTCCTCGGGGCCATGGTCAGAAGCCCCAGCCGGTGTCAGGAGACCTGCACCCTAGCTCTGAATTCACTGTGTGCCTTCGAAAAAGACACGCTGCCTCTCCAAGTCTCGGTTTCCTCATCTGTAAAGCAGTACTAATCACAGGAACTTTCTTTTTGGTTATTCTGAGGAAGAAATGAGAACATGGCTATGTGGCATTTGTTTTATAAAGCCCCACATGATCAGGAAAGGTGATTATTGAAAGTATTTCTGCAGCAGCTTTCAGGGGGTGGGGTTGGGTGAATGTGTAAATGGTGGTGAGGTGGGAGAGGTGACCGGGCACATGGGACAGGCTGCGGGTTTTGCTCTGTGTACCTAGCAATGACACAGGCCCCTTGTGCCACACCCTACTTGGCATCTTCCCAGCCATGCCCCAAGCCCCTATCTTGCTCCATCTATCCTGGAGTCTTGCCCCAACCCATTTAAACACAAAAATGTATGAGTGCCTGCACGGAACGAAGATGAGAGGCAGAACACGGAAATGCCGATTGTGATTATCTCTGAATGATAAGGTTTGGGCTGATTTTTATTTTCTCCTTTTTCTTTTATTTTTTCTGTACCATCTAATTTTTTTTAACAAAGAACATCTATTGCTTTTATATTCCAAAAACCAGAATCAATAAAGCTATTTTTAAAAATCCTTTCCTTGCCATCAAGAGGTTGGTTATAAATGAAGGCTCCAGAGAAAGAAACGATGATTCTCCTGTGGCTGGAAGATGTGTCCAGAGGGAGATGGGAGGGGAGAGGAGACGTCACCATGTAAGCTGCCTTCAGTCCTGTCTCCAGCCTCCCCTGGGAAGCCAAGGAAGAGGCAGATGCAGCAGGACCCCTCCTCCGGGTCACAGAGCTCCCCGTAACATTTATGGGCCAGCATTCCAGGGGCCTTGAGCTTGCCGCTTGTCTCTGGGAGCTCGTCGTGGTTGTTGAAGGAAGAAGGGAGCAAACAAGCCGGGAAGCCATGCTTGGTTGAGGGCTATTATCTAAGTGCTGCCGCCTCTATTAACTCGTCAGACCTCCCTCCCCACACTCACCTGTTGAGGGAGCTGGGCTTATCAGCCCAGTTTACAGATGAGAAAACTGAGATATGAACTTACGTATCTGACTGCCTTCTGGATCTCTCCTCTTGAACATCCATTCAGCATCTCAAACCCAATTTTCCCAACTGAATTCACCTCCTCCAACCCTTACCCCTGCCCAACCTATTCCTTCCTATCTCAATAAGTGACACCGCTGTCCAACCACTTCCTTTATTCGGCAAATATTGATGGAGCATCCACTATGGCCCTGCCCTCGGGGAGCTCGCACTCTCGCCAGAGGAGACAAGACCATGGACATTTTGGAAAGTAAAATTATGCAGTGTGGCAGAAGATGATAAATTATCTGGCTAAAAATAAAGCAGGGAAGAGGTATAGGAAGGGTCAGAGTGGGGAGGTTGGAATTTTAAACAGGCTGGTCAGGGAAGGCCTCATGGGGAAGGTGAAGGACGGGGGCGGTGGCTGTCCCAAGAGGAGTGTCCAGGCAGAGGGATCAGTGTGTGCAAAGGCCCTTGGGTGGGCACTCATCTGCAGTGTTCCCGGAGCAGCTAGGAGGCCAGGGTTGCTGATGCAAAGTGAGCAAAGGGGCACTGGTGGACGGGGAGGCCAGAGAGGTGGTGGGCAGATCACGGAGGGCCCCGAGGCCAGTGCAGATGTGCAATGAGGATGAGTGAGGGTTCTCAGCAGGAAAGGGACCTGCTCTGATTCCTGTTTTAATAAGGCCCCTCGGACTGCTGGCAGGGGCTTGGGTGGAAGCATGGAGACCAGGGAGGAGGCTGTTGTCCTCCAGGAAAGAGATGATGGTGGCTGTACCAGAGAGAAGGGGATTCGGTTTCTGATTCTGGGTATATTTTGAAGGTAAACCAACAGGGTTTCCTGGTGGATTGACAGAGAGAGGAGTTGAGGATGACTGAGGTTTGGGGCCAGCTTGTCAAGCGAGAAAACCTCCTCATTCCCCGCATTCAATCCACTGGTGAGTCTCATTGGCTCTTCCTCCTTTAAACCTCTCAAGTTCACTCACTGCCTCCGCCCCAGCCACTGCTTTGACCTCCCACCATCCCCTGGACTGCCGTTACCTCCTCCTGGCCCACTTGCCCTGCCTTCTCCTCCAAGGTGCCTTCCCCTCAACCCCTGTGATGGGGTGGTTCATGCCTGTTAGCACTCATGGCAGACCTGAGCCAGAGCCCACCACTGTCAGGGAACTTCCCTTCTGCCTGAGAGTTACCACCCCAAAAGGAAATCAGAGGGCCAACAGATGGGGGATGATGCTGGCTCACCAAAAACCCACCATGTCCACCACCAGGGCCAGCTGCATGACAACCAGGCATCGTTCAGCAGGGAGAGGAAGGAGGCCCCAGGATCGGCAAAGGCTGGGCCTTTGAAGAAGTTCATAGCTCAGCGTGGTCTCTGGCATCTCAAAGGTGTGGATCTGAATCATGGCTCTATCTCTTACACCATCTGGGTGACCTTGAGCAAGTCTCTTCACCTCTCTGAGCCTCCCTTTGCTCATCTGCAAATTGGAACCAATAATCTCTGAGCCTCAAGATTTTTGCAAGACCTGGGAGTTCCATTAGGGTGTTGGCTTACGTTAACCTAAAACAATGCCTCCCAGGGCCCAATGGGCCCCCCAAGAAAGGAATGGACACAGCTTTGGAGCCAGACAGACTGGATTCCCATCCCAGCTCAGCTGAGTGACCTTGGGCAAACCTCTTCCTCTCTGAGCCTCCATCTCCTCCCCTGCAAAACAGAGCCCCCGTCTCACAAAAGAAGCAGGTGTACATGCACCCAGCACACAGTAGGTACTCAGCCACCATGCTAGAGAGTTTGGACTTCACCCTGGAGGCAGCTGGACCCACTGCTCCCACGCCCCACTTCCTGGGCCAGGGCAGCTGCAGGCCTGATGGGGTGTTTTTATCTCCAAGCCGCAGTGGGCTCCGCAGAGCTCGGCAGAGTCCCTGGGCGCATGGACAAAGAGCTGTTGTTCCCTCGAATCTAAAATTGCCTCCCTCTGATTGCCGCTATACAAACCCAGGCGGCTGCTCGCTTCCCCCATCCAGTTGGGTCTATTTCAAGAACACGCTGATTAGCGCTGATTGCGCCTTGATTGTGGCGGGCGCCTTGCCCAGCCCCCTCCCCGTGTGCAGAGTACATGCTCCTGCTCCCCCACCACGGCTCCTGCTGTCACCCAGGGGCCACCAGACCAGGAGACCGGGCGAGTGGTGCAGCACACATGAGCTAGGGTCCTCATTCTTCCTTTGGGCAGATGACCTTCCCTCTCTCAGATCTCTACTTCATCTTCTGCAAAATCCTTCTGGGCTCAGAAGGGTATGGAATAAAATAGTATGTGGAGGAATGCGGCTTTCATGGTGGGCATTTAGACACTGTGACGGGTCAGTGGCCAGGGGAAGTGGCTCTTCAAAACACCCCATCACACACACACTTGGACACACATATGCACACACATGCAGACACACACACAAACTCACAGAAGCCATTCATGCCTCTGGCTGCACTTGAGGCCACCCTTGGTAGGGGCGGGATGGAGCTTTAATAATTAGACTTCGCTGAACTGGCATCTGACACTTGCCTTGGGCACATCATCCATGCAAACCCCACAACCATCTTTTCAGCACATATTTTGTGCCCATTTTGCAGATGAGGACCCTGAGGTTAACAGAGGTAATGTGACTTGCCTCACATCTCGCAAGGAGGGAATGGTGATGTCAGGATTTGGCCCAAGCTCCGTGTGAGGCAGAAGCCAGTGTTCCCACCACCCCATAGCCTGCTCGGGGTTTGCGCCCGTTTGAATGGAAACTATGAGTGGGAACAGCTTATAAGACATCTTATGCTGGTTATTTTTACTGTATTCATCCTGTGTGATCCTGGAAAAGTCTCTTCTCCTGGTGGGGCCTGTTTCTTCCTCTGTAAAATAGGGTGCCCCTGGTCATGGACTGATTCTTGGACTTTCCTGGAAGCACATTTCAAAAATGCAGATTCTCAACTATGTCCTTAGAGGTCTGGAATCAGTAGGCCTGGGACGGGCCCAGGAATCAGTATTTTAAGACACTCTCCAGGTAACAGTGGGCACCAGAGGGACACTGGTTTGGGGAAAGTCTCCTCCCTGGCGAGTTAAGCCTCCTCCCTGGCAAGATGGTGAGTTAAAGCCATCTTGTCGCCCAAGCCAGAAACCCAAACATCAATCAGTCCTGTCCCAGACTCCCTCGAGCAACTGCAATCATTGCAAGATCTACCTGTTTACTCTCAAAGGGGCCTCTCTGCACCCCTGCTGCCCCCTCACTCACCCAGCCCAAGCTCCATCACCCCCACACCTGGATCACTTCAGGGGCCTTCTTCCGGGACTCCCTGTAGCCACAGTGCCCACCCCCACCCTCCACTTCGGTCCATTTTCTACACAGCAGATAGAATGATCTTCTTGAAATGCAAATCTGAGCACCAGCCCTGACCATTCCCAGCTTAAACCATCAATGGCTCCCTATTGCTACAAATATTAAGATTAAACCCTACATAGTGGCCTACAAGGCTCTGCAGAGACTGGCCCCTGTCCCTCTCCAGCCTCATTTTACACCACTAACTCCCTGGTCTTCTCTCAGACTTAAGATTTTAATCCACTCTGCGCCTGTCCACCAGAGGGCCTCTGCCTTGCCGTGTTTTCTTCCTGGATAGAGGATCTTGTCTCCCTTCTTCTAGTTAACTCTGGCCCATTCATTAGACTGAGCTCAGCCCTCACTTCCTGGAACTATCCTGAGACGAACTCTGCTGTCCCGGGGATACTGAGATCCCCCAGTAGGGAAAACACCATCAAATTCTGCATATCTGCCTGACAGGAGGTCATGGAGAGGATGTCTGCTTTGGGCCTGAGCCCTGGATACTTCTCCCTCCTTAGGAGAGCCTGTGGTTCTCTAGGACTAGGGAGCCATGCCCTCCTGTGATGGGGGGAGTCAGGGGGGCAGCAGAGACCTGGCCTGGGTCCTTGGAATCCCAGGCAGCCTAAGCCAAGGCCTGTTGGCAACAGCAGGAGCTCCAGAGCTCTGGCTCAGGGACTGGAGTTCTCACTGGATTTTCCACTTGGCCCCCAGGTCCTGGGCAGCGCTAGTAAGTGGCATAATCTGAAGACCTCTGACTCCTGGTTGGTAGGTCCTTGCAGCCTCAGTGGCTTCTGAGGGGCACGCATCAGTTCCCTCCCCTCCGCTGTCTACTTCTGGGAGAGCCCTTCTCTCTCAGGCATCTCCCACCCCTTTCCCACTCCCTTCCTCTGTCTCACTGCCTCTTTTTCTCTTCAACACCTCTGCTCCTCTCCCATCTCTCCCTCTCCCCTCCTCTCCCTCCTCCCCATCCCTACTCCCCCAGGCTCCTTCCTTTCCTCTCCACACTCCTGTTGCCTCAACTTCCTCCTCCCCTCTTTAGGTGCCCCTCCCTGTCTGCTACCTCCATGCTGCTTATCTCCCTACCTCAAACTCTCTCTCTCACACCCCACTCTGTGCACCATACTGAGGAGGCCTGCAAGCGCCCTGCAGCCCTTGGGGATGTGGCTCCAACATTCCATCCTGAGGAAGAAGAGGAGGAGGGAGACGTGGCTTTCAGAAGTCCCTCCCTGCTGTCCTGGAGCAGAGCAGAGCACCTGGGGAGTGGGGAGAAGGCCTGGGCTGTGGTGACAGGAGGCTCAGAACAAAACAGGGACTTAGGGGAGGTCTCATCGGTGCAGGTTCAAGAGCACAGGCTCTGGAGTCACACAGGACTGGGTTCAAATCCTGGCTCTGCCACTTCCTGGCTGTGTGACTCAGGGCAAGTCACTTGAACTCTCTGGGCCTCAATTTCCCCATCTGTAAAATGAGGATGAAGCTAGTTCCTGCCTCCTGGGGTTGTTATGAAAATTCAGGGAACTCATGCAAAGTGCTTGACACCAGGCCGAACATACAGGGGGCGATCAGTATCATGAATAGGGAGTCAGGGACTGGCCTTGGCCCCAGACTTCACATCTGGGGAGTGGGCTGGGCATCTGAGCCATGCATTTCTAAATGAACCCTCAGAGGAAGGAGGGGGGGTCCAGGGTTAAGACTCCCAAGGCACCTCCACACCTGCCATCACAGTGAGGACTGGAATGACTTGCTGCCATATTCTTCCAATGCCGAGAAAGGTGAGGCCACTGGCCCCATATCTCACAGCACGCTTAGCAAGGCCAGCACTTGAACTCAGTGGCGTGGCTCCTCCAAACCTGTCTCCCTCCATCACCTGGAATTGGATCCCAACTCTGGGGATCCTCCTGAGGTTGGCACAGATGGGCTCTTCAGGGCCCATGTGTGGGATGTGGGAGACAGACAGGATGTTTGCCCAGACTCCGGGATTCTGCAGACCCCCGCCCCCTACCCCCTGTTGCTAGGCAACAGCTGCTCATTGCTGAGGGTACCTGAAGAGGTGGAGCACAGGGAGGTGGAAGCAGCTGGCTCTGCCCTTCACAAAGAGTCCTATGGATGCTGCTCCCAAGTCAGGTGCAGTAAGGATCAGAACCTCCAAGATGAGCATGGACTTGCCCAAGGTCACTAGAGATGTGGGCTAACACATCCTACTGCCAAATGCCAGAGCAGGCAGGACCTGTAGAAAGCTGGCTAACACGGGGCACATGTATTACCCTTAAGTGCTGAGCCCAGAGCAGACGTCACTAAGCACCGACCATTCTCCTTCCTACCCAGCCCAGCCCTAGCCTCAGAATTCTCAGCACAGCAGTCAAGCAGCTGCTGCAGCAATGGATCAGCGCTGGCATGCAAGACAGACCTATTTATCATTTCTTATCTACCCCAACCCTGTTATTTTACAGATGGAGAAACTGAGGCCCAGAGAGAAGATGCAGTAGAATGAAGTGCACATGGGGCCTGGGAGTCAGATGACCTCCAGGTCTTGGCTCCGTGCTGTCTTAGCTCCGTGCTGTCTTGCTGTGTGACTGCGGGCAAGCCCCTCTACTTCTTTGAACCTCAAACTTTATGTGTATAGAATGGGTCTGAGGAGAGCAAGCCCTCCCTGTTAAAATTAAATTGGGGAGTGGGTGCAAGCACTCCCTGGGTGGGAGGCACAGAGTGGCACTCGGGCGTCTTTCCACCCTTCACTCCTTTCTTGTCTCTCATCCAGGTCCTGGCAGCAGCAGGCTAACATGCAGGCCTTCTCCGCCCCCAACACACCTCCCTCAGTTCCAACTTCACCAGCTGCTCCATTCCTGGGCAGATGTTTGCCCCACAAATGGTTTTAACTGTCAGGGGGTGAGGGAAGGGGTCAGATTTGGAGCTCATGGGCTCTGAGTGTAGTGGGAGGAGGATGGAAAAGGTGGTCACCCAAGGGGCTGAGACAGGTATCTGCTGGAGGGGGGATTGTTGCCTGGAAACCACCACGGTGCGCACGAGTGTCTTGCTGGCTGCGGGGAGGTTTGGAGTCAGCAGTCCCCTCTCCCTCTCTTCTCTTTCTCTCCTATTCCCCTGGCTCAGCCCCCACAGCCAGCTCTGCTTCCATCATGGCTGCTAGGGGAGAACTCAGCAAGGCTCCCCCAACACACACTCTTAAGTGAGCTCATTCACCTCCACGACATGGGGAGAGTCACTGGCCCCCAAACCAGGCACTTACCATGGGATCTCACGGGATCTCCTGGTCTCGGCTTCTCTAACCCTGTGCAGGACACGTCAGGCACTGGCCCACGACGAACTCCACTCACCCCAGGCCCTGCAAGCTCCCTTTCCCCAGCTGCTCTCAGCACAGCATGGAAGGTCTGAGTCCCCCTCTCAGGGCTCACCCAGTCTCCACATCCAGGCAGGGTCTCCGCTTAGGTGTCTCCGTTCACCCTGACACACAGTAGATGCTTTTAGCAAGTGTGCGTAGCTGGCACTCAGGGAGCACTGCTGTGTGAATGCATCAGTGAATGAATGAAAATGAATGAATGAACACTGCTCTGGGCCATGGATTGGAACCTGTGTTGTTCCCCTGCAGGGATTGTAGTAGTTCAAGCTTTAAATTGAGAGTCAGGAGACAGGATTCTGCCCCTAGGTCAGCCCCTAACTGACTGTCCAAGCTTGAGCAGTCCCTCCCCTCCCCAGGCCTTGGTTTCCTCATCTGTCAAGTAAGAAGGTTAGCATAAACGGTCGGGTTCTGCCATTAGGAGTGTCTATGGATTTGGTTTTTATTCCCCACAGTCTTCCCACCCCACCATGGATGCAGTTTGTTTAGGAGCAGTTGACGTGGGTGAGAGGAGAGAGGAAGTCTTCCCTCCCCAGTGAGTCCACACTTGGGACATCCTTTGTTAGAGACAGGCCCTCTGCCTGGATCAGGAAGGACATTGTGATGTTTACTGTCCAGTGGACTGGGAGGTGAGCGTTGAGGGGGCTGTGCAGGGAATGGTGTTGGGGGAGCTTCCTGTAAAGATCCTCTAAATGAGGAGGTGAGATTTGAAATGAAAAGCTCCAGGGGAAATGTGCCCACATGTACGGACACACCATGCACACACTACATGCATGCACACATGTAAACATGCATGCACACGTATGCACACACCACATGCACATGCTACATGTATGCACACATAAACACACATGCACACTACGCACATGCATTGCATGCATATACACATGCTGCAAGCATGCAGACATATAGACACACCACACACATGCACACATACACACACATGCACCCACACGCACGGACCACACTGCATACACACACACTCGCTGATTTTCCCTGTAGAGCTGTTTAGTTTTTTCTCCCCTGAGATGTTTCCATTGTCTTCTTGATCTTTTCATCTCAAATATGATCATTCCAGACCCAGCCAAGGAGAACAGACAGTTTCAATGTTGAGCACTAACCACCAGGGCTCCAGGAGGGGTGGGTGACAGTGGAGGGGCCCTGGCAGCTGAAGGCAGGGGAGCAGGCACCAACTGCCCACCAGCGGTCAGCTTCACGTGGCCCAGGTCTTGGCACACTTATCCAAACTGCAAGGAGGGGGCCAAAGGCCTTACTAGGGGAGCAAATGTCCCCTGACTCCAAGCCTTAGGCAGCCTTCTTTGCCCAGCCACTCTGGCTGCGCTGGTTTTCATTGCTCCTCTTTGGACGAAGGACTTCATCACAGCCTTTGTGTGTCTGTTTTGATGGGTTTGAGGACTCTCGCCAGAACCGTTGTTTGCCAGATCTCTCTATATCTTGTCAAAGTCATCTTTTCACTCTGATGTGTCTGCTCCTTTTTCTCTTCCATTTTCAAAGGATCCAGAAGCGGCAGTGAGCCAGGGGCAGGAGCAAAGATCCCCAGTTAGCAGCTCAGGTTTGAGATCATTCACTAATCATTCATTAATTCACTAAACGAAATCTTATTGAACAGTGTTCTGAGCCAGCCACCATGCTGGACACTTGTTTCTTGCCTCATGGAGCAACAGAGGAAATACACCCAACAGTAAATAAATTATGACAATGATGTGTGCTCAGAAGGGTCCCTGGGCCTGGGAATCCTAAGGCTGGACACAGCTGTTCCTGATGGGATGATGGGCAGAGGCCACCCTGAGAGAGATGCTGTGGGAAGAAGGAGCCAGCTGGGAGGCATGCAGAGAGCAGCATCTTGGAGAGAGGAAACTGTGAGTGGAAATTCCTCGGCAGGACACAGCAACAGGCGGCTGAAGTGCAGAAAGGAGACCAGGGTGACAGGAGGGTTTTGAGTCGCGGAGAGGCACGACAGAGCTCAGACAGTTGAGCAGGGCCAGTGATGGGTCAAGGCGCAGGGACATGGAAGAGGACAGAACCACAGGGGAGTCAGTTTCTGCCTTGGGCACTGCAGGCCATTCCCGCACTTTGTTGAGGGCCTACTACATACCACAGCCAGACACTTGGCCATGCGTCTCCTGTTCCCAGGGAGGCCATTCCAGGCAACCCATAACCATAGCCCAGGCCAGGACTGAGCCCTCTGGCCAGATGGGGCCTCAGCCAGCGTTCAAAACAGCAGCTGCAAAAACATCTCCTTGCTGCCTTAGCCTGACCCACAGCCTCTCCCAGCATGCAGCCCCCGGCAGACTCTCGACGGAGGTTCAAACCTGCTGAGATTGAACGTGGATAGCTTAAAGGAGGTCTGGCACCCACAGAACAAATTCCCTCATGTTCCAGGCATTTCTGTCTTTGTGTTTCCTAATGCTGGGAATTTAACCCGGGCAAGGACAGAAGGACACCTGGTCCCAGTTACTAGGACCCCACACCCTGAATTTACCTTCTACATTCACACTGGTTCCTCCTTAAAATGAAGCTGCTGCCAGGACTCCTGCCCAGGCCTGGCCACCCCCAAGCCTGGCTTTGTGGCCTCTGTTACACTAGAATAGGCATCACAGCTTATCCCACCAGAAACTTCCAAAAAATCCAGACTCCCACGCCCATCCCTTACTTGCCAGTTCCAAATCTCCCAGGGAATTCTGTATTTTTAACAAGCTTCCTTGTGACCAGGAACCACAGCAAGCCTCAGCAGAGGACAGAAGAAAAACCTGGGGCTCTGGAAGTAGAAAGCCCCAGGCTTAAATCCTAGTAGACTCACTGTGTGATCCTAGGCAACTTGCGTAACCTCTCTGAGCCTCCCTTTCCTCATCTTTCAGGGGAGGTTGAATATAACACTGATCCCTCCATCCATTGCAAGGAATCTTTACAAGGTATGCCAAGTTCCCGGCACATAGTGAGTGCTTAATCAATGGCAGGCATTTTCACAGTTGTCTTTGAGGCACACCCGTCTTGTGGATGTGTAGACAGAAAACATGGGCTCATAATGGCTCCCCAGATAATTTCCAGGGCCAGCGAGCCGCTCCTTGTCCTTGCTCAGATGAGCATGCTGGAATCTCTCAGGCAGGTCACTTTGGCCGCGACTGAGGGTGTCAGGCACATGCTCTGCCCAGCAGATGCAGAAGCAGGAGGGAAAGATCCTCCCAGTGTCCCTGGCTCCCATGTGGGTGGGGGACAAGCTGACTCCCCCAGTCTGACAGGAAGGGGAGGAGGGACCTGCAAAAGGCTTACAGAGAGGAAACAAGCCCCAAAGTGGGTCAGCACTGCCCTGGACACTAACCCATTTCCAGTCCCTCCTGCCCACAGGCCCGCTGGCCATGGGACTGTCATCTTGCATTCTCTCCCATCCTGCTCGGGCCTTTGACCCTGTTTTCTACCTCTTGCCAGTCTAGGGAGAAGGAGGCTTGAACACTCAAATACAGACCATGGGGGCTGCAGGGAGGGCCTTCTGGTTTGCATTGGATGTTCTAGGAGTATTTCCCACCCACCGTCCTGACTTTATTTGCAGTGGGGCTGATGTGGGGATAGGGGAGCAACGTAGTGGTCAAAACAGTACAGGCTTTAGGACCACTAGATGCAGTTCCAAACCCAGCTTCCCCAGTTCCAGGCTTCACGGTCTTGTGCAATTGGTTCCGTTTCTTCCAAGCCTCTGTTTCCTGACCCATACAACGGTTCAATGAGATGGTGCCTACACAAATCCTAACTTGGGGCTTGTGGAGAGGAACACCCCGTAAACAGTAACAGTGATGCCCACTATTCTACTGTAACAGAGGCCACAAGCTAGGCTTGGGATGGGGCCAGACCTGGGCAGGAATCCTGGCTCTGCCCTCCTGGCTGTGTGATTTGGGACAGGACTCTGCCTTATCTCCAGCACTTTCTTCATCTGTGAAACGGAGACGCTCACCTCCTAGGCTTATGTGAGGATACGTGCATCGATGTTTGAAACAGAGCCTCGGCAGAACAAGCTGTCACCAGTGCAAGCCGTTCACGGTGATAATCGAGAACGATGTGTGAACTTACTCACCACATGTTTATTGAGCATCTTTCTGCGTGTGGGGCCCTCAATCCAGCAGGGAGGCAGACGCATGAGCTCCAGGCTCACCGACAAGGGGACTGATGATCCCAGTACAGGTTCTCACCCCGCTCCATGACCCAGGACCCTGAGTGGAGGACACCTGGCTTAGTCTAAGCTATTTGCTCACCAGAGGGGTCTCAGGGAGGGTGCTGGACCCCAAGTCAACCAGCCAGGGAGGGAGGCCAGGGGCCCCAGCACACCACACTGCCTCACTCACAGCATCTACCCGCTTGATAAGCCTTGGCCACTGCCCAAGTGGGCTGAGGGGAGCTGGCCTTGAGCTCTAGGGAGTGGGGCATTCAGAAGCAATCAGTGGCACTTGTGGCTTGGCGAGCTTCCCAGCTATTTGTGACCCAGCAGCTCTCCTTCCACAGCTGCTGGAAATTGAGCCATGGAGGCCACTTGATCTAGGCAGCTATTGCTCAAGAGTTCCTGTGCCCACATCTCCAGGACATGAGCACCTATTCCCATCAGCCATGGATGGGTGGCCAGAGGCAGAGGGAGAAAGCCAGGAGGGACCTGCAGAGAGTGGCCCCACGGCAGGCCTGAGGGGTTAGAAGGGACACCTACAGGTCCTGAGGACCAGGGAGCCTATTCTTCCATAAGTGCCAGGGACGTGCTCTTCCCAATAACCCTCCCCAGGAAGTGACCTGAGCCAGTGGCTGGCCATGTGCTACTGAGGTAAAAATGTCCCAGGACTCCTTCTGGGGGTGGGCAACTTAGAATTTGGGATCTCATAAGAGAGGAAGTAGAGCCTCAGGCTCTGGAGCCAGGTTTGTATCCAACCATTGCCACTTACTACTCGCTGGGTCTCAGTTTTCTCATCTGTAAAATTGAAACAATAATAACAGTACTGACCTCGCAGGGCTGTAGGAAGGTTTAAATGAGTTCATACAAATAAAGTGACTAGAGCAGGGCTTGGCACATACCAGGGACTTACTGAGTATTAGCTGCTATTGTAGTTCCCCCCCTTATCTACACTTTCACGTTTTGCAGTTTCCGTTACCTTCAGTCAACTGCAGTGTGAAAATATTATATACGATAATTTTGAGAGAAAGACATTCTCATAACTTTGACTACAGCATATTGTTACAATTATCCTATTTTATTGTTATTGTTAATCTCTTACTGTACCTGATAATTTGTCAGTTTTTAAGCTTCATCATACGTCTGTATGGATAGAAAAAATCATAACACATATAGAGTTTGGTACTATCTTTGGCTTCAGGCATCCACTGGGGGTCTTGGAAAGTATCCCCCACAAATAAGGGGAGACTGCTGTGTTACTATGCAGAGTGAACAGTCCTGCCAGGGGCAGGGAGCTCAGGTGAGCTGAATTATCAGGCAGTTACCTAATGAAAGCAGATGGAAATACATGAGTGTTTTGCTGCTGGAATGCATTTGATACCTCTGCTCTTGACCCCTCTGATCTCACCACAGCTGTCTATGCAGGCTCTTTGCATTCACAGGTTATGCTTAAGGACGTGCCAGAGTCTTTGCCTATATGTGGTGGCGGGTGTGGGGGGGGACACCCACAGAGCTCACTGGGGCCCCATGCACATGCAACTCAGAAGTCCAGGGAAGTTAGCAGCCCGTTCACTGCACCCCTTGAGAAATGGGGGACTGGAGCTGATGGGCAATTGTGGAAGGGCTTCTGTATGCCCCTCAAAGATCCTGGCAGATTCGCATCCCTGTTGCTACCATGGCAGCCTGGACTGCACGGCCTTGTATTGGCTTCTCTCTCCCTGCCTCACTTTTCTGGCTCCCTCACTCCTATTCTCAGGTGTCACCTCTCACACCTCTCACACGAACTACCTCAAGCCAGTCCTTGCCTGAGATTCTGATGTCAGGGGAACCTGTGTCTGGTGTAGAAGCCTGGGTCCTAGCGCTGGCTCTGCCATGCACACACAGTGTGGCCCTGCACAGGCCAATGCCGTCCTTTGGGTTTTGGTTCTTTTGTCAGCCCCATGAGTGGGTTGGATCTTTGTGACCATGACCTGTGGCATGGATGACACAAGTATTAGGGGAAGTCTGGATGCTCCCTAGGTGGCCTCACCCTCCCTGCCAGCCTCAGGGCCTCTTCTTCCCCCAACTTCAGTCCAAATCCCTTCCTCATCCTCCAGCTTCCTCCCACCACTTGCCTTCTGTCTGCCCCAGAGCAGTGTGTGATGATGCAGAGGCCAGGGGCCAGGATCTGTCCACACACAGTTTCACACATGCATATGCTCATGCCCCGTGCACGTGCAAGAACATGTGTCTGAACGCGTGGGCCCACGTGCGCGTGTGCAAGAACATGTGTCTGAACGCGTGGGCCCACGTGCGTGCGTGCAAGAACATGTGTCTGAACGCGTGGGCCCACGTGTGCGCGTGCAAGAACATGTGTCTGAACGCGTGGGCCCACGTGAGCGCGTGCAAGAACATGTGTCTGAACGTGTGGGCCCACGTGTGCATGTGTATGCGTTTTGCTCAACCTCCAGACTATGGCCCCACATGGCCTATGGGCCCTCAGACAATCCAGCCACAACTACGATTAGGCAGAGGGGATCCAAGGTGCCCTCTGCCTGAGTGAGAGGCCTGCAGATCACCTTTTTGCACGCAGGCCTGGCCAGTCAATCCCAGGGAGAGCAGGTGGGGGCATGAGGAAACAGAGGTGCTCTCAAGGGGATGGACTAAGTAGGAGAGAGGGAAGAAAGGACCTCAGTTACTGGTACCAAGTGTTCACAGATGTCATCTCCTCTTGTCCCCACAACCAGGAGGTAGGGATTGAGACCCCACTCTATAGATGGGGTAGTGGAGTGTGGCAGGGGAGGGGGGGTGTATGTAGACTTGAAATTCAAATCCTGGATCCATTACTCACAGGCTTTGGGAAAGGGCCTTGATATCTCTAAGTTTCAGCATCCTAGTCTGTAAAATGGGCCATTGATTTCTCCTCCTCAGGATTCCACTGGGTGTCAGGGGGGAAAATGAGCACAAAATGCTTTTATAAAGCCCAGCATCTGGCACAGAGAAAGTGGCTCTAAAGAAGGACTATGATTATAGCTAGGGGCTAAGATGACATGAAATGGGAGTCAGAGACTATGGACCCAGACTCCCACCTTCCCCTATTACTGTCCCTTTGGTGGCGCTGGTCAGCCCCTTGTCCTTGATGCAAGGTGGAAGGTGAGTTCCTGGGGGCCTCCCCTTTGCCCTGCCACAGGTGCACCCACCGCTCATAAGCAGAACATTGGGGAAGGCAGCTCTGGGTGGGTGCCTGAGCCCCTCCCACCCTCAGAGACAAAAATAAAGTGTATAACTGTCAGAAGCATTATGGAACTGTCAAAGGTAAATGAAGTCATTCCCGTGAATTATTAATAAGTCACGAGCCTACCTATTCGATGACAATATAAAAAAGAAAAAATGTTTATCAAAAACTTTTTTAAAAATTAGGGTGGACAAAGTGGCTCATACCTGTAATCCCAACACTTTGGGAGGCTTAGGTGGGAGGACTGCCTGGAGTTCAAGACCAGCCTGGGCAACATAATCAGGCCCTGTCTCTACAAAAAATAATTTTTGAAAAATTAGTCAGGCATGGTGGTGTGCACCTATAGTCCCAGCTACTCAGGAGGCTGGGGTGGGAGGATCACTCAAGCCCAGGAATTTGAGGTTGCAGTGCACTGGCTGTGATCACGCCACTACCCTCCAGCCTGGGTGACAGAGTAAGACCTTCTCTCTTAAATAAAAAAGAGATATTTTAAAAATATATAAAACCAAAAGGAAAAAAGAAATGCTGTGGGCTGTGGGAATAGTTTGCCATGAGTTTGCGGAACCCAGGAGCCAAGTGTTAGGAGAAACCATGGGCCCTGGGCACAGAATGTTTCAGAGCCATGGAAAGTGATGCCCATGTGGGAAGAGGGGCCCATCAGCTTCACCTAGGCACTTGGTCCACATGGAGCGCTAGATGAGCAGTGAGAATTGCCCCTGACATCACTTGTTTCCTGTCCCCATGGCTCATTGAATCTGAGAGCAGCAGCCTCGGCTGTCTGGATCTTCATCCATCCTGCTCCAACCTAATTGCCTTTGCCTAGACCACAGTCAGAGTTGGTGATTTTGCCAGCTGGGGCCTCACCTCCCTAGACTCCAGCTCGCTGTGGAAACTACAGAGCCCAGTGACCCATCACTTCCACTGCAAGAAAGGCTGGAGATGCATTCTGACAATAATTGCCTTTCTCCGAGCAATTCAAGGTAACTAATCAGCACCATGATGCTGGCAGCTGTGACTGCTAATGGAGCTAGAAACTGTCAAACTGAAGGTAATAATTGTCTCCTTAAAAAAAAAAAAAAAAAGAAAGACAGAAAAAAACGAGTTAATTAGCATAATCAGGGAATAAATGGGCCAATATTCCTAACCCAATGTGGGAGATGAATATGAACTATGGGGCCTTCAGGGTTTCCAGTGGAGAGAGCAACACCAGCCAGGAAGTTGGGGGCTACCAGCACAGAAGGGAGAGGAGAAGAGGGTAGGAAATGCCTGTGTATTTGGAGGTATTATTGTATAAGTGCTTCTGGAGATGTTATTTTATGTAAAATGCATGCCTGTCTTCAAGGCAGTGATGTTCATCTTGGCATTTCTCCAATCCATCCCTTTGATGTGTACTTACTGAGCACCTGCTGGGAAGGCAGCCAGGATTTGTTCTTGGCAAAAAAAAAAAAAAGAAGTTCACAAAGCGTACTCCCATCCTCTAAGCTGCTTATCCACCTTCCCACCCCAAAGAAGGGTCTGTTCTCTGGGTTGTCAAGGTAAGATGAGAGCTCATTCGAAGTCATACGTGACTGGTAAGGACACCTAGGGGGCCCTGGGAATTGAAAAACAATCTCTCAAACTCATCTCTCAAATCATGGCAGGCATTGACTGCCTGATATTTGTACCATTCTGATGGGTGTGTTCAGAGAGACTGGGGAGAGGCATGAACTAATCAGAGTAAAGCAACCCTTCTCTAGACTCACTGTGTGCTGGGAGTTTACCATGACTATACATACATTTTTTAAGTCCTCCTCATGAGACTGTTAGGTGGGTACCATCATTATCCCCATTTTATAGAGGAAGAAACAGAATGATTCTCATTCCCGTGTTATTTCGAACTCAGCACATCACTTCTCAAGCTCCAGATAATAACACTTGCTCTGATGTTCATATGAGCCCAGAAACAGACTGGGAATGGGAGCAGGTTATGTCAAAAGTTCCCGCCAACTTCCGCATCCATGAGATGTGTAGGGCCCTGGGAGCAACGTGGTATCAGCACCTTGGACAGCCTCCAAAGGCGTGGTCCTGGCCCTGGTTGCTCCCCTCCTTCTTAGCAAGGACTCCACAGTACCTGAGGCCCTCCTGTGTGTTAGTAAAGTGATTTGTCTGGGCTCCACAGCTAGAAAGGGGCAGAGCCAGGACTCATACTGTCTTTGAGAAGTGCCTTACCTCTCTATTCCTCAGTTTCTTCATCTGTAACATGGAAATAAGGCAGGCTCCATGAGTATGTGACTTAGTTTATGCACACTATGCTCTGCAATCACTGTCTTGAAATTCTTAGCAATTTTTAAACAAGGGGACCAGCATTTTCATTTTGCACTGGGCCCCTCAAATCACATAACCAGTCCTGCAAGAGAAGAATAATACACCTCCCTCTCCCGGAGATGCTGTTTCCCCTTTTCGGCCTGCTCTCCACTCTTCTCCACACACTGTATGGTACGTGAAGGAGGCTTATAAGGGCTACATCGACAGGCTCCTTTGTCTTCTGATGTGTATAGTTGGGTTCAGCTGATGGGAGGCCCTGGCAGGGGACAGGAGAGCAGGAGGAGTGGGTGCTTGGATCCAAGGACATGCTACCCACTCCCCAGGGGAATGTGTTTCCCCTGCTCCTTCCCTGCTGGGTCACAGAAACTTGGCCACATCTCTGTCCCTGCATGGAAGCAACAGCTCCATCCCTGCATGGAAGTCTGTGTGGAAGCCACAGCTGTGTCAGGCAGCCCTCTCCTAGAGCTACGACCACTTTTGCAATGCTCCAAACATCTCCTTCCCTTGGTCCACTTAAATCCATGCTTGCTGACCTCAGACACCTCATCATCCTCTTGTTAAATGCTCCTCAATTTCCTCCTGTGTGTGCGTCTTATATTTCCCACCAGGACCCTGCCTAATATACTCTCTTGTGGAGCTGATGGGAAGATTAAATAAAATCCCACATGTAGCACACTCAACACAGTCCCTGGTACATGGTCAGTACTGGGCAGAGGTTCACTGTTACTATTGGCTACCTAGCTGCAAAGGCCCAAAGCTCTGAACCATTATCCTACACTGCCACACCCCTCCCAACACACACATGTGCATGCACACATGCACACACATGCGCCCCACTGTAAGACAAACAGGTGGTTTGGTGGAGTGCAAAGAACAAAAGACCTGTAGGGAGTGAGGTTTGGAACCTAAATTGTCCCTAAAGACCTCTTGTTTCCAGCCCATGGGCTCTGGGCCACTCTCTGACTCTCACTGGAAATTTATCTCTCAGGCTTGGTTCTCTATACCCTTGATTCTCTTCTGGGAACACAGGCTGTGTTACATAACAAGGCAGAAGCCAGGACTTGGTTTCTCTCCCCACTTGGATGAGCAAATCATGTCACAGCTCTATTGCACTTTCAAGTAGGTAATTAGGGAAACTTGCAAGACCAGGAGGTATAAAAGGACCTCCACGATGTGGCCAAGATGGTACCAACACCACCAACCAAGGGTGCAAACAGTGATTGATGCTGCCATGGCCAAGAGGAGTGCTAGGGACCCTAGGAGGGTGGGCTCAGTTCCCTTCTCCAGAGCCCCAGTCCAAGAGACTCCTAGACTCCTGCAGCCTGGAGCTACCACAGCCCTTGGGGTGGCCATGTTGTCCCAGGGCCATGTCTGTCCTGCTCCCCGATGCAACCTTGGACCCTGACAGATGGGGTAGAGGCTCATAAAAGTATGATGAATAAATGAATGAATGAACACTTGAGTCCATAAGGTAGTTCAGGAGGCAGTGGAGCTCTTCCTGTATTTCAGGCCCAATGTATTTCAAAGTCCCTCCCCGCACCACATATGGCCTGAGGATTCTATGGAAAAATCCCCCTGCTATCCCCACACACAAGACATTTTCCTCTTAGTAGTCTTTTGATTCAGCCAAATAAACACTCGCCAGGCCTATGACAGTTCTAGTTGGAAGGAAGAAAATGCTCCACTACTTTCATTAATTCGTCCTCTCCCATGTTGTCCAGGTAGAATTTCGCAGGAAAACCGCAAGGACACTTTTAAGAAAACCACAGAGAGAGCTGTTGGCTGGAGAAGCTTGGCCAAGCTGGTGGGGAAGGGATGGTGCATGCTCCCCATGAAGTGCTCACCCAAGAATCCACCTGTCTTCAGGGTTGGATTCTCCCAGAAACAGACCTTGAGACAAGCGAGCAGTTAATTTAGGAGGAAGCACTGGTGGGGCAGGGAGGAGGAGAAGGAAAGGAAGTAAATAGCCTATTTCAGAGCAGGCTACCACCAGTGGCAATGGGGTCTCAATCCCTCCTACACAGACCCCACCTTGGGGCCATCCCACAGAAGGGCAGCAAGCTGGGTACTCATCCTCCACTTCTGTCCCTCTCCCTCACTGTTCAAGAGCTGCCACCAGGGCTGAGAAGCTCCCGCATGTCCAGCCTCCCCTGCACAGCCAAGAGAAAGCCCTTGGGTGGAGGGGTGCAGGGCATTGCAGGGTGAGCTACCCACACCACCATCACCTGATATGCACCATTAATCAATTAATCACCCATCAGCAGGCTGGAGCCTCCCATGATGCATGTGTGCTTAGGCTGTGTCTGCAGGTCTGCCCTTTATAGCCCCGGCAACAGAGCTGTGAGATTGTGAGAACTGCTGTCTGCATTTTACAGATGACGAAACGGAGCCATAGAGGTGACTTAACTTTCCCAAGGTCTCATCACTAATAGGCAAGAAATAAAAATTCCTGCACTAATATAGCTTAAATTCTAGGAGAAGAAGACAAACAATAAATAAAATGGATAAATAAAATGTGTGGGATTTTAAAATGCAATAAATGCTACAGAGAAGGGGGCAGGGGACAGGGAATACTGGGGTGGGGAGAGGTAGAGAATTCAATAGAATTCAATAGAGGTAGAGAATTCAAAAAAGGGTTCCCAAAGATGACAGCATTGAAGCCAAGACTCGAAGGAGGTGAGAAGAGAAGGGATCCATGTGGCTACGTGAGGGCACCGAGTCCCAGGTAGAGGGAACAGCAAGTACAAAATGCTGAAGCAAGAGTCTGCCCAGGGCTGGGCATGGTGGCCCACGCCTGTAATCCTAGCACTTTGGGAGGCCAAGGCTGGCAGATTACTTGAGACCAGCCTGCCCAACATGGTGAAATCGCATCTCTACTAAAAATAGCAAAATTAGCCGGGAGTGGTAGTGCACGCCTGTGATCCCAGCTACTGAGGAGGCTGAGGCACAAGAATTGCTTGAACCCAGGAGATGGAGGTTGCAGTGAGCTGAGATCATGCCACTGCACTCCATCCTGGGCAACAGAGCGAGACTCTGTCTCAAAAAAAAAAAAAAAAAAAAAAAAAAAAAGAGTCTGCCCCCAGGGTGTCCAGAACAGGAAGCCAGGAGGACTGTGTGGCCGAGATTAGGAGCTGGTCATCTCAGGAGATGGGGGCCGGGTCATACGGGTCACTACAGGGACTCTGATTTCTACTCTGAGTGAAGTGGATTCGGAGCAGAGGAGCAACGTGGTCTGACTTGCATTGAACAGAGTCACTCTGGCTACCAGGTTGAGAGGAAAATAAAGTAATGGGTGAATTAATGAATGAGCGAGTGAATGAAAGAATCAATGAGTGTCCTTGTACCTTCTTACAGATGAGTCTGAGCCACTTACTTTAATGGAGAGACAAGGGGCAAGACTTTAAAGGGAAGCTGGTGAAACCCACACTGCAAAGGGTGGAATTCAAGCCCAGCAGACAGCAGCTGGGCCTGGCGGGAGATGCTGGTCTTGGCTGTGTCTGCAGCTGCCCCTCCACCCCTGTGTTTCCGCCCTGCCAGCACAGCCCCAGGGAGCAGCTGTCATCACAGACATGAAAGCAAGCCCCGTGCAGAAGATGATCAGAAGCCTTGTGACAACAGTTGTCCCTCAGAGTGCTGCTTTCAAGAGGCCTCGGGCCATCCCAGGGAGTCCTTCTCATCCTCCTCCAGCCCCTGGGCTGCAGAGCCCAGGCCATGACACTCTTACTCAAAAACAGCACACAGTTTCTGAAATAATAACACAGAGATTAAGGCTCCCCTGCTCTGAAGTGGGGGAGACTCACAGCTGCCTATGAAGACACCTTAGGGGTACTGGTCAAAAATGTGGCTGACAGATGCTGAAATCTACCCCCCATCAGAGCATTTTGAATCAAGCATTTTTTTTCTCCTCCTCCTCCTCTGTCTCTCTCTGCCTTTGTGTTGTAAATTGGGAAGTTAGAAAGGAAGGAAGACAGGAGGTGAAGGGAGAGAAAAATGAAGGAAGGAAAGGGAAAAGAATAAAAGAAATGGAAGACCCTTGTACGAACATCAACTAGGGGCAGGACACATTACTGAATACTTTCTATTCTATTCATTAGTTCATTTAATCCATTCAACAGCCCTACAAAGTAATTCCTATCAATAGGCCTATTTTGCAGATGTGGAAAATGAGGCTCAGAGAGGGTTAAGGCACCTGCCCAAAGACACAGAGTGCAAAAGTGATGGAGCTGGGGCTGTGTGTTCTAATGCTGATTCTGCCTACATGC
This sequence comes from Pongo pygmaeus, assembly GCF_028885625.2. Classification (NCBI taxonomy): domain Eukaryota; kingdom Metazoa; phylum Chordata; class Mammalia; order Primates; family Hominidae; genus Pongo; species Pongo pygmaeus. The sequence continues at coordinate 66,915,251 of NC_085930.1, read as the reverse complement.
AACAGTCTGATGGGGGGCATGTTCTGTGCCCCATTTCTTGGCAGGGTCAAGATTGGACACCCTGAGATAGCTGCATCCCAGGCTCTGTGCCTGGGGGAGTGATGGAGCCTGGAGAGGGAAAGATACAAGGTGAAGGAGCCAGGGCTCTTCCTCTTTTTAGCCCCCTGAGCTCCCCTCTGGTTCAGCCACCTGGCATCACTCAGCTCCATGTGCCCTGGTTTCTCCACTCACCCACCATCCATGAGCTGAGCCATGCTGTGGAACCCAAGAGGATGCAAACCTCAGCCCTGCCCACATGGGGCTACTAGGCCAGGAGGCACACGCAAGTGAAATCCAGGGTGAACATTTTCAACTATTCCCAAAGGACGTCCCTTCGATCTCCCGCGGGATTTGACTAATTCCACTTATTCCCCACCATTCCCTGAACACCCCTCCATGACATGCTAGTATCTGACCCTGGGGCCACAATGGTGCACAAGACAAGGTACCTGCCCTCTGGAGCTCTCAGCCAGGCTACCAGAGGAGGCAGATATGTACACCAACAGATCCAGAACAAGATTATAAGTGCCTCAGAGGCAATCTTTTGAAAGTTGAGTGAAAACTCAGAAAGAGCTCACTGTAGAAGGTAGAGTAGACATTGGAGCTGGGTTTTTGAAGCATAATTAGGAGTTTTCTCAAACCAAGAAGACAAGCCTGGGCATTCCAGGTGGAGGGAAGAGCTTGGGCAAAGGCCCAGGGATCTGAAAGGACATGGGGCAGCCCTGGAATTTCCAGAAGGCCACGGCAGAAGGAGGCATAGTGTGCCCATGTCTCTTCTTTTTTCTTACTATGCAGTCTCTAAAAATCCCCTCTACTGCTGGAGCAATTCCACTCTGCCCTCAATGTGCATCCCTCAAGTGGTAATTAGTCCAGCATTCCCACTGGAGATCTTACCCCTCGTCTCCCCCAAAAAGTATACAAGCATTCATCCAAATAAAACAGGTCTCTCCCTTGGGGGAGGTCCGCTGCTGAGAGCATATGATTTTCCTCACATTGTTACTCAGAAGATTGGAGAGGTTATTTCCTCCCATTGGAGGGCAGGAGTAAGGAGAGAGGCTGCCATTCCAGCGAGGAGGCCGAGTGACTTGGCAGTGCTATGGGAGTGGATTGGGGAGAAAGGAAAAGTGATGGGTGGGATGGAGAGAGAGGCTGGATCCAGATGGAGGAGGCCAAGGGCCCAGGCTGGGCTGCTAGACATGCTGATGGGGTAGGGGGTGCGTGGGCAGCTTGGTCAACCTAGGCCCTGGATGGCACAGCCAATGGCACCCCAGCTTTGCTTGGGGTGAGCACAGAGTTGGCTTTTGGAGCTGTCAGAAGTGATTAATTCATCAAAAACACAGCACACTGGGAAACTGGCTGTGACTCAATGGCTCATTAATACTCAGACTCTGATCAGCCCGCAGATGCTAATTAAAGCCACTCCGAATAAAGGGCGGCCTCCTGAGAGCTCCAGCATGAACCTTTCCCTCACTCCCCTTGGCAGGGCACCCTCAGAGCCTGGGGGAGGTGAGCATAGTGGGTGGGCTCTAGGCCTCCAGTGAGGACAGACTCATTCTTGGTAGCTCTTGAGTGACAGGGCCCAGTGGCATTTGGAGAGGATCTGTTCCAATGCCTGCCATTTTGCAGATGGAGAAACTGAGGCTCAGGGAGGAGGAGGGGCTTTCTCAAGGCCACTTAGCAAGAATGTAACCAAGCCTGGGCTCAACTGAGGCCTGAGCCCTTCCTGTTCTGTTCCTCTTGACACTGTGCAGGCTGAAGGAAGGACAGGAAGGTGAACACAGTGTAGCCACAGCCCTCAGGTTGATTACAGGTCAACGGGAGGTCATTTCTGGGAGGGTTTCAATCTCGCCTTGTTCAACTCCACACCACAGCCCCCAGCCTAGAGCCTGGTACAGAGAAGGTGCTTAACAAAATGCTGAACAAATTTATGCATGAGTGGACTATAATTTATGCCAGAATGTGAACAGATGCTTTAACCAGATACAAAGTGCTCTGTGAGTATGCAAGAAGAAGAGATCAAGGAACACTTCCTGGAAGAAGAAGCATCAAAGTGAGCCTTCAAGTAAAGAGGCACCGACTGGCCCTGCCTGAGCCTGCTCTGAGTATCTTCTCATTTCATCCTCACAACAACCCAACCATGATTATAGCAATGATTATATCCATTTTACAGATGAGGAAACTGAGGTCCAGTCAAGTTAAGTCCTTTCCCCAAGGTCCCACAGCCAGAAAGTAAAGGAGTTGGGACTTGGATCCAGGTCTTCCTGGCATCAAAGCCCATCCCTCACCAGTGTCTGGAAGCTCAGCTAAAGAAGTCCTGCCAGAGGCGAGTCTTCCCAAACTCCCCCAGGATGTGGCGGGATGCCTACATCCCTCCATCCCAACATCATGCCTGCCCCCTCCTGTCATAGGGTCTAGTCAGGTGTGTCTGTGGAGGGGATCAGGATGGGATCACCACGTCCACATCCAGCACAGGTCTTGCAGCCTGGGAGCCACCCACCAACATCTGTTGAGGGGACTTTAACCCAAACACCTCCGCAGAGGTCTGCTGGGAGGATTCCATGAACCAGACTCACAAACTGAGCACTGGGCATGCAGTGAGTGCCTTCCAGGAGGAGCAAAGGTTGCATTTGGGCTGTTCATTGTTATTCGCATTTGACCTGCCTCCCTTCCTGGATTCAAAGTCACTCTTGTCTCCAGAGAGGAGCAGACCAAGGACAGTCATGGGTCACACAGCCACGGGAGGCTCAAAGCCAAGTTTTCCAACTGCTGACTCCCCAGGAAAGGTTCCTTGTTCTCAGAAAACTGCCCACTCAGCCAAGGTTGAGGTCTGTGTCCTTTGACAACATAAAAGCCCCTTCTGATGAAATGATTCAACTGCATTTCCACCAGAGAGCCAACATCTGCTTCCCACCTCATGCTGTCCCCACTCCTCCCTGGTCCCGATCAGAGGCTGGAGGCACTGCACGTCAGACTCACCTGGAGTGTGCTGGGGAAAGTGCATGAGCCCAGGGGAGTGTGTGTGTGTGCCCAGTGTGTGTGCCCAGTGTGTGTATGAGAGTGTGAGGGTGTGTATGAGCTCAGGGGAATGTGGTTGTGTGTACCTAGTGTGAGCCTGTGTGTGTGCATGAGTCCAGCAGGAGTGTGTCTGTGAGCCCAGGGGAAGCATGTGTGTGTGCACATGCCCAGTGTGAGTGTACTTGAGTGTGTGGGTGTGTGTAAAGGGTGTGAGACCGATGTAAGTCTGTAGGTGGTGTGTGTGAACCCAGCAGTAGTAGAGGGGTGTTGTTTCAGTCAGCTAAGGCTGGTGACGCTGCAGTTGCAAATTGCCCCCAGTCTCAATGGCTCACAGCAGCACAGATTTACTTCTCAGCATCTACCGGTTAATTTGCAGATCACCTATGGCTCTGCTCTCTGTCAGCTGCATCCCAGGACCTAGAGTAAATGGGCAGCCTCTAGCTGGAACACTGCGGGTCACTGTAGCAGAGGGAAAAGAGCATGAAGGAGCCATGAACTGGTTTTTAAGGCTCCTGTGCAGAAGTGACACCTCGCTCTTCCACCCTATTCTATGGCCAGAGTGGACACACAGCCGAGCCTGACTGCAACAGGATGGGAAGTGAAATCCTCTCTTGGGGAAGGCCAGGAAATACCTGTGAACAAGGACACAGGCTACACCCCTGTGATTCCATGAGGAAAAGCACACGGCTTCCTTGACTTCTCCCTTGCATGTGGGTCCAAGTGAAAAAGAGCCAGTGTGCAAATCTGCCCTTTGGGGTGTCTTGCTTCTGGGTGCGAACACATATAGGCTGGTGTTTCTGGATTACATAAATGTGTGATCACTGTGTGCAAAAGCCCGTGGACCAATGGACAGGTGCCAGAGCACGTGTGATGGGAAGAATGCGGGAAGGCAGTGCGTGTGTGTATCCTCACCCTCATCGCAGCACTGTCTGAACCCGTCTGTATATACACCGAACGCCCCCCACATTCACACCCGAGCATACGCTCCCTTCCACAAGGAAGAGGCTCTCGCAGTTGGAAGGTGAGATGCTCAATTTCCCAACTGATGATTTAGCAGGTTCATTCACCCCTCATTTGTGGCCATCTGTCACCTTCCACAAGGTGGCTGTCTCCACCTGGCCTGCACACTATGGTTGCAAAGGAATGGCAGCAGGACCAAAACGCACAGCTTCTGTCCTTAGCTACCAACTCTGAAGATGGGATCCCCCTCCCAGTTTCAGGACTGTCCTTCTAAGAGCTGCCCTGAGGGTTAGAAGCCCCGTAGGAGACAGGTCAGCCTTAAGCCTCCCCAAAAGATACATCTCTTAATGCCTTAGACTCCCCCAAATCTCCAGCAACTTTTCTCTCCTCCTAATCTGTCCCCACCTTCCTTAAATGGGCCTCCGGTGGGAAAAAGCCAGCCCCTAATAATCACTGAATCGCCACTCCTTGGGTGCTGGTCCTTGTGCCAGCACTTGACACGTCTCATTGACCTGTCATGAAACCCAGCAGACAGGGACTTCTGTTGTTCCCATTTGACAGATGAAGAAACTGAGACTCAGAGAGGTGCCCAACCTCACACAGCCCACTTACAGCTAAACGGGGGCTTCTACCAAGGCCTCCCTGTTCAGCCTTTTTCAATGGGTCCAGGCTGCTCAGGTCACCTCCTCCAGGAAGCCGGCCGGACCAACGGCCTGGAGGGGCTGTGGCAGGACAGGAGCCCTAGATGTGGATGTTGAGGGAGGGAGAGCAAGCAGTCCAGGTCACTGTGTCTTCTTCTCTGGCAACACTCACTCCTCACCCAGGGAGAGATCCTCCCTCAGATAGACCTCCCTTTGGCCCTGACTCCAGCCCCTAACACATCCTTAAAAACAGCCTTCTGAGCTGTGGGTGATTTTATCAAGTCCCATCTCAACCACCACCTGCCCTGGTGCCCCATCCCCCTTGGGATGAGACTCAGCCTCACACATGCTCTATGAGGCCTGCGCACCTCTCCAGCCTTGGCACTCTATGCTCCCTCCTCTCTTCCCTCCTCACACCTCACACCCGCTGCACTCCTTACTCCCTGGTCCCCTACCAGGAGCCCCTTTCCTTCTCCTTCCTGCTTTCCCTGCCCAACTCCTGACCAACTCAGCAAAGTCTTTCCACAACAGGGACCCCGTAGTTCCCTACCCCACCCAACAGTGCAATAGCACCCCTCACTCCACAAGGCAACCACATCTCCACTGCTGAATTCCAAGTTCCCTGTTAACTGCCGCATCCCTGGCTAATCACTTAACAAAGATCCTTGATCTCCCCCACCCCAGGCCAGGTATTACTATCCTAGAGGCCAGCGTTATAAGAAAACGAAAATGGAAGGCAGGATGGAGAGTGACTCAGACTGGGCAGCAGCTGTCAGAAAAGTGGTCAGGGAAGGCTGGCAGTGACAAGCGTGCAGAGACCCGAACGATGAAGGGAGCCATCCCATCCGTGCAAAGCTCTGAGAGGAGGGCATGGCTGGCAGACGGAGGAATGGGCTTGGCATATTCAGGGCACACTCATGTGGCTGGATTTTAGGCAGCTGGGGGAGGACAGGGTTTCAGCAAGGGAGCAAAGAGTTTCAAGAACGTTTTTATTCCATCTTTGAATACCCCAGGCCACCTCCTCCAGGGAGCCTTCTCTGATTGCCCATCCTTCATGTCTCTGAGCTCTCCCAGCCCCGACCCCTGAGGTAGGTTCCTGAACACCTCTTGGCCCCCTTAAGATGGACAAGTCTCAGAGGATGGAAAAAGCATTTTACAACAGGGCCTTCCTCTGGTCCCAGGCACCATGGCCAGGAGAGCATCTGTGGGGTTTGGATAGGGTCCCAAATGGGACAGTTGTCCTCTATGTCAGCTCCAGCTCCAGTTAGCAGGTCCTTCGGGGAGGCAGGCTGGACTGGCTGGAATGTGAGGCTTGGTTATTTATGGATTTCAATTTCCCCACTCCTGCATCTCCTGGGTGTATCACAAGGAGGCTGCAGAAAAGAATTTTGCCTCAGACTAGCAGAGGGATCCAACTGCCACGTGAATCAAACACCCCTAGGGGACCCATGGACATTTAGGGGTAGTGTCTGAGAGATAAAAAGAGACTGCACAAAGGGCTCTAGGCTGGGAGTCGGAAAACCAGGTTTCTAGTTCTGGCTGTGCCCCAACTTTAGGGAAACCCTTCTCTGGGCCCCAATTTCCACCTTAATAAAGAAAGACATTAATCTAGGTCAGGGATCAATGAGTGTTTTTGGTAAGATGCCATACAGTAAATATTTCGGCTTTGGGGGTCTTATGGTCTCTGTCACAACTGCTTAATTCTGCTCTACAGCCATAGACAGTATGTGAGCAAATGGGCATGGCCGTGTTCCAGTAAAACCTTACTACAAACAGGTGGTAGGCAGAATTTGGCCTGCGGGCTATAGATTGGTTTCCTGTGACCTGGGTGACCCTTCTGATAGGTTGCAAGCAACAAAATTCCAATGCCAACTGCTGTAAGCTAAACATTATCTAGGTCAGAAGGACTTACCAGGTCACATGAAAGTCCCAGGGAGGTATCAGACATGGCTGGATCCAGGGACTCAAATGATATCATTAGGACTCACTAAACACTCTTTTATGGCGGAAACATGGCTGTCAGCATCAAGAGTTCCAGGATTTATTCTGATTGGACCAGCTTGGGTCATGTGCTCCTCCCTGAACCAATCACTGTGGTGGAAGAGATGAAGTTCTCCTGATTGGCCAGGCTTGGGTCATGTGCCCATCTCTAGCGCTGGAGGTGAGTCGAGCCCCACCTAAACTGTGTGACCTGGACAGGGTAAAGGGGTGGTACTCCTGAGGAAATTTGGGGTGCTCTCGCTGAAAGAAAGGGCAATATACAGGGCTGCACTTGCATATAGTGAACCTTCATGTAAATTAGAACGGCACCCTCTGGGTGGACGTAGCCCCATGCTTTGGCTTGGCCAGTGGAGCACAGACGGGATTTCAGCCCACATTCCCCCACCCCCGGGTCAGACACCTGTGTGGGGAATGACATGCGCTCATAGTGTATGGGACGGCCCTGGGAGTAGACACCACCAGATGTCCATGTGGCCCTTCCAGGTGGACAGTCAGGGGTTCATTGCATGGAGTTTGTTCTCAAAGTTTTTTGTCACGATGTCATTGTTTCTCTCTGGATAATAGTAGGCACCTCCTGGATGCCTCTTAGTCCCCAGTCACTCTTCCCATCCAACCCATACACACACCATCACCAGATTAATTTTCCCAAAGCTTCCAAGTCAATCCCCTGCTCAGAAAACCTAGTTAGCTTCCCATGGGCACCAGAGCAAGGTCCTCATACCTCAGTCTCATGCTCAAGGTATCCAGTGGTCCCTCCTTAGTTTCTCTTCTCAGGCTCATCTCTTCCACTTTTTATGCTGGACTAAGAGTTCAAGACTTGAGTTGGCCCCATCATTCATTAACCATGTGACCTTGAACAAATCCCTGTCCCTCAACCTGAGGAGGCCCGCAACCTCCTCATCTGTGAATTTGGGGATTACCATTGATGTATCTTGAGAAACATGAGTCATTTTTACACTATAAAATATTATACAAACACCAAGTGTTACTATTATGTCTCCTCCCCTCGTAACAGAAGCCCTCATAACAGTCATAATTCACATTTCGCTAGAGTGCAGGCCCCAGATTGACCTGAAAATTTCACCCAAATATGTCTGGGAAGCCCCAAGAGACATCTCCTAGGTGCTCACCAACCAGCCTGGCAGCACCAGTTGCCTGTGGCAGCTGCCACCCTCTATCTCTCCAGCATCTACATTTGCTGTCCCTGCTGATGCCTGGGCTCAAGATGCTGTCCTCAGCTGTCTCTCAAGATGCTGGACTGATGCTGTAGCCAAGCATACCTGGGGACAAGAAAAGGCTCCTCTCTTTCACACCTGTGGGGCTGGGCAGAGCCCCCTGGGCCCAGAGCCTCATGCAGACCCCTGTGGAAGAGACCTCTTCAGCTTCCACCATAGCCTCTTCCTCTAACAGCCCAGCTCAGGAGTTTCTGGCCTGCCATGGTGCAAAGAGAACTCAGGAGGTCCATGAACTTGCATGGAGAAAACATTACAGCTTTATTCTCATCCATTTCCTTACAGTAGGAATAAAGATAGCAAGCCACAATGGTGTTAGCTGTACCTATGACTCTGCAGCCAGTAGCAATCACGTGTTTTCCTATCACCTTGCAGTTGTTACAGCAATCTTTTCAATATCGTTTACATTCACCAAGACTTTGAAATCACAGTAGTGACTAGATCCAATGTTAGATCTTGTTTAACACATTGATGGAATCGTACATATTTGTATGTGTAACAATTTTGATTTTTAAGGTATTTTGATAACCATGTTCCTTTGTTATCCGGTATATTGTATTTTATGCATTTAAAAGAATTTTTCTCAGAAAGAGCTATATACCAGCATGCTAAAATGGCCCATGGCACAAACAACGTCGTTAGATGTCAGGATTCTTACCATCCCGGCTCTCCTTTGCCTTCTCCTCTTTTCTTCTTCCTCCTCCTCTTCCAAATGCATGCAAATAAGGGACGCACACTTCATCAAACAGCCCTAAACCTGTCAGAGCCGCAGCTGCTAGCAGAAGCCAAGTTCATGCCTGGCTCTCTCCCGTCTCCTGTGCCAGCCCCCACTGCACGCCCTCCCAATCCTAGTGCTTTTTAAAGTGAAAAGCAGGTAGCTACTGTGCCAGTGATAAACAGCCCCTCCCCCACCTCCCCTCAGCCTGCGCCCTCTTCCTCTCTCTGCTCACCAGGGCTCCGGCATCACATTCCTGTGCCTGGAGACAGAGCGTGGTTCTGTAAACAGGGCTGTGGGCTATACCACACTCCCTCCCTCAAAGCACTGACCTTCTCCCCACTGCTGAAGAAAGGGACTTGTGCCTGTGGCCCCCTGGGAACTGAGTCTGACCCAGAAATCATGATGACTGGCAGGCTCACCCCAAAAGAATGAGAGGCATTTATTTCTCCTCTGTTCTCTGAAGAGGAAGAGCTCAGTTATGTGTTCTGAAGATTGCAGGCTTCCCCACTCTGTCTGAGATGGAAGGAATCTACCACAAGGAAAGCAGGCCCCAAACCTGCCAGAGAAATGGGGCAGCCGTGTCCAGGCAGACCTGGTTGCAAGCACAACTGCCTCTCTGTGAGATGGAGTATGCAATCTCATGGAGACACGTCACCCATCTCGGTCCGCATGAGCAGCTGAGATTGTATTAAAAGAGGTGTATCAGCCAGGCATGGTGTCTTATGCCTGTAATCCCAGCACTCTGGCAGGCTGAGGGAGATGGATCACCTGAAGTCAGGAGTTCAAGACCAGCCTGGTCCATATGTCTCTACTTAAAATATACAAAAAACTAGCTGGGCCTGGTGGTGCACGCCTGTAATCCCAGCTACTTGGGAGGCTGAGGCAGAAGAATCACTTGAACCCGGGAGGCAGAGGTTGCAGTGAGCCAAGATCGCACCATTGAACTCCAGCCTGGACAACAAGAGCAAAATTCCGTCTCAAAAAAAAAAAAAAGAGGTGTATCTCCAAGGGATCTTGTTTTGTAAAAAGAACACAGTGAAAACTGGCGGGGCCTGGGGAAGAAAGGATAAAGGGAAAGGGAAGGAGAGAAGTTCTGTAAACAAGAGTCCCCTGCAACCCAGTCTGCAATGGCAAAGAATTGAAAATGCCTGAATAACCATCAATGGGGAAGTGCATATGGCCCCTCTAGGCTGCACTTTGGAATACTCACAGCAGTTCAAAGAAAAAAAATGAAGAAATCTGTTTATTGCATGGCAAAGTGCAATATCACCGAAACTATTGAGTGAGAAAAACAAGTGGCCCAATGACAGCATAGTATGATGCCATTTTTATAATGTCAACACACACAAACACAAAAAACCCACCAGCATGTGTTTTCTAGGTACATATAGATGAAATCGAGTGGAAAGAACCAAGCCTGGAAGGACATGCCGTAAACAGTTCATGGTGGTTCTATCAGAGGAGGGACGAGGAGTGAGCGATGATTACGTGTGATGATCAAAAAGAACTGTCTTAAATGTTGTAATAGTTTACAAGGAGTAAATGCCTGAAATGCTTGCATAATTTTTATTATTATTATTATTATTTGAGACAAAGTCTCACTCTGCCGCCCAGGCTAGAGTGCAGTGGTGTGATCTCGGCTCACTGCAACTTCCACCTCCTGGATTCAAGTGATTCTCATGCCTCAGCCACCTGAGTAGCTGAAATTACAGGCATGCACCACCACGCCTGGCTAAGTAGTAGAGACAGGGTTTTGCCATGTTGACCAGGCTGGTCTCAAACTCCTGGCCTCAAGGGATCCACCTGCCTCAGTCTCCCAAAGTACAAGGATTACAGGCATGAGCCACCACACCCAGTCTAACTTTGTTTTTTGTTGTTGTTGTTTGTTTGTTTGTTTGTTTTAGAGACAGAGTTTCGCTCTCTTGCCCAGGCTGGAGTGCAGTGGCGTAATCCCAGCTCACCACAGCCTCAAACTCCTGGACTCAAATGATGCTCTCCCCACAGCCTCCTGAGTAGCTAGGACTACATGTGTGCGCCACCACACCCAGCTAATTCTTATAAAACATTTTGCAGAGATGGGGTGGGGTCTTGCTACTTTGCCCAGGCTGGTCTCAAACTCCTAAACTCAACCAATGCCCCCACCTTGCTTGGATTATAGGCATGAACCACCATGTCTGGCCTGTAATTAGTATTTTTAAAGAGGGAAAATGAAAGAGAACAAAATAAGAAAATAAAGGAGAGAGAGTGGGGGGAAGAGTGAATGAAAGTTAAAACTGGAAGTAGAGAGAGGAGGGGAGGGGGAAGGGACGAAAGGGGTGGGAAGGAAACAGGTGCAGAAACACCCCGTGGTCCTCTCTTCTCCCACCTACCAATCTCTCCCCAGTCCCCATCAGCCTGGGGCAGACAAGCAGAAATCCAAGGGCTCTGCAGGTTTCTCTCCCATTAAGATTTCAATTCCTGTCCTGGTGCCCGCCTGCCCCCAGCCATGCCTCCTTTGGAGTGCTTCATTCCCCTTATCAGAGAGGACCAGTAAGGACCTCAGCGCTGGCCCTGTGCCTGGCCCACTGATTGCCAATTGTTTCTGAAGGAGCATTTAACGGTGGGCTTTCCCTCTCCCAGAACTATTCTAGGAATGTCAATAGCTTCCGTTTGGGATAAAAATGCTGAATCCATTTTTTTCTCCTAAATAATGATATTGTGATTAGCTGCCACTCTCATGGCAAGTAATGAGAGCAGAGCGAGCGTTTGCTGCTTCTGGATTTCCTAAGATAGAGATGTTTGGATGCCATGAGCCTTAATGGGACAGCCACTCCATGCTAGGTCTTGAGTGCACAAACTCCTTCCGCCTCTCAACACCTCTCTTGAGTATTCACGGCTGTGCCCATGCGAGAAAGGAAGAGACTGAGGCCCAGCTAGGAAGTCCTACAGGAACTGGGGCCTTCTGACTCCAAGGCCAGGATTCTTGCCTCTGGATTCCACTACCCACTACTCTTGGAAGGTGAAAATCCCAGAAAATGAATAAGGTCTCAGGGTAATTCTCACTGGCACAGCCCCATCAGGCATAAGCTACCTTTGCAGTGCCCACCCGTTTCCCACTAAAGGAGATGCAGTGTGCCACTCGTATCTCTAGACTTTACCTTTCCCAGCTGGTCTGGCCGACCTTCCACCACCATTGCCTGCACCTCTGTGCCTGGGGGCTTTTCTACAACCCCAGAAGGCTGTTGTGCCCAAGTGATCACTAGTCCAGAAGACTGAGAAACTAACACCCTGAGAAGCAGCCCTCAACTGATGGCTGGTAGGAGTTGGTGTACAAATACCCCAGCTCCCTCTCTCCTTAAGTAGGATAATTCTGAGGTGCATGTGCTACGCTATTTCCTAGAGTTTCCTCCAGGCAATTAAACTCTGGTTGCCCACCCTGGTAGCTGGCTCAATCGTACACCCTACATTGGCTGCCTTCCCTTCCCAATCTCACTTCCCTACCCAGGTTCCCTGCATCTCCCAAATAAACTGCCTGCACTCAAGTCCTCATCTCAGGGTATGCTTCTGGGAAAGACCAAACAGTAACCTCCTTCAGAAGCTGAGATCCAGACACACTCTAACAGAAGCTTTGGTCACCAACAATATGTCTTCTAGAAGGAACTTTCTAAGACTCAGATCCAATCACATCCTTCTCCAGGACTCCTACACTAAGTTCAAACTCTTTCAAGTGGTGACTGGACATATATAAAGGTTTTGCCTGTTCAGCAACCATTTTCCCTGACCTAGTTACAACCCTCAATTGGGCACGGGGGTAGGAAATTACTTCTCCAAATTCAGTCCTAACAGGACACAGGATAGTATCATGGTCGAGACTATAGTTAAGAGTGTGTGGATCTGAATCCTGCCTGGGCAACCTAGGGCAAGTACTTCACTTCACTGAGCCTCCAGTCTTTATATGATGGGCAGCAAGGATGGGACCACCCACATGGGGTCTCGTGTGGATTAAATGAGTTCATACACACAAAGGGTTGAGTATAATAGCTGGCAGTACCCGGCATGTGGTTCAGGTGGGTTAATTCCACCCCTGGTTCCGTGGAAATGGGGTGGATGTGACTCAATCTTAGCCAGAAAAAGACAAATACCTCTGACCACAATGACTGGCTCAGGAATGAGTCTGTGGGCCAAGTTAGCCCCATGAGAACCAGCCCTAGGAATTTGCCGGAAAGGCTGGGAATGAAAGAGTCTTTCCTCTTGAGAGGATAAGGGTGTTTGTCTAGAACTGCTGACAGCCATGCTGTCAACACGTGGGGAGAATGAAGCCAACTCTCAGGGAAGCAGAGCTGAGAAATGGAGGCGGGGGGGCGGGGATGGATCCAGCCATGCTGACAAGATATACTCCTGGCATTTTAGCTGTGCAAGTCGATAAATTTCATTTGATGTTTCAGGTGGTTTCAGCTCAGATTCCATCTCCTGCAAGCAAAGGAATTTAGGATGGAGTCACACTCTAGATCTGAATTGAATGAGTCAGATGGCCCTTTGACATCCTAAGGCCAGTGACTTCTAGGTTTTATCTTTAGCCAAATAAAAATTGTATCAAAATAATCAGTAGCCCTTTGACATCCTAAGGCCAATGACTTCTAGGTTTTATCTTTAGCCATGCAAAAATTGGATCAAAATAATCAATAGCCCTTTGACATCCTAAGGCCAGTGACTTCCAGGTTTTATCTTTAGCCACACAAAAATTATATCAAAATAATCAGTAGAAGTCCAGCTTATAAAAGTGCAACTGTACTAGTTGAATTCAAGATAGATACCCTTGAGCCCCTCAAATCATGCCCCTCAAAGTAGGGTGCATGATTAAGCCAGCTACCAGGGTGGGCAATAGGAGTTTAATTGCATGGGGGAAACTGTATCACACAAGGAAATATCACTCACACGTAACTGTCTCCCAGAGGCACCTCCACAGGAAGATCCAGGGATCACTGGGGTCCCAGGACTGGGACCATTGTCCTGTACCACCCCTGTAACAATCCAGCTGAACAAACAGAAAGTCCAAGAGGGAAAGTGACTTGCCCAGAATCACATGTTTGAGTGACAGCTGGAATCCAGGTGAGCCACTCTCTGCACATCCCCTGACCGTATTTTTTAAGTTTCCGTGACTCACACGCCACATCAAAAAGGTTTTTTTGAAACGTTCATGCCACTGTTTAGGAATTTTGCCAGGACTGCACGTACTCAGATTGTCATTGACTTAATATCTTTCTTTAAATAAATCCCTACTTTTAAGCTACAATAAACTTATTTAAAAGGAAACATTCCACCACTGCCACTACAAATAGAAAGCCAGTATTCCTTGCCAAAATAGAAATTGTTAAAATAAATACAACAAACATAACAAACAAAGAGCAATGTTATTAAATTCTAGCCAGACTCCGTTTCAGGAAGGAAGCTGAGGCCAGCTCTGTCTTTATTGAAAAAGGAGATTAGCAAGGATTGGAGAGGTGTTAAATTCATGGCAGCACCATGGTGAGACTTTCTTTTTCATGTGAGCAGAAGGATTAGGTGTGAATTGAAGAGGAGGTCACTTTCCACGTTTGCCAGTCTGTGTCATCTAGTGCCAGGTCCAGGTCTCACCCGGAATCCTCTCCTGGCCCTCTAGTGGTAGAATCTGACACTAGGGAAAATTCTGCCATAGGCCAGTGCTTCTGCAACTTTAATGTGCAGGTGAGTTTCCTGGGGTTTTGTTAAATGCAGATTCTAATTAAACAGATTGGAGATGAAGGGCCGAGATTCTGCATAATAGTAAGTTCCCAGGTGAGGCCGGTGCAGCTGATGGTCCATGGATTACACTTTGAGGACAGTCTAGACCAGGGGTCAGCAAACTATGAATTATCAGCCAAGTCTGCAGCCCCACAACCTGTTTTTGTGACTAAAGTCTTCTTAGAACACTGCCATGCTCACTTGCTTATATATTATCTTGTGGATTACACAGCAGAGTTGAATAGTTGCAACAGAGATCTTACGGCCTGCAAACCCTAACATATTTACTACCTGGTCTTCTTCCAAGGAAGTTTGCTGAACCCCTGGTCTAGACAGCAGACCCTTAGGCCTTCACAGGTCCCTGACTGCCAAGGCCATTGGGAAAGGGGCCCGGCAACATGTCCAACTGTCATCTTGGCCACCCACTCCTCAGCAAAGGCAGGTGCTAAAAAACTTTTTTTTTAATGTAAGTAAAGATGCCTGTATAGAATGCAGTATCAACAAGAGTAGCAATGGGTAAATATTTTAATAGGTTAAGGATCAGGGCTGTCAGATGAGGAATTAAATTGCCTTTGAACCCTCTGAGTCAAAGGGTTGCAGACCCTCCCTTAGCACCGTGGATGTGGAGCCAGAGCCCTGTGCATGTCACCTTCGGCCTCAGAGCCCCTTCTTGTTGAAAGAGGCAGGTTTGGCTTCTTAGTAATGGAGACTCAGAGCTCTTAAATGGGCTGCTGGCATATCTACCAAAGTTCAACACACACCTCCCCAGGACCTGCAATCCCACTCCTAGGTATTAGAAAGACAATTCTGCAAGTGAGTCTTGGCCTAAAAATGCATGGCTTTTTATCATGAAATCGGTAAGTGTGGAAGAAGAACCACTGAACAGAAGTGCATTCACATGTGCACCTGAAGGCATGTATACAAATGTTCTCAGCAGCACTATTTAGAGTACCCTGGAGCAGAAAACAATCCAATGTCCATCAACTGGAGAATGGATAAATACATTGCAGCATATCCGTACAAAGGAATACTATACAGACCTGAAAATAACAAATGATTGCTACATCCAACAGCATGGATAAATCTCACCAACATGATGTGGAATGAAAGAAGCCAGGCACATGAGAGTATGACTCTATTTGTGTGAAGTTCAAGAACAGGCAAAACTAACTTATGGTAATGGAAGTCATTATAGTGGCTACCTCTTGGGGTGATATATTGACTGGGAATCTCTGCAAGGTAAAAGTGTTCTACAGCTTGCTCCAGCAGTAGGTACATGGATGAGTGTACATGTAAAATGTCACTGAACTATACACTCAGAATTAGAGCTCTTTCTGCACTTTATTGTATGTTATACCCCACTTTGAAAAAATTTTTCATAGGCTGCTGGCCAGCCCTGCAGATAAGGTGTGTTGGCTGCTGTGGGTCACTCCAGCCCCATGGAGAGGCAAGAAAGCAACTTGATGAGATCTAGTGGCTGGTGGCTTTTGTCACCACCAATTATGGGCGCAGTGGGGTCAGGGAGGCACCCAAGGGCCTGGCAGCAGGGAAGTTATTCTCCCACCTTCTTCTTAGAAGCACATTCTTCACAGATGCTTATCTCAAGAGCTGCTTCCAAGGTGATATCATTTTTAAAAGCCACCAAAAGCCCTCTCCTAGGACTGCCTTTGTATAAACTGCCACATTTGGCTGGGCACAGGGCACTTGGTATGCATCGCTCTATTGAATCCAGGCAACCAGCCCTAGAAGCAGAGACACAAGCAGGGATGTTGAGGAACTTGCCATAGGCCACACGGCTGTGAGGACATGCTGTGATTTTTAACTCTTTCCTTCCTTCCTTCCTTCCTTCCTTCCTCTTTTCTTTTCTTTTCCTATTCTTTCTTTCTTTCTTTATCTTGGTAGATATGGGCCCTCACTATGCTGGCCAGGCTAGTCTCTAACTCCTTGCCTCAAGTGATCCTCCTACCTCGGCCTCCCAAAGTGGTGAGATTACAGGTGTGAACCACTGTGCCCAGCCACCCTTTCTTAATTACTCTAACAGCCATACTTGCATCTGCACCACACATCAGTGCTCTATAGATAAGACCAAGAAAAAATCCTTAGAGAGGTGTGACACTTTATACATATGAAGGCACTTTCTACATAGTAAGAAAATGGTTAGAAGCCCAAGCTAAACTACTTGGTTTCAAATCTCAGCTCTAGCACTTCTAGGTGTGCCTTTGGGCAAGTGATTTAACCTCTCTGTGCCTGTTTCCTCACCTGTAAAATGGGGCTATTGATAGTACCTATCTCACAGGCTTGTCTAAGGATTGCTGTACAGCCGCTTGAATATTCTCTGGCACAGTAGGCTCTCAGTAATGTTAGCTATTCGCATGTTAGTCAATACAAGTCAGCATTTACCGAGCCCTCTCCACTACTGCAGATGACCTCATTCAGATTTCAGGGCCATACTGGGAGTCTCTATCTCATTCCCATTTCACAGACCATGAAAAAGAAGTTTGAAGAAATGAGTGCCTTTCCCAGAGGCCCCAAGAGAGTAAGCAGCTCACCAGGGTTCAAACCAGGTCTTACTGGCTGTGTGACCTTGGACAAGTTGTTTCACCCTTTGAGTCTTTTTTTTTTTAAATATACTTTAAGTTCTAGGGTACATGTACACAACGTGCAGGTTTGTTACATATGTACACATGTGCCGTGTTGGTTTGCTGCACTCATTAGCCTGTCATGGAGTCTTAATCTATAAAAGGGAATAACACCACCCATTTTGTGGGGTCTTTTGGAGGAGGATTGCAGTGGTTCATGTGAATGACTCCAGCACTAAGAGAACCTCCATAAATACTTACATAGTTACTTGGTATTTTGAAGACATGACTTGCCCATGGTGGCATAGCTCCTGGAT
Organism: Pongo pygmaeus; assembly: GCF_028885625.2. Classification (NCBI taxonomy): domain Eukaryota; kingdom Metazoa; phylum Chordata; class Mammalia; order Primates; family Hominidae; genus Pongo; species Pongo pygmaeus. The sequence goes on along the minus strand of NC_085930.1, from coordinate 66,898,010 downwards.
AACTCTCTGGGATGTGAATCCAGTCTTCCCTCCCCAATGCCCACATTCTTTCCACAGCATGGACTGCCTCTTTGTGCCTTCCTTCCAGGCCTGTCTTTCCTCCAGCCCAACCACCTCGCTGCCCTCCAGATAAGCCTTGGGTTTCCAGATAGATGTGCATCGGTGTCCTCCGTGTGCAGCATGCAGGACCCAGTCTGGGTTAGTTGTCAGACACCACAGGTGACCGGTGACATTCCAATCCTTGCCAACTGGGCAGGGCTCTTATTCCCAGGAGGCTGGCACTGCCCGGGGAAGAAAAAATAAGGGTTTTTGAACTCTGAGCCCTGCTCCTCACATCCTGTCCATTGAGGGGTGGATGCCCAGGCCCTCAAAAATTTATACTTGAGTGAGACAAAAATTCATGGTTTTCCTTAGTGCCTTCATCTATTCATTACATATTTATTGCATGTTTCCAGCTGGGGGTGGTGGCTCATGCCTATAATCCCAGCACTTTGAGAGGCCGAAGCAGTCGGATCACCTGAGGTCAGGAGTTCAAGACCAGCCTGGCCAACATGGCAAAATCCCATCTCTAACAAAAATAAAAAAATTAGCTGGGCATGGTGGTGCATGCGAGCCTGAAATCCCAGCTACTCAAGGGGCTGAGACAGGAGAATTGCTTGAACCTAGGAGGCAGAGGTTGCAGTGAGCCGAGATCATACCACTGTACTCCAGACTGGGTGACAGTTTGAGACTCTGTCTCAAAAAAAAAAAAGGATATTTATTGCGCGGGCCAGAGGTGTCCCGGTGGCACCCAAGCTGAAACCTGCAGAGTAAGAAAGAGTTTACCAGGAGAAGAGAGAGGATGAGGGAACAGCGTTTCCAGCAGAGGGAACAGCATATATGAAGGCCCAGAGGTGGAAGCCTTTTGAGGGGCACTGAAAGTAGCCTCATTTGGCTGGATGCAGGCAATGAGCGTGGAAAGGAATTCAAGAGTCCCAGGCACCCTGCAAGAGGATGTAAGGGTGACAGTCAACAAGTATTGAGCCCTGTTGTGTGTAGTAGTCCAAGGGAAAACAGTCCCTGCCCCCACCAAAGGGAGAGTGGTAAGAAGCTGAAGGAAGGCAGTAGTAAGGTCTGTGTGGGAGTTTCAGTGGAGAAGAAATCATATGTAGTTGGGAAAAAATCAGTCAAGATTCTTGGAGGTGGTAGCATTTGAGATTGACCTTGAACCTCAACTAGAATCTTGTCAACTGGGGAGGTAGGGCATGGAGATTCCCTGCAATTCACAGCAGAACAATTAACATATACTGAGCATTTACCACATACCAGGGCATTAGCTGGCTTTCTCCAAGCAACCTTCTGAGGTAGAGACTACTATCATTCGCATTTTATAGACAGAAAACTGAGGCCTAGAAAGGGGAGGTCACATGTCCAAGGTCTGTCTAGCTCAAAGCCAGCATAATACCTATAGTACAATGTGCCGTGGAGAAATGTTTATGAAGTCATCTCCTGGGGGGCAGGCCCATCTCCATGGATGCTCCTGGCCTGTCTTTTCATGGGTTGCCCATTTGGAGGCATTCGCCTGTTGAGTGTTTAAGTATTGATCTCAGCATGGTATGACAGGCACAAATATTTAAACATTCAGCAGTGAGGCCTCGCTGCCCAAGATCTGTCCCAGCGTGACTCGGGGACAGAATAACAAAATGAACTTAGGTCTTATTATCTCCTGCGAGGCTTATTGTGGTTTCTTAAGTGATTACGCACATTAATGCAGGGACTCCTTTCGCTAATGGGGGAATTACTGGCATGGAGGGGGGTGTGGTTAAGGTAATGACATTTCTTCTGAAAACAAAAAAACGAAGGCCCGCTTCCCTACAGGGGATATTTTCTTAGGTTGAAGGGGGGCTTCTCAGTGTTACTACAATTTTGGAAAGCCTGGAAGATGGGATTCTTTGTTGTCATGGAGACAGAGGCTGCTATGAGCAGCAGATGGGGTCCTGGACAGGGGGCCTGGACAACGGGCAGGAGAGCAAAGCAGGTTGGTGACAAGTCTAGGGGTCCTGACTCCCAGATTGGGTCTCTTCCCAGAGCGTCACCTATAGCCTAATGAGAGGCTCTCTGGGGCGGCAGAAAAACTCCCTGGCAGGATTCATGAGCTTACAGGCCCAGAGCCCTGACTTTGGAGGAGACCAGGCCTGAACTGAGATCCAGTCTCTGCTCCTCTCCTACTGTGTGTCTCTGGGCCAGTGGTTCGTCCTCTCTGCACCTCTGTTTCCCCATGTGTCAACCATTACCATGCAGCAAGTGCTCAAAAATGTAGCTAGTAGGCATGGTTTTCATGGCTTTGCCAGCAGATAGCCAAGTACTGTCAGGTAAGTCAGTGCCTCTCTCTGGGCCTTAGTTTACCTGCAAAAGCATTCAACTAGCTAATATCTAAGGACCATTTCTAGCCTAATGACCTGTGAGTCTATGACTCAATGAACTCTCCCAAGTTGAGAAAGAGAGAGGACTATGATAATGACATTCACAATCATCATTTCCACCATCTATTGGGTGCCTACTATGTGCTGGGAACCCTGCTGGGCACCAGGTCCTCCTCGTCTCACACCTACAGTGTAGCCTCCTGACAATCTTCTCTCACTTCTCATCTTCTCCCTTTTAATCCGTCCTGCATACCTGGCCAGTTTCAGCTTTCTTAAATCCTGCCTGCTCCTTTGCTCCAGAACACTCAGTGGCTCCCCAGTGCACCTCAAGGTCAAGACCCAACTCCTTAATGTGACAAGCGAGCCTTCCATGCTGAAGCTCTTCCCTTTCTCATGGACTCTCCGACAGACTGTGTTGTCTCTTTGTCTAGTCCTCCCCATTCCTTCCTCGTACTCAGTAGGTGCTCAATAAATATTTGTCGAGTGAATGAACACATGGATAAAATGTTTCTCTAAATTAGGCTACTCAAACTTTAGTCCTTTGCAAAGCAGCCACAAGAGTTTTGCAAAAATCTGCACACCATGTCTATTTTTATTTACTTAAATATTTTCCTTTTTTAGATTAAATAAATGTATCTCAAAAGGAAACTTTACATCATGCTATAACTAGAAGGCCAATATTACTTGCCAGAAATAGGTCTCCATTAAAATAAATACAAGGACAAATGAGCAAAGCATTCAATTCTAACTAGATACTGTTGTCTACCCAAGCTGGCGGCCTCTCAGTTAAAATGGGATTAGTCAATGCTTTGGAGAGGTGTTAAAGACTAAACTAGCACCAACCTGAGACTTGCCCATTGACAGAAATCACAACATGTAACAAAGGGATGAATAGGGAAGAGCTGTTTCACTCCAAGTTATTTCACTCCACTGAAAATTACCCTACCTACCATCAGAGGCTGGCAGCCTACATTTTGGAAACCTTGTTCTGCAGAGCCCACAGCTCCAGCTCAGGAGGTATGCATATGAGTTCTCTGAAAGACTTCAACTCAGGCTTTTTGAAAGAGTATTGGAGGCCCTGCATGCAACTGCCTCGCCTTCACAATATAGTGTCCCTATCTGAAGTCTCATTGCACCAGAGACAGCTCTCAGAGCTCTACTGTGATAAGAGTTTGTTGGAAACCATCTTCCTGGTGGAATAATGAGCTCTCCCCATCCTTGCAGAGATCCAGACATATGCTGGACAGTCATGGGTGTAGGGCAGGGGCAGGGAATGTCGGCGGGGGCAGGGAATGTGGTGGAGATAATTCAAGCATCAGACGGTCAGCCTATGAAATTGACCTGATAGCTAGAGTTTGCTTTCATATGTAAGCAAAACAAATCTAGAGGGATGAAAAGAGAGAGGAATTCATTTCTGGTCAGCAACGTAGAAAAAACAGAGAGACAATTGTGAATGGGGTTACCCAGAAAACATGAAGGACAAAAGGGGGATGGGAATGGCTATTATTATTCCTTTTTATAATGCTTCATAATTCTCAATCCAACACTGGATTCATGAAGACTATTTTGGTTTTAAGCAGCATAAACTGAATTCAAACTTGTGTAGCATAGGAAAAACAATTTAATGATATAAATAGCTGACACTGCCTTCAGGTATGGCTGGATCCAGGGACTTGATATACATCAAGACTCACTCCACTCTCTGTCTCTCAGTTCTGCTTTCTTCTATGTTGGCTTCATTTTAGGTAGGGTCTGCTCAAGTTCTGCAAAGATGGCTGCCAACAGCTCTATGCTTAGGAGCTTTGGTGGAGATTGAGTTTCTGTTTGACAATAGTTTTAGCAAAAGTCCCAGACAGAGTTCTCATTGGCCCAGCATATGTCACATGTCCCCTCATTGAGGTCAGAGTGATGTGCTCTGATTATCTGTGCCCTGGGTCACATGTCTGTCTCCAGGAGGAGGGAGCCCCACCCAACCACATGAATATGAGTGAAGGAGGGGAAGTTTCCCAAATGAAAATTGAGGTTCTGTCACCCAAAGAAGTTGAAATGAATGTCAGGCAAGCAAGAGTAGCCTTCATTTTTGCTACCCTTGTACCTCCACTCAAGGCTATGCCCCACATCTCCATCCAGACAGCTCCTACTCGTCCTTCAGACCTCAGTTCAAATGGCGCTTCCTTGAGGAAACCTTTCCAAACCATCCCACACTAGACTGGAATCCCCTGCTGGACTAGAATCCCCTGCATATGTGCTCCTGGCAGAGCTTGTCATTCTGGGCTTGTGCGGTTATCTGATGAAAGCCTGTCTCCCATACTGGACTGGGATCACCTTGAAAGCTGTGGCCTGCCTTGCCCATCGCTCTGTCCCTGGAGCCTAGGACAGTGCCTGGCACACAGGTGGAGCTCAGTAAATATTTATTTGAAATACCAACGGAAGTCCACAGCACATATGACCTGGTGATCTGTGGTGGGAGGTGAGTGGGTCAAGAAAGACACCAAGATTCCCTGCTCATGAGTGAGAGTGTGGGGAAACAGGAGAAGTCAGGGTGACCTTGGTGAGCACTGCCTTGGGAGACTCGAGGATGGATGAAAGCGGGGAGGAGGCCAGATTAGGTGGGGTGGAGGACCGGAGGTCCATCATCAAAGGCCATCCCTGGGGACAAAGAGAGGAGGGGAAGAGTAGGTCAGGGCTGGAGAGAAAGAATCTTTTCTCTGGGTTCCTGGGGAGCCCAGAGGGAAGGGCAGATGTGGCCCCATTCCCAGAAGCCTTTATAAAAGAGGGTGGGGAGGTCAGGCCTTGGCAAGGACAAGGGAAGGAGTCCCTATGTGCTGGATTGGGATTGGCTGGAAAGGGGACTTCTCTGGGAGAATCCCTCAAACCTCAAGAACTGAGAGAAGGGTGTCTGGGGCTCCTGCCACCATCCCTGTTTCCCTTTTGAGTAATCTGTTTCCCCATCTGTCCATCCATACACACAGCCACTTGTGTCTCCACGACCAACCGCTGGCAGTGGAAGGGTGTCCTTCCCACCCCCACTCTTACACACACTCGCAGCTGGTACCCAGAGCCTGGTCACCCCAAGCCAGGCCTGTGTTTCCAGGTGTAACAGGCAGGAGACGCTGCCCTAGGACTAGAGCAGGGAGGGGGCACGGGCCCACCCCCAACCACAGCGACCCACAGAGGGCGAGAAGAGGACGACCGCAGAGAGAAACGGAAAGGACAGGCCAACGGAAGCAGTGCTGCAAGGCTGGAAGGAGAAAAGCCAGGAGGGGAGTGCTTGCTGTGAAAGACGGACAGGCAGACAGGCTGGTGACCCAGGATGAGGCCGGGAAGAGTCATCAAAGGAAGGAGAAGGAAGGAGAGAGATTGGAGCGGGACGGCGGGGCAGGCGAGGGAAGGAGGAGGTGGGGAGAGGGAGGGAAGAAGAGAGAGGGGAGAAGGAGGGAGAAGGGAGCGGGAGAATGCGAGAGGAAAGAAGGGAGAGGGGAGGCGTAGAAGGGGAGAGGAGGTGAAGGGAAAAGGAGAGAGGCTGCTGGCGGTGAAGCTGCAAGCGGCAGCTGTGGAGGGAGCGCGCGGCGCGGGCCGGGGGAGCGCTGGGCGGGGGCGGGCGGTGTGGGCACGGCCCTCCCCGAGCTGGGCGGGCTCCGGGAGCCGCGGGCCCCGCCCTCCTCCTCCATCCCTCCGGTCTCACTCCCCCCTTCTCTCCCTTCCCCGCGTCCCTCCGCCCGCCCTCGGAAGACCGAGACAGCGGAGAGGTTGCGGGTGAGCTGCGCTGAGCCTAGGAGCCGAGGAGTCGGGAGGGCAGCGCAGCCCGAGCTCGAGTGGCCCCGCGTCCCAAGCGCATCCGAGCGGCCGAGCCGCCCGGCGCAGCGCCCGTCCCGGGCAGCGCAGCCCCGGCTGCAGGTAGGAACGGGCGGCCGGCGTCGGGGCGCTGGGCGCAGAGCCTGGGATAACGGCGCAGGACTGGCCAGAGCCCCGAGCCGCCGCCGCGAGCCGGGCAGGGTGGGAGGCGGACACCTAGAGATTCAAGCCCCCGCGCCGCACCTTCCCTGAGCCACATGAAGGAGCAGGGGCGCCACTCGGACCCCGACGTGCGCCCAGGCCATCCGTCCCCTGGGACACGCGGGAGGCAGGAGGGCTGGAACAGAGGCGAGAATTGCATGCCCCTTCCCTCCCGCGGTGCCCCACTGGCCCCGCAAGTTGGTACTGGATTCTGCTGGAGCCGTCGAAGCTCCCTATTCATTCCCCAGGGCATGGAGGGGACGCGGAGTGAATGACACGAGCAGCGTTGGGGGGCCGTGCGCCACTTTCCCAATCCTGGGGTCAACTGAGCCGAGTTAGAGCTATGCCCCTCATTGGTTCTCTGCGGGCTACGGCGGGGTCGGGTGCGACTTGAGGATGGGACACCTCTGGGACAGCCCAAGCTCTCAGAAACGTTGGCTTAAAAGCACACCGCGGCTTGGGCTGAGTGCACCGGAGCTAAGCCTAGTGCACCAGAGCTCGCGCCGCGCTCCCCCAGCCCCGACTTTCTCCAAGAGATGTGGGGTGCGGGCGGTACCTTAGAGGGCTGGAGGACTGTGCCTCCTTGCTGCTTCGGGAACTGCGCTCCCCTTCTTGCTTTTGGTCTCTGCGTTTACTCCCCGGCGCGACACTGCTCACCACGGTAGCCTCGGGCAGTGCCCATTGGGTTCTGAGCACACGTCCCCACGGTTGGCACCCACAGATGTCCTGTTCTAGGCTTGGCTCGGTCTTCAGACAAGAAACTCAGACCGGGCAGTCCCCTATTGAGGCTCTGAGCTAATATCCTCCCAAAATAGACATAAACCTCAAGGAGAATTTTTTAAAAGCCAAATGATAACACCACGTTCCTTCCCGATGTGGGGCTAGAGCGCTCATTCCCTTTCCCAGGAAGCTCAGCCTTATCCCCATGAAGAGCTGGGGGGGCGGGGAGGGAGGGAATAAAATGGCTCCTGAGATTTGTGACACCCCAAAAATCAGAGACGGTATCAGAATGAGTGGCATTGGGGATCTACCTTTGTTTTTCTGTGACACACAAGGTGGGTGTTTGGCAAGAGAGTAGGGATGTTAGGTGCTAGATAGTGCCTAGATTCTGTGTCTTTGGGAACTTTGGGGGAAGTGTCCTCCTAAGGGAGCCTAAAAAGGCTACTACCCCAGTCCCCCAAATTCCAAAACAAAAGAGGTCAGTGAAAGCTACTCGCATTTTGCATGTTATCTCTTTATCTTTGGAGCGCATTGGGAAGGACTGACCCAGCTCCAGATCAGGGTCTGGTTGGAGCAGGCACAGACCCTCTCCAAGGCAGGGAAGGGGAAAAAGAACTTGCCCTTAGAAGTGGGAGTCCCTGGGGTAGTGGGACAGACCTTTTCCCAGAGCAGCCCTGGCAAAATGGCCGAGCCTCCCTTGAGCCTCAGAAATAAATCGTCAGGCAGGCAGCAAACAAAGAAAGAGCTCTGTCTCCAGCCAAGCACTGGCTCAGTGGCCAGTCCTTGGAGGACAAACAGTGAGCCCCAAGCAGAGAGACGCAGCCCGGCCTGTCTGGCAGAGCATCTGGAAAGTGGGGTTCCCCTAGGAACACACAGGAGAGAGGCAGCAACTCTGGAAGTAAAATCAGGGACCCTCTGTCCTGATGTGGGACACTTTATTTCAGGTCTGGAGGCTTGATGAGAAGTGGGTCTCCAGGAACTTAGATGGGGCTAGGAAGGATGTCTGGAGACCAAGGAGTAGGTAGCTTAGAGGGTAAAGATGAGGCAAAATCAAGTCCATCGAAGTCGAAAGATGCACAGTGGCCATGTCTCTCCTGCCTGCCACAGATTTTACATGCCTGGTGACCCCAGAGCAGCAAAGGCTATAAATTTTTTTACACGTGGCCCAGCACACAGCAGGACCTCAATAAATCTCTTAGAATAAAGCCTGCATGGATGGAAGATGATGCTATCACTGGCATGGACCTACCTGCCATCTGTACCTGTCTCACTGAGCCAGAAAGCCTATAAAATGTGGCCCCTTAGTCCATAGCCAGGAATGAACGAGCCCCAGATGAGGGTTCGCTTTGAGCTGGGGCATTGCCATTTCTGGCCAGGTGACCTTGGGTATGTTCTTGTTCCTGTTGGAAGGAAGGAATGGAGTACCCAAAGCTTCCAATGTGCCAGGGATTATTCCTACAAGAACCATGTGGAGCAGGCACTATTCTAATCCCCACTTCAGAGGCAATGAAACTGGATGCAGAGAGGGGAAGTGACTTGTCCAAGGTCACATAGCCAGGAGGAGGAAGGGCAGGGAACTTAACCCTACTGTTCTAATTTCCAGGCCAACTTTGTCCTATCGTGGGTCTCTGGGCCTCGGTTTTTCCATCTGTAAAGTGAAGTGATGGGGTGGTAGTTCCTGTGGGATTTCCATTGGAGCAGTGGCTGGTCTTCTACCTTGGTGGCATATGACATGCGGAGAGCACCATGAAATAAATAAAGCACCAATATCAGGCCACTTCTTGCCATCACACAAAGACTCCATTCCTTGGCTTGGCTATGAGCTCTGCAGCTGAGATAGAGTTCCACGCTACTTGGAATTTGGAGATGTCTTTTCCACCCTCTTTCTTGTCTGTGGGTCACAGGCAGAGTGTTAATGACCGTTGATTCAGCCTTGGCACCACCTTTAGCCACCTGCATCCTGAAGTCCACCTCCTTTGTCCTTAGGAGCCCATCCCTGTTGCCTAGCCCAAAATGTGCCCACCTTCCCCTTGACCACCACCCCTGCCCCAGCAGCCCCTCTCCTCAGCCACAGCCCCAATGCCAGACCCAGTTAGAGCCACTTCATCGCCTCTCTGCCCAAATGGAAACTAAAATGCGAGCGTCAGCAGGCCTGTCTATGCCTATGTCGGGAGTACCCCTTCAATTCACCCGTGCAACGTTGCCTAAGCTTCTCTGTGCCTGGAGAATGGTGGGCAGGGTATAGCCCCGCTGAATGACAGCAACCTCGAATTGACTTCAGTTGCCAAGAGCACTGGGCACTGCCCCCACAAGGTGAAAAGATCATCATGTGTCCACTGCTCTGTGGCTTGGCGTGCCTCGATGCTGGCTTCTCAGACAGGCCCTGCTCGGGTGGCTCTTCTTGCCAACTTTACCCCATTCTCTGAAGGGCACTGGGAGATGGAGGGGAAGAGGTTGGTGCTTGAAAAAGAAAAGATTGGGAGGCCAGATGTGCACCCCAAAATAGGACTTCCCAGGAAATGGGTCTCAGTGAGCGTATCAACATCCAGCATCTTCATCTACTCCATGCTCACCTAAGACCTCTGGGGTCAGGGGAAGGGGCTATGGAGTCAGCGGGAAGTGGGCCAGTAGCAGACAGGAGAGTTGCCTGGCATAGGCAGTAGGTGTGAATGCAAGCTGTGATATTTCAGCAGAGACCTGGAATTCAGTCATAAACAGAAAAGGAAGAAAACACTAAATATTGTTCCAATGCAATTGTATCAAAAACAGTAATAACTGTCAGTTACTGCATGTTGGCAATATGCCAGGGACTATGCTGTGTGCCTTACTTATATCGTTGCAGTTAATTTTCACAAAACTCTGTGAGATACGTAGCATAATGATCCCTGTAAGGGTGAGGAAACTGAGGAGGAGAGGGGCTAAAGCACTTGCTGCAGGATCACTGGGCTAGTAAATAGCCTTAAAGCCCAAACTCAGTCACAGCATGCTTAAATCCCTGCCACTGAAAAGCCCCTGACACTGCTTACTTGGCAGTGACCATGAGCACCCCCCGCTGCCTCCACCTCAGTTAAGGAGCTGCACAGTTTACAAAGCGCTTCTTCATCCATTCCATCTGTGGAGCTTTGCCACAGCTCTGGGAGGCTGGGTGGCATGATAGCTTCTGCGTGATAACTGGGGAAGCTGACTTGCAGAGAGATGAATTTGTGCCCAAGGTCCCTCAGCTGCTAGGTTGCAGAACTGGGGTTCAAATTGAGATGTCCAGCCTGTTACAACGTATTTGGGACCTAGATTTTAAATTCATTTGCAGCTAGTGCTAATGTCGTGCACTCAGCCACCTTTCCCTAACTCTTGGGTATCTCCCAATTTTGTCTCCACCATCTTACTGCTCAGGAAGCTATTGAGAGTGCCCTGACAAAGCTATCAGCTGCGTTTACCATGATCTGACATGACACAAAAGTGGCATCCGATTCTATGCAAGCTGCCTGCAGCGAATGGCCTTCTATTTTTACATTTCTCACAAATTGGAAATTACAAGGAGGCCAGGTCTTGCAGAGAGATTGGCTGTGGTGCTCTGAAAGCAGAGGATGTACAACTAGATGGAACAGGCCACTTTAGGATGCCAGGGGCCCTGTTGGCTGTGAAAGGGGCCCCCTGGCTGCTGGGGCTGGATGGGATCCTGGCACACAGGCCAAGCTTGGGGATGCAGGAGTTAGTGACTGCCTTGGACGGTGACCTGCAGCTCTGCCCACCTGTCGGCTGCCTGGTGTCTGCAAGATCTGTGTCTCGTGCCAGCTCGTGAGATAACTGAGCCCTGGCCAGAGGGACATTCAAGGTCAAAGATGCCCTGAAACATCGACAGCAGGTTGCTTTCATGGATGTGTTGTTTGATAAGGAGATTCTGTGCAGGGAGAGGGCAGCAGCCACAGGGAGGTTAGCAAAGACATTTGGTATCAGTGTGGCGGTTTGCTGCAACTTAGTGCTGATCACGATACTCCCGGTCATCAGAACCGCACTTTATACTTTGCTAAAAATGCTCTTGCAGCTGCTCTTTCTTTTGATCATGTATGAAGTATTCCATGGGAAGAAAATATGGTCCTTGAGATCCTGGAGAAGAATCCTCTTTCCAATAAGAAGTGATTTTTTTTTAAGCTAGTTTTCTCATAAAGCCCAAATCAGAATGACCTTGACCCAAATGAGGCTCCTTTGCACACATGTGCGTACATGCACACGTTAACACTTATGTAGAATTTCAGTTTTCAAAGTGTTTTCTCAGTCGAAGCTTGTGACAGCCCTGGGAGCTTCAAGTGAAGGTAATTTTATTGTTATTATTGGTACCATTATTATCCCCATCCAAAAGATGAAACTGAGGCTCAGTGAGCCCTGACTCCTCCTGTCCCCTAGTTTCCCAGCTGATGGAAATCACCTTTGCTAGGCTGAAATCCAAGTTCACCAGGTAGCCCCTTGAGAAGGAGCCCAGATGAGGCCAGATCTGGTAGGAGGCAGAGCACAGAGCACTCAAAGATCGAGACTTACAAGAGAGCGTGGGAAGGCATGGCTGTGAGGCTTGGGAGAAAAGGGCCGTGGCATCTTGTTGTAACCTTACCTGAGCTCTGGCCAGAGATTAACATCTCCTTGGTTATGCCCAGAGTTTGGGGTCCAAAGTGTGATCATTTGGCTGGGGGGGTCCCAGCAGTAACCAGGCCTGGAGGGAGAGGAAGGGATGGTTGCTCTCACACACCTATGTGCACACAAGAATGCTTTTCTCGGTGAATTGGGGGAGAAATGAACACCAGGGGCCCCATAAGATTTCATAGAAGGATCTAAAGGTCTTGGTAGCCAGGAAGGTTGTGGGGAGTGTTTGTATGTGAGCCTCAGCTCAGACCCACTGGAGGAGCAGGCTATGTGCTTCTGAGCCATGCCCAGGCAAGAGGGCAGGGATCACTCGCCTCTGCCTTTGGACTGTTGCCATGCTGGAGATTGTGAAATATCACGAGTTCTAGGAGCTTCCCTCTGGGGTGCAGGGGGAGGCAAGAGACCTGAGGGTTTGACAGTTCCCTGGCTGGATGATGGGGAGAGAACTTGTCCAGCTGGGCCCTGACAATGAGTTCAGAGGGCCTGCTGGGCACTGGTCCCTGAGCCAAGGCTGATACTAGATGATAGGTGCTACTCTCTCCTTCTGCCAGAGGGGACCCTGAGCCCAAGGGTGGTGGAGTCACTCGCCACAGGGTGCACAGACCAAGTTTGGACCCAGGTCTTAGTGATGCCAACCTCATGCTGCTTCTGAAAAGCACCTGAGACAAGATAACTGTGGGGGAGCCAGGGGCTTTTTCTCTGTATTCGCCATTTCTGGCTGTGCCATGCAAGGGCTAAGAAAAAGTGAAAGCAATACAAAATAAAAGTGGCCAAAAGCAAAAGCCACCAGCTTCCTGGGCACTGTCTGAGCTGCCAGACTGCAATCCAGGCTTCACTGCTGCCTGAGCTGACTAAGCCCCTTTCCGCCCAAGTCAGATGTTTCCAGAGCTTAAGATCAAGGACCCACCTATGATTAAAAAAAAAATAATAAAAAGTAGGCCTGGGGAGAGGGAAGAAGTCATCTTACTGAAGAGTGTTTTGTAAAGATGGAATTTAAATGCACGCATGTATTACATATGCATTTTTAGCAGGTTGGTTCAGCATAATGACACAGAATGATCTGATATGTACATCTCTCAGTCTTGGGCTCTGCCTGTGACCTAGGCACTGAGCCAGTACTTCACAAGCATTGTCCCAGGATCCTCAATAAGGAAACTGAGGCTCAGGGAGCTCAAGAAGTTGCCCAAGTTCATACCACTGACACGGGGCAGAGCTGGGTATCAGATCCAAAGCTGCAGGGCTCCGAGGCCTGGGCTTGCAGACCTGAGAAAGAAGTGGGAGAGCTGCCTCCTGCTGGGCCTCAAGCCTGTGGGGGACCGTGGGCAGGTTCTTTCCCCTCTTGGCTTTGCATACTCAGTTCATACAGCCAAGAAGTTTGGACCATTGGATAGGACGGTCGGCTGCTCCCCGCGCCAGGCGCCAGTTCTCCAGGCAAGGGGAGGGAAGTTGCACACCCCACTTCCTCCTCTCCTCCTCCATTTCCCCCATAATAGCCTCCCCGAGACTAATGACTGAGAAAGATAAGAGCCCTTTCTCCAAATGGCAGTGAATGCCACTAATGACAGAGCAGATGCAGCACTGTTAATTATTCCACGGGTATTAAATGAAAACGCCAGCCCTGGAGGAGTTAAATAGCGCCACTGATCGGGCAACGTCTGTGCTTAAAAGTGGTGCCATCAGCCCGGGCTGGGGCAGAGCAGCCCCCTCCCCAAACTTGGAGCTAGACAGGAGTCACAAAGTAAGGGTCCCCTCATTGGTCACGGACCCCTCTTCAGCTCAGGGTCCGAAGCAGCTCCTTGGAGACATGGATCAGTGGCTGCTTTGGGAGAGTTTCTTAAAGGCCCCTGGGGGGCCTAGACTAGGTATCCTCAGGGGCAGATGTGGACAAACAATTGGACCGAATAAAACTCTGAGCACCTACTGTGTGCCAGGTCCTATTTTGGATTGTAGAAAGAAACTGGATGCTGTTCCTGCCCTTTGAAGATCCACTTGCAGTGAAAACCGTAGATTCCTTAAGAGCAGGAATGCTGTGTTGTTTGGAGTCTCTGGTCCTGTAGTCAAGAACACAGAGTGGGTACCTCTGTATTACTTTGATTATCTGCTGGTTCCTTGAATGAGAGCCAGAGGCCACACAGATTGTGGCCAGAGCAAGATCGGTGGTCAGAGGGACTGGGCCAGGGTCAGGCTGTCTTCTTCAGGTACAAGCAACGTGACCTTCATGGACAGCTTAGCCCCAGGTTCTGAAACAAGCCATGACGTGGATGAAGAGCTGGGTTTTCCACTTGCTGAGGCGCCACAGGCAACTCCTTTGCCCTCTCTGAGCCTCAGTTTGCACATCTGCAAAATGGGAAGGATAAGGGCTATGATGGCTGCAGGCAAAACAACTATCTCCTAACCAATCCTGGCCCTGAATCTGGAGGATCACAGAGACCTCATGAATGTCTGAAGAGTGACATTCTGGAGGCAATTCAGCAGACAGAGAGAGTGTAGTCCCCAAAGGCAGCATCTGATTCTTCCTGTGGGTCTCACTCAAATCTCACTCCAACCCCCAATTCATCTCCAGCAGCTCAGGTCACTTGTTCCCAGCTTCCTGGACCTGGAAAGCTGTTTCTCAGGTCTCTCTAGGCTAGAGAACATCACAAAACCTGCCCATTTCAGACACATCTGTGTTATAGATGGGTAAACTGAGGCCTAGAGAGGAAGAGTCCTAGGTCTTGCAGAGGCTAGGACCCAGAGCTTCTAACCCCTAACCCAGTGCTCTTTCCCTTCCACCAAGCCAGCCCAGCTCCTCCGTTAAGAAATTATTAAATAGAGTTGGTGGAAGGACTCTGGTTGCCGTGACAACGGAGCCTGTGTCCTCGGGAGATAATGGCGTTGCACAAGGCAGAGTGATGTGTGTTGAATGCTGATTCAGGAGCTGCTAGAGTGAGAGTGAGTACAAGAGGAGAGTGGAGGGGACCATGTCTAGAACTCGAGCTTCCCCAAGAAGGAGGTGCGGGACTGGTAGGGGTGGGGCAAATCGCCTCCTCTCCTTCCATCCTTCCTACAGCCTTGTCAGAATGGGATACTTCCCTGCACTTCGTGGAGGTGCAGAGTCAGGTGAGGAGAGGTGAAGTGACTCACCCCAGGTCACGCAACCAGGAAAGAGCCAGAGCTGGGATTATACCTCCAACCAACACGGGGGCCTAGGCTATAGGGAGGGCCTGGAAGGAGGCTCATCTGCAGGGGCAGGGGATGGTTGATGGAGACCTCTCTAAAGTCTTAAGTGCTTGTGGAGGTCCTAATGGTCCAGGAATAACAATTCCAGCCCAAGAGGAAGAGAAAACAGAACATCAGGGTAGCTAAAAGTATCAGCTTTGGAGCCAAAGTCACATCTCTCCCTGTCACTTCCTAAACTGTGTAATCCTGGATGAGTCACTTTCTCTCTGAGCCTCAGTGTCCTCATCTGCAAAATGGGGATAATACCAGCACCTACCTCATAGAATTGTGGTGAGACTGCATATCATGAGGAAGATAAAGCATCAAGCCCCAATCCTGGCCATAGCTCAATCATCAGCAGCTGTTGTTATGAACCAAAGGGGAGAGGCTGGGAAAAGGGTCCACTCCGAACCATGTATCAGCTTGTAATTTGTGGTGTTGGAAGAGTTAAACTGGCTAACACAGTACAAGCATGATACATAACAGGGCTCTTCATTCCAGGCTAGTAAATATCACTAGAACAAATGAACAGCTCCATCACCAAAAATATACATAAATATTTTGCATTTGAAGAGTGTGAATGTTGTACCTCACTGCAAATGTACTGTCCTTAAAAACCTCGATGCACACCTCACTGGGGGAATTTGTGTTTTCTCTATGCCAGCTATCTAAATGACCCCATGCTGCAAACGCTTTTGGAAAATAAACACTCTCACCCACACACCTAGTTTCTCTTCTAGAAGCACAGCTGGTGCAGTGTACTTACCTCCCTAATCAGGGATTGGAGAACATGGGGTTAATACCCTGTGAAACCCCAAAGTGCATCATTTGCATGCTGGCAAAGATGCAGGCTGGCAGACAACCCCATTCCATTTTGGAAGCGGAAAGAGGGTGCTGGACTCAGGCATTTGGCTGTTTCAAAAGCGCTGGTAAGAGCTGGGATCCTAATGATTTAGATGCAAGCAACCATTTTGTTTGTTTCCGCAAACCTGTTTGATCAAATCCACCCCCAGAGATAGCAACCTGTTTCTGGGTCCCCTGAGAGAGAGGGTCATTTGTTCGCTGCCGTTTCTGGGGCTGGATGCCAAGCTATGAGGCAATGAGCTGAAGACCTTGGATCCTGACACCCCTATTCTATGCGGGCAGGAGAGGGGTCAGGGAGACTGATTCAGCGGACAAATAAAGACAGTTGACATTTAACCAGGATTTTAACGGGTGTGCCAAATTGCAAGATACATACACATGTCCACTTTGGGAATCGTGTTTAATAAACAATTTGCCCTAAGAATTTGATTTGATCAGCATTTCCCAGTGACTCCCACCATTCCTTTATATTGATGGCCTATAGGTTAAGATAGCACTGGGCCTGGCGCAGTGGCTCATGCCTGTAATCCTAGCACTTTGGGAGGCCGAGGTGGGCAGATCCCGAGGTCAGGAGATCGAGACCATCCTGGCTAACACGGTGAAACCCCGTCTCTACTAAAAATAGAAAAAAATTAGCCAGGTGTGGTAGCAGGCGCCTGTAGTCCCAGCTACTCGGGAGGCTAAGGCAGTAGAATGGCGTGAACCCAGGAGGCAGAGCTTGCAGTGAGCCAAGATCGCGCCACTGCACTCCAGCTTGGGGTACAGAGCAAGACTCCGCCTCAAAAAAAAAAAAGATGACACTGGCCTGCCTTCCACCCAGGACTTTTTCCCATCACTAACTAAAAATATAAATGGAAGCCCTGATCAGGTGGTTTATTATAATATCTGCCAGGTATCAAGCATTTACTATGTCCTAGATGCTGTACTAACTACATATTTCCCCATTTAATCCTCATAACAGCCCTAGAAGTAGGTGTTATCACTTCTGTTTTAGGCAGAGAGGGTAGGTGGCTAACCTACAGTCACACAGCATTGAACCGGAGGTGAAACTCAAAACTAGATGTCCTTGCCCTAGGGAAGGACAAATTTTCTTTAAGTCCCACGAACAATGAGCATACTTATAAAGAGCTCCTGCTTGGGATATCATAGAGTGATCAGAAGTTTGTTTGTTGGAAGCCATGGTAGGGGCAGGCAGAAGAGGGCATTGCTCATTGTTCGTGGGACTTAAAGAAAATTTGTTCAATAAAAATCTGATTTTTATCCAGACATGGTGGCACATGCCTGTAGTCCCAGCTACGTCGGGGGCTGAGGTGGGAGGATGCTTGAGCCTGAAAGGCAGAGGTTACAATGAGCTGAGATCATGCCACTGCACTCCAGCCTAGGTGGCAGAGTGAGACCCTGTCTCAGAAAAAAAAAAAAAAAAAAATCTGATTTTACCAAATGGGTAGACTCTTCTTGCTACACAGGTGTTTCCACTTTACAAAAACAAGGGTCTCTATATCATAAAATTCCTTTCCACAGCTAAGTGAGTGAGTCAAGAACAGATGCACTGGTGAACGTGAGCATTCAAGTCTTTTAAAAATAAAATTAGCCTTTATATTGTGGGAAAATATTTTAGGCCCTGGAATCTGACCCTTAATTGACTCTGAAAATACACGCCTCCCTCATTCTTGCAGAATATTCTAAAGCAGAGTCTCTCTGCAGTTTTTTAAATCCAACTGAGCTTTTATTAAGAGAACAATAGGATTTGTTGTTTCCCAAATATAAAACTATAACACCAAACATGCTCTTTCAAACTTCGCCACCCCCAAGAGTTTGACATATCCCCTGGGGAAGGGGCAATATTAACCCTCATCCATCTTCCACTGCTTAGAGAAAGAGTTCTACTGAGTGACTAAGATTGCACCGTGTATACAAGGATTGCAAATTCAGGGGCCATTGAGGGCAGACAGGTCACAGAAATGAGTAAAGAGGTCAGTGATAGGATGACAGTAATGGTGGGACTTGTAGTAAACTAGAAAACACATCACCACTTCCCTTCTCCAAATCATGCAAATTCAAGTTCTAAAATTCAAATCTGATACCACTCAACCAAACATATTTGTGGGACCCATTCGGCTCAAAACCACCACGTTGAGATCCCTGGTTGTTCTTATTGTGACCTTGTGTGATCTTGATCCAGACAGTTTCTCTTTGGGGCTCAGTCTGATTGTCTCTAGAAGGGGCTGATAGAACCTGCAGAGCTGTTGAGAGAGAGAGATTCAGTCCCAGGTGTGGACACTTGATAAAGAGCTGTGGCACTGTCTGCAGCCACTGTCATGGATGTGCCTTCTGCAACGCTAAGCCAGCTCTCTGTTTGGGCTATGCTCCTGCACGTGACTTATTTAGTTCATCGTTTAGTTCAGCCAGCCCTTGCAGTGTTATTTTTTCTTTTTCCCAAATCTGAGTTCTTAAAGGGCCTTTATCTTAATGCCCGTCGCAGCCTTCCAAGCACATCTTGAACAGGAATGAACAGCTATTTTAACCCCACGGGCTTCTTACAAGTGTGTTTTAAAAGGCAAAGAGCGATGTAAAAGAATGGCAAAAGGTCATCGTGCTGCTCTTATTTCCTGGTCTGAGTCAATCCTTTCTGGCCGGTTGAGCACAGGGCTTTTACAGAGGCATCCCCTGGAACTGAAGTCCTCCAGAAAGCCCCACACCCCTCAGAGGCAGGAGGAAGAAAGGAGCCTGGAACAGGTGGTGAGGGTGCAGAGGGTGGGCACCCAGATGTGTTCCACAGGGGCTTGCCCTCATGCCCAGCACAGGGTTGGTTGCTCAAGCTGGCAACGGGAGGCAGCTGCCCTGAGTGGAAGGTTGAGACTAATGGGCTGGCCCCCAGCAAATACAGTCAGAACCAACTGAAGGAAGTCAGTGGAAGAGGCCCTGCAGCCTGGGTTCAAAAATCCCGGCTCCTCAGCCGCTTTTGACCTTGGCCTCTGCCAACCTCAGGCTTCTCTTGGCTGAAAGGTAGGCTCCTTCCCTCCCTCCTTGGGTTCAGTGACCTGACGCAGCGGAGCCTTGCACAGCTTACAAGCAGTGAATGGCACATCTGCTTTCTCTTCTGTCCTTCCTTCCTTCTGCCCTTGTTTTTCCTCTTTCCCCTTTCTGATCCCTTCCTGTGCTCCTCCTTTCTTCTTCCTGTTTTCCTCCTCATCACTCTGCTCCTTTACCCCAGCCTCCTCCTTGTGTGTTTCTCTTCTCCTCTCCTTCCATACCCTTTTGTCTCCTTTCCCCCTCCTTCCCACCCTCCTCTCTCTCCATCCCTCTCCACTCTTTCAAATCCACCCAGGGAGATGCCTCTGAGTTCCTGTGTCTGATCCCAGGATTCGATGTTCCTCATCCTGCAGCAGACGTCTCTGCGGGCACCCACCAGCCCCAGCATGCGCTCCAGGGCCAGCCCAGGGGTTGACGTCCAGGGCTTTCCTTACAGGAAGCAATTAAGAGGGTTTCCAGCATTAAACCACTCAGGAAGCAAGGCCAGTTTCTGCCCGAGAGCATGCCTCCCTGGCCCCACAAGAAGAAACAGGCCTAAGGCTCACTGGTGTGCTGGAGCCTGCTCACAGATGGCACATACCCAATCCTATGACCTCATATTAGTACCTTGCACAGGCAACGGTGGGAGTGTTTACACCACAGAAATCAGCAGATGCTGCAAATTGAGGCTTCTGTTTTGTTTCCTGAGAGCCCATTGTTAAAGCTTACCAGCACACCATCGCTCTGTAGACCTGCCACCTTCTCCGAAGCAAACGTTTCTGTGCTGAGGTCTTGTAAGAACAATGTCCTCTGCCATAGAGGGCAGAACCCAGAAGAGCGCATGCATATCTAGCAGTGTTCAAGCTGCCTGCTGTCGGGGAAGCAGAGCAGGTGGAAGACCTGGGCCCCGTTCTTGCATAGGTGACAGTGCAGCTGGGAAGCTAAGACAGAAGAATCCGTAATTAGTCAGGAGAGAAGCCACATTGTATAGGGCAACCAGGCCTTCCTCCTCACCCTCACCATGGTCCTGGCTCAGGCACTGTCCCTCATCCTTGCACCAGCCCTGTTACAGCAACCTCCACCCATGCTCCCTCTCCTCTCCTCCTCCCCACACAGCTGCTGGGCGGTCTTGCCACGTCACCATCACATCAAATCTCCCCACCTTCCACGGTTCAGGTGGCAGCCCTGGTGACCACCCCATGCCCACAGTGGAGAGGGATAGTTAAGAACATGGGTTTGGAATCAGACTGCAGTGTCCGGGAGCTGGGAAGTTGTTTTACTGTCTGAACTTCGGCTTCCTCATCTGTACAGTGTGCAGTACAGAAATGCAGTAAATATATTAAGCACTTCCTCAGCCTTCCGTGTGATCATCATTCTCATTACAGGGTAAGATGTGCCCTCTTTTCCTGCATCAGAGCTCTTTACTACTACTGGCGGCTTCCTGGCCACATTTCCCTAAATCACCCCAGATTCTAGCCCCCAACAAGCCTCCTCACTGTCTCCAAATATGTTCTGTATTTTGGCTTTGTTCTCTCTGCTTGGAATGGACCAGGAGCAGTTAGGGTTGCAGTTAAGAGCAAGGAGTCCAGTCCTGCTCCTCTAGCTGTGATTATTTTTGAAATATCCCCACTTCTGCTCCCTCTTCCACCAACTGCAATGCTACCCCTCCCAGTAGCCTGCCTGAACCCAGACCCTGGGGCAGGGTGCCACCTCTTCTTCTCTGCGTGCTGTGGAAGAACTTACCCCGTGGATGTGGATTGTCCATGGCCCATCTCCCAGCTGTCCCGAGAGCTCAGTGGCAGCAGGACTCAGACTCCAACTTGCATCTTTGTCCCTCAGCACCCAGCGTGAGACCTAGCTCCCCGGAGGTGCACAATCGATGCGGATCAGATTGAAAATTGCCTTGACAAAATGAAGTTCTCAGTTGGGCACTACAGATAATTAGGGGCCAGAACAGACGTTAGTAAACCACTGATCGTGTGAGCGAGACAAGCAGGATTGGATCAGAGTGAGGTGCAGCTGGAAATTGGAGTCTGACTGTCCTGCTTGCACACAGAAGCAAGCCGAGGCACAGAGAGGGGAAGGGACTGGCATAAGGTCACACAGCTAGTAAGTTTAGAGTGAGATTTCAAACCTGTGTCTACTGGACTTCAGGGCGTCAAGCTAACTGCCCTTCCTCCTCAGGTCAGCTCCTTGCGGCAGCTGCAAGGCACAGGCCATGTCTGCAGTTGGAGGAGAGCTGGGGTCTCCAAGAGGGGAGTGCTGCCCCTAGAGGCTGGCTGCCTCCTGGGGACTGTGATTAGAGCCTCCAGCCCCACAGCTCAGCCAGAATCCCACGTGACCTCCCAGGGACTCCCTGGATACCTGTAGGGTTTGTCCAGCACAACCATAGGAGCCATTTTGGAGCCAGAACTCAGAGGCTCTCATGTTAGCAGCCTCTCTTCGGTTTCTTAAAAAGAACAGCAGGCCTCGTCCTTGTGGAGGTTTGTCCTGGAGGGAGGTGGCTGCTGGGGATGGGCCATACTTGTACACCCCAAATGGAGGGCTTGGGGGGTTCCACAGGTTACCCCGTTAGAGACAGCAGAGTGGTTAAGAGTTTGGACACAGGAGCCCAGCTGCCTGGGTCAAGGCTTGGCGCCCCTAGCTCCTAACTGGGAAACCTTTGGCACGTCACTTTAACCTCTCTGTGCCTCAGTTTACCCATCAATAAAATGGGGGCTAAAAGCAATTTAATAGACAAAAAGCATTTAGAGTGGCCCCAGCACATTAGTAAGTGTGTCCAGCTCACTTCTTCCCTGTACTGAGCTCTTCTTTTTCTTTCACTCGTTGTTAATGAAAAGTTGGGGAATTTTTCTTTTCTGTAGGCAGCTGCAGAAGAAGGAGAACCATCCTCCTGGAATCTGTTTCACCATTGGATGGGTCTGTCATATTCCAGTAGTTGCAAAGTTGAATTTGTTCTCACCTGGGTTGTTGGGGTGGGGATGCCCTCTGGCCTTCTTCCACATTGTGGTTTCAGAGGTGTCCTAGAAAGCCTGACTTCTAGGCTCTCAGAGGCTGAGAGCAGAGGGGAAGGGCTAGAGCTTCCATTTATTCATCTGTCCTAGGACAGTGAGGCTAGGCAAACTCATCTCCACGCAGTCACATTTCTCTCCCTCTGGCATCCAGCAGTCATGCTTGGGCAGGTCAGGTCATGAGGCCTGATAGGTCTAATGGCTTCAGGGAATTTCACACAGGCCAGTGCCTGGGAGGCACTTCCTGGACAAGCAAATAGCACCAGACTATAACTCAGAGGGCCTGGGTCAAGTCCTGTGTGACCTTGGGCAGGTCATTTGACCTCTCTGGGCCTTAGTGCCATCATCTGCAAAATGGGACCAGTGATCATTTTAGCATCAATGTATTTAGCACTTGCTGAACTGGGCACAGTGCTAGAAAATTCAAATCCAGTCATCACAGAGTGGGAAGTGCTTATTATTGACCTCTTTTATTGATGAAGAAACAAAAACTTTTTTTTTTTTGAGACGGAGTCTCGCTTTGTTGCCCAGGCTGGAGTGCAGTGGTGCGATCTCAGTTCAGTGCAAGCTCCGCCTCCCGGGTTTACACCATTCTCCTGCCTCAGCCTCCCGAGTAGCTGGGACTACAGACACCCACCACCACGCCCAGCTACTTTTTTGTATTTTTTAGTAGAGACAGGGTTTCACCATGTTAGCCAGGATGTTCTCGATCTCCTGACCTCGTGATCTGCCCACCTTGGCCTTCCAAAGTGCTGGGATTACAGGTGTGAGCCACCGCGCCCGGCCAAAACAAAAACTTTGAGAAAATAAGTAGCTTACTTGAAAGTCACAGTGGGATGTTGTGAAGAGTAGGCATGCAATAAATACTACTGACAAAGACACCTGCTTCTGCAAATTCCCTCTCAGGTACGTTGAGGCAGCTGAGGGATTTATACCAAGGCATGAAACTGCTTTCCTTCATCTCTTGAGTAAGAGTATGCGGCTGGCTGGGAGTTGGGAGTCCGTAAGGTTCAGGCCACTCTCATGCTGTGTGACCTTGGGCCAGCCACCAGTCCTCGCTGGGTTTTTTCTTCATCTATAGAATGCCATGGTAGACCAGGTGCACCGGTTTGGCATGGAGCAAGTCTGGACCAGGAAGGAGGCTGCTGGGTCTTGGCCCTAAGCACCACTGTGCATGGGGCTGAGGATCCAAGAATGGAGGCCTCCCATTTAGACCCCAGGCTGTCCCAACCAGCTCATTTCTCCTGTAGCCTGCATCCCACCACAGGCCTGGCTGGCCTCTGAAATCTTGTTAAAATGCTGGGCCTTGGAGACCCTCTCTGGCGGCTCCCTTTCCATTAGGGCACCTTCTCCGGGAGCTTTCCCTGACCTCCAGGACAGCGCATGGCAAGCGCTGCCCACAGCACCGGCTGTCCCACACAATTCCAACCTCCCTCTAACCTTCTGTACCTGATCATCCACTATTAATTGGTCTTCACATTTGTATAACATTTTTCAATTACAAAGCACTTTTGCGGCCATTTATCTCTTTGAGTGGCAGCCTAAGTTGCTATTTATTGACACTTCCTGTGTGCCAGGCCCTTCGCTGGCCTCTTTCCATGCATTATCATGCAATTCTCAGAGCAATTCTGTGAAATCCACATTTACAGATGAGAAAATTGGGACTCAAGCAAGCCAGATATGTAGCCCTTTTACACAGAGATTTGAACGAAGTCCCATGAAATAATCTGGGTCATCCCTAACAACAGCTTCTGAAGCTTTCATATGTGCCTAAATCACGGGACCTGGTTAAAACTCAGCTTCTCATTCCACAGGTCTTGAGTGGGGCCCAAGATTCTGCATTTCTGACAGGCTCCCAGGTGATGCTGATGCTGTCTCTTGAAGAACCGCACTTTGAGAAGCAAGGCCCTGAATCACTGGGCAATTTGAGACCCCAGGCTGGCAAGGCTGTTGTTTCCTTATCTGTCAGATGGGTGAAGTAGCCCTGGCTTACATAGATGGAATGACTCCTGGATGATATAGTGCCTGCGAAATGCCTGGCACACAATAGGCGCTCAATAAATGCTAGCTCTTCTCCTTCGATAGGAGCTGGCATGAGTCTGGGTACACAACAGATGCTCAATAAAGCCTTGTCCAATGGATTGAGCCTAGCATTTTTCCCGAAGGCAGAGAATAACTGTATTATGTTTCCCCTTGGAATGAAGCCAAACTCAATATTAATTTCTTTCTTGAACCACGGAGTTTCAAAAAGAAATAAAGGCAAACTAGAGTGATTGCAGTCTGAAGCGAGCCTCTGTAATTTCTGTAATTACAGAATGAGAGCAAAGCAAAGCAGGCATGAGCACAGTCTCATGGAGGGAGTGGGGTGGGGGTAGGGGGAGGGGAAGAGCAGGCCCTACTCCCAGACCCACTGCTCCCCCTCCTCACTTCCCTGGCTTTTCAGGGCTCCCCACTCACTCCATGGCGGGGCCATGGCCTGGGACAATGGCAGCCCTGAGACTCCAGCCCTGGCCTCTCAGTCTCTGCCTAGGTCCCCACCCCACGCAGCCGCCTGTCCCTCTGATGCAGTGGGACAGAGGGAGATTGTCCGAGGCAGCTTCCACGCACTTCCCTCCCCCTTGCCTGCCATCTGGTCCAGGGCTGGGCTGCTCATAGCCAATCATCCAGCAAGGCCCATGGCCCACGGGCCCCACCTCCAGAATAGATCCTGGGTGTCGGTGACACTTCCCCCCACTTCTGCCCATGCAGCCACCCCCATGCAAGCCGCCATCATCTCTCTGAACTGGCAGCCTCTGATCATGTCTCCCTGCTTCCCCCTTGCCCCTATACAGCCTTTTCTGGGCATCCAGAGGGAGACTCTTAAACTAACCGTAAGTCAGATCTCCCCCACCACTTCAACCCCCACTTCCTCCCATCCCACTTAGAATGAAACCCGAATCCTTGCTGTGACCTCTGAGACCTGTGTGACCTAGCCTCTGCCCACCACCTCCGCCTGAATCCATTTCCTCTCACACTGGACTCCGACCACCTTGGCCACCTTAGTGTCTTTCAAAAGTGCCAGGCTCATTCCTGCCTCAGGGCCTTTGCACTTGCTGCTCCCTCTGTTTGAAATACTGTATCCCAGAGAGTCCCATTTCTGGCTCCTAATTCAGACTGAATTTTTTTTTTTTTTTTGCTCAGGCCAAATAAAACAAGCCCAAGGGCCAATTTTGACCCATTTTGCCACTTCTGATGTAGGGCTTCCAAACTGTACATGTTTTCTTTCCCTTACAAAGCATCTTGTCATTCAGAGATTGGCAGAGGAATTCTTTGTGCTTGGTTTGGCCCCATTTTTATCAATGGCTTTAACACTTGGTCATAGAGCATGCACTGAGGAAGGATGGGATATCCTGGGAATGTTTTACCATCTTCCTGCCTGGAGTGTCTTTCACTAACTCCGTCCTTCCCAGAGGCCCCATGAGGGAGTCATCTTCTGGTTTACGAATCTGATCCCATTATCAGCCCTGCCCTATCCCTGCAGCTAGTCCCCAGGTTCCTTAGCCCAGTGTCCAAGACCCTTCATATACTGACCTTCCTAGCTTCACACTGTATACTTTATTTAGTACCTGTGTTTCCCTCCACTTGGAACGCCTTTTCTCTCTTTTTAAACCTGATGAACACCTATTCAACCTTCAAAGCCTTGCTCAAAGGACCCCTCGCCTAGGATACTTTCTCTGGCTGTATTAATGCGTTTCTTCTAGGCCTACCGTGTCTTGTTCTTACACCCCTTGCAGCATTTATCACAGGGTATTATGATCAGCTATAGGCAGAAATATTTCTCCTTCTAGGCCATGACCTTGACAAGGGCAAGGGTTTTGTCTTATTAAATTCTCACACCCTGAGTGTCCACACCAGCTCCACCCACATAGGAGGCCTTAGTAAGTATTTACAGAAATGAATCTTTCTGCTGGAACCTGTTAGTTCACTGATTCGGATTCTGGTGACCAGGGTGTAGTTCAGAATACAAAATGCTTGAAGAGATGGCTCCATTGTTGTTTCAGCACACAGCATGTGCTTAGTAAATACTTGCAGAATGAATGTGTTAGTGAGTACAGAGGACCTGACCTGTCATCACTGGTGGTCTCACATTAATAGTGCCCTTTGAATGTGGCTTTGGTGGAATTAAGTTAATCATGGTATAGTATGCACCTGAAGGAATGTGGAGCCGGATTCTGGGTCTGCAGAATGTTGTCACCTGATGAAGAACTGGAAGACGCTGGAAGAAGGCTTTGGAAAAATGCCCAGATCATGAGAAGGTGAGAGGTGTTTCTTCTGCCTGCTCCACCAGCAGGTAAAGGAGGCTGATCACAGGCTGGCACTCAGGGTGAGGTGGAAGAAACGCGTGGTCTTGCCACTACAGACCCGCAGAGCTGTCCTCCAACATGATCCAAGACAGCCACAAAACACAGGGGTGTGTCTTGGGAAACGAAAAGTAACAACTTGCAAAAAGGTTGGTTCAGAGAAATGTTCTAGAAAGACAGCCAAGTTGCCCTGCCGTGAACTCACACACACCTGTGCTTTCTGCATGTTATTTTCATAGGAGAGGGAAGTGCCAGGAATTAAAATTGCTGATGCACTGTTCCCCAGGTGTGTGGGTGAGGCATGCTTCCTGGGACCACTCCATTTAAGCATTGGGTCTCAGGCGTGTTCACTAGCAGGAGGCTCTTTATCAATTTCCTCCCATGGACCAGATGATTGGGATATTTTTTTCCACCAGACTTTATTACAGAATGATTATTTTTGTACTAACTAAACAAACAAATGTACCACTCCCAGCTTCTGACTGGCCCAAGGTGCTGAGCTAGACCTCTTTGCTTTGGTACAAAGAAAGCCCAAAGCCCAGAGACTTGGCATTTCTGTTAGCTGGTATTCCCCAGGGGGACTAAAAGGATGATTTCCATTGGAGTTTTTAAAATGCTGAAGACACTGAAAGACCTGAATAGTAAGCCTTTAATAAACATTATTCGGTATTATTATTGTTGTTGTTGTAGCCTTCTGGGAAGTTGCGAATGCCAGATTAAGAACAATGGACCCATACCCAGATGGTGGCGATTGCAGTGATAACAATGGCTGAGATTTCCTAAGCCCTAACTATGTGCCAGGCATAGTTGTACATGCTTTACACACATGATCTCATTTAATCATCACCATAACCCTCGGAAGGAGGTATTATTATCTTCCCATTTTATAGATGAGGGTCAGAGAGGTAAAGTAACTCATCCTGCATTAGTAGGTGTTGGAGGAAGCCAAGGTCTGTCTGACTCAGCACCAGGGTGGCTTTGCTGCTGTGTAAGTCAAAGAGTCTTCTCAGTTCTAAATCCTCAAAGAAGTATGAGTTATATCAATTCATGGCTTTACTTTGTTTATCTTCATATGTGCCACATCTTCTAAAAGGAAAACTCCAAATATAGTCATGTGGCTCCTCCTAGGGAATTATAGGCATTTGGCTGAATCTGAATACGTATCCCCGTATTCCAGAAATTGGAAATCACATGTATGTCTTCTTTATGGTGAGGTCTTCAGAGCAGCCACCATCTCTGATCGTTCAGGGCTTGGCATGAGGATGTGCTCAATATAGTCATGGAGAAGAACTCATGGACTGAACTTCCTGGTGAACCAGAGGGATGGTGCAGAGATTTAAGATTGCAACAGGAACCCCCAAGCCAATGTAAGCAAAACATCTATTTCATGACTATGGGAATGTTTTGTAAAATCCAAGCACCAGCCTGAAGAAAGCCTGGAACTGCAAACTAGGAGCTTTGAGACACTCTCTCTATCTTTTGATGTCTAGTTTTCTCCTTGCTCAGCAGACCAAATCTCACTCTGAGTACAAGATGGGCAGAGGATGGCTGCCCCAGAGTCCCCAAGTCACTGGCAAAACTGCCCTTCTTCCTGGGTCCCATGCCAAATTTCCAGGGAAGGAATTTGATTGGCTAGCCTGGGTCAGGTGGTCAGTCCTGATCCAAGGTGATTGGATCATTTTGAACAAATATGGCAGCTGGAGCCCACAAGGGTAGATCATGGGACAGTTAAGGGCCTCATTGTTATGAGAGTTAATGGCTGAGGCTGCTCTCTCCTGCGTATCCCAAGACTCCCTGGTAGACCACAGAATCGGCCGCCACCTACTATCCTGCCATTCTCCAGAAGGGGAGGCAGGCACCCTACTGAGTCCAGAGCTCTCTCTAACATTGCCATGCCCAGGCCAGGATCTAGATGGGCATCCAAGACCAGCCTGTGTGCGGTGAAGTAGTTCAAAGTGAGCAGGCCATCCCTGAGAACGAGGAGCAGGGGTGTTAGGAAAGTTTGGATTATCTGAAGATGGCCTGGTTCTCCGTGAACTCTGGGAGGAGACGATGGTGTTTGGTAATGGGGACTGCATGTGAGGGGCTGGAGGGCGAGTGCACAGCAGACTGGGCCCCCGCCGGGCAAAGCTGAGGGGAGGAGGGCACGTGGGAGGGCCAGGGCCAAGCCGCACCTTGCTTTGGCGCAGCTCCACCTCTGAGGGTCCGCAGACTGGTGCTTCACATGTTGTGGTTTGTTCTGAGGGTTCCATAAGTTTATTTTTTGTTATATTATTAATTTAAATCAGTTTTGTAGAGCATTATAGAAATTTAAAAAGCACAAAGAAGAAAACAAAAGTCACTCAAAAACTAAGCATTGTAACCATCTTTGGGTATATCCTTTTTAAAAATAGATGTGGGGGGAGGGGGCAAAATGGGTTAATTCGAAATAAACTGTCTGGAAACCTGCCTTTCTCACCCCAAAACAAGGTGCTCTTTCTCATGTTCTTACGTGGTCTTTTTGTAACATTTCCACAAGTTTGGATGGAGGACAGAGAAAAGTCTCAGCAGCCCCTCTGTTGGTTTCTCTTTTCCTCTGATAAAATTATGGAATGTCTTCTCCACGCTGCCCTCATCCCATGCCCACAGCTGTCCCTAGGGCAGCGGGCCCCACTCCTGCATGTTCCCAGCACCCCAAGGGCCAGTGCCATGCTGCATGGACTCGCTGCGGCCACCCTGGCTGGGGACGCTCTGCGGGACACGCGCACAGCCCCGACGCCCTGGCAGGCTTCCTGCACCCCTGCTGCCCTCTGTAGGAGCTGCCTGCATGCCCCATCGCTGCTTCACCGTCCCTCCTCTCCTCCCCTTCTCTGCTTTGCAGGATCTCACCCAGGGTGGCAGAAGGAGGCCTTCTGGAGCTGACCCACCCCCGACGACCATCAGGTAACGTCAACAGCCCCGGTAACAACATCCATGAGTGGAGTTCTCTCTCTTAACCAGGTTGGCGAAAAGCACTCTTGCAGCGATTACAGCTGAGTTTTGATGCAACTCTACAAGCCGGAGGGGATTGCCACCATTTTATACATGGGGAAACTAAGCACACACAAGAGCAGTACTTAGTAGTAGTATTGAGTAGTAGTACTGAGCAGTAGTACTCAGCTGGTAGAAGGCAGACTGGAGATTTGAACTCAGGACTAGTCTCAGCCCAGTTTCCTCCACTGTACTGTACCCGACGCTGCCCCTGGAACTAAAAAGGTAAGAAGGCTGCAGAGTGTCAGTAGAATATCTTGGGGTGACTGAAGGCTGAAAGAGGTCATCTAAACCAGTGGCCCTTAGCTGAGAGCCAGGGCTGGGCTGCCAGTATAAGAATCTCCTTTGGCAGAGCTTGTTAAAAGTATAGACTCAGGGCTTCCTGCAACCCAGTGAGAGATGTACCAGTGTCATCCTCATTTTAAAAGATAGGGGCACACAGAGGTTGAGTGTACTTAAAGTCACACAGCTCAAAAGTGATAAAGTCGGGGCCAGGCGCTGTGGCTCACGCCTGTAATCCCGGCACTTTGGGAGGCCAAGGTGGGTGGATCACAAAGTCAGGAGATCGAGACCACGGTGAAACCCCGTCTCTACTAAAAATACAAAAAAATATTAGCCAGGCGTGGTGGTGGGCACCTGTAGTCCCAGCTACTTGGGAGGCTGAGGCAGGAGAATGGCGTGAACCTGGGAGGCAGAGCTTGCAGTGAGCCGAGATGGCACCACTGCACTCCAGCCTGGGCGACAGAGCGAGACTCCGTCTCAAAAAAAAAAAATAATGTGGTAAAGTGGACTGTGATCAGAGGTCGTAACTCCTAGGCTCTGTCGTCTTCACCCAGACCCCTCCGTAGCGGGGACACCTTTCTCCCCATTCAGCCACAGGTTGAGCTTCTTTCTTGCTCACCCTGGCGATGGCTAGTATGGCCGCAGAGTGTGACAAGGCTCCCAATTGCATCCTTGGAGGCAAAGTTAAAGATTTTATGATTAAATACTTAACATTTCCTGTTGGAAGTTTGATGGCCTCAGATTTCTCCTCTGAGCAGGACATACAACAGAGGGTTGGACACAGATGGCCAGAGTTGAAGCTAGGCCAGGAAATATCACTGTGTCTTTGGAAACAAAAGTCACCTTCCTTCCTCCAGGAGCAAGGGCGGGTGAGAGGAAGAGGGCTTACAGAGAGCCTTTTCAAGCCCCTAGCTTGTTTATGGGTTATTTTGTTTTTGTCATTTTAGGGTGAGGCAACTCCAAGGTCCTACTCTCTTTCTGTGCCTGTTACCCACCCCATCCTCCTAGGGTGCCCTTGAGCCGCAAAACTGCTGTCCACGTGGACCGGGGGTGACATCGCACGTCCATCTGCCAGGACCCCTGCGTCCAAATTCCGAGACATGGCGACCAACGGCAGCAAGGTGGCCGATGGGCAGATCTCCACCGAGGTCAGCGAGGCCCCTGTGGCCAATGACAAGCCCAAAACCTTGGTGGTCAAGGTGCAGAAGAAGGCGGCAGACCTCCCCGACCGGGACACGTGGAAGGGCCGCTTCGACTTCCTCATGTCCTGTGTGGGCTATGCCATCGGCCTGGGCAACGTCTGGAGGTTCCCCTATCTCTGCGGGAAAAATGGTGGGGGTAGGTGCTGGCCTGGGGACCTCCTGGCTGGGTCTGGACCCTGCAAAAAGGATCTTGCTTAGGCATTTTTCTGGGGCAACTGTAGGAGAAAAGCCCCCCTAAAGACTCCAGAGGGAGCACCAGGCCCCATTTCTTGTTTCTTGTCCCTTTATCAAAAGATTCCCGAAGGACAATTGTCCTCTGTTAATTATACCAAGAAGTTCATCTATTCACCTGCAAAAAATGGGATGTATTTCACGTAAGGCTGTCCTTGGGCCTGTGGTTGGCTGTGGGTCCTGCTTCTGAGGCAGGTATAAAGAAATACTGGTTGGGGACCCAGACCCACGGCACTCCCTCTACCAGGGCGGGTCTTGAAAGTCTTGGGGCCACGAGCTCTGTCTTCTTTACCTGCAGGAGCCTTCCTGATCCCCTACTTCCTGACACTCATCTTTGCGGGGGTCCCACTCTTCCTGCTGGAGTGCTCCCTGGGCCAGTACACCTCCATCGGGGGGCTAGGGGTATGGAAGCTGGCTCCTATGTTCAAGGGTAAGTCTGCAGAGCAGGGGCCTGGGTGGTGGTGCCCCTGCTCACACACACCTCTTGCCCTCTGGAGAGAGCGAGCTGTCTACCCAGACCAGGGCTGACATCACATATCCATCCACCAGGTGCATATATGAGCAGAGTGAGGGCTGTTGCAGGGGGCCAGGTGGCAGATGACAGTGCTGGTCAGAAACTAGGGAGGTGGAGGTGGAGAGGCCCAATCCAGAGTCCCCCGCATATCAGCCTGCTCTGTCCTGTTAGCCCATTTATTTCCCCTGCAAGGGCTGGGTGTGACTTTCTTTGCCTCCTGCTCAGTGCCTGACAGGCACCCAGGTAGATACATGGTGAGTCATGCTCACTGACCGAAGGCCTGGGCCCCACCTCGTCCGGCAAGCTGAGACCCCAGCCCTGCCTGCCACCAGTCTGCACTGGGCCCCAGACATGAGTCCTGGCCCCCTGGCTTGCCAGATGTACATGACCTTCAGCAAGTCACTGCCTCTCTCTTAGCCTCGGTGTCCTCAGTAATGCCTGTCTCCGAGATCAATAAGATTGTAGAGGTCGTGGAACATGCCCGACAGTTCATGTTAATTCTGTATTAAATGGATGCGTGTCTGTGTTCCGCTCCCAGGCGTGGGCCTTGCGGCTGCTGTGCTATCATTCTGGCTGAACATCTACTACATCGTCATCATCTCCTGGGCCATTTACTACCTGTACAATTCCTTCACCACGGTGAGTGGTCCCTTTGACCACCCCCTCCAGCGGAAGCCCACCACGGCCACTACTCTGCTGACAAGGCCGTTCCTCCAGGAGTGGGGAACTTGGTTTGTCTTTTGTGGGCCTTGGTCTCCCCACAACAGCCATAGCCTCACAAGTTTAGCATCTCCTGTGAGCCAGGCACTCCTTGTAGGCTCACATCCAATCCTCATGACACCCCTCTAAAGTGGGTATTGTTAGCACATTTTATATGGACACAGACAGCCTGGGTTCAAATCCTGACTCTAGTATATACCAGCTATGCAACTTCAGAAAAGAGACTTAACCTCTCTGAGTCTCAGTGCCCTCATTTATAAAATGGAAATAAAATTAGAACCTGCCCCAGTTCCTCAAAAAATTAAACATAGAATTACCATATGATCCAGCAATTCTGCTTCTGAGTAGATACCTGAAGAATTAAAAGCGGGCTCTCAAAGAGATATTTGTACACACATGTTCACAGCAGCACTATTCACAGTAGCCAAAAGGTGGAAGCAAGCCAAGTGTTCACTGATAAATGAATTGGTAAGCAGAATGTGGTCTATACATACAATGGAATGTAATTCAGCCTTTAAAAGGCAGGAAATTCTGACGCATGCGTCAACATGGATAGACGTTGAGGATATTATGTCAAGTGAAATAAGCCAGTCACAAAAATACAAATAGTGTTTGATGTTGCTTATATGAGTTTCCTAGAGTAATCAAATTTATAGAGACAGAAAGTAGAATGATGGTTGCCAGGGGTTGTGGGTAGGGGGATGAGGAGTTGTTGTTTAGTGGGTGGAGTTACAGTTTTGAAAAATGAAAAAAGTTCTGGAGCTGGATGCTGACAATGTTAGGCAACACATTTCTCACAATGTGCTCCAATTGTTAAGTGACACATGACTGTATTTGCAGAGGTGTGGCAGGGTTCAAGGAGCTACATTATGGGTATACTTAATGCTTCTAAACTCTACAGTCACCAATAGTTAAGATGGTAAATGTTCTGTGTATTTTATCAAAATTAAAAAATGAAAGAAAACAAAAAGTGAAACCCACCTCATAGGGTTCTTGTGAGGATTAAGGAGCAGATATGTGTAAGGAACTTAGAACTGCGCCTGGCAGAGAACAAGCCCTGTAAGTGTTTGCTGGTGTCGTTGCAGTGAGAGTTAGATGGGCAAGGTCTCTTGCTCAAGGTCACATGGTGGGGAAGTAGCCCCGGCTGCAGCTTGGAAGGCTGTTCTCATAGTGAACAGGTTGAGGTTCAAATCTCAGCTCTGGCACTTAGTAGCTGTGCATTCTCAAGCAAGTCACTGTCCCTCTCTGATCTGTCAAATGGGGATCATAATGCTACTTACCTCCCAGAGCTGCTGGGAAGGGGAGGTGTGAGGAGGCTTGGGGACCATGAGGGTGGGCAGGGTGCACTGGGACCACTCATGCCAGCCCCTGGGAGCCCAGCAGGATGCGTCCTCATGACTGTGTCCTTGCAGACACTGCCGTGGAAACAGTGCGACAACCCCTGGAACACAGACCGCTGCTTCTCCAACTACAGCATGGTCAACACCACCAACATGACCAGCGCTGTGGTGGAGTTCTGGGAGTGAGTATGGGGCCATCAGGGGATGGCAGGGACGGGGCATGTCAGCCAGAGCCCGGCAGGAGACAGAGGCCCCTCAGAGGGGTAACAGAAGAGGTGGATAAAGGGGCTACAGTCATGTGTCACATCATGACATTTTGGTCATCAGTGGACCACATATGCAATGATGGTCCCATAAGATTATAATACCATATTTTTACTTTACCTTTTCTACGTCTAGACATGTCTAGTACCGAAATGCATTGTGTTACAGTTGCGTACAGTATTCAGTACAGTCATGTGCTGTACAGGTTTGTAGCCTAGGAGCAATAGGCCACACCGTGTGGCGTAGGAGTGTAGCAGGCTACACCATCTAGGTTTGTGTAAGTACACACTATGATATGCACACAACAACAAAATTGCTTAAGAACACATTTCTCAGAACATATCCCCGTTGTTAAGTGACACATGACTATATACTTGCAGAGTTATGGCAGGGCTAAGGCAGCCACAAGGGATGCTGAAGGCCTTTTCTCCCCAAAAAGAGTTGGACCATAGATAGAGCCATGAGACACACAAACTCTGACCTTTGATAGCAAAACCCAGCTACTCACAAAGTCAAGGTCCAGCAGGGAGAATACATTCCCCAACATCTCTGCCTCTAATCTCCTGCCAGCGCCTCCCAGTGGTCAAACCCAGCTAGAAGCCAGAGGGCAGGGGACCAGATAATGTGGCCATAGTCGTCAGCATCCTGGGGCCTGGCACAGAGTGGTCAAATGGGAGAGTGGATCAGAGAGGCAAACGGAGGGGAATAACCAGCATAGCCCATTAGAATCACCTGGAGAGGTCGAACACTTCCTGATTCATCCTGAAAACCAGCCCGATCTACTTAGGAACCTAGAGTCACTCGGAATAAACGTGCACACACACTCTGGCCATAGTGAAGGCCGTGCTGATTGTATCTTCAAGGGAGTACCTTGTAGAGATGTGTGTTGGGGGGCACTGATGTGACACAATGAGGTGCTGGGGCCCAGATCTCTCTGGCATGAAGGAAGCATCCGTGCTGGACAGCTCAGAAGGATCCGGGAGCAGTCTAGAAGGTCTCAGAGCACCTTGGATAAGCTCCCAGGAGGAGCTGTTCTCAGGCAGTGTCAGAATCAGAGTTGCCTGATCTCTTCATGGCCAGTGTCTGTGGTTACACTGTTTCTTTACAAATCAAAATCAAATTCTGCTCCGGTAGGTTCTGCTTTCTGGCATCTCCCGCATGCCGCTCTCAGGCACGTTCGGACTTTTCATTCAACCATTTATTCAGTAAACACTTCTTGAGCTCCTACTATGTGCCAACTGATGACAGGCACGGACATGCAGACAGGCAATGGCACCACCAGGCGGCCAAGCAGAGAGGAGGAAAGCCCAGGCGGCTGGGTTGCGGGGACCTCAGGGAGTCCCCTGGACCAGCCCACGTCAGGAGCGGCATCTAGAGGAGAAAACTGCAGGGCAGGCAGGTGCTGGAGAGGAACAGTGTGAAGGCTGGGAGGCAGATGAGGTCAGGCCAGGCACCGGCAAGCAGCTGCAGTGAGTGCTGAGAGGAAAGAGAGATGCAAGGGCCTTGAAAGGCTGGCCAGGGAGTTTGGGCTTCGTTCTGAGAACAAGCGGGTGCTATTCATCGCAGTAAGCAGAGGAGTGACATGATCAGACTTGCAATTTAGAAGGCTCTCTGGGGCTGGAGGGGGGACAGAGCAAAACTGAAGGCAGGGTCCCACTAGGAGGCCACCGGGCCATCCAGATGAGCAGTAGTGGTGGCTGACTAAGGCCCTGGCAGGTCCTGTTCTCTTTGATCTCTTAACCAAACAGCACTTTCTACTGATTAGTATAATGGGCCTCACAGTCCCCAGCTACCTCTTGAATCACGGTGATGACGGTGTCAGCACAGTTCTAGGGTGGAGATATCGTCTGTGGCCATGCCCTGGGTACCCTTGGGTCACTCCAGCTCCCACCAGCTCTGTGTGACTTTCTCCTCCCTCCACTGTTTGACCAGGCGCAACATGCATCAGATGACGGACGGGCTGGATAAGCCAGGTCAGATCCGCTGGCCACTGGCCATCACGCTGGCCATCGCCTGGATCCTTGTGTATTTCTGTATCTGGAAGGGTGTTGGCTGGACTGGAAAGGTAAGGGATATATGTGCACAGTGGGGACAGGAGGGCACTGGATAGAGGAACAGGTCTACAAAGGAAGCTCTGCCCACAACTCCCAGGAGTCCCATCCAACCTTGAGTTAAGCAGGTCCCTTCATCACTCGGTGTGTCAGTTTCTTTTACTGTGAAATGGGAATAATAACATTACCTTACCTTCTAGGGCAGTTGTGAGGATGAAAGGAAATAGTGCAAGTCAGGTACGCAGCACAGTGTGAAGCTCACAGCGAGTCCCATGGGATTCCACTGGGCCCAACAGAGTCATCTCAAAACAGAGGGCAAATGTTGCTCCCGGACTGTTGAACAAACTTTCCCAGAGCATCTGCACTGCACCAAGCCTTGTGCTAGGTGCAGAAACTCCAGAGATGACAGCTTCACATCCTGACCCTTGAGGAACAACAGAGACTCAGGCTCTGTATTAAGCAGTCCATGAGTTAAGATCCCAACCTCACCATTTACTAGCTGTGAGCTCAGGCAAGTCACTTTGCCTCCCTGGAACTCAGTTTCCTTCTCTGTAAAACAGGGCTAATAATTATACTTATCTGTTGGTTTATTATGACAATCAGATGAGATGGTGATTTTGTCAAGCACTCAGCACCTAGCAAGGAGAGTTGTTATTGCTCTTGTTTTTATTATCAGCAAGTGCAGAGCAAATGCCAAGCTGGGATGTCTAGCCCAGGGACACCCGGGAGGTGGAAAACTGGCCTTACTCCACCTCTTCTCCCTTTCAAGCCCTACCCCAGGAGCTTGGGGGCAGAAGATGGCAGTCTCTCACTGGCCCTGACCTGAAGGGAACACAGAGGACAAGTGTGTTGTCTCAGATTTTATGGCAAGTCAAGGGCAGAGAAGGGATTTGTACTGAATAAACTGGGAGGCAGGAAGGTCAGAACAACCCAAGAAGTGGATGCAAGGTTCTAGAAGCAGTAGTAGAAACGAACCAAGCAGAACCTTAACAAATTCCACACTTGGGCAGGGCAGAGCTGATGAAAAGCTACCCTAGTTTCATCTAGTGGGAACTTCTGGACCCACTGGGTTCTCAAATCCAAGGCTGGTGTAAAAGTATCTCTGATCCATTCCTAGGACTAGGGACGCCGGAGGAGTGCACAAGTATCTCCCAGTCTAACTTTCAGGAGCAGAAAAGTATAGGGCTTGTGGGCTTTGGAAGGGTTTGAATCTCAGTCCCTGAGCTTCTAGCTCTGTGCACTTGAGCAAGCCATTTCATCTCTCTGAGCCTCAGTCCCCTCATCTGTTCCATGGTCACAATAACAGTACCTTACAGGGTTGTCCCAAAGACTGAGGGAGATGAGTAGAATGCTTAGCATATGCCTTACACATAGTAAGCACTCAATACATAGTATCAATTACAATCATTTTGGTGTGGTAATTAGAGTTCCTGCTACATTAGGAGACTGGCCACTTCTTGGGGACAGAGAGTAGGGCCCCCTCACTGCATACATTGAAGATGTCAACAAATCCATCCACAAGCATTTATTGAATACCTACTATGTGCCTGGCTTCATGCTGAACATGGAAGGCACGGGGAAGTACGAGACAAAGGCGACATATAATAAGCTTGCGGCATGTCCTGATGTGACTGACCTTTCTGAGCAGTAGGTGTGACTGTGCCTGATTCCGGACAAGAGAAAGTGAAGCTAAGAGAAAATACGACATTGACCCTAAGTTACACAGCTTGTGAGTGACACAGATGAGTTTGAATTCCCTTTTCCTAGCTCCAAGTACAATGAGTTTTCTCTTGGATTGTGGCTGCCTTCCTTAATCCTGCAGAATCTCGGGATCAAGTCAGGGAGGTGAAGCTAAGCCAGTGAACTGTCCATGCTGACCGGGAAACAGGCTCACATTAGACTCTGAGATACAAAGGTCATCAAACTTGAACATTGCTCTTCCTTACTAGTGAGCAAAGAAATGCAATTTTAGACAATGATGCTCAATTTGACAAAAAATAATTGTTTAAATGATGATACCCAGTGCTGGCCTTGTGACAGGAAGACACTCTCTGTAATGCCAGCTAAAGTTCCATTTCTTGAAAGCAACAAGGTAATATGGATCAAAAGCCTGTGATGAACTTATTCCTTTTAATTCAGTAATTCCACCTCTAGAAATTTTTCCCAAGAGCGGTATAATAATTTTGTAGCTGAAGATTTATATACAGGGGTGTTTAATGTGATGTTATTTAGAGTCACATAAAATTGGAGGTAACCTAAATGCATAACAGTGGGGAAGCTTAAAAGAGAATGGTAGGACCTTCTGAGAGACTGTTTTGTGCAATTAAAACGTCAAATTGTTCATGAGGCAATAAAACAATGTTTAGTGAACAAAACGCGAAACAAACCTGTATGTACTGTGTTTTTCTTTTTAACTCTAAACATGTTACATGGAAAGGCAAGTACCTAATTTGAACCTCATTTTGTAAGAAAATGTGATTACATCTGCAAAGGAGAGTTTCAGAGGAGCATTAAAGTAGGAACATCCCTGCATTTATGTGTTCGTCAGACAATTCTTGAATGTCTACTATATACGGTGGACTGTTCTAGGCATGGGGATGTGAACGACACAAGCCCTGCCCCCCACATAACTTACATTCTAGGTGCTGGTGAAGGGAACTTTCATTTTATGTGTGTGTGTGTGTGCATATGTAATTTAAAAGTTTTCCTGTCACCACATGCATTACTTGGATAATTTAGAAGTCAAAAAATAGGAGGGGACAGGGGAAGGGAAAAACCAAATGTGAGCTGGTTGGCTCAGACTCCAAGGAGGAGCTTCAGATAAGTGGCCAAGGAGAGCAAGGATCTGGGAAGGCTTTCTGGAGGCGGAAGAACAAGCCCAGAGCCACAACAGATATGGATGTAGGGGAAATGGGGGAGGAGGAAGCAAGGGTGTACAGGAGGAGGGGTCACCAGTCACTCACTTTCCTCCCAGGTGGTCTACTTCTCAGCCACATACCCCTACATCATGCTGATCATCCTGTTCTTCCGTGGAGTGACACTGCCCGGGGCCAAGGAGGGCATCCTCTTCTACATCACACCCAACTTCCGCAAGCTGTCCGACTCCGAGGTGAGTGCCCCTCCCGGCCCGGATTCTGAGCCACCACTTAGCAGCTTTGAGACAAGCTTTTGCATCTTTCTGACCCTCACTGTAGACCGGGTTTGTTGCCAGGGAGAGCTGGTGGGCACATGGAAAAGGCCCTGGGTAGCTGTGGCTATGATGATTACTTTTGACAGTCTTTGATAATTCTGCCTACAGGTGTGGCTGGATGCGGCAACCCAGATCTTCTTCTCATACGGGCTGGGCCTGGGGTCCCTGATCGCTCTCGGAAGCTATAACTCTTTCCACAACAACGTCTACAGGTTCGAGAGGACAGCTGCGGGAGCCCCTTCCTTCCTGGCTGAGCCCCTCGAGTCCACACCCCGCAGTCATGTGTTAGGGGCCTCTTTGGCCACTTGGCACTCTCAGCTTAACCTCTCCCTGAGCCAGTCCTTTGTGTCACTCCTTCTGGAGACACAGACATTCCTGTTGTCCCCCTTTCCTGACCCTGATCCTCTGGCTCTGCCCTCCTCTAGCTTGCTCTTAGGGACTGTGCTTCTGGGGCCCATTGTGTAGCCCTGTTCCCAGCCTCCTCCTCCGGGCCACCCCTCCATAACCACAGCCAGCAGCTACACTACCTGCCAGCCCCACCCTCCTCACCCCACCCCTCCCTCTCTCCAGGGACTCCATCATCGTCTGCTGCATCAATTCGTGCACCAGCATGTTCGCAGGATTCGTCATCTTCTCCATCGTGGGCTTCATGGCCCATGTCACCAAGAGGTCCATTGCTGACGTGGCGGCCTCAGGTCAGTGCAACACTGTGTGGGGCCGGGCTCCTGGTGCGGGGGCACTAACCATGCTGGCCTTTGCCGTCATCACCATTACCACCACCACTGTTGCTCACTGGCCTTGAACACCCCCTATGTGCCAGGCAATGCACTGCCCATGTTACATGGACTGTACCCGTGATTCTTCTCAACACTTTGCAGTACATGCTGTTGTTAGCCCATTTCATAGATGAGAAACTGAGACTCACCTCCTAAGGGCATGGAGCTAGAAAGATGGCGGATCTGGAGTTGGAGCCCAGGTCTGGCTGACTCCCAAGCCTGGGCTCTTAGTCTCTTGGCTATACTGGCATGTCCAGCACAATCCTGGACATTTTGGGGAGGAGATCCACTCTTGCCTTGGGAGTATAAACTTTGGTATTGGGGGAAATTCACCCCCGATATTTCACATAGGTTCATTTCTATTTTCCCTAAGTGTCAGCTGGTCTGAGAAATAAAGGGAAAGAGTACAAAACAGAGAAATTTTAAAGCTGGGTGTCTGGGAGAGACATCACATGTCAGCAGGTTCTGTGATGCCCCCAAGCCACAAAACCAGCAAGTTTTTATTCATGATTTTCAAAAGGGGAGGGAGTGTATGAATAGGGTGTGGGTCACAGAAATCACATGCTCACAAGGTAATAAAATATCACAAGGCAAATGGAGGCAGGGCGAGATCACAGGACTGGGGCGAAGTTAAAATTGCTAATGAAGTTTCGGACACTCATTGTCATTGATAACATCTTATCAGGAGACAGGGTTTGAGAGCAGACAACTGGTCTGACCAAAATTTATTAGGCGGGAATTTGCTTATCCTACTAATCCTGGGAGCGCTACGGGAGACCGGGGCTTATTTCACCCGTTATCTACAATTGTAAAAGACAG
This sequence comes from Pongo pygmaeus, assembly GCF_028885625.2. Lineage (NCBI taxonomy): Eukaryota > Metazoa > Chordata > Mammalia > Primates > Hominidae > Pongo > Pongo pygmaeus. Next base: position 66,857,437 of record NC_085930.1, on the reverse strand, counting down.
ACGTCCCCAAAGCAGCCATTTCAGAGGCCTCCCCTTAGGGATGCATTCTCTTTCTCAGGGATGTTCCTTGCTGAGAAAAAGAATTCAGCACTATTTCTCCTATTTGCTTTTGAAAGAAGAGAAATATGGCTCTGTTCTGCCTGGCCCACAGGCAGCCAAACTTTATCTCCCTTGTTCCCTGAACATCACTGTTATCCTGTTTTTTTTTTCAAGGTGCCCAGATTTCATATTGTTTAAACAATTTGTGCAGTTAACGCAATCATCACAGGGTCCTGAGGCAACACTCATCCTCAGCTTACAAAGATGACGGGATTAAGAGATTAAAGTAAAGACAGGCATAGGAAATCACAAGAGTATTGATTGGGGAAGTGAAAAGTGTCCATGAAATCTTCACAATTTATGTTCAGAGATTGCAGTAAAGACAGGTGTAAGAAATTATAAAAGTATTAATTTGGGGAACTAATAAATGTCAATGAAATCTTCACAATCTATGTTCTTCTGCCATGGCTTCAGCCGGTCCCTCTGTTTGCGGTCCCTGACTTCCTGCAACATTTTAGCTCAATTCATACATGTTCATCACCATACTACAAAGACCCCTAAATCCATGCTTTTGTCTCAGCTCCAAAAATGTTCTCACCAAGTGGGCCATGCCCACTCTGCTCACCACACAGTCATCAATGCCACAGAGCCCAAGGAAAACCCCAGACAGCCCTTCACTGCACGGCCAAGCAAGCAGCCAGTGGGAGGAACCTGCTGTGTGCAGGGCAGAGGCCCCTGAGGCTCATGGAGGCCACACGACTGGTCCCTTGAAGAAGTGGGCTGGTTCCATGAAAGGAGCATTCTCTGCTCAGGTTCTAATCTCCCCTTCAAGGGCAGCCACCATCTCATTTCTCTACAACTCCGCAACCATTCCCCCACCCCCATCCAGAGCCAGACCCAGGGAGGTTACAATCTCTTTCCTTCTCATTCCATGATTTCCTGATCTCTTAGACACCCCCACCAAATACTCAAACACAACACATGCCAAACAAGGCTCCAAAGCCTTCTCCTCCACTATGCTCCCCATCACAGAAGGGTCCCATCATCCAGTGCCCAGGGTGGATACCTCAGCATTGTCCTGGGCTCTTCCCTCACCCTCATCCTGCAAGCCAGCCAATACCAGGACCTGCCCCTCCACCCCCCACATATCTCTCTATCTGGTTGCCTCTCTGCACCTGCACTATCCTCACCACTGGCCAAGCCATGCCGTCCTCCATCGAGATGATGGCCACAGCTCCTCACTGGTCCTCTTGCCTCTGGGCACAATTACTAAGGCCCCTCATCCCCCACCCTCTTTCTGCACCTGGAAAAAGGGACTGAAAACACTCACTCAAAAGGTTACTCTGAAGATGAAAATGAAATAAGGCTTAGAAAACGGGCAGTGTGCTGGAAAGGCTGTAGGTGCTGAGTACCTTTTATTTTTCTTCTTTTTTGCCCTTCTCTGTTCAGGCCCTGGGCTGGCGTTCCTGGCATACCCGGAGGCGGTGACCCAGCTGCCTATCTCCCCACTCTGGGCCATCCTCTTCTTCTCCATGCTGCTGATGCTGGGCATTGACAGCCAGGTGAGGGCACCCCCTGCACCCCAGGAGCTCTCCATCCCCAGACTCCTCAGTCCCCGAGTAAACAGGGAGAGGAGGCAACTCTTAGGCTGCCAAGAAGATGACCAAAAATTCCAGGTCCCTAGAATGTTCCACTGCATGAAATTTCAGGAAACAGCTCAGCCACCTTCTCCATTTTCCAGAAGGGGAAACTGATGCCCAGAGGGGAGGGACTCTCCTGAGGTCACAAAGTGAGTCACAGGCAGAATCAGGCTGGACCCTGGGCTCTCCTGGCTCGGTGCTTCTGGGCCTCCCGTCCTTCCTTAGAGGGCCAGGCTTTGGGTGGGTTGGGGCTGGGGCTGCTGCAGGTGGCTGATCTCTGTTCCCACCTGAAGTTCTGCACTGTGGAGGGCTTCATCACAGCCCTGGTGGATGAGTACCCCAGGCTCCTCCGCAACCGCAGAGAGCTCTTCATTGCTGCTGTCTGCATCATCTCCTACCTGATTGGCCTCTCTAACATCACTCAGGTAAGCTCAGTAAGCACCTGGCACTCCCCCAGCACTGCCCAGGGCCACTCCCAGGGCCTCCTTTCCCCTCCTCTGTTGTATCCCACCTTTCCTGCCTTCATTGAGCATCATCTCTGTGCCAAGCTCTGGGCACATAACAGTGACTCAGACGGGGTCCCTGCCCTCCAGAGGCTCCCAGGCTGGTGGAGACACAAACATTGAGCTAGGACATATAGGACAGAGCTAGAGAATGCAGCACCTAACTGGACTTGGGGCACCAGGGACTGCTTCCTGGAGGAGGGGTTGTAGGAATTGAGCTTTGAAAGGCCCACAGAGGGCCTGGCATGGTGGCTCATGTCTATAATCCCAGCACTTTGGGAGGCAGAGGCCGGCAGATCACCTGAAGTCAGGAGTTTGAGACCAGGTTGGCCAATGTGGTGAAACCCCGTCTCTACTAAAAAAAATAAAATAAAATAAAATAAATAATACAAAAATTAGTCAGGCACTGGGGCAGGTGCCTGTAATCCCAGCTACTCGGGAGGCTGAGGTAGGAGAATTGCTTGAACCCGGGAGGCGGAGGTTGCAGCGAGCTGAGATCATACCATTGCACTCCAGCCTGGGCAACAAGAGCGAAAAACTCTGTCTCAAAAAAAAAAAAAAAAAAGACAGAAAAAGAAAAGAAAGGCCCACAGAAATTAGCCAGAAAGTCAAATTGGAGTTGAGCCTTTGAAGTTGACACTGCCCAAAGCTTTCTTTCATTCCCATTTTTCTTTTGTATTGACATGAATGAGAAATGCTCACATAGCTGGTGAATTGTGCAATAAATATAAACGACTCTAACAACATGAGTTCAGCACTGCGGGTCTGATTTTTATAATCCACAAATCACGCCCCCCCGCCCCAGATCCAAATGTGGTTCTGCTCCAGAGTTAGTATTCATTCATCCCTTCATTCATAGTTGTCGAACACCTACTAGGGGCCTGGCATGACCCTGGAAATTCGGCAATTAATGTGACAGATACTACCATGTCTGCTGTCTTGGAGCTTACATTTTGGTGGACAAGACTGACAGACAAATTAGATGATTTTGGAGAGTGTCAAGTGCGCTGGAGAAAAGAGGATAGCAGCATAGAGAATGGCCAGTGGGACAGGAGGGGCACTCCCTCAGACAAGGTAGTCAAGGGAGGTCTCTCTCTCCAAGAAAGCGACAGTTGAGCTGAGACTTAAATGATGAGAAAGAGCCAGCCAGAGAACGATCTGGGGAAGGAGAGCAGCGTAGGTGCAAAAGCCCTGAGGCATTTGAGGGACGGGGGAAGCCAGTGTGGTGGAGGCAGAGGGAGTGAGGCAGTGGGTGGGAGACGAAGAATCAGCCCATGTGGGCCTTGCAGGCCAAGACATTTGGATGGGATGGGATGGGATGGGATGGGATGGGATGGGATGGGATGGGATTGGATTAGATCTCTCTCTGCTTATTTATGTGTTATATTATTGTCTCATTTAAGTCATGAAAGGTTTTAAGTGGGGGAGAGACCTGACTGATTTACACTGTAAAAAGATGGCCCTGGTGACCAACTCCTCTTTCTGCCCTCCAACCTTACTAGAAATTAGCATTTTCCTCTACCACCTGGACAGTCCAGGGATTGGGATTTCCTTCCCAATCCCTGGACTGTCAACATCCACATCCTCCCGTGGTCACAAAGCCCTCAGTGCTTCATCTAACCTACCCTGAAGCCTAATCCCAGCCCCATCAGCCTCCAGAGTCCATGTCGTCTGTGAACTGGATGCAGTGGGCACCAGGGGCAATGCACCTGTTCTCACCTCTTTTCTTCTTGCAGGGGGGTATTTATGTCTTCAAACTCTTTGACTACTACTCTGCCAGTGGCATGAGCCTGCTGTTCCTCGTGTTCTTTGAATGTGTCTCTATTTCCTGGTTTTATGGTGAGTATCAGCCCCTCCTCCCTTATTCATTCCCTCATTCATCCATTCATTCCTTTCTTGAGTCATCATTCAACAAGTGCAATTTGAACCCCAGGTCTTCTCCCTACATTTATGTATTTATTTATTCTTCACGTTACAATTCAATGAGGTTAATCCAGGGGCCCCATGTTTAGAAGCTATAAGAGCAGTTAAATGAATTCATTTAAAATAGGTGCCAACATTTCTTTATAAATTTTGAAATAAAAAGGGTTTTTGGAGATTTTATCCAGAAAAGGGAAACCAAAACTACTTTTTAAAGTTTTAAAGTTATATATTTAACAAAAGCTAGGCTGTAATTAAAAGTGTGTGCTATCTTAAAACAAATAACAAAAGAAACATTGATTTTGTTTATTTTGTGGCCTAGGTTTCTTAAGCCAACTGCATGATGGTAAAAAATGACGACATCCTTTCCTGCACCTTTGATTGTCCCATCAAAGCAAATATTTTTAAAGAAACATGATATTTTGTGTCCCCCTTTGCAATATCTGCCACCTCGTCCCCCTTGTCATTGTCCCTTCTTTTTTGTTTGTTTTATGTTTGTTTTATATGCATAAACTTAAGGGATACGAGTGCAATTTTGTTACCTGGATATCTTGTGTAGTGGTGAAGTCTGGGCTTTTAGTGTACCCATCACCACATAATGTACATTCTTTTTTATTTTTGTTTTATTTTATTTTATTTTATTTATTTTTTTGACGGAGTCTTGCTCTGTCGCCAGGCTGGAGTGCAGTGGTGCAAACTCAGCTCACTGCAACCTCTGCCTGCCTGGTTCAAGCAATTCCCCTGCCTCAGCCTCCCAAGTAGCTGAGATTACAGGCATGTGCCACCACGCCCAGCTAATTTTTTGTATTTTAGTAGAGACAGGGTTTCACCATGTTGGCCAAGATGGTCTCGACCTCCTGACCTCATGATCTGCCCATTTCAGCCTCCCAAAGTGTTGGGATTACAGGCATAAGCCACCATGCCCAGCTGTACATTCTACCCACTAAGTAATTTCTCATCATCCACCCCAGCTCCCATTCTCCCACCCTTCTGAGTCTCCAGTGTCTATTATTCCACCTGTACCCAGTGTTTAGCTCCCACCTTTAAGTGAGAACATGCAGTATTTGACCTTCTGTTTCTGAGTTGTTTTGCTTAAGATGATGGCCTCCAGTTCCGTCCAGGTTGCTGCAAAGGGCATGACTTCATTCTGTTTTATGGCTGAATAGTATTCCATTGTGTATGTGAACCGCATTTCCTTTATCCAGCTATCCACTGACGGACACTTCGGTTGATTCCCTATCTTTGCTATTGTGAATAAACACATGAGTGCAGATATCTTTTTGATATAATAATTTCTTTTCCTTTGGGTAGATAGCCAGTAGTGGGATTGCTGGATCAAATGGTGGTTCTATTTCTGATTCTTTGAGAAATCTCCGTACTGGTTTCCATAGAGGTTGCACTAATTTACACTCCCAATAACACCTTCTGTCTCTAACTGTTCTAACATGGTCAGATCCTCACTGGTCAGTGACTCTGCTTATAATTTGAGCAGTGCCCGAAGCCACTCTGGTGAACTTCAAGACACCAGTTTGGGGTTTGGGGTTTTTCTTTTTCATGAGATTTGCTGTTCTTTGCAATTGATTGTCAATTTCTTTTTCATTTATTTATTTATTTATTTATTTATTTATTTATTTATTTTTATTTTTTGAGACGAAGTCTCGCTCTTGTCCCCCAGGCTGGAGTAAAATGGCGCGATCTCGGCTCACTGCAACCTCCACCTGCCAGGTTCAAGCAATTCTCCTGCCTCAGCCTCTCGAGTAGCTGGGATTACAGGCGCCTGCCACCACACCTGGCTAATTTTTGTATTTTTAGTAGAGACGGAGTTTCACCATGTTGGCCAGGCTGGTCTCGAACTCCTGACCTCAGGTGATCCTCCCGCCTCGGCCTCCCAAAGTGCTGGGATTACAGGCATGAGCCACCGTGTCCGGTAGATTGCCAGTTTCTTGTAGCATCTGACCATCAGGGAAAAACAGCCCCTGCCCAGGAAAGCCTTTGAAGGAATGGCTGGGATAGATGTTGAGTGGGAGGGACATTGAGAGTGGCAGGCGTGGGGGGGATCATCTTGTCAGTCTCCTTTTGTTGGTAGATATCTTCACATTAAAGTGACTTGCTCACCTACACAACCCACTTGCTGTGAGAATTGGGCTATTGAAAAATACTCGCTAACGAGGACCCCCAGAGCATTACTCCCATGGTACAGACAAGGAAACTGAGACTCAGAGAGGTTAGGTGATTCACCCATGGTCACACTGTGAGAAAGTGGTAGAACCAGGCTTTGACCCTGAAGCACCCACAGCTCATCCACCCCTCCTGCTCCCAATGTCACAGGTGTCAACCGATTCTATGACAACATCCAAGAGATGGTTGGATCCAGGCCCTGCATCTGGTGGAAACTCTGCTGGTCTTTCTTCACACCAATCATTGTGGCGGTAAGAACAAGGCCTGACTAGCCCTGTTAGGATGAGGCTAGACCAAGCCCTGGGGGGACTCAGGTCCAGGGAGAAACCTCTAGAGGCAGAGGCAGGTGGAAGAGGCCCCCAGAAACCCTGTTCCTTAATAATACTTCTCTCTACCATTTGTCGGGCATCTATTCTGCACCCTGCATGGTACAAGACACATCCTCCACAAACCTCAGAAAGGAGGCATTATTGTCCCACTTTACTGCTGCAGGATCTGGGGCTCACCTAGCCAGCATCACCCAGCTAGTCAGCACTGGGATTCGAACCAAGCCCAAGCTCTTGGCACTTGGAGACTCTCCTTCTCAGGGTCCCTCATCCCCACAAGCAGGAGCTGAAGCAGCAGCGGGCCTGGAAGGGGCCACCCGAGGTTCTTGAGGTGGGGGCAGAGCCACTGCATATGTCGTGTCCCACAGAAGGGGACCCTGCCAATGGCACACTGGGAGCTGATACCTCACCCTTGCTCTGCTTTTGAAGCTGGGGACTTAGAGGAAGGGGTTCCCTTTTCTAATTAGTCTCCCTAGAGGGGTTGCCTTTTCCTACTGATCTTCCCTGAGAGGATGTCTTTTTCTGTTGTGCACAAGGGCACCTTATGTGCTAGCAGTGGTGCTGACTGCAGGACTCCCAAGACCTTGGGCCTCTGTAAGGGTCAGCCTCGGGTTGAGGGTGGAGGGCAGTCAGCCTGCTGGCTTCAGGGTGGTCCATAATGGGTGACTGACTCCTCCCCCTTCCTCCTCTCCCCTCCACCATCTCCAGGGCGTGTTCATTTTCAGTGCTGTGCAGATGACACCACTCACCATGGGAAACTATGTTTTCCCCAAGTGGGGCCAGGGTGTGGGCTGGCTGATGGCTCTGTCTTCCATGGTCCTCATCCCTGGGTACATGGCCTACATGTTCCTCACCTTAAAGGGCTCCCTGAAGCAGGTAAGCCCTTCCCCACCCTTCAAATTGCCAGTGTCCTTCTCCCACTGTGCCAGGCACAGCCCCACCCCTTGTGGAGCTCACAGTCTAGCTGGAGAGACAGACAAGTCAATAGCCAATGACAGTAGATTATTAGAGACACTGAGATTAGGGAAAGCGAAGGGGGTGGGAGAAAACAGCCCTGCCTTAGCCCTACCTGGGTTAGGGAGGACTAAAGAAGGCTTTCCAGAAGAGGGGATAACAAAGGAGAGGCCTGGGGATAAACCAAACTTAAAAGTAGAGGCAGAAAGAATGTTCCTAGAAGAGGGAGGGGAGGAGAGGTTGGAAAGCATGTGCAAAGGTCCAGGGGTATAAACTGCATTGGGTGAACTGAAGGGAGATCAGTGTGGCTGGAGGGTAAAGTGGAAAGGGGTTTGAGGAGGGGGCGTGACAAGAGATGAGGTTGGGATGCAAGAAGGTCCAGCCAGATCATGAAGGGCTTTGAAAACCAGGACAAGAACTTTGGACTTTATCCTGGCAGCAATGGGGTGTCATGAAGGGCTTGGAACAGACAGAGGGTGGGATCACATTTGCCCAGGGCTCACTCTAGATCTCATTTGTAGGGTTGATATAGAGAAAATGTGGTCTTACCCACAAAGAAAGACAAAGCACAAAAGACCTGCTGCCTGCAGCAAGGGCCTCACCATCACATAGGGTTCTCTGTCCATGCCCGCACTTTGTTAAATTGCACCAAATTCTTGAGGGAAGCAAAGAAGTGCTGGAGGTGCCAGGCAGGTGCCTCATTGATGAGGTGTGCGCAGGCTGAAAAGATGCCACTGGGAGAAGTGGAGAGTCAGAGCGTGAGGGCCGCCCCAGAAGGCCCTGGATGAGTTGCTGTCCACTATAGTTCCCTGGGAAATGCACCTGCCAGACCCAGGGGAAGTGCTCTCAGGTCCGAGATACAGGGAAGCCTGGCTGCAGGTTATGTGCCACCACGGAGTTACTGGCCCATCTTCCTCCAACCTCAGATGAAGAAACTGGGGAACCACAGAGGTTGAGTAAGCAGGTTCCCAGCTCAGGAAGCTGTGAGCAGAGCCAGGGCTTGAAGCCCTTTCTTCCCAGTGCAAGTCCAAAGCTTTCATTTTCCATGACACACTGGAGAGCCTCAAACAGCAGCTGGGTCTTAGCGTGGCAAGAGGTTAAGGGGGTGCCCTTGCAGAAAAGAGCACAGCTTGTGCAAAGGCCCAGCAGTAGGAAGGGCCAAGACATACCTGAGGCCAGGGTGTGAGCTGATGGGGCAGGATGGCGAAGGCAGTGGGGGATCCATCCATTCAGCACACATGGATGGAACCCTGATGATGTACCAGACACTACTGTCAGTGCTGGGGACACAACCATGAACAAGATAAGCAGAAATTGCACCCTCCTGGAGCTCCCATTCTGGGAGAGGAAGATAAGCAACTAACAAAATAAAAGCACGTGAGGTGGGGAGAAGCACTATAGAGAAAAATCAAGTGGGTAGAGGGTTTAGGGAGTGCCGGATGAGGCCTCACTGAGAAGGCGAAACATTTGAGCCAAGACCTAGGGAAGTGGAAAGCGAGCTGTCGCTATCTGAGAGGAAGGCTGTGCCAGACAGAGGGCACAGCCTGTGCAAACGCCCTGGGGTGGAAGCGTGCCTGCTGTGTTTGCAGGGCGTCGAGGAGTCCCATGCAGATGAGGTGGATGCGGGAGGAAGAGGGGAGGACACTGAGGACTGGGAGGTGGCAGGGGCCAGGTTATGTAGGGCCTTGGAGGACTTTGGCTCTGCCTCTTGGTGAAATGGGAGCCTTCATTCGGTCCTGAAGAGTACAGGGGCATGATCTGAGTCTGGTTTTCACAGAACTCTCCTGCTGCTGTGTTGACGACAGAAAGAATGAAGGGGTGAGAGGACAGAATGAAGGGGTGAGAGGACAGAATGAAAGTGAGAGTGGAAGCTGAGGGCTGATTGGGAGTTGTTCCGATAACCCAAGTGAGAGGGCCTGTGGCGTGGCCCATGTGAGGCAGTGGCGGGGGTGCAGGAGGTGGGGATGTGGCTGGAGTCTGGGTGTGGTTTGGAGGCAGAGCAGACAGGATGCACTTGAATAGAGGGCAGGAGAGGGAAGCGGCCAGTTCCCCACCATCCCAGGCTGGGATTTTCCCCAGAGAGCCTCACACCTTCCTCCCCGGTACCCACAGCGCATCCAAGTCATGGTCCAGCCCAGCGAAGACATCGTTCGCCCAGAGAATGGTCCTGAGCAGCCCCAGGCCGGCAGCTCCACCAGCAAGGAGGCCTACATCTAGGGTGGGGGCCACTCACCGACCCGACACTCTCACCCCCCGACCTGGCTGAGTGCGACCACTGCTTGATGTCTGAGGATACCTTCCATCTCAACCTACCTCGAGTGGCGAGTCCAGACACCATCACCACGCAGAGAGGGGAGGTGGGAGGACAGTTAGACCCCTGGGTGGGCCCTGCCGTGGGCAAGGATACCCGGTGGCTTCTGGCACCTGGCGGGCTGGTGACCTTTTTAATCCAGGCCCCATCGGCATCCCACGATCAGCCTTCGTAACCGCCGCAGTAGATCATTTTTATCCCGCCAGGGAGTGTGATGCAGCGAGGCCACACGTGCTCCTGGCTTTTAAACCTGTTCCTGACTGTTCTCTTACTGCTGAAACCCTTGACTGTTATCTCGGACTTTGCAGGAGTTCCTTTCCCTCCGAACGCTGCTCCATGCACAGGAAAAGGGCATTTTGTACAATGGGGACTTCCCGGGAACGCTTGCTCTTAAGTACCAGAAGCCGGCGGAGCTCTGGCTTTCGTGTTTTTGGTTTTCTCCTTCCCAAGGCAGCTGGATCAAAACAAAACAAAACAAAACAAAAAAACCCAGGGGCCTCAGTCGATATTCCCAGGGCCGCTTCTCCTGCAGTCTGTGGAGCGTCCTTGTCCCCGCCGCCGGAATGAATGAGCATTCTGCAGCCCGATGTCCCTGTCCCCTCCCCGCCGGGCCATTCTGATTGGACCTGGCCCAGTGCAATCCGTCCAGACAAGTCCTGCTTGCTGGAAAACTGCCACAAGCACAATTGATCTCTTTTTATCACCATTCCAGGGGCCTCAGGTCCTACTGGGGAAACTTCCTATTCCGGAGCTCCAGTTTCTCTTAAGATGCCCAATTTCACAGAGTACAAAATAGTTGTAGGGGAAATCAAGGTGAAGGATCTGTCCGACAGTCAAGACGGATCCACAGTTATCTTTCGGTCTCCTTCTTAAACTACCACCCTCACTGCCACCCACCCCAAGCGGCTGCCACCTCACCTTCCTTGAAATTCCTCAGCGGGAGTCTCCTCACTGCCACTAAAACCCACCCAGCCCACTAACTGAGGAGCTAGTGTTAATCCAGAGAACCCCCCACAATGTGCTTCCGAGATTCAGACTGCTTCATTGGGAAGTATGATTTGTTCCTTTCTGGAATTGGGCTCCGTGGTGGCGGCGGCACTTCAAGCAAAGACAGTTTCTTGCAAGCTCCAGTAGCTCCGCGTGTCTCATTTGCCAGGAAGATGGGTTCCCACGTAGCAAATCGTACATCGTGCCCTGTAGCTCCTTAGCTAGTTAGCTCACAAGCCGTGTTTTATGACTAATCCTTAATAACTATGGTAAATAACTGTGACTGTGGGGTTTTTAATCTCTTGTCATTCTCATCCGAAAGTGACCAGCATACCAGTTCTTGCAATAAGATATTACCCTCAGAATATTAAGCACATTATTGTAGAGAAAAAAAAAATATGTGTACACATATCAACGCACAACATGCACATTCATCCTCACGTGTGGCACGTAAGGTCTCATTTGATATTGTGTAGGAAATCTGAAGCCTTTTCCTGAGGTCATCTGTAAAATAGTCTCATTGCCAAGGGATCCCCAGTGCCAGCTGGTGAATCCATGATCAAAATGCATACGTATTGTTAAATGATAAGGTTTAGAATGACAGGAACCCATCACTGTGTCTCATGGTCCCACTTCCCCATCTGTGTGTGAATTCCTTTAGACTAAGGGCAGGAAGACTTCCAACTTTCTCTTTGTTCTTCAATGTGAAACTGAGACCAAGTCTCTCTAAGATAAATGCAGTGTATTTAATGTTTGTAAGCAATTCTAAGTGAGATGTTTGGCAAGAAATCCCCTAACTGATTTCCATCCAAACCTACCTTATAGAGCACAATATTAAGTGTCGTACAATTACTGTGAGAACTGTGAATATGTGTAACTTTTTTTTTAGTATTTGCCCGGGGGGAAAAAGATATTGTATTATCATATATGCTTTTTTTGCAATAAGGATTTATTCTCAGAACACCAAGTAAATCTATCTCTATATAAAAAATATATGTAATATATACATATTCAAAGTATATACAGAGCCTGTTTTAAAAAATACAGTATTATTTAGTAAAATTATCTGTTCTGTGGACCAAATGTAAAATATTTATAAATGAAGATGCATTTTAAATGTCTATAAATGGTGTCATAACTAGAGCACGGGCGTTATGTAAGTTTCTAAGAATTTAGAGGATAAATAATAAAGGTTCTATGATATACAACATCAGATCTTCAATTCTTTGGGGTGGGGGCACAATATCCTCTTTCATCAGAACAACAACACATACACATAGATTTATTTCTCCCCAGCAGAGACAGATTGGGGCTCAAAACCCAACAAAACGGAGCTGGACTTCCCCAGAGTCTTAGAGTCATAGAAAATGATTGTGCGCTCCACGAAGGAGGTGCTTTCACTGTGCATGGGGTCAACTAAATAAAGATCTAAAACCGCAGGAGACCAGGAGCACATTTAGTGAACAACGGCACTCATTCATTCACTCACTGATTCCTTCCTCAACATTTTTATCTTTTTAAATCGTATTTAGAAAAATGTGAATTCTACAGAGAAGTTGTAAGAATAGTTCTGTGGACACATCTGCACTTCACCCAGATTTGCCAGTTGTTAACACGTCGCCACTTTTATCTTCACTAACTCTGTCAGTCAAGGTTTAGCCTGGCAAGTGGAGCCACTGGATATGATGGAATCAGGGCTTTATTACAGGAACGGACCTTAGACCACTGTAGGGCAGTTGGAAAGTAAGAGTCTGCAGTTTCTCTACCTGGTCTGCTCTTCCCAGGCTGTCCTCACCACTGGTTCCTTCCTTTCATTCAGGTCTCTGCTCAATTGTCACCTCCTCACAGAGGCCTTTCCTGACCACCTTCGCTAAAATAACATGCTCCTTCATCTCTCTCTGCTCCCTCACCCTGCTTTATTTTTCTTATTCTCAGCGTTTGCAAGCTTACTAATTTAATCTCTATCTCTCCCCACTATAAAGGAAGCTCTGGGGATGGGCACAGTGGCTCACACCTGTAATCCCAACACTTTGGGAGGCCGAGGTGGGTAGATCACTTGAGGTCAGGAGTTCGAGACCAGCCTGGCCAACATGGCGAAACCCCATCTCTACTAAATATACAAAAATTAGCTGGGCATGGTGGCGGGTGCCTGTAATCCCAGCTACTCGGGGGCTGAGGTAGGAGAATTGAGTAAACCCAGGAGGTGGAGGTTGCAGTGAGCCAAGATCATACCACTGCACTCCAGCCTGGGCAACAGAGCTCAAAAAAATAAATAAGTAAAATAAAAATAAAGGAAGCTCTGGGAAGATAGGGACTTTTGCTGATTCACTACTGTGTCCTCGATGCCCAGAACAGTGCCTGACACACAGTAGAAGCTCAACAAATGCATGCATGAATGAACGAATGAATGAATGAATGAATAGATGGACGGATGGATGGCAGGATGGATGGATGGGCAAGGAATGGCGATGGAACAGCCATCGCGGGCACTGGCTTTGGGGTCAGACAGCTCACCATGTGAGTTCCGGCTCTGCCGCTCACTCTCTCAGCAACTCTGAACACGTTGCTTAAATCTCTTTGTGCCCCAGTTTCCTCACAAAATTGTTGTTACAGTGAAATGAGTTAAAACAAGGAAAGCACATAGCATGGTGCCTAGCCCAAACTGAGCACTTAAAAAAAATAGTGGTTTTATTACAGCAATGGTTCCTGAAATGCTCCCTTAGAAGAACCTCCTTAATCAGGGTCCATCCCCCACCCAGAGCCCCATGTTTTGAAGGATTTTGTCTACCAAACTGTCGCTTAATAATGAAGCAATTTCCCCCCTTTTTATTAATCAGATGTGGCTGCTAATTAGAGCTCCTGATTAGCATGAGGTAACCAGGGTGACAGCACTAAGCTGATATCATTCCAGGCAAAAGCAAAGAAATGTGGCATTTGGGGTCCTCAGCTTACCCAGATGGTTTGTAATTATGTGATTTCCTCTGGGCTCTATAATATGGAAAAAGAGGTTCTGGATGTCCCATTGACTTTTCCAGGGACACTCACAGGTTCAGGACCTCAGGTGGGGTCTATGTCTCACAAAATGTTTGGCTGCAGACTTTGTATTTCTCTTTCTTTAAAATCAAAGGTTGCTTTGAGGAGTAAACATTTTCCGGGCTAGGTGACCACGACCTTTGATCCAGCTAATACAGATCATGAAAATGGCTCACAGTTTTGAAGCTCAAGTTTTGTGCACATCTCTATTTCTTTCTAATAAACTCCCAGCAGTGAAATTGCTGAGTCAAGTGGTCTGTGCATTTTTAAGGCCATTCATACCTAGTGCCAAACTGTCCTCAGGGAAAGTGGTGACCATTTTTATTCCTCTCAGAAGTACATGGTAGTGACAATTTCCCCACACTTTTTCCAAAATTACGTCTTACTATTTTTAAAAATCTTTTTCAATTTCACAGCTAAAGTTATCTTAATAGTTGAGCTTGTACTTCTTTGAATTTTACTGATGCTGGACTTTTTTTTCATGTCCTTTCTGGCCTTTTGTATTTATTTTGTGAATTTATAGCTCATGAGCATCTTGTTGTTCTTTAGAGACGGGCTCTTGCTCTGTCACCCAGGCCGGAGTGCAGTGGTGCAATCACAGCTCACTACAGCCTCAAACTCCTGGGCTCAAGCCATCCTCCTGCCTTGGCCTTCCCAGTAGCTGGGACTACAGGCATGAGACACCACGTTCAGCTAATTTTTTAATTTTTCTTTTGTAGAGACAGAGTCTCGCTGTGTTGACCAGGCTGGTTTCAAACTCCTGGCCTCAAGCAATCCTCCTACCTTCGCCTCCCAAAGTGCTGGCATTATAGGCATGGGCAACTGTGCCCAGCCAGAATCCTGTTTTTGTATTTGTCTTATTTGTTTGGAAGAGTTATTTTTAATATATTGAGGATATTAACCCTATCTTATGTATGTTGAAAATAAATCACAGGATGTATATGGATAGGTATATGTGTATGTATATGTACATGTATATGTATATGCGTATGTACATGTATATGTATATCTATATGTATGGATATATGCATATGCACATGTATGTGTGTAGATAGATATAGATCGATAGATGATAGATAGATAGATAGATAGATAGATAGATAGATAGATAGATAGATAATCTCTTCTCCTAAGGAAGTCTTTCTGTTTTCTAGTTCCTGGCTTCTCTACATCCAAACCTTTTACAGTTTGAGCCAAAGGCTGGGAAAACATTTTCGGCCATCCCCTTTTCCAACCCTGTGCTAGTGTAGCCCCTCTCTTGGGTGGAAATGTGAGAGCAATTGCATCTTCCACTCAGGGCTGAGGATTCATGGCTTAGTAAGTGTCAGGTGTTTAGAACAGGGCCTGGAACGTAGGAAACACTCATTATTGGGCCATTCTGATGACTTTCTGTGACCACACAATAGCGCCAGCTGCTTATTCTTCTCTCTGTCCTCACAAACCAGCCCTTTTATGATCCTCATGGAACCTTCCCAGGGACACCCTTCAGCCTCACTGAGCCACTGTCAGGGCTGCTCAGAGAAGGCTGGTGTTGAAGTAGTGGCAGTTCGTGACAACAGTGATAATGATAACAACTATTCATTCAGGCCCTACTAAGTTTGAGGCTCTGTACCAACCACCCCACAAGATTTTTCTCACTTCTCCCTTGGGACCACCCCATGAGGTATGAGTGACCCCTCATGTCTGTGCTCCAGCCATAGCACTGAAGTCCCTTTTCCATCTTCATTTTTGTACACACTGGCTCCCGCCGTGCCTGCACTCTGACATCCAGCACTTCTGTCTGTGTTAGACACGAACATTATTTTTATAATAGGAAATACATAATAAACTATATTTTTAAATACACAGAGTCATGGCTAGGCACAGTGGCACATGCCTGTAATTGCAGCACTTTGGGAGGCCAAAGCAGGAGGGTCGTTAAGACCAGGAGTTCAAGACCAGCCTAAGCAACATAGCAAGGACCCATCTGCAAAGAAAAAATTTGAAAAGTTAGCCAGGCATGATGGTACATGCCTGCGGTACTAGCTATTTGGGAAGCTGAGGTAGGAGGATGGCTTGAACCCAGGAGTTCAAGGTTGCAGTGACCTGTGATTGCACCATTGCATGCCAGCCTGGGCAACAGAAGGAGACCCTATCTCTAAAAAAACAAACAAACAAAAAAAAACAGACAAAGTCACATGGGCTTGTCAATGTGGAGGACAATTTACTGACAAGGCATCTCATTATAATGCACATACAATTAAGGACTGTGTATATTTTGCTTTTGGAGGAAAATTTTCTTTTACCAAAAAATGCTAATGGGACATGGGTGAGGAGGCCAACCATGACAGACAACTCTAATAATATCCTAACATGAGCAAGGGAGAAATCAAGGGTTCCAGTGATGTGTTTACTGATGTTTCACCTGATACTGTCAAAGAGAATGTCTTGGTGTTTTACTTGAGGTTGGTGTCAGTTCAGGTCCACCAGGAAGCAGATGCCAAGACAAATGTAGCAGCAAAATGGACCTGTGGGTAAACACCTTGAAATTTTTTATTGATGTATAATAATTGCACATATTTATAGGGTACGTGTGATATTCTGATACATGCTTACAATGTATAATGATCAAATCAGGGCATTTAGGATGTCCATAGCCTCAAATGTTTATCATTTCTTTGTGTTGGGAACATTTCAGATCTTTTCTTCTAGCTATTGGGGTAAACACCCTTAAATGACACAGGGGAGAAAGGGCAGGACCAGGCAGGAAGACACCCAGCCTCATTGATGGTTGGACAACAGGAGAAGGAAGGAGGCATGTGCGGGAAGAGGCATAGACCGCAGTGCAGTGCTGGGACAGTCTCAGCCAGCCCGCCAGGGAGCCCCATTGCAAAGGCTGTCCTTTGAAGAGTTCCACATTGAAGAAATGTCCAGGCCCTATTAACTCCACTATGCATTCAGTGCTTCCAGGGACAGTGTAAACTTGGCTCAACACTGTGGGACATCCCAAAGGCACTGCAACTGGGGGCCACTAGCCTACTGTACTCTCCACAGCAGTTCTCCAAATTACAGGAATGTAGAGGCAAGGAAAAGATATCCTTATTTCCTGAATGCCTTCTGTGTGCCCAGCACTTTCTCATGGAATACTGTTTACTCCTCATCACAAACCTACAGAACATTGCAGGTAATTACTGGCATTTTGATATGGTGTGCATGTTCATCTCCTTCAAATCTCATGTTGAAATGTGATCCCAAATGTTGGAGGTGGGCCTAGTGAGAGGTGTTTGGGTCATGGGGGCAGATGTCTCATGAATGGCTTGGTGCCCTCCCCATGGTAATGAGTTTGCACAAGAGCTGGTTGTTTAAAAGAACCTGGCATCTCTCTCACTCCCTCTCTCATATGACACACTGACTCCCCTTCCCTTCCACCATGAGTAAAAGCTTCCTGAGGCCTCATCAGAAGCCAAGAAGATGCTGGCACTATGCTTCTTGTACAGCCTGAAGAACTATGAGCCAAATAAACCTCTTTTCTTTATAAATTACCCAGTCTCAAATATTCCTTGATAGCAGCACAAAAAGGACTAACCCACATTTATAGATGAATATCCTCAGGCTCAGAGAGGGAAAGCAACTTTCTCACAAAGCCACAGAGCTGAAAGTCACAGGACTGGACCCCTGAGCCCAGATCCTTCCACTATAGCACAGTGGCCTCCATGGTCACAAACATGGAACAGGGTATAAGGCAAAGATCTAAGACCAGGCAGAGTTAAGGCAAGAGGGGGATCAGGAAAAGCCCATGGCATCAATATGGGGGGTGTCTGCCCCTTGCCTGCTGGAGTCTTGTTATAGCCCAAAGGGGTTCTTCTTGCCCACTGCAAGATAAAGCCAGAACATTGAGACAGCAGTGTTGCTGTAGAGAAAGGGTTTAATTATCACAAGGTAACTAAACAAAACGATGGGAGATGTTTTTCAAATCTGCCTCCCCAAGAATTCAGAAGCTAGGGTTTTTAAGTGCACTTGGGCAGGCAGAGGGCTGGGAAACTGAAACAATTGATTGGCTGGGGACAAAATCACAGGGGTCTCTAAACTGCCTTTGAACAGCTGAGTCAGTTCCTGGGAGGGGATTTCAGGATCATGTGGCATCTCTTAATCTCCTGAAATGCTAAATCTGAAAAATATCTCAAAGACCCGTCTTTTAGGTTTCACAATAGTGAAGTTATCTATAGGAGCAGTTGGGGAAGTTACAAATATCGCGACCTCCAGTTATGTGACTCTGGGGCAGTAAGCAACTTCTAGAAAAGCAAACTAAACAAGCAATGGATGGTTATAGTTCAACCTATTCTTTAGCAAAGCTGTAGGCCTCTAGCATCATTCTAACCTTGTTACCTTTTGTTAGTCTTTACAAATACGATTGCAATTTCCAAACAAAGAAGGGAACAGCTCCAGAAAGGGGCTACTATGGCCTCCGCACAAGAATGAACAAAAGCAAACTAGCCTGGTAGAAGCAAGATGAAGTCAGGTATGTTCGATTTCCCTTACTACTACAATTTTTGCAAAGGTGGTTTTAGCTTCAGAAATTAGCCCTACATCTTCTGCTAACCCCTCCAGAGGCAAGGGCCTGCACTGACCTCGTGGGCCTGCAGGGGCTTCAGGGTAAAATGCACAGACTGAATTTACAAGGACCATGCCAGGAAACACCGGCCCAGAAGCCCAGTGCACAAACCTTTAGCTGCATCTTCAGAAGAAGAAAGCTTTAACCCAGCAGTGCACATAAGAATCAGAGAGTGTGCTGGGCAGAAAGCTGATCCCCAGACCCCATCCCAGACACTCTGATGCAGGAAGTCTAGGCTGGTGCCCAGAAATTACATTCTAATAAGCACCTCAAGCCTTTCTAGTGGAGAAAGTCAGCCACACATCACATCAAGAAATACTGTTAAAAGCAATCCCGGAACCAAAATTGAGGAATAGTATACAAAGCAACTGGCCTATGCTCTTGAAAAATGTCAAGGTCATAAGAGACAAAGACCAAAGAATTGTTCAGATTAAAGACACAGCAACTGAATGCAATTTTATCCGGAAATGGATCCTGGACCAGAAATTTTTTTCTCTTGCCGTAAAGGACATTAGTGAAACAATAGATGAAATTTGAATAAGATATGTAGATGAGATAATAATATCATATAATAATGTGATAATTACATGATTTTGATCAATACACTGTGGTTATGTAAGAGAATGTCCTTTATTCAGGAAATGCATGCTGAAGTATTCAGGCTAAAGGGGAAACTTGTCTACAACTTATTCTTAAATGACTCAGAAAAAAATAATACAGTATAGGCTGGGTGCTGTGGCTCACACCTGTAATCCCAGCACTTTAGGAGGCCAAGGTGGGTGGATCACCTGAGGTCAGGAGTTCAAGACCAGCCTGGCCAACATGGTGAAACTCCATCTCTACTAAAAATACAAAAATTAGCCGGGTATGGTGGTGGGTGCCTGTAATCCCAACTTCTCAGGAGGCTGAGGCCAGAGAATCGCTTAAACCTGGGAGGCAGAAGTTTCAGTGAGCTGAGATTGTGCCACTACACTCCAGCCTGGACAACAGAGTGAGACTCTGTCTGAAAAATAATAATAACAGTACAGTATATACATATGTAATATGTGCATGGAGAGAGAGCATAAAAGAGAATGATAAAGCCAGCAAATGTGGAAAATAACATTTGGGGAATCTGGGTAAAGAGTATACAGAAACTCTTTATAGGAGTTTTGTAACTTCTATTTATTTATTTATTTATTTGTTTGTTTGTTTGTTTAGAGATGGAGTCTTGTTCTTTTGCCCAGGCTGGAGTGCAGTAGTGCAATCTCAGCTCACTGCAACCTCCATCTCCCGGGTTCAAGCAATTCTCCTGCCTCAGCCTCCCGAGTAGCTGGAAGTACAGAGGTGCACCACCACACTTGGCTAATTTTTATATTTTTAATAGAGATGGGGTTTCGCCACATTGTCCAGGCTGGTCTCAAACTCCTGACCTCAAGTGATCCACTGACCTCAGCCTCCCAAAGTGCTGTGATTACAGGCATGAGCCACTGTGCCCAGCTGAGTTTTACAACTTCTAAGTCTGGAATTATTTTAAACAAACACACAAACAATATAGGAAGAAGCTGGGTATCACCTTCATTTGATGAGAAAGGTACAGGGTTTGGAACAGGTTCCCACGGTGGGGAGGGGGATGGTGGAGCAGGCTCTAGCTTTCACCAGGACCTGCCCCCACTCACATATTCCCTGTCATTGCCCCTCTTTTCCTGGTAAACTTCTCCTCAGGTCCCAGCTAAGAAGTCACCTCCCAGGAGCCTGCCCAGGATGTGCCGGGCACCCTGCTGTGCTCCAGGCTCCTTGGCACTGTGCTCCTCCCACCCCAGCCTATGAGCCTCTTGGGGGCTGAAGGTTGTTGGGGGAGACTGTGTCTCCATTTTATTTGTGTCCCCAGGCCTGGCACAAAATTTGCCACATGCCAACGATTAAAAGAGATCCACTTTTATTAATAGTTTCCTATTCCTGAGAGCCAGCATTTTGCAATACACACCAGCTAAGTGCTGCCTAACCTCTGTGTCATTAATACCTATGAAAACCCATAGAGCAGGTCTAATTACTCCCACTTAACGATGCTTAGAGAAATGAAGTGACTTGCTTTAAAAAAACATTGAATGAATGCATGCATGCGTGCATGAAGGAAAAAGGTGCAGAGTACTCTGTGACCCTAGAGGAGCCACAGGTGTGTGTATTGGGGGTAAGAGGGGAACCTCAGGAGACAAGCTCCAGCACCTAAGGAACTGGACATTCTCATGGTCAGGACTGTCCAACAATAGAACCAGCTGCCTTGGTAGTGAGTGAGCACCCTGTCCTTGGAGGTGTGCAAGCAGAGGGCCCCACCTTAACAGGAGTAAGAGGATGGTGGCTGGATGCCTGGGAGGGGCTGACTTTACGATTCTCCTGGCAGCAGGTGGCTTCTGAGTTGGTCCAATGGGAGAAGGGACCTGGGACATGGGGTAAGACCCACATTGGCTCTTTTCACCCCCACCTCATGTATCCAAGTCCTGGCCCATTGAAACATTCACTTTAAATTGGCCCTTGCACTTAAGGAATTTTTAAGCTGAAGTTTTGCAACAAAACAATAGCCTCATTAGACTTTAAAGAGGGAAGTGATCCCCAAACAGACTAATAGTGGTCATGTGGGCCTGCAGTTGGCCCCATCTGGGGCTTGACAGCCAACTGGGACATTCAGAATCTCACCTCCTCAGCTGCAGCCAGACCCCGGCTCCCCAGCCCCAGACTCCCACAGCCTGTGATGTGGGGCCCTGACCTGGGCTTCTCCCCTGCCCCGCCCCATATATCTCAAAGCAGGCCTCTTCTTTCCAGCTCCCCCTGCCAGACCACTGCTAGGGTTCACCTGGCAGCCATAAGGCCAGCTTCCACTCAGTGCTCCAACTCATGGCCAGAGAGCTCTTTCTAAGGCACAGCCAGGAGGGTTTTTGCCTGCTGAAAACCCTCCAACTGCCTCCTATCATGCTGATAATCAAGTTCAACTTTCTCTCCTTACCCTGCAAGGCCCTGTCTGATCTG
Organism: Pongo pygmaeus; assembly: GCF_028885625.2. Lineage (NCBI taxonomy): Eukaryota > Metazoa > Chordata > Mammalia > Primates > Hominidae > Pongo > Pongo pygmaeus. Next base: position 66,835,952 of record NC_085930.1, on the reverse strand, counting down.
GTCTTCCACCTTCAGCCCCATCTAGCTGCCCATGCACACTCATCTGGCTGCTCTCCTCTCTGAAAATTCCATATGAATTTTAAGAACAGCTTACCAATTTATGCAAAAAAAAGCTAGAATTTTGATAGGGTTGCATGAATCTTTCAATTGATTTGGGGTGTATTGCCATCTTATCAATATTACCTTTTCTAATCCATGAACATAGGATGTAGAGGACTTTGCCCTCTGCCAGATGTGCCCTTTTCAACTCTCTGGTCCCCTTGATGAACTCCTGCTTCTACTCCTGGATCCCTGGAGGAATGAAGGATGCACCAACCCAAAATATGCCAGATTGGTATATTGATTACTTTGAGTTGAAAACACTGGAGTAATTGTAATTTCCAAAAGGGCTAGCTGACCTGTCTGTTCCTGCATGTAGCAAGTGATAAAGATTCCTCTGGGAGGGGGACCCTTTGCTGTACCAGGGTGAGAAAATAGCCCTTGTAACCACAGACTGAGACTTAGGGGCTGCAATGGATAAATATGACTGAATATACATACCATAGTAACCCTCAACATCCACTAGTTCCACGTGCCAGTACCCCATATATATCCTAGTGGCTCCCCTAGAAAATTTGCTGCTCCTATCAAGATTTTCTTTGTCCTGTCATTTCTTCTCAAATTTATAGTTGTCTAAAAAGAATAAAAGCATCTTGCTTTGGCCACTTCTGACTTCACTTTCTTGTGAAGATCCCTGGGTACATGTAAAACTAATACAATGTGTACACTTTCCTCTTGTTAATCTGCCTGCTGTCAGTTTGGTTTCTATCCTGCATAAGAGCTAAAGGAGTTTGGAGGTGATCTCTGCCCCGCTGCAACCCTCTGGAGCATCCTCTCCCCCAGAACCTTTCCCTGCACCAGGCCCTCCTCACTGTGTTCTGGGGACTTGCCCATCTGGGCGCAAGTGTACCCCATTAATCTTTTCCCATTTTCATTCCCTAGCTAGACTTGTCAGTCCCATGAGGACAAGGACTGTTTTTCCTGACATTGCTTCCCCAGCACTGAGCACATGCCTGTTGCATTGTGAAGATTCAACGACTATGTGGATTGCAATGGCTGGCTGGAAGAACCAGTGAGAATACCTAAAGGCACATTAAACATGCTTCCCCAACGAAACAAACAAACAAGTATACACACAAAAGAATGAATGAACTGATGCATACACAAATGTAGGTACATAATTAAGTGACAGAGCATTCCCCCAAGCTTTGAAAGCAATGGTTCTGAACCCTGGCTCCAGGTTGGAACCACCTAGGCCTCCATCTCAGATCAATCAACTTGGAATCTTTAGAGGTGGGGCTGAGCTTCACCTTTTTTTAAGTTCCTGGTAATTCTAGCATGCAGTCAGGGCTGAGTGGTTCCCAAAGTGCAGTCCTGGAGCAGCAGTGTGAGCGTCACCTGGGTACCTCAGAGTTTCTCAAGCTGCATAGAAATCACTGGAATTGGGATGCCTGGGGTGAGGGGTGGGCCTGACTATGTGTGTGTCTAACAAGTTCTCAGATGCTGCTGAGGCTGCTAGTTGGGGGGTCGCACTTTGAGACCACAGGTCCAGAGGTCTTCTTTCTCTCTAGTCCTTTAGTGAAAGAAGGGTTGGAGGAGGTAACAGATACTGCTTCCTGGTCCAGGGACGAGAAGCCCTAAAAGGGTGGGACAGAGATTGCTCTAACAATTGTTCTTCTTCTTTACTTTCCCATTTTTTGTAGATTAGGAACCTGAGACCTTGGGAGGAGCAGAAACTTGCCCAAAGCCCAGGATCAATCTTGGAAACACTGACTTAGCAGAATATTTCCTGAGCACTTGTGACGTGCGAGGGGCACATATGCTACACGCTAAGCATTCAAGGGCTGGCCTCTTAGCTCCGCCCCACCTCTTCCAACTTGACACCAGCACCCCAAGATCAGAACCCTAGGGACGGGTGGGGGCTCAGCTCCAACTCACCTGGCCTGCCAAGGAAAGCAGGGCTGGGTGCCAGGCATCCTGCTTCCCTCATGCCCTGATGGGAGAAGCTGATCTTCCCCCTGCTCCCTGAGCTCCCTGAAACTGCCAAAGCCCAAGGGGAACGTCAGGAGGAGCAAATGAGGCAAGGAAGCCAACTGTCGGCTCCCACTCGCAGCCGTGCAGGAGACGCCTCCTCTCCCTGGGGGAAGCTCAGGTCCCACACAGCCCATTTTCTTGCCTGTCGAGGTGGTCTCTGAAGATGGTGTGAAAAACTCAGTTGAGTGGTGAAGCAACAGCCATTTCCCTCTTCCTCCTCAATACCAGACTCTGATCTTGCTCAGGTATCAGGTGGCCTTGTGCTACAGAGGGGTGGGGGGCAGGGCTCTGCCCTCGTTCCGGGGCGTGACTGATGCATATCAATCATGCCACTCCATTTCCCTGGAAGTGATTGGTGGAGTCATGGGCATGGGAGCAATTATAGCCAATGAGGTGTAAGGACGAGACACGGGAAGTGAAACTGGAAAGGTTTTTGCTCTTATAAGTAGATACTGGACCAAAAAAGAAAGAGAGAGAGATGGATGAATAGATGGATAGATGGATGGACAAACTATGAAGATAAGATAAAGTAATTACAGTAAAATGCAGAGTGCTAATGGTATAATCTAGACGGTTAAGTACACAGGTGCTCACTCTATTATTCACTCAAATTTTCTGTATGTTTAAAACTTTTCATAATGATGTGTTTTAAAAGCATGATGCCTGAGTGTCTACTAAAGTTGAATATATGCAATTCCACTCCTAGGTATATGCCTAACAGAATAACAGAAACACATACTTTTTTTTTCTTTTTTCTCTTTTTTCTTTTTTTTTCTTTTTTTTTTTTTTTTTTTTTTTTGAGACAGCGTCTTGCTCTGTCACCCAGGCTGGAGTGCAGTGGCACAATCATAGCTCACTGCAGCTTCCATCTCCTGGGCTCAGGTGATCCTCCCACTTTAGCCTTCCAAGTAGCTGGGACTACAGGCATGCCACCATGCTCAGCTAATTATTTTATTTTTTGTAGAGCTAGGGTCTTGCTATGTTGCTCAGGCTGGTCTCGAACTCCTGGGCTCAAGCAGTCCTCCTGCCTCAGCCTCCCAAAGTGCTAGGATTACAGGCGTGAGCCACCGTGTCCAGCCAGAAATGCATTCTTAACGTTCACCAAAAGATATGTGCAAGAATGTTCATAGCAGCACTATTTATAATAGCAAAAACCTGAAACAGTCGAATGTTTGTCAACAGAAGAATGAATAAATTGTGATGTATTCGTGCAATAGAATACTACACGGCACTGAGAATTAATGGCAACTACACACAACGACAGGGTAAATCACACTAATGTAATGCAGGGCAAAGACACTATAAGTACAGAATGCATGATTACATTTCTATAGAGCTCATAGCAGGCTGACATGAACTGTGCTGTTAGATTTCGGAGATCGGTGGCCCTTACTGGAAGGTAGCAACTGGAAGGTAGGGCAATGGGAGCTCCTGCAAGGCTGGTGATATTCTGCTGGCTGAGCTGGTGCTAGTTACAGGGAAGCAACTGAGATGCATGCTTTTTTTTTATTTTTTTTGCACCGTTCTTTATGTATGTTATGCTTCGATTAAGAGTTCAAGATGCATATGCTTGAAGGGAAGCTTCCCCCTTCTCTGATTCTCCGTATAGCTAGGTGAAGTGAAGATGCTGGAGTTTCTGCTGGCATCTATGATGCCAAGGAAATGAGCAAGCCCCCCTAGATGGCAAAACAGAAAGATGGAGGCTGAGCCTAGGTGACATTGTTGTCAACCTTGACACTGGCACAACTGTAAGAGGTGGGGACTATCATTGTTCCCGTCTAATCCCCCAGGACACCGAGGCTTAGAGAAAAAGCTTAGAAAGTCCCCACCCCACCTCGGAGTGGACATTCTGGTTGTTCCTGGGTTAGAGGTGAGCATTCAGAATAATAATACAAGGAACGTCCCACCAAAAGAGGAGCTGGACAGTTCAGTGGCGGTGGAGACCACTGTGGGCTGTGGTGTCTGGGGAGCTTTCCAGCTAAGATCTTGTTCTCCGGTTCCTGCTGCTTCTCTCACTATTCACCACTCCCTTCTCCCAGCCACCTACGACCCAGTCTCTGCTCAGCCGCACGGAGTTCCCCGAAACTCTACTGCTCTTCCCCTGTTGGCCTTTGCACAGCCTGTTTGCTCTGCCTGGAGCACTCACCTCCTTCCCTCCAGCAGCCTAACTCCAACTTCTCTCTCAGTCTTGGCGTTGGTGCTCTTCCTCCAGGAAGACATCTTGGACTCTCTCTTAGGAACCTGAAGCCCATGAAGCCAGAAGAAAGACAGTAAACCCCCACACTCGCCCACCTCTGGAGAGGCAAGTCCTTGTTCAGTCCTTCCAACAATCTTCCAAGGCAGGCAACACTGGTGTTCTCAGCCGCAACTGGCAGATTGAGAAACTGAGGACCAGAGAAGACAAGAGACTTCCATGAAATCACACCGCACTCTTTCCATCAGGAGACAGGCCCTGAATTATGCCTGTAGAATTTGGCAACCACAGCAACAACGATAATGATATCCACTAAGGTTTATTTGGCATTTGCCAGGAAGGGCTCTAAAAATTTCATCTGTATTAACTCATTTAATCTTCACAACATCCCCATGAAATGCATATTATTATTGTCCCAAATTTACAAGGAAGAAACCAGAGGTGCAAACAGATGAGAAACTTGCTCTCTTAACTACCAAATACTCATCATCAAATACCAAAATACTTACTAGTCACCAAATACTGAAAGCAATCAGAAAGATCTTCCTCATCCATCAAGTCTACAGATCTTTCAAAAATCATAACTGGCAGCATCAGAATGCAGAGAAATAAACACATCAGAGACATAGTACAGATGCATAGGTTGATTTTTTTAAACTTTCTGATCATAATTTGGTAACAGTATTTAGTAAGAATTACTCTTTTTTTTTTTTTTTTTTTTTTTTGAGACAGAGTCTTGCTCTGTCACCCAGGCTAGAGTGCAGTGGCACGATCTCAGCTCACTGCAACCTCCGCCTCCCGGGTTCTAAGTGATTCTCCTGCCCCAGCCTCTGGAGTAGCTGGGATTATGGTGCCCACCACCATGCCCGGCTCATTTTGTATTTTTAGTAGAGATGGGGTTTCACCATGTTGGCCAGGCTGGTCTCAAACTCCTGACCTCAGGTGATCCACCCGCCTCGGCCTCCCAAAGTGCTGGGATTAGAGGCATGAGCCACTGTGCCTGGCCTGCGTATTCCCTTTGACTCACCAGTTCTATGTCTAGGAATCTATTTCTTGGGGAAATACTCAGAGACCTTGACTCAAATTTGTACTCGAAAATATGCTTTGCAGTATCACATTGAAAAACGGCAACGAAAGAAAGGAATTCACCCAGAAGTTCAGCAGTAGGGTTGGTAGGATAAATGATGACACTCCCATCCCATGAAACATGACTCAGTCATTAAAAGTAATATTGTAAGAGAAAAGTAAATATCATTTTTCTAAAGTGTCTAAAATTCAAGGATGAGTAAAAACAGAAAACAAAACTATATGCACACAGTATTATTTGCACTGTATTGCATGATATTATTATACACCCGAAGGAACCCTCCCCAGGGTTATAGATGTGTGCAGCAATACTGGTTGAATCTGTTGAGCAAGGCCAGGATGCCTTCCTGCTCATAACAACCCCGTGAGACAGCCGCTACAGTATCATTCCCATTCTGCAGATGGGACCCCCGAGGCATAGGAAAGTAAGGTCCTCACCAAGGCCAGGACTGTCTGACTCCAGAGTACACATTCAGGCCCACACCAGCCTCTGGGTATGACATTATGGGTGGATGGTTAAAAGTTTTTGTATACTTTTAAGAAGCTATTTTCCAAGCTATTTCCAATGAACATCTATCAATTTTATAATCAAGGACAGGAGGCAATAAAAATCATTTGTTTGTGCAAAGTGTCCAAAAAGTTCCGGAAGGCTGTACATGCCCAGGTGTTAGCGACAATTATCTCCAGCTGGCAGGAGGCCTGGAGCACTATGGGCTCTTCATTTTGCTCTATTTTGTCACTTTTCTGCAGAAAGTGAGCACATGAGTTATTTAGAATTCGGGTGTTTGGTGCCTGGGACTTCCGTCAGGGTCTGCGGTGTCTGGAGTGGGGCCGGCTCTGATCTGGTTGGAGGTACCTCTAGACCCCTGCCCACCTTCTCCCCACAAGCCTAGGCCATGGCCACCCCCGTCCCCACCAGAAAACCATGGCACCAACACCAGCTTGTGCCTCTCCTCGTCCCCTCCCAAGAGGGCCGTGTCCTTGTTCATCTGTAACTTTCAATTAACCAGGCACCAGGCCCCGGCTCAGAGGCTGAGCAAATGTTCCAAGGAGGAAAAGAAAATCCAGCCCAACAGCTCCAGGAGGACGCTTCCTTTTAATTAAAGTGAGGATCATGGCGGCTCTAAAACCCTTTTCTGATGAAACGTGAAGGAGGCCAAGGAGGCGTCCTTGAGAGCAGGGCTGGGTAAGGCAGGGTGGCAAAGGTGTGGTGAGGGAACCAGCCTCCTACCCCTGCATCCGTCATTAGGCTCCTGCAGGGCCAGGGCCTTCTAGCTGCGCTGAGGAAGGGCGGCTGATGTCAGAGGGCCCTGACAATTAGAATCCAGGACCCCCGAGAGGGCTGCCACAGGATGGTTGCTAACACTATCCGTTAGGGGTGTTTGGGAGGGGAGAGCGTGTGCTGATCAAATCTGGAAACGAGGCTCTGGACTTGGCCCGAGCAGAGCTCCAGGCTTCCTTGCTCCTCCTGTTCCCAGGGTCAGCCTGGCTTCTCTGGTTTTCTGTTTGAACAGAAGGGAGGGAAGGAAGGACTGTGCTCACTTCTTTTGAGCCCATTTCTCAGAGGCCCTCAGACAAAGGATGTATCCAGCCCCAGCTCAGAGGAAAGAAGGCCCTTGCCTTTGTGTCTCACTCACATCACTCCCTGCAGCAGGGCTGGAGGTTCCCGCAAGATGGTGAATGGTGGTCATGGTGGTGGCTGCAGTCATACAGCCAAGGTCTGTGGAATGTAACTACTGCTCCAGCGGGGCATCAATAAGATGGCGGATTTGGCAGCTTGGCCTTCGTGGGTTTGAATCCCAACTCTGCTACTCCCTAGCTATATCACTGAGGGCAACTTCATTCCCCTCTCTGGGCCTCATCCTCCTCATCTGTGAAACGGAGCTGACAGTGATGCCTGCCTCACAGAGCTGTGTTGTGAGGATTAAATTAGTGAACATGTGTAAAGTGTAAGAACAGTGTCTGGTTTGCCTGTCCTCAATTAATGTCAGCTGTTACTAAGACATTTTACATTTATTCAGATTAACTCATTAATTCTTCCCAATACCCCACATGGTAGTCACTTTCATTACCCCTTTACATGCAAAAATAGGCACAGAGAGGCTAAGAAATTTGCCCAAAGTCACACACCTTTTACTAAGGAGAAGAGCCAGGCCCTGTAGCTCCATAGCCCACGTGCTTGGCTATCATTTTATTTAATATTTTGCTCCTCATCGTGGACATATAGATGTAGACATGTAGGCATGGATGGTATTCTGTGGCAAATTTTTACAAGATGGCGAATATTAAGGGAGTGGTTGGCAGAGTTGAATGGGCAGGGGCTCTGGGATCAGGCCAGCTTGAGCTCAAGCCTCGGTTCTGCTGCTTTCTGGGTGTGTGCCTTGGAGCAAGACACTTTTCCTTCCTTCCTCGTCTGTAAAATGAGACTTATAGTCGAGTCCCTTCTGAGGGAGGCAATGGAGTAAGAGGAGGTGAGCAATGGTCTGCAGGAGGGGTTGTGGGAGGGGAGAGGGAGGGAGGGAGGAGGAGCACAGGGGAAGGGCCTGTCCCCTGTGGGTTCCAGACCCCTGCCCCTGAACAGGCTGCCTTTCCTCCTCTGCTCCCTGCCCTTGCAGCAGCCCAGAGCCCATGGTGCAGCTGGAGGCAGAGCCCCAAAGCCCCAACCAGCATATCACTCAAAGTGATGAACTCTGGCTTCAGATCCAAGAAAGGGCGTCACTGGCAGCTGGAAGGGGTGCTGCTAAGGGCCGCTGGAATGAGAAGGGTCCAGTGAGGACACCCGTCACTGGACCATCTGGGTCCTGAGGATTCTCCCAGGAACACACTTGTATCCAATGCCTCTTCTTCTTCACCTGGCTCCTCCCTATCTTCCGCCTCCCGGCCCGCCCCCTCCAGTCCAGCCTCTACACTGCAGCGGAGGGATTAGCCTAAAATGCAGACCTTATCAGGTTGTTTTCTGGCCTAAAACCTTCCCATGGCTCTCCACCACCCAAGATCTTTGCCTTGAACCATGAAGCCCCATCCACCTGTTCTGAGGTTGCCTGTGAGTCCCTCTTCCATCCTTTGGCCACTGCACTCTCCCCCTCAAATGCTAAACTCCTACCACACTGGACATTTCTTTGTGCCATGTTCTTGCACCACACTGGGGCATTTGATCTTACAGATCCCTCTGCAAGAAGCACCTTTCTCCCCTTCTGGCCACCACCACCCCCAACCAAAACACATCTTCTGGGTTTTCTCCTGTTTATTCTTCAAGGCTGCACTTAACACACTGCTTCCCTGAGGAAGCCCTTTCCATACTCCCCTGACCCAGCTGGGTCAGCTGCCCTGCTTCGTGTTCCCACAATCTCCCAAGCTTCCCTCAGGGAGCATTTACCATAGTCTATTGTAATTATTTAAGAGTGTGTCTCTTCCACTGGACATAGGGAACCCCTTGAGGATAAGGACTGATTTTGAGTTGCTTATTATTGAAATTATGATGCTTGAGACAGAGAAGGGGCTAAAGGGTCTGCTGGGTGGATGGATGGATGGATGGATGGACGGATGGATGGATGGATGGATGGATGAGACCATGGCAGGTAGGTGGGTGGGTTGGTGGTTGGATGGATGAACGGATGAGTAGGTGGGTGAATGGGTGAGTGGATGGTGAATGGGATGGATGGATGGAGGCATGGTAGGTAGGTGGGTGGGTGAGTTGGTGAATGGATGGGTGGGTGGGTGGATGGATGGAAGGATGGAAGCATGGCAAGTAGGTGGGTGAGTGTTTGGTGAACGGATGTGTGGGTGGGTGGATGAATGGATGGAAACACAGAAGCATCGCAGGTAGGTGGGTGGGTGGGTTGGTGAATGGATAGGTGGATGGGTGGATGAATGGATGGATGGAAAGATAAAAGCATGGCAGGTAGGTGGGTGGGTGGGTTGGTGAATGGATGGGTGGGTTGGTGAATGGATGGGTGGATGGATAGGTGGATGGATGGATGGGTAGATGGATAAATGGATGGATGAATGGGAGCATGGCAGGTAGGTGAGTGGGTGAGTGGGTGGATGGATGGATGGAAAGATAAAAGCATGGCAGGTAGGTGGGTGGGTGGGTTGGTGAATGGATGGGTGGATGGATGAATGGATGGGTGGATGGATAGGTGGATGGATGGATGGGTAGATGGATAAATGGATGGATGAATGGGAGCATGGCAGGTAGGTGAGTGGGTGAGTGGGTGGATGGATGGATGGGTGGTTGGACAAATGGAAGTATAGGCAGGTAAGTGGGTGGGTGCATGGACGGGTGGGCAAGTGAGGAAACAGAGGGAATGATACATTGATGGATGAATAATAAAACAGATAATAAAATAAATGGTGGAAGAATGGATGGGTGAGTAGGTGAATGGATGGACAGATGAATGATGAGAAGGCTGGATGGATGCACAGACAGACAGACGGATGGATACAGTCCTTCTTCAATCGTTAGAGAGAGAAAAGCTCCAGTCTTTGGATTTCAAGGTTTGGAAGGTCATTATACCTCTCCCAGCCCTTAACTTTAATGGTCACAATGGCAGTAACATATTTTTAAATCACGTTTTTAAAAATTAAGGTCAAATTTATATAACGTGGCTGGGCGCAGTGGTTCATGCCTGTAATTCCAGCACTTTGGGAGGCCAAGGTGGGCGGATCACTTGAAGTCGGGAGTTCAAGACGAGCCTGGCCAACATGGTGAAACCCTGTCTCTACTAAAAATACAAAAATTAGCCGGGTATGGCAGCGTGCACCTCTAATCCTAGGGGAGGCTGAGGCAGGAGAATCGCGTGAACCCAGAAGGTGAAGGTTGCAGTGAGCTGAGATCGGGCCACTGCACTCCAGCCTGGGCAACAGAGTGAGAATCTGTCTCAAAAAAAAAAATTCACATGATGTAAAGCTAACATTTTAAAGTGAACAATCCAGTACATTCACAATGTTGTACAATCACCACCTCTATCTAGTTCCAAAACATTTTCATCATTCACGGAAGATAACTCCGTTAAGCAGTTTCTTCCCATCGTCCCCTCCCTCAGCCCCTGGAAACCACTAATCTACCGTCTGTCTCTGAATTTGTCTTTTCCGGACATTTCAAAGAACGCAGTCATGCAATTTGTGACCTTTTGTGTCTTAAATAAGGCTTTTTGTGGGCAATAAAAACTAGTTTCTGAGGGCGGAGAGGAATCTGTAAAGTGGGCATATGACACCCCCTGCCTGGCCACTCCTGCTTAGGAGACCAAAGCGCTCCTGGAAGCAGCAGGGGCTGACAAGCAGGTGGGGGAGGACCCCATGGACGCAAGCTCTCCTGTGACAACCACTAGCAAGCTGGACAGGGACTGGAGACATGCTAAGGTCCCTGGTTGTCTACCACCTGGCTTAGGGTCTGGCACTCAGTGGAAACTTAGTAAGTAGGAGCTGGAGTGGCCTTCACTGACTGGCGTGAGGAGGGATAAGGATTCCCCACCTCCTGGCTGTGTCATGGTCCCAGAGGGAGCCTCTCTTTCCCGTGCATCAGTCCCCACAGAGCCTTGCCGTGTGCCAGGAGCCTCAGCAAGCCTCTTCACTTAATGTCCCAAACAACTCTGCAGAGCGGCTGTCAGAAGACGCATTAGCAGAAAGGTGGCCAAGCTGGGTTGAGTGTGTTCCCCAAGTATACAGCAACAGCCCCCGTGCTCTTTCCGCTGCAACATCCTGTCCCTTCTCTCCTCTTCCTCCTCTCTGCGGGATCCCTGCTATCGACACATGATTCAAACCCTAGGGGATTTAGGCCCCTGTGTCTCACCCACAGCACCCTTTTTCTTAATCATTTCCTGCTGCCTCCGAGCCCCAGACAGGCTCCCTCTTTCCCGGCATCTCTCTATGCTCCCCTCTGCAGGCAGCAGCCAAAGGCATCTCCATGATACAAGTCGGCCATCTGGTGTCTACATAGAGTATAGCAGCCACAGAGGGAAATCAAGGGTGAGAATTCCCTGCCAGGGCAAGAGCACGACCTCACCTCACAGCTCAGGGAGGAAGGTGCAGGGGATGGGGCCCTAATTTAATCTGGGCTCTCCATCTGTGACTTGTCCTGTGCTAGATGCTTTACCTGCATTGATCTCAGTTGATCCTCACATTAGTGCTACAAGAACTACTCCTTACTGTATGTAGTAGGGGCTCCAAAATACTTGTGATAAAAGGACAAATACTCTATGATTCTACTTACATGAGATCCCTAGGGCAGTCTAATTCATAGAGACAGAAAGTAGAATGCTGGTTTCCAGGGGCTGGGTGGGGGAACAAGGAGTGAGGGTTTCATGGGTGCAGTTTCAGCTGGGAAAGATGGAAAGAGTTCTGGAGATGGATGGTGGTGACTGCACAGCAATGTGAGTGGACTCAGTGCCACTAAGCCGTGCACCTAAAAATGGTTAAATGGTAAATCGTATGTTACATATATTTTACCTCAATTTTTAAAATAACTATATGTGAGTGAATCAGCTAAGAAGAAATGAATAAATGCATAAGTGAATTGATGAATGCATAATGAAGATAATAATACCATTTATGGAATACTTAGTATGTGCCAGTCATTACGCAAAGTGTGTTTCAACTGAGAAGTGTTTTTATGAAGCCCCAACCCTGGCAGGCCCTGCTTGCGACTTTTGGGATACAGCAGTGAGCTAAGTTGCTACCGCGCTAGAGCTGACATTTTGTGGGCGAGATAGTAAACAAGTGATATTAAAATGTCAGAGGGTGGTACGTGCTATAAAAGAAAAAAAGGCAAAGCGAAAGGATGGAGAATGGCTTGGAGGAAGGTGGGAGAGCTCCTTCTGATGGGTGTCATTTCAGTTTCACAGATGAGGCATGGGAGGCTCGGGGGCTCATCCAGGGTCACACAGCTAGGAAGTGGTCCAGGCAGGAACTGAACCCAGGTCTGTCACAGCCCAGCCCTGGAGCTCCTAACCACGCCGTGACCACGCCAGGGAACGGTGTTGTCTCTTGGCTCATACCCTGAGGCACGCACTTCAACCCTCTGAGGGCCTCAAAGCTGAGTCCCAGGGTATGAGCGGGGTCTTCCTCTCCCACAGGCCGCCGGCTTCTGGAGGCGCAGATGGATCGTGTGTCCAGCAGGTGGCGCCGCGGCCCTACTCGGGTGCCCCAGCAGAACCAGCCTGCCAATTGAGTCTGTGCCAGGCTGGAGAGCGGGGCGCGGGCAGTAGGTACCTGAAGCAAGGCTCGGCCGGAAGCTTCAGGCAGAGATGTGCTGCTGTCAGTCGGGCAGGCCAGCTTTAGAGGCTCAGCCCTGCGGGTCACTTCCAGTGATGGGACTTCGGCCCACTGTGACCTTTCCCCTCTGAATGGAACCGGGCTGTCCACCCCTTCCTCCAGGCTGCCGGAAAACGGCATGAGCCCACGCCTTCATCCCTTTGACAGGTGACAGCGTGCTGGCAGCCCTTGCTCGCTCTTGGAGCCTCCTTGGCCTTGTTGCCCACTCTGGCTGCGCTTGAGGAGCCCTTCAGCCCACCGCTGCACTGTGGGAGCCCCTTTCTGGGCTGGCCGAGGCCGGAGCCAGTTCCCTCAACTTGCAGGGAGGTACAGAGGGAGAGGCGCGGGCAGGAACCGGAGCTGCGCGCGGGGCTTGTGGGCCAGCGCGAGTTCCGGGTGGGCGTGGGCTTGGCGGGCCCCAAACTCAGAGCGGCCGGCCGACCCCGCTGGCCACGGGCAGTGAGGGGCTTAGCACCCGGGACAGCAGCTGCGGAGGGTGCGCCGGGTCCCCCAGCAGTGCCGGCCCACCGGCGCTGTGCTCGATTTCTCGCTGGGCCTTAGCTGCCTCCCCAAGGGGCAGGGCTCGGGACCTGCAGCCCGCCATGCCTGAGCCTCCCCCAAAGCCGTGGGCTTCTGCGCAGCCCAAGCCTCCCTGACGAGCACCACCCCCTGCTCCACGGCACCCGGTCCCATCCACCACCCAAGGGCTGAGGAGGGTGGGTGCAAGGCACGAGACTGGCAGGCAGCTCCACCTGCAGCCCTGGTGCAGAATCCACTGGGTGAAGCCAGCTGGGCTCCTAAGTTTAGTGGGGACTTGGAGAACCTTTATGTCTAGCTAAGGTATTGTAAATACACCAATCAGCACTCTGTGTCTAGCTCAGGGTTTGTAAATGCACCAATCAGCACCCTGTGTCTAGCTCAAGGTTTGTAAATGCACCAATCAGCGCTCTGTGTCTAGCTGATCCAGTGGGGACTTAGAGAACCTTTATGTCTAGCTAAGGGATTGTGAATACACGAATCGGCACTCTGTGTCTAGCTAATCTAATGGGGACTTGGAGAACTTTTTTGTCTAGCTCAGGGATTGTAAACGCACCAATCAGCACCCTGTCAAAATGAACCAATCAGCTATCTGTAAAACAGACCAATCGGCTCTCTGTAAAATGGACCAATCAGCAGGATGTGGGTGGGCCCAGATAAGAGAATAAAAGCAGGCTGCCCCCAGCCAGCACTGGCAACCAGCTGGGTTCTGCTTCCAGTCTGTGGGAGGTTTGTTCTTTGCAGTAAATCTTGCTGCAGCTCATTGTTTGGGTCCACGCTGCCTTTATGAGCTGTAACACTCACTGCAAAAGTCTGCAGCTTCTCTTCTGAAGCCAGTGAGACCACGAACCCACCAGAAGGAAGAAACTGTGAACACATCAGAACATCAGAAGGAACAAACTCTTGACACGCCGCCTTTAGGAACTGTAACATTCACTGCAAGGGTCCGAGACTTCATTCTTGAAGTAAGTGAGACCAGGAACCCACCAATTCCGGACACCCATTCAACAGTGTTTCCTTGAGAACTTCCTGGGTGCCAGGCCCTGAGGACTCAGCAGGAAATAAAGTCCGCAAACCCCACTGCCCGGGAGGCTCTGTTCTGGTGGGGAGACAGACAATAACCTAGAGGAACGAAGTGCGCATTATGCTAGGAAAGGGGACATGGAGCAAATAATGAGACGGAGAAGGCAGAGGGGAAGTGTGTGGTCACAGGTTAGACATGTAGATGGTCAGGCGCCAAGGAAGACCTGCTGAAAAGCGACCCTGGCGGAAGGGAAGTGAATGCGGAGCTGCACAGATGCACAGGGAAAGGCACCCGGGCAGAAGGAAGCCAAGGGGGTCAGTGGGCTTGGAGCGCTCTGAGCCAGACGAGTGCGGAGGGAGGGAGGGAGGGAGGGAGGGAGGGAGGGAGGGAGGGGGGAAGGTCACAGCAGGGGCGGGTGGTGCAGGGCTGTGGAAGTCATGGTGGGAGGAGTTGGACTTGGACTCTGAGAGGGATGGGAAACCAGTGGCATGATAACCCCACATCTCAGTGGCTTAAGTAAACAAGTTTATTTCTTGCTCACATTATCAAGAGGGATTGACCTGGGTGGGCGGGGCCCTTCACTTAGAGACCCAAATGATTTTATGAGGCCGTCATTTTCTTGCAAAGCATCAGCGTTCCAGCTGGGGGATGAGAGTGGTGAAAAGTGGAGCAGCAGCAAGTAAATGCTTCTGAATGGAAGTGACATTCGTCACTGCCTCTCATATTTCGTGGGCCAGAATTTGAGACAGGCCATGCCCCATGTCAAGGGAGAGGGGACGCATAAGCCTCCAGGTGCTCAGTATAGAGGACATCAGATTAGTGATGGACAGCACCTGCTAGTGCTGTGATTTCCACGATAAGCCTCCATTCCCGGCTCAATTTTACTTTTTTTTTTTTTTTTTGAGATAAGAGTCTCGCTCTGTCACCCACGCTGGAGTGCAGTGGCATGATCTCTGCTCACTGCAAACTCTGCCTCTTCACGCCGTTCTCCTGCCTCAGCCTCCGAGTAGCTGGGAATACAGGCGTGTGCCACCATGCCTGGCTAATTTTTGTATTTTTAGTAGAGATGGGGTTTTACCATATTGGCCAGGCTGGTCTAGAACTCCTGACCTCATGATCTTCGCCCCCCCCCCCCCACCCAAAGTGCTGGGATTACAAGCATGAGCCACTGTGCCTGGCCGGGAAATTTTTAAAAGAATTTCCATTTGCAGTTTGAAGGAGCCCAACTGGGAAAGGGAAGCACCTTGTTTTGGTGAGGACACTTTGGGGGCTTGTTTGTTGCTGTAGCAGTTGGATTGTGTTCTGGTGATTGTGTGTGTGTGTGTGTGTGTGTGTGTGTGTGTGTATGTCATGAGAAATTAGACTTCAGTAGATTTGATATTCTTTTGCAATACTTTCGGCCCCAATATTGTTTGGAATGTGGAGTTTGCTATTGAATGGGAGAGTGAGATATGGAGTCCATGTAGCCAGGCTTTTGTGCTGCTGTTCTAAGTAGGGTTGGTCTTGGTTAGTATGTGATGCTCTCCCTTGGTGCCGTTTGACCCCAGTGTTCTTTGGAGTCTGGGGAGGTTTGGCCCTTGAAAAGCAAACTGCCATGGAAACTGCTTTACCCAAAACTTGGTTCACAGCCTTCACTGGATTACCTACTGGGGCAAAAAAAGTATAACCATGTAAAACCGGTGAGTTTGTATTGCTATCTCATGGCTAGAGTTCCAAGGTATTATAAAAGCTGTTGAATCATTGTGTGTGTGTATTCATGTCTAGATGTGTTTATGTGTATGTAAGTCACATGTTGTATCTACCAAATTGGCTTATAAATAAAACAGCGCTAAAAAATTAAGAAAATAAATCCACTCAAGTTCACATGACTTAAGTAAATGTTTGCTAAACAAGCTGGCTTTAAAATTATTGTTAAAATGAGGCCTGGCGTGGTGGCCCATGCCTGTAATCCCAGCACTTTGTGAGGCCAAGGTGGGCGGATCACCTGAGGTCAGGAGTTCGAGACCAGCCTGGCCAACATGGTGAAAACCCGTCTCTACTAAAAATACAAAAATTAGCCGGGAGTGGTGGCCTTGCCTATAGTCCCACCTACTCGGGAGGTTGAGGCAGGAGAATTGCTTGAACCTGGGAGGTGGAGGTTGCAGTGAGCCACGATGGTGCCACTGCACTCCAGCCTGGGCAACAGAGCAAGACTCTGTCTAAAAAAAGTTATTGGTAAAATTGAATTGTTAGCATACGTTTTTGTCTGGATTTTATATTTGTCTCTGATAGATATTTTGAGGTGTCAGGGTTTGGCATAGAAGCTTATAAAACTATAAACCCAGCCAAAACAAAATGATCTTTGTGCAAATTTTTGATAACTAAAACTAATTATGTTATTGGTTTAATGAAAACAGCTGAATCTTCTGAATTACTGGTGAAAATGTCCATGTAGTTAACTTTAAGATTCTTATTTTGATGAACACCTGATATTCACAGATTATACAATGGTTAATAAGGAAATAACTAACCTTAAATGATGGTGCCTAATATCTCAGTTTTCAGAAGTAATCTAGATAAACTGTTAAAAATGAAAGAATTGAGTATATGTAAATGGAATAAAGGTTTTAGATAAATTTTTTGTGTAATTAAAAATCTTAAAATTATTTTTGATGCTCATTGGATATCTGGGTCATCTTCAATTAAGAAAGGGTTATGATATGGGGAAACATGTTTCCAAAGATTATGTAATTTTTGTCTATAAAATGCAAATATCTGATTGTTCAGGATTTCTTCCTTCCTAGGGTTTCACTACAATTTTAGGGTAAGAATTCTAGTTGACATATGATTCTATATAAAATGCACCCAAAAAGATATTATTAGTGAGAAAAAGCATAATTTTGTCTAATTCAGAAGTTATCTAAAATTACTTCAAATTATGGACTTGAAAATGGTTATTTATGAAAACAAGGTAGTAAGAAACCAGTAAGTAAGAGAGAGAGATGTGAAGAAAGTTGAATATGAAGATGTATTTTTGGTAAAAATGATTATAAAGAAAAGATAATAATTTTGTATGAGAGAGGATCTTACATAGTTAATTTTCCTCCTGGAGTAAAATGACTGTTTTTTAAGAAAAGAAGAAAAAGAAGAAAGTCTGGGACTGAACAAAAAGTCCGGTCGTGTCATGGATGGTCTGTATAAATCAGATGTAATTTTTCCTGTTTCTCTGTGTGTTTATCTTCATGCACATACAGAGAAAATAGAAAGTTGAAAAAGTTTAGCTAATAAAATATTCTTTAAAACCTGATAGAGAATTGGAGAAATTTGGCTAATTAACATTTTCATAGTTAAAGCTCTTAGTCTTGATGATTGGGACAGAAGGCAGGGAAATATTAGGTAAAAAAGGGCAGGGTCCCTGGCGAGGGCTTCATCCTCAAGCCTGGACCCAGGGCACAAAGTGAGAACATCCATTCTTGTTTTCCCACCCAAATGTTGCCTTTTCCAAAACCACTGTGGCCCACTTCTCCCCACATCCTATACCCATAAAAACCCAAGTCTCCACTGGCAGAGTGGTGCAGCAGAGGAGAGAAGAGAAGAAGCAGCGTGACGTCAATGAGAAGCAGCTTAACTTCAGAGGGATGGCTTGACAGTGGTGCCTCAGAGTCCCTGGCCAAACTCCAGGGGAAGACCACCTTCCCATTCCATCCCCTTTCCAGCTTCCCATCCCACTGAGAGCCACTTTCATCAGCAATAAAATCCTCAGCATTTGCCATTTTCAATTCATTTGTGCAACCTGATTCCTCCTGGACGCTGGACAAGGACCCTGGTGCATGTGCAAGATGTTGTCAAACTGACCCTCCACTGAGCTGTCTAACACTTAAGCTGTCCATGAGTGGCAAAACTCAAAGAGTGCACTGTAACACACGGGGCTCTGGGGGTCACGGGCAACCCCTAGACGCTGCTGCAGGCCTGCACAGAGTTCTGCTCCTGCCAGTTGCCCAGAAGCACTCCTCCTTACCTCTGCACCTGCTCACCTGTGTGCTCCCCCTCCCATGAGGGGTTGAGAGCTGTGGGCTGAGTAAGCAAGCCACCCCTTCATGAATCCCACAAAGGGGTCAAGGGAACTATCTCATTTCATTGATGAAGGTAAAATAAGAAATAATGTAAAGAAATGCATAGGCAATTTGACAATTCTTTTGCACTAGAATACTTAAAAATAATTACTAGTCATGTGTCTAGAGTGCATTTCTGGATTGCACAGGATGTATAGTAATATTGGTGGACTTAAGGATACTGAATTGTGTATCATGAATAAAATATTCATTATGTGGAGTTTTGGGGCTCTAGGTAACACTGTAGCCTCTGGGGTAGACCGAGTGGGGGAAAGGTTGGAGGTTTGGAGGTAGGTCTCTTGTTTATTTGTTTTTGCTTCTTTTTTTTTTAGGAGTCTTACTCCGTCCCCCAGGCTGGAAGTGTAGTGGTGCAATCTCAGCTCACTGTAACCTCCACCTCCCAGGTTCAAGCGATTCTTCTGCCTCAGCCTCCCGAGCTGGGATTACAGGCACGTGCCACCACACCTGGCTAATTTTTGTATTTTTAGTAGAGATGGGGTTTCACTATGTTGGCCAGGCTGGTCTTGAATTCCTGACCTCAAGTAATCCATCCACCTCCGCCTCCCAAAGTGCTGGGATTACAGGCATGAGTCATGGCACCTGGCCTGTTTTTGCCTCTTTTATTTGTTGTTCATTCTTCTTTGGATTTTGTTTGTGCATGCATATATACTATAGATTTTTTTTAGCATCTAGTGGAAGGTTTTTATTTGGTTCTGTGAATAGTTATTTTGTTTCATATGAACTTCTAACAAGTTGTCATTTATTCTATTTATCTGGAATGCCTAGGCTGCCTTTGTTGGGCCCGCAGAAATTGATGGTGCACACCAGCCATTTGGAATTTGGTTCGTTTTGCTTATCTCTGATGATGTTGAAATCTATGAGAGCTTTAAGGATCCTGGCAAAAATAAAAGACTTGTTTTTACAAGTTCTGAGCAGAAATAAAACATTATGTATTTCATTATTTGGAAAAGTAGGTATGTTTAAATGTAATAAAGTAGGTATGTTTTAAAGTAGTAGAAATGTTTAAGTGATGTTTTTTCCAAGGTAATTCAGTTAAATCAATGATTTGAGTTGGTTTCAGATCTTTTCCTTTAATGAGGAAAAACTGTGATATGGGTACAGTTTTAATGTTCAAGAAAGACTGACTTTGTCCTTAGGGAAATTATATTGGTTAGGATTTCTCTCAAACTAATTGAGTTGTGTTGATCATTGTTAAAATTAAGGAACATTCATTTGGATTAAGTACTAATAAAAAATTCTGAGACTTTCTAGTGATCTCTGATCCCAGGCCATTTATCACTGATGGACCTTCATGTGTATACTTGAAAACAAAATATGTGCAGGCATTGCACTGGTTTGAAGATTTTGGTGGTAAAAGTTACCTAATCAGCTGTCACTACTGTCTCTAGAAACCAGTCTTGGAAATGTGGGATGATGCTCTTTTAAATAACTGAAAAGAAGTTATTGTGTACTTGTCCTTACTTTGTCCTTGTGGTGTTGTATGATATTTAAGTGAAAGGAGATTATTTATCCTCTTACGGAATTGACAAAACTGACATTTGCATTTACCATTTTTTTAATGATGGAGAGAAAAGCTGGCTGTCTTATTTTGCCATAGGACCTATCACTTTTTGATGCTTTTGGTCACAGTTTTGTCACTAGAATACTAGCAATTAGATATATTCGGTGAGTAACCTAACTATGGTTTGAAGTGCTGCAGGCAGTAACTCCTAAATGCCAAATTTCAGTGTTTTAATTTGTAACATGTTAGTGTGTCCAGAATTGGTGGGTTCTTGGTCTCAGTGATTTCAAGAATGAAGCTGCGGACCCTCGCAGTGAGTGTTACAATTCTTAAAGATGGTGTGTCCAGAGTTTGTTCCTTCTGATGTTCGGACATGTTCAGAGTTTCTTCCTTCTGGTGGGTTTGTGGTCTCGCTGGCTTCAGGAGTGAAGCTGCAGACCTTCACGGTGAGTGTTACAGCTCTTAAGGCAGTGCGTCTGGAGTTGTTCGTTCCTCCCGGTGGGTTTGTGGTCTCACTGGCCTCAGGAGTGAAGCTGAAGACCTTTGCGGTGAGTGTTACAGCTCATAAAGGCAGTGCAGACCCAAACAGTGAGCAGCAGCAAGATTTATTGCAAAAAGCAAAAGAGCAAAAGAGCAAAGCTTCCACAGTGTGGAAGGGGACCCGAGCAGGTTGCCACTGCTGGCTCAGGCAGCCTGCTTTTTATTCCCTTATCTGACCCCACCCACATCCTGCTGATTGGTCCATTTTGACAGGGTGCTGATTGGTGCATTTACAATCCTCTAGCTAGACATAAAAGTTCTCCAAGTCCCCACCAGATTAGCTAGATACAGAGTGTTGATTGGTGCATCCACAAACCCCAAGCTAGACACAGAGTGCTGATTGGTGCATTTACAATCCTCTAGCTAGACATAAAAGTTCTCCAAGTCCCCACCTGACTTAAGGAGCCCAGCTGGCTTCGCCTAGTGGATCCCGTGCAAGGGCCGCGGGTGGAGCTGCCCACCAGTACCGTGCCATGCGCCCGAACTCCTCAGCCGTTAGGCGGTCGATGGGACCGGGTGCCATGGAGCAGGGGGCAGCACCTGTCGGGGAGTCTCGGGCTGCACAGGAGCCCACAGTGGGGAGGGGGGCAAGCTCGGGCATGGCGGGCAGCAGGTCCTGAGCCCTGCCCCACCGGGAGGTGGCTGAGGCCCGGCGAGAATTTGAGCGCAGCGTGGGCAGGCCGGCAGTGCTGGGGCACCTGGCGCACCCTCCATGGCTGCTGGCCTGGGTGCTAATCCCTTCACTGCCTAGGGCCAGTGGCGCCTGCTGGCTGCTCCGAGTGCGGGGCCTGCCAAGCTTGTGCCCACCCGGAACTAGTGCTGGCCTGCAAGCGCCACACACAGCCCCAGTTCCTGCCCGTGCCTCTCCCTGCACACCTCCCCACAAGCAAAGGGAGCCGGCTCCGGCCTCAGCCAACCCAGAGAGGGGCTCCCACAGTGCAGCGGTGGGCTGAAGGGCTCCTCAAGCATGGCCAGAGTGGGCGCTGAGGCCGAGGAGGCACCAAGAGCAAGCGAGGGCTGCCAGCATGCCGTCACCTCTCATTAGAATGATAGAACTTTCTGTAATATAAACATTGTATTAATGAATGCTTGTGCTGTTAAGTTACAGGGCTTTGACTCTTGGGTCTGAAGAAGGCACCAGCCCCTGCTAAATTTTGTGCATTGACACCAGTTGAAGCTTCATCCTCAGACTTGGAAGAAGGTAACAATACAAATGAACTGTTTTTGTGAGACACAGGCCAGAAATTAAAACTATTCAATCCCTCTAGGCCCAGAGACTATTGCAGAAGAGCTACGTAGGCATGTGAACTTATAAGGGCTGATTTTGAGGGATAAGATTAATTCAGAGTTTTTCTATAAATTAAACATTAATATCAAAAGCTCACTGATGAAAGGCCAGCATCTGGGCCCACGTGTTGGAATAACAGGGTTTTCTTGGAACATTTATCTGTTCTTTAATAGAAAATTGGAAACAATTATTAAAAGTTTATGGAAATCTCATCTTATGGTCAAACTGATTGCAATTAGATTTTTATAAGGTTTTATTAAAATTAGCTTTGACATTAGTAATATACCATACAAAGGTAAAATATGGTTTTCTCTTTTGAATAAAATGTTTGTGTAATACTGAGAGATAAAAGATGATGTTGACCTTCTGAGTACACTGCAGGGAGAAAATGGAGTGGGGAGAGAGATTTAGTTGGCCTCATGCTGTCTTTATTAGGTCTTACTGTTTGGGAAACAATCTATCAAAAAGTAAACGTCTTTATTTTATCACCTCTGTTAAATGAATGACTATTTTTACAGTGACTTGTGATATAATTTTGTGCCTAAAACTTTGATATTTGGCAAAATTTTTTTTTTCTTTTGAGACGGGAGTCTTGCTCTTTCGCCCAGGTTGAAGTGCAGTGGCGCCATCTCAGCTCACTGCTAGCTCCACCTCCTGGGTTCACACCATTCTCCTGGATATTTGGCAGACTTTCTAAGAGCAAACTTTCAAGTTCTAAATTCAGTCTCTTGATCTTAAACTAACTTTCTTGGATATTAGGTTCCCTGAAGTCTGAGAGAGACATATTAGGCTGATTTGTTATGTTAGGATTATGCAAGAAGCATTGCCAAATCTGAGATGATATTTAACTTCCTTTGGGTTATATGTATATAGATGTATTGTTAGTATGTGTTCCAGGATTGTATGAGAGTCCTAAAATTCTGATATGTCTTAATATATGTTGTCGGTAGTAATTATTATATTGTTTTATGCCACAGAAATAATTAAGTTGCCTTGTCAACTGTGTCTTTAACTATGGCTGTCTGAAGACTTTTGTCATCCACAATTGACGATTTGCTGTGATCCTTCTCAAAAGAAAAAAAGTGACTTACAATCAGCTATAATCCAAAGCTTCCTTCTTTGGAAGAGTTCATGAAAAAGACTCTTGAATGCAGGTTTCTGATAACTTTGGAGATTGTGCCACTAGATTAGAGAGAAAATTTCCAGGGCACTAATTGAAAGGCTGATGTGCTCATAAAGATTCCCAATCCAATATGAAGCAGAGCAGGAGATGATTGCATGGACTGAACAAATGCAGGACAGAAAGAATTTTTTATGGCTTTTGTTGTTTGAAATATTGCTGATTCTTTTTGTTTTTCAGAGTCTGGAGAATCTTTTTCTTTTGAACTATTTATTTATAGCCTTTAAGTGTATTTATAGTCTTAAAGGGTATATACTTCAAGGATATTGAATGGAGTATGCTTTTATAAACAGAATTTGAGAGATACTTCTCTCTCTGCTTAATTTATCCAGAATATGGAAACTCTTTGAGAATATTCTTAATTCATGTAACATGTTTGTTTGCATACAATTAATAACATGTTTTCTTTTGTAATGGGACACAGTTGGAGTAACTGGTTATTTTCTCAAGGTTTTGACTAAAATGGCCTTTTGAGATTCCAGCAAAGCCCATTGGGGAGTCTATATGGACGATGATTCTTATTGCACTTTGTGGGTTATCAGGCCAAGTATATGGAACTGAAGCGTATTTTGCAGGTAGATTGGTCCTGCTGTGATTGTCTTTGGTGGAAGTGGGGAACTGGAGAGAGAAAGATTGAGTGTCAGAAGAAAACTCTATATTAGATTAACCTTTGATTCCTGGGTGGCCACTGCCTTGGACACCCATCCTCAGAATGAAACAGCCAGAAATATTGAGACCAGACTCCTCATGATTGAGGGATTGATAAATAGAAAGGGGAGACTGAAACCAGCCCAATTGCCCCATAGACTGTTATTTTCAATAACTATAGAAATTGATCCTTCTGGGCTTAAAGCTTGAAATTTACATCTGTTTTATGTGAGTTCCTTCCTCAGGAAAGGAACTTCAGGCCTCTCAAAAAAGTATCAAAGAACTGAAACTCACCAGATCACTGCACCAGATAGTACCCCTTATTCTCATGATTGCTTCCTTGCCCCCCCCAGTTCCTGTTTTATTACATATAGTTACATTTCTTCCCCGCTATTTAAAGCCCCAGTTTTAGTAGGTCAGGGAGATGGATTTGAGGCTGAGCTCCCATCTCCTGGACTGCAGCACCCAATTAAAGACTTCTTCCTTGGCAGTACTCATCTCGGTCATTGGCTTTCTGTGTGGCAAACAACAGGACCTACATCAAACCCTTGGTGTTTTGGTAACCAATTGAGGGACCTGATATCAGTGAGCAGCTTCCCCTCCAACTCAGCTTTCCACCTTAGGGACCCAGGCACCAGGTTGGACGCTTCCACACCCTCCCTCCCCATATCCAGTCATTAGCTCCTGTTTATTTTACCTCTTAAAATACTTCCCAAGTGTATCCATGTCTCACAACCCCAACCACAAACCACTGCCCAACTCCCATGACTGCCATCCCTTGCTGCAAAGCAGCTGAGCCTTCCACTGGCCTCTCCACCCACATTGCTGCTGTGGTCTGGTGTCTGGAATTGGTTCCTTCCAGTGGGTTCTTGGTCTCACTGACTTCAGGAATAAAGCCAGGGACACTCGCGGTGAGTGTTACAGTTCTTAAAGATGGTGTGTCCAGAGTTTGTTCCTTCAGATGTTCAGATGTGTCCGGAGTTTCTTCCTTCCAGTGGGTTCATGGTCTCGCTTGACTTTAGGAGTGAAGCCGCAGACCTTCGCAGTGAGTGTTACAGCTCTTAAAGGTGGCGTGACGGGAGTTGTTTGTTCCTCCCGGTGGGTTCATGGTCTCGCTTGACTTTAGGAGTGAAGCCACAGACCTTCGCAGTGAGTGTTACAGCTCTTAAAGGTGGCGTGTTGGGAGTTGTTTGTTCCTCCCGGTGGGTTCATGGTCTCGCTGACTTCAAGAGTGAAGCCGCAGACCTTCACAGTGAGTGTTACAGCTCATAAAGGTAGTGCAGACCCAAAGAGTGAGCAGCAGCGAGATTTATTATGAAGAGTGAAAGAACAAAGCTTCCACAGAGCAGAAGGGTACCTGAACGGATTGCCACTGCTGGCTTGGATGGCCAGCTTTTATTCCCTCATTTGGCCCCGCCCACATCCTGCTGATTAGTCCATTTTGCAGAGCACTGATTGGTCCATTTTACATAGTGCTGATTGGTCTGTTTTTACAGAGTGCTGATTGGTGCATTTACAAACCTTTAGCTAGACACAGAGCACTGATTGGTGCATTTTTACAGAGTGCTGATTGGTGCGTTTACAAACCTTTAGCTAAGCACAGAGTACTGATTGGTTTGTTTTTACAGAGTGCTGATTGGTGCATTTACAAACCTTTAGCTAGACACAGAGCACTGATTGGTGTGTTTGCAATCCTTTAGCTAGACAGAAAAGTTCTCCAAGTCCCCACCCAACCCGGAAGCCCAGTCGGCTTCACCTCTCAGTCCTTTTAAAATGCCACTCTGGCCATGTCGTGCCTCTACTTTCTCTCTAGTGGCTCTACACAGTGTCATAAAACAACCCAGTGCTTTCCCTGGCACCCAAGGCCCTTTAGGATCCAGCCTCTCACCCTCCAGCCTCCCTGCCCATGCTCCAGACCCCGCAGTCACCTAGCTCCTCTCTGTTTTCCCACCTCTGTGCCTTTGCACATGCTCTTCCTTCTGCCTGTGGTCCCTTTCCACTGTCTTTAGTGGGAAAACTCCTGCACATTTTCAAGCCCCCAGTTCAAATGCACTTTCTGTGTGAAACCCCCCTGGTGTCGCCTGGCAGAGGGACTGAGCTCCACCAACACCCCCAGCACATCTTCACTGTAGCACCCGGCATGCAGTATTGGCATCTGCTTCTGTGCCCGCTGTCTCCAGCGCTCTGCCCAGAGATACATTGCACGTTGAGATCCTTTTCCCACACTCACATGCACAGTGGATACAAAGGTTTCCCAAACATCATTTTCCCCTGCTGCTTGCTATGCACACTAATATCTTCTATTATAGTCTGTTCTGTTTCTTTTTTAAAAAACATGTTAGTCCATCCATTAAATTCATTTTGCTACAGTTTGAAAAACATTGCCCTGGAACCTCCTGTAGGGCGGCAGGGACTGTATCTGTAATTATCTCTCTATCTCCCAGAGCTTAGGACAGTAATAAATGTTTGTTCTAATAAATGAGTAAATAAATGAGAGAGTGATTATTTAAATGTGAGTGTATTATTTAAACAATTATTTAAATGTGGTTTGATGTAACGGAATACAATGACAAGTGAGTAGGTGAATGAATGAGTGAGTGAATGAATAAATGAAGAGACTGGTTATGTCGTGGGGACTGGCAGCATAATTCAGTGGGTTACCTCGGTCCCTGTACCCCTAGTGCACGGTTTCTTCAAGTGTGGTTCCTGGACTTCCCCCATCAGAATGTCCTGGAGAGTATAGTGAAAACACTGGTGCCTGGTACCCACCTCAGGCCTACTGAATCAGACTTTCTGAGTGGGGCACAGAAGTCTTCATTTTTTGAAGCTGCTCAGGTGATTTGGGGGTGTGTTAATGTCTGAATGGCTGCCCCAGGACCTCCCTAAGCTGCTGTTGGAGGGGGCATGGTAAGAGGAGCAGAGCAACAACAACAAAGACAGGTAACAGCTCCCCACATCCTCCCTTCCTCCCTGACCTGCTTCAGAAGGAAACGGACTTCGGGTGAGCCTGCTCCTCCTCCACCTCGCCCTGCGCCCAGCAGTGAGAGGACACCACAGCCCCGTCCAGCACTGCTGACAGAAGAGCAGAAGGCAGTGATTGCCATGGCAACGCATTAAGAGATGCGGAGCCACCTCCAGTTTTAGCATCTGGAAAGGGGTCAAGCCTTTGGGGCATAGAGTGGGAAGGGAAATTCACTCCCCCAGAGTCTTCATAGCTAACAAAGCCATGGCACAGTGCATGTTACAAAGCCCTTTCACACAAGAAAACTAGGAAGTGGTATCCCCATTTTACAGATCAGAAAACTAGGGTGGGAATCTCCTGCCAAGCCAATCAGTGGCAGAGCTAATGTTTGAATCCAGCCTTCCTGATTTCAAAGTCGACACTCCTGCTTCTCTAATAGTTGCCTATCTTGGGTAAATTGACAAGACAAGGACCCAGAGACCCCAGAATCCTGCTGGTGTGAGGGTTTGGGAGCACATGTGTTGGCCCACTCTACTTGACACAATCCATGGCCCACTACACTTGGCACCTATCTGGCAAGGCTCACACCTGCACAGATACACAAGCAGGAAAGCTTCCAAAATTGTTCATGCATGCATGCATGTTGGACATGTAGACACATCCAAAGGAAGTGTACACACAAACAGCCTCACATACATACACGGATGCCTGAACACACACATTCACCAATATAGACACATATGTCTGCAAACACATACGCAGGCACACACTGGTATATACATGGAAGCAGATGTAAAATTAATTGTCTTCCTGGTCCTGAGTCATCACCCCTCCACATACCCACTTCTTTTGACATATGACTTTGCAATTCCTCTCTTCTGAGAGGGAAGATCTATTTCTCCATCCACTGAATCTGGGCTTGGCAGTGTAACTTGCTCTAACCAATGCAATATTAGCAAATACGATGCAAGCAGAACCTTAAAAAAGTGCTTGTGTGGTTCTGCGTCTGTCTCTTGGTCCTTGCCATCACTGTGAAAACATACTTGGGATGTAAAGGAGGAGACACCTGGTGCAGAGGCAAGGCACCTCATTTGCCGCAGCTGAGGCCATCCTAGATCAGACAGCCCATGGCCAACCACCATAAGTGGGAGATGAGGCTGGGCACAGTGGTTCATGCCTGTAATCCCAGCATTTTGGGAGCCCGAGGTGGGAGGATCACAAGGTCAAGAGATCAAGACCAGCCTGGCCAACAGGGTGAAACCCCGTCTCTACTAAAAATACAAAAATTAGCTGGGTGTGGTGGCATGCGCCTGTAGTCTCAGCTACTCAGGAGGCTGAGGCAGGAGAATTGTTGAACTTGGGAAGCGGAGGTTGTAGTGAGCCAAGATCATGCCACTGCACTCCAGCCTGGGTGACAGAGCAAGACTCCATCTCAAAAAAAAAAAAAAAAAAAGTGGGAGACTAGCTAGCTAAAACCAGAAGAACAGCCCAGCAGAGTCTAGCTGATTTGTGAGCCAAATAAATATTTATTGTAGTGTGCCACTGAGGTTTTGTGCCACTAAAGTTCTGTGGTTGGTTGTTACAGAGTATCTACTCTACTGATAGATAACTGATACACATCCCCAAACTGATACATTCCCAAAGGGTAATTTATCATGGGAGAAGGCCCTAGCTATGTGTTTACCTGGTCACATGGTTTTGTAAAACTCACAAAAGTAAAAATCTTTAAAATAATAGCTTGATTGAAATATAATTCACATACTGTAAGATTCACCTTTCGACGTGTACAATGCAGTGATTTTTAGTATATTCACAAAGATGTACAACCATCACCATTATCTAAGTCCAGAACACTTTAATCATTCCTAAAAATCAACCATTAGCAGTAACTCCCCATTTCCTTCCTCCCTGGCAACCACTAGTCTTACTTTCTGACTCAATACATTTGCCGGTTCTGGGCATTTCATATGAATGGAATCATACAGTTTGTGGCCTTTTGTGTCTGTCTCCTTTCATTTCACATATGTTTTCAAGATTCATATGTGTAGTAGCAGGTATCAGTGCTTCATTCCTTTTTTGTAGCCAAAGAATAATCCATAGTTTGGATATGCCACATTTTGTTTGTCCATGCATCAAATGATGAACATTTAGGACAAGCAACACATTCTATCCACAACTGGTTAAGACTCCTAGCTCATTCTACTCACACTTCCCCTCATGACAGGTGGCATTTGGGGAGAGTTGACTTGGTGATACATTTAGTTTGAGATCAGAGCAGATATGGATGTGGTTCACCACCTCTTCCATATATAGGTTATTATTATTTATTCTAGCTCCTATGGTTTGAATATTTGTCCCCTCCAAAACTTGTAGGAAAACTTAATCCCTAATGTGGCAATATTAAAAAGTAGAACCTGTAAGAGGTGATCGGGTCATGAGGGCTCTGCGATGGGTTATTATGGGGGTGGGACCGGTGGTTTTCTAAGAAGAGGAAGCAAGACTTGAACTGGCACACTCAGCCTTTTTGCCATGTAACTAAAAAGTGGGACCTGTCAGAGGTGATTGGGTCATGAGGGCTCTGCCCTCATGAATGGATTAATCCATTCAGGGATTAGTGGATTAATGGGTTATCCTGGGGGTGGGACCAGTGGTTTCCTAAGAAGAGGAAGAAAGACTTGAAATGGCACACTCAGCCCCTTTGCCATGTAACTAAAAAGTGGGACCTGTCAGAGGTGATTGGGTCATGAGGGCTCTGCCCTCATGAATGGATTAATCCATTCAGGGATTAGTGGATTAATGGATTATCATGGGGGTGGCACTGGTGATTTTCTAAGTAGAGGAAGAAAGACCTGAACTGGCACACTCAGCCCTTTTGCCATGTAATGCCCTGAGCCACTTTGGGACTCTGCAGAGAGTCCCTAGCAGCAAGAAGGCCCTCACCAAATGCAGGCCCTCAACCTTGAACTTCTCAGCCTCCATAAATGTAAGAAATAAATGATTTTTCTTTCAGGTATTGTGTGATAAGCAACACAAAATAGACTAAGACACTGGCATAGCAATGACCTCCAGAATAGCCCTATTGCCCCCATGCCAACTTGCCCTGCATCATGATATGAAGGAGTGAGGCCTGTGGCTGTACCAAAATATCTCAGTGTGTGGTCTGGTGCCCAGTACCAGAAAGGTGTGGGCCAAAGAAGCGAAACAGTGCTGGAAATGGACAGAGCCAGAAATGGATATAGAAAATTATTCAGATCATCACAGACAGTATTATAATTGGATTCAGTTCTCACTGACACCTAATCAAAAAAAATTTTTTTCCATTTAGGCATATGCTTGATAATGCAGCATATCCCCAATAAGGTAATATATAGCATTATAAATATACCATACATTCTTCTTTTTGTGATGGAAAACATACAAAGTTGAATTTATCAGAATTCTTGAGTCTACAGGACCCAAACCCAAAGCTGTGCTGCAAGAAGCAAGTATGTATATGAAGTTACATCTTGTGCATCCTAACTCTTGGTGAAAAAACAAATTTCAGTCGACTATGTCAGAGGAAAGGGTGACTTATCATTCTTTTCTCTATTAGAAAAGATTATTAAAAATCATAAACATATGAAGAGTATGTAGCAAAACTAGCATGAAATGCATTTCAGAGGGTATCAGGAAGTTAATTAATACATGTCATTTTTCTAGATTTTGTGGTGTTTCTGACCATTGTCAATTTTTTAAAATTTTGTAACCTTATGATTTCTTTTTAAATTCTAAATATGCATATGCATACCTAAATTAGTATTGATAATTTTGAAATCTTTTCCTTAAAGAGGGTCCCCCAAATTATATAAACTGAACCCCCTTCACTGCAAAATGTGGCTCCCTCCTGATACACACACCAGTGCATGCACACACATACCTATGCACCCCGAAGAGCCGACGCTGCCCAATGTCAGGGATGGAAGAGGAATCACAACTCTGCCCTTAGGCGGTGAGTGACTCCTTTGGTCACAAATAGAATCCCACCTTTGAGAAACCACAGAGCAGCTCAGAGACACACCCTACCACTGGCTCATCTTGGACAAACAACACGATAGCTTTTGCAGGCTGTGGTGCTCTGCCCTACTCAGACACCTCCCATCCATAAGGCCCAGCCCTTACCTCTCCCTCCGTCCTGGCTTTTGGAAATCTTCAGCAGCCCTGTCTGCCTCCAGAATGATCTCTTCAGCTACTCCATACTCAGGGTATAAATCAAGGTGAAAAACTCTTCTCAGAGGAATATTTGTGAAAGCAATGCTTGTCCCTAAGGAATAAGCCACTGATGGTGGAGTTTTGTCATGGTGAAGGATGACAAATGGAAATATTTTTGGGAACTGCAGCCTTCCCACCTCACGTATTTTGGGGGACTCCTCCTCTCTCTCTCATTTTCTGTGTGCGTTTTGACTTCACTCTTCTTTCTGCTTCTGGCTGCTTGTATCTGCTTGGTCTCTACACCAGGGGTCAGCACACTTTTTCTAGAAAGGGCCAGATTGTAAGTATTTTAGGTTTTATAGGTGGCACAGTCCCTGCTGCAACTACTCATCTCTGCCACAGAGTGAAATCAACCCTAGACAACACTCAAAAAAATAAGTGAAATCAACCCTAGACAACACTCAAAAAAATAAGTTAAATCAACCCTAGACAACACTCAAACAAATGAATGAAATCAACCCTAGACAACACTCAGACAAATCAGTGAAATCAACCCTAGACAACACTCAGACAAATGAGTGAAATCAACCCTAGACAACACTCAGACAAATGAGTGAAATCAACCCTAGACAACACGCAAACAAATGAGCACAGCTGTGTTGCAAGCAGGCCAGAATCAGCCCACAGGCTGGACTTTGCCAACCCCTGTTCTAGACTTTAAGCTCCCTGAGGGCAGGGCCTGAGTCTGTCTGTTACACCACTGAATTCCTAGGGCCTAACGGCATGCCTGGCATGGATTGAGTGCTCAGCACATATCAGCTGGCTGTGGCTCTCTGTGTCTGTCAGTCTGTCTTGTTTCCTTCTCCTCTGTCTCCTCCATCCATGAAAACTCACTAAGCCTCAGCTTTTCAGAAATGAACCACCTGCTCCCAAGCGAGTCAGACAATAAAAACAGCCTCACGCTCTAGCAATCTGCTGCTTGGCACAGCTCTCACAGGGCATTTAGGCAGTGAAGGGAGCCTAGCACTTAATTCAGCCTCTCTCAAAAGGCTCAACACCAACCTGGGAGAAGCATGAAGATGGAGAGGCTGAGGGAACCTTTGGAGGGCAGGGCTGGTGTCTCTGCAAGATGGACAGCCGCCTTGCAGGCACACTATGCTGCTGCTTCCCTTGCACACAGCCCCCAGTCCCTTTCTCCCTTCCTGTCATCCTTCATGCACTCATTCAATATTTACTGAGCTCCAACCCTGTGCTAGAAAATTAGCCCTAGCACAGACATGGAAATCCCTCCCCAAAATAACTTGTTAACAAATAAATGAATGATCGGTTGGACAAAAGAGTGTTTAGAGGTAAGAACTGGTTCTGCTGGCAGCAAACAGGCACGTTTTTCTTTATTTTATTTTATTTTTTTCCAAGATAGAGTCTTGCTCTGTCACCCAGACTGCAGTGCATTGGTGCGATCTCGGCTCACTGCAACCTCTGCCTCCCGGGTTCAAGCAATTCTCCTGCCTCAGCCTCCTGAGTAGCTGGGATTACAGGCACACACCACCACGCTCGACTAACTTTTGTATTTTTAGTAGAGACAGGGTTTCCCCATGTTGGCCAGGCTAGCCTCAAGCTCTTGACCTCATGATCCTCCTGCCTCAGCCTCCTAAAGTGCTGGGATTATAGGCGTGAGACACCGCTCCCAAACAGGCACACTTTTTCTGAGGATAATCACCCTGAGATCTCTCAACAAAGGGAGGCATTAGAAAATGACCAGAGTCATCCCCAGTGTCGTCCACAGGGAGCCCAGAACAACCTCACCCCAGATTCTGCCCCAGAGCAGGAGGCTGTTCCAAGGGCATGGGGTAGTAGGCACATTAGAGATGGGGACATGAGGGCCAGTGGCAGAGGTGACTGTCAGAATCTCACCACCACGATGTCCAAAGTGAAGCTGAGAATGCTTCAGAGAAGATGATGTGATATAAACGTGTGTTCTTGATTTTTTGCTATGACTCCAGCGTAGTCAGTTGCCTCTCCTAGAATTCACAGTCCAGGGGTGGCCAGCTGCCATTTTCACTGCAGTGTCATCTTCACTGGCTCCAGAAGCCACGAGGACAAGGGTTTCGTTTGTCGTTAGTGCTGATCAACACCAGTGGCTCAGCTGATTAGCATAATGACTGTTAAAAATAAATAAGTTTTCAGAGGTGAAATCAGTGGCTTGTTAGCCACCTTAATGGATGCTGGAAACAGGCACTTGTTGATAAAATTAGTGGGATTCAGAATATACAACTCGGTTAAAATATTTTAGAGGCACTTCCTTCCCTGGCACAAATTAGGTTGAAGAATCCAGCAAGCCCCAGGGATGGCACTTCAGGCTGCTCCCTGGTAGGTCCTGGGTCCAGCCACTGGTTAAGAGTGATTCTGGCCCGGGCACAGTGGCTCACGCCTGTAATCCCAACGCTTTGGAAGGCCGAGGCGGTCAGATCACTTGAGGTCAGGAGTTTGAGACCAGCCTAACCAACATGGTGAAACTCCATCTCTACTAAAAAATACAAAAAATTAGCTGGGCATGGTGGCAGCCGCCTGTAGTCCCAGCTACTTGGGAGGCTGAGGCAGGAGAATGGCGTGAACCCAGGAGGCGGAGCTTGCAGTGAGCCGAGATTGCGCCACTGCACTCCAGCCTGGGCGACAGAGCGAGACTCCGTCTGGAAAAAAAAAAAAAAACTTAGCAGGGCATAGTAGCATGCACCTGTAATCCCAGTTACTCGGGAGGCTGAAGCAGGAGAATCTCTTGAACCCGAGAGGTAGAGGTTGCAATGAACCAAGATTATGCCACTGCACTCCAGCCTGGGCAATGGAGCGAGACTCCATCTCAAGAAAGTGATTCTGGTTACCTGATGTGGCCTGTAACAGTCACAGAATGTGGCTCTGGAATATTGTTACGTCTGCCTTGAATCTGCTGAGTTTAATAAATACATGTTGCATGAACTGTCTGGGACCTGCTTGCTCATAACAGTTGCCTACTAAATGTCTTTATGGGGGCAGAATTCTGTCCACAACTTGCTTTCATGTGAACCTGGTAGCAAGACTGGGGGAAGCGGCAGTTCCTCATTCACTGCTAATTGTTGGCTAACACCGCTGGCCACCAAGAAGAGCCTAGAGTTGTGCACTTCAGATTGGCTTAGGTCTTTTTGCAATAATGGCTCAAGGAGTCACTGGGCCTAGAACCAGATCTCCTCACTGCCGGCCACTGCTCTGTCTATGTCATTTGGGAGGGAACAAAATGCAGCTAACCACCTCCCTGCAGGCATCTTCCCTCCAGCCCCTGGACTTGGCCCCTGGCCAGAAGCTGTCAGCCTGGTACACAGGATAGTTTAGGGAGAGTAGACAAGGGTGGGGAATGCCTTGGGCTTCCTAAATTTCATTAGAGTTATGCCATACATTCCTTTTTTTGGGGTTTCTGTGGGCACCAAAAGGCTTTCTAGAGCTGGCTCACATGACCCAAACCCCAGGCCCAGGCAGCCTTCTGTCTTCTATAGGTGGTCTGGAGATTTCCTGCCTTCTGAAGCTTGTCTGGGAGGCAGGAAGACCACGGCGGAGGAGAAAGGAGCACTTCTACACACCTTCTCGTTGACACCCCTGCCTGCCTTTGTCAGACCTGCGGAGGAGGCACTCGGTGGAGAAAGTGCTCCAGCTGACACTCTGAGTCGTGCAGCGTGGGGTGGGGTCCGGAAGATGTACTGTTCCAGGAAACGATTCCACTCCAAGATGGGGGGCCAGCAGAATCGCCCAGGCCAGGCTGTGGCAGATGAGCCGTCCCTCTTACAGGCAGGTGAATCGGGAGCTGTCCCTCTGCCTGGAATACTCCCCTAAGGCCCTCCAAGCTGCATGGAAAATGTCACCTGCTGCAGCTGACTCATCTGGGCCTGAACTCTGGATGGGCCGGATGGCTGCCCTTAGGTTCCTTTGACTGGAAGGACACTGGGAGAGGTGCCTGGGCCTCCCTTGGTGATGTCCCTTGTCCCTTTGCATGGACACTACCAGGAGGCCCTCTGTCCCCTCCTCAGGTGGTCCCAGGCATAGCCAGTCCAGCTGTCCACAGGAATGACCCTGATTGCAACCTTTATGCTGGCTTTCCTCCTGCCTGGTCTCACCTCCCCACTCCTCCCCCTGCTGCTCCCCGGGTCCGCTCCCAAATAAACCCCCGCACCTAGGTCTCTGCTCCAGGCTCTGCTCTCAGGGGAGCTCAAGATGAGCCTCCTCAGGGAGGTCTTCCCTGACCACTTAGAGGAGGCTGGGTCACCCTGTTGGACACTCTAGCCACTCCCTGCACTTCCCGTACTCAGCACTTAATGGCCTTGTGATTAAGAAACTTTTGGTATAGTTAGTTATTCCTCTCTCTCTCCTGACTAGGCTATAAACTCCCCAGGCAGAGAAGAGTCTGTCCTGTTAACCATTTTTGCTCAGAGTGCATAGTAGGTGCTGAGAACTAAAAATCAAATCCTAAGCCCTACAACGGACTGAACAGACCCACTCTTGGCCAAGGGGACCCAGGAGAAACCTTAAAAACCAAGTTGCTGGCCATGATGGGACAGAAGGCTAAACACATCTCGGTATGCCCCTTATTTATTGACTTTTAACCAAAATTCCTTCCTAAGGAGTAAGCAGATTTGGAAAACAAGAAACAGACGATTCATTCCTTTATCACCTTTAGCCAATCGTGACCATGCCAATGAGGCCATGACCAGACTCCCTCTTCCTCTTTGCAGTTTTGACATGACAGCTCACCAGTTTCATAATGGTATCCCTTCCTAAAACCTGACCACCCTCCAGCTTTAAAAAAAAAAAGAAAAGAAACAGCCAGTGACCATCTCTGGGCCAGTTTTGGCCAACCTGTGGAAGATGTGCAGTGAGGGTTTTCATGTTCTTTGCTTCACCTTTTGATGTCTGAGGACCAAAAATTCCACCCTCGTGGATCATACTAACACTGTTATTATTTGGACATGCAACCCATGAAGAGGCATGAAGCTGGGCCACGCATGTGCATATTTCTCCTTTCATCAGTATTCATGGCTCCTCCGGTCACTGGTTACGTGTGTATATTCAGCCATCTCACTCGGCATAAGTTCCTGTTCCCTTTACCCTTCCCTCAAACTGCTTGCTCTCTGCAGAGCCAAAGGCCATGCTGCCCAGCCTATGGGATGGCTGGCATGCAGGGTGCCTCCGTTTATGATAAATAAAGATCTCCTTTCCACATGTGTGAACCTCATCATTCTTCAGTTGACAGTGCTTAAGAATATTCCTTGAATGAATGAATGATGGATGGGAAACAGAGTGGACACAGTTGTTATCGCATTCCAGCTCTGCCACATTGACGAAGCCACTGAAAGTCTCCCTGGTAAGTTTCCTTCCCTGCATGTTTGGAACAAGGTGTCCTAGGCCACAATGAAGGGACCACGAGCCCTTAAATTTCCTAAAGGACTGAGCAGAAGAAAATGATGACTGCCATGTCCAAAGAAGTTCTGAGGTCTTCTCAGACCTGCCTGTGTGAGGTTGGGGGAGCAGGAATTAGCATTTATTGAGCACCTACTACTTGCCAAGCACTTGATTGACATCATGAGATGTCAATGTGTTAACTCACGTCCTACTCCACTCCCCAGAGCCTGGTGAAGAACTATGAGAGGGAAGTCTTGGCTCTGCTCACTCTGCTGGGGCATTCATTATTCGGTCAATAAACCATGTCAGACCCATCTTTATCTCTAATAGCAATAATAGAAGACAACACTTACTGGGCACAAACACAGTGCCCTAGTAACGCTTAGAGGTAAACACTGTTGTTACCTTGTTATTGAGGATCAAAGGGATTGCCCAATGGCACGCATATTTAAAAGAACAAGACTGAGATCAAGCCCAGGTCTGTCTGACACCAAAGCCCAGACGCCTTGCCTTTCCCTGGAGCAGGCCTCCTTTGCCAGGTTTCCTGATGGCTGGAGGAGCCAGGAATCCTGATGGTTTCCTGAAACCCAGCCCTGCTCCCAGTCCTTGTCCTTAGGTCCACGTGCAGACAGCCTGCAGAATAAGCACACACCAACTTTGCATTAATGGCAGTGAGTTGTCATAATGCCCTGGAGCCAGAATTTTCCTGCCATGGCAACTATAGAGCACAATGGCAAGCCAGGAAACCATAGGTTGTGGGAAGCGGATCCTGGGCCAGAGGGTGGGCTGGGAGTTGGGCCCCCAGGGTCCCATGTCACTGTCAGAGAAACCCCGCAAAGTTGGCATAATTATCCTTATTTTACAGAGGAGGAAAGTGAGGTCCACAGAGAGGAAGTGACTTGCTCAGGTTCACATGGCCGGTCTATGACTGCATTGGGACGCAACAGTTTAAATCTTTTCAGTGGCCGGGCGCGGTGGCTCACATCTGTAATCCCAGCACTTTGGGAGGCCGAGGTGGGTGGATCACGAGGTCAGGAGATCAAGACCATCCTGGCCAACATGATGAAACCCTGTCTCTACTAAAAATACAAAAATTAGCCAGGTGTGGTGGCACACGCCTGTAGTCCCAGCTACTCGGGAGGCTGAGGCAGGAGAATTGCTTGAACCCAGGAGGAGGAGGCTGCAGTGAGCCGAGATCACTCCACTGCACTCCAGCCTGGCGACAGAGTGAGACTCTGTCTCCAAAAAAAAAAAAAAAAAAAAAACACTTTTTCATGTTCCAGAAACAGAATAATTTTAAAAAGAAAAAAAAGGCTGCTATAGTATTACTGAAATTCAGTTCCATTGCTATAACTGATTAAAGCTCAATGATATTGCTCTGATTGGTAGACAGCAAAATTGAAGAATAGAGAATTCTTAACCATTGTCACCCACCCAGATGATGTCTGCGTCCTACCACTTAAGAATTTTCGTTAGCCTCCAGTCATTTTATTTTTTCATATCTGTTATCTCAGTGCTATCCAACCACTCTATAAAATCGATTCCAGTCATATCTATAGTTTACAGATAAGGAAATGGAGGCCCAAAACTTAAGCAGTTTCCCAAGTTAACACAGGCAGGAAATGGTAGAGGCGGGATTTGAACCCAGCCTGAATCCTGGGCCCATTCTTTTAACTACTGCACTTAACCAGGCTCTGTTCAGTGCTTTGCAATCATTACTCCATTTAATCCTCACAATAATCTTCTAATACTTGTGCTTTTATTATCCCATTTAAAGTTAAAGCAACAGAAACTCAGAGAGGAGAAGGCATGGTTCAGGGCTCTCAGCAAATCTGAGAGGAAATCTCAGCAAATCTGGCCACAAGGAAAGTCCCAGAGACAAAGGCCACCAGGAAATTCCAAAGTCATTTCTCATGGGAGAACAACAGCCATGTTCTTCCATCACATGTGCTGAGCTTTTCGCCTTGCCCTGGGGCTGGACAGGAGATGAATTATGGGGATGCCTATGGAAACTGCCTGGCTTGCCCAGGATCTGGGATTGGGGGGGCTTCAGTAACTTAGCAAGTCAATGAGTTGTGGCTGGTGACTTCTCAGCCATCAGCCAGACCAGGGGAAATGACTCTTCACCATCCTCCCATTGTTGTCCCGTTGGATCCTTGAAATCTCCCAATAGAAATGACTCTGCATTTTGCAGAGGAAGAAACTTAGGCTCAGTGGGTGAAAACGACTCACTCAAGGCCACACAGCTAGTTGATGAGGAAGCAGGGATCTCAACCCAGGCTTGCCCAGCGAGCCCACTCCGTCCTTTGCTCCAGACACCCCAAATCTTGAGGCCCCATTCTAGCGAGTCTCCCGAGGTCTTGAAAAGTCCATGAAAACATGGCAGTTACCTACTTAGGACCTTTCTCTTTTTATCGTGGCTCAGCTTCCGCAGGCTCAGCACCAGGCTGGGGCTCCACTCCAAGGCCGTGTGACACCAAGGCCCAGCTCCATGACCTCTGGACCACATAAGCCTTGCCCTTTTCCTGGCCTCCGTTTCTGAGATAGGAGCCCAGGGAAATCTATGCAGACAGACAAGGCCAGGTGCCAGAGTCCTGAAAGGCATGAGGCTCTTGCCAAGGAAAATTTCAAACTTCATAGGAAGAAAATGGCCTCCCACACACCCCAACCCTGACTCTCACTTCCCTACCTTTGCTTCTGCCAGAGCCACCCCCTGTCTTCAAGCCACTCTAGGCTGTAAATCCAAATTTATAACCAAGAATGATGTATTAAGTATCCACTGCATGCCAGGAAATGTGTCCCCCAACACCATTGTAAGACAGATGCTATTATCATCTTCAATTTACAGAGGGGGAAACTGAGGCTCAGAGAAGTGGTCACTTGTCCAAGGTGACACAGCTACAAAAGGTCTGAGCCAAGATTTGAACCCAGATCCATCTGAATTTCTGCAGCTCTTCTATTGCAGTAAAAAGATAGAAATAAAGGAAATCACTCCTGGAATGATATCTTGGGGCTGGTAGACTAGCATCTCTGCAAGGCTACCTGAAAAATACTTAACCCTATATTGTGTTTTCTGGCATGTCAGACCTTGGTGCAAACAGATTGTTTCTTGTGAATTATGTTTTTCTCTTTTATGAACATTTGTAAATCCATCTCACTTCATAATAGACAAGTCTTTGACAACTTGGAAGTAAATTGTATTATATACTCTTGGGGGATTGTATACATAGAAAAACTGTAAGTTTGGGCAACATGGCGAAACCCCATCTCTACTAAAAATACAGAAAATTAGCCGGGCGTGGTGGTGCACGCCTGTGGTCCCAGCTACTCAGTAGGCTAAGAGTGGGAGGATCACCTGAGCCCAGGAAGTCAAGGCTGCAGTAAGCCGTGATTGCACCACTGCACTCCAGCCTGGGCGACAGGAGTGAGACCCCATCTGAAAAAAAGAAAAGAAAAGAAAAACTGTAGAAATCCTTTTAGGAAGTAAAGGATTAACTTTTTCACATCTGATTAAGAGATAACAGTGAGATATGGCGAGGGGGAGATAAACAGCCCCAACTGGCCAGAGAAGTAGAAGACTTGATTTGGCCTTAGTTCTGACCTGACAAACCTGTGTGACTTTGTACTAGTCACTTTCCTTCTCTGGGCCTCATGTGCAAAATAAGAAAGTTTAGACAGATGATCTCTAAGTTTCCCTCCATTCATCCCTGACATCGTGTTTACTGAAATTCAATATTCTCTACATCTATTATGCTTAAACTAAATTGGCTCTTGTCCATCAATGGGAAACTGTATAAACAAATTGTGGTATAGTCATATAATCCAATACTATTCAGCAATAAAAAAATGGTTACTGAAAAATGCAACACCATGGATGAATTTCAAGTAACACTATTGATGAGTGAAAGAAACGAGACAACAGGCTGTGCATGGTGGCTCACGCCTGTAGTCCCAGCTCTTTGGGAGGCAGAGGCAGGCAAATCACTTGAGCCCAGGAGTTTGAAACCAGCTTGGACAATGTGGTGAAACCTTGCCTCTACAAAAAAACAAAAAGCGAAAATTAGCCAGGTGTGGTGGCACATGCCTATGGTCCTAGCTACTCGGGAGGCTGAGGTAGGAGGATCGCCTGAGCCTGGGAGGTCAAGGCTGCAGTGAACCATGATCAGGGCACTGCACTCCAGCCTGGGCAACAGAGTGAGACCCTGTCTCTAAACAAATAAATAAATACATACATACATATGTAAACAAACTAGACACAAAAGAC
Organism: Pongo pygmaeus; assembly: GCF_028885625.2. Lineage (NCBI taxonomy): Eukaryota > Metazoa > Chordata > Mammalia > Primates > Hominidae > Pongo > Pongo pygmaeus. The sequence goes on along the minus strand of NC_085930.1, from coordinate 66,795,683 downwards.
TTTAGACTATGATCCCATCACACAAAGTTCAAAAACAGGCAAAACTGAATTGGAGTGATAAAAGCCAGATGGCAGTTGCTTTGTAGTAGGTGGTGGGTAATGGCTATTTACTACGAAGTTGCACAGGGAACTTTCTGGGGAGATGGAAATGTTCTACTCCTTGATCTTGGCAGGGGTTACAGCAGTATAAACAGAGGTAAAAATTCATCAAGCCATACACCTAAGATTTACTCATTTCATTGTACTGTAATCATAATTCAATAAGATACTATGAATATACAATTATATATAAATCCTTATAGATATGTAAATGTTTATATGTTTGTACGTGTATGTGTGTGTGTTGCTTCCAGAACTACGCACAATAAAAACCATTAGGAAGTATCCAAATGCCAAGTTTTCACAAAACAATTAACGAAGTCTGTCCCCTGGGTGTGATCATGCTCTAAAAGGAAGAAAAATGATCTGATCCCTCCTGATAAGAACTGGTTTTGATGTGACCAAGCTTTGGAAAATGCCACCTTGTCCAAGAGACAGGAGAAAAGCATGCTTCCAGTGGGAGGACGTCTATTTACAGCTCGGGGAAGCTATGACAGCACAATGTGGTGTGGACACATGTCGGAACGTGGCTGGCTGCCCCCACGGGCTGCCAGAGCTATTTTCCAGATATGGCAGCATCCCCACCAAGCCCTGCCCATCTCAGCACAGCCAAAAGCCCAGACGGGGAGCCTGCATGTCTGGCCTCAAGCCCTGACCAGCCTCCAGCCTCCAAGCGCCTCCTGAGGCATCTGCCCTTCACCCCCAGGCCACGCCCCACCCTGTGTCCACTACATTCTTGTCCCACCAGCCCCTTTGAAGTCTGCATCTCTGACTGCAGGTTCCAAGTAAAGCTCCTCACCAACCCTTCAGGATTCCAAAGAAAGGACAGAGCTTACTGGCAAAGGCCCACCCCCCATGGCCAGGTCATCTTTCCAAGAAAGGAGCAGCTGAAAGGGGGACAAAGAGGGCGCTCATCTAATAGTGATGGCCGTGGCGGGCCGTCCAGAGCAACCACTGCTATCACGCTGGCTGCAGCAGGGAGGCACGGGCGGTGGCAGCAGGAGCAGCTGCTAGAGCAGCGGTGGTGCGCCCTGTGTCCCCAAGGCAGCTAACTATGTCACCCCCACCCTCACACAGCTGGACAGGACCTGCTCCCAGGCCTGGAGCCTCCACCACGGCCTCAACCTCACTCCCTGCTGCGTCTTGGGAGCCTGCGAGCACCCAGTGGAAGGCGCAGCCGGGACTCGTGGAGCCGGCCCCAAAAGCGTTGGGTTCATTTGTGCGGAGTTGGCCAGGGCCACCGTGCCACCTGCATCTCACCCACCACCACCCGTGGGAAAATGCGGAGAGGAGGCAGGCAGTCCCCAGAGCCTGCCCCCAGGAGCCTCCCGGAGCCCGCCACCCTGGGAGCTGCCACAATTGAGCTAGTCTGAGTGACCTGCTGGCAGGGGAGCAGTGTGGTTGGACACTGAGGGGTGGACAGAGAGGGCAGAGCTGGGCCTGGGGCAGTGCTGCTACTCCACGGAGCCACAGGGAGCAGAGAGCAGGCAGGGGCACTGCCCTCCTGGGCACAGCTGCAGACTCCCAGCAACGGCTGCAAATCCAGGCATCTCTGCACTCTCTGTCAGCCCTGTCCCTGCAGGCTCGGAGATGTCTGTTCCCACTGCCTACTCCCAGTGCCCACTCTGATCTCAGAGTAAGTATGGGGCTGAGCTAGGGCACCGTTGCAGCCCATCCGGGCTTGTTCGCCTTGGAAGAAACATCCTGGGCACTATGAATGGCAACAAGAGGCGGACAGGCTCCAGTGTCAAGGGGGTGGGTCCCTGGTGAAGCCCCACCCTCAAGCTGGTAGGACCTGATGCCTGGAGGCCAGGCTTCCAGTCCTGTGGACTGGAGTGGGAACTTGTGGTGCCTTTTCTGGACCCACCTGTGGCCTCCCATGTACCAATCTGCACACACTTCCTCCCCTCTGAGGCCCATAGAAAGCCTTGGACTTAGCCAGACCCAGGAGACAACAGTACAGCCAGCTGCAGAGAGGAGCTACTCACCCCAGGATCCCCTCTCTGCTGACAGCTGAACACTTGTTGGGATCACCTGCCTGCAAAAAACAGCTACCCTCTCTACTGAGAGCAGAACACTCGTCTGGACAACCTGCCTGCAGAGAGCAGCTACTCTCTCTGCTAGGAGCTGAACACTCGTCAGGACACCCTGGCTATAGGGAGGAGCTACCCACTGCAGGTTTCCTCTGAGTGGGTCTCCTCTGAGCTGTTCCATCACTCAATAAAACTCCTTTTCATCTTGCTCCTCCACTTGTCTGCGTACCTCATTCTTCCTGGACACAAGACAAGAACTTGGGACCCCCCAAATGGCAGGGCTGAAAGAGCTGTAACACAAGCAGGGCTGAAACATGCCTCTTGCTCATCATATTGTGGGTGACCAGAAGGAGAGAAGGAGAGAAGAGCTGTGACCCTTTGGGGAGCCTAGACCTAGGAGCTCCCTGAGCCAGGGCTGTGACCCCCTCCTTAGGGCTCTGAGGTTCCTGGTGTCTCCAAGCTTCCAGCCACCACCACCACATTCCCCATTGTCAGCCATGGAAGCTGCTTATGGTATGCCTGGTCCAGCTGCAGCCTCACAGGGACCCTGCACCTATGCTGGCATCTGGAGTTGCCTGCCCCACCACAGTGGGTATGCCTGGCTGTTCACAGTGGTCAGACCACACACTCGCACACACACCCCTCACCGTTCCACACCTGGCTCACCCTTGAGATGCAGGCCAGTAGTGCGAGCCAAATGCAGCCCTCCAGGCTCAGTGGGCAAAGCAAGCCCAACGGGCCAGAGCAAAATGCAGGCAAAGGCGCCACACTGGCCACAGAGGTTTCCAGCTGGCGAAGCAACATCCTAAGAATCCCGTAATAATAGCTATGTCTATGTCTTAGGAAGTAATTAAGCCTCTGCAGTGCAGTTCCTGGAACTGGGGCCTGAAACTGACAGGATAAGGGATTCCTCCTCAGAGACTAAAAGGGTCCATTAGGATCTAGAAGCAGGATAAGCCTGCCCCTCTAGTGTGAGTGGTGAACCTATGAAAGTGGAATCACTTCAGAAAAGAAAAAGGGGGGGAAAGCTAACATTTACCAAGGGCCTACTATCTGCTGCTAAACACAATATATGACAGGCTCTCAGTTCTCCTGAGAGGTGACAGCGTGCTTGCAGCCCTCGCAGCCGTTGCTCGCTCTCGGTGCCTCCTCAGCCTCGGCGCCCATTCTGGCCGCGCTTGAGGAGCCCTTCAGCCTGCTGCTGCACTGTGGGAGCCCCTTCCTGGGATGGCCGAGGCCGGAGCCGACTCCCTCAGGCTGCGCGGAGGTGTGGAGGGAGAGGAAAGAGAAGCACCGGCAGAACTGGGGCTGCGCGCGGCGCTTGTGGGCCAGCTAGAGTTCTGGGTGGGTGTGGGCTTGGCAAGCACCGCACTCGGAGTGGCCAGCCAGCCCCAGGCAGTGAGGGGCTTAGCACCCGGGCCAGCAGCTGCGGAGGGTGCCCCGGGTCCCCCAGCAGTGCCGACCCACCGGCGCTGCGCTTGATTTCTCACCAACCCTTAGCTGCCTCCTGGACGGGCAGGGCTCGGGACCTGCAGCCCGCCATGCCTGAGTCTCCCCTACGAGCACCGCCCCCTGCTGCACGGCGCCAGGTCCCATCACCGCCCAAGGGCTGAGGAGTGCCAGTGCCCGGGGCGGGACTGGCAGGCAGCTCCACCTGCCTCCCCAGTGCGGGATCCACTGGATGAAGCCAGCTGGGCTCCTGAGTCTGGTGGGGGCTTGGAGACCCTTTATGTCAAGCTAGGGGATTGTAAATACACCAATCACCACCCTGTATCTAGCTCAAGGTTTGTAAACACACCAATCAGCACCCTTTGTCTAGCTCAGGGTTTGTGGATGCACCAATCGGCATTCTGTATCTAGCTAATCTGGTGGGGACTTGGAGAATCTTTGTGTCTAGCTCAGGGTTTGTAAATACGCCAATCCACATTCTGTATCTAGCTAATCTAGTAGGGAGGTGGAAAACTTTTGTGTCTAGCTCAGGGATTGTAAACGCACCAATCAGCACTCTGTCAAAACGGACCAATCAGCTCTCTGTAAAACAGACCAATCGGCTCTCTGTAAAACGGACCAATCAGCAGGATGTGGGTGGGGCCAGATAAGAGAATAAAAGCAGGCTGCCTGAGCCAGCAGTGGCAATTTGTTGGGGTCCACCTTCTGTGTTGTGGGAGCTTTGTTGTTTTGCTCTCTACAATAAACCTTCCTACTGCTGTTTGGGTTCATGCTGCGTTTATAAGCTGTAATACTCACAGTGAAAGTGTGCAGCTTCACTCCTGAAGCCAGCGAGACCACGAACCCACAAGGAGGAACAAACAACTCCAGACGTGCCACCTTAAGAGCTGTAACATTCACCGTGAAAGTCTGCAGCTTCACTCCTGAACCAGCAAAACCATGAACCCACCAGAAGGAAAAAACTCCAAACACATCCGAATATCAGAAGGAACAAACTCTGGACACGCCGCCTTTAAGAACTGTAACACTCACTGTGAGGGTCTGCGGTTTCATTCTTGAAGTCAGTGAGACCAAGAACCCACCAATTCCAGACACCCTCCCAGTAACCATTCTGAGCAGGCATCATAGTTTATCCATGTCCTCAGAGCAGGAAGCTGAGGCTCAAAAAGGAAGAGCAACGCGAGCGAGATCACACAGCCCACAAATGGCAGAGCTGCATTCAAACCCAGGTCTGTCTGACTCCATAGTCAGTGTTCTTTCCTTGCGTGAAGTACAGTGGGCTTTTAGAAGGAGACAGTGACATCCCAGGGACATTTCTAACTCAGTTTCTGGAAAGCCCCATCCAAAACAGACTAATGTGTTGGATAGACCAGGTAATGCCCAGTGACCAATTCTCAAGTTGCACGTAGTAATCAGGGGAAAGGGTGTAAGCAGGTGACCAGATCTCCCTTGAGATACATGGCCTGGCTCAGGATAGGTGTGCACAAACATTTCCAGGTGCATGGAAGTAAGGCAGAATGATGGGCAAGCTGGTGACACCAGATGGTAGGCAGCCACTGTCCCAAGTCCCTGAGGGCCTCCCACCACTACCCCAACCACTTTCCTTGGTCACCCCAAACTTCCTTATGATCCGGGAACCAAAGGGAGCCTCCAGGCCTCAGCTGCTCTGCCAGCCTCTGGCTATTAAATATGTTTGATATTGCTCCTGCTTAGACACATAGACTAGATTCTCAGCCTGCCCTGGGGCCAACCGTGTTCAATCTACAGTAGGCAGGACACATGCATTTATGTTCATAAGTCTTCTTTCTCATGCAGCTGAAATAGACTTACTATTTCTTCACTGCCTATTTTGTGAAGTCACGTAAGTTCTGGGCAGTGGGTATTTTACCTCCTGTAGGAGTCGCCGTTGGGGCTGCAGAACCAAGCCAGTGTGCCTATCCTCCAGCTGTGTAACAGCTTGCAGCTGTCCCCATTCTCCTGTCTCTTTTAACAGGAGCATACACGGTTGGGAACCTCCAAGAGCATCCCATATTAATGGCTGACATGGGGGTGCAAAAGTTGCCCCTATCTCAGCAGGGGCAGGAACAACTTTGTAGGGTATGACCAATTCTATAGCCCCCAGTGGGTCAGACCAAAGCCGAACTTACTTGAGGCTGCTTCAATGCTCATCCAACTCCCTTTCCATATCCTGCTTTCCCACCCCTTCACACCCTCCCCTAAAGAGCAGCCTTTCAATAACTGACGTGTACCCAAAGACCTAAGGTGTCTCCGCTCCATTTTACAGATGTGGAATCTGAGGCTTGCATAGGATGTCCTCTAGCTTGGTCTGTCCCTAAAATTCAAGCCCTTTCTGTTCCTTCATCCTGCCTGGATGGAATAGAAAGCAGACAGTTTGGGAGCGGAAACCCCACATCCCCGCAGGGATGGGCAGCTTTTCCTCCCACAGCTGCAGCCGACCTCCCTGGGCAGAGCAGGCGCCTCTCGCCTCCTCCCCCGCAGTGAGTCATCACCCACGCTGAGCGAGGAGAAAGCCTGAGCGGGCGCTGGGCTGGCGGTAACACTCCAAATGAGATTTAACAGAAGCCTCCGTCGCGCTCTGCTTAGGAAAGCAGGGGCTGTGGCTGTGGGGGAGGCTCTTCACTCCTGGTCCCCCGGGGGCTGGGGACGGTTGGGGGAAGAGGGGTGCCAAGGGTGCCCTGCCTCCAGCTGAGCCTCTCCTCAGAAACAAGCTTTCCAAGGTGTTGCAGGAAGGAGGAGGCAGATGAGAAAGCCCAGGCACTGGGGGCTAAGCTGACTCAGCCACCAAAGCAGCAGAGCTGAGCTGAGGGAGCCACAGTGTGCCCGGAACACATGGCAATACTCAGCCAGGTCCTCCTGCCACCTGTTTCAACACCTCCCATGGCTCCCCAGGGCCCTAGAACACTAGAGTCAAACGCTTTAGCCCCGAAATTCTGGCTCTTCTCATTGGGCTCCAGACACTGTCCCTTCAGTCATCACATCTGCCCCTCACTTTTTACATTTTTTTTAATTGAAGTGAAATTTACATATATTGAGATGCATGGATCTTGGGTCACAGATAAATGTATTTTGATAAGTGTATACACCTGTGTACTCAACACAGTTCTCAGGGTAGAGGACATTGCTGCCACTCCAGAGGGTTTTCTCATGTTTCTTTCCAGTTAACTCTTTTAGGCAATTGCTGTCCTGATTTCTATCACCATGAATTGGATGTACCTGTTGTGGAACGTCATATAAATGGAACTACACACTAAGTACTTTCAGGGGCTAGCTGCTTTCACTCGACATCATGTGTATGAAACTCATCCATGTAGGGCTGGTCACAGTAGCTTCTTCCTTTTTTATATTTATTATTTATTTATTTAGAGACGGAGTCTTGCTCTTTCGCCAGGCTGGAGTGCAGTGGCGCGATCTCGGCTCACTGCAACCTCCGCCTCCTGTGTTCAAGCGATTCTCATGCCTCAGCCTCCCAAGTAGCTGGGATTACAGACACGTGCCACCACACCCAGCTACTTTTTGTATTTTTAGTAGAGATGGGGTTTCATTATGTTGGCCAGGCTAGTCTTGATCTGCTGACCTCGTGATCCACCCGCCTCGGCCTCCCAAAGTGTTGGGATTACAGGCGTGAGCCACTGTGCCCAGCCAGCTTCTTCCTTTTTATTACTGAGCGATATTCCACAGTATGAATATGTCACAATTTGTTTATCCATTCTCCTGAGGTAGACGTTGGATTGTTTCTACTTTTGGCTGTTATGAATAAGGCTGCTATGAACATTCTTGAGCAAGTCTTTCTGTGGGCATATTTTCATTTCTCACAGATTAATAGCTAGGAGGGGAATGGTGGATCATAAGGCAGGTGTTGTTTAACTTCATAAGAGACTAACAAACTGTCCTCCAAAATGAATCTATCATTTTCTACTCCTACCAGCAATATTTGATTATTTGAGCTGCTTTATATCCTCAAAACATTTGGCTTTTCAATGCTTTTGCTTTCGGGAATGCTAGTTCCCTGAAGACTTATGAAGTTGAGCACTTCACATGCTCAGGGGCCATTGGTGTATATTATTCGATGAAGCATCTGTTCAAGTCTTTTGCCCATTTAGAAACAGCCTTCTGGTTTATTTGTACTTTTTGTTAACTTTTTTTTTAAACTAATGAATAGGAGTAAAATGTTCTATAAGTCAACTTTTCTTAACTCATTTGTGCTGCTGAGCTAACATAATGCAATTCCAAGATGGGATTCTCCTTGTTCTGAGCTAACATGTTTGCTAGATGTCCAGTGATTGGAGAAGGGAACCTCCCTGGAGAATCTCTGGCAGGGAGGATGGCGGTCATGGTGCATCTTTGATTGGTACTATTTCATCTTAAATCTCCCTGGAGAACACTGGATTTAATATTGTCCATGTACTTTCTTCTAGCTCATTGAATACATTGATATGAGGTCAAATATATAAAAATTGAATTAATCATATGCTATTGAGATAACTTAATAAAGGTATTGCCTTTCTATCCAGCATCTATTTCTCCCCATCCTTCCTACTTCTTACTTTGTTCAGTTTCCATCTCCTTCTTCACCCAGCCAGTCATTGCAGTGAAAGTGGACATCACCCCAAGATCTAGGCTAGGCCTCAACAGTCTGAAATTAATCCCATTCCTGTTTGCAGTGATTATCTTAGGATGGGCACATGAACCAGTTCTGGCCATGAGATGTAAGTCCCAATCTGTTGAGGGCTTTGGGGAAATTTTTCCTCCTTCTTAAGAGAACAGCTTAGGAAAATAACTATTTTCTTCCTAAGGACTTTGTTTTGTCCAAATGTGATGTCTGGAATCATTTGATGTATCTCACTATCAGTCCAAAGATGAAACTGACCCTGATGACTACAGAGCAGAGATTTTTTAAAATCAGGGTTTTGACAGCAACATTCAGCTACTGAATCAACTAATCCTGAAGGTTCCTTCTACCTCTGGACTCCAAGTTTCATGAGTCAATAAATTTTCTTATTGATTAAACTAGTGAAGGTTGTATTTCCAATACCTGCAGCTAATAACCTAATACAAATGCTGTGCATGCATGTTATTCTTTTAATCCTTTTATTGATCTATTTAACATTTTAAATGAAGTATATTGCATATTATAGCATTTGCCCTTTTAAAGTGTACAATTCAATTTTTTAGTATTAATGTATTCACAAGGTTGTGCAACCTTCACCACTACCTAATTCCAGAACATTTACCATAAGGAAACCTCATAATCAGTAGCAGTCACTTCTAAATCTCCTCTCCCACAGCTCCTGGCAATCCACTTTCTGACTCTACAGATTTGCCTACTCTGGACATTCCATATAAATGGAATCATACAATATGCATCATTTTGCACCTGGCTTCCTTCACTTAGAATAATGTTTTCAAGGTTAATTCATGTTGAGCGTGTATCAGTACTTCATTCCTTTTTATTGCTGCTTTTTTCTTTTTTTTTTTTTTTTTTTTTTTGAGACGGAGTCTCACTCTGTTGCCTAGGCTGGAGTGCAGTGCTGCAATATTGGCTCACTGCAACCTCTGCCTCCTGGGTTCAAACGATTCTCCTGCCTCAGCCTCCCGAGCAGCTGAGATTGCAGGTGCCTGCCACCATGCCTGGCTAATTTTTGTATTTTTAGTAGAGATGGGGTTTCACCTTGTTGGCCAGGCTGGTCTCAAATTCCTGACCTTAGGTGATCCACCTACCTAAGCCTCCCAAAGTGCTGGGATTACAGGTGTGAGCCACAACACCCAGCCTATTGCTACATTTTGTGTATCCATTCATCAGTTGGTGGACATCTGAGTTATTTCTGCTCTTTAGCTCTTATAAATAATTCCACTATGAACATTCGTGTACAAGTGTTTTTGTGAACATATGCTTTCAATTCTCTTGGGTATATACCTAGAGGCAGAAATGTTGGGGTCATACGATAATTCTGTGTGTAACTTTTGAAGAACTCTTCTACAGCAGCTGCACCATCTTACATTCCCAGGAGCAATGTATAACAGTTCCACATTCTCCACATCCTTGCCAGCATGCATTATTGATATTTTGTTTCTTTGATTGTAGCCATCATAGTATATCATAGTATTGTAGTACATCATAGTAGGTGTGACATAGTATCTCATGTTTTTGATTTGTATTTCCCCAATGATTAATAATGTTAAGCATATTTTCATGTGTTTATTGGCTGTTTCTTTATCTTCTTTGGAGAAATGGCTATTCAAAGCCTTGTCTATTTTTAAAATGAGTTATGTGTCTTTTTATGATTGAGTTGTAAAAGTTCTTTGTGTTCTAGATACTAGAATATGATTTGCAAATATTTCTCCCATTGTGCATGTTTTATTTTCACTTGTTTGATAGTGTCCTTTGAAGCACAAAAGTTTTTAATTTTTAAGAGGTTTTCGTTTTTAATTTTTTTTTAATTGAGACAGAGTCTTGCTCTGTCACTTAGGCTGGAGCGCAGTGGCGTGATCTCAGCTCACTGCCACCTCCGCCTCCTGGGTTCAAGCGATTCTCCTGCCTCAGCCTCCTGAGTACCCGAGACTACAGGTGTGTGCCACCACTCCGGGCTAATTTTTTGTATTTTTAGTAGAGACGGGGTTTCACCATGTTAGCCAGGATGGTCTCCATCTGACCTCGTGATCCATCCACCTTAGCCTCCCAAAGTGCTGGGATTACAAGAGTGAGCCACCGCACCCAGCCTTAGTTTTTAATTTTTAAATAATTCCAACTTATTTATGTTTTATTTTGTTGCTTTTGCTTTTGGTGTCATATAGGAAACCGATGTCTAGTCCAATGACATGAAGATTAATACCTGTTTCTTTTAAGAGTTTTATGGTTTTAGCTCTTACACTTAGGTTTATTATCTATTTTGACTTAATTCATATATGGTATGAGGTAGGATCATTCTTTTGCCTACAGCTGTTCAGTTCTCCCAGTAGCTTACATTGAAAAGACTTCTTTTCCCATTGAATTGTCTTGGCTCCCTGTTGAAGATCAATTAATCTAACTGTTGGGCAGTATTCTGGATTCTCAGTTCTATCTCATTGATTTACATGTCTGTGCCTATTCCAGTAAATGTAATCTTGGTTATTGTCATTTTGAAGTAAGTTTTGAAATTGGGAAGTGCAATTTATCCAACTTTTTTCTTTTTCAAGACTTTTTTTGGCTAATCTTCATCTCTTGCATTTTCATATGAATTTTAGGATCAGCTTGTCAGTTTTTTGCAAAAAAAAAAAAAAAAACCAGGCAGCTATAATTTTGATAGGGAATGCATTGAATCTGTGAATAAATTTGGGCAATATTACCGTCTTTACAATACTAGGCCCTCCAAACCATAAACACACGTCTTTCCACTTATTTAGGTATTCCTTAATTGCTTTCAAAAATGCTTTGTAATTTTCTGTGTACAAGGCTTTTGCTTCTTTTGTTAAATATATTAAGTATTTTAATCTTTTTATTATAAATGGAATTGTTTTTTATTTTCATTTTTGGGTTTTTGTTACTAGCATATAGAAGCACAGTTGATTTTTGATATATTGTATATTGATCTCACATCCTGAAACCTCCCTGAATTCATTAGCCCTAGTTTCTCTTTCTTTCTTTCTTCCTTCCTTCCTTCGTTCCTCCCTTTCTTCGTTCCTTCTTTTCTTTCTCTTTCTTTATTTCTTCCTGCCTTCCCTCCTTCCTTTCTTTTTTTTTATTTTTTTTATTTTATTTTTTCTTTTATTATTATTATTATTATTATTATTATTATTATACTTTAGGTTTTATGGTACATGTGCGCAATGTGCAGGTAAGTTACATATGTATACATGTGCCATGCTGGTGCGCTGCACCCACCAACTCGTCATCTAGCATTAGGTATATCTCCCAATGCTATCCCTCCCCCCTCCCCCTACCCCACAACAGTCCCCGAAGTGTGATGTTCCCCTTCCTGTGTCCATGTGTTCTCATTGTTCAATTCCCACCTATGAGTGAGAATATGCGATGTTTGGTTTTTTGTTCTTGCGATAGTTTACTGAGAATGATGATTTCCAATTTCATCCATGTCCCTACAAAGGACATGAACTCATCATTTTTTATGGCTGCATAGTATTCCATGGTGTATATGTGCCACATTTTCTTAATCCAGTCTATCCTTGTTGGACATTTGGGTTGGTTCCAAGTCTTTGCTATTGTGAATAATGCGGCAATAAACATACGTGTGCATGTGTCTTTATAGCAGCATGATTTATAGTCCTTTGGGTATATACCCAGTAATGGGATGGCTGGGTCGAATGGAATTTCCATTCGACCCTCCTTCCTTTCTTTCTTTTCTTCCTTGATGGCAGAATTTTCTATATACAAGGTCATGTCTTCTGCAAATAGAGATAGTGTCCTTCCTTCCTTCCTTCCTTCCTTCCTTCCTTCGTTTCTTCTGTCTTTCTTTCTTTCTTTTCCATCCATCTTTCTGGGTGCCTTTTATTTATTTTTCTTGCCTAATTTTCCTGGTTAGAACCTGTAGCACACTGTAGAATAGAAGTCGTGAGGGCAAACACCCTTGTCTTGTTCGTGAACTTGTTGGGGAAAGCTTTCAGTCTTTACCAATAAATATACTGTTACCTGTGTTTTTTTTTAATCAATGCCCTTTATCAAGGTATGTTCATTTCTATTCCTAGTGTATTTTTTTTTTAGCATGCAGGGGTATTTGATTTTGTCAAATATTTTTTCTGCATCTATTGAGATGATCTTGTGATTTTTTTATTCTATTAATATTTATTCTATTCTACTTTTATTGTTTTTATTATGTTGGTAATCTATTGGTTGATTGTCAGATGTTGAACTAACCTTGCATTCCTGGAATAAATACCACTTTGCTATAATGTATAATCCTTTTTATAGGTTGCTGGATTCTGCTTACTTCTATTTTGTTGAAGATTTTGCATTAATATTCACAAGGGTTGTTGGTCTGTAGCTTTCTTTTCTTTTTTTACCCTTTGACTAGCATTTTCCCAACCCCCAACCCCTGGTAACCACCATTCATTATCTACTTTTATGAGTTCAACTTTTTTATTTTTATTTATTGATTTTATTTTATTTTGAGATAGAGTCTCACTCTGTCACCCAGGTTGGAGTGCAGTGGCACGGTCTCAGCTCACTGCAACCTCCGCCTCCTGGGTTCAAGCAATTCTCCTGCCTCAGCCTCCCGAGTAGCTGGGACTACAGGACCACCACACCCAGCTAATTTTTTGTATTTTTAATAGAGATGGGGTTTCACCATGTTGGCCAGGCTGGCCTCGAACTCCTGACCTCAGGGAATCTGCCTGCCTTGGCCTTCCAAAGTGCTGGGATTACAGGCATGAGCCATCATACCTAGCCTGAGTTCAACTTTTTTAGATTCCACATATAAGTGAGAACATGCAGTATTTGCCTTCTGGTGCCTGGTCTATTTTATTTAACATAATGTCCTCCAGGTTCATCTATGTTACCACAAATAATAGGATTTTCTTCTTTTGTAAGACTGAATAATATTCCACTATGTATATAGACCACATTTTCTTTACCCATTCATCTGTTGATAGACACTTAGTTTGATTCCCTATTTTGGCTACAGTGAATAATGTTACAATTAACATGGGAGTGCAAATATATTTTGGACATATTGATTTCATTTCCTTTGGGTATATACCCAGTAGTGGAATTGTGGATGATATGATAGTTCAATTTTTATTTTATTTATTTATTTATTTATTTATTTATTTATTTTGAGACAGAGTCTCGCTCTGTCGCCCAGGCTGGAGTGCAGTGGGGCAATCTCGGCTCCCTGCAAGCTCCACCTCCAGGATTCACCCCATTCTGCTGCCTCAGCCTCCCAAGTAGCTGGGACTACAGGTTCCCACCACCACACCCAGCTAATTTTTTTGTATTTTTAGTAGAGATGGAGTTTCACCATGTTAGCCAGGATGTTCTTGATCTCCTGACCTCGTGATCCACCCCCCTTGGCCTCCCAAAGTGCTGGGATTACAGGTGTAAGCCACTACGCCCAGCCCCTCAATTTTTAATTTCTTGAGGAACCTCCATTTTATTTTCCCTAATGGTTGTACTAATTCACATTTCTACCAACAGTGTGCAAGAGTTATCTTTTCTCTACAACCTTGCCAACACTTGTTGTCTTTGGTCTTTTTGATAACAACCATTCTTACAGGTGTGAGGTGATATCTCATTGCAGTTTAAATTTGCATTTCTCTGATAATTAGTGATTTTGAGCATTTTTTTTACTATAACTGTTCATCGTTTATATGTCTTTTTTGAAGATATTCAGATCCTTTGCCTTTTTTTTTTTTTTTTTTTTTTGAGACAGAGTCTTACTCTCTCGTCCAGGCTGGAGTACAGTGGTGCGATCTTGGCTCACTGCAAGCTCCCCTTCCCGGGTTCACGCCATTCTCGTGCCTCAGTCTCCCAAGTAGCTGGGAGGGACTACAGGTGCCTGCCACCATGCCCAGCTAATTTTTTGTGTTTTTAGTAGAGACGGGGTTTCGCCGTGTTAGCCAGGATGGTCTTGATCTCTTGACCTCGTGATCCACCTGCCTCAGCCTCCCAAAGTGCTAGGATTACAGGCATGAGCCACCACACCCAGCCCTTTTGCCCATTTTTTAATCAAACTTTTTTTGTTACTATTGAGTTGTTTGAGTTCCTTGTATATTTGGATATCAACCCCTTATCAGATATGTGGTTTGCAAATATTTTCTCCCATTCTGTAGATTGTCTCTTTATTCTGTTGACTGTTGCCTTGGCTGTGCTGAAGATTTCTACTTTGATGTAACTTTATTTATCTATCTTTATTTTGTTGTCTAGGCTTTTGGGTTCATATCTGTGATGGTTAATATTGAGTGTCAACTAGATTGAATTGGCAGGTGCAAAGTATTGTTCCTGGGTGTGTCTGTGAGGGTGTTGCCTTCATCTTTCTCCTGTGCTGGATGCCTCCTGCCCTCGAACATCAGACTTCAAGTTCTTCAGTTTTTGGACTCTCGGACTGGGGCTCTCTGGCCTTTGACCACAGACTGAAGGCTGAACTGTGGGATTCCCTACTTTTGAGGTTTTGGGACTCAAACTGATCTACTACTGGCGTCCTTGCTCCTCAACTTGCAGATGTCCTATCGTGGGACTTTACCACTTTACCTGATTGTGTGAGCAAATTCTCCTTAATAAACTCCCTTTGATATATACATATATCCTATTAGTTCTGTCCCTGTAAAGAACCGTGACTAATACAATATCCAGAAGATCATTACCCAGATCTAAATTTTCCTCTATGATTGGTTGTTGTATATGGTATAAGGGTCTAATTTCATTCTTCTGCATATGGATATCCAGTTGTCACAACATCATTTATTGAAGAGACTAGCCTTTTCCCATGGTGTGATCTTGGCACCTTTGTTGAAAATTGATTCACCATAAATGTGTGGATTTATTTCTATGTTC
This sequence comes from Pongo pygmaeus, assembly GCF_028885625.2. Lineage (NCBI taxonomy): Eukaryota > Metazoa > Chordata > Mammalia > Primates > Hominidae > Pongo > Pongo pygmaeus. The sequence goes on along the minus strand of NC_085930.1, from coordinate 66,780,602 downwards.
TCTATTGTGTTCCACTGAGCTATATGTTTGTTATTATGCAAGTACCATGCTATTTTGATTATTATAGCTTTGTAGTATATTTTGAAGTTAGGTAGTGTGATGCTTTCAGCTTTGTTCTTTTTGCTCAAGATTACTTTGGCTCTTTGGGATTTTTTATGTTTCCATATAAATTTTAGGATTATTTTTCTGTATCTGTAAAAAAATCATTGGAATTTTAATAGAGATTGCGTTGAATCTGTAGATCACTTTAGGTAGTAATCCATAAACCTGGGATATATTTTCATTTTTTGCATCATCTTTAATTTCTTTCATCAATTTTGTTTTGTTTTGTAAGAGACAGGGTCTCACTATGTTGCCCAGTCTGGAATGCAGTGGCTATTCACAGGCATGATCATAGCACACCACGTGGTCTTGAACTCCTAGACCCAAGTGATTCTCCTGCGTCAAGTCCTGAGTAGCTGGGACTACAGATGCGTGCCACCACATCCAGCTATATCAATGTTTTATAGTTTTCAAGTAAAGATCTTTTGCCTCCTTGGTTAAATTTGTTTCTATTTTTTGTAGCTGTGCAAATGAATTTTTTTTATTTCTTCTTTAGATAGTTCATTGTTGGTATATAGAAAGACTACTGATTTTTGTATGTTGATTTTGTATCTTACAACCTTACTGAATTTGTTTATTGGTTCTAACAGTTTTTGTTTGGAGTCTTTAGGTCTTTCTACATATAAAGGACATTTTAACTTCTTCCTTTCCAATTTGGATGCCTCATTGCTCCTTTCCAATTTCTCTTGCCTAATTGTTCTGGCTAGGACTCCCAGTATTATGTTCAATACAAGTGGCTAAAGTGGGCATCCTTGTTTTGTACCTGAACTTAGAGGAAAAGCTTTCAACTTTTCACCATTGAGCATGATGTTAGCTATGGGTTTGTCATATATGGCCTTTACTGTGTTGAAGTACATTCCTTCTATACCTAATTAGTGAGAGTTTTTATCATAAGGTGTGGTTTTCTTATTATGCATTTTTCTGGGTTTTTGTGTCAAAGTAATACCAGCCGTTTATAGTAATTTTTATTCTGTAAAGTTGGTAGTAATGGTTCATCTTTTATTCCTGATTTTAGTCACTTGAACGTTCTCTCTTCTTTTTCTGGTCATCTAACCAAAGATTTGTCAATTTTGTTGATCTTTTCAAAGAAACAACTTTGATTTTCGTTAATTTTCTCTATTGTTTTTCTATACTTTATTTATTTCTACTGTAATCTTTATTATTTCTTTGCTTCTGATTGCTTTCACTTCAACTTGCTTTTCTTTTTGTAGTTTCTTAAGGTATAGAGTTCAGGTTTGGATTTACAATCTTTCTCCTCTTTCATGGGCATTTATAGCTCTAAATTTCCCTCTGAGCACTGCTTTGCTGCAGTTGTCGCATAAGTTTGGTGTGATGTGCATGCATTTCCATTTATTTCAAAATGTCTTCTAATTTCCTTTGTAATTCTGCTTTGACCATTTGACCATTTCGGGGGGAGTGTATTGTTTAATTTCCATATTTGTTAATTCTCTAAATTTTCTTCTGTTAATGGTTTCTGATTTTATTCCATTCTGTTCAGAAAGCATGTTTTATGTGATTTTAATCCTTTAAAATTTATCAAGATTTGTTTTAAGCCTTAATATGTTCTATTCAAGAGAATGTTCTATGCACACTTGAGAGCATGTGCAGCCTGCTGTTGTTAAGTGTTCTATAAATGTGTGTTAGATCTAGTTGGTTCATAATATGGTCCAAGTCTTCCATTTCCTTTCTAGTTGTTCTATCCATTATTGGCAGTGTGGTATCGAAGTCTCTAACTTATTGCTGAATTGTCTATTCCCTCCTTCAATTCTGTCAGGTTTTGTTTCATCTATTTTGGGTCTTTGTTGTTAGGTGTATATATGTTTATAATTGTTATGTCTTCTTGATGCATTGACCCTTTTACCATTATAAAATGTCCTTCTTTGTCTCTAGATTTTTAAAGTCTGCTTTCTGTCTAGTAGCTTTGTGGTTTTAGCTTTACATATAGCTTGGTAAGTCATCTCAAATTACTTTTTCTGTATGGTGTGAGAGATTGAGGTTCACTTTTTCCATAGGATTATCCAGTTGTTCCAACACTATTTTTAAGGTATCTTCTCCATTGACATTCCATATCATCTGGTGTCAAAAATCAATTATCTTTACATGTGTGAGCCTATGTCTAGACTATCTAGTCTATTTTATTAATTTGTTAGTCTGTCACTGTGCCAATACTACACTGTCTTAATGACAGACTTCATAGAAAGTCTTGAAATCAGGCAGTAAGAATCCTCTAATTACACTCTTTTAAGATTGTCTTGCTTATTCAAGACATTTTGTATGTTCATATACATTTTGGAATCACTTCGTCAATTTATATACTTTTTAAAAGCCTGCTGAAATTTTTGATTGGTATTGCATAAAATGCAGGAATCAATTTTGGGAGAATTGATATTTTAACACTACTGTTTCCTAGTTCATGAGCATGGTATTAGGTTCATGCAAATGTAATTGTGGTTTTGCGGCAATTAACCATTAACCATTAACCCATTAACCATTATTTTAATGGCAAAAACCACAATTACTTTTGCACCAATCTAATGTATCTGTTTTTTATATTTTATGGTTTTCAAGGTAGAGGTTTTACAAATCCTTTATTACATTTGTTCCTAAGGCCAGGTAAGGTGACTCATGCCTGCAATCTCAGAGCTTTTGGAGGCCGAGGCAGGAGGATCACTTGAAGCCAGGAGTTTGAGACAGCCTGGGCAACAAAGCAAAACCCCATCTCTACAAAAAATAACATTTAAAAAAAAATAGGCAGGAGTGGTGGTGTATGCCTTCAGTCCCAGCTACTCGGTAGGCTGAGGCAGGAGGATTGCTTGAGCCCAAGAGTTCAAGGCTATAGTGAGCTATGCACATCACTGCACTCCAACTTGAGTGACAGTGTGAAGCCCTATCTCTAAAAATAAAACAAATTGTTCCTATTTTAATCTTTTTGATGGTATTATAAATGATATTGCTTTTAATTTTTATTTTTCTATTTTTGCTGCTAGTATATTGAAGTATGATTGATTTGTATATATGAATGTTGTACTCTGCAAGCTGTTACATTCACTTAATATTTCTGATAGATTTTCAGTAGTGTCCTTAGGATTTCTTCACAAACTATTACTTTTTCTGCAAACAGAAGGGGTCTGACTTTTTTCTTTCTAATATTTATGCTTTTGATTGCCTCTTCTTGCCTTATTACACTGACCAAAAAACCTCCAATACAATGTTAAATAAAAAAGGTAAGAGTGGACATCCTTGCCTTGTGCTTAATCTCCAGGGATAGTGTTCAGTATTTCACCATTAACTGTGATGTTAACTGTAGGTTTCTCATAGCTGTACCTATCAAATTGAGGAAACACTCATCTATTTCTAGTTTGCTGAGAGTTTTTAAAACATTAATGCGTAATGAATTTTGTCAGTGCTTTTTCTGCATCTGTTGAAATGATCATATTGTTAGTCTTTTTTATTTTGTTAATGTATAAATACACATTGATTTTTAAAGGCTAAATAAATCTTGCATCCCCTGGGACAAATCCCAGCACACCAAATAAATATATTATCCTTTTTCTATATTGCTGGATTCAATTTGTTAATATTTTGTTGAAGATTTCAAATCTTCAAACAAATATATTGTCCTTTTTCTATACTGCTAAATTCAGTTTGTTAATATTTTGTCAAAGATTTCTGTGTCTTGTTTGTAATGGATATTGGCGTCATAAAACAAGATAGAAAATATTCCTTCATCTTCTAATCTCTGAGATCATTTGTATAAGGTTGATATTATTTCTTCTTTTAAATGATTAATGAAATTTACCTCTGAAAATATTTGGACCTGAGTTTGTTGGGAAGGTTTTTGAGGATCGATGCAATTTCTTTTATAGATATGGATTTTCTGTTGCTTCTTGAGAAATTTTTATAATTTGTATTTTTCTCAGTTTGTCAATTTTTTCTAAGTTCTCAAATGAACTGGAATAAAGTTCTTCATAATGTTTCTACCTTATCTTTTTGATATCAGTAGGATCTCTAGCACTATCCCTTTCTGCATCCCTGACGTTAACAACTTTTGTTTTCTCTTTTTTCTTGATCAGTCTTTCTAGAAGTTTATCAATTTTGTTAATATTTACAACAAACCAACTTTTGGCTCTGTTAATTTTCTCTTTGGTTTATCTGTTTTTTAAATCATTAAATTTATGTTGCACTTATGTTGTTATTTTCTCTTTCCTACTTGCTTCTGCTTATTTTCTCCTTTCTTCTACCTTCTTTGGGTTTAATTTTCTCTTTTTTGATAGCTTCTTAAAATGAAAACATTTTAATTTTTGTTTGCATAGTAAAAGTTACTCTTTTTGAAGTTGTGAAACCACAATCACAATTAAGATATACACAAAAAATTCCCTTTTGCTACCCTTTTGTAGTTAACACTTCTCCCCTTTCTCTAACTCCTAGCAACCATTGATCTATTCTCTGTCCCTTTAGTTTTGCCTTTTCCAAAATGTCATGTAAATGGAATCATACAGTATGTAAACTTTTAATTCTGACTTATTCAACTTACCATAATGCCTTTGAAATTCATTCGTGTTGTATTAATATTTTGTTTCTTTTTTCTTGCTAAGTAGTAATGCCTTGCATATGTGCCACAGATTGTTTATCTCTTTCCCATTTGAGGAACATTTAATTGCTTCTAGATTTTGGCAATAATGAATAAAGCCAATGTAAATATCCACAGGTAGATTTTTATGTGAACATCGGTTTCCACTTCACTTAAGTAAATACCTAAGAGTAGGATGGCTGGGTCATATAGAAAGTGTATGTTTAATTGTATAAGACATTGCTGAACTATTTCCCGAAGTGGCTGTACCATTTTTTTATTCCCATCAGCAATGTGTGACAATTTCAGTTGCTCTGCATCCTTGGCAGCACTTGTCAATTATTTTTATCTTAGCCATTCCTATAGGTATGTAGTGGTATCTCATTGTGGTTTTAACTTACATTTCCCTAAAAACAGCTGATGTTGAGCATCTTTTCATATGCTTATTTATCATCTACATGTTTTCCTTGGTGAAGAGCTTGTTCAAATTTTTTTTCTATTTTTAAATTCAGTTGTTTCATTTTTTATTGTTGAGTTTTGAGAGTTCTTTGTACATTCTGGTCACAAGTCCTCTGTGAGATTTGTGATTTGCAAATATTTTCTATCAGTCTATGGCGTTATCTTTTCATTATCTTACTAATGGCTTTCATGAAGCAAAAGTTTTTAGTTTTAATGCAGCCTAGACAATCTTTTATTTTCATTGCTCATGTTTTTGGTGCCGTAGCTGAGAACTCCTTGCCTAAACCAAAGACACAGCAATTTTTTCTCCTGTGCTTTCTTCTCCAAATTCATGGGTTTTTTTCCCTGCTATGTCTTCTACAAATTTTAGGGTTTTATGTTTTCCATTTAGGTCTCTTTTCCATTTTGAGTTAATTTTTATATAAGCTATGATGTATAGACTGAAATTCACCTTTTTGCATATGGATATCCGATTGTTCCTACATCTTCTGTTAAAAAAAAAAAAAAAAAAAAAACTATCCTTTTCCATTGAATTGTATTTGCACCTCTGCCAAAAATCAGTTGACCATGACTGTGGGTCTTTTTCTGGACTCTTTATTCCCTTTCATTCATCTATATATCTGTCGTTTTGCAAATGCCTCATGGTGTTGATTTCTGTAGCTGTATAATAAATCATGAAATCAGGTAATGTTAGTGTTCCAATTTAGTTCTTTTTCAAAATTGCCTATTCTAGTTCCTTCACCTTTCCATATAAATTCCAGAATCAACTTGTCAACATCTACCAAAAATAAAATCTTGCCGCCATTCTAATGGGAATTGCATGCAATCTATATAAAAAGTTACAGAAAATTGAAATCTTAACAATCAAGTCTTTTAATCCATGAACACAGCATGTCTCTCCATTTTAGATTATTTATTCTAACCCTTTTTGTTTCCTAATATAAATACTTAAAGCTATAAATTTAAATATTTATAGTTGCAGCATATAAATTTTGATAATTTTGTGTATAAAAATTACCATTTAGTTCAATAAATTTCCTTAGTTTCCTTGTGATTTTTTTCTTTGACTATGGCTTATTTAGAATTCTTGTTTAATTCTGAGATTTATAAATTTTTCTAGTTTTACTTATTGTTGATCTTTTGCAATTTATCAAGACATTTTAAGGCTCATTTTATGGTCTATCTTGGTAAATGTTCTATGCACCTGGAAAGAATAGGTATTCTGCAGTTATTTTGTGTAGGTTCTATAAGTGTCAATTAGATCAAGGTGATTGATAGTGTTCAAAGTTTCTATATCTTTGCTGATTTTTGACTACTTTTTCATCAGTTACCGAGAGAGTTGTTAAATTGCCAAACATGGTGGTAGATTTATCTATTTTTCCCTTAAGCACGGGGCTTTGTTTCATTTATCAAGAAATTATGTTATTAGGTGCATAATACATTTGGGATTGAACTGACTCTTTTATTCTTATGAAAAGTCTCTATCTCTGATAGTACTCTTTGTCTTAATGCTTTGTCTGATGTTTACAGGGTAACACTAGCTTTCTTTTGTTTTGTTTTTTGTTGTTGTTTTTGGTTTTGTTTCGTTTTGTTTTGTTTTTTGAGATGAAGTCTCACTCCATCGCCCAGGCTGGAGTGCAGTGGCATGATCTCAGCTCACTGCAACCTCCTCCTCCCAGGTTCAAGCAATTCTCCTGCCTCAGCCTCCCAAGTAGCTGAGATTACAGGCGCATGCCACCACGCCAGGCTAATTTTTGTACTTTTAGTAGAGATGGGGTTTCACCATGTTGGTCACGCTGGTCTCAAATTCCTGACCTTGTGATCCACCCGCCTCGGCCTCCCAAAGTGCTGGGATTACAGGCACAAGCCACCGTGCCCGGCCAAGTTACATCAGCTTTCTTTGGCTTACAGTTTATGTGGTATATATTCTTTCATCCTTTGACTTCCAGCCTATCTGGAATACTACTTGTAACAGGATATAATTAGGTCTTACCTTTCTTTAATGTAGTTTGACCATCTCATCTTTTAACTGGAATGTTTAGTCAACTTACACACAATGTAATTATTGATACAGCCGAGTTTTAGTCTACCAATTTGCTATTATTTCACACTTTTCTTTTCTGCTTTTTGTTCTTCTGTTCCTGCTTTCATACCTTCTTTTGGGTTAATCATATATTTTTCTATATCCCATTGTAGTTTATCCACTGTCTGCTGTACCTTTTTGTGTTAGATTTTAATGGAACTACAATATGGGTCTTTAATTTATCACAGTCTACTTAGAATGTTGTATTATTTCATGTAAAATATAAGATCCTTTAAACAGTGTGTGTCTTCTTACAACAGTATGTGTATATGTATACATATATATATAAATACACACACTATTCCATCCCTTGGAAGATTAGTGTTTTATATTTTACTTCTACATATATTATAATCGCATAATATAATCTTAATATTTTTGCATTTATCAGTTGTCTTCTAAAGAAACTAAGAGAATTTTTAAAAATTGTCTTTTATATTTACCCTCGCCCCTTTGTTATAGTCCTAGGGCAGGGTTTTGAGTGATAGAGTGTGCTGGGCAGTAGTGGTGAGGAGGGGCTGGAAAGGGAGAAAGACATGGGCATGAGCAAGGACTTCATGTCTAAAACACCAAAAGCAATGGCAACAAAAGCCAAAATTGACAAATGGGATCTCATTAAACTAAAGAGCTTCTGCACAGCAAAAGAAACTACCATCAGATTGAACAGGCAACCTACAGAATGGGAGAAAATTTTTGCAATCTACTCGTCTGACAAAGGGCTAATATCCAGAATCTACAAAGAACTCAAACAAATTTACAAGAAAAAGACAACCCCATCAAAAAGTGGGCGAAGGATGTGAACAGACACTTTTCAAAAGAAGACATTTATGCAGCCAACAGACACATGAAAAAACGCTCATCATCACTGGCCATCAGAGAAATGCAAATCAAAACCACAATGAGATACCATCTCACACCAGTTAGAATGGTGATCATTAAAAAGTCAGGAAACAACAGGTGCTGGAGAGGATGTGGAGAAATAGGAACGCTTTTACACTGTTGGTGGGACTGTAAACTAGTTCAACCATTGTGGAAGACAGTGTGGCAATTCCTCAAGGATCTAGAACTAGAAATACCATTTGACCCAACCATCCCATTACTGGGTATATACCCAAAGGATTATAAATCATGCTGCTATAAAGACACATGCACACGTGTGTTTATTGCGGCACTATTCACAATAGCAAAGACTTGGAACCAACCCAAATGTCCATCAATGATAGACTGGATTAAGAAAATGTGGCACATATACACCATGGAATACTATGCAGCCATAAAAAAAGGATGAGTTCATGTCCTTTGTAGGGACATGGGTGAAGCTGGAAACCATCATTCTCAGCCAACTGTTGCAAGGACAGAAAACCAAACATTGCGTGTTCTCACTCATAGATGGGAATTGAACAATGAGAACACTTGGACACAGGAAGGGGAACTTCACACACCAGGGCCTGTCATGGGGTGGGAGGAGGGGGGAGGGATAACATTAGGAGATATACCTAATGTAAATGACAAGTTAATGGGTGCAGCACACCAACATGGTGCATGTATACATATGTAACAAACCTGCACATTGTGCACATGTACCCTAGAACTTAAAGTGTAATTAAAAAAAAAAAGAAAGAAAGAAAGAAAGAGCTGACTGGTCAGGAGGATACTGTGGGCCTGTGCCTGGTACGGGAGATGAAGACGTGATATAGTGGATATTCAGAGGGAGGAAATAGGCTTTCCCAAGGAAGGATTGATGGGACAGGTTAGCCACCACCTCTGAGTGTCACATCCAGTTTTAGGTAGCACATTTTAAGATGTCTGTAAACAAGAAGTTGCATACTGCTGCCCAGAGGCTTTTGTTTGCCTGCATAGTGTTAACGCATATAGTTCTGTCTTCTTATTAATTAGCAATCAACTTAAATTATACGGACATTTTAAATATAAATTTGAATTCCTTGTTTCTACTGGAAAGTGAGATCTGACAATGCTGAGTCCTCACTTCTGCATGGCAACAATTGGCTGAAACTCCTTTTGGCCACAGTCCCCACCGTCCCTGTTGTTATACTACACACACCAGTGATCTTGGTTCACTGCAACCTCCGCCTCCCAAGTTCAACTGATTCTCCCACCTCAACCTCCCGAGTAGCTGAGACTACAGGTTTGCACCACCACATCTGGTTAATTTTTGCATTTTTACTAGGGACAGGGTTTCATCATGTTGGCCAGGCTGGTCTCAAACTCCTGGCCTACAAGCGATCCTCCCATCTCCGCCTCCCAAAGTGCTGGATTACAGGCCTGAGCCACTATGCCCAGCTTTTTCCTGACACATTCTGTCTTTTCCTACTAAAGTTTCAATTACATGCATATTGGACTGGTCACTGTGCCTCTGTTCATTTTCTTATGCTATCTTGTTGTTATTCACATTTTTTTTTACTTATTTTTAATTGACAGATAATAATTGTGCATATTTATGGGGTACACTATGATGTTTCGATCTATGTATACCCTGTAGAAAGATTCAATCAAGCTAACTAATATATTCTTTTTCTCCTGTTCTTCAGATTGGAAAATGTCTATTGATTTGTCTTCAAGCTCATTGACCCTTTCTCCTGCAGTCTCCAATATATTGTTAGATTCACCCAGTGAATTTCTTATTTCTCATATTGTATTTTCCAGTTCTAGAATTTCCATTTAATTCTCTTAGCTATTTTCCATTTCTTTACTGGATTTCTAATATGCCCTCTCTAAAGTTCACCTTTTCTTTTAGGTTTATGGACATATTGATAATAGCTATTTTAAGGTCTTTATCTGCCAATTCCAACATCTTGATCATTTGGGGATGTCTGTATCTCTTAACTGCTTTTTACTTTGATGTGGATCAGAATTTCCTGCTTTCTCACATGGCTATTTTATTCTTCACATTATTGATAATATTGTAGGCATTTTAGATGAGGTTTTCTTCCTTTAGAGAGTATTGAGTTTTGTTCTGACAGGAAGTTAAATTGCTGGCACGTCCTCTTGGCCCTGTCAGGTTTGGTTTGGTTCTTGATTATGGCTACGGTTTTTTGGTTTTGTCCTCTGTACTAGAAGGTGGACCTAATGCTTAATCCTTCTGCCTAATGTGTGGACTTTCTGAAGTCTCAACTCAATGTCCCAGCTATTCAGTGAGGCCTCTTCACTCTGGCTGGGATGAAGTTGCATCATGTGACCACCAGGATCTCCACTCAGCTCTCGGTGACAGCGTTCACTGTCTGTGGGGCTTCATGGAGTCTCACCCTGTACATGTGCACACCAGCCCTTGACCAAGATCCTATGAGAAATCCTCCTGCAGACTTCTTCTCCTCCTGCCACCCTCCCCTGCATAACTCCCTCCTCCCTCGTATTCTGCCCTGCAGATGTCACCTGCTCCAGCAGCTTCAAACTCCAATCTCTCCCACCACCCCACACTATGGTCCAGACAGTGTCTCCAGGCTAGACATCCGGGGACCTGGGGCTTCCCTCATGCCCTCAGGTGCCTCTCTTCTTTCAAAGGTTACTCCTCCATTAATGAAAGTAAAATTCCCATCATTATTTTTTAATTTCATAAATTAAAACACACAGTAGAAAAAATAAAAGTATACAGAAAGTTACACAGTGAAGAGTGTCTCAACCGTCTTGACCCTAAATATTCTACTTATTCTCCCCAGAGGCAACACCAGAATGTTATCTGTCTCTTCAGAGTTATTCTCTATATCCATATAAAGATCAATTCCTTGGTGAAGATGGAAATGGCAGTGCACCATAAGCAGTGCGTAACAGACACCAGCAAGGTCCCCCTCCCAGTCACCATTTCCATGAACACCAACCCTGCTTCAAACCCCAGTGCCTGAGATTCATTGCACTAAGGCAGTCTGAAGTGCCAGGAAGTCAGTGCTCCCCCTTAAGAGCCAATCTCAACCAGCGATTCATGGGAGTTGGTATAATTGCACCATTCTCCTGCCTTTCCTATTGGGACAACTTGGAGACACATCCTACACCATCTCCCAGCAGTCCCCATAGGGATTGAGCCCAAGTTTTGCAAAGCAGTAACCTGCTCAATAACACACCTTTGCTGGCTTCCTTCTCTCCCTGTCTTCCGTCCCTCTCTCTTCCCAGTGCTTCCTGGGATAAACTGTTTTCATTCCTTTCCTCTCAAGGTCTGCTTCTGGGAAAATGTGGCCTAATACATTGTCCTTTACATCTTGATTTGTCGGTTTAACAGTATGACTCAGATCCTTCCACATCAGTTCATATTGATCTGCCTCATTCCTGTATCCAGCAGCCACCCACTTCACACCACTACCATCTGGCGCAAGCCACCACCACCTCCATCTCCCACCAGGATGACTGCAGTGGCATCCTAACAGGCTTCCTGTCCCCCGCCTATCCCTACCAGAGCAGGAAGGATCCTGATACCTCATTCAATGTCACTCCTCTGCTCAGAGATCCCCCAGTGGCTCCCCTCTTTCAGTCTCAGAATGAAGATTGAAGTTCTTCCTGGCTCTCAGGGCCCCACCCTCTCATCCTTACTCACTTCATTCTGGCCACACCGGCCTCCTCGCTGTTTCTGGAACAAGCCAAACACTCTTCATTCTTGGGCCTTTCAATTCACTGTTGCGTTTGCTTGGGGAACTCTTTCCCGGGTATCCCCGTAGCTCCTCCATCACTTCCTTCAGGACTATTGATATGGACATTCCTGGCGAGGCCTCCCCTAGAAACAAGCTAAATTTCAACACTCCTCCCTCACCATTCCTGCCTTCCTTCCCTGCCTTACCATTTTTTTCTCTTTATCACATCTGACTAGGACACATGCCCTGGGATACTATGATGTCCTCACTAGCCAAATAGGAAACAATCCCAGTATGGTCTGTTTGTTAGTATCACCGTCACCGGCATCACCATTCCTGTTCAGATCTGGTTCATAACCTGGGCACGCCACACTGCAGTTATTCTCATGTCTGTCTTCTTCACACCAGGTCCTCCTCCCGGGGTTGGCGAAGAGCTGTTCCAGCTCCATGTCCCCACGCCCAGGACAGAGATTAACAAAACAAAGGCCCTCAGAGTGTTTGCTTAATGAAGCCAGGAGGCCCTTTTCTGGCGCCATAATGAGACAGGACTCAGATAACCAGACCAAAGATGAAACCGGAAGGAGAAAGCTTTCTTGGGACATCTGGGATTGACCTGGCTGCCCTCAGGGCAGCAGGAGGAAGGCTCCAATTCCCCAGGCTTAGCTGGTGAAGTCCTGAGCACACATGTCAGGACTGCTGGGTGCCAAGGCAGACACAGGGCTGGGGACTCAAGAGGAGCTGGGTTTAAACCCAGATCTGAGCCCAGCGGTGCGACTGTGGACAAGTTTCCATAGCATCGTTGCCTCATCTGTAAAGTGGGCATCATAATACTCACCTCAGAGTGGCTGTGTGCATGCGGGAGCCACTGTGGCACCTGACACAAAACAGATGCTGAGCAAATGACGGTAAGGATGGGCAAAATTGACTGAGCCCCTGCCATGCGCCAGGCACCACAAAACAGCACTGTACAAACATGGTCTCCTTTAATCCTCACAGTATCCTCATCAGGGAGATGCAGTGTTATCTCTGATAAGGTTCTATTGTCATCCCCATTTCACAAATGAGGAAACCAAGGCTCAAGAAGTAATGTGATTTTGCTGAAAGTGATGCAGCTTATTCATCACAGAGACTTGGAGCCCAAATCTGCCCAATGTTCTTAGCCAGCACCACACTGATTAGTCAGCAAGCACACCCTGTGACTCTCCTTACCCTCAGCCACTCCACCACCACTCTCAGGATCCTCCTCCCCTCCTGCCTCTCAAGGAACAGAGGGCAGCACTGCCTCCTCTGCACCCCAGCTCTGTCACTTACAGGTGTGTGGCCCTGGGCACGCCGCATGCCCATTCTGACCTTCAGTTTCTGTACGAGTCTCCCAGGGCTGCTGTGATTAATCACCACAGATTGGGTGGCTTAAAACAACACAGGCTTGCTGTCGCCCAGTTCTGCATGTCAGAGGCCCAGGGCGCTCAGCCAGGTACTCGGCTGTAGGGCTGAGGTCCTTTTCACTGCCAGCTGTCAGCTGGGACCAGTCTTTGATTCTATGGCTGCCCACATTCCTCTTCTGCTTTCCATGTGTCCCGTCCAACCACAATGGGTCAAGTCTCTCTCAGGCTTTCAAACTCTCCAACTTCTCCTTCTGCTGCATCTTTCTGACTCCAGTTGGAGAAACTTCTCTGCCTTTAGCAGCTCATGTAATTAGACTGGGGCCACCAGGATGATTTTTGTTAATCCCCTTATTTTAAGACATGTAAGTTTAATTATATCTGCAAAGTCCCTTTGCCTTGTAACACAACATACTCACAAGTCATTGGGATTAGGGCATTGATATATTGGGGAGGCCATTCTGCCTATCACCGTATCTTTTCCTTTGCTCATTCTTTATTTCTTTTTTTTTTTTTTTTGAGACGGAGTCTTGCTCTGTCATCCAGGCTGGAGTGCAGTGGCGCAATCTCAGCTCACTGCAAGCTCTGCCTCCCAGGTTCACGCCATTCTCCTGCTTCAGCCTCCGGAGTAGCTGGCACTACAGGCACCCGCCACCACGCCTGGCTAATTTTTTTTTATTTTTAGTAGAGACGGGGTTTCACTGTGTTAGCCAGGATGGTCTCGATCTCCTGACCTGGTCGTCCACCCACCTCGGCCTCCCAAAGTGCTGGGATTACAGGTGTGAGCCACCGTGCCTGGCCTCCTTTGCTCATTCTTTCAACAAGTATCCATTAGCTTTGTAGCAGACACCATGGGTGCCCTGCTTCATGTCTCCCTCTATGTCCTTCAGTGCCCACCCGGTTCCCCACTGCCACACCCACATCACCTGGCCCGAGACTTCCTGACTGCAAAACCCATAGAGTCAGACAGAAGTGCTAGGGAATTCAGCCCCACCTAAGAGCAACCCTCAACCTAAGACTGACGGGATTTGGTGGATAAATACCCCAGCTCCATCACCCTTTCGGGGGGATAACTAGAGGTGTGTGCCTATACTGGCTCCTAGCAAACTTCCTCTCCAGGTGTTCATAGTAGCAACTCAATTCCTAAAGCATCCTATTGGTGACCTTCCCTTCCTTACCTCAAATCACCCCAAACAAAATACTTACACTAGCATCCTTGCCTCAGGGACTGCTTCTGGGGTAACCAAGACAAGCACTTGCTCTATGACAGACACTACTCTATGCTCTGTTATTATCTCCATTTTACAGATGAGGACACTGAGGCATGGAGAAATTAAGTAACTTGCCTGTGTGGTTAGCATCTGGCAGAGCTAGGATTCAAACACAGGCAGTCTGGCTCCTGGGTTCCTGCTCTAAAATAAAATTATACCAGTTTTTTCCTTAGCTGCAATTTGAGGGTAATATTCCCTATTTCATAGTGTCACCGTGAGGATTAAATGAGATAGTGCTTGCAAAGGGTTATTTGGGATATGGTACACAGTAAGCATTCAATAAATAACAGCTTAAAACAACACTACAGCTACTATTACCCTAGTGCCAATGAGAGCTGAAACCAAACTCTGAGGCCAGAGGTTGGGCTGGTGGCCTGCCAGCTTAAGGGGACCGGTCACTCGGAAGGCAGATCCATTATCTAAGAGGGAACAGACAGCTAAGTGCAGAAGAAGGTGGTGGGTGTTGTTATAGCAACTGGTGAGCCTTTTTGTGTCCTCATAGCCAAGAATGTGGTGGAGCAGGAAAGGAAGAAGCTCCTGCCAGCACCCAAAGGAAGCCAGCAGGAAGTTAAGCAAGGCTAAGACCCATGGGACACCCCCCTCCCAGCCAGACAAGCCCCGTCTCTCTGCCCTATCCTGGCCAGGGAGCCCCGACTTCCATACCCTGGGCTGGGAACAGCAGGGGGCCAGGCAGGTGCTTCCCGGCTGAGGCTGGGGGAGAGAGATGCTCAGGCCAGGCAAGGAGAGAGAACAGGGCAGGCCACAGCCCCCAGGCCTCAGCTGTGGGCAACCACAGGCAGTAAGCTTTGTGGGCCAAGGAAAGCACATTCCTTGCCCTGGGTGTGATGAGGGCTCCAGAAGCACCGTTCAAGCCCAAGGTCTGGCAGCTCCACAAAGGAACAGCCTGGCCCTCGTGGACTCCGACAGAAGAGCCTGCCAATGGCTAACAGCATAACCATCCAAGCTGAGAAACCAAGTCACCTCCCTTCTCTCTCTCTATCTTGTATGGTACTGATTTATATCTATGCATTGTCTTCCTCCATGACTGTGAGTTCCTCATCCATCCATCCAGCCAGCCATTGATTCATCCATCTTCCTATCCAACCTTCCATGCATTCTTTAATCCATCCATCTGTCCACACATCCATCCATCCACCCATCCATCCATCTATCTATTGATTTGCCCATCTATCCATATATTGAGCTCTAATATATGCCAGGACCTAGCTAGGCATGCAAGATTTGGCTGTAAGCAAGAGAATCATGATCTTGGCCCTCTCAAATCTCATAGTCTTATGGGAAAAGCAAATAGGCAGACAGGCATTGACCACACTGAGAAGGAAGCACACGATGTCAATGGTAGGCTGGGAGTTTCAAACTGGTGGCCTATGGGATAGATTCACCACAGATGTATTTTAATTTGGCCTTGAGACTGACTGAAAATAAAGAAAACTTTACATAAATTTAAATCATGTACAAAAATTTACATAAATTTAAATCATTTACATAAATTTAAATTTTCAGGTTTTCATGAAAACCCAGGATATCTGGCCACACTGAGCTTTCATTCTTACATAGCACCAATCACTAGAACCTAACAGCAGAAACTCTCAAGTTCTTCCCATTCACCACCAGTCCCTATTGCCCTACACCTGGCCTGATCCCTCCAGACATTTTAGCCAGCCTGTCCAGGAATGGGTTCAAGAGGACTTACTATGGCAGAAAAAGGACCTGAACCTCAAAGGTTTTTCTTCAGAATGGCAAACAAGGCTGAGCCATGGTGGAAATCACAAGCCCTCAACTCTGGGGATGTCATGGATAGTAGTATGTAAGCTGGGATGGGAAATTGGACTGGAGTGTTCAGGTAGCATCAGCCTACACACAGGCTCTGGGGCCCTCAGGATGAAACTACCAGGTATGAAGCCTCAGGAACATAAACCACCCCAGTTAAGCCTCCAACCCAGGTGTCCTGGCTGCCTCTCCAAGGCCACATCCACCTCTCCAGCATGCCTGACTCAGAGCATTCTCAGAGCTCACGTCTCCCCTAAGATGTTCTTGGCTCTCCTAGAACTCTGGGCTTGTCTTATCAGACTTGGCATTAAATAATTAATTATTCAGTTTGTGGCTAAAGGTCTATGCTTCACTTAAGGGTCTTAGGGTGCAAGCAACAGAAGTGGACTCAGGCTAATATTAATATATGCCAAAGGGAACTTACTGGAGTCATACTAGGGGCTCATAACCAAGTGAAGACTAAAGAACCTGGCTGGAACCAAGGCAGGAAGCAAAGAAATGTCTGAGGGCTGGCTGATGGGCCACGGGTCAGCCCCTTCAGGGAAGAAGGAGGGTCCTAGGCTTTACTCCCATTAGCTGTAGCCAAAGAGTGGAGGTAAGCCCTCAAAGGGAAATTGTCAGGGAATTAATCTGGATGTGCCCTGGTATAGATTTCAGCTGGGAAGTATCCATCCAAGTATCTTATACAAATGTAAGACAAAACCAAAATTTAAAAAAAAAACACTACAAGTAAAATGAAACAAACCTACAAAAACCAACCACACAAATCATTTTTTAAAAGAACAGTAATTTGATTATACATCCTTGGTAGGATACACCCTGAAATCCTTAAGAACAAAAATAACTGCAAAAAAGGAGAAAGGTACTTGGTACCCACCATACATCATGTCTCTGTAGATGCTATGAAATGGTGATAAATAAGCTAGGCATCTCTACCCTCCTCTCTACCCTCCACCATCCATATCCCTTTCCAATAGCATCCTAATTTCCTTAAAAACGTTATTATGGAAAACCTCAAACACATACAAAGGTAGACAGAATCGCATAACAAACACTCATGTATCCGCCACTCAGCATCCCCCATTATCCATCTTACTTCATTTTACCCCACCCACTTTTCCCCTCCCATATAATTCCGAAGCAAATTCCAGACAATATAATTTCAGTATACCTTTATAAATATTTCAGTATGTCTCTCTAAATGATGACTTTTAAAAAAATAAACACAATACCATTATCACACCTAAAACAAATAAATCCTTAATATCATCAAATATTCAGTCAGCATTCAGATTTCCAATTATTTCATAAACATTATAAAATGTCTCACAGATGGCTTGTTTCAACCAGAAAACAAACAAGGTTCACACACTGTGACTGCTTGATATGTGTCTGAAGGCTCTATTAATTCGTAGGTTCTCTCTCCAGTGCTTTCTCCACCTTATAAGGTATGCCTCAAAAAAAAAAAAATGGCCAGGTGCAGTGGTTCTTGCCTGTAATTTCAATACTTTGGGAGGCTGAAGTAGGAGGATTGCTGGAAGCCAGGAGTTCAAGATCAGCCTGAGCAACACAGTGAGATCCCACTCTACAAAAACTTAATTAGTTGGGCATGGTGGCACACACCTGTAGTCCTACCTACTTTGGAGGCTGAGGCAAGAGGATCACTTGAGCTCAGGAGTTTGAGGCTGTGGTGAGATATCATGGCACTCCAGCATGGGCAACAGAGCAAGACCCTGTCTTGGAAAAAAAAAAAAAAAAAAAGCTGGCTTGATTTTCCTGTAGAGTTTCCCACAATGTAGATTTTGCTGATTGCATCCCTGTGGTGCTGTTTAACATGTTCCTCTGTCCTCTGAATTTCCTGGAAGCTGGTAGCTGATCTAGAGCTGTGCTGTGCAGTGCCATGGCCACCAGCCATATGTGGCTACTGAGCACTTGAAATGCAGTTGATCCAAATTGCAATGTGCTGGAATTGTAAAATACAGCCCAAGTTTAAAGACTTCATATGAGAAAAGAACAGAAGCTATTTCATTGATCACTTTTTCTACTGATTATATCTTGGAATGCTAATATTTTTGATATATTGAGTTAAATAAAATATGTTGTTAAAATCGACTTCACGTCTTTCTTTGTACTTTTACAAATGTGATTTATAGAGAATTCCAAATTACAGGCATGACGTGTGACTCCCACTGATGTGTTTCATTGGATAGTGCTGGGCTAGGGGCTTGATCAGATTTAAGTTCCATTTTCTGGCAAGACTCCCTTCAAGATGATGCTGTGTTCTTCCACCAGGAGCCACAGAGTGTCTCCTGGCCTCTCCTTCTGTGAGGTTTGCAGTCACTGGTGCCCAAAGCCTGATCCATTAATCCAATGAGGTTTGCAAAATTATGATATTCTCCTTCTACTATTTTATCTTTATTAGCACTTTTCTGTAAAGAACAACTTCTTGTGACCTTAGGGAAATTAAGTCACTTCCTCAGAAATGTCTTCCTTGATGTCCCTGTTGAAGGGAATCCACAGTAGTTCCTTTCAGTGCACTATTTGTCTCCTTCATGGCCCTCTCTCCTATTGGCCATTATCAATGTATTTGCTTGCTCGCCTGTTGATCGATGGCATCCTCCACTGTAGTGGAAGCCCCATAAGAGGAGGGTTTTCCTCTGGCTTGGTCATCCTTGAAGGCTTAGCCTCCCAGCCCGAGATGCCAGGGGTCTATGTGTGGAAGGGATAGAGGGATTCTGAAGCAGACAGAACCCCAGACCCTAACACGGGAAACCTGAGTTCTAATCTTGACTCTGCCATTTACTGAGGGACCCTGGGTCAGGCCCAACTTCTGTGGGCCTGGGTTTCCTCAAATGGAGCAGGCAGGTGGGCAGTCCTGGTTGCTGAAGCATGGTTGCAGCTCTGAGGGGCCCTCCCTCTGCAAGACTGGCCTTCTATTAGCTCATGCTTCTAGAGGCCTCTCTCCCACCAGGGCTGCACAGGGGCCAGGTGGCAGATGATTAAAGAGACACCCTGCAGCTAAGAAATCCAAAAGCTAATTAACCCCTGCTTGGCCGACTCAAGAGAAGCCAGTCTGGTACTGCACTGATGGCGGGTGGCATTAATACCTAATGGTTCATAAATTGCCCTCCTTCCCGAAATTCCTCCTGTTTCCAAAAGCACTTTCAATCAAGCAAAAAGCATCCACAAAGTGCCTCTGAGCCCTGTCCCCTGGGAGAAAGAGGCCATGAAACAGAAAGCCACCCCACCAGGAGCTAATGAGGGAACTGAACAGGCAGGATTTAACATTCACACACGTGTCAAGCAGAGCAGGGTGAGGAGTTTGCTTTCCCCCATCTCGCAAAGTTGTTGGAAAAATTCAGGGAAATAAGGGATGTGAAAGCTTTAACACTCTGTCTGGAGCATTCTAACTGCTCACAATCAGTCTTGGTCTCTCACAGTCCTGCAGGGTCATCTCAGTAGACAGGAATATCCCCACCTGGCCTTTTGGGAAACTGAGGCTCAAGATAACTGACTTGGCCAAGGTTATACAGCTACTGGATGGCAGAGCCTAACTCATGCTGACTTATGCATTCACTAAGAAATACTTCCTGGGCATCTTCTGTGTGCTGGACCTTATGCCAGGCATTGAGGACACACAGGTGTGAGTCAGGGACTCAACTGGTCCCACTGAGAGGCAAAGAGACAGGATTGGTATCCCATTCCCATGTCAGTCACTGGCCACAGTTTGTCCTGGATATGAAAGGTAGGAGCTCCCAAACAAGGGGTGTATTAGTCCATTTTCACACTGCTTTGATAAAGACATTACCTGAGACTGAGTAATTTATAAGGAAAAAGAGGTTTAATGGACTCACATTTCCATGTGACTAGGGAAGCCTCACAATCATGGCAGGAGGTGCAAGGCATGTCTTACATGGTGGCAGACAAGAGAAGAGAGTTTGTGCAGGGAAACTCCCCTTTATAAAATCATCAGATCTCTTGAGACTTATTCACTATCATGAGAACAGCACAGGAAAGGCCCGCCTCCATGATTCAATTACCTCCCACCAGGTCCCTCCCACAGCACGTGGGAATTGTGAGAGCTACAATTCAAGATGAGATTTGGGTGGGGACACAGTCAAACCATATCTAGGGGGCTCCCATTTGGCTGAGGACAATTCTCAAAATGGGAGGGGCACCAATGGCACCCACCACAGACGATAAACAAGACAAGATGCAGCTTCTACTCCCAGGGGCCTCACAGTATCAAAAGAAACCCTCAGAAAACTCACTAAGGCCTCCTAATACCAATTTATCAAGGTTGTCCCTTTTTATGGGAAGCAAGAGGGATTATCAGTCATTAAAGACAACTTTGTGAGAAGCTACTGCATGCCAAACACTGTTGTAAGCCCTTGAAACAGAAGTGACAAAAGGGAAAAAGCAGAGGTTATATTCCAGTGGAGGGCAGGGCCACCCTGTTGTCCAACTCCAGGAGTTGCCATTGCTGCATTACATTGAAGTCAATGAGAATGGTGACCTCTATGGCTGTACAGTGCACAGCCTGTGCAGCAGGACATGACTGTCCCAGTTGGGAGAGGCAAGTAACAAACAACATAGATAAGCATAAGATATCACGTTAGGTGGTGATAAATGTTGAAGAACACAAAGCAGGGACTCCAGAGAGGATATGGGCATGGGTAAGGGTGCTATTTTAGATAGGGTGACCAGGGACAGCTCACTGAGAAGATTACTGCATCAGTCAGGGCCCAACAGAAAGTGGGTCATTGGAGGAGAGTTAGCAAAGGGACTATTTACAGCGATGTAGGCAGGATGGAGGGAAACTATAGGGAGAGTGGGGCTATTCTCCCCTTGTGGCAGAAAGGGGAGGACACGTGACAGACCACAAAGAGAGAGGGCGGTATGGAGAGCCCAGTTGACCGTCACCTGGAGAGCAAGCCTGGGAATAAATGTCCTGGCTTAACCCCTCTCTTCCGTCTGTCAATCTTTACACAGTGCCCCCATGGGTCAAATCCAGTGGAAGCCAGAGGGCCAAGAAGCATGTTGATTTAATACTAGTCAACACCTGGGGACACAGCAGAGTGGACACCGGTATTGAGTGGATGGACCAAAGACACTCCCACAGGACACTGAGCAAAGCCCCAAAGGAGGCAGGGAGCAGGCCAGTGACGCCTGCAGGAGAGAACTCCAGGCAGAGGGGCAGCATGGGCGGGTCAGTGGACGCCTGCAGGAAAGTGCCCTGGGTGGAGGGGACAGCCTGGGCGGGTCAGTGATGCCTGCAGGAGAGCACCCCTGGCAGAGGGGATGAACTTCGCCCTGAGGTGGAAGTGTGCCTGCTGCATCTACACAATAGCAATAGCGTACAGGCCTCTGTGGCCACGGTAGAGTGAGAGAGGGGTGGAGGAAATCAGAAGAGAGCGGGGTGCTGGGCGGGGCTGATTGTCTCGGCTTTTGACTGAGATGAGAAGCCCTGGAAGGATGCTGAGATGGGGAGGGGCATGATCTGACAGGTTTTAAGGGCTCCCTCTGGCTGCGGTGTGGAGAACAGAGGGTACCAGGGCAGAGGTGGAGGCAGGGAAGTCAGGGAGGAGGTTGTTGTAGAGGTCCAGGAGAGAGATGGTGGGGAGGTGCTGAAACAGGAGTGAGAGGAGTGAGGTGGTCACACATGGTTGGATAGTGATTCTACTTGAAAGTAGAGCAACGGGATTGGGCTGAAGGGTGTTCCTATGGTTTGAATGTTTGCCCCCCACAAAACTCATGGTGAAATTTCATCCCCATTGTGGCAGTATTGACAGGTGGGGCCTTTAAGAGGTGACGGGATCATGAGGGCTCTGACCTCATGAATGGATTAATTCATTCATGCATTAGTGAATTAATAGGTTAATGTAACGAGTTATCATGGGAGTGGGGCCAGTGGCTTTATAAGAAAAGGAAGATAGACCAGAGCTGGCATGCTCAGCCCCCTCACCATGTGATGCCCTGAGCTGCCTCTGAACTCTGCAGAGAGTCCCCACCAGCAAGAAGGCCCTCACCAGTTGCAACCCTGCAACCTTGCAACCTTGGGCTTCTCAGCCTCCATAACTGTAAGAAATAAATTCCTATTCTTTATAAATTACCCCGTTTCAGCTATTCTTCTGTAAGCAACAGAAAACAGACTAAGACAGGTGTGAAAGAAAAAGAAGTTGTGATTCTCGGCTGGCGTCCTTAAGCAACTTATCCACAGCCTGTATACGCCCCT
Organism: Pongo pygmaeus; assembly: GCF_028885625.2. Taxonomy (NCBI): domain Eukaryota; kingdom Metazoa; phylum Chordata; class Mammalia; order Primates; family Hominidae; genus Pongo; species Pongo pygmaeus. The sequence continues at coordinate 66,758,135 of NC_085930.1, read as the reverse complement.
TTTCAGACATGGCTTGCTTGTAATTGGTGGAGAAGGAGAACCTATAATGTCTGCTAATTCCCTGTAAAGTCTCTGGAGATGACTGTTGGCTGCAGGTAGGGGAAGAAGCATAATGTTAGTGTTATGGTTCTGCTTAAAAGAGGACGTCCTTGTCTCTTAGAGTTACATTCTGAAATACTTGCAGCTGAAACGATGAAAAGATATACTGCAAAACTATCTTTGCAATATATACTGCAAAATAGTTTGAGGGTAGGTGAGGCTATAGAGGAAACAAAATTGGACATAGAGAGTTTTGAAGTTGGGTGACGGTACATGGTTGCTTATTATACTATACTCTTTACTTTTGTGTAGTTTAAATTTTTCCAAATAAAAGTTTGGGCCAGGCGAGGTGGCTGGCCAGGCGCGGTGGCTCATGCCTGTAATCCTAGAACTTTGAGAGGCCAAGGCAGGTGGATCACCTGAGGTCAGGAGTTCGAGACCAGCCTGGGCAACATGGTGAAACCTCATCTCTACTAAAAATACAAAAATTAGCCAGGCGTGGTAATGGGCACCTGTAATCCCACCTGCTCTGGAGGCTGAGGCATGAGAATTGCTTGAACCCAGGAGGCAGAGGTTGCAGTGAGCTGAGATCGTGCCACTGCACTCCAGCCTGGGTGACAGAGCAAAATTCCGTCTCAAAAAAAAAAAAAAAAAAATGGTGGTTTTTTAAACCCTTTTTAGAGACCCATGTGATGGAATTGTTCTGTATTTACACTGTGGTGGTGGTCACAAGAATCTACATATGTGATAAAATTACAAACATTAATTATACACATGCACACACACACAAATGAGTGTATGTGAAACTGGCGAAATCTGAATGAGGTCAGTGGATTCCATCAATGCCAATATCCTTGATGTGATATTGTACTATAGTGACATCAGATGTTAGCACTGGGGAAAAATGGTGGGAAAGGATATGGAACCTCTCTGTAGTCGTTCTGACAAGTAGCTACATGTAAATCTATCATTATCTTAAAATTTTTTTAAAAAATTCCCAAAATAATAGGGGAGAAAATAAAAAGTACTGGCAAGGATGTGGAGAAATTGGAACTTTTGTAAATTGTCGGTGGGAATGTAAATGGTGCAGTGGCTGTGGGAAACAGGATGACATATCCTCAGAAACTTAAACATAGTATTACCATATGATCTGGAAATCCCATTTTGGGTTTATACACAAAAGAGTTGAAAGCAGGGACTCAAACAAATATTTGTACACCCATGTTCATAGCAGCATTACTCACAATAGCCTTTTAGCCAAAAGGCAGAAAAAACCAAGGCTCTATTGATGGATGAACTGATAAGCAAAATGTGATCTCTCCATACAATGCAATATTACTCAGCCTTAAAAAGGAAGGAAATTCCAATCCATGCTACAACATGAATGAACCATGAAGACATCGCGCTAAGTGAAACAACCCAGTCACAAAAAGATAAGTGCTATATGATTCCATTTATAGGAGGTACCCAGCGTAGTCAGATTCATGGAGACAGAAAGCAGAATGGGGGGTGCCTAGGGCTGGAGGAGGAGAGGTGTGGGAGTGTAATGGGTGCAGAGTTTCAATTGAAGATGAACACGTTCTGGAGATGGATGGTGGTGATGCTTGCATAACAGTGTGAATGTACTTAATGCCACAGAACTTTACACCTAAGAATGGTTAAGATGGGCTGGGTATGGTGGCTCACACCTGTAATGCGAGCACTTTGGGAGGCCAAGGCGGGCGGATCATCTGAGGTCAGGAGTTTGAGTCCAACCTGGCTAACATGGTGAAACTCCATCTCTACTAAAAATACAAAAATTAGCCAGGCATGGTGGTGATGGGCGCCTGTAATCCCAGCTACTCGGTAGGCTGAGGCATGAGAATCTATTGAACCTGGGAGGCAGAGGTTGCAGTGGGCCAAGGTTGCACCACTGCACTCCAGCCTGGGCAACAGAGTGAGACACTGTCTCAAAGAAAAAAAAAGAATGGGTAAGATGGTAAATTTTATGTCACGTATATTTACCATTAAAAAATGATTAGGGGAAACGGATCCATCAGTTTCTCAAAAAAAGTAAAAGTGGGATATAATTGGATGCTACCAGGGCCCCTTGTTTTCTGCCCTGAATGACACAATAAAAGGCAGAGGGAAAGCCTTTGACAGACTCTCTGGGTGCCCTGCATTTCCATTTCGATGCCATATAAAGAATCCCAGGCAGTGCTCTCTCAGACAAGGGCAACATCCCTGATGTGGGAGTCCCTACAACAGTGAGGAATCAATTGTCAGTCAGCCCACACCGTGGTGACAGCCCTCCAAGACAGGTCCCTCCGCTTTGAGAACACGTAGAGGGAGCCTGAGCAACCAGCTAACTGCTACACAGCCTCCAGATCCTAGCTCCAGTGCCCCTTTCTCAAGAAAACCTGTGATTTTCCGAACTAGGTCATGTTTCTATATCTCAGGATCCCTATATATCCCAATTCTCCAGGAGAGTCCCAGTTTATGCCAGTGTCCAGGCATAATTATTAACGGCACCCACTTCCACTCTCAAAGCGTCCAGGCTTAGTAAGTAAATTATGTGGTCACCCCAGCTATTACAGACTTACAGAGCTGCTCATAATTGACTAAGTAAGAAGATGTAATGTCTGTCTCCCTGGGTCCTAGAGGGCAGGGACATGCCTGTCTTCTTCACTGTCACATGTGCAAGGCCTAGCACAGAGCTTTGTGTATAGCACTACATGTACTATAGCATACAAGAGTTCTCCCAATAAATCCCCGGCACATCTGCTGTCTCAGTGTCTGTGTCTTAAAGGATCTGAACTGGCCCCCCAGCCATTGCAATAGCACTGTGAGGTGGGAACCCGAGTCTGTTTCTCCCGTGCCGGCCAAGGCGCCCTGCTTCCCTCGGTAAGGAGGTGAGACCTTGCCCAGCCCCCTCCTCCAGTGCTCACAGCCAGCAGTGGAGAAATGCAGTTTCTGGCTAGTGCCCTTGTACCTTCACAGATTTTTCTTTTCCATTTCTCCACCTTGACCAGTTAACTCAGGAAAATACCATTCTCTCTCTCTCTCTCTCTCTCTCCCTCTCTCTCCCCCACCATCCCTCTGGGTCTCAACCTTTGAGAGTTTCTCGCCAACTCTTACGTCCTCCCCCGCACCCACATTTAACTCTCCCATCCAAAATCAGCCTTATAAACATGAGTTTCATCCATGGCATAAGCTAAATCGAGAACACATATAACAAGAATTACACGACATGTGAAGCTCTTGAATGTATCCAGACATTGTCATCTGCATCTTCACAAATGTCTGGCCTCCACTAATTAAATTTGCCTTTCTCCAGCTGCAATATTCAAGATCAATGAGATAGAAAAGGGCATTGATTAAACTGCTGTAGCTCTAGTGGTGCATAAGCCTGGCTGCACTTTAGAATCCCCAGGAAACTTCTAAAAAACAGCAATGCCCGGGCCCCACCCCAAGAGATTTAGATTTAATTGCTCAGTGGTGGGGCCTAGATATCAACTTCGCTGGGGTATGAGAGTGCGGCCAAATTAAGAACAACAGTTGCAAGAAGCTTTCTACATGCTTTAGCTAATTCTGTCAGGTGAGTGCTAGGATCTCATTTTGCAACATGAGGGAGCTGGTGCCTAGTGACCTGGAAGGAAATAGAACTCAGATGTCCCAAGTCTGTGCCCAGTGCTAGCCAGAGGCAGCCTGGGAGCTAGGAAGAAAGCACCAAGGAAAGCATTTCCCCTCTCCCTCCCCAGTCCCCTCCACCCAGCAAATTATCCAGCTGTTGCTTACGGAGCTATTCTTCACCTTAAGACACCAGTCCCTGGGTTGGGTTGGGGTTTTCTTATGCGAACATCCTGGAACAATTATTTATCCAATTATACTGAGGGGAGAGAGAGACCCTCTCATATTGTTTTATATTGTTTTATACTTAGTACCTGTTTTAAGAAAAAACAACAAGGAAGTAAAACCAAAGACAGGCAGTCCGGCGCCAGGCCCAAAACCAGGCCTAGGCCTGCCTGGCCTAAACCCAGTAGTTAAAAATCAACTCATAACTTAGAAACTGATGTTATTCATAGATTCCAGACATTGTAGAGAAGAACATTGTGAAACTCCCTGCCCTGTTCTTTTTCACTCTGACCACCGGTGCATGCAGCCCCTGTCACATACCGCCTGCTTGCTCAAATCAATCACGACCCTTTCATGTGAAATCTTTAGTGTTGTGAGCCCTTAAAAGGGACAGAAATTGTGCGTTCGGGGAGCTCGGATTTTAAGGCAGTAGCTTGCCGATGCTCCCAGCTGAATAAAGCCCTTCCTTCTACAACTCGGTGTCTGTGAGGTTTTGTCTGCGGCTCGTCCTGCTATAAGATAGTGCTTAGTTGTCATGTCTGTCTTCCTCGTCCCGGAGATCTGGGTCTTACTGTCATGGATTTGACTGTAGAACCCAGCACAATGCTTGGCTCACAGTAGATGCTCCAAGAATGTTTGTTAAAGATTGTTTGGGCACGTGTGGAATGGGACAGAGCGATAGATGGGCAGTCAGACAGGCAGGAATGGATGGTTGGGTGGATGATAAACAGATGAATAGATGAATAGATATAAAGGAAGGCATGGCAATCAATTGGACGAGTGGATGGGTGGATGAAAGAATGAATTTGTCTGTGCCCTGGTTTGTGTCACAAAGGATTTGAGATGCTTATAGTACAATTTAAAAATAAAATTTTAGCGCTCTCTCTGTACCTGGCTCTGTTCTAGGCCCTTGGAATACATCAGTGAGCAAAAGATAAAGATTATTCCCCTTGCAAAGCTTATATTTTAGCTGCATGAGATAGACAATGAACAATAACCATAATAAATAAGTGGATCATGAAATATGTTAGAAGGTTAAGGGCTAAGAAACAAGAGAAAAGTGCAAGGAAGTGAGAGTGGAAAAGGCGAGGAGGTGGGGGTGGGACGCAAGTCTAAATGGGGAGGTCAGGGAAGGCCTCGTTGAGAAGCTGAGCAAAGAATTGAAGGAGGTGACGGAGGTGCCTGCAGAGAGCAGGGCTTGAACTGCCCAGGTGGAGGAAAGGCTTGGAGTAGACACGTGCTGCTGTGTCTGTGGGACCATAGCAAAGGAGCCAGAGTGGCTGGAGGAGCAGAGAGTGAAGCGGGGAGTAGGAGGGGGTCAGAGGTCAGGGGGTGGCCAGGTCCCATAAGGCCTTGTAGGTGATGGTGGGGACCCTATGCCAAGTGACATGGGAGCCATAGAAGGGTGTTGAGCAGAGGAGGGCTATGATCTGGGGTATATTTTTGAAGGATCCCTCTGGCCACTCTGTTGCAAATCAGTAAATCATAGGAGGTCAGGGCAGAATTAGAAAGAGGCACACGAAATTTGTCCAGCTGAGAAGGGATGGTGGCTCTGACCAGGAGAGAAAGTGGTCAGAGTCTGGATATATTCTGAAGGTAGATCCAGTCTTCATGGTGGGTATGGGGTGTGAGAGAAAGAAGGGGGTCAAGTTTAATGCCAGGGTTTTTGGACTGAGCAACTGCAAGAAAGGAATTGTCATCAACTGAAACGAGAAAATCTGGGGCCAGGTCAAGGGGCAGGGAGGAATTGGGAGTTTAGTTTTGTACACAAGGGGTTTAGGTGGGCATTGGCTACCCACTGGAGATGTCAAAAAACAGTCAGAAGCCAGGCGCGGTGGCTCACGCCTATCATCCCAGCACTTTGGGAGGCCAAGGTGGGCAGATCACTTGAGGTCAGGAGTTTGAGACCAGCCTGGCCAACATGGTGAAACCCCTTCTACACTAAAACTACAGAAATTAGCCGGGCATGGTGGTGGGCACCTGTAATCCCACTTACTCGAGAGGCTGAGGCAGAAGAATCATAGTGAGCCACGATTGTGCCACTGCACTCCAGTCTGGGCGACAGAATGAGACTCCATCTCAAAAAAAAATAAAAATAAAAACAGTTGTATTATTAGTCAGAATTCAAGTGAGAGGACGAGGCTAGAGATGTAAATGTGAGAGTCACATGTAAATGATATTGCAAGCGATGAGATTGGGTGAAATTACCAAGAGAGTGAGTACAGAAGGATAAGCGAAGAGGATGGAGAACTGAGCCTCAGGTCATCCCAACATTAAGAGGTTGGGGAGAGGAGACAAAAGACAGAGGGTGAGACCAGTGAGGTAGCAGGAAAACTAGGAGAGCATGAGGCCTGAAATCAAACAAAGCAAGGGCAGTCAACTGTGCCAAGCCCAGAAGGATAAGGGCTGAGACTTGACCATGGATCTTGCCATGTGGAGGTCATTGGTGACCTGGATGAAGGGCACCAATTGAGCAGTGGGAGTGAATGCCTGATTGGAATGTGTTTAAGAAAAATGGGAGGGAAGAACTGGAGAGACTGAGGACGGACAGCTCTTTGGAGGAGTTTTGCTGCAAAAGGGAGAATGGTGGTTTGTGGCTTGGTGGCCCACAAAAGAATCTCATCTCTTGGTATTCAAGTCTTTGTGCAGTTTCCTCCCCTTGAATCTGGGCTGTCCCTGTGGTTTGCTTTAACCAATAGAATCTGGCAGAAGCAACACTGTGTCAGTTCTGACCTAAAACTTAACAAGGGTTTTTGTTGGTGGTATTGTTGTTGTTATTTCAAAGATGGGAGAAATAATAGCATTGTGTACGCTTGATAAAAATGATCCAGAGGAGGTAAAAAATGATGCTGTGGCAAGAGGGACAATCGCAGGAGAGATGTCCTTGAGCAAATGAAAGGGGCAGGGTCTAGGGCACAAGTACAGATACATAAGTGCACCATCAATTCATCTCTGGTGAAGCGTGTGGGTGGAGATGCTGATGGGCGGGGAGGTGTGTGGTGGGGTCTCAGGACATTCTGATTGCTTCCATTTTCTCAGTGCATAGGAAGCAGACAGGACAGGAGAGGAGGCATTAAGGGTTTAGGGGAGGAGAGGAGTCAAACAGTCCCTAGCAGAGCTGGAGAGAGAATGACTAGGGAGGCAGAGTATAATTGCTAGGCAGCATTGAGAGTGCTCTCAACATTCAAGGTCATGACTCAAGTGAACACAGTCAAAATGGTTGTGAAACACCATGTGAAAAACATGGCTTTTTTCTAGGCATGTTCTGCTGCATGGGGGTAAGGGAGGGTTGGCAGAAAGTGGGATACATTATGACCAGAGTGGTGGCTTAGCCAAGCAAGTTGGAAAACATTGATAATAAATGAGGAAATAAAGAACCTGAGAAAATGTAATTCAGATTAAAAGCCCAAGACCAGGGGCAAAATTAGAAAGCAGAGGGAGAGAGAAAGAAGGAGAGTGGGAGAGAGTAGAAGAAAAGAAAGAAGGAAATGTGGTCATGTTTTACATAGGTTTTTGTTTTGTTTTGTTTTTGAGAGAGAGAGATGGAGTTTCGCTCTTGTTGCCCAGGCTGGAGTGCAATGGTGCGATCTTTGCTCACTGCAACCTCCGCCTCCCGGGTTCAAACAATTCTCCTGCCTCTGCCTCCTGAGTGGTTGGGATTACAGGCACCCGCCACCATGCCCAGCTAATTTTTTGTATTTTTAGTAGAGGCAGGGTTTCACCATGTTGGCCAGGCTGGTCTGGAACTTCTGACCTCAGGTGATCGAGGCCTCCCGAAGTGCTGGGATTACAGGCCTCGTGAGCCACCACACTCAGCCCTACATTGGTATGATTAGGTAACTGTGCCTTAGTGTGCATGAGTTCCAGATCTTGTATAGAGAAAATGTTTTCATAGGAAGGGTAAGGAGGGGCCTGAAGCAGACATGGAGGTGACAACTGAAGCACCTCCCCCTGTCTCCACCCCACCCACAACAAAACCAGCTTTTTTGTTGTTGTTTTTTTGAGACAGCATCTGCTCTGTCACCCAGACTGGAGTGCAGTGGTGTGATCTCGGCTCACTGCAACCCCCACCTCCTGGGTTCAAGCGATTCTCCTGCCTCAGCCTCCTGAGTAGCTGGGATTACAGGTGCCCACCACCACACCCGGCTAATTTTTTGTATTTTTAGTAGAGATGGGGTTTTGCCATGTTGGCCAGGCTGGTTGCAAACTCCTGACCTCAAGTGATCTGCCTGCCTCGGCCTCCCGAAGTGCTGGGATTATAGACGTGAGCCACTGCGCCCGGCCCTAAACCCAGCTCATTTTAAACATTGGTTTCAATTCCATTCACCCTATGATGGAGCATCCTGCCCCTCCCCGACAACTCCCATACACCACTGAGCTCCCCCTACCCCAGGTGCCTGCAAGCCCCTCAGAGACCAAGGCTGTGTGCCAGGGCTTTTCTCTCCCAGAACATCCTTGATAGCCAAATCTAGACAACAGTCGCCAGAATGGCCTCTGTATTCCCAGCAGTTTGGCAGTGGGAAAGCCAGTTTTTGGCTTCCAGACAGGAAAAGCAAGGCAGGCTGACCACACACAGCCTGCACCTCAGTGACTCTCTGGCCAGAGGCTGCCTTGGGATTCTGGGAGGAGAGCTAGACCTGGTTCCCAGCAGCAACACCTCGGGAGGTTAAAAAATACAGATGACTTGGTCTCTACACCAACTCAGCAGTAGGATCCAGGGATCCTTATTTCTAACAAACTCCCCCGATGATTCTAACACACGTCAAGGCTGGAAACAACCGATTCGTTTCTTTGGGCCTCAGTTTGCCCATCCAACCTAAAACTCATACAGGAGTCTAGATAATCTTCTTTGAGCCTCACGGCCATCTAAAAAATGTCATTATTCCCACTTTTGAGATGGGAAGAATGGAGGTTTATAGAGGCAAAGGGATGAAGGGGTGGGCCACATGGTCATTAGTCTTTTTCGGCGCTGGGGTTTGAAGATCCTAAGACGATCTAAGGAAGGCAGCTGAATCCACCTTCCAAACCCCTGGGGTAGACTCAGGCTCTCACACACCCAGGGGAGTCATTTCTAGGCACATCTTCTCGGGTGACTCATGAGCACCAAGGCAGGACTGTGTGTCCAAGTTCCTGCACACGCAGAAGCGAGGCTCCTTCCCCTAACCGGAAGGAACCCTTACCGTGCCCCTAGCAAACTCCCAGCTCTTGCCTGACAAGTTACTGCCTAACCCGTGACTTATTTTGGGAATCCCTGACGCATTTCTTTACCGTCCCTCATTTCAGAGCACACCATGCCGGCAGGGCTTGGAGGTGGTATGTGCTGGGAAACTGACCAACAGTTCAGTCAGACTGAGTCACTTCAAGGAGGGGAGTGGAGACAGCAGTGGGTGCCAGATGACACGGAGCTGTCGGCTTCCGTGTGCATTTTCTTTTGACAGTAGCTGTAGAGAAGTTGTCAGCCAGGCAGCCCCCTAATGGGATTTTTCATTTAAGAAAAATCACTCTGCTTGTGCACTGATGGAGAAATGAACTACAAGAAGCAAGCCCTGAGGTCTGGAGGCAGGAAGCTACTGAAACCACCCAGGTGAGAGGCAATTACCGCCTAGACTCCGCTGGGACGTGGGGAAGAGAATGGAGGGGTGACGGGCTCTGGGGGCTGATTAGATGCTGGGATGATGGTGGACGAGTCACCATGGGCTGAGGTGGCTGATTGGATGCTGGAGTGATAGGGAGGAGTTACTATGGGCTGTGGTGACTGATTGGATGGTGGCACAAGGTGGGAGGAGTCATCATGGGCTGTGATGGCTGATTGGATGGTGGAGTGATGGGGGAGGAGTCCAGTCAGTCCCCAGTGTTCTGGCTTGAGCGTCTGAGTTATTGATTGAGTCCTTCTTGAGGATGGGGAACAGGGACTGGAACGGACCCTGTTATCTTCAGATTCACATCCTCCACGCCTGGCACATAGCAGACCATCTGTAAAGGTACTGAGGTACTAAGTTGTCCTCTTGAGTGAGGCCACTGATACACTTTCTTTTGTTGTGGCGGGAGAGTATCTGGTGCTCTGGCTGAGGAACTAAGGTCCCTACCAGCCCAAAAGGAGCCCCGGTGTAAATTAGAAAAAGGCAGTACCCAGAGAATGGGAGAAAATACTTGCAACTCATATAGTACACCTGATACAGGTGTACTATCCAGAATACACAAGGAACTCTTTTTTTTTTTTTTTTTTTAAATACGGAGTCTCGCTCTGTCGTCCAGGCTGGAGTGGAGTGTCATGATCTCTGCTCACTGCAAGCTCCGCCTCCCGGGGTCACGCCATTCTCCAGCCTCAGTCTCCCAAGTAGCTGGGACTACAGGCGCCCGCCACCACGCTTGGCTAATTTTTTTTTTTTTTTTGTATTTTTAGTAGAGATGGGGTTTCACCGTGTTAGCCAGGATGGTCTCGATCTCCTGACCTTGTGATCCGCCCGCCTCAGCCTCCCAGAGTGCTGGGATTACAGGTGTGAGCCACCGTGCCCAGCCTACACAAGGAACTCTTACAACTCAACACTAAAAAAACAAACAACCCAACCAAAAAATGGGTAAAGGACTTGAACAGACATTTCTCCAAAGATATACAGATGGCCAGCCACAATGAGGTACCACTTCACACTCACTAGGAGGGCTATAAGAAAATGGACAATAACAAATGTTGGCAAGGATGTGAAGACATTGGAGCCCTCAAACATTTCTAGATGGAATGTACCACAGTGCAGTTACTTTGGAAAACAGTTTGGCAAGTTCCTCAAAAAGTTAATCATGGGATTACCACATGATCCAACAAGACCATCCCCTGGTATATACCCAGAAAAATGGAAAACATCTGTTCACACAAAAACTTGTACAAGAATGTTCATAGCTGAATTTTTTTTTTTTTTTTTTTTTTTTTTTTTTTTTTTTGAGTGCAGTGGCACGATCACAGCTCACTCCAGCCTCCATCTCCCAGGCTCAAGCAATCCTCCCACCTTGGCCTCCCAAGTAGCTGGAACTACAAGTGTACACCACCATGTCCACCTAAATTTTTCATTTTTTATAGAGACAGGGTTTTGCCATGTTGCCCAAGCTCCTGGGCACAAACAATCCTCCCACCTCAGCCTCCCAAAGTGCTGGGATTACAGATGTGAGCCACTGTGCCTGGCTATAGCTGCATTATTCTTTTTTTTTTTTTTTTTAAGACAGAATTTTGCTCTTGTTGCCCAGGCTAGAGTGCAATGCTGCCATCTCGGCTCACTGCAGCCTCTGCCTCCCAGGTTCAAGTGATTCTCCTGCCTCAGCCTCCCAAGTAGCTGGGATTACAGGCATGCACCACCATGCCCAGCTAATTTTGTATTTTTAGTAGAGACGAGGTTTCACCATGTTGGCCAGGCTGGTTTTGAACCCCTGACTTCAGGTGATCCACCTGCCTCAGCTTCCCAGAGTGCTGGGATTATAGGCGCGAGCTGCCTGCCTTTTTTTTTTTTTTTTTTGGCGGAATCTCGCTCTGCTACCCAGGCTGGAGTGCAGTGGTGCAATCTCCGCTCACTGCGACCTCCACCTCCCGGGTTCAAGCAATTCTCCTGCCTCAGCTTCCCAAGTAGCTGGGATTACAGGCACCTGCCACCACACCCAGCTAATTTTTATATATTTAGTAGAGACAAAGTTTCACCATGTTGGCAAAGCTGATCTAGAACTCCTGACCTCAGGTGATCCGCCCGCCTCAGCCTCCCAAAGTGCTGGGATTTCAGGCGTGAGCCACCGTGCCCCACTTATTCTTAACAGCCAGTGGATATAACCCATATGTCCATCAACTCACGAAGGGATACACAAATTGTGGAATATTCACACAATGCAATATTATTCAGCCATAAAAAGGAATGAAGTACAGACCCATACCACAACATGGGTAAAACTTGAAAAGTTTTAATGCCAAATGAAAGAAAACAGTCACAAAAGACAGCAAATTATAGAACTCCATTCATATGAAAGCTCAGATTCGTGGCTGCCAAGAGATGGGGAAAGGGGGGAATTAGGAGTTGTGGAGTTGTTTTTTGGGATGATGGAAATGTTCCAAAAACTGATAGTGGTGATGGTTGCACAACATTGTGACTCTACTAAAACCACTGAACTTTATACTTTAAAGTGGTTTAAATGGTAGATTCTATGTTATGTGAATTTTAGCTCATAAAAAAAATTTTTTTTGAGAAAAGAAAAAGGAAGCATTCCCTCTGGGCAGGTGCAGCCTTGCAGGCACATGGCTTAGTAAACAAAGGGCAGTCCGGATTTCAGTCCCTTTTGGCATAGTGCCCATGTACAGTGAACGACCCGCGCAGCTGTTCTTAGCTGCCCTGCAATGGGACATAAAAGCTTCTGCCCACATCTGGACCTCTATCCACCCCATCTGACAGAGAGAAGTAGTGAAGATTGAATGCATTTGCTAAGGCTGGATGAAACCCCGCCCCTCCCCCAAGGAGAACTAAATCACAGGAATGATTTTCACCCAAGAAGCAAAATAAGCGCCTTCTTCCCTCCTTAGGCATGGGAGTTGACTTTGGCCCCAATACCAAGACCTCTCATTCTGCACACACCCTCCAGCTGCAATTCCACCTGACACACCAAGCCTCTTCCACACGCCCAGGCTTGCTCATTCTTTCCACTCCAGCTATGTTCGCCTCTTTGCCCTCGTACACCCTGGGAGCCCCTAGGGACTCACTGTGTTTCCTTTCAAACCCTCCCAGGCACGATCCTCTCCCCGAAGCCACTTCCCCATTCTCAGAACCCTGCTCCCGGGTGACCTCTTCCTGGAACCTCCCTCAGAGGAGCCCTGCCTACCTCCTGTCATACCCTTAGCACTTGTAAAAACACCCAGTTACTGGGTTTTACCTGAACTCTGCCACTTCTAGGCTGCTTGGCTCTGCAAGAATCACACAACTTCCCTGGCCTCAGTGTCCCCATCTGTAAAGTGTACAGGGCCACGCTTACCTGCCAGGTGTGATTCCATGGAATTAGGGATGTATAAGGCTTTGTAAGTGCAAAGTGCCAAGCCCTTAAGATGGGTTGTTGCTTTTCATTATTACTGTACAGGCCTGTGTGTGTTTCTGTGCAGAGAAATACCACACATTATGCGTAAGCATCTGAACTTTCTCCCCTTGATTAAGCAGGTGCTCAGGGCAGGGAAAGTGTTTGCTGCCTTTGGAGTGTACCCTCTGTCATCCCAAGCTATGAGGCCCAAGTAGAAGCCAGAATCCAA